>NW_027130976.1:0-1200000 GCF_026122565.2 Emydura macquarii macquarii
CCTATTTATTTACAAAGAATATGCAGAAGGTCCTGGTTCCCAGCTGGACTCAAACGGCAAGAGACATTGCTCTGCTCACTGGTCCAGGCCCCTTTTCAACCAGCACTTAGCCCTAATGTCTGCTCAGCTTTGTCTCAGGGACGCACTCCCAGGCAGGTGGTGCCCCTGCTGTTTAAAGTCTCTGGTTCCATAAAGGAGCTCAATTGCTTTGTATGCTTATCCTGACTGAAAGGCAGCTGTTACACCTCGGTGAAGCTGGTGGATGTAACCCATCCCATACCGGTACATTCTCCAGTGTCCAGCCACAGCAGGAAGAGCAGAGTGTGCCAGATTTTTAAAGTGCCCACCACCCCTCTTACCCATCTCTGGCCACAATTTGGCATATGCAAAACCTCCACATTGTCCCATGTAAATCATGCCGGTAGAGGATTGTTGGGTGCAAGTGTAGTGGCTGTTTTGAAAATATGACCCTCAGCTGTCCTTGCTTCCACTGAAAGGGACTCCCAAGTCTCTAGTGAGGAACTAGCTGGACTCTTAAATATTTTCTAAAAGGTCTGTCATTTATCCCTAAATTGCAGGGTAATCTCTCACGGCAATGACACTATCCTGTCCCTCCCAGTTCTCTATTCTGAAGCTGGCTTATTGACCCTTTTGTTAGAGGAATTGTGAGTAGAGAGAAGCCAGGCCATTTTACCTGAGGGTATCAGAACTCAATACTGAATAAAATGGGCGTAGCTCCCGCTGATAACTTCAGCAAACAAAAGGTTTTGCCTTGTGGCTGTTGTGCAGCAAACAGTGTGGGGTGAGTCCTGCAGAAGAGAAGAAGGAGGGGGGATTTGATAGCAGCTTTTAACTACCTGAAAGTGGGTTCCAGGGAGGATGGAGCTAGGCTGTTCTCAGTGGTGGCAGATGACAGAACAAGGAGCAACAGTCTCAAATTGCAGTGGGGGAGATCTAGGTTGGACATTAGGAAAATGTTTTTCCCTAGGAGGGTGGTGAAGCACTGGAATGGGTTACCTAGAGAGGTGGTGGAATCTCCATCCTGAGCTGCGGCTTGACAAAACCCTGGCTGGGATTATTTAGCTGAGGTTAGTCCTGCTTTAAGCAGGGGGTGGGACTAGATACCTCCTGAGGTCCCTTCCAACTCTATGATTCTGTGCTCACCTTCAGAAAAATAGGTGTGTTGAACATGTGCAGAGGTTATAAAGTGCATGGTAGTGTTACATATGCGAATGCTCACTTTCACTATCAGATTTCCCATCAGCTACATGGCGTTGGAGAGGAACTAATGTGCTCTAGGGGGCAAAGAGACCTTGGCCATCTTGCTTTTCTTTTGAAGGAGGATCAGTTTTCTAGCCCAGGTCTAAGTGGAGATATTACACACAGTAGTATTGTAATTACTAACTGAGTGGCGTTAGGTGCTTGTAGCGAGGGGTCGTGGCCTCTCTAGGAGACTGATAGTGAGACTGCAGTGTGAAGGAGCCTGCAGAGCCACCTGCCGCCTGGGTTCTGGAGCAGTCACTGCAGCTGGAGCTGCCTGTGAATGGCGATACTGAGCTGCTGGGTCTACTGCTTGCAGTGGATGGCGACCCTGCGGCACAGGTACCACGAGGTCTTGTAGGTAGAAGCTCAGGGGAATCAGACAATAGTCTGCTTGGGTTGTGGCCTGGAGCTGTATCAGCACGTTTCGACTGGAGCCCCGCTGACCCAGTGGCGGAACATGCCGCCACCGTGAAGGCCCTGGGTTGGGACCAGGTGGAGTGGAGTGGGTCCTAGTCCCCCTACCTCCTCCCCTGCTGCCAGCCCCACCTCTAGAGTGGCAGCCCTCTCATCGGAGCCTAGAGACTGCTGTTTGCTCTGTCCCAGCCTAGATGGCCTGGGGCCCCTGGACTTTCTACTTGCCTGGCCCTGCTTGGGGGACAGGGGAGATAGTGCCTACCTACGTGCCCTACCCTGCCTGAGGGCTTGGTGCCACAGATCATTTGGTGGCTCATCTCCTTTCCTGAGGGACCGGAGCCCCCCATGTCCTTTTTGGAGCACTAATTTCCCCTTTGAGCCTCAGCCCCATAGAGGCACCATAGCAAGGGGGCATAGCCTCCCTCCCAGATGGACAAGGAGGAACGGACCACTGCCTTACAATGCCACAAATCTCTTTAGTGTTCACCAGTTCCAACAATTATATTGTTGCTTCAGTGGAATGTTGGGATTAGGCAGAGAGATTGTGGAACCCCGTAGAGACGACTCCAGAAACTGTCGCAGAGTTGTCACGGGCAACCTACTCCCACTCTTCAAGCTGGTGTTCCCATGATATGTCACTTGTTCAAACAAAAATGTGCCATCTGTTTTTTCTCTTGTTTGTGTAGTTTAGCTCTTATCTGAGGCTTGTTTGGGGTGATCACTATGCTGCTTTTTAATGCTGCAGTGATTGAATGGAGAATTATTTTTTTCAGTCTATACTGAGCACGTTGCCATCAAAAGATTTGAACTGAATTTTCTCTTTATGGCCAGTCAGGTCCAGTCCTGTAGATGTAACTGCTTTCATCATCGGGAGACTTGGGTGACATGTGGTGCAATGATGCTGTCATTAAGTGTGGCTGCAGACCTCGCCTGTGCATTAATGGTAAGGATGACTGCCTCCTGCCCCCTTTGCCCAAATTAAAAGTAGGGTTGGGAAGTGGACCACATACTAACAATTAAGGTGGCAGTGGACTCACGGTAGCACTTCACAGACTGCAGTCAACCATCTCTAGCTTCTCTCTGCAGGTGACTAGCAGTACTGTACACCCGACTCTGAGGAACTATAAATCATGGAGAGGAATCTGAAAATCAGATAGGCCTTCAACTCAGGATGCTGCCAGGGATAGGTGGACTTCAAGAAAGTTTTGCTGATTGAGAATGGTATCCCGGGCAATAAGTAGAGAGAGAAAAACAAAAGAAAGGAGTCCCCAGAGTTCCTCTGTTACCATGGTCCTTAGTCCAGCAAAAAATAAGAAGCATTAACCAGTTAATTAAGAGACAGGTAGATCTGTGAGCAAAGCCATACACCCAGGGACAAACTTCATTGATGGGATAGGGCTGCCACAGTTCTGTGGGCATGTTCACTTCACTCACAATGAGCTCAGTGCCTGTTCTGTTCAGGAGCTGCGGGGACTGTAGGAGTTTGCTGCCTTAGATACCAACCACCTAGGGAAGCTCCTGCACCTGATATACTGATGGAAGCAACAGAGTCTCTGGATTGCTGATTAGCTCAGCAGGTCTAATTTACAACTGTCAACTCACCATCGTCTGTTTGTGAAGCTGCGCCATTGCCAGAGCAAGGAACTGTCGCCTTGACTCTAATTCAGTAATTTCAAGTATGTTCCATACATACCAAATATGTCTGGAATTACACACCAGACCGTCAGCATTGAACTTGGTGGCCAAACAAGTTGGCTTGATGGAAGATTCTTCCTTCACTGTGCATGCACAGTGTGGAGAAAACAGCTAGCGCTTTAATGCTAACTGCCTGGCTAATGTCTTACACAGGCTGTAGGTTCCTTTGTGTCCGTGCTGAGTAAAATAAAATGCTGGTGCTAGCTCTATGAGCTACAAGCCCACCTTTGAGGAGGTGCTTGCTATTGAACCCCACCGCAGATATTACAATGTGGATGGTTGATTACTTGAGGGGGAGGTTCCACAGCCAGTCTCAGGCTCCCGATATGGAGGGTCAGGGATGTGATAGACTGATTCTGGTTGTGGATTTATAACTCCACCATAGGGATGCACTGGTCCCTGATATATGCTGTTAGCCTCATGGTTACATATTGGCCTCATTTATCATTTGCCTAATTCAATTTGGAAATCACTAATAATCAAGAACCACTTAGAAATCGGGTAACAGTATGTGGCCTTGG
Source organism: Emydura macquarii macquarii (assembly GCF_026122565.2). NCBI lineage: Eukaryota > Metazoa > Chordata > Testudines > Chelidae > Emydura > Emydura macquarii. The sequence continues at coordinate 3,894 of NW_027130976.1, forward strand.
ATTGGCTACAGTCTCTTGGGGTTCCAACATGCAGGGCCAAACCGAGGTCCCAAAGTTCCTTCTCACAATGCCTAATATCACTTCTGCTGCATTCATCCTCTTAACCTGGTCTGGCTTTTACTGGCTGCATAGGCAAGAGCTTGGAGCACTGGTTCCCTACAGGGGAAGGTTTCTGCTGGAAATGGCATGGGTGTTGGAAAATGAATAACAAAGCACATCCCTCAGCAGAGGGTTGAGGGAGGAACCTGTATTTTCTGGCCTGTGGCAATCTCAGTGCATTTTCTCCAAGATGGAAGCAAAGCCGTTGTTTAAAACGCCAGCTTCTGCTCTCTTGTGGCACAGGCTGAAGGCTATGGTGTTGGAGAAAATAAAGGGGATTCTATGGGAGACACCGAACCCTCCCACCAACAATTAAACAGTAAGTGTCTAGGTCCCCCTTCCGCATCTATCGTTGGAACAGACAGGTGGGTAAATACCAAAATTCAGACTAAAGCAAAACAATTTATTCAGGGGACAAATAACGAACGAGGGGTCACTTGGGGATTTAACAGGGTGGAGCTTAACTCCAGATTCTTTCCCAACTTAAACCTAAGCTACCCAGTTAATAAGTTAACAAAGTTAATAAGAACTACTCAAGGTCTTTCTTCACCCTTCTGGGGTGCTGTTCACGACTCCCAGGATGATGAGCCAGGAACTCAGGATCTGCTGATGGACTCGAACCGCTGCAGGTAGGTCTGCTGATCTTCTTGTGGGTGGCTATCCGAGATGCTCTTCCTAGAGGCTTCTCTTCTTCTCTCAGCGACTCCTGCGCGCGAGGACACCTTGCTGCCTCTAGAGCGGACAGCCCCGAGCCGACTGGCTCGCTGCCATTTATAGAGTCCTGGTGCCAGGCAGATCACATTCCTTTCCACTTGACCTTTCCTGCCTTTTTCCCAGAAAGGGCGGGAAACACTGGGGAAGAAGACCTCCAAGATGGAGTCCTAGTTGTTCTTTTGCCCTTTCTAAATGGCGGTCAGCTTAAACATTTCACTCAATTAACATCATAATTCCCACCCTGTGGATTTTACCCATAAGGAATGGGGAACACAACATGACGGTATTCTCAACCCAACATTTCCCCTCCTTGACACGTGCGTGGGCTCAAGTAGTAATATTGCCCGTGTATCACCATAATAATTACAATGTAACCTCTGTTCATTCATCCACCTTATCTTTCTTTTCACCCATAAACAGGTTATCATCCAAGCCAAAAATAGTCCTATTTGAATGATTAACATAACAGTGAATGGGTGTATTAAAGTATGCCAAACGCTGGCTGGGGCAGAGAATAAGCTTTCCCACCATAAGTCCAGGTAGCATGTTGCTTAACTCGTCCCATTATGGCAGTGATCTCTCCCAGAGCATGGTGCACCGAGATCATGACTGCCTTTCCAGTTTCTTTCACCTGATTTAAATGATACCTGATTTCAGGATGCTCAATGAGCTTCCTCATCACTGAAATGTTAGGTCCCAACTATATGGGGGTTATTTCTTGGAACAAATTAAAAGCCAGGTTTGCTTCATTTACTTCAGGCACATCAGATATAAAGCGGATGTCGCATCCTTTAACCCTATATACATTGCATAAACATATATTCATTTTACTGTCATGCTTTATCTTGTAAAACTCATTTACAATAACTTGGGTACATCTGCTTCTTATGCAAACACACCCATATCCTGTCACCACCAGGACAGAGTGGTTATACTTTGCAGGTTTTAGTTTGTAGTGACATTTTCCAGAATCATAGTTCATGCAGATATGCCCTTCTGACTGCATCCTATTTAAACACACATATCCCCTTTCGGAATTCCTTTGACACTCATTTAGATCTACTACGGTGTCATCTATTTTTACTTCTGCAGGGAGGTCTCGGGGAACCATGGTGGTATTTCCTACATATAAACCCAGGGTGACTATGGGGTAAACCCATTAAATAGAGGCATTCTTCATTGTCAACAAGAATCCTAACACCTTCTGGGTTCCTATATCATAGGTGAAGTTTAACAGGTGCCACCATTCTGTGTTTCCCAACTCAAAGGTACTCATTTTACCTTGTAATAATCTTTTCATCTCTATTGGGATGGCTCCATTCCATCCCTCCTTGAGGAAAACACTATTTACAGAGGAGATCCAGGCCTGGGCCTGAGTGCAGGCTATAGCCCGGACTGTGTCCTCTTGTAACCTGTTCAAACCACCTAGTAAAATGCAATCATTCTGTTGCTGTGTTTTGAACCACTCCGTCATTACTTGAGTGATTTCAAATTCTAGAGACGCTATTTGTTCTAACGAGGTGGTGAGGGGCTGTTCTAACAGAGCAATATCCAGTCTTAGATTCCTAATTTTTGTAGCTAGTAACTCAGCATCCACCGCATTTTTAATACCCAGACCAGTACCCAAACCACCTAGGATTTTGGCTGTTAGATCCCGCTTATTGGCTCTCTTATATTTTCCATTCAAGATGGTTATCCAATTACTCCATCCATTTACTGTGTTACTTACATACAGTTGGCATTTTGGTTGTAAGATGCTATAGATACTGGCATTGGGATGCTTATCTTCCTAAGGTAATATTCAGGGTTTACTAAAACTTTTCTCTTGAATTGCTGTCCTATCACTATAGGACCCACCTGAGTGATTTTAGGTTGCCCTACTACAATTACCTCTGTTTCTTGTCTGAGATCATACAAGCTGGTTGCATTCCATATGCCCCTATCACTTGTGTTGACCCACATGTGAAACGTGCCAGCACATATTATTTCATAATTTGTAAGATTAGAGCAAAATTTATTTTATGCTCATTGGATATATTAATAGGCCTCCGCTCCCCACTGCCCGGAGTTGACAATTCATAACATTTGATAACATTTGATATCAGCCTTTAACTACCTGAAAGGGGGCTCCAGGGAGGATGGAGCTCGGCTGTTCTCAGTGGTGGAAGATGACAGAACTAAGAGCAATGGTCTCAAGTTGCAGTGGGAGTGGTCTAGGTTGGATATTAGGAAAAACATTTTCACTAAGAGGGTGATGAAGTACTGGAATGGGTTACCTAGGGAGGTGGTGGAATTGTGGAATCTCCATCCTTAGAGGTTTTTAAGGTGTGGCTTGACAAAGCCCTGGCTGGGATGATTTAGTTGGGTTGGTCCTGCATGGGACTAGATACCTCCTAAAGTCCCTTCCAACCCTAATCTTCTATGATTCTGTGATATGTAAGCATACATTTTTAGAAAAAACAATTGTGTGCAGTTATTACAATTCTAAATATAGTTGATTAAACAACTGCACAAAGTTCATAAAGTATTAATGATAGAGAAAGTGTAACCAAAGAGCTAGTTACATATTACAGGGGACAAACACCTTTCAGAAATGACCTAAAAGGTTTCAAAACAGCAAGAATGGAAAAAAAGGCAGAGAGAAGAAACCAAGCATCTCACTCCTCAGAGAGTTACTGGCCAAATGACACAAATCTCTCCGCTCTGGGAGCTTATGACAATCTACACCTCACTGGCTGAGCCAATCAGAAGGCATTCTTTAATCACGGAGCCTCTTGTGGAATCACACAATATTAAGCTGTATCATATTTTCCTGAGTCATGCTGATCACAGAACTTTACGAATTTATCCATTTATATTTAATTGAACCATATTTTCCTGAGTCACGTTGAACGTAGCATTTTAGTCATTGTCACATATTCAAATGTAAAGTAGAGCTAAAATACCAGTCAAAAGGAATGCATGTAGATTTCTCCATCTAGCTTTTTATAAAACTTATGTATGTTTAGCAGTCACCTTATTTGTTTTTAATTCAGTTCCAGGAATCAAATTTCCTCTTTCTACATAACAGCTTTAGCATCTGTCTTTAAAAAATGGGAGCCAGCTCCCTAATGAAAGGCATAGCTAACTGCAGCAGCAGATCCAGACATCCTGATGGGACAACAGGTGGGTTGAACCCCATAGACTAAGCAGTTGAATCAAATGATTGTATACAGTGTTATTGTTCTATAAAAATAAGTCAAACTACATCTTTAAAGAAAACTTGTAATGTTTTGACTGTCACAATCGTTACGAGATATATATACAGGCTAGGGGTATGCATTTAAGTATTTGTGTATGTAGAGAATGTGTTCATAAAACTTCAGCGCCACTCCACAGCAGGACAGGAAGCAATCAGTCAGGGAGAGACACCTCCCAAAACAGGTGTTTACACAAAATCCAGTGCAAGTAACAATCCATTGTGCAACCCTGGAAAAGGCAAGAATGGGACATTAAATTTAATAGAAAGACATTGAGACAACCAGGAATTTCCCCACACTGAATACCTATAGTGACTGAAGAACAATCCTTTTAAAATGGAAGGGATTTGAAAGGAAAGGCATCAAGAATCTGTAGGACAGTCACCTGGCAGGTGCTCTCTGTGAAACACAGGATCCCCTCAATGACAGGGGTTTGGTGGGACCCTGTTCTAAGAGCAGGGGTGCACTGTAATAGAAAAGGGATTTTTACTGAATTTGAACGTGTGAAGCCTGAGGTTACATCTTTATGTTTATTTTTCATGTAACTGTTTGCTTTTCCTTATCATTTGATCTTTGAATCTGTGATTTTTCTATTAAATAAACCTTTGTTTATTTTCACCTCAAGCAGGTCTCTGGGGTGCAAAACATTGGAGTGTGCAAGCCAAAGTAAACTGGTGTCTTTGAGGTTGGTTTCATGCCTTAGGGGTGATGAACCAGAGGGGAAAAGACCGAGTGGCCGAGAAATGAATTTCTTCAGTCTCTTATATTTATTGATAATTAGCACCTATTGACTTTAGCTATAAGGAGCCCTCTTAATTTAAATCCTGTAACACCAGTTTCCAAAGTGTGAAGATTTTGGGGGGTCAGTATGGTATTCCTGTCAAACACCACCATGCCTGTGAAAATCGCTGCTGTAAGTGTATTAGTACAGAATGCGTTGAAGTGTATAGGACAAGAATGAGATGTCCCAGCTGCAAGCTACTTTGCAGGTCCAACGCCTGTGCAGTTGGTAAAGCTGACTGTGAAACTCAATGTCTTTGTGATGGGTGTGGTTTCTACAATGTTAAAAATCCTCACTGGAAAAGCATGATATGTTCTCAGTGCTATGAGGAGACTGGCAGCATGGATGGTCACTAGTGTTTTATGTGGAGTACTTTATTTGCTTTCCTGAAGAGGGTGAAGATTGTCTTTTATGATTTTTGCATGCAAGAAACAGGGGTGCGTGCCAAATTATGGCTGTGCCATGCATTTAGATAATGCATCCAGTTGGGAGTTTGAAGGGGATGACTCGCTGTGTCAGTGAGTTTATTCAGACTTTTGTAGAGAAGCGTTTTAAGTGGTTCACGCTTATTGCCCACAATGCTAAAAGTTGTGACAGTCATTTGACCCTTGGACAGTGGATTAAAGAAAAAAACTGGACATCTGCATTCTAATGCAGGGTGAAAAACTAATGAGTAACAGGGGGCCTTAGAAAACAGATTGGTAGATTCTTTAAATGTTCTGCCTATGAAACTCAGCAAGTTGCCCAAGGCTATGGAGTCTGACAGAGTCAAGGGGCATTTCCCACGTTTTCAACACATCAGCGAATCAGAATGATGTGGGCCCTATTCCTAGGGTAGAGCACTTTGGGGTAGATCACATGCAGAGAAAGAGCAGTTTCTGAACTGCTGCTAGCTCAGTCACCAGACTGAATTTGATCTCCAGAAAGACACTGACATTTTGTGAGGCTTCTGCCTGGCTCAGAAAAGAAGTAATGGAAATGACAAAGCAGCAGATAGTTAAAAACCCAGGGCAGGATAACGACAAGGTGGTGACTAATTGTGTAGTCACCTTTCAGTGCATGTACTGGTTTACATGTACTGGTTTAATTTTTTAAAACTGCAAACCATCGCTCTTTTGCCATGAGATAGTTACCATAATCAGCAGAAGAGATATTCCACGCCCTCTGTTCAATGGCTGATGTACACAGCCCCCTCAGAGAACATCCACATCCAGCATGCTTTGCAAAGTGAGGAGGTAGGGTCCTACTTCTTGGATGGTTACTCTATCACTGCCGGTAAGCCTACAGCTTCTGCATTTAACTGCTGCTTTTGTCATGGCTCTTCCAGCTGCTACTGTGAGAATGATCACCTGCTTAATGCAATGTTTGGACAGGCTGAATTTCTGAGACGGCAGGGCACTGAGGTGAGGATGATACGGGAATATGAGTGGAAGGTGATGTAAGCTAATGATAGACAAGTGGGGGATTTTTTTACATGAAAAAGACCTGCCACCACCTTTGACTCCTGGAAAGGCCCTTTATGGGGTAGAACATAGGGTGATGTCATAGAACATAGGGTGACGAGATGTCCTGATTTTACAGGGGGAGTCCCGATATTTGGGGCTTTTTCTTATATAGGTGACTATTACCTCCCATACCTGTCCCAATTTTTCACACTTGCTATCTTGTCACCCTAGTAGAACAAATGCTGTCTGTCTGTATTACAAGCCACAGCCCGGGGATTATTACCATGATTTCACCAGGCTCTACCCTTTTGTTAACAAGACTAAAAAGTTCCCCATGGGGCACCACATCATACAAGAATTTTGGGGCTATCAGACAGCACTTGGGCATAGCCAAAGTTCAAGTGAACGCTCCAAGACAGCTATTTCCCTGTTCTACTCAACAGGGCTGATGGTAAACTAACGTTCCCCCTATGTGCCTGTTGTGCAAAAACAAGGCAAAAGGACCTCTCTACTCACAGTCTGGAGGTTTTAAGAGGGACTGGGTGCATAACAGAACTAGTGGAGGCTCTAGACAAAGGTTATAGGGTCTGTGCAATTTATGAATTCTGGCATTTTTAATTGCTCTTCTGACACTGTTTTCAGACCACATTAAAATGCACCTCAGACAGACAGAGGCCTCATGGTTCCCTCACTGCTGTACAGATGATTTGAAACCTTACCCTCCCCCCAGCACATTAAGGAGTACTATTAAAGAGATGGCATATGTTTACATCTAAGCAAAATTAAGGAGAATCCTGCAAAAAGACAAATCTTTCAAGATTGTTTTAACACTCCTTGTGGGGAAAATTTATCCAGAGGATCAATCTGACTAACACCAGACCAGTGCTGGCCCCTGACAAGCTCTTTAAGTACGTCTTTGTGCCTTATTACAGAATGGCAGTGTGTGAGTTTTCTGATGAAGATGCATCCTTGGTGTGCTGGAAGTATGCAGAAGAACACTGCACCCATTCCAGCACCACTAATGTGTTCGTAGCAGGCTTTTCCCGTTTCTGCTAGGCTAGAGCTTTACCAGTGGTTAGACAGATTGCTAGAGTGGTGTCTGTCCCACGATACTGATTCTGTGATCTTTGTGAATAAAGCCGGGGATTGGAACCTCTCCCATGGGGGATTATTTAGGGGATCTGACCAATAAGATACTGACATTTTGGAGTTTGTGGCCACAGGTCCTAAAACATATGGGTACAAGCTAGCTGGCGGTAAGACATAGGTGGAGAAACCTGACCCTTTTAAAACTGCTCATCAGAGCTACCCTGCAGCAGAGGAAGGCTATTTTGTGTGTTGCCTCTGATGACATGATGGCAGCTATCTCAGAAATAGCACTTAATGCTTTAAAAGGAAATGTCCCCCTGGAACGCCAGCAGGTAAGCTTTGTTTGCTTGCACCCAGCTGGGTGGGGCACTGGGTTGCTGAGATTTTCCAGGTCCTGACTGGCATTAACGTAACCTTTTGGCCCAGGGAGACCCGGTTTGTTCTGTATGTTGAGTTTCAGGTTTCCTTGAACTATTTGTCTGATAAGGCACCTTTGTACTTGTTGGTGGTGTTTTTAAGCAGCACAGGGTGGGACAGATCAACTCCTCTGACTCCTCCCCCTGCAGTGTGCTGTGACTTTACTACAAAAAGATTCATTACGTTCCTCTTCAGTCTGTGCTGTCCCAGCAGGCATCAGGCCCATTTAATCTAATGCTCATTAGGACTGGATATACTGCCAGGGCACCGAGCCGCTGGCTGAGATTTCAAGGCATCTGAAGTCAGATCACTCTTCACGTTGGTATTTATTGGCTTCCTTCTCCCCAGGTTTCCACTAGATGCAACCGAGCTGGGAGCACCACTCTGACTGGGTTTCATGCCAAGCTCATTAGCAAAGTTCATTAGAGGCATTTTCATTAACAAGCTTCATCGCAGGGAAAGTGCAGCACAACAGACCTTTACTTGGATTCTACCCCGCTTCTTGCAGAAACATGGGGCGGGGAGAAATTCTCCTGCTCCAGGAAGGCCCATCCAGACATCCTTGCATCACACGATAGTTGTGCGTCATGCAGGTCTCATTTACAGGAACTGTTGCCTTGCAGCAGCGAGCTCGCAGAAAAAGGACACATCAGTGAAGGTGTTGAGCAAGAAGAGCTGCCGAGGGTTCGTGCCCCCACCCCCCGCTGCTCCCTCCATGCACCCCGAGCTGTGCGCTTCTGAACTGTGCCATGGCACATCTGTACCCACTTGTGCTCCACACTCTCCGCAGGACCTCCTCGTTAGCCTCTTCCTCGCCTTGGCCAAGGTGGCCATCTATAACCCAGGGAGATGTTGGCTGAGGAGGTGCTCTGTGACTGTGGGGCCTATTTCCGTTCCTCCGTCTGATCACATATCCAGGCAGAATTCCTCTGGGCCACATCCGCTGACTCCAGAGCTACTTTTGAGGAGCAGTGGGCACTGTCTGGGGTTCTTTGCTCCAGGTCCCCTTCAGTTTCCCTCCATTTAGCCCTCTGACCTTCACACCCATTCCTGTTTTCTCATGTTGTCGTCCCTGAAATCAGTTGGGTCCCGTGCCCACTGATTTCTCCCCTTAGGCTGGGGAAGGGGCTTTTAGCTGTGGGCGGGCATACCCAAATAGTAGTGGCTGGCATATTTGGGTATTCGGGAACCTCTGAGACTGAGTCCCAGTGCCAACTGGCAAAGGGTTCACTCTTCTAACAGTAATTCCCATCAGGCCTGACAAACTTGCTACACCTAACACACTAGTTCCTGGTACTTCTCTATAATGAGTATTTTGTAAGATATCAATGAAAGGTGGAGAGACACTGGTCATCACAGGCAGTGCAAGATCCATGGCATGTAAGGAGTTGTGTAGCCACTAAAAATGTTTTAAACTATGGAACCAGGGTCAGTTGACAAACAGTTTTTTTGCCAGACCCACCATGTCCATTCACCTGTCCTTGCTTAACAAAAGCACCATCAAACAAACACAATGGGAGCTTCACGGGCATTCAAGTCAGCATGAGGATGTGAAGTCCACACGGGAAGATGCTGGAGACTAAATTGTCTCTGGGCTGCACAGACAATGAACTTTGGGGTTTAAGAGGACGGCACAAGAAGCCATGTTTTGTCCTGCACCCAGGAAGTAACGGGGCCATGGAATTATGTTAATGAAAACGGGATCTCAAGCAGGGGGTTTGCCTGAACGCACTGCAAGAGACATTTGGGTAAGATAGGCTAACATCCCTTGTCTAAAGGAATCTGTTAGTTAAGATTAGATTAGAAGCATATTATACTTGTTATCTGTAACTTGCTCTTATTGTTCTTGCTCACTAGGTCTTACATCTTAACCATTGCTCATAAACGTATTTCTTTTCAGTATAAACAAGTGACATCAGAGCTGACAGCTGAACAAAACAAGCTTGTGTGCACGTTCCCCGGGGGAGCACCATACGGTGAGTATCCAGAGCCAGGGGCTGGAAACAATAGGGGGATGTTTGAGGCATGCAGGGAGTGGAGTGCAGAAATGGGTTATCTCCAAGCTCTGCTCTGCCTGAATATGGGCCTTTTGCCTAATTGCCAGGCAGCTCTTCAGGGAAGGGAGCCACTGGATTTATATAACGCTCTGGCTGCTGAGGGTTCTGGCTACTAACTGTGGTAACAAATAGGTTTTTTTCCAGAACAAAAATGGAAATACCACCTCTTTCCAAGAACTACTGCCTTGAAGACATTACAATCTATGTGATCGGAACAGCCTTGGCAAGGGCAGTTGCTGTAGGTTTTCTAATACTCTGTTACCAATGTAATGGGTGCATTGAACACCTATGCAGCTAAAACACTGCAGACAACATAAGGTGAAGCACTGGGACTTACAAGCTCTCCTGGACGACAGAAGCAAGAGCTTTCCCCACACAATGGAAACGTGATTTTTTTATGCTGCTGTAAGTGCTGTTTGCTCCTGTCATTAGCTGGGGTTAATTGCTGAGTGTTTCTGTGGCTATTGTCTCCCCCATGCTTTATGTGCAGAGCACAGACTGTAGGCAAGGAACCCCGGTGTGCTCATGCAGCACTTCACTTTCACTTTCAAGACAGAAGCTGGGTTGGTGGCCAGCCAGCACCAGGAAAACCTGTCATCCCTAACTCACCAGCAGGCTCCAGCACCAAACCATCTCAGCAACTCCCAGCTGGTAGCCTGAAGTAGCAGAAAAGCACTTGGGTGCTCCTGTCCACACTAGCTCCAGCCGTTGCTGAGGCCCCTGTGCTACCATGACCAGGGGACACCTTGAGCCTCATTTTCAGTGGTAAGGGATCCATAACAAGGGCAATGTGCAGAGTGACACTGCCCCCTCACTTCGTCTCTGAACTGGACATTGACTAGGGGCTGCATTTCCAGCATCTTCAGGCCAATACGGGGCCACGTTCTAACCGTGACTCTTTCCACTGCTAGTTCAGTCCATGCACATTTTGCCTGCACCTTATTGGAGTGTAATCATCAGCTACAGACCTTTGTCCACTTAACATGACACATGGAACGCAGTTTCCTTATTTATTAAAAATTCTGACGGGTGCGACACGCTCATGCAGGTTGCTGAGGAGCAGCAGGAGGCGGGGAACCAGCCAGGTTTGCTTTCCAGAGCCAGTTTGAAGTACCACATTCATCCCTCCTGCAACTTGGGCACAGCCAACAGTTAGGAGTCCTCACAGCTCCGTGAATCACTTAACAGGCTCAATCCTGTCCCTCAGCCACAGGCGCCTCCTTGTTCGTTAGACAGACAAGCAGCAGCTCAAACCCCTTCTGAATCCATAGTCAACAATCTTTCACCCTATGCTGCAGCCAGATCACAGTGGGGTCCCCTCTCTTCATCTCTTCCTCACAAACTTCTTGGTCGCAGAGTTGGGATTCATGCGCCTCCGGCCTGCACCCAGTGCTGCATCCCGGATCTGCAGGTTGGCCGCACGGCTATAGATGTCATTCTCGGCAAAGGGAGAAACCCCTGCAATATAATCCGGGTCAAAGACATTGGTTTTCTGCCTTGCCTTCTGGGAAAGCCGCTGCTGAGGAAAGCGCTGGTCCTCGGCCAAGTGGGGGTTGCTGGCATGTTTTCCCCCTTGGGGAGCTGGCAAGGAGTACTGTGAGAGAGAGTAAAAGTCGTTAAGGACCAGAGTCCCCTTGCAAAGCCAGGACACGGCCGAGGCCAGGTCCTCCCAGGAACTCATACCCAAATAGTAAGACTCAGAAGCTATCTGTGAAGTGGTGACTGGATCAGTCTACAGACCTGTATAAGGCACCAAAATTTAGGAAGAGGGCTCTTCTACCTACCAGACAAAGCCTCAACATTGAAGCTAGATAAATCTAGATCAGAACTAAGTGAGGGTAATTAACAATGGGAACAATTTACCAGGCTGTGGTAGATTCTCCATCAAAGGAAGCTTTTAAAAAGACTGGATGTCTTTTTGAAACATACGCCCTTGTTCAACCACAGCGACTGGCTGTGAAAGCAGAAATTAATTCAGGGAAAGCCTATGGCCTCTTATGCAGGAGGCCAGGCTAGATGGTCACAGTGGTCCCTTCTGGTCCTAATCTGAGAAACTCCTTCCATGCCAACAAGCCATGGCACAAGCGAAACAAATCCCTACATTATTTCACCACTGGAATGTGAAAATATCCCCTGCAGGCCTCTATGCCTGGGGCCCCGAGCCTTTAACAAGACAGACCCCAGTGCTCTTTCTCAGCGTTGCTATGATTACATGACAGCAGACCACCTCGTCTACTGTGCCTAAATCCCAGTGATGAGCTACTCACCCGAAGCCCGCGTGTGTTCAGGACCTTTGGATTGCGGGAAAAGTGCATGTGGAGGGTGCCATCATCATTAACGCTTACTGCAACTTTTTTCAGCGTCTTGTTGCCACAGTGTGGACAGAAGATCCTGGTCATGTCAGATGTTGTCCTAAAGAACAAGAGGAGAAGGGGGTTCAATGCTCCGGTATCTCAGCCTGTGGATCCACCCTGCAGCATACTCCATAAGCAGGATTGTTGGGCTTCAAGTCCCAAACCCTATTAAGAGAGGATGGACCCAGTCTGCTGCACACACAGATCCAAAGAGCTGGGCAACGCACTTGCTTAATGCACCTGTTTTTCCTCTACTGGAGACTCAGGGCTTAGGTCGCTAGATGAATGAGTTTGTTCGGTCCCAACTGATTCCATGACAAGCATTTATCCACAAAAATATACTCCACCACACAATGTAGATAAAGTGGCAGTTCCTGCTCAGGATAAGCCCAGGACTAAAAGAGGGGATGGTACTGGCTAGGACTGAGATGCCTGGGCTTAGTTCTCTTGGGAAAGCTTCTCCATCTGCACTCAGCTGTGTTGTTTAACATTTATATTGACCCATTCAGCTGGCTAAGCACCAAGGACCCCCAGACACCTCCTTGACAAGAGTAACACAGCTCTTTCCTGGCAGGTTCTAACACTTGCAACACGTACTTGAAACAGCCATGACAGCGTAAGATATAGCTTCTGGCCTGCTGGATCAGCATGCCATTCGTTGCCAGCACGTGGAGACCCATCTGGAGCAGAACATTCTGCAAGGAGAAGGAACAATCATGGGGAAAACCCAGTACGAGGAACAGCCAGACGGCTCTTGGAGCACCAATCAACACACAAACAGCAATGTACATTGACAGAAGTGTAGCAAGCCCATGTGTGGACAGCGAGCCTCTGATACAGAAGCAGCTTTGTGGATGGCCTGAAGATAGTTCTGGGAGGAGTTGTTTTGCCAAAGCAGGGCGAGGCCTTGCTGAAGATACTGACTGCAATCTTAGTCTCGTTACCACACCGTGGACAGAACAGTCCCCAGGAGTCCGTCTAGGCCTGGAACCTCTCGCCCAGGGGCCAGTATCTGCTGCATCAGAAGGAAGTCCAAAAAACCTGGTGGTGGTCAATTATGCAATAAACTGCTGGAGGGTGGGGGTGAGGGATATTGGATAGAGGTTAGTTTATGCCCTACCCCCAGATATTGACTCTCCATCTAGTTTGGTTATGGCCCAGCTCTTCTCTAGTACCAACTAACCGAAACGTCAGCTGCAGTGAGGCAACAGCCTTTCTTCACCCTCTCAGGGTGCTGAGTGCATTACATAGCAGTGGCGTACAGAGCTTTCTGGCATTCCACTACAGGCTGGGGGCTTTGGGCATCCTCACTATGTCCATGCTAGTCCCCGCATCCTCTCCACAACTCCTCAGTCTGTGGTGCCATTCCAATGCCCATCTCCCTCTGGGGAGGTGGGTGCAAGAAGAAGAGATGAGGCTGGGGCGATGAAAGGACTAACGTGCAGCCAGGGCATTCTGGGGCTGGGGTAATTGTTGTCAGAGGCAGTGGAGGGGGAGAGCTGGGCTGTGAAACATGGGGATAGTAAGAATTTTTTTGTTTCCTTTTAGGACCAAGAAATTAAATGCTCAAAAACGTCATTAACCCAGAATTAAGGGTGCCCAGTAGTGCCCCCCACCCATCCAGAACGTCATGTTCAGCTACACTCGCACCTCTGAAAACCAAGAAATGAAGAATTAAGGAACACACCCCCACGCCGGACTGCAACCTGAACTCTGCCCTTTGCATGATGCCCCAGCATGCTGACCGCACACACATTATCACTCTGCCTTGACACGCTACACAGCACATGGGGCATGAGCACTGCTGGACAAAGTCTAATGCCTCCTCTTTACTAAGACAAATCTTGGTTTAAGTCGGGTGTAGTGAAAAGGAGCTACCTATACTTAAACACTGAGCCAGCTTCACACAAGCCAGTCCAGACTTGCTACGTTGCCACCCCTCACCTGTGCCCATGGGACTCCTCCTGAGCTACTGCCTTTATTTACCCCCTCATTAAGCTGCAGAGACCACTGTCCTATATATCACCAGCCGCTAACAATCCACATGACAAGACAACCCCTGTGCACCACCAACACAGCCTATTCCTGACCCTTCTGAGCACACATGCACCTCACACACTCAGCAGTAGCTCTGGAAAGCTACGCCAACTAATCCCTCTACCATTCAAGGTAATACAATGACACAGTTGGCGTGGATACAGCCAACTGCTTGAATTCATATCTGGAAAACACAAATAATGACACATTATCTTACAACTTCCTGATGTCGACTCCTGGCACCTCCCCCCCTTCTTTATTGCGCCGTTCCCAGTGGCTATTGCTAGGTCCAGGGGGCAGAGTTAGGCTTGCATTGTGGGGATGGCAAGTGTCTTAATTAAGTCTTCCCTGGTTTTCAGAAGTTTGCATTTCCTTAGCTCTTCACTTCCTGGGTCTCAGAGATTTGATTGTAGCTGAACTTGACATTCTGGAAGGACATGAGCACCAGCGGGGATCCATGGCTCTGTTTTCATGAAGATTTGGGGCACGTCACATGTTAAAAAACCTGTCCAAGCCAATTTCAGACCCAGGCACTTTGCGTCTCACCCTGTGATCATCAAGTGTCCTTACTTGTGTGTTTGGAGACACTATACTGGTTTTGAAAGTCCTAGTAAATTACGGCCCTAGTTCTCCCTTGCCCATTATTTTGCTGACTTGCTCAGTGATGTCCAGCAGAGGTGGAATCTCCCCATTGCAGAAGCCCTACTGCTTTGGCCCCATTCACCCAAGCAGTCCCCCAGCCGCTACTTACCTGCATGGCGAAGTCTGTGGTCACGCAGCCAACCTGCACGTTGGCAGGAGCATTGCCGTACCCCATGCCCTGCTGGATCCTTTTGATGTTGTCAGGTGTTATCCAGCCTTCACCATCATCACTATCACCTTCACTTCCATCCTCCCCAGCACTTTTTTGAGCATCTTCAGACTGGAGCCCCTCCGGTACCTCTGCGCTAACGGAAACTGTGTGAGCTTTCTGGAGAGAGAGAGAGAGAGAGAGAGAGACTCAGTCAGATGTGACCTACGCAGCCCCTATGCAAGCAAGAGGAGTGTTACCAGAGAACGGGGCAGTGACATAACAGCCACAAAGCTAGACAGGAAAGAGCAAGCGAGAGAATCCAGGAAGAAGCCAGCGAACAAGGAGACAGCTGAAATGAGCTGGGCAAAGAATACAGAATTAGAGTTCTCTGCCTCTCACCAGCAGCTCCTGCAGATCCTCTTCAATACTGGGCAGAGGGTTCCTCCAGTATAGGAAGGAACTGAACTCCGGGCTCTCATCCACTGCTGCACGCAGGCGACTTTCAGAGTTGGACAGACATGCATCTTTCCCCAGGTGCTTCGACTAGGTTTGAACAAATAAAAGAAAGTTACTGGAACTGTTGGAATGTCCTCCAGAGCGTTGGGCAACTGCTGCCTTCTTGGTAGCAAGGCCTGACTGCTTGATCCTAGACAGGGAGTGGGGACAGAGGAATACTCTACGTAACTATGGGAAGCTTCCAAGTAGCCACCCGTCTAAAGCGCTAAGAGAGGTCAGGAAGAACTGGAAGAGAACAGACAGCTTGAAGGGATGACTACTGCATACACACCACTGTAACAGTTGTTAAAGCTAAGTACTTGGAGTCAGGACTCCTGGGTTCTATACCTATTCTGCCATTGACTTGTGTGATTTGGGCAAGTCACAAACCTCCCTCTGCCTCAATTTCCCCAGGATACAAAGATATCGACCTGCCTCACGGGAGAGGATAAGCCTTCATGAGTGTGGAAAGCTCTTTTTCCCATGTTGGTACCTTCCATTGGAGGAAACCAAAGCACTATCATAGCTAATGTAAACAGTTACCTTGGACGGCAGGTGGAACCCAGCGACATGGACAGGGGCCTCTGGATGCTGTATGGAGGAGCTCAGCTGAACCTGCAGGGGATTAAGAATAACAGCGAGTGCGGCAAGCAGAGCAGAACACGTGACTAGGACTAGTTCCTAGGCCAGCAACACAGGGATGGCCTGTGCATGTGTACAGAAGAACCCCACCAGCAACGAAGCTTAGCTGACTTTAACTGTTTTCAAAACCCAGAGTGAAAGGTTTTGAATAGCAATAGCAGGAGACTGACTGCACTTTTTAACAGACAGCTAGAAACAAGCTGTCAGAGCTCTCTGTTCAATCCCCAAGATCTCTCAACTCTGGAATATTTACATTACATGGAAACTTAGTTCATAAGATGCATCACAGAACTCGCAGCCCTGGGTGGAGTGTGGGGGGGTGGGGATGTGACATGGCTTTAAGCCATGTTTGAGCCTTCCCAATTCTGGGCTGCTCTGGGGGACGGAGTGGCCCGCAGCATAAATCAGACAGTCCCTGAGGGCCATCAGTGTCATGGCAGCCTCCCTGGGTTGCCCGAAGGTGGGCAGTGCTGCTTAGAATTTTTGCGGTGTTCCAGCTCTGCCCCATAAACATCCCTCCCACACCAGCACCATTGGTTGCAGGCTGGGGACAGAGGGGTTCGGCCAGCTGGCTGTGAAAGCAGCCTTATATCTGTCTTCTGCAGTGCCTGCATCAGAGAATCCTCTTCAGGCCAAATCTGGGTTTTCCAGAGCCCCTTTACGTAGCTCTGCTCTTTCAGCCAGCGTAAAGGAGCCAGAATGGGGTTGTAGATCTCCCCGTGGTGTGTTCATGAAAGGTGACAGACTCCTAACAGGTAAATCTTTGTGATTCATAGTTTAACAATTGACAGCTGATTACATTACTGTATTGTATTTAATTTTTGCTTAATACATTTTGTAGGGACAGGAATTATTTGGAGGGGAGGCAGGGGGAAAGAAGTGACTATTGCCCTGAGTAGGGTAAATCCTGCAAGCTATTTGTTCACCTGGGCTAAGGAAAAAAATAGTACCATAACGCATAAGCACAAGCATACTAATTCTGGCATTTTCTAACTTGAGTGTTAGAGTTTGCAATCTTAACATTATTTTAACAAGTTTTTCAGATATAATATTTTAACCTAACTTCTCCAATGCTGCCAGATATTTCTTTCAAAAATATAATTTAAATTTCTCTGGGGACCAGACGTGCTTTTGGAGACCAGACAAAAAGGGTCACATGTCCACGGCACCAGATCATGACAGCAGATGCAGACTGAGTTTTACATCAAGAATTGGAATTAAACCCCTGTCCTTCTCACCAACATATACCGCTCACCCATCACCTGGGGAAAGCCTGTTCACTCATGAAGGCAGTAATCCTGAAGGACCTACCCAGCACTCTGGTAGGAGTTTGGGTTTGTCACTTCAGGGGAGTTTACCTTTTTTTCTGGTTCTGTCTTCAGATGAGCTACCCCAACAATCTCTGCCTCCAATTGGTAGGTCAGGGCTAGCACCTGGAGATCTGTGGCCGACAGACTGGGGTAGTCGCCAGTCTTTTTTGAAAACTCTGTCACTATAACAAAGGGAGAATGCCGTCACTGGGGGGGTTCCATCTGGCCGAGTCCAACGGTTAGCAGATACATGGATATCAATGAGCCCTTTCACAGGCAATTAGAACTTCCAGAAAAATACAAAATACAGAAGTTGGCTTGGGGTGGCTGCAGAGGTTACTCTTTCATTTGAACCATTCCTATTTATTGAGAATTTTTCCCATAGCCCCCAAACTTTTAAGGGCATTTTCTCTTTAAATCTCATCCTAAAATCTTTTCTTGCAGGCTTATGATTACCTCTGTATAAAGGGGTCTGTGGTGTTATATCAAAAAGCATTTATCTGCTGAGAGCAAGAATATTTGTAAAGAACCCAGAAGTAGCATTAATTTTCTCTTGAAAAGTGACAGTAAGGTTATTTTAGGCTCAAAATGTATGTTTTCATAGTAATGGGCTAAGCAGATCAAAGACGTCTATATTCTGTCATGCCTCTCCTCATCCATTCAGCCACTAGAATCATTTAGATGTGACAATGATCCTCTCTGTGGAATGTCTGAAATAAATTCAATGAAAACAGTTTTATTTGAATGCTAACTTCCCCCAGAGAGATTTCAACCCAAACATCACAGCCTTGTGCTACTGCATGAGACCTAGGAAGCAAAACTGATTAGAAACAAAAGTCAAACTGGCTATTCTGCTGTCCTAGCCAAGTTGGGTGGGAATTAACAGCATGTAGGGTGAGAGTATGCTGGACTTAAAACTCTTTGTTTCAATCACAGAAGCAGGAACTGAGTAAAGGAATGAGGCTTTCATCCTGACAAATGCTCTAAGGTTAAGGTTAACAGAATCCAGGCCCAATTTATATGAAGAAAATAGCTTGTTCAGAGTAAAGTTGTACAAGTGCCAGTACTGGCAGGAGGGATCTAGAGTTAGCTGAGCTTTGAGGCCAGCTCACCTACCTAGTTTAACATATTCAGGGAAGGGTTGTTTGAAGTGAAGCTGGTAGGGCAGCACAGCCAGTCGCCTCCTGGTTTCCTTGTCCCGGATTTCATTGACCACCTCCTTAACGGTATAAATGTTTCTGCCAATGTCCTGTTGTATGAGACACAAGAATTTCAGCTATTAGGAACAGGGACAAATGATTCTCAAATTCCAAGGCCAGAAGGAATATGGAGACATCCAGCCAGAGTAGTGTAGTTCCAGAGCAGGTCCATACACAACGCCCATCACTATGGAGCCAAATACTGAGTTTTGCATCAACCTTCACTGCAGAGGATGTGAAGGAGATTCCCATACCTACGCCATTCTTTTAAATCTGAGGAACTGTCTTAGACAGAGGTGTCAATAGAGAAGTAGTTTTGGAACAAATAGATAAATTCAACAGTTATAAGTCACCAGGACCAGATGGTATTCACCCATAAGTTCTGAAGAAACTAAAATATGAAATTACAGAATTATTAACTGTGGGATGTAACCTATCGCTTAAATCAGCTTTTTTACTAGATGACAGCTAATTGATTCCACTTTTTTAAAAAGGCTCCAGAGGCAATCCCGGCAATTACAGGCTGGAAAGCCTAACTTCAGTACCAGGCAAATTGGTTGAAAAACTATAGTAAAGAACAGAATTATTAGACACGTAGATGAACACAATTTGTTGAGAACAAGTCAACAAGGGTTTTGTAAAAGGAAATCATACCTCACCAATCTCTTAGAATTCTTTGAGGGAGTCAACAAATGTGTGGACAAGAGTGATCCAGAAAACCTTTGACAACAAAGGCTCTTAAGCAAAGTAAGCAGTCATGGGATAAGAGAGAAGGTCCTCTCATGGATCAGTAAGTGGTTAAAAGACAGGAAACAAAGGGTAGGAAACAAAGGGTAGGAATAAAGGGTCAGTTTTCATGATGAAGACAGGTAACTAGCAGGGTCCCCCCAAGGATCTGTACTGGGACCAGTGCTGGTCAACATATTAATAAGTGATCTGGAAAAGGAGGGAAAATGTGCAGCTGACACCAAATTATTCAAGACCGTGAAGTCCAAAGCAGACCGTGAAGAGCTACAAAGGGGTCTCACAGAAGTGGGTGACTGGGCCACAACGTGGCAGGTAAAATTCAGTGTTGATAAAGGCAAAGCACAGCACAGTGGGAGACAGAATTCCAACTAGAGGTAGGAAATGCTGGGGTCTAAATGAGCTGTTACCAGTCAAGAAAGATCTCGGGTCACTGCGGACAGGTCTCTGAACACAGCCGCAGCAGGAGGCGGGGCAGAGACGAGGCGGAGCGCGGCGGGATGAGAACGGCTGCGGGACAGGAGAGGCCCGAGGGGCGGGGACCCCGGCCGGCGGCGCAGGGCCGAGTCACTCCCCCCGTCACACAACGCACGACCCCGGCCGCCCACCCGCAGCGACCTGCCCAGGCCGGGTGACGAGCCCCACGGCCCAGACCCAGGCCCAGGCCCAGGCCTCCGGGCACCCACCTGCAGCGGCGCCCTCCGCAGAAAGGCGCCGGCGTCCGCCACGACGTGCTCCGCCGCGGCCATCTTAGCTCCCACGAGCCGTCCCAGCCACCCCGCGGCATGCTGGGAGCGGGGGGGGGGGGTTTGCGGGGCCGCGGTGCATGGCGGGATCGGCCGTGGCCGAGGTGCATGCCGGGAGCTAGGCGAAACCTCCTCCCCCATTTCCGGGCTCCCTCCGAGTCAGGTGAGGAGGAGCCGGTGTCACATGATCGCGATCGCAGGAGCCGGAAGTGGAGGCGAAGCCGTGGCCGGTAAATACGGAGGGGGCAGCGGCCGGGCCCCGGGGGGCGGGAGACAAGACGAGACGGGTCGGCCCCGGCCCCGGCCAGCTCGCCCCGGGCTCTGCCCGCCGGCCTCCCCCGGGGCCCCGCACCCGGGCCCCGCCAGCGCCTTTCCCGCAGGCCCCGGGCGGGGGGCTCCCGCTCCGCCGCGGGCCTGGCGGGGACCCGTGGGCCGCTCGGCTCTGCGGCCTTGCCGGCCACGGCCGCTTGTGGCGGGGGGGCGCCCGCCGGCCCTGCCCGAGTGACCGCAGCTGGCGGGGGCTGTGCCGGGGAGCGCGGCGCACCGGGTCCGGCAGGGCCCCGCCTCGCAGCCGGCTGTCCCGGCCGGAGCTGGCCGTGGGGCGAGGTCGCCTCCCTTGGCCTCCCCTTGCAGGCTGGGCGCCTGGGGCTGGACAGCGAGTCCCGCTGCTGGGTGTTGTGTGGGGCCGCCTCCCGCCCGCCCTGCTGGCTGTGCTGGGCTGGGCTGGGCTGTGCTGTGGCGGGGGGGGGGGCTTGCTGGGTCTGGGCTGCTCGGTTTGCCTTATCCGGCAGCCGGGGTCCCTGTCGGCCTTGGTCGAGGGGCGGCTGGAGCGAATAGAGCCTGTGACCCTGGCCAGGAGCATCCTGGGGTTCGAGCATTTCCATCTATTCCCCTTCCCGGGCTACGGAGGGAGGGTCCCGTTCCAAAGCTCTAGCCTGGCTGGGGCAGGAAAGGCGGCAGGGCGTCAGCAGGTTGTGTTGGGGTCTCGGCCTCATGCACTTTCCAACTCTCTGAATCTCAGCTGGCTGCTCCTTTCCTTCTCTCCCGGCTGCTCTTCCTCCATCTCTCTAAGGTAGGCGAGCTCTCTGTCCCACCCCAAAAGGGAATCCCGCATCTGTCCCCTCACATGCCTCTTGCCTTTCCTAATCAGTGGGTATGGGTCAGACTCTTGCCAAAACAGGCTCTGCTAGGCTGATTATCCCCCTTTGCCCCGATGTTGTGCTTGATCCATTGCTGAGTTGCGTTCCTGGCTCCAGTTCTACCCCTTGCCAGGATACCTCCTGCAACTCATGAAAGGAGAAAGGAATCTCCTATTACCCTGACCTCCGCTCCTCCCTGAGAGCCGCAGCACAAAGTAGATGACGCTGGTTCAACCTGATCAGGGGTAACTGGTAACTGGCTTCTTTGCAGTTCCTCTGTACTGAGATGGGAGCTGCCCTGGCTGCCTGCCAACTTCCACCCTTCTCTGAGGCTAACAGGCAGCGGGTTGTGCAAGCAAAACAGCTCCTCTTCTCAGCACTCCCATGGCAGCAGGATGCAGGGAGGTGGGAGGAGGCGGTGGCGATGGCAGCAGAAAAAACTATTTTCTTCCTTGCTAATCTCTCTCATGGGCTCAACTGAAGAACATAAGAACGGCTGCACTGGGTCTCTAGCCCAGTATCCTGTCTCTGACAGTGGCCAGTACCAGAGTTTCAGGGTCGTGTACCATATAGGGCAGTTGATTGATCCACCCCTCTATTCCCCTCCCAGCTTCTGTATCATAGCCCTCTTAGTGATCTCATTTCTAAGCTGAACAGCCCTAACCTCTTTAGTCTGTCCTTGTACAGGACCCATTCCATAGCCTTGATCTTCTTTACTGCCTTTCTCTGAATCTTCTCCAGTTCCACTATCGTCTTTTTGAGATGGGGCGACTGGAACTGGGCACGGTATTCAAGGTGTAGGCATGCTATGGGTTTATATAATGGCATTCCATTCTCACACTCACACAGACAGAGAGGAGGTTTAGCAACTTGCTGTCACAACTCCAGCAAGAAAAAGCATCTGAGCATGTGGAGGAAATTCCTAGTAGTGGAGTGTTGTTTAGCTGGGATTGGAAATCCATTTCTACCCTCTTCTAGGCAGAGGTGGTAGAGCCGTTTCTTCTTAGAACGACGGTCTGTGAATTGCTTTGTAATCTGGTCCTCCAAATTTGAGACATGTCACTGCCTTTGAAGCCAGCCCCTCATACTTTAGATTCATCCTAATGACCCACATGCTCAAGGCTGGGAGAGAAAAAATCTACCTGTCTGCATTGCTTAGCACTGTCTGACAGGAAACTTTCTGAGCAGCCTTAACTTCTGCACAGCCCTTATGATTGCGAAGAACGTTTGTAAAATGAACAGAGTATGAACTGATGTAGTGCTGCCTTCCTGAATCTGCAGGTAGCTCCGTGGCTGCTGCTCAGAGCTTCCACAGCAGTGGAACGAGTACTGATCCATCGTCTTCTCTTTGCAGTGTTGCTGTTCTGAAATCCTGGGGGCATCAAAGAAATTGACACAAAGGGGTCAATTTAATGCTGCTGTTCCTTGGGGGAAGTGATAAGCAGCAAAGACAGGTGTTGGTCTGGAGCTGTTTGCTGGGGTTGGAGGGGAGAAGTGGTGGAAACGCCCTCCATGCAGCCGCAGGCTGGGGAAGAGGTGGGGCAGCAGATATTCCTCCTCGCCCTCCACAGAACTCGAGCTGTCTGGTTGCTGTGATGGGGGGGAGGGAAGAAAGGGAGAGGCTGTCCCTCCCAGCAGCTGGTTAAGGTTGAGGGGGAGAAGGGGGGTCACACATCATTCACTTAGTATCCAGAAGCTGTTAGGAAAGATGCCCCCAGGGACAGCTCCCGCCATTAACCAGTTGCTCTTATCTGGGTGAGAGGTTAGGTTAGGTCTGAGTCTCTTACTGGGGCAGTGCCCCTAGCAGCAGGGACTCTTGTGCCTGCCTCTGGCTCTGTACTAGGTGATCATAATTCTTTCTAGCCCTGCGTATGTTGTATATGTACCCTGGGCAGGGCCTATGTATTGTGTGTCCATGGGATTTGTTGCAGGCATCACGCCCTGTCCCAGGATTGTGCTCCAGAGTCTGACTTCAATTTGCAAGCCTCTAGCCCTTCTGGCTGTGAAGAGTGAAAAGGATGCTTGCTGTCTGCCCGCTTGGGAAATCAGCTTGAATCAACAGCCTTGAGAGTTGTGATCTGCCCTGTTCATCTCAATCTTTTCAATCGATCAATGGCACGGTGGCCGTTAGCTGTTTCAGTTCATCACTGCAGCAGAAACATGCAGCTAACGTTCTCATTCCAGTGCCGCTCGCTATCTCCGGTGCCACAAGCCCCCAGCTTCACGCTGACATCTCTTTCTGGGGCCTTACATGTTCTCAGTAGACAGCTTTGCTGCATGCTGAAAACGGCAGGGTGTCATAGAACCTGTTGAACTCCGTTACGTCCACATGAATCCAGGTAATGCAATGGAAGTGAGAGGGTCAGGCAGTGGTTGGGAGGCTCATTCACCGCTAGACGACCCTGGGTTCAGTTCTCTGCTCTGCTGCTGCCTTCCTGTGTGACCGTCTTAGTCACTCAGGCCTTGTCGGCACACGAGTTGTGTACTGCTTCCAGTGCACCGCTATCGTCAAAGCACTACCACCCCTCTGAATGTGGATGCAGGAATATCTGTGTAAAGGTGCTTTATAGCAGCATCGCTGTTCTGCCCAGGAAGGGGAATAAGCTATACTTAGTGGGCACCTTTACCCTGGTATAATACACGAGGAGCTGCACTGGTATAACTAGAGCGGTTTAAAAAAAACAATCACACTAACAATGTTTTGCTGATACAAATACTATGTAGACCAGCCCATAGCCACTCTGTGCCTCAGTTTCCTATCTGCACAATGGGGAATGTCATTTCCCAACCTCAGAGGAGAAGGATAACTGTATTAAACATTGTGAGGTGCTCAATACTGTAGCAATGGGGGAGGAGGGGCTGGAAGTGGCTAGGATAGGAAGAAAGATACCATGTGGGTTGATTTCTTCACTTCCTGTGTAATTCCATGGAAGTTCTCTTTCCGAATGTTTTGGGAGCAGCTGCAGAGTGTCCTGTGTGCTTCTGAGAACCGGCAGCATTGCTGTGTGCAGCCTTCTTGCTACAGTGGCTATTAATTCAACACCAAATGCAGTGTCCTGTGAACAGGCAATACTTACGCATCCGCTCTATACAGAGGATACAAACCATTGCTGTTTTAAGCAGCTTCAATGGGATAGACGGGCCAAGGCCCAGATCACAAGTGAAAACCAGCTGGGTCCTCTCCGTCTCATACATCACAACCCGCTCAGAATTTGGTGGCATTAGAAGTTTGCAGAGGGTGTTTCAGGTCTGCCGAGGGTTTGGACCGGAGCTGAGATGCTGACTTAATAGAAATGTCTGCTCCTCTGCCCTGCACAGCCACTCAAGAGCCACATTCTGCTGCCGTAAACATCCCCGGGGTTATTCAGGCCATGCCGCACTGAGATGCTGACTTAGTAGAAATATGTTTCCTCATATAATCCTCTGCCCTGCACAGCCACTCAAGAGCCCACAATGGCCTCGTGGGAATGGATGTTTGTCCTTCCTTGGCCAGAATGACCCCTCGGTCCTGGTGTGGTCTGCTGCTTCCGTCCCAGAGGTGGCTGTATTTCAGCAGTGCTCTGGGAATGTCGCTTTGAAAGTGGGTTGGAGTGAACAGAGCTGCAGGTGTAAAATGCTGTCGTAGATGCTCTCAGCCTGTTTCTAGCTCTGGAAGGGCTGCTGCTTGTGCTGGTCAGAAGGGATTATCCATAAAGAGTTCTGGGTGACCCAGGGTAGCTCCCGCCTGCCTGAGCCATGTTGCAGAACTGGCACTGAGGCCAGGAGAGCCCAGCGCAAGAGCCTGTTCTGAATCCCGGTCTTGAGGATTCAGGAGTGAGGGGCCCTCCAGCTGGATTCTCAGCTGGCGGGGCTTGGGATCCAGCCGGCGGGGATCGTAACAGTGAACCTGGGCCTATGCGGAGGCCACCTCAGGGAATTACACCCTAATAAGAAAGACCTGTGCTGCCCTTGACGGCGCCCAACACGCTCCATGCTACACTAGGCCCCGCCTTTCCTCTGTAGCAACAAAGAATCATAGATGTGTAGGACTGGAAGGGACCTTGAGACAGACTCTGCAGACTGCTGAACCCCTTTCAGGAGTCTGATTTGTCTTGCGTACCCCAAGTTTCACATCACTTAAAAACTACTTGCTTACAAAATCAGACCTAAAAATACAGAAACGTCACAGCACACTGTTACTGCAAAATCGCTCGCTTTCGCATTTGATCTGCATGAGGTTTTAGTTTGTACTGACTTCACTCCAGCTTTCTCTGTAGCCTGCTGTAAAAGTAGGCAAATATCTGGATGAGTTGATGTACCCCCCCTGCAAGACTTCTGCATACCCCTGGTGGAGATCTACTGATCTAGTCCAGTCCCCTGCACTCACAGCAATACTACATCATCACATCAGTCCTGTCGGGGGTTTGTTTTGTTAATCTTGTTTCTGTAGGGGCTTGCCCGAAGGATCCCCAAGCTCTTTAGTCACATACATAAGCACAAACCAGCCAAATGCAGCCAGCATCACTGTGGAGTGGAATGGGGCAGAAAGTGAAGGCAACTGAGTCCTCTTAACCCTTGGGGGACACCTCTCTCCTTGTGCCATGCTGTTACAGTCGTGATCGACAGCAGACGACGCCTTCTTTGAGCTTGATTATCAAAGGAGGGGCCTGTGGGCAGAGCAATCTCTGTACTTTGGAGCGCTCTCCCTGGAAGGTCTGAAATAGCCTGAGTTTATTGCCCGTCCGGGCACTTTGCAAAGCCCAGCTGCTGTGTAGGCATTGGCGAAGGGCTGGAGGGCAATGGCGGTTGGAGATGTCTCTCTAGTGAGGCCGTGCAGTGCAGTGAAGGGGCTAAGTGGTTTCTGTCACTCGACTGGTGACTAAGTGACGTTTGCAGGCTGGGAGGAAGGGGAAGTGCTGCTGCTTTGGCTGGATCTACATTTATTCGGCGTTTAAATGTCAAGGGCACCCACCGATTTCGACAGGAGCCCTTTGGCGTGAGGTATGTAGGAGACCAAAATGAAAACCAACCAGTCAAATAACCCTGGGGCTGTTTATGGCAGTAGAATTTGGCTTTGCAGGGCAGAGGATTAGATAGGGAGACGTATTTCTATTAAGTCAGCATCACAGTTCTCACTGGTGTGACCAAAACCATACCCCTGCCCAGACTGAAACAAACTGACACGCTGCCTCTGCAGAGGTTCCAGGGGCTCGCTGGCGATCCCGGTTGTATTAATTTAGCTGGAATTACCTAACCCTGTCACAGTCTAGCAAAACAGTGTTAAACAAGGGTCGGGGTTTGGTATCTAGAGACCTCGGTCTGTTTAGTACCCCGGCAAACACTCTTAATAATCAGTTTAGCCGTTTATTAAAGAAAAAGGACAAACGGTGACTGCACTGGAAAAGTGGAGTTTTAAATCAGGCTTTCATTTTAACATGTGCCCTGTTTCCTTTAGCCGGAGAAAGTTTTTAGAAGGAAAAGCCCCTTGACTGACTCTCTCAGATGAGCTTAAAGATGGTAATGCTGCTTTTTTGGAGAAAAGGGAAGAAATGAGCTGGGCTGGAGCTGCTGCTACCTTTAAAGTGCAGTCCTGTTTCATCCCAGGTGGTGGTTGGGATTTACCTGGAGCTTGTAGGGGTGGCGATTCTTATCTGGGTCCCTCCCTCTGGCCGGGTCATCTCTCGGAATTCAGAGGACTACCCGGGGTCCCAGGAGATGGTGGGGTGGCAGCCATGATGGCGAAGCTCACATCAGTAGCCTCTGTCTGTGCTTCTCTCAGGTTTTCTGTCGTTAAGGACCAAGCAAGGAGTGCTGTGTGGCATAGCCTGTGCTGTTATTGTGTGTCCAGTATCTGACACCCCAGTTTTGGTTCATTAATTTCTGGTTCCACATCTTCTGTTTTTACCGGCTGTGTTTTCAGCGTAGTCCTGGAATTCTATGGCTCTTAGTCTGGACTGATTCAGTCTCTCTGCCAGGCTCTCCTGCACTTGTTTGTAACATCCTTTATTGAAAAGAAAGTGACTGACTTTGCATGAAATTCCTAAGCAGGCAGACGCTGTAGCCCGATTCTCACGACCCCGCGATGGCCGGGACCTGCAGAAGATGGCAATGCCCATGCAGTAGTATTGCTCCCCCAGCACCACGCTATGGGGATGCTTCACTGCGGGTCCATTATTGAATCCCCAACACCACTGGGGTCTCCCAGCTTGGTCCTGCCAGGCCCACCTCTGCTTAGCGTGCAGGAGCCCAGGAAATCCCAGCCCCGAGGTAGTTTTGCTGCCGTGTGTAGCACTGAGCTCCCTCTTCTCCTGAAGCTGCACTAAGGTGTCCTGTGTCTGTTTTCCAGTCCCAGGGTGATGACATGGCATCTGCCAGCTCCAGCAGGGCCACGGCAGGACTGCCCTCTGAGAAATCCCAGCTCACTGTAAAAGGTGAGTAGAGCCGCTGGGGGCATGCTGGAGCACGGTGCTTGTGAGGTGGTGGAGGTAGGCCTCTAGACCAGAAGCTTCTGGTCCTGCCTGGGAATGTAGATTTTCAAGTGTGGCTTGTCTTGTCTTAATGCCCTTCTCAAGCAGCCTGGCAGTTTCAGATAAGCAAGTGCCTGCCGGTGACAGCGCTGCCCAGGGGAGGGAGATTTCCTGTGCTCTGTGTTTGGGGCAGGTAACGTTTGAGTGAAGGCTGGTATTGCACCTACTCCAGCCAGAGACGGGATGTGCTCAGGAAAACACGTGGTATCACATGGTCTGGAACAGCTATGCCTGTGAGTGCCTGCCTCAGGGCAGCCACCCCAAACTGGTGGTGTGTTCTGTAACTAGATTTCACCAAGTCAGTGCCAAATGGGAACTCCTGGATTCCTGTAACAGTCTTACCAGGGAGACACAGACAGTCTCCTTAGACTCTCCAGTCTATCTTGCCACCCAGACAAACTGGCCTTTGTGATAAATTGTCACACCAAAAAACCACACCATCGTCAGGTTGCTGCTTCCAGTTCCAAGAGACCAGTCACTTACCCCAGATCAGCTGGTAGCTAGATCTTACACCAAGGACGACGCCTGTAGCCAGTCCTGAAATAAACCATCTAAAGGTTTATTAACTAGGGAAAAGGAATGAGAGAGTTATTTACAGGTTAAAGCAAGCAAACATATACACAAATGAATTACCATCTAGATCCTTTCAGGGTGGATCCAGGCCCCAGGGATCTCTGGCTTCAGTTTGGTTTCTCTGGCCCTGTGAGAGTTCAAACAGCAGAGATGGAAATTTTCCTGTGACTTCGTTAGTTTCCTTTATTCAGCTTTGAAGTCCACAGGAGGAGCTTCCTTGCATGTAGCATTTCCAAGGTGCAATAGGGCCATTAACCAAGCCTTTGTATTGCAATGTTCCTTGATGGATAGCCCTTCTAGAGGCATGAGGGGTGATTCCTTGCCTGGGTTCACATGTCCAGAGCAAAAATTTTCGAAGTTATAAAGCAAAACTTGCATATTTTCTTATCGCATGTAAAACCGACATTACAAGTGAGATCATGGAATGCTTGTGAAATGCTGCATGCATCAGTCTAAACACTAGATACATTCTTGTGAGATTAATACCTATTGTGAGCAAAGCTAACATCCAGGTGAACTGATCTGGTTTGTCAGTTCTTAGCTAATGCCTGCAGTCTAGGCGGGAGCTGGCACCTGGTCTGCCAGCGTACACATGGACTTTGCCCCGATGGGCCCATGCAGCAGAGTGCAGACACACAGATGTGTGCTTCCTGGTGCTTGCATCTGGGGATGGGGAATTGGCTGCCACTTCTTAAACGTTCCCAGATGTGGAGAGTTGGGGGAGGAGGGGCGGGATCTTTCCACAGCATCCCCTTCTGTGAAGGGCTCATGTACAGGAAAACTAACCAGCCGTCTAATCCCGGTCTCTGAGCTGGTCCTGCGGGCAGAGGCCGAGCCAGGGAGGGTGCATTCCCTACAGTCAAACCCAGCCTCTCCGGGGCAGGGCTTCCTCTGAAACTAGTTCTGGTGAATGGTGCCAGGCGGAGAGTCTGGAGACAGGAGGTTTCCCTGCGTGTCCCAGGCACTGCGAGCCTTGGGAGCTGGCTGGCTGCTTGCTCGGCGTTCCCCGTCATGTCCTCAGGGAGATGCCCTGATCGCCTGGGTTTCAGTGGAGGTGGATTGTGCGCACTGTTCCCTTCAGACCACCTGAGGGCGCCAGACACCTTGACCTGCTTCCCTGTCTTCTGGTCTGCACTTACGTTCACACTGCTCCTGTTTCTGATTCCCTTGGCTGGGGGGTGGGGTGATTTCTGGGTCCCAGGTTGGGGGCATTGCCTTTCCAGGACCTCCTGGGCATTTCTCCCTGTTTGGCGCATGAGACCCAGCTTCCAGTAGCAAACCTGGGACCCTGGCAGCTGCTGTGTGACATCCAGGCCTCTCTGGGCGGGGACAGCTTGTGTATTGCCCCCCGAGAGGCTCTGGCCCTGTAACCTCAGGGGACGGGATGCACCTCATTCCTTCCCATGGAGGGAGAGAGGGGGTAACCCTGGGGAAGGGTGGCTCATAAGGTCTCGCTGGACAGAAACATCTGGGCCTTGGAGCTCTGTGCTAGTTGCTGCCTTCACAGATGAGATGGTGCTGAGCAGGATGGGTTGGGGCAGCCCCTGCCATCCCAAAGACCCCGATTCCTCCCTGATCACAGAGCACCGGGACATTTGGAGCTGGGATTCTCCCCAGCCGCCTCCACTGGTGGAGTATGTGGAGTGGGGGGGGTCCTAGCTGGGATGTGAGCCCGGCCACAGCAGGGACAGCTGGGTGACCCTGCCTCTCTCTGCTCTGCCTAGTGGTGTCCGTGAAGCCGAAGGTACACAGCCGCCAGTCCCGGATCAACTCCTACGTGGAGGTGACGGTGGATGGACTTCCCAGCGAGACCAAGAAGACGGGGAAGCGGATTGGGAGCTCTGAGCTGCTCTGGAATGAGATCCTCCTCTTGTAAGAACCCACAGTGCCTCCAGAGGGTTGGGGTAACGCTGACCCCCCCAGAGCGAGCCCTGAGCTCCCTGCTTCTGCACTGCATGGTGCAGTTTGAGGAAGCCAGGCATGTTTGCCCCTGGCTGGACGAGGCTTAGGGCACACGCTCAGGTGCATGCGTGAGAACATCTGTGGCCAGATGAGCTGCTGTGCTGGATGGAGAAGCTGGTGGGGGTCAGGGGCTCTTGCTGCCTAGGGTCATTGTGGCCTTGCGCAGGTCTCTTCTCTGAGCTTTGTGCCTGCCGTGCCTGGTGCTGCTCTGCACGCGGTGGCTGTGCTGCTTGGTGTCCACGTGCAGAGAAGCAGGTGGGGAAGATGACAGCCCTCCTCTTGGTCTGCCTTCCAGGAACGTCACAGCTCAGAGCTACCTGGATCTCAAGGTCTGGAGCTGCCACCCCCTGCGGAATGAGCTCCTGGGAACGGCTTCCGTCAGCTTGTATAACGCGCTGAAGAAGAACGGTGGGAAAAGTACGTATGAGTGGGAGCGTCTCTGGGGCCCTGTTGCCTGGCCTGGCTTCTGCTTGGCCTCTGCTTTCTCCCTGAGCCTGACTTCCCCGTCCGGAGGAAGCCGGGAGCGGATTGACAGGGGAGAGGGGGCTGCCTCAGCTGCACGCGCACCACAAGCTACTGGTGTTGGCAGAGTGGCACATGGCCCCCCAGTGGCGCTGCCATCTCGCCAGCCTGCTTTAGCTGTCCTAAGCTCACCCACCTCTAACCTCCTCCATGGTCCTGCAGGATTTCCTGCCTCAGTAGGTGTGTGACATGGAGAAGGAATAGCTGGCTGGAAAACTCCCTGTTTAATCCCTGGCCCCGGGAGAGAACAAGGCGTCATTGTGTGGCTGGGCAGGCCTGTCAGGCACGCGGGGCTGGTGTGTGATGGAAGCCATACCTCCGTTGGCCAGGCTGCCGCTGCCGGCAGGAAAACACAAATCTCGCTGCTATTTGCTGCCATTTGTGGTCACCAGAGCGTGGCCCATGGTGGTGGTGGCCGCATAAAGGTCTCCATTCAGGGCCTGGGCTGTGCTGGCGGCTGCGTGGGGCAGGAAAAGGCTGGCTCTGTCTCTTCCAAGCAAAGCTCAGCTGTTCTGGAAGGACAGACCTTGCACTGAGAGCGGAGAGGGGCCTCCTCTGCCCCAGAGGGAGATGGGGCTTATCCCGACTCTCCTGGTGCCAGGGGTTGGGGTGCGTGGCTCTCCAGCCATTGCCAGCTGTGAAACCCGCGTGAGGACCCCAGCACGCTCCCTGGGCAGCGTCGCCAGGAGCAGGGCCCTGTACGGGCTCTGGGTGGGGTGGTGGGCTCTGCCCTCTGAATCTGGGCTGGGAATCACCAGGGGCGGCCCCTGTCAGGAGACGGAGCCTGTGGCGTGTTGGGCCTGGTTAGAGCTGGCTGTGCTTCCCCCTGGCACCTTGCCCTCCCCTGCTCCCCTGCAAACGTTCCGGGGCTTGGGCCCTGCCTGGGGCTGGAGCTGCCCTCCCAGTCCGTGGACTCGCTGCTCTAGCTTCTCGAAGGCAGGGCCGGAGCAAAGGTGGCCCAGCCCTGCACGTCCGCCGCCTGTGCTGCTGGGCCGGCAGGAAGCTTGTGCCGTGGGGCAGCCGGTGTCTCTGTGCCCCGTGCGTGGAGCAGGACAGCGCTGCTGGAGGTGGTGACTGGGCCTGGGCCTCTCTGTCTGGCAGACCTGAGACGCGCTACCCAGCTGCTTTCCCTCTCGGTGGCCAGCCGAGCGCCGTGCGTATTCAGGAGCTGCCGTCTGCTCCCGCCCTACCTGCGCGCTGCCTTCTGCAGAGACACAATCAGCCCTTTCATGAGGCTGCGTCCCCAGGGGGCCGTGTGGAAAACGAATGGAAAAGGCAACGGCTGTTCCTGCTCCCATGTGAAAAAAGGGTCGGATTTTTCCCTGACCTGGGGGGCTGTGAGGAGAGGAGTCTTAAAGCGACAGAGCACAGCGGTGTCCGAAAGGGGCTGCCTGGGAGCTGGCAGGGCTTGTGCTCCTCCGAGCCCTTGTCCCGTGCCCTGGTGCAAGGCTGGGACCTTCCTGCTCTGGCTTGTGTGCTTGGCTGACTGGTCGTGGGGGGGCTAGATCCTGTCTCAGCACCATGCTTGTTGCCAGGGATCAGGTTGGTCTCCTGGGGCCGCGAGCAGGCAGAGGCCTGAAAGCCAACTTGCTCCCAGCCCGGCCACATGCAGGCCCTTCCTGGACTGGTGGGGGAATCTCCGCTCAGCCTTAGGGATGGGAGAGCCTCTTGCTGGTGTGTGTGCTCTCCGGGGGAGACCCCCCGAGCCCTCCCTTCCGGCTGGCCCATCCTCCTGCAAGTGGGCTCCAGGATGGCTTCCCTGAAGTGCAGAGCCCGGGCCGCGTCTTTGGAGGGTCCGTGAGTGAGGCGTGGGCGGGGACCGGGCAGCTCCAGTGCATGGAGTGCAGCTGGAAGGGTGGCCACGGAGAGCCCTGCCCGAAGTGCAGTTACTCTGGCTGTGCGGGGTGGGGGCCATGTGCCAAGCAGGCTCTCCCGGACGGGGATGGGGAACTCCGCTCCCGCGAGGTGACGCATGCTCCCGCCCAGTTGGTCCCAGTGGCATTCCCCAGCCATCCGACACAGCCCCGGCCAAGGGCTGCCGGGTTCATGGAGGGTAGGTTCGTCAATGGCAATTACCCTGAATGGGCAGGGATGTCCCTAGCCTTTGTTTGCCGGAAGCTGGGAATGGGAGACCGAGAATGGATCACTTGATGCTGGCCTGTTCCGTTCATTCCCTCTGAAGCACCTGGCACTGGCCACTGGGCTACTGGACCATTGGTCTGACCCAGCATAGCCATTCTTAAGTTCTTATGTTATGAGGGTGGCGGAGCAGTGCTGTCCTAAGCCCATCCCACAAACCAGACTCTGCCCAGTGGAGCTGCTGAAACAAGACTCCATTTGCTGCCAATTGTGCAAATCTTCACAGAACAATCCTCCTCCTCCTTCCCTGTGTGCTTAGGTTAGCAGTGAAATAGTGAACTTTATTGCCATTTACATAATTATCACTAGGCTTCAGAGTCAACACACCACTGAGCTGTCATATCAGGCTGTCTGCAGGCTCAGGCAGACATCTGATAGTCACCATGCCTTTTAGAAGTCTTTTTAGAAGGCTTTTCATAAGTTACTCAACCTTCACTGTGTCTTAAAGTTTTTGGCTGGGTGTTTCCATAGTTTTTGTTAGTTGTCAAGGAATAATGTTGGTCCCCTGGCTAGGTGAAGGTGTGTATTCTCCAGCAAGTCTGTCAGCGTCATTCCCCCTCAGCAATCATATCTAGTTCTCCTGCTTGCTGGACTGTACCAAAGCTCCCTCTGTCCCTCAAGACGAGTGCCGTGAGTGTCCGAAATTGTAGAAAGAAAGAGGGGCTTGTGTCCTTGGAAAAGAACCCGCCAGGTCTTGGCTTTCAGGCCAGGCAAATTGAATCCATTTGGAGTTAACAGACCAGGCTGTGTGAGAAACGAGCTTCCAAAATGAGTTCCTTTCCCCAAAACCTCATTTTTCAAACACGCTTCTCTCCCGACTGCCTTGGCAGATTCCTCTGAAACTCTCGGCACGGCCTCTCCTCTGGCACGGCGCGCCTGCTCCATGGCAGTCGGGGGGATTGGTTCGCAGGACAGAGAGCTGGCTAAAAAGGGCTCTAATAATAGAAAACAAGTTGCAGCCTTTTATGGAGTTGCTCCCAAGGGTCCTCTAAAACAGCCAATTTACTAGGGCTTAGCCCCCTGCCCCAGGCCTCTGGACGGCTGTGGGCTGGAGAAGAGGCTCTTTGTTCGGATGCCGTTGTGACTCTGCGGTGCTCTGCTCGTGCAGGGCAGGAGCCATGTCCCTGTGTGGCCTCCCTTTGGAGGCTGCATGGAAGCCGATCTGGGGCCATGCTGGTTGTTGCTGGTCCCCCGTCTGTTGTATTCATTGAGCTGCGGACAGCAGGGCAGGCCCTGGAGAGACTCCACTGTGCCGGGCTGCAGCCTGCAAAGGAGAGCTCAGGTTGCAAGTTACATCAACAGGCTCCTGTTTGTTGAGTGGCACCATATGCCAGGATTTTACAGCTCCTGCGACACGCTCTCTTTGCTTTCCATTCTGCTGCACCTCAGGCAGAACCGCTGGAGCCACAACCTCAAGGATTTCTTTCAGGAAGCCAGCAACAACCCCCCGCACCTCTGGGAAGCTGCAGCCGACCCCTCCTCACGAATGTGCTGTCAAAGGAGCGCACTGAACGGCGGGGAAGCAAAGGCTCTTTTAGCAGAGGATCGTAAAAGCAAAGCTGCAGGCTGCCTGAAACGAATGTTGAACAGATCGGCTCCGTCACATCTGTGCAGGAGCCTTGTAAAAGCTGCTGGGCCAAGCCAGTAAGTCCCAGCGAAGGCCTTTGCTGAGCCATCGCCTTCAGAACTCGGTCCTGTTCTGTTCGTGGGACAGAGCGACTGGCCAGTGGGACGAGGCCGCCGTGCAGCCGCCTGCTCCTGGGCAGGGCCCTGTTCCCTCTCTTGCATGAACGGCCACACTCCCGTCTCTCTGCCCAGCACTCTGATCCTTGGCCCTGCAGTCCCCCATTCCTCTGTCATGCCCATGGCTGCTCAGCAGGTAACCAGCCGCATCCCCTGAGAACTCGGAGCAGGGGCTGGGTGCTTGGCTCTTTGCCACAGTGTTTCGGGGGCAGGAGGTGGGTGATGGCCCTGGTATGTCTGCACTGCAGTTAAAGACCTGTGGCTGGCCTGGGCTAAGGGGCTGTTTAACTGCGGTTGGGGTTGGGCTGGAGCCTGGGGTCTAGGGTCCAAGAGCTCTGGAGTCCACAACACAATTACACAGCCCCTTAACCGGAGCCCGAGTCAGCTGGCGGAGGCCAGCGGTGGCCTTTTAATGGCGGTGTAACAACACGCTGAGGCCCAGCAGCTGTTAAGGTAGATGGGGCTGGACGCTGCTGTCCCCGAGTTCTCCAGAGACCCTGGCGTGAGGTGCCTTCCCCTTCCCACCCTGCTGGCTCCGCTGTAGGGGTGAAGGCCAAAGCCAGCAAAGGGAATTGCTGCCTGCGTGGCGCCAGGTGCCTGGCACCGCTGCTGCTGGCGCGCTTGTGACGACAGATCTTGCCGGCAGCGCTGAGACGCCAGTTCCTTCCCCGGAAATGATTAGATTCTCCCTGCCCGTGGCTAGTCGCTGGCGCAGTCCCAGCCCCGCTTGCTCTGTGCAGAGGGTGCTGCGAGGGGGATTGATGTCTCTGTCTGCAGGTAACTGAAGCTTTGTCAGCCTGTGGCTGTTACCCTCTGAGAGAGAGAAGGGAGACAAATGCAGCACAGCTTGGCGGGGACAGGTCTGCAGAGCCAGGCGTGGCGGATGTTCCCTGGCAGCACTGTGGGGCCCGGGCACGGCAGGAAGTACTGCCCAAGGAACACATGGTGACCCTGCGGCCCTCTGACTGGCCAACCATCCTCTTTAACCTTGAGGGTGCCCCAGGAAGCTGTCTGGGCAACCCCACAGACGTCGGGCCTCTCGTGACGGCAGATCTCACCTCGTCTCCTGATGTCTGGTCCCCCCCCCTCGGCCCGACGTTGGCCCGGCTCTAGGGATTCCTCTGACCCCGCTACCATCCTCGTGGGGTGACCCCCAGCCCTGTGAGCGCCAAGCCAGATGGCCTGTGCTGCGGTCCCTCTCACTGGGCTAGGGCACAGGGCAGATGTAAAAACTGCCCCCGCTGTGGTTATCTGCTCTCCCCTGGGGTCCGTGCCTGTAGTAGTGGCCCTGGGATTTGCCTCGCCCTTTGGACTGACTGAGGCCAAGTCAATTGCCCTGCAGAGCTCAGTGTAAAGCCCATTTGTGAGGTATTCAAGGCCGGCTACGGCAGTGATGCTCAGACCTCAGGGGTCGGGAGCCGAATTAGCGATCAGCATTGCCCGAAAGAGCCACAGTGGTGTGAGTTCGCTGCTTCGTTTTCTATAGTGCGATATACTCCTAGCTGAACAGCATGACGGGAAATATTTCGCTTTTTATAGATCTCTCTTTTCTCTCAGCAAAATGACTGACCAGGTATTATTTCATCAACTGCAATTGGTTAATAACACAGTAAAAGCCGCCTGATTGGTTAATAATTAAATCACGCCGGGTTTTAATGTCCTGTGCTGCAAAGAGCTGCAGGAGACCCAGGAAAGAGCCACTTGTGGCTCGCGAGCCTCAGTCTGAGTATTGCTGGCCGAAGGGATTGAAATGAATGGCATCTCAGCACCTCTCTCGCTGCTGGGCTTTCCCGACGAGGAGGTGGCTGGGTACGGGTTTGATGCCAGTGGACTGGTCTGTGCGCCCCGCGACACTGGGACATAAGTAGAGGCAGGGAACTCAAGTGCAGGAGGCTCCTGTCAGAAGGTCTCTCTGTCTGCAAGTCCGTTGGACTGAGCCGCCTTCCCTCCCGCTCGAGCCCTGCTGGCTGGTTTTGTGATGCTCATGCCAACGAGCCGTGTCAGATGTGTGCTCCCTCGGGGTTGGGGCTCAACGCTGGAGCCTTTATCACACTTGCTGCTACCGGCCTTAATTCCTGGGGCTGTAAATCCCGTTAATGGGCTGTGAGGGAATAGCCGGTGCTAGATGGGAGTTGTGATGCTGTGTGCAAGGCACGGGCAGCAGCTGAATTGAGACCTTATTCAGGACCAAATCACCCCTGGCCGCCTCCCAAAATAACAACACCCCCTCTGATATTCTGGCTGCTGGCTGGGACACAGGCTGGCTTTGTGCTCCCCCTTTCAGGGGACCCTCTGTTGGTGCAGCAGTGAGGTCCCCTTGTGCGTCCCGTGCGCTGAACGGGGACGGGGAATGGACGGTTCTGCTAGTGTTTATTTTCTTTTAAAAAAAGCTGGGGTGGGGGGCAGGGGAGAGGAGGAAGCCAGCGGGGAGGGGCATGCTCACATCCTCCGATTGGAGACACCTTGTCTTTGCTACTGGACCAACTTCCCCTGCTCGCCGAGGCAGCCTACACAAAGAGGGCTTGTGTAGCCCGCAGAGCTGCCTGCACTTTGCCACGGGATGCTCCCAAAGCTGGGGTGGAGAGCCACGGAGCATTACTCTAAGAGTGCGTCACTCATCCTGCTGTCCCATCTTCAGCCCCATGGTTCCTGTCACCCTCTCCTGCTCCCCCCGTCCACAGAGAGCCGGGGGTTACAGTCAGTCTGCCATGGAAATGCGGCAAGTCTCCGTGGGGACTGGTTGTCTGCAGCACGGGGGGTTCATGGAAACCTCTGCCATAGCCATGGTACAGGCAGGGGTCCTGTCACGGCTCAGCCTCAGAAGCCCCCGAGTCCTGCATGGCAGAGCTGCGGGAGAAGAGGTTGGCCGCCTGCCTCAGGCCGGACTGGCCGCCTCTGTGCATGGCTCTCAGACACGTTTGCTGATCGGTCAGGTCACGAATAGCGAGACGCCTGTGATCCGCGCCCGACGCTGGCTGCATTGTGAACAGATGTGCGTGGCAGGCCCTGCAACGTCCATGCCTCCCTCTGCCAGTGCCACCCCTCCCCTCAAGACGAGAAACTGAGCGGGGCACACCTGGGTCCGTTGGGCACCGGTGTTTGACCGGCAAAGGAGTCGCGTCCCCACGGTTCCCACTGAAATCCACGGGAGCCAGAGCTGCTCAGCACCTCTGAGGAGGGGCCTCAGGACAGTCCGCGCACCGGACGGGGGCGGCCCGATGCATTTGCTGTCTGGCTCAGGCTTAAAGCCAGTGACAAACTCCACGGGTCTCACCAGCTGCTCTCCACATCCCCCCTTTCCTGGGTGAAGCCGGCATGAGGGCCAGGGCAGGCCAATTCCAGCGGCACCCACCACTATCTCCTGACCCGTCTCCAGCCTTGCCTTGCCGTGGGCAACCTGGGACCATCCTGTCCCTGTTTAGCTTTTCTCTTGTGCCCGCCACGGGGGCACTTGCTGCCCAGACACGTCGTGAGCGACTGCCCCCTCCTCAGAGCGCGCAGCCCGCCCTGTGCGTCGCAGGCCAGGGGAGATGACGTGGTGCCAATGAACCTGCTGCAGCTCGGCTCTGTCCTCCACGGGGCCTTGTTTCCTCTCCCGGGATGCAGGGCTTGGCACTTGGTGGCACCAGCTCTCCCCCGATGCCCTCGCTGCTCCCCCCTCTCCACCTGCCCCTCCCCTCAAGTGGGTCGCCCCATTTGGATCTCTGCACATTCCACTACAGCGGCCTTGACAGGCACAAAACACCGCCACGCCTGGCTAGGTGGGGAGAGAACTTCCCCCCAGGACGGCGCGGGGCCTGCCCTTCCTGCACTGTGCTCCCTCGAATTCCGTCCCGCGCAGGTTTGGTCTCTGGGGAGCTGAAATCCTTCTGGCCTGAGCTCCAGCTAGCAGGAGCAGCACTGCCAGGTGCGTCGCCCTTGGGGAAAAAGCAGCTCCCTGGGCTCTCCCGGTCAGACTCCAGAGCCGTGGAGCGCTGGTCTCGTGGTCGCCTGAATGCCCGGGAAAGGGAGGATGCTGCCGACACCCAACAGGGACCCGGCTCAATTCTCAGCTCTGCTGTGGTCTCTCTGTGAGACCTGGGCAAGCCACGGGATCCCGCTGCCTCTGTCCTGTCCTGCGGATAGTGGGGCTAAGACCCCGGCTCCCCTGTGGAGCTGGGGGGATCGAGGCCAGGCTGCTGCAGTGGAGCCGGAGGGTGGCTGTTGCAGAAAGCCGACCACGTGAACGCGGAGCTAGCTGCACACCGCTCTTCTCCCTGAGCTCCAGCAGGAGCTGCCAAATGCCCTGAGCGATGCTGGAGAGAGTGCCAGGCTGGCAGCCCAGGGACCTGGAGGTGCCGCACGGGCAGTGCCTCTTAGCTGTCGCCAAGACGCCTCTCTTCTGGGCTGAGGAGACTGGCTGTAGGGGTACCACGGGAGCGTGTTTCTCCCTCCCGCCGCCCGGTTGGTGTCACTGGGCCCTGCCCTGACGGCTACTCCAGCAGGAAGCGGGTCGCTAGGAAAGGGTGCAGTTGTGTGGGGATGAGTCATCTGTGCAGAATAAAAATATTTGAGCAAACTAGTCGGGAAGCGTCTGGGCCGGTGTCGCGGGCTGGGGCAGGCCTGCTGTGCTGTGGGCAGGTGTTCCAGGCCCCCGGGTTGTGTCTGAGCACTGGCGTTATACTAAAGTCCTGCCCATGGCAAGGGACTCGAGTCTGACTGTTCTCTTGGCCTTGCTGGTGGACGTTGGTCCAGTCCATCTAGAAGCTCCATAATTTGGCAGAGGTTGCATAGGGGGGCTCCGAGGCTCAGCGTGTGTGAGACCGTGCAGACTCCAGCTATAACGTCCAGCAGCTGCACGCCTGCTTTGTACCTCTGCTCATCAGTCAGTTAGCTGAGCAGCTTCCTCTCACCCGTTCTGTCCTGCCCTGGCTCCGTGCCTTGTGTTTCAGGTGAATAAGCTCTGGGCGAGGCCGAGGTGCCGTGCTCTGCATGGTCGCAGTGTGCCTGCCACAGCTGGGGGGACCTCATCCATCTGCCGGGAGTGAGGAAGGGAAGCAAAGCTGCAGGCCTGATGTGGGGCAGAACTGGGCCCTGCAGCGCCCTGGAACCAGGCGCTGCGCTCTGGGAGGAGCTGCTGGGCTGCCTCTCTGGCTAGGGAGGGCCGTCCTGCCGGGCGTTCTCCAGGCGTCGGGCTGGGGGGAGCAGCCTGCCGGGCGTTCTACAGGCGTCGGGCTGGGGGGTGGGGGGGGGGCAGCCTGCCGGGCGTTCTCCGGGCGTTGGGGGCGGGGAGGGCAGCCTGCCGGGTGTTCTCCAGGCGTCGGGCTAGGGGGGGCCCAGCCTGCCGGGTGTTCTACAGGCCTCGGGCTAGGGGGGGCCCAGCCTGCCGGGCGTTCTCCAGGCATCGGGCGAGGGGGGGAGCAGCATGGCTCCTGTTGGTTTCAGCAAAGCACATCCTTGGTTTGAGGTGAAGGGGATTTTCTGGCTGCCTTGTCAGTGGCTGTGGGGTGGGAAGAGGACCCAGCTCAAGGCACTGCCTTCCCGACTCCTCCAAAGTGACCCTGCGGGGTCCTCTCGGACAAGCCCGTGGTTGCTGTCGGCCAGACGGGTGAGGGCCATTCCAGCACCCGCGTGACCTGATGCATGCAGTCATCGGTTTGTTCCATATTCCCAGCCAGCCCCTGCCACTGTCTTCCGCAGGGATAGAGCCTTTGCTGTCTGAATTAGGTACGATTTCAGGCAGCGAGCTCCCCTTTCACCATCTCCCTCGCCCCGAGAGCCCATCTTCTTAGTTAAAAGCCGCTGAGAGCCCGTCTGGCTGCCGTGCCCTGGGTTGGTACAGCGTAGACTGCTCACGGTGGCTCTGCTTGGGCCGTGGAGGGGGGAATGGCCCTGCCTCTGCTTGTAAGGGAATGAAGAGGCCAGGGCCTGTGGGGAGCTGAGGGTCCGGCCTGGCTCAGTGTTGTGGTGCTGGGGTGGTGTATGTGGTACCCTCCCAGAGCCAGCCAGGGTCACTGCAGCTCCTGGCCTGGTCGGAAGCAGAGGAATTCATCCTTTCCTCCGCCTGCCATGTGAAGGGAGCCTAATCCCCCCCAGCGGGGCAGGGTGAGGCCCCTAGAAGGAGAAGCTGTCCCTGGGGTGAAGCTGGTGGTGATTGTGGCTTCTCTCTCTCCCGTCCCTCCGTCTCCCCAGTGGAGAACATGCAGCTGACCCTGAACCTGCAGACGGAGAACAAAGGCAGCGTTGTCTCCGGCGGAGAGCTGACGATTTTCCTGGACGGGCCGACTGTTGATCTGGGAAGCCTGCCTAATGGCAGTGCCGTGACAGAGGGTGAGTGCCGCCCATCCCCACACACACGCTGCTGCTCTGAGCACGAGGCGGTGAGCACGGGGGGAGGGAGAAGGGCTGAGATCCCAGCTGTGAGGACCTGTGAGCGAACATCTGAGTGTCAGCAGCCACCTCCCCTCCAGGTGAGGCTCCCGTCTCAGCCTGTTAGAGCACTAGCACTGTGCCGGCTGCTCACCCTTGCAGCTGAGCCCTGGGAGGGGAGCTGTGATAGCTGCAGGAAAAGGTCTCTTCCGCCCCATGGAAGCTGTTCTCTGCGCCCTCTGAATCCCCTCCCATCTCTCTGGGGCCCTGGGAGCTTGTGAATGTTTTGCTCTCCAGGCGTGGCCAGTCAGGGCTAGGGTGCCGAGCGAGATGCCACTGATGGACTCTCCCAAGGGAGGTCAGCCGTGAGCAGGTGGGTTTGATGTTAGGGCATCTCGTTCTCTGTCACGTTCAGCCCCTCACTTCCTGGGGCAAGGAAGTTAGCGCCTGCGAAGTCTGCGGGCGTGAACTGAGCTGGGCTTCCTTGCGCTGCAGGATTTCCCATGGGCTGATGCATTTACCCCCACTTGTGCTGGGTTCAGAGCCATGGTGAGACACGGGGAATGAGACAAAACCATCCTACAATGTGGCCCAAGAACTGCTGCCTATGAGAATCCCAGCCTGGGATAATGGGGGGCCGCAGGTGAAGAATGAGGCCCTTGGGCAGAGCTGTGTGTGGGGAGTGCAGGGCTAGCCGGTGTGCTGCAGATCACGGGCAGAGCTGGCACGGGGGAGCCAGGCCTGGGGCGAAGGGGCATTGGCAGAGCTGCACT
Source organism: Emydura macquarii macquarii (assembly GCF_026122565.2). Lineage (NCBI taxonomy): Eukaryota > Metazoa > Chordata > Testudines > Chelidae > Emydura > Emydura macquarii. The sequence continues at coordinate 45,760 of NW_027130976.1, forward strand.
GTGGACAGCTGCCTGACTCGCCGGCTTTCTGCATTGCTGCTAGCCCCCAGCCCTTGGACCATCCTACTTTCCGGATCCCCTCGAAGGCCCTGTGCAGAGGCCCATGAGTGTCACAGGAACACTTGGAAGTAGGCTCTTTCCCCGGGCTCTGGGCCTATATCAGATGCGCTTGCAGCGGGAGGGGGGAATCCCTGGCATCCCGACGGGCTGGGCTGTTCTCTCTCCAGATTCCCTCTTTGGGAGGATCCAGCGCTGGAATCACCAGCAGCCCACGTGTCTCTGTCTTTCTCATTCATTTTTCCTTTTCCTGCTTGTTTAATTGTCCAGGGTCCCAGCTGCCTGGGAGGGGTCCCAGCGGTACGGCTCCAGCTACGGAGGGCAGACACCAAACCCCCAGCACTAACTGCTTTGGAGGCAGGTCCAGGTAAGGGTCCTTCGCTGACAACACCTGTCGCTCCATGGGAGGGAGCGGGAGAGGCTGGTTCTTGGAGCCGATGGGGGACGCTGAGAAGTGGGGCTCAGCAAAGGAGACCATTGAGTGCACTCACAAAACGATGCAGAGGTGGACCTGGCAGGGCCAGCCAGCTCAGCTGGGGGGAGGAGAGCAGAGAGAGGCCCTGGCAGGGCCAGAGGAGGTGGTCTTGGGGAGTGGAGTCTGCTTGGCTGGGCAGAAACGGCCTTATTGTAACCTGCTGTGCAAATTCCTCACCCTTGGGCGCTCTCTCGCATGCCCCCTGCCCTTCGTCCACCCTGTGTCTGTTAGAGTGGGAGCCCTCTGAGGCGTGTGTGTGTGTGTACGTGTGTGTGTACGTACAGCACCCAGCACAATGGGGTCCCAATCCCCTGTGGAGCGTTGGCCGCTTCCCCAGGAATGGCAGAACGTTTCAGCTGCGGGTGGCGCTGGCTGCTTTACTCTTGCCCAGCGTGGGACCAGGGCTGCATCTGTGATCATCTGTGCTGACAATGTCCCGCTGTCCTGTTCGGGGGCAACGAGAGCCTGGCCTCGGCTTCCAGGCTAAATCTGTAGTTGTTGCCACCAAAGAGGTCGTGTTTTCCTGCACGCCGGTGGCTAGGCAAGGCCATGGCAGGCGGCCGGGGGTGCCGAGGTGAAGCAGCCGTGCTCTGCTCTCCCTCACGCCATGCCCCAGGCGGGTCTGGGCAGGTCGATGTGCTGGCACGTGCGTGGCTGTGGCAGAGGAGTATGCGGAGCAGCGAGGGAGCTCTCTGCCGTCGGGCAGGGGCCTGCTCCTTTGGGCCCCTCTAGCAGATCTGGCCAGACCCCGCTAGGCTGCTGCCGGGTCTGTCTCGGAGGCTGTGTGCAATGTCTGGTTCCACACAGGACGCGGGGGGCATCCCCTTCTGGACTCTGCACAGTCTAGAGGTCCAGAGTGGGAGCATCAGCCCTGAGCTCTGCTGAGAAGAAGCCGGGTGGCATCTTCTCGGGAGGAGGCACCTGGCCCTTGTGCAGCGTCTCTGTTTCCCCAGCTCCCCGCACTCAGCTCCTTCCCCGCTGCCAGGAGCAGGCCAAGGGCCAGCCTGATCTTCTGTGGGCCCACTGCTTTGCCGCTAACGACTGGGCCACTTACGAGCCCTTTATACCCCCAGACGATCCTCCAAGCCAGTCTGACTACGTGCAAACCACACCGAGCTCCTGGCCAGCACACCCTCTCCTCCTCCTCCCAGCCCCACCCTGAGCAGCGTCTTCTCTTGGAAGTCCTGGTCAGAGAGGCCCCTTCGTCCCCGGCTGTTGTTCAGGCAGGCCACACGCCCCGCTGCCGTGTCACTCGATGGAAACAGCAGCACAGCCCGAGCCCTCCCCTCTTCAGCGGGACTGGTTGGCCGAGAAGGTTTTCTTGTCTGAAGCAGCAGGAACACCCCTGGCCCAGGAGCGTGCTCGGCTCAGCCGCGCCTCAGCCTTTAACCAGCCGCCAGCGTCCTGGATTGCTCCCCTTTTGCTGTGGGGTGCTGGGTGAAATCAGGGAGGGGCTGTACCTGGAGTGGCTGGAGCAGACGGCTAACTCTGCCCAGGGACCATGCCCTGTCTCCTAGCTGTTGTAGTGGAGCGAGTGGCTATGGGATCCCGGCCACGCTGGAGGTTTACGTTTGTTCTCCATCGCCCTCAGGAGGCTATTCTGGGTGGCTGGGGAGAGCTGGGGGCGGGTGCCCTGTACCACTGACTCGCTGGGTAGCTACCCTGTGCGCATGTCAGCGTCTTTCTCAAAGGCTGCAAGCGGGAGATGTCCGCATGTCTGTGGAGATCCGGGCTCAGCAGGTTTGAAATCTGCTGCCTTGTGTGAAGCTGTTTGCACCCCAGAGCTTTCACAGCATCCCCTGGCAAGGAGTTCCACAGGTTGACGGGGCGCTGTGTGAAGAAACACTTCCTTGTGTCTATTTTAAACCTGCTGCCCATTAGTTTCACTGGGTGACCCCTGGTTCTTGTGTTGTGTGAAGGGGTAAATAACTCGTCCCTCGTCACCTTCTGCACGTCATTCATGATTTTATACACCTCGCTCATATCCCCCTTAGTCACGTATTGCTAAGATGACCAATCCCAGGCTTTTTAATCTCTCCTCATGTGGAAACTGTTCCGTGCCCTTCATCACTTCTGTTGCCCTTCTCTGTACCTTTTCCAATTCCAATATGTATCTCTGGAGGTGAAGTGGCCAGAACTGCACAGAGCATTCAGGCTGGGGACGTGCCAGGGGTTTGTATATTGGCGTTGTGATATTCCGCATTCCCTGTCCCTTTCCTAGTGGTTCCTCGCATTCAGTTAGCTCCTCTGACTGCCGCTGCACGTCGTGCAGGTGTGTTCGGAGAACTAGCCACCACGACACCAAGAGCTCGTCCTACACTCACCGGGTGGGCAGCCAGGCTCCCCCGGAGGATTCAGAGGCGTTCTCCTGCTCCCCTCTGGGCAGCGCGGCAATGGCTGTGGGGCACCCTGGCCTGCTGCTCTCTGCGCCCACTGTAGAGTGTTTCTTTCCCCTGGAAAGAGAGCAAGGCTTGGGTTTGGCTTGTGACAGCCAGAACAGTTTCCATTAGCTGGTCTGCGGCAGCTGGAGTGATGAGCGTGTGGGGGGAGCCTGGCATTTCCCTTTGAATCCAGCAATGTGCATAGCCAGATAAACCGGCTGCAGGCCCAGGCTGCAGGGGCTCCCTCCAAACAGCTCCTGAAGCTTGGATAGCCACCGCTTGCGGCCTTGATTAAAGCTCCAGCAGGATCCCGAGCCAGGGTGGAAAGCAGACTGCCCAGGCTGGGTGCGGCCAGCGCGGGAACACGTCAGAAAGTGCAGGAGAGGCAAAGCGAAGACGGCTGGAGGGAAAGCAGCAGGACACTTCCCAAGGAAACGAAAGGCTCAGGCACTGGGCCATGTTCTCCCTGGCTCGGGGCCACATCCTCTCCTTCTGTAGCTGGATGAAGCGGCAAGAAGCTGCTCGTTGGGAGCCGGGTCGCACTGTCAGCATGGAGTGAATTTAACACCGATGTATGGTTGTCGATGCTGGCGGGCGTCCAGCAGCTCGTGCAGCTGTTCTGCTCACAGGCCCGTCTCTTCAAAAAAGAGAAGCCCAGCAGTTCTGACCCGAGCAGCTGAGACATTAGTGTGGCGCTGCTCTGTCCGCCATGCCCGCGGCCGGCGCGGGGTCTGCTGGGCCATAAGCCTCCTGAAAGGAATTATGGGGGTTCTGGGCTCTTTGCTCCTTCGGGGCAGGCTCTTCTTTTCCTTCTCCGTCTGCCAAATACGCCTGTTCCCAGCTCTGCCATTGAGCCTTCCCTGCAATATCCTGAGGGGGCAGCAATTCCAGAGTCCTGTCTGGAGCGGAAGCTTTAGCGGCTGGGCTCCATATCCAGGGGGCTGAGTTGCTGGTCGTGGTCTTCAGACTGATGCTCTTCTGGCAGCGCTGCAGGCGGCTTGGCTCTGGATGGCCAGGCCTCAGACCCTTCTTCTGGATGGGACGTGCCATCCCTGTTAGCAGCTGGCAGTGCTGCCTCAGGGCTGGTTCTGGGACAGGGAAGTGAGTCGGTGGCTGCAGGTGCCGAATTCCTGCCCTTGCTTTAGTGGCCTGGACGTGGGTTTTCTCCTTCCTAGCTGCTGGGCCCAGCTACGTGTGCCCAGCCCCAGTCCGTGCATAAATAGGAGACTGCCAGAGGGGGTGTGGGGCGTGAGGGGCGCTGTGTTGCTGGCTTTGCCCTCTGTGCTCGCTGAAGATCCCTGGCAAAAGCTGGGGTATTTACTACCCAAATTCCAGTTTGGGGAACTCCTCCCTGCGATTGAGTCTCACCTGGGTGCGGGGTTCTGGGCTGTTTTCCCCTCTCCCAAGCTCTGCTCAGTATTGCTGGGTGCTACACTCCAGCTCGCAGGGCCTCCCTCCCGTGGTGGAGAGTGAGTCCTGTGTGTACGGGAGAGCAGTTTGGGAGTCTTCAGTGGGAAAGACTCTGGTTATTTCCATGGGCTGGAGACCTCCCTTGACGACTGGAGGGGAATAAAAGGGTTAGTCTTTGCTCCTCAACAATTTCTGCCCTGTCTTCTCAAGGGAAACTGCATGGTCAGGGCTTCCTTTTCTTCCCCAGCACAAATGGTGCCCTGGGATTTGCTGGTGAGCTTGGGGGTAGGGTGTGAAATTCCACAGTTAGCTGTGAAGCGAAAATAAAGAACCAGTCATTTGCGCTGGCTCGGAAAGCTGGTGTCCTGGGTGTGGGGGAGCTGCTGTGCGCCTTGTGCTCTGTGAGAGAGGCTCAGAGGGGCTCTGTTGCTGGTGGGGCTGGGGGGCCAGTCGCTGTTACTGCTCGGTGTATAGCAGGAGCCGGAGACTGCAGATTGCCAAACGGCATGTGGCCTCCTGGGCATGTCACTCGTCTCCCGAGTTCCGGTGCTCCCAAGGGCTTCTCCACGCGAGGCACGGGCTTTGCTCTGCCTGCTTTACAAGGGCTGACGTCTTGCCCAGGTGATCTCAGAGTCAAAGCCACCAGGTCGCTCGCCCTAAAGTTCATCTTTGCCTAGCCTCCCTGGCACTGAGTTCCACAGCACTGCACCTGCTGCTAGCACCTTCCAGGAGACAGGACTGTGCAATGGGATGGCGTAGCAGAAAAGCCCCACGGAGCCCTGTGCTCAAGGTCCCGGAGCAGGGAGCTAATGGGCAGAAGTGCGGCAGCAGCGAAGTATAGCATGTGGGGCTGAGCGTCGATGGCTGGAGGGAGCTCAGAGAAGAGCCCCGAGGAGTGAAAGGTGTGCTTGGCCCTGAGTGGGGAGGCTGGTGTGAGGGGGTTCATGTAGGAGACGTTGGGTGGCGAGGAGGTGAATATCAGGAAGGCTTCCTGTGCGTGAGCGCTACAAGGCTGAGTCGTCGTCACCAGTTGGCTGCCCCTGTTAGCAGCGGTGGGAGCCCTCGAGTAGGCCGCAGCCCAGCTCCCGCAGCCATTCTCAGCACCATGCGGATTAAACACGCTCTGAGCAGAGAGAAGGGAGGTGGGGCTGGAGCCCAGAGCGCTAATCCCAGGGCAGAGGAGCCGCTGCTATCTGGGGGGGTGGGAGTTATGGATTTCCAGCACTTAACGTCTCTGGCCCTTTACTCGGGGAATTCCCCCCACTGCGCCGTCCATGCATGCTCTGCCCGATGCACCCTCAGCGGGAGGGTCTGGGCGAGGGAGGCTGGAGAACCTGTGCGTGCGGCGTCTTTGTCCAGTCTTCTCAGGATGCGGGGGGGGGGGGATTCCTGCACTGTCCCGTTGTGGTGCTGCGAAGGGCAATGTGCGTCTCCCTGCCCTGCAAACAGACCAGGAAGCTGGGCGTGGAAGACTCTGCCTCTGCCGCCTCCTTCCCCCACTTTCACAGAGCCCAGAGGAATTTCTCAGCTGTGCGTTTCAGGTGTTGGCTTACGGCTCTGGGGGGCTGAGCTTCCCAGGCCCTGCAGCGTGTTCTCCAGAGGTGCCCAGGCACCGTCGTCCCCTGGAGCTGTCCTGGCCTAGTGTGCGTCCTGCCTGGCCAGAGCCAGCTTCTCCGGGGCACACTCTGCCCTTCTGTCTCCCACTCAGCTGCACTCTCTTACCGCGTGAGTGTTTCCTGTCTCGGATGTCACCCTGCAGTCCCTGAGCTGTAGCCCTGGGGCTGTGACCTGCTTCTGGCCTCTGCGTTGGGAGGGGATTAGATGACAATGCGCGTGGAGGAAATGGAAGGGGTTTTACAGAGGGGCCCAGACACAAGCTCAGGACTGACTCCTTCGTTCTCTGGGCCTGCCCCAGCCCTTGCAGAGTCACCGAGGACTGGACTCTGCCTCTGAGCTGGGTTATGTCAGCCTCAGTCATCGCAATGCTCCGTTTTGGCTGACTCTGACTCTGCTCCCCTCCTCTCTCCTGAGCACCCGTCCAGGAGCGGCAGGATGGGGCAGAGCAGGACATGGGGAAGTGACTTGGGTTTGCACAGAAGGGGGCGAGAGCCTGCCCCAGCTGCCCATGCGATGGGGTGGCCGAGACCATTCCTGACTCCGCCTGGCTTTGGCCTCTCCCGCTGGGTGCTGGCCAGGCTTCAAGAGTCCATTCCCATCCAGCTCTGTCTGGCTTTTCCCCTGCTCCTATTTTAAGCGTTGGTTCCAGCTGCGTCTCCACCACGTGGCCCCTCTCCGTTGGTTTCCATGCCCATGTGGGGCGCTCGTAGGAGGGCTGGGCTGGCAGGCTGGCTAATTCAGGCCTGGTAACCCTGTGTGGCCAGCTTGGCAGCCGGGAAACATCCTGTTTTGGTTTCTAAATTCTCCGGGGGCTGCTTCTAGCTTGTCTGTATTGAGAATGGCCCAGCATTTGCCTGAGGCTGCTGGCTCCTACGGGGTCCAGCCTGCACTGGCAGCACCACCTCCTCCCTTCCCCCACTGGGCCGCCTGCAGGCTGGGCACTCACCACAGGCTTTGCCGTTCGCTTTGGGGAGAACATGTCCCTTGTCCTCGCTGCCACCCGGCTTGAGAACGGAAGCTCCTTCGCGAGGGCCTGAGGGGAGGGCCATTGACTCACCCGGGAGGGAGCAGGGTGGATGCTTCTCTTGAGGCCAGAGACCTGCCCGGAGCGGGCTGAGTGCAGTGAGTTTGGTCCGTCGCCCTGTGCCACTGGCCCTCACTCCAGCAGAGCCCCCAGCCCTGAGCGGGATGCTCAGGCCTTGCTTAAACCAGAGTGTAGACGTGAGCGGTTTAACAGCTGCCCCCTTGTCTACACGGGGCTGTTAACGTGGGAGCTCCCCCCTTCCAAATCCTAGTCTAGATCAGGTCTCCGTTGCCTGTGCTGGGCGAGCTGTGCCGCCAGGCCATTGGAGGCAGATTGCTTGGTCTGAGGCGTCCGAGCATTGCCCTCACCCAGCTCCCCATAGCGAAGGCCGAGCTTTGGGGCGAGCGGCAGATGGATTCCTGCCTCTCCCATCCGCAGGGCCGGGGAGTTCCTTCTCTCCTGAATCCTGCCACGCTGGAGGGAGGTCCCTTGTGGCAGGAGCAAACCCCACCCCAGCCTGGTTCCAGGGGGTTGTAATGAGAACCGGGGCGGCTGTTTCTCCAGGGCTGCCCCGGGGAGGGATCGTGACTGATGAGAAACGGCCCCAGCTGCTCCTGCTTGCAGTTCCAACCCCCCGGCTGGATGGAGCAGGGTGCTCCGGTCAGCGGCTGATTTCTCTCGCCTTCGTTCCCGCCCCGTTCGAGCATCGCGCTCAGCTGCTCCCCGCGCGGAGCCAGGGTTGGGCGACTGGCTGTATTTGTGGGCTCGTCAGCGCTCGCGTGGGGTTCGACTGATGTTGTGGCTGCCAACTTGCCTTTTCCTCCCTGATCCCAGCTCCCTGCCGAGGCCTGAGCCTCAGCGACAGTTTGAGGTTTTGCCCTTTTAAGGTGATAGCTTGTCTGGAATAAACCAGCCTCTCCTCTCTGTGCTGAAGTGAGCTGTGCACGACCCTGTGCTCCTGAGATCCCAGTGCTCTGCCCCGTCCCTGTGATGGGAGGTCGGGACAGAGAGCTGTTCTCTGCCTGTGGGGCTCCCCCTGCCCTGCTTTACAGAGCTCGTGTAAAAAACACACACTTCTAAATACAAGGTCACTGTTTCCTTTGCTCCCCCCAGCCTTAAACAAATGTGTATTCTGCGGCCACGGGAGCCTTCCAGGCTGCGCCTTGCCCCAGAAAGAGGGCTCTGTTTCTTGGTGACTGCGATCTGCCTCCCCCCCGCAGGCTCTGTGCTCTGCCCCTCCCTGCTCACCTTGGCCGTCAGCAGTAATTGCCGGCTTCCTTTGCCAGGCTCCTTTCCTGAGGGTCGCAGCACTCTGCTGGAGCACAGGGCAGTGAAAGCCCCAGGCGTGCTACGACTGGGGACACAGTTTGCCACCGGTTGCCAGCTCACTTGGCTCTGAGCTTGGATTGTGTCTGTGCAGAGCAGGCTCAAAGCTTGCTGAGGAAGCGTGGCAGCTGCCAGTGTTTTCCTCCTGCTGGAGGCCTCCGCTGGCAGATGGTTCTCTCCTGCTGTAGCCAGTTCAGTACAGACTGGATCCCCTCGCCATGTTTGTGTGAGCGCTTGGGCCGGTTCCCGTTCTGCAGCCAGAGAGCCCAGGGTGCATTGCTCTGCATCCTGCCGCTGCTCCAGGTGCCTGGATCAGTGTTCAGTATTTCTGTGATGGTAGCTGGCGGGATCAGGGCCCTTGGTGCTGGGCCTGGTGTGTTGTGTCGCGTGCCCTGGGCACAGTTCTGCTGAGGGACAGCTGCCCGGGCTTGCCCGGAATGCAGCGACACTGACGTGGTTAGGCAGCACAGCGGATGTGATGGCAGGACAGAACCGTGAACCGGGGGGTGTGCGTGTCTGCCTCTACCCTGTGACAAGATCCCTGCTGCAAGTTGTGGTGTGGACAGGACTTGCCCGAGGTCACGCCGCAAGCCAAGCGTGGAGCCAGTCCTAGAACCTGGGAGTCCTGACTCCAGTCCCCTGCTCACCCAGGATCCTGGGCAGACGTTAGAGAGAGGTCTGTGGCATTGCGACGGATCCATTTTTGGAGTCCGTGCCTCTCCCTGTTGGCTGGCCAGCAGGGGCATTGCTGCACTGAGAGACCGGCTTCCTCCTTCGCTCTGGGGTGCCCAGGCCATGCCACTGCCTGACCTGCAGCCCTTATGCCCCTGTCCTGCTCTCAGTCCAGGCTCTGCCCACGCGTGGAAAGGGTGTGCCTAGATTCAAGGGCAGCCTGCAGCCTTTTCTCCTGATCTCCCGCTCCGTACACCTCGCTGAAATGGTGCTGCCAGTGCATTTTAAGGCACAGGGAAGGGAACATTGCAGCAAGGCAGAGATTGATGGTCTAGGTGTGTCACAGCCCTCTGCAGAGGTGCTCCTGGAAGGAGCAGGCTGTACGTAAGTGTTCCCAAGGCTCTGGTTCCTGCAAGGCAGAGGATCCCAGCCCTCCTAGGGTGCAGGCCTCTTCGCTTTTGCCTGAGATTTTAACCCTTTGACTTGTGCAGAATGAAGAAGACGAGCTGTTCTTCAGGGTCTGTGCTGAGAGTCGAGGGAAGGGTTTGTGCCTGGAATTGACCAGCCATGTGTAGAACCCAGGAGTCTTCCACATCATCTCCTCCAGTCACTGTTAACGCTGATGCCAGCTTGGGTTGTATGGGGGTGGATGGAGACGGGCTGGAAATAGCCTCTGGGTAGACACGGGTCATCCTGAAAATTAACAGCTGCCCCCAAAGCTGCCAAGTTTGATGGGTTTTATGCGAGATATGTAATGAGGTAATTTGCATATATCAAATAATTTGCATTTACCCCTAAAGTTTATCTGAAATGTGTGGTTTTTCTGTGAGTGAAAATTGTCAGTTGGCAGCCCTAAAGCCCTGTGTGTATTTGCAAAGCGGCAGCAGGGAAGCTTCACGCACACACTGCCCTGTAACATGGCCCGCCCTCATCTGGTGGGACGGCCGCTAACAGTAACGGCTGTTCAGTCTCTGGAACTGAGACCCACCAGACTCATCATTGGAGGGGAACAGCTTTTAATCTCAGCCGAACTGAACTGAGATCAGGCAAATCCAGAGTCTGATTGTCTGCAGGAAACACGGCAAAACCTTCCTCTTTGAAAACCCTTCTTCTCTCCACCATAAGAATGGCCCTTGCAGCGCTGCCCCCTTCACCCTGACAGCCACAGAGGAAGTGGGTGAAATCTGAAAAAACAGAATCCCTACCCCAAGCAGAACTTTTTCTCCAGAAATGGAGATGTGCCCAAGACCTCATGGAGTCCACTGGAGAGCTCAGTGTTGCAATCCAGGCACTCAGGATAATCCCAGTAGTATAAAATAGACAGAGCTGGGCTGGGGTCAGGATGAAGACTGATCAGTGAAGGCTTTGTAAGCCATCAACAATGCCCTGAGGCATCTAGTCCCCAGCAAGTGTGACAATCGGAAGGTGACAATCGATATAAATATGTTCCATTAAAAACCAGTGTAGTGAGAAGAGTGTTAAGGTTGCAAAGTCAAGCCCTCAACAGTTAGGAAAAGCCAGAATGAAGGTTCCCTGCGTCACTGTACCTCTGCCTCCCTGCGTCTGTGTTAGGTTAGTCTTGAACTACACTCTCCCCTATTGGAATCATAGAAATGGGGGACTGGAAGAGACCTCGGTAGGTCATCTAGTCCTGGTATCTCAACCTTTTTGACACCAGGGACCGGCTTGCTGCCTTCCTAAACGGTGTCGGGGGATCTCAGGGACCGGCACTGGTCCACGGACCAGTCATTGAGAAATATTGGTCTAGTCCAGCCCCCTGCACTGAGGCAGGACTAAGTGTTATCTAGGCCTTCCCTGACGGGTGTTTGTCGAACCTGCTCTTAAAAACCTCCAAGGATGGAGATTCCACAACCTCCCTCGGCAATTTGTGCCAGTGCTTCACCACTCTGACAGGTTTTACTGATGTCCAGCCTCTAAACCTCTCTGGCTGCAATTTCAGGCGGCCCCCTTCCTGCATGGGGCATGGTTGTCACTGCGAATCCAGCGCTGCAGTGTTCCTTCGCCCTTACCTACTCACCCGATGGCTGGGGTTGGTGCTAGAGTTCTCCTGGACTGGCTCCACTTGGCCCCAGGGCTAGATCTGCACATGCTGGAGCTGAGTGAGTGCAGCAGGGGGAATTGTGCCCACAGGACAGGTGGCATGAACTGAGCCTGGGGAGTCACTCCGTCGGCATGAGAGAGCTGCGTGGCTGGGGAGCGGGGAGTTTGGCTCTTAAAAGTGACTGCAGCTGAGAGGGAGAGTCCTGTGTCTAGCTCTGGCTTGGAGACCAGGACCAGATCGGACCCAAATTCAGACTCCCCAGTACCCAAATATCCAAGTGTCTCTCAGGAGAGGCTTGGACCCCACTCACACGTCCATTAGTGCAAGGTGAGCAGCGAGGTGTGGAACTGAGATTTCAGCACTAAAGCCCGCAGGCTGTTTCTTCTGGACTCCCCATTGCTGGGGCTTGGGCGCTAGTGACTGGAACCCGTGCGCCGGCCCGGCTCTGAGTGGGTGTTTTGGGGGGAGGATGTTTGAAGTGGATCTAACTAGCTATGTTGTCTGGGAAGCACAGTGGAGTGGGACTGTTTGCATGGTCCAGTGACTCCTGGTAAGGCTGGCAGAGTGCACCTGGAGGGACGGAAGCCTGTGTCCTTCAGCACAGATCAGGACAAAAGAAACGGAGGCGTTTCCTTTCTGAGGTCAGGCTCGTCTCTCACCTGTTGTGTGTCATTATCCTGCAGGGGACAGAGACATTCAGCTGGAGCAGCCAGACAGAACACCGGGAATGGAGAACAGAGTCCCGGCACCAGGATTCACCAGCGACAGCAAGTCAAGAGTCAGAGCACAGCAAATGGCACAGGTGAGGCCTGCTACTGGGCGGGGTGACGCTTGGCTTTTCCAATGGTGTCTGTGTGGCAGGCAGCTCTCAGGCCCCAGCTAGATGAAACCACCTGTTCGGAGCTTGCCAAAGTTCTCTCCCGGTAACACACAGGCTGGCCCAGGAATGCCCTTGAATTTCATGGAGAACGTTGAAGTGTGGGTCCAAGAAGACCACTGGTCCCAGCATGCAGTGCTCTGTCGTGATCCAAACAGCCCACAGTGCGCACTGGGACATGTACTCTCCCCGCACTGCCATATTTAAGGAGAGAGAAGTTCCATTCTGGGCCAGGTGGGAGCATCCTTTGGGTTGCTTGAGAGTTGCCATTGTGGCCTGCGACTGAGTAACTGGATCAACTCTGTCATAGATACACAGATTGCAAGGCCAGGAGGGACCATTGGATCATCTAGTCTGACCCCTTGTGTGACACAGGGCAGAGACATGCCCCACAATAACTTCTAGGCCACATCTTTTAGAAAAACAGCCCATCTCGATTTAAAAATTGTCAGTGGTAGAGAATTCACCATGAACTCTGGTAAGTTTTCCCAAAGGGTAATTACTCACACTGTTAAAAATGTACACCTTATTTCCACTAGCTTCAACTTCCAGCCATTGGAGCGTGTTCTGTCTTTCTCTGCTGGAGTGAAGAGCCCACTATTCAATATTTTTTCTCCATGTAGGTACTTGTGGACTGGAATCAAGTCACCCCTTAACCTTCTCTTTGTTAAGCTAAATAGATTGAGCTCTTTGAGTCCGTTACGACACGGGACATTTTCTGATCCTTTAGTCATTCTTGTGGCTCTCCTCTGAACCCTCTCCAATTTATCAATATCCTTCTTGAACTGTGAGCATCAGAACTGGACACAGGATTCCAGCAGCAGCTGCACCAGTGTCAAATGCAGAGGGAAAATAGCCGCTCTACTTGTACTTGAGATTCCCCTGGTGAAGCATCCAAGGATTGCATTAGTTCTTTGGGCTGCAGTGTCACACTGATTAGCCATTATGACTTCCAAAGCTTTTTCAGAGTCACTGTTTCTCAGGATAAGAATCACCCATCCTGTAAATATGACCTATATTTTTTGTTCCTAGAAAAAAAGGGCTACATTTACATTTAGCCATATTAAAATGTGTATATTTGCTTGTGCCCAGTTCACCAAGCAGTTCAGATCACTGTCAGTGACCTGTCCTCTTCGTTATTTACTACTGCCTGATTTTTGCATCATCAGCAAACTTTTTATCATGGATGAGCTTATGTTTTTTTTCCAGGTCATTGATATAAATATTAAATAGTGTAAGGCCAAGAACCGGTCTCTGTGGGACCCTACTAGAAACACACCCATTCGATGATGATTCTCCATTTACAGTTCTGTTTTGGACCTATCAGTTAGGCAGTTTTTAATCCATTTAACGTGTCATCTTAATTTTATATCCTTCTAGTTTTTCTACCCTTTTTAAAAATTGGCACAATTGGCACAAGAACTTCCCCAGTCCTCCAAGATTTACTGAACACCAGCATTAACAGTCCAGTGAGCTCGTTGGCCAGCTCTTCTAAAAACTCTTGGATGCAAATTATCTGGACCTGCTGATTTTAAAAATGTCTCGCTTTAGTAGTTTCTGTTTAACATCTGCCAGAGATACTAGTGGAATGGAAAGAGTGTTATCACCACACATGATGAGACTGCATCTCCTGTGTTTCCCCCAGTTATAGCACAGTAATACTGTGATACGCCAGGGTACAGATCAGACCAGTGCGGGGATGTCACCTCTGCCCTGCAACCTTGGGTGCCTTACAATGCCTTGCTGAAGTAACTCCCACCTGAGCCGCTTCCGGCATGCAAGCCACACCCTGAATGTCTGAGCCCAAAACCTTGTGTTTGGCTAAAGTGCATTGTTCCAGAAGGGCCTTCAGTCTGGATTAGAAGACATCAAGAAAGGCCTTCCCCTGGGCGTTTGTTCCAATGGTTAATCACCTGCACTGTTAAAAAAAATTTTTTTTAAGTCATGCGTTATGTCTACTTTGGATTTGTCTGGCTTTGGCTTTCAGACATTGGTTCTTGTTCTGCCTTTTCCTGTTAGATTAGAGAGCTCTTGAGGACATGGTATTTTCTCCTTGTACTCAAATTAGATGGCGCGCTTTATGTCTCTTAAGGTGTTTTTTCCAGGCCTCAAATTGTTTTTGTGGCTTTTTTTCTGCTCCCTTTCCAGTTTTTCAACATCTTTGTTAAAACATGGACATCACCCAGCATTTCAGTATCGGTTTCACCAGTGCAGGTACAAAGCTAAAATCGCCGCCCTACTCACTGCTCCCCTTTTTATACAGCGAAGACTATCGTTTGCCCTTTTTGCCACAGGATCACCCAGGAAGCTCCTGTCGAGTTGCTTGTCCACTATGACCTCATAATCCTTTTCAGAGTCACCGCTTCCCTTCTTCCTAGATGTGTAACTTTGCATTTGTCTGTATTAAAACACATTTTGTTTGAATGGGCCCAGGTTCTGAAACAATCCAGATCTCTCTGTAGGATGGCCCTGTCTTCATTGTTCACCACTCTTCACAACAATCTTGATGGCATCCCTACACTTTTTCAGCAGTGGTTTTACTTCAGGATCATTGATGACCATTTTCAGAGGGTCTGGGTGCACACTGATCAGCGTCGAATCCCACTAGAAACACACCCATTCAGTGATGAGTCCCCATTGACAACTTTTTTTTTTTTAAGGATAGTTCAGTCATCCAGTTCTTCATGTCTTTAATGTGTATGGTGTTGATATTGGCCAGAGATCTCAGCCAGTTCTTCTAGGACTCTTGGGTGCAAGTTATCCAGGCCTGTAGATTTGAAAGTATTTGTCCTTAATAGATGCTATTTAATATCCTTGTTAGTTACTAATGGACTGGAAAGTACTCCATCATCATCGTATGATATGAGTACATCATAGTGCTTCTTTCCAAATACAGAATATAAATATTTATTGAACATTTCTGGCTTGTCTGCATCATTATTAACAATTTATCTCTATGTAATAATGACCTAGCCCATGAATTTTTTCCCTGTGTTTAGCGTCCCTTATAAATTTTCTACACTTCATAACTTCTAGCTTATATTGATTGCGATCTATTTCCCTGTTTTTCCATTTATGTTTCTGTTTTATTTCAAATAGCTGCCTTCACTTTGCCACTGAACCAGGATGGACTTTTAGCCAAAGATGTCCTCTTTTTGGATCGTAGAATTATAGTTTTTTGGCCATTTAATAAACTCTTCTTTAACAACTCCCAATTTTCATTCACATTTTTCTGTCTACATTTTTTCTCCAATCAATTTTACTCAGAATATTCCTGAGCTCTGGGAAATCAACTTTTTTAAAGCATGAAGATTATATACTGATTGGGACTCTCTTCTGTTTGCCGTTGTTGAATGTAATCAGGTTATGATTGCTGATCCTTATCTCCTTTTGTTCTCTGGTCTATAACAGACCCCCACCAGTACCCCCACCTGTGCTGTGTTAGGTAGGTCACTGATCTATAGACGTTCAACACTCTGTCGTTCTGAGTTTCAGTCACTCTAAAACCAGAAATGGTGTCTCTCCACACACACCTTTTACCTACTCTCTGTTTCCCGAACAAGTTGTAAGCAGTGACTTTCACATTACAGTCTTGCAAATTGTCCCACCAGGTTTCAGTAATGCCAATTGTATCAAATTCTTGTCACTGAGAATTTCCAATTCCTCTTGCTTTTTCCCCAGACCCTTAGCATTGGTGTGTGAGTAACTGAAAGGCTTCTCTTCGCATTCCTTGTCCTATCAATTCAGTTTGTCCGCAACGTGTGAGTTTGTTGGTACTTCATTTGCCTCCTTAGCACCTTCCCCTGCTGGTGTTAGTTTAATGCCCTCCCGGCTGCCCCCGCTAGTCTCCAGCTGAGAAGATTGGCCTGCAGGCTGTCCCGTTTGTACCACCCCCGTCCCACTGCAATGCAGCCCAGTGTTCTGCAGAACTGCGGAGCTGTGTGGCTTTCTCGGCTTCTGTAAAACCCCTCAGACTGGCTCTCTTATGCAGTACGTATTTGTACTGAGCATCCGGGAATCTGTCTGGGGCCTACAAGTAACCTTGGTGGTGTGATGATGGCCAGTTCCATGATAACTTGGCTACTGCTTTGGCGGTTGGGTTCCTGCTGACTTACCCATTGTGTGGAAGCCGTCTCTCCTTGTGAGCGAAGGTTTCTCCTGCAGGGACAGAGGTGTGTGGTGATGGACTGGCTGAGGTGAGGCGCCCTCTCCCACAATTATCCTTGGATCAACATGGGCCGCAAGCTGCTGCTTGGTTTCACTCCTGGAACCAGTTTGAAGCCTGTGACCCGACTTTGATCACATGTTACGCCTGGAATTCAGTCCTGGGTCAAGCGGCTTCCCCTGAGTCCTAGCAGAGCCACAGGTGTCAAGGTGAGGGGCTGGCAAACGTGCCTGCAGGGAGCTGCCATCCATCATCCGCTCATGCATGTGAGCGTGTCTGTACGCTGGGATGCCCAGGAGCGGCTGCACATCTCCTTTCCGTGCAGTGGAGGGGCTGCTAGGGGCATGGCCTGCACGGGCGTTGCAGGGAAGTGCGTGCACCCTGCCCGCAGCAGCAGGTGTCCTCGTTAGAGTCGTGTTTCCCAACCTGGCGCGGCAGGCCTGGGCGGGTGTCCATGGCAGTTTTTGAAACACTACTGGAAGAGGTCTGGATTGGCTCATGAATATTCATGAGTTCATTTGGAGACTATATGGGGGTGTGCCTCAAAATAATGAAAGGTATCAAGGTGCGCCACGGCCGAGCAACGGTTAGGAGACCGGCCGCGGCCAGAGCCTGGAGCAGCAGGTGCAGCCAGTGGGCTAATGTGCTACCACTTCTCTCTCCCCATGAGCTGTGCGGTTTGCTCCCTCCCTCCCTCCCTGTCTCTGCCCCATCCCTGCCGCGTATCCCGTGGGGGCCGGAGTTACTGGCGCTGGCTGACTTGCTGAGTCAGCCCTTCCCAAGGCCGGGCAGGTTTTTGGGATCCTTGCTCCTCCCCTGAATTTACCCAGTGCCCCTCGAGCTGGGAAGTTTGCTGGCAGCCCGGAGGGGAAATACTAGACCATGAGCACCCTTGTTTCCCCACACGCTCCCTTTGTCCCTCCAGCCTGGCCTGTGAAGACCGAGGAGGCACCCAGCTCTGCTACCCGTCCTGGGGCGACCAGCAAAACTCCCTTTGCAGAGGGGACCTGGGGCCCTGGGCGGAGACTAATTGTTGCTGTCCGGAAGAATTGCTGTGGTGGTGTGTTTTCTCTTTGCTCTCAGGAGGGGAGGCCGTGGACAGCCTCAGGGCCAGATAGATCAGCCCAGTCTGCCCTAATCTCTGCCCTCTGCCTTTTCAGTGAATGGGGACTCTGCTGGCGCCACCGACACTGAAGAGGAGAGGTCCGTGGTGGGAGTGACCTCACCTCCTGCAGCAGCGTTGAGCGAGACCCCCAGCGCCCCCGCCGCCACCCTTCCTGCCTCATCTGTCCCTGGGGAGCCGGAGGAGCCGGCCCCTGGCTCAGACGCCCAGCCGCCTCAGGCTGCAGCGCAGGCCTTGGAAGCTCTACCACCCGGGTAAGCAGCTGTGTCTCAGACCTCGGGCTCCCCTTCAGAGCGCTGTGTGGCCCATTACCAGGGCAGGGGCAGCCTGGCTGTGGCTCACCATGTGGTTGGGGAAGGGGAACGGCCTTCAGGGCAAGAGGGAATGAGGCAGGGGGTCCGAGGAACCTGAGTGGGCTGGGCTCTGCTGTGAGCCTGCAGGAGCCGCTGTGCTGGGGTGGGGGACGCTGGTTCGCCAGGCTGGCTATGAAAACAATCCCAGGCTTGCTCAAAAAAGCAGGTGGGCCCTTGGCAGCTTCCCGAGCAGCAGAGAGGAGCAGCCGGACCGTGACGTTGGCCGAGGTCTGGCCATGGAACCTGCGAGAGGTTGAGAAGGACGGGGAGGGGGGCTGCCCCTTCTCTGTAGCCAAGGAAGTCGCTGCAGAAGAGAGCGGGTCAAAGGAAGGTCCCGGGAGAATGGGATGCAGTCGAGGTCATGACTAAGTGCTGTGGCCATCAGACAGCCGTTCCAGGCCTTTGTGAAACGAGTCGTTGGTCTCAGTCTAGTTCCCATCAGACAGGGCTCACATCATGTAACTGCCAGGCCAGTGGCATGACCGCGCCGCCTTGTCCGTGTGAGCCCCTTGGCCAGGGTTTGGACTGAACTCTCCTCCCTCGGTCGGGGCAGGGTCGAGGCTGTGTCTGTTCCAGACCCATGGGGGCTGTATGCAGTGGCGAGGTACGCATGAAAAATGCCTTGCTGTCAGGTCCCCAGGAGGGGAGCAGCAGTGTCTTTTGTCTGCTGTCCCTGAGCAGGATGGAGGATGGCTCAGCCTGGCACATAGATTACAAAGGGAGAACTCCCTTTAAACAGGAGCATTGTCCCTTTAAACTGAACATTGTTTTAGAGAAACTCTTAGAAACATGCAAGGGTCCTGCTCTCTTGTCAGTTTGGAGCGGGGGTCTCACGCAGAGACACCAGATGCAGGTCTGACCAGACACCGTATGCTGTCAGGTGCACAAAGGAGATGGAACCAGAGCGAACTCTTTTCCTGGATTGCTCTTCAGGTCAGGGCCTTTCCAGACTTACAGGTAACAGCAGGAGGTAGAAAATCTTCAGAGCAGAATTTGGTTTTCAGCTTCCTCCTGTCCCTTTACGAGAGAAGGTGTGAGACCCCTGCTCCTCCATCACATCAACCTGCATTTCCTCTGCAGGAGCCGGTCTCCTGGCGGGTACCTCAAACCAAGCATCTTCCTGTGCCTTCTGGGGGTCTCTGGGCATTGGAGATGACACCAGCTCTCAGCAGAGAAATACAGACTGCAGGGCAGGGGACTTGGTGCTTGCAGTCCCCCCTCAGCTGTCGGACAGCTGGGAGAGACACTCTGGGTTACACAGGGTTACACTGCTGCGTGTGCGGTTCAGCCACTAAAGATGCGAGATCACTGCCCAGCCCCGTTCAGCCCATCTCGCCGAGGGCAGCCTGAGTTAAAGCGCTCTCTGCTTCGGGCGCAAGTGCTTTCTTTACGTTTTGGCCATTCAGGCAAAGCAGCAAGAGGGGGTTTTAGAAGGGAAAAATGGCCTACTGCATTTCCTGTGAAGTGAGCTGTTTATTTTCCTTTGGCTAAACCAGTGCCTGGAAGGTCAGGGCCTCACTCATGTGTCAGTCACAGGCAATTAGGGTTAACAGCTCAGTGTGTTTTTATGTGGGGTGTGTGAGGGTTACTGTTCTCAGGGCTTGGGCACTTCCTGTTTCCAGGCAGCTGGGAGAGGCCGGTGCTCTGAAAAACGTCTTTATTCCAGCAGGAGCGTGAGCATCTCGCTGCTCCAGCCGGTCCGACTGAAGATCTTTCTCCTCGCACTTCTGCGCTCTCCAGGGTGGAGATGGGGTGTTCTCTTTCCTGGCGGGAGGGGCTGTGACAGCCAGGGGAGCCAGGGTGCATCTTGTGAACCTCAGCAGGGGTGCAGGGATGTTTCAAGCCAGATCTCTAGAATGTGCAGACCTTGCAGCCACCCATTCCATGGCACGGCGGAGCTACGCTGAGGATGGGCTAATTTGCCGTCCGTTCCCTGGCTCGGTGGCATCTTCTTGCTGCTGTTTGTCTCTGTGGTTGGAATAGAGAACCCAATATTTGGCTCCCACTGACAGGCTGAAGTCTGCTCTTTGTGGTAGGGGTGGGGAGGGGGAACAGCAGCAGCAAACCCCCCTCATTGCACCCACTGGCCTGCGTGAATTTCAAGGGCCACCCCACTGCATCTGGGGCCATTCCCTGTCTGTACCTTGGCCAGAGGATTGAGCCTTTAGCTTGTGCTTGTTGTCCGAGTTACAGACTCGTGCTGCGCTAAGCTAGAGAGAACAGCCACTGAGCCGCGCGCTCAGAGTGGAGCTCTGTGTCCTGCGCTCCGAGGGCTGGGAGTAGCACGTGTTCTGGGCTCTGGGCACAGCGGGAACCAGACGGCTGGGCACGAGTGGCCGAGTGCCAAACCTGCGCCAAGAGCGGCTAGCCCAGCTTCCAGAATGGCTGCCAACCTTTCTGCCCCCAGAGTCCTGCTCTGGCTCGGCAGTGCCCCTGGCTGAAGTGAGTGGGGATGAAGGTGGAGGCGTGCACACCAAAGCTGTGCAGACGGGCTTGTGGGGCCAGGGGTTTTCTCTGGGGCCCTGATCTGGGGCGGCTCATTTCTGGCTGCCTTACCACGTTGGGGTGCTGCTGGGAATGACTTTGGCTGGTGGTTTGGGGATCAGCTTGAGGGCTGGAGAAGCAGTCAGCTGTGTCCGTGTGGGCACTGGTGTCAGAGAAAGAAGGGGACTCCGTCAAAGCTGGGTAGGTTCAGGTGTGATATTCCCAGAAGGGGCTGAGCATCATGCACCGTGGCTGAGGTGACTGAATGGGGCGGGCTGTGGAGTGAACGCGCAGCAGTTCTAGGCATGCTGCTTACCGGGTGTCTGGGTCCCTGTCCACTATTGACCATCGAGCTGGTGCAGGTAGGTCTGAGGAGCCTCCATGTCACTTCCAGGGGCTTGAGTGCCTAAAAGAGGAGGCCTGGCTTTTCCCCGGACTTCCTTTGATCCCTAGGGAGAGGCAGTGAGATGTTCCCCATGTCCGCTCCCATCAACAGCCCAGAGGGGTCCCAGCTTTATCGAATGGATGCCTGGCGCCTGTTTCTCGCCCCGACTCCCACCCCTACCACACACATGGAATCAACGGAGGCCCGGCTCAGGGGGGGATTCTGACCTATTTATTCTGCTCAGATGGCTGTCTTAAAACATCTGCACCAGATGTGGTGAGCACAAAGGAGTCTCCTATGCACATGACTGGGAGTCTGTTTTAGGGGCTGGTGGATACTGGAAGGTGGTCTGAATCATTCCAGATCCAGCAGTGTCCAGAATCCATCCCCTCACCTCCCCTGGCCATACGCTTAGACTTGTTTTCCTGTGATTAACTTGAAGGGAGCCAGGGTACGTGTGGGGGATGAGAGCAGTTGGTTTGTAGAGTTGGAAACTTTTGTGGTGGGGACCCCATTTTAACACCCAGGTTTCCCAGCTGGGTGATAATGGAATGGGAAGGCAGCTGGAGTCATCAACTCCTGCATCTGGTTCCTATCAGTGATGATCCTGCACTGGGGATGGAGTGCTAGTTAACACGGCGTGTATACACAACTCTGTCTGGCGCACACAAAGAGGCATATTATGCTGTCTGGCAGAAGGCATGGTGCTGTGGTTTCTTACGTAAAACAGGGCGTTTTGTTTGGACTGCAGATTACCTTCGCATTGCCATTTCACACTGTCCACTGCTCCCTACAGCCACTGCCTGGTGCAGCCAGTTCCTGCAGCCAGAACAGAGTTACACTGGTGAGCCGGGGAGGCGGGCATGCCACACGTGCCAGACTCTCAGTGGTGGGGTACCTGGGTAAAACCACAATCATCTGCATGACCTCACCTTGGTCTTTGAAGCAGACACTAAGGGAAAGAATGCTCCTGGTTATTTAACATCAGACACGTGCTGAAGCATGATTAGAGGGAGAGGTGCTTGCAAATAAATTCCTGGTGGGAGTTTAACTGAAGGCCTCATCCTGGGACTGGAGAATGGACACAAGATGCAGTGCACATGCCTAAGCAAAACCCAGACACTCACTTTGCAGCTGAGACCATAATTCTGTCCCCACACTTCGGTAGGATGGTATTTTTCTGGTTTACCTGGTGATTAAAAAACCTGGCTCCTGTTGGGAGATGGGAGTAGCCAATCACAAACCCTCTTGTCCTGTCTATACACTAGAGTAACAGCTGCAAGCTGCATTCTAGACGGTTCTGATTGGCCCAGGAAACTTGAACTTCCTGAATTTTTTTTTTTTTTTTTTTTTTTTTAATTACAGCACATTAAAAAAACCTTTGAGCAAGTTGGTTTCTGGTTGGCTGCGTTGATGTTTGCTTCACCTCTACCTGCAAACTGACTTTTGTCCTATTAAAATTTGATACCATTAAAATCCCCATATCGTGTAATCCCCTAGCATTTGATTAAGTCCATGCCGTGTGCCCGGTCCTGAGGCAGTGTTTGTCTTGGAGGAAGGTTGCGTTAGACCCCCCATCCCATGTACGGTCTCAGAATGGAATGGTAGGAATCTGCCCCGCAAGGGAGCAGGGGATAGAGGCGGAGGCCGATGAAGAGCCAGAGAAGATGAACTCCTCGATGACAAGTGTAATCGGAGTGAGTGGCCTCGAGGGCTGTCTGACAGCGCAAGATGGCTCAGCAAGGATGACTGTTCCCAGTTTTCATAACAGGCTGAGGAGCGGATTGTGTCGTGGAGCAGCCTGCAGCAAACTCCTCAGGTTACCCCGGGCTGCCTAGGAACTGCCTGCACCTCAGGACCGTTAGCACAGTGGCATGCAAGGGCAACCAGAACTCTGGAAGTCCAGCATGAATTTTAGAAGTCCAGCCATCGTGGTGGCTCAGCGCCTGGCACAAGTAGCACTGAGATCCCTGGGTCCATCTGGATCAGCTGAGTCTGGTGTTGTGATCCAGCCCTGTTGAGTCTAGAGACCTGCTTGGCAAAATGGTTCTGGGAGGAGCATTGAGGTCCCTGGATCTTTTGGGTTGGCTAAGTCTAGTGCCATTGACTCTTGCTCCACATAAGTGACACTGCATTACCGGGGTCCATCTGGGCTGCCTAGTAAATTCTGAGGACCTAAGAGCTGTTGATCGAGAGACCAGGAGGGATGAGGTAGACGGGGTTTTCTTCAGGCAACTAACGGAAGTTTCCAGATCATAGGCCCTGATCTCGGGGGATTTCAATCACCCTGACATCAGCTAGGAGAGCAATACAGCAGAGCACAGACAATCCAGGAATTTTTTGGAGAGTGTTGGGGACAACTTTCTGGTGCAAGTGCTGGAGCAGCCAACTAGGGACCGTGTACCTCTTGACCTGCTGCTCACAAACAGGGAAGATTTGGTAGAGGAAGTAGAAGTGGGTGGAAACTTGGGCAGCAGTGACCCATGAGATGGTCGAGTTCAGGATCCTGACAAAAAGGAGGGAAGGAGAACAGCAGAATACAGACCCTGGATTTCAGAAAAGCAGACTTTGGCTCCCTCAGGGAACTGATGGGCAAGATCACCTGGGAGGCTAATATGAGGGGGAAAGGAGCTCCGGAGAGCTGGCTGTATTTTAAAGAAACCTTATTGAGGCCTCAGGAACAAACCATCCCAATGTGCAGAAAGAATAGCAACTATGGCAGGCGACCAGCTTGGCTTTTTTAATTTAATCTTCAGTGAGCTCAAACACAAAAAGGAAGTTTACAAGAAGTGGAAGCTTGGACAGATGACTAGGGAGGTGCATAAAAATATTGCTCGAGCATGCAGGAGTGAAATCAGGGAGGCCAAAGCACAATTGGAATTGCAACTAGCAAGGGATATAAGAGTAACAAGAAGGGTTTTTACAGGTATGTTAGCAACAAGAAGTCAGTGAGAGAAAGTGCGGGCTTCTTACTGAATGGGGAAGGCAACATAGTGACAGATGAGGTGGAAAAAGCTGTAGTCCTCAATGCTTTTTTTGCCTCTGTCTTCACAGACAAAATCAGCTCCCAGACTACTGCACTGGGCAGCTCTGTATGGAGAGGAGGTGAGCAGCCCTCAGTGCTGAAAGAAAGACTCAGGACTATTTAGAAAAGCTGGACATGCACAAGTCCATGGGGCCAGATACAATGCATCTGAGGGTGCTGAGGGAGTTGGCTGATGAGCCATTGGCCATTATCTTTGAAAACTTGTGGCAATCGGGGGAGGTCCCGGATGACTGGAAAAAGGCAAATATAGTGCCCATCTTCAAAAAAGGGAAGGAGGAGGATCTGGGGAACTACAGACCGGTCAACCTCACCTCAAGTCCCCAGAAAAATCATGGAGCAGGTCCTCAAGGAATCCATTTTGAAGCACTTGGATGAGAGAAAGATGATCAGGAACAGTCAACATGGATTCACCAAGGCCAAGTTATGCCTGACCAACCTGATTGCCTTCTATGATGAAATCACTGGCTTTGTGGATGTGGGGAAAGCAGTGGACATGATATACCTTGGCTTTAGCAAAGCTTTTCATACGGTCTCCCACAGTATTCTTGCCAGCAAGTAACAGAAGCATGGGTTGGATGAATGGACTATAAGGTGGATAGAGAACTGGCTAAATCGTTGGGCTCAACAGGTAGTGACCAAAAACTGAATGTCTAGCTGGCAGCTGGTAACAAGCGGAGTGCCTCAGGGGTCGGTCCTGGGGTGGTTTTGTTCAACATCTTCATTAATGATCTGGAAGATGGAGTGGATTGCACCCTCAGCAAGTTTGCAGATGACATTACGCTTGGGGAGTGGTAGATACACTGAAGGGTACAGATAGGATACAGAGTGACCTAGACAAATCAGAGGATTGAGCCAAAAGAAATCTGATGGGGTTCAACAAGGACAAGTGCAGAGTCCTGCACTTAGGATGGAAGAATCCCATGCACAGCTACAGACTGGGGACCGATGAGCTAGGCAGCAGTTCTGCAGAGAAGGACCTGGGGGTTACAGTGGGTAAGAAACTGGATATGAGTCAACATTGTACCTTTATTGCCAAGAAGGCTAATAACGTATTGGGCTGCATTAGTAAGAGCATTGCCAACAGATTGAGGGAAGTGATTATTCCCCTCTATTCAGCACTGGTGAGGCCACATCTGGAGTATTGTGTCCAGTTTTGGACCCCGATTCAGGTAGTTGAAGGCTGCTATCAAATCCCCCCTCGCTCTTCTCTTCTGCAGACTAAACAAGCCTAGTTCCCTCAGCCTCGCCTCATAAGTCATGTGCCCCAACTTCCTAATCATTTTTGTTGTCCTCTCCTGGACTCTCTCCAATTTGTCCACATCCTTTCTCTAGTGGGGGATCATCTACACAAGTGCTTTGTCGGTGAGTGTGTGACACACTGTGAGTTATTCGTAGGTGTAAAATAGTGAATGTAAAAATGAGCACAGTAGTTTCACAACGTTTCCTTTAAATACGTAGTGATTTGCAGTCCTTAATGGTGTGGACGTCAATACATTTTTTATGAGTTGATAGACGGGCGGCCCTTCAGGTTTGTAAAAATGATATTTGTGGCCCTCGAGCCAAAAAGGTTGGGAACCTCTGAGTCAGGTGGTTTAACTGTTCATTTCCTTGCTTTTGAGGGGCACATGCAAACTTGATTACTGGGGGCTGTGCACACAAAACCTTTTCCATCAGACGCCACATGCTCTGCTCCATTAATCAGGTTTCTGTGGGCCTGGGTTTGTGTCAGTCGTGTGTGTAGCAACCCTTGCTGCACTGCAACAGAGTTCTGTGTGTATTAATTTCCGAGGGTTTTTAAATGATTTATTGGGGTTGAGCATTGGATTGGGATTTGGGAGGGTCGGGGGGAACTGTGGGGCAGAAGTGCAGCAGGAAGGTATATTATCTGTCAGCAGTTGCACATGAGCCCCTCTCTGCTCTTGGATAAAAGCACAGCACCTCATGGAGGTTTTACGTGCATCGTCTCCATATATCAGACTCGTGTCCATCACCCCGCCCCCAGTCAATTGGGCTTGTGTGTCACCTGTCCTTCTCCCTCCCCTGCCCCTTTCAGCCAATCAAGCTTTCATGCACTGGGTTGCCGTCAAATCAGGTGCGCTTGCCCCACCCTCTGTAAATCAGGTTTGTGTGCACAGTGCATAAACTTCTAGCTAGAGCATCAGTGGTGGCTGAGCATGACCCTGAATCCAACGTTTTAAAATAGGCCCCTTCTGCAGCGCACCCATTTTCCTGGAGGGCGTGCACAGGGTGATTGAGACAATGACCAGTAGGACTGGCCAGGAAGAATTTCAGCCTGAGGCCGAGTTCAAAGGCTTTCCATTAAAAATGTATGAAGAGAAACCGAACAAGGAGAACTCAGCGTATGAAACTAAGCCAGTGTGAATCTGACACTGACTGGCCGCCTACATTTAGAGAGAACCAGGGATTTGTGCCCCGTTTCAAACCCCTTTTAGACTGCAACCCTAACGATGGAACTGCTTCTGGCACCTCCGTACGGCCGGGCACCCAGCAGCCATGGGCCAGGAGCACTCCATGGAGACCTGCTGTTGCCTGCCTTTTACATGTAGAATAAAACTAGCTAGTGGTGCTGGGCGGGGGGTTAGGGATGCCCCAAATGCAGCCCTCTAGACGCGCTGCACCGTGTGCTCCCCTGCTGGGAGGGGATCGGTGGTGGTTGGGGTCGGTTTCAGTTAGGCCCTTCTGAGAGAAAAGGGGCTGTCAGAGGCTCATTCTTTCCTAGGACAGCGGCAGCCTGGAGGGCTGTTTTGTGGTTTCTCTTGTTGTAGCTTGTCTTTCACGCTCCCTTCAAGGAATGACAACCTCACACTATTGTGTGTGCGTGCGGGGGAGAGGGGGCCGCAGGAGCCCTGTTAGAGTTCTCAGGATGGGGCAGGGCTGGGCGAGGGAGAGCAGGGGGGCTGGGCTGGGGACAGGAGGAGCGGGCGGGGTGCCAGCGTACGTAAAACATCATTTTGTGTTGTCCTTTTTTTGTATAGCCGTTTATATCTAGACGCGCACACGGAGGGACACACACACACAGAGGGGGACACACAGCGTGTACGTGGAATGGCGGGGCCGTGAGAAAGACAGCGTGGTAAGACTACCAAAGGTTGGCAGGTGCCTTAATACAAAGGTTGAGAGCCACTGCTTTAAGAAGCTGCCCTTCTCTGGGAAAGGCTGAAGACACACCGAGGGTGTGTCTACACTGCAATTAAACACCCGTGACTGGCCCTGGGCTGACTCAGGCTCACAGGGCTTGGGCTACAGAGCTGTTTAGTTGCAGTGTAGACTCTGGGGCTGGAGCCTGAGCTCTGGGACCCCACAGGGGGGAAGGGAACCTGAGCTCCAGCCCCAGTGTCTACCACACAATCAAACAGCCCCTGACCCTGCGCCCCGGGAGATGGAGTCAGCTGCACGGCCAGCCGTGGTGTTTATCGGCAGTGTAGACGGACCCTCTGGGCTTCAGCCTGTTGCTCCAGAGCAAAGCAAATGCAAGGGTTAAGGCCACTCCAGCCATTTGGTTATTGCCTGGTCAACATCACCTTCTTTCCTCCAGCTTCACCGCAGCATTTCTGGAGCAGCTGGAGGGGTTACTGAGTCTGTGCTGGATCCCCTAACGTTTGCTCTTAAATGGATGCTGCTTTTACTTACCAGAGCAGGGTCCTGGCCAACTCGAATGGTAGCCTTCCTTGGCGTCTTGAGGCGTCAGGGCTCTGCTCAAGAGAGAGATGCCTCGGCAGTTCCTGCCATGGGAGGCTCACCATTCTCTCACTCCCATCAATCAAGGCAGCTTTGGTGGTTGGCTTTGGAGTTCGCCCAGAATGAATCCAGCTAGCCAGGAGGTGATTCTGGTCACACTGTGTGCAAGCTGCCCACTGATCAGGAGCTGAGTTCAGGTCAGGGTGAGCTGCGGCGGGTCAGTGGCTTTGAGAAGGTTCATGTTTTCTGCCCTGTAAAAGGCATTCTCAGCGAAGAACTGCCTTGCCCTGGGCTCCCCCGGAGGGTGTCGGACTTGACGTGAGACTGGAGCTGCACAAGTAATTCAGACGGGGGTTACTAGATAAGGTGGAAGTGCGGTGTTTGGCTGGCGGAAGGGTGCGGCAGTGGGATACAGACCTCCTCACCACATTCAGATCTGACCCACTGGTGGTGGCTGAACGTCACGCTGTCCCATGGCTGTCTGACTGATGGGAAATGAGACTGGGTGAGAGGGTCTCACGCCACTTCCACGTGTCATGTGTCCACTTCCCGCATCCCATTAGCAAAAATTAGCGGTAAGTGGCAACCTCCGCGTAGGGGATTTAGATGCGTGCTGGAGACGGAGCTCCCCTAGTGGTGGTGTCTCAGAGCGGGGCTGAGGCGTGTGGGCAGACACAGGCGTGTAGATGGGGAGAGGCTTGTGCTGTGTAGTGAGTGAAAAGAGGGCTTCAGCCTTCAGGACTGTAAACGTGCATGACGTTCACGCAGAAGCCCCTCAGTAAAGGGGACACGGCTGGTTGCTAGGTGCCTGCCCCCTCTTGGGAAGCTGCTCTGCTTAATTTGGGTAATTCCAAACATTGTGCGAGGTCTGTTCTATTCTGGAGACAGCCTTGGGCATTCAGGATTTGGTTGGCTCAGAAAGCAACCCATCGGCTGCCAGGAAAAGATCTCCTGACCCACGAGTCATCCCAGCCACCTCTGTGCCTTTCTCTTTCAGATGGGAACAGCGAGAGCTACCTAATGGGAGGGTCTATTACGTGGACCATAACACCAAGACCACCACCTGGGAGAGACCTCTGCCTCCAGGGTAAGGCACTTTTGAGATACTTGGAGACTCCCCGGGCAGATGAGAACCCCAGACAATCGCTGCCTGGTTGGATGGGGCATGCAGCAGGCTGGATGTAAAGGAGAAAAAGGGCAGGGAGACAGAGTGGTGGCGGAGACACATCTCCATTTCCAGGCAGGTTGCTGTCTCCTGGGAGATGTGGCACAAGCTCTCATGGCAGTCCACGCTTGCTCGCCTCAGCCCCTTTCTATTTGTTGTGCTTGGGTCCTCCACCTGTTTTGTTTTTCTT
The DNA here is from genome assembly GCF_026122565.2 of Emydura macquarii macquarii. NCBI lineage: Eukaryota > Metazoa > Chordata > Testudines > Chelidae > Emydura > Emydura macquarii. Next base: position 74,271 of record NW_027130976.1, read on the forward strand.
TAAAAGATTAACCTTCTTTCTTAAACCAGCCACAGAGCGTGTAGGCAACCTTACCAACAGTGTAGACACATCTGTGCAGAACAAAGGTGCCTTCAAGGAAAGGGGGCCATGAGAACCTTGCACAGAGACCCAGTCCTGCTCCTGCAGCCAGGAGGGGAGGGAGCAGCCTGAGAAAACAGGTGCTTCTAAGTGAGAGATGCTTTGGGCATTGCTGATCCCTGATGGTCAGGAGTGGGCACTTTTCCCCGCACCCCAAAGTGCCCACGGCAAACCTTCTGAGGATGGAAGGTGTTCTCTCTGAAAGCCACATTCTTCCCCACTGCGGGGGCTCCTTGCTCTGAAAAAAACAGAGCTCTGTTCAGCCTGGGGAGATCTGCTAGAAGAAATACCCTCCGCAGAGCTTGTGAATACAGGGGTCGTGTTTTCCACTGCAGAAGTAACCCACAGGTCAAGTCTGCAGCCCTTCTGAGCCCTGGTTTTCCAGGGGTCTCTTTGGTTCCCTCCTCTCTGTGCCCCATAAAAACTGAAACCGATGAAGCAAAATCATTGTTCTTCCCTCGATTGCGTCTGTTCTAGACTGGGGTGCCCCTAGTCAGTGAACATACTTTAAAAGGCAGTGTGCAGTGTGAATGTGAAATCAATCCTTTCCCACACTGCTTCCAGAACCACCATCTCTTCTAGTTACATACAAACATACATTTACTTCTGCTAAAATCTGACCTCTGCAGCCCTCCCCTGCTGCTGTGTTGTCTTATCAGACAGAGCTCGTAGGCTGCACCAAGTTTAGGCAGGCCCTTGCGGGGAGAGGAGACCTCCCGGAAAACCTCTGGTGGCGGCTGTGACTCAAGGGGGGTGCTCTTCCCTCTCAGTACAGACCTACTTCCCCAACCTGGTGCTAGGCGGTGCTGTGCTCCTGGAGGAGTCCAGCTCCGGGAGAGAGGGAGGGAGGACACCCACTGACTCACCAGTGTCACTTCCTTTAGCATCTGGGTTCTCCCTGGCCAGCTCCTGTCATCCAACGCCTCAGCAGTACTGCCCAGCTGCTCAGAGGCGCCATGGCTCTCGGCAGCTTCAGGCTGTCTGGGTTGAGGGCGTTCTGGCCAAAGGAATCGCTTCCCCTGTGACACGAAGGTCCCAGTGTACGTGAGACTGGTGCTGCCATGGAAATCCGGCCGTGCTGGCTCCTGTGAGGGGAGGCCAAGCAGTGTCTGAATGAGGCTGCGGTGCTAGCGCTCAGGGCTCAGTCACAGTCATGCCAGGACGTGCTGGAGCTTTTCTCATCCTGCTTCCCCACAAAGTCTCCGAACCGATTTTCTTGCTTGCGAGTTTGGAGACCAGTAACCCCCGAAATGCTGCTGAGAGCCAAAGCGCAGCCCTGTGCACGTCCGCCGTTAATCCACCGGGCCCCTGCGTCAGCCCGGGGCCTTGGACGTCTTCTGTCCTGCGGCTGTTGGGGGCGACTAAGAAACCGCTCCGGGGCAGTTGGTGGGCACCGTAATCCACTGGGGCCCACCTCTGACAACCCACGAGGTGTTCGGCCCACTCTCAGCTGCTGCAGAGCAGGAAGCACCATGCCAGGGGTACGTCTGTGGTGTGAGACTCCGCTCCGCCTCACGAGAAGGCACAGAAATGCCACCATCTGCTCGGTGGCTTTGGTGCTCACTGAATCTGGTTCCAAAGGCTCCACCGGCGCCTCGCTCATCATCGCTCTCGGAAGACTTCTGGGGCGCCCTGTGCCTTGGGGTGGTGGGGCCCTCTTGCAGCAGTGCTGCACTCCTGTCACTGGGTGGCCATTCCCCCCTGGTGGGATTGAGTCATTGCTGGCAGTAGATACGGACGCTGAGTCTCCTGCCTTGGAGCCTCGGTGCTAGAGGTCCTCTGGGTCTGCTTTGGTGCCAGCCGGGATGGGCTTGAAGGCTCACCCCTAAGGCCCTCGGAGTAAGAGAACTCCTGTGTCCAGGACTCAGGCTGTCCCTTTCAGCCTGAGAAGAGTTTTCCTCATGGGGCTTCTCCAGCACCTTGGGATAATCCTTCACAAGGGCCTTACCCTCTGCCGGGCACCTGGGCTTTGTGGGCATGTTGACAGGGACCTCTCAGTTCCTTGGATAGGCTAGGGTGATGGTCTGGCTGCCAATAGACGATGACGGGCGTTAAGGCTGGCTGCCTTCCCCTCTGACAGTTGTGAAGGCTGAATTCCTAGGAAGGAAGGTCTGTTCCTCCAGCATTCTCGGTCTCTGAGTAAATCGTGGCCAGGTATCGCCTTCAGCCATGAGACTGGGTGCTGCTCTGGTAGAACACCTCCCAGGGGAACCGCAGGCAGTCGTGACGAGCCTGCTGATGGAAAGCAGAACAGAGTCCAGGCCTCTGACGCAGCAGGCAGGGCAGGGGCTCAGGTCTGACGGTTCAGACCCGCCAAGGAGTGCTGGGGGGTAACTGCAGTACCCAGGTGTGTACCGCATTTCCCAGTCGCTGCACCAAGGGAGGGGCTGAGACCGTCACCCCAGTACATCCCTCTTTTTCAGAACCTTTCCTAACTCATGCGTGTCAGCTTTCGCCTGCCGGCCTCCAGCTGTCATGGCCACTGCTTGGGCGCTGGCACCTACTGCCAGAGAAGCTGTGTCTCAGTTTAGGAAGCAGCACATTCTTCCTTTGGCCTTTAAACATCCCCATCGTCATCCTCCATCCCTCTGACCTGTCATGTTTGTTACGTTCACACGTTTCCTCCCAGTTGTCCCTCCTGTGCCCCTGGGGGGACCCCTCTTCTCCAGCTGCACCTCCCTAGCTCCGGGCTTTGGGCCACCCGTGCACTGTGCTGTGAGATTACAGACCAGGTGGGCTCATTCCAGATCAGGGAGCCGGGAGATCTGCCTCCCTTCCTTTCCAGCCTCACTGGAGCACTCCGGAAGCGAATGATTTGTTAGGCTGAGCGCTAGGGAAAAGCACAAACCTCTGTGGCGCTCCCAGACTAGCACGTCCAAACGTGTTAGCCAACCCATGCTAATCGGCAGCCAGCTCTGGTGGGAGGGTGTGAGAAAGCGAGAGAGACTGGGTGTCGGGGCGAGCCGAGTGCTCATGTTCAGGCTGTAATGCTGTCCTTTCTGCGGTGTTTCCAGCTGGGAGAAGCGAGTGGACCCCCGGGGCAGATATTACTATGTGGATCACAACACCAGGACCACCACTTGGCAGCGTCCCACAGCTGAGTATGTGAGGAACTACGAGCAATGGCAGACGCAGCGAAACCAGCTCCATGGGGCCATGCAGCAATTCAGCCAACGATTCCTGTACCAGGTAAAGGGGAATGCTGGTGGGGCCCTGCATTACAGCAGTTTTCCGTGGCCCTGAGCAGTGTGTGCAGGGGGATGTTGGCAGTAGCTGTGTACTGACAAGGGATGCTCTGTCCATTCTGCTAACCAACGAAGGTGACATGGGGACCCAAACAGCCTAGAGGGGCTCCAGTGAAAGTACAGCCTTCTCCAGCTACTGCTTGCTCGGACCCTTCTCCAGACTGCAGAGTCTTTGCCCATTGTATTGGGCTCGTCTCCGGGGCCGTTAACCCAACCCTTCTCTTCACTCCAGAGCCCAGCACTCCCCTGAGAGTCTCACCAGCGGACTCTCAGCGACTGCCCTCATGCACCGTGTCCCTGCTCCGCTCCGCTCAGAGCTCTGGAACTGCATGAACTTCGGAGCAGGGTGGTGGAGCAGCTTGGAAGAGCCCACAAACGCCTCTGCTGCCTCCAGGGTCCCTTCCAAGCCTGCCACTCCATTTCCTTCAGCGAGTTGGCTGCCCTCCACAGGCCCATTGCTCTCGCCCAGGGCTCTGGGTAATGGGGTCTGCCAGGGCAGCCCGGGCTCCACAGTGATGGGTGGGGAGGGGCGTCCGTCAGTCCAGGGCACTGACCAGAGCATGTCGCGCTCTGCACAGGCCCCCCCAGGCACTGCAGCCATGCCAGCTCTTTGTGAGGCCCCCGGCCCGCACACGGGACAGGGAGGATGAAGTGATTGCACTCTGCTGCCGTTAGTGCTGGCCGCTGCTCCGCTCCCATCCCAGAGGGCCCTTTGGGCTGGAGCCCTCCTCTCTGCCCACTGGCCGGCCTGCCTCTGTGACTGGTCTCTGTCTCGGGAGACGCCCAGAGCAGCATTTCTGGGCTTCTCGCAGCAGCACGGGATGGGGACAGGGCTGTGTCCAGAAGCTGCTCTCGTGCTGTGCTGCGTGGCCCTGCCCTGGGGGTTTTCGGAGGGCTCCTGCCTTTGGCAGCCCTGGAGCATTTGCAGTGCGGATTTAACTGGGCACCGCGTTAGTTCTGCCTTTTGCTTCTGTGTTGCCCCTGGGCCTTTGACGGGCCGCTCGCACTCCCAGCACACCTGTGGGCCTGGCTCAGAGCAGTGCGGGGGCTGGCTCCCGGCAGCTTTCGGCTTTGCTTGTGTCACGCTGCCATGTTTGTGTAAATCAGTTATTTTTAGGTCGCAGTGAGGTGATCCCTCCGGACGTGACTCGGCTGGGGTTCTGGCAGCCTGCTCCGTGTGTCTGTCTGAGCAGGGAGGGGTAGCGGAGACAGCTCATGGCATAAGCGCTCATTTCTCAGCATGGCTTCAGCAGGGCGAGTGGCCTATGCACCCAGTCCCTGCTTGTCAGGCTGTGTGCAGGGAGAAGCTGCGTGACGATGGGAAGGGGCCTCAGCTGACGGGGATTCGCATTGTCCTCGGTTTTTGTTCCCAGTCCCAGGTCTTGTCTCACCCCCCTGGGATACAAAGAGCCAGTTGGGTTCCCCTGCTCCCTGTGACACAAGTGTGGTTCTGTGCGTGGCCGGAGATGCCACGTACCAAAGTGGCCACGGACTATAGGCAGCCCCGTGGTGCGGAATGGGAGCTGTGTGTGGACCTGCTCCCAGGCCCTCGGTGCCCCGTCCCGCGGACTGGGCTGGCAGTGCCGTGGTGTTTCCCTGAGCCAGACTGAGCCCCATTCAGTTCTGTGCATGGCGCGCGAAGGAATCCGGGGCCTGCCTTGGAACGTGAGCCCCCAAGCCCACAACGTCATCTTCGGACTGAAATGAAAAGGCCTTTTTAGTAACAATATGTTTCTTATTTAACGAAGAAAAGGGTTTGCAGAGCCCCCCACTCCCCTGAATCCTTGCCTGTTTGGTCTGGCTGGCCATCCCCAGGAGACCTCCCAGCGAAGCCAGGGGTGGGGGGGGGAGGTGTTAATCTAAACAGTCCCTGCCAGCCCAGGAACCAGCATCCCCCGGCTGGGGCTGGGTGAGGACTGCTGCTGTGCTCTCCCTGAGTAAGAATAGAGGTGCTTTGTGCAATGGACCTGTTGGGGGGAGATCCAGGGGCTGGGGAGACGCCTGTCTGTGCAGGCATGAATGTTTCCTCAGTTGGAGTGCATCTCGCACACTGCTGCTGGTTGTCACAGCCCGCTGCGAAAGGGGGGCGGGGGAGGCTGCAGGCTGAGCCAGGAAGTGCTGGGCGTGGACAGGGCTTGTGGGAATGATTTCATTGGAAAGGCCTGCGATATTTTTTCCCCTCTGGTGTGTGGTTCTTGGGGAAGGTTGGAGGTGTAACTGCGGTGGTGATACCAGTCGCCTTGGCCAGCGGGAGCAGAGCAGCCACACGCAGCTGGACTTTCCAGCAAGTCCTTCTCCTCTCTCCTGTGGTCCCAGCCTCTGGTTACTTTGGGCATTTTGTACCCCTGAGTGTGCAGGCTCCCTCTCCCGGTGCTGAGAGTCGGGGGCGACAGGAGGTGAGAGGGGGGCAGGGAGCTCGCCCCCACTTCCCTGCTCATCTCACTCTGGGCTCTTGATAACCTTCGTGTTGTTTTTCTTTTGTATTTTGCCCTCTCTGCCGTCTCCAGTCGTCCGGTGCCCCGTCTGACAATGATCCTCTTGGTCCCCTTCCTCCCGGCTGGGGTGAGTACTTCCACGCCTTCTCTCTTGCTCTCTTACTTCTGCTGCTCACCTGGCAACCGCCCCCGCTCCATCTGCAGGGCTCCGACCCTTCCTGCGCCTCCCTTGCTCCGTCCATCCCTTCCTGCAGCGCCTTTCCGCTGGCTGACTGCTTTGGGGGAGGAGAACCTGTGCTCTCAGGGGCTTCTTCCCTCTGCCTGCCTCCCTGAAGCATGGTAGGTGGTGTGTGAATATTGGGGAAGATGACATTCTCCCATGGTCCATGCTACTTGTAGGACCGGATCTGCCAGGTATCAGAGCCGGCTTTGACTTTCAATCTAGTGTTGATCGTCAGGAGGATCCCTGCTCTGTGGGTTTGCTCTCTGTCGATGAATCCCAGCAGCGTTTGTGATTGTTGCCGGGATGCGAGGAGGGTTGGAGGTCTCCAGAAGAGGAGAAGCAGAGGCTGGCTCTTCTGCCTGGGTCTCTCTGCTGGGATACGCTTCCCCTTTGCATTTGGGAATGGGGGGGGGAAGGGGCCTGAGCAATTCTCAGCTCTTGATGATGGCGCCCAGCAGGAAGTCGACACTGGGGATCGGCTGCGGTCCGTCATCCGTGTCAGTGCTTTCCACCGGGCTCCATCCGGCACCTTCCTTCATCGTGTCCCATGTGTGAGGAAGGACGCTAGACCCGCGGGAGAGCGAGAGTGGCTTGCGGGCGAATGCGGGGCTGGGAGAGCAGCCTGGCGGAGCTCTAGGGAGCAGCACCAGCGTGTGAGGAGGGGAACGGCCGGTGGTAGCGCAGCGTTCAGCTGGCCCTTGCTGAGAGTCTGGGGAGCGACGGGCTTGTGTGCAAAGGGCTTTCGTGGGACAATGCTGAGTGGGCTGGCCTGGTCTGAAACGGGGTTTCTAAAGCAGGGTGTGGAGCAGAGAGTGCCCTGCGTACGCCAGGGCCTCCTGCAGGTGCTGCTAGGACAGGGCAGCCTCTTCACATGTCCCCCACCCTCCCACGTCCCAGGTAACAGCTGGGTGGGGGCATTGTTCCCGCTGGGCTGAAACCAAGAGGGTGGGGCAGTCACCCCACCCCCCCCCCCCCCCCCCCCCCGAATAATCAAGTGTGGGAGGACAGTTGCCAAGCCCGAACCGTGGGGATGCAGAGAGAACGGGGCCGTTGCCTGGGGTTCTGGCAGGCACTTGGCAGCCTACGAGTGACACACGATACCAAACCAGAGGCTGCTGCAAACCTCAGCGAGGACAGAGAAACAATAGCGAGAAGAGAGACATGGGTGGACGCCAGGAGCCCGACCCACAGCCGCCGGGGGGAAGGAGGGTCTGGGTAGCTGCAGGGGCGACACGGAGACTGGGGGCTGCCCGTGCAGGTGGGGCTGGGCAGTGCTGGGGTCCGAGCGCCTGGGTGCCGAAGCCGATTCACGTCGCAGGAAGATGGGAGCCGGGCTGCGGGGGCTGGAGGGAAGGGTCGCAGCCTGGTGAAGGGACTGCTGGTGGCAGCAGCTGTTTTCCTATCTTGACACCAGGGAAACTGTCGACAGCTCCTTGGGGGTACGAGCCCCAAAGCAGGGGAGGGGCCTGCGTGACGTGCTCCAAGGAGATGGAGGTGAGGCGACAGGATGCAGGGGAGAAAAGGAAAATGCAGGGTGACTCGAAGGGACCAGCATCCTGACAGCCCGGCGTGCCGGGTGGAAACCCAGCTGCCTGAGTCGTGTAACGCTGTCCTGGGCGAAACAGCTGGCGCCAGCCCTGCACTGACCCTAGGTGCTGAGACGGGCCTGACAGAGCTTCCACGGCCCTGGCCTCCGGAGTTCTGACCCTGCTGGCTCCCCTCTTTTCTGAGGGAGCCCCTTTCCTTTTGTGCGCTCTACAAGTGGGCGGGGGCCTGTGGCCTGGCTGGGCGACGCGGGGCCCCAGGGGTGGTGGCCCGGCTGGGCCGTGGGCTGGGCGATGCGGGGCCCTGGGCTGGGCGGAGCTGACAGTCCAGGGGAGAGCCTGGCAAGCGAAGCGCTGCCTGCAGGCGGCTCGGTGACGCTGGCTCTGTCTGGCGGCTGCTCCCCACAGCGGCTGCAGCGCTGGGCCCTGTGCAGGAGGTGCCTTGGCCTGGGTCACTTGGAGGGTTTCGGCAGCTCTCAGCTTCCCGCTTCTCTCTCTCAAAGCAACTGAAGCAATGGCCCGAAGTCAGGCCCCTGTGAGCGGGGCAGGGGCTGGGGGCAGGAGCTCGGGACCCCAGCCCCAGCCTCGCTGGCCCCTGCCCCCGGCTTCTGGCCCTGATTTCTTCTCCGTAACCTTGTGGTCTCGGCAAGGAGAGTCTGGCATGTCCCGTCCTGGGCTGCGCAGTGTGTGGAGCCCAGGCAGAGCCTGCAGCGTGGGGTGGGCGTGAAGCAGCCAGGCTGCGGGGGGGGGGCAGGGAGCCTGCTTCCAATTAGCGCTGCAGCCCCAGCGCCCTCCGGGAGCTTCCTGCTTCCGCCAAGAGGAGTGGGCGGTGGGCAGCCTCCCAGGAGCTGGAGGTGCTGACTAGTGGGGGCTGAGCCGGGCCACACGGGCACGTGCTGCCGCTCGGGGGACTGGGCCTCAGCTGAGGCAGCAGGGCAAGTGCCAGGACCGGGAAGTCACTCAGCTCCTCTCCGTCGGGTGTGTGCGGGACCGGGCTGGGGCGGCGGGGGGCTGGCACCCATGCCTGGATAAGGCGAGGGGGAGAACCAGAGGCAGGTGCCCAGGGCGTGTGCGTGCGAGCAGGGCCGCCGTGCAGCACGGATTGGGTCAGTGCGAGCGTCTAGGGCGTGTGCGTTGTGGTGCCTGGAGAGCTGGCGCAGGAGGCACCGGGGTGTGCGTGTTTGTGTGACGGGTGAGCGCGTCCAGGGACCGGAGCGTGGCAGGCAGGGGGCTGCGTCTGTCTGTGCTCGTGCGTGTGTAGGGGAGAGGCAGAGTGACACACGGGTGTGTGTGTGTGTGTGTCTATCTGTCTGACTGTCTGTCTGTCTGTGTCGGAGGGGTGTGCCTGGCGTGTCCCAGGGAGCCGGCTCTGTGCTCCCCATGTCAGCGCAGGGCTATGCGAGAGGGGCTGGCGGGAGCAGGGTAACGCTTTCTCTCCCTCTTTCTCGTCCTAGAAAAGAGACAGGACAACGGGCGAGTGTATTACGTGAACCACAACACGCGGACCACTCAGTGGGAGGATCCTCGCACGCAGGGGTAGGGAGCGTGGGCCCCCAACCACAACAGAGAACCCCTGTGTCTCAGAGCCCAGGAGCCTGCCACAGGACACGGGCCCCGGAGCAGTCCTGCAAACTCTGCATTGCCACGGACACCTGCGGGCAGGGGGCCCCGGGGCACGGGCCCCAAGCGCCAGGCGCTGCAGCAAGGCAGGGACCCAGGCAGGGGGAGGGTGCAAGGTGGTTTCCCCTGGGAATCTTGTCCGAGAACATCGCCAGGCCCCGGGACTTCCCAGCCGGGGGGTGCATGTGTCGGAGCATGCCGCACGGGGGAACGGGACCCGCTTGCCCCCCGTGTGCCATGTGGCCTGTCACCTTTTCCTTGTGCTGGGCAGGATGATCCAGGAGCCGGCCCTGCCTCCTGGCTGGGAGATGAAATACACCAGTGAGGGGGTGCGCTACTTCGTGGACCACAACACTCGCACCACCACCTTCAAAGACCCCCGCCCCGGGTTTGAGTCGGGGTAAGGCTCCTCATTCTCTCATGGGCGGGCTGTCTGGGGGCTCGAGCACAGGGCCAGGAGCTGGGACCCCGGACTGTACTTCTGTACTGCTGTCCCAGGGCTCCCCCAGAGCCTTCACGGGGGGCTGTGCATGTGCCGAGTGCTGCTCTTAGCAAGAGACCCTGCATCATGGACCTTCAGGGTGGCTGCAGCCCGTGGTTCCCAGTAGCCGATGGCTGGTTGTTCTGCCTCCGCACTGCCAGGGTGACCCCTGGCCATGGCCACCTGCCTGCTCGGGACAATGCCCTCGGCTGCTGCGCGCGCGCTCACGCGGGCTCGTTCCCCTCTGTGCAGAGGCTTCCTAGGTCGGCCATTCCCCAGGCCCAGAGCGAGTGGTGGAGCTCTCCTGGCTGGGGCTGGTGCAGGTGCACAGCTCCCGGCGGAGGGGAGCCTGCTGGTGCACGGGGCTGGCCTGGTCTGATCCGAAGCTCATGCGTTTGCTCTTCTAGGAATAAGCAGGGGGGCTCCCCGGGGGCTTACGACCGAAGCTTCCGCTGGAAATATCACCAGTTCCGCTTCCTGTGCCACGTGAGTACTGGGGGACGGGGCGCGTTCGGTGTGCACAGAGGCGGGGGGCTGCCCCGTGCTGGCGGGGTTCGCCTGGGAGGATCAGGATGGCCTCTCGGTCAGCCAGGTTGGGGTTCCTGGAAGGGGGCGGGGAGGGGGCTCTGTACTGACTGACTGAGCCCGGTGCCTGTCTTTGGTTCCAGTCCAACGCGCTGCCCAGCCACGTGAAGATCAGCGTTTCCCGGCAGACGCTCTTTGAGGACTCCTTCCAGCAGGTGAGGACATGAGCAGGGGAGCAGCAGCGGGGAGAGCACGGCTCCGGGAACGTTTTGGAGGGGACTGTGGCTGCCCCGGGAGCATTGGTCCCGCCAGTCGTGGCTGCAGACGCAGCCCGTGCTGGGTGCTCCCCGGGGTGACAAGTGCCATCTCCGCCCCCTCTTAGATAATGAACATGAAGCCCTACGACCTGCGGCGCAGGCTGTACATCATCATGCGCGGGGAGGAGGGACTGGACTACGGTGGCATTGCCAGGTGAGTCCTGCTGCCGCTCGCTGCTGAGCGCATGGTGCCCGTGCCACCATGGGGCAGCGTGCGGTGAATGCCCGGCGTGGGGCACAGGGAGAGGCTGGGGCTTTGACAAGGCTGCACGCACACTCGTGTCCCTCTCTCAGGCCCCTGCCCGGCCCTCGCTGGGACAGAGAAGCCCCAGGACGCATCCTGCTGGGTCTGAACGAGAAATGGCCTGAATCCCGTGTGCGCTGCAGTGACAGAACAGAGCCGGAGGGCCCCACGCTGGGCTCTGCCTGCCCCCCGGGAGTCTGTCACAGGCCCCGCTTAGTGGCTGCCCCCCACGCTCCCCAGAGGCGGCAGGGGCAGTCGGGCGTTTGTGGGGAGACCCCTGGGCCCAGGGGGAGATCTGGAGGCTCTTGCCTTGCTGTCCCTTGGGGAGGGCCGGGCTGAATGCAGCAGGCTGCTGGGCTCTGCGCGCTCAGAGGGGCTCTGGGGAACGTCTCCTTGGGCGGCATTAGGCCTTGTCTCCTTGCTGGCCCCAGCCTGCCTCTGCCAGGTGTCTGGCTCGGTGCTGGGCTAACTCCTCTTCCTCCCGGCTCCCCGGTGCTCTCGTGTCCGTCACGCGCTGACTGCTCCTTCTCCACGGCGACCCTGCGCCCGCCTCTGGTCCGTGGGCTCCTGCTCTGTGTCTCTCTGTGTCCTGCCAGTGGTTTTACCCTATGGTAGGTTACGTCATGCTGTTCTACCACAGGGTAGAACCACGGACAGGATACCGGGGCGCGCTCTGCGTTGGACGACTCCTCCTCTTCCTCCGCTGCTAGGGAGGACCAAAGTGAGGACCATGCACCTCTCCTGATCCTCTCCGCTCCGCCAGCGAGCCAGGAAGGGGCAGGTCCCGGCATGGCAACCACGGGAGCCACGGCTCACAGGGGTGCGCGGGGCAGCAAGACCCATGTCAGGAAGGGCGTGTACATGTGTGTGCGCGTGTGCGCTGGGCGTGTGTGTGTGTGTGTGCGCGTGTGCGTGCTGGGCATGGGCGTGTGTGTGTACGTGCTCTGGGTGTGGGTAGGTGTGTGTGTGTGTGTGTACATGCTCTCAGTGCAGATAGGCGTTTGTAGGTGCTCTGGGTGTGGGCTGGTGCGTGAATGTGTGTGTGTGTACGTGCTCCAGGCATAGATGTGTGTGTGTGTGTTACGTGCTCTGGGCATGGGCTGGTGCGTGTGTGTACACATGCTGTGGGCATGGATAGGGGTGTACGGAGGTGTGTGTGTGTGGGCGGGGTGTACGAGTTCTGGGCGTGGGCTGGTGTGTGTGTGCACATGTGTGTGTGCACGTGTGCGTGGGGGGGGTGCCTACGTGCGTGGCATGGGTGTGGCTGCCCTGGGCGTGGGCCGGCGTGTGGGGGTTTGTGTGAGCGGTGGTGAGCGTTTACCAGCGAGCAGGCAGGCGTGCGTGGCTGGTGGGAGTGTGCGCACGTGTGCACACGGCAGGGGGACGTGCGTGCGAGGGACCGGCAGCTGCTCAGCATTCTCGGGGGTCCCCGCCACGCTCAGGGCCGAGCTTCACCTGACGTTTTGCAAACCTCTGTCGTGCCGTTGTCTCCTCAACCATGTCGCACGCTGCAGGTAGCAGCACTGAAATGCAGCTGTCTCTGGGGTGGAGGACGACATGGGCTAGCCTGGCACAGAAAGGCCCAGGCCTGTGTAAGCTGCACCCGGAGGAGACAGGAGCTGGGTTGCATGGGCCGTGCTTGCAGCATTGCCCCAGTGAGGCCCCTCCGGCTCACTCCCTGTGCGCAGGCGAAGCTCACGTACGCAGGGGCCAGGAGGCCCAGGCCCACTTAGCTGTGCTCCCGGAGCCGTGGCCCTGCTGCCCGGGGGTGCGGTGCCAGGCGGGCGGCGGGGCGGCTCCGTCATGGCGCTCCGGTCTCTCGTCCCCAGGGAATGGTTCTTCCTCTTGTCCCACGAGGTGCTCAACCCCATGTACTGCCTCTTCGAGTACGCCGGGAAGAACAACTACTGCCTGCAGATCAACCCCGCCTCCTCCATCAACCCCGACCACCTCACCTACTTCCGCTTCATCGGCCGCTTCATCGCCATGGTGAGCGCCCTGCGCCGCCCGCTGCTGGGCCCGTCCCCACCCCGCGCAGGCGGGAGGCGGTGAGCCGACGGGGCCGGGGGGCGCTGCAGAGTGGAGCAGGGGCTGGAGTCGGATGGGGCTGAAACGCCTCCTTGCCTTGGCTGCCCCCGGCTCCCGTGCTCCTTCGAGGGCCGGCCGGCCCCCGGCGTGGCTGTGGAAGGGTTGGCGGGTGCCCTGGGGCCCCGTGGTGCAGGCGTGGCCCAGGCGGGGACGCGCAGGAGCAGCGTCTCTGCACCGGGAGAGCAGCCGGCCCAGCCTCGGCTGTGGGGGTGGGGAAGGCAAAGATGGCACCAAACGTGGCTCCATCCCTCAGGCAGGACCAGGAGTCGTAGAGTGGTGGGGCGAGGAGCTGCAGGCGCTGGCCGTGGGGCCGTGTGCGCAGCCCAGGGCGCGGCCGCACTGGGGGGTCCAGCAGATCCGCAGCTTCGGGAACTGCCGCTGGGTCAGGGCGGGCCGTGAGTGGGTCCCTGGTGTCTGTGCCTGGGGGTTGGGGGCTGGGATGTCTCTGTGGGGCCGGAGGGAGCCTGTGTACTGGGGCGGCTGGAGTGTGGGCCTGTGAGTCAGGAGGTTCGGGGGTCTCTGGAGGGACTGGCGTGGGGGCCTGTGTCCCACCCCTGGCCTCGCCCGCCTGCCCTGCAGGGACGGGACGGGCCCGGCTCCTTGGCTGCCACCCCAGCCTTCCAGTGGATCTGCAGCTTTGGGGACTATTTTTAGCCCCACCATGTGAGATTTTCCAGCTGCCCAGACCCCAGCGTGACTCCTCCTGTCTGGCTGCCTGAGCCCAGCCCAGGGCCGGTCTCCCCACGGGCTGGGGCTCAGGCCTATTGGGGGCTGGGGACAGGCTCAGGAACAGGCTGCGCCTGCTGCTGGTTCTCCTGGCCCCAGCCCCTCCATGGTGCCATGCTCAGGAAGCTGGTACATTCTTCCCCGGCGTCCCCCAGCCGCCTGGCCCGGCTCGGCGCAGTCCAGGATCCCAATAAAACCCCAGACTATTAATCACCCTTGGGCGGCTCTAGACAAGCGTCTGCATTGTTTTTGGCTGCCTTTACCGTGAGGCTCCTGGAAGCCAGGGATGCAGGGCGGCCCCGCCGGGCTGTTTAAACAAGTGCTCTGAACACAGCTGCCGAGCGGGAGGGAGATGGGGAATTCAGGGTGCTCTGCACCCCCAGCCCTGCAGGCAGGGCTGCCGTGAGAGCTGCCCCCCGGGAGGCAGGGCTGGGCTGTGTCATGGTGAGGGGCCACCGGGCAGCCGTTCTCCACCCTGGTTCCTAGTCACAAAAGAAATCAGCCCCGGCCCCCGGGGACCCGGCTTCCTGGCCACTTGTGGTTCGTGGCCTCCGGAGGCTCAGTTTCCTGCTTTGCTCACTGGCTAGCCTCAGCCCCTCCCTGGCCCTCGAGTCCCCTGGCTACCTGTCGGGCATGCCGGGGAGCGTCTGGCCATGCTGGGAGCCAGAGCCCCGTGACGCGGGCTGTTCTCTCCCTCGCAGGCGCTGTATCATGGGAAATTCATTGACACTGGCTTCACGCTCCCCTTCTACAAACGCATGCTCAACAAGAGACCCACCCTGAAGGACCTGGAATCCATCGACCCCGAGTTCTACAACTCCATCGTCTGGATCAAGTTAGTGCCTCTCCCGTGCCAGCACCCAGCCGTAGCCCAGGGCCCCTGCTCCTCTGGGGGGGAAGGGGCTTAGTCCCCAATGCAGGGTGGTTTCTGCCCGAGCTCCCCACGCTCCAGCGATCCTGGCTCGGGCCTTGGCTGAACCGGACCCAGCAACGCCTGCACGTGGGCCTGGGAATGACCGGTGCTGTGATGCAGGAGAGCCTGCCATAGCCATTCAGCGTGGCCCGGGCGCCCACAGGCAGCGCCGCGGACGGTGGCGAGGCCTCGCTGGCTGCAGAGAAGATCAGGTTCCTTGTGTTCTTCCTCCCTCAGGGAGAACAGCCTGGAGGAGTGCGGCCTGGAGCTGTACTTCATCCAGGACATGGAGATTCTGGGCAAGGTGACAACCCACGAGCTGAAGGAAGGAGGGGAGAATATCCGGGTGACGGAGGAGAACAAGGAGGAGTATATCATGTAAGTACAGCCCTGGGCTAGCTTGTCTCCGTGCTGCTGCTCCCCCCAGCCGGCTGTCAGGGGCCTGGCATGGCGGTGGAGCTCCGGGGCAGGGCCGCTGCTCCTGGGGGATTTGACTGTGCCTTGGGCAGCAGGCTGGAAGAGGTGGGCTGTGGGCTGGCTGGTTTGGGTGGCCCTGCCCCAGCTCTGAGCTCTGGTGGTAGCTCTGGTACATGAGAGAGGGGAGTTAGAGCAGGGGGGCGGCTTTTCTTTCCCTTGGCCCAGGGCCCTGCAGCTGCATCTGCTCACCGGCCTGCCCACCACAGCTCTGGGTGCCGCTGATTCAGTGCAGAGAGGGGCCCAGGCAGCAGCAGAGCCCCCCCAGATCTGGTTCCCTGCCTTCGCGCCAGGCTCAGCCATGTGGACAGGCATTGCCCCCACACCCGGGCCGGCTGATCCTGGCAGATGCACGGCTGTTGGCTTTGGGAGCTGAGCGCACCAGACCAGAAAGGGTTGGGAGGAATCTTTAGAATTTGCTCCCAGCTGTAGCTCCAGTCCCGGCCCTGACCGTGGCCCCCACGGACAGGGGCAAGGAGGGGTGCGACGTAAAACGTTGGGGACCCGTGCTCCAGAGGTTCAGAAGGCAGGGCTGGCGGGATCCGGCAGGGCTCCGGGACCTGGCTGTGGTTACCACATCAGAGAGCTTGGCCGGGGCACGTCACGTGTTGCGTGTCTGCCCTCACAGGCTGCTGACGGACTGGAGGTTCACGCGGGGCGTGGAGGAGCAGACCAAGGCCTTCCTGGATGGCTTCAATGAGGTGGCGCCGCTGGAGTGGCTGCGGTACTTCGACGAGAAGGAGCTGGAGGTGGGTCAGTGGAGAGCCGGGGCAGTCCCCGGCCGTCCCAGCGCCCCCGGCTGGGCGAGTCGCTGCACTAGCGCTTGCTGTCCCACGACACAGATGTCCTGTCTGAGCGTCAGCTGGGGCGTCAGGGGCTAATGGCCGAGGCCCCGCAGCCTGGCTCAGGGTGCAGTGAAAATACTGTTTGTATTTAACCCTGCTCCCGACCTGGCTCCAGTGGCCGGGGGGCGTTATCTGGACACAAGCGCCCGTGACTTCTGCCGGAAGTTGTGGGGCCTGTAGGGCGGGGACCTGCTGCCAGGCTGGCCACCTACGGAGCTGGAGAATTCATGCGGGCCCCTTTAATGCTCCAGTGTCTGGGCTGGGGCTTGGAAATGGCCCCCTGCTGTCTGCGCCCCCTGCCTAGGCTGACGGTGGAGGAAGTGGTGCGTCTGCCTCTCCAGACGTCATCCCAATGAGAGGGTAGCTGCGGGGAGAATCTGGGGCTCCTGCTGACTTGTCCCCTGGTTCCCTAGCTGATGCTGTGCGGCATGCAGGAGATGGACATGAGCGACTGGCAGAAGAACACCATCTACCGGCACTACACCAAGAACAGCAAACAGATCCAGTGGTTCTGGCAGGTGAGCCTGAGAGGCCAAGGCCTGAGTCCTGGGCCGCAGGCAGGAGTGTCTAGGACGTGGGGATGGGAGGCAGGATGAGCCCGGCTCCGCGGCCGCACCAGCCCTCGGGCAGAAAAGTGAAACTGAGCTCTCCAGTTGCCCGTAGCTGGCAGCGGCTGCGGGGCTGCGACGTCAGGGCAGCAGGCAGCACTTAGTGGTCAGCCTGTCTCCAGCAATAGCTGCTGCTCTGGGGGAGGCAGGATGGGAGCCGGTGACAAGTGCGGCTGGAAATAAAACAGCCCCAGTTCAGGGGCCTTTCCTCTTCAGGGAGCGGTCAGGACAGAAGGGAGCAAAGCAGTCCTCAGCCGAGCAGTGCAGGGCAGCGCTGGGTCCCGGACCCACAGCAGGAGAAGCTGCTCCTGTTGTGTTCTCAGGGCCGAGTGTGGCGTCGTCTCTCTTCCTGAGGCGCTAGTCCCAGAGGATGCTTCTGGCCTATTTCTGGGGTCCCCTCCCGCACCTCTCGGGCTTGTAGATTAGGTCCTGCGGTCTCAGCGTCTGGGGGAGGCTCTGTTTGCTGTTTGGTTTCCTCTTGGAGCTGGACTGCGGGAAGGTGCCACCAACCCCACAGCAGCAGGAGTGAGGGATGCTGCCCCCGCCTGTTCCCCCAGTCCCAAGCACCATTGCTGAAGCCGGGAGTACATGGGTGATGGCAGAGTCTCTGTGCATTGCATCAGCTCTCTCGGTTGCAGGTGGTTAAGGAGATGGACAATGAGAAGAGGATCCGGCTTTTACAGTTCGTTACAGGGACCTGCCGCCTACCAGTCGGAGGATTCGCAGAGCTCATTGGTATTCATCTCCCCGCTGCCCTTGGGTGCACAGGAAGAGGGGTGGGGGGATAAAGGAGAAAGAGAATCACGATAAGCTCCAAGTCCATGGGTGCAGGAGGGTGGGGAGCAGAGGGGGGCGGTGTTCTGGCAGTATGCTCATAGCACTTTACAAAAGCAGGGAGGTAAGCTAAGGCACAGCGGGGACAGAACTCACCTGAGGTCTCACATTTTTATCCCGATGTTGTACAGTACTAAGCCAAACGCCTTACAGATGTCGAAGGCTGTAATGCAGCACAGTTATCTTTGTCAACCAAACTTGTGATCTCATCAAACAGTGGTCTCCGTTTTGATTGACAAAATCTAATTTCCATAAAACCAGGCCGTTTGGCATTAATTATGCTACCATCATTTAATCCTTTTCTGACTGCATCTGGTATCAGCCTTTCCATTGTTGCCATGGAATTGGAAAGCTAGCCAGCCTGCACTTACCCAGATTATCCTGTTTTCCCTTCTTAAATACTAGCACATTCGCTTTTTTTCCAGTCTTCTGGAATTTCCCCCGTGTTCCAAAATTTGTTAAATATCAACATCAGAGGCTCAGAGAGTTCCTGAGTCAATTGATTTAAAACTCTTGAATGGAAGTGTTCCGGTCCTACACATTTAAGAATGTTTATCCGTTGCTATCTAACAACCTCCCTCCTTACTGTTGGGATAGGAAGTATTCTGTTAGTACTGTAAGCTGTGAATATGGCATCCAGCTTCGTTCCAAATACAGAACAGAAATATTTTATGGAACACATTCGCCTCGTCTGCATCATTGGCAATTTTACCATCCCTGTCTGTGAACAGACCTATACCATTGCTAGGATTTTTGTTGTTGTTCCCGATATATTTTTAAAAATTCCTTTTCATTTTCCTTACACCTACTGGCCACAGGTTTTTTCAGTGATACCTTCTGCTTCCCTTATCAATAGTGTGCATTTCATCGCTGCTAATTTATCGTCGTTGCTATCAACTTCGTCCCTTTTTCATTCGTTATATAGTATTTTTAGTGCTGTTTTACTTTCCTTATTAATCAGGGTATTTTTAACTGAAGAAGTTTCCTTTGTGTTTTGTGAAATCCTGGGGTTTTTTGGGGGTATTTAGTTACGTTTTCCTAAACAACTCCCAATTCTCGTTCGCATTGTTTTGTTTAAATTTTTCTTCCTAATCACTTTTACTAATAACGATTTCCCACTATCAGCCCCCAGTACTGTGTTACTGGTCAGGGCCCTATTCTGTATGCTCATAACAAATGTAATTAGGCCATGATCAGTTACACCTTGGCAACCCTTAATTCTTAGTACAGTGGTCATCTTCAGCTCTCAAGATGAGGTCTAATCTGGAATGACCCTGCAATGAGTTACAAAATGGTGTATAATTTTTAGAAACTCCAGGGATTATGACAGCATAAGACCTTCAGCAAGTGTCCCCCAGACTGAAACCCCCCCAGAGTGAGTTTTTCTTCCTGCACGTTATGTGTCGGTGTTTAAAGAGCTGTGTGTCTGCTCTCTAGTCTGGTCTGGTGATCTATAATGGACTCTCCCCAGTAGCCCAGCTTTGCCATAGCAGGCCAGATGAAAGGTCCGTCTAGTCCAGCAGCCTGTCTTTTGATAGTGGCCGGTACCAATTGCTTCAGAGGAAGGTAGAAGGAACCTCTTAGTGTCGTTTTGGCACTAACATGCCTGTTGGAGAAATGTTTTCTTGATCCCAGGCAGGTAGTGTTGGCGTAAGCCCTGGAGTGTGAGAGCTGAAATCCCTGAGAAGGGAAATGTTTATCCTGCTCAGTATCGCTGTGGGTGATCTTATTACCCAGGTAAATTCCTAATAAGCTCTTGCTCTCAATGAGAGCTTGTGGCAGTGAGTTCCACAGGTTAGTTATAGGTTGTGCAGAGTGTCCTCCTCAGCTTTCAGTGCTTCCTTTCCTGCAATGTAACGAGGGTTGTTCTGCTTGTGACTGACAGGCAGTAATGGGCCGCAGAAGTTCTGCATTGATAAGGTTGGCAAAGAGACATGGCTGCCCCGAAGTCACACATGGTGAGTCTCAGCTCCTTTTGGAGCGGGGGGCGGGGGGAAGATCCAAGCTCCAGGCTGCCCCTGGCTGGCTCTCAAATGGGCTTTGCAGGGGATGTGGCCACAACTTGTGTGCGCTGGGGCCAGTTCATGCCTCTCAAAGTGCAGCCCAGAGAGCAAGGAGATGTCCCTGCCTCTGGAGAGCATGTGGGTGGGCAGGGGAGGCGGGCAGTGCCCGCGGGCAGTGCCCTTGCATTGACAGCCTTTGTTGTCTCACCAGCTTTAACCGCCTGGATCTTCCTCCCTACAAGAGCTACGAGCAGCTGAAGGAGAAGCTGCTGTACGCAGTGGAGGAGACGGAAGGCTTTGGCCAGGAGTGATGGAGCTTGGCCCCTCCCCAACACCCCCAGGGCAGAGCCGTGTCTGGAGCAGGCTGCATGCTGGGTGCTCTTGCTCCCAGTGTGGGCAGAGAGCCCCTCCCTCCCTGAGCAGTTTGTTTCTCCCTCCCCCCTCGCCCCCCCCCGGGGTTTGTGTCGCCAGCTGCAGCGTCTGTCGCTTGTCTCCCTGCAGCCCAGTGGCAAACGGGCCTGGGCCCTTCCCAAAGCAAACCAAGGTCCAGTGGGGGCGACGCACACACGAGCCTGCCCATGCCAGCTAAGGATGGGAAACGAGGTGAATTCCTGGGAGGGGGGCTGGACCGCTGGCCCCTTGCCAAGTGCTGCCCTCCCGGGGAGGGGACACCATCCAGCAGAATGGTTGTGTCGCTCTCCAAGCGCAGCCCCGTGTCTGAGCTCCAGACCCTGGGCTCTTTGGGCCCAAGTGCTCAGGGACCGCCTGAGACGCCCACGGTCCCCTCCGAGGCTGAGCAGCAGTGAAGACACCTCGCCCCGCAGTCATCACCTCCGCCAGCTGGAAAACGGGCGTGGAAGGAGTCCTAGTCAGCGCGTGAGAAGCAGAGAGCTCGGAGCAGTCCCAGGGATTTCCTGCAGCGTGTCTCCTGTGTTGGTCTCCTGGAGCCGTGTAGCTGTGTCCCTGCACCCCTGGGCAGTGGGGCTGCGTGCTGCAGGCACAAGCGGCTGGAGACGCCGGGGCTGAGTGGGCATTTCTGTCTGAGCAGACGCTCTGCCAGCAGCTCCTGCAGGGCCTGGCGTCTGGACAGGGCTTTTTATTGTTAGCCGCAGTAAAACCGCCAGGGAATTGCTGTGTCAAGGTGGGTTTTCCCGTGTATTTCCTGCTTTTTCACGTGCATCAAGCAAAGGGAGGGGGAAGGAGCTAAAGCGCCTACGCAGGTGGCCGTGGAGAGTTACACCGAGGGGCCCGATCCTGCCCCCATCAGAGGCAATGGCAAAACTCCCATTGGCTTTCAGCCAGCTCGTTCCCAGCCAGTGACCGTGGGGCAACCTCGTTCTTTCGGCGGGGCAGTAACTCGTGGGCGCGTGGGCTCTGTGCACATAACGGAAGGTTTGGGAACTGTGGCCCGAAGGAGGGAGCAATGCGGATTGTCCCCCGGCAGAGCAGCGGAGGCCTGTGCTGTGTGTTGTGTTCTTTGATTTGTGAGTGCGTGTGGGCCCCGCTCTTTATTTAACTCTGTCAACGGAATGTATGGCTCGGTGGTGCCGGTCTTCAGGAGTGCCTCAGAGGCTTGGCCCATGCTCTGCACAGCCACCGCGCCGTTCTCTCGCCCGGGCCCCGCAGCGACTGCCGCTGCGTGCTGCGAACGGGGCTCTTTGGTCTCCGACACCAGCACAGAAAACTCTGTAAAGCAATGGCCCCTCCAGGCTCGCCCCGGGGCCGGCTGCTGAGTGCCCACATGTGAAGAGCTCACGTGGACCTTGCTCGGTTTGTGGGTTAAAGTGGAAACTCTCGGCCCGATTCTTCCGCCACAAAGCAGGGTGGAAGTGAGAAGCCCTTGGAATGACGCTGCTGTAAGTGAGGGCAGAACCGAGCCCTCTGTCATTTGCCTTGCTGCTGTTTCCTTATTCGACAACTTCTGCCAGCCTAGGCCGCCTTCCGAGGCTGGAGAACAGCAGTGCATGGGTGTTGGTGTGTGCAGGGGGTGTGTGACCCTGCCTGCCTGCGTGTGTGCGTGTGTGTGTGTGTATCTGTACAGAAATGAAGTCTATGGATACAACAAATTGCAATGGCTTTTGATCGGTGACCTTGAGAGTTTTGTAGTGCACCGTCCTGCCGCAACCATGCCCATTTCTTGTGCAATAAACAATAAGCAGCTGCTTGGGAGGTGTGTGTGTGACTCTGTGAAGAGAGGAGCCCCCGTGTAGGAGACAGGTTCTCTCTGAGCAGCCAGGCACCGGGCACTGCCCCCAAGGAGCAGAGCAGAGCAGAGCACAGCTCGCTCTGACATGCAGGATGCAGCGTCAAGCAAACAGCTAAACCATGCAGCACCTTCGTGGCAGCAGCTCTGGGAATTCAAGCAGCAGCTCCTGCCCTCACCCCCGTAGGACCCGAGTGTCTCCAGGGATAACACGCCTTCTCCTGGGCCACTCTGAACATGGGGTGTGCAGCTGGAGGGTGGAACCTGCGTTGTACACACCCCCTGACGGGAGCAGGGCAGGGGCTCTGGGGAGCAGCCTGAGGGTTGGGGCCTCCCCTTCCCAGTGTGTGTCTGGATGGAGCAGCCTGGAATGTCACTAGCTCCTGTCTGTACACAACGGGACCTGGAGGGGCTGCTGTAGCACACACACCAATCCTGCCCCCTCTGAGCCTGGGCCGCCCATCACCTCCACTGTGCCCTCGCTGCCCTGAGCCAGCTGGGGCTATCCTGCAAGCGGGGGCTGTGGGAGCTGAACCGCCTGGGACGGGACAGAACTCGGAGCTGGCCTTGCATGTGCATTTGCTCTGCTCTGAGGGGCCACTGTGATGGGCACGGGGGGGGGCTGTGATTGAGGCTGCAGGACCCTCCGCTGCCTGGCATGAAGTGAGCACGCCCAGCAAAGCTGTGCAGCTGCCCCTCGCGGCTGCTCTGCCAGTCTGGCTCAGAGAGGAGACCCGGGGGGATGGTTCTGGCATCTCCTGTGCGTCCGGGATGAGGAGGCTGCCATGCCCAGGCTCTCACACTGCAGCAGCTTGGTGAGGAGGCTGAGGAGATCATCCAGCTGTGAATGCCCCATTGTGACAGCCAGTCACCTGGCCACCACTGCTGCTGAAGGGAAGAGTTCCAGCTGCCCCTCACCTGCCTGGGCAGCTTGCTCCATGCTGCCCAAGCCCGTAGCACTGGGCAAATGAACAAATCCTCTGCCATGCCTGGGTATAGGAGAGAATCATCCACCCGTAGTCCAGCAGAGATGCAGGCCCTGGGCCCTGCAGCAAATGTAGTGCCTGAGCCAGCACTGGACTGCTGGTGTCCAGTGTCTCCCCACCCCAAAGTCTGTCCACGCGGTCCGGCGGCTCCCTGGGAACAAGGGGCAGGCACCCCCGGGTTAGGTCCAGCCTTCAGGGACAGGAGGAGTTGGGACACTCTCTGGAGGATCCAGGAATGGCTTGCAGCTCTGGGCTGATGTTTCGGATGGGGGCTGCTGAAGGGTTGCGGCAGGACAGGGTGGTTAAGGGTGTGGAAGGGAGGATTTTGCAGCTCAGGGTGCATTGTTCGACTTCCCGGCTGAGTCTCCTGGTCTGCAGGTCGAAGGAGCAGGATCTTTTGGGGGTTAAGGGCAGCGCTGTGACTGGATGGAAGGGAGAGGAGGGGCCAGCAGCGCTAATGGTTAAACACCTTCAGCCTGGAACACAGGCAAGAGCCAAGTTTGCTTAAGAACACAGAGCTGCAGTGCTCATGGGAAGGAAATGCACCCAGGTGCCCCAGCAACAGTCAGCCCAATGTCAGCTACAGCGAACCCACCCCGCCCCACATTCTTCCCAGTCCCTGCCTCCACCCTGGAATGTGCCCAGAGGGCTTGGAGCAGGATCTAGATTTTAGCTGCTACCCACATGCCTATTTTTGGTGCGTGTCAGGCTTGTGGGTCGGTTCCGTGTGCAGTGAATAAGCCTGCACCCCAGCATGAGCCGGCACCGCAGCCCTCCTCCCCCGCTGCCCGGCCGGAGGTGAGGCTGAGGGCTGCTTGAAAGGCAGTAATTGAGAGGAAGGTGGTACACTGGCTTTTTTATATTCCAGAAATATGAGCTGCTTCGCTTGCAACTCCACCGCCCAGTGACTGACTGCAGTTGGGGCCAGAGACTCCCAACGCAGCATGAAAACTCCAGACGGTAGAACACAGCCGGGCCTGTGCAGAGCGCGAACACGTTCCAATTCAGAAATTCTTAGATTGCAAGGCCAGACGGGCCCATTATGCTTATCGAGACTGACCCTGCGTATCACACAGGTCAGAGACCTGCCCCAGCACAATTCCTAGAGCTGATCTTTTACAGAAACATCCAACCTGGACTTACAAATTGCCAGTGATAGAGAATCCACCATGGCCCTTGGTAAAATGTTTCAAAGATTAATTACTCTCATGGTTAAAAATGTACACCTTATTTCTAGTCTGCATTTGTCTAGCTTCAATTTCCAGCCATTCGATTGTGCTACTATAACCACATTTGTAATCTTATAAAAAAAATCAAGTTAGTTTGACAGGATCAATTTTCCATAAATCCCTGGATCGCATTAATGACATTACTTTTCTGTAATTCGTTATTAAGTGAGGCCATATCAGCTGTTCCATTATTCTGCCTAGCATTGATGTCAGCTGACAGGCCTATAATTACCCAGGTCATCCTGTTTACCCTGTTAGAAAATTGGCACAACAGCGTGTTCTGCCAGTCGTCTGGCAACCCCCCCAGTGCTCCAAGACTTATTGAAAACCAACATTAACAGCCCAGTGAGTGCCTTGGCCAGCTCTTTTAAAACTATTGGGTGCAAGTTAGCTGGACCTGCTGATTAAAAAAGGTCTCATTTTAGTAGCTTCTGTTTAACATCTGCCAGAGATACTAGTGGAATGGAAAGAGTGTTATCACCATATGAAGAGACTGCAGCATCTGGTTTTCCCCAAATACAGCAGAGACCACCTCTGCCTTTTCTGCATTACTAGTAATACCACCATTTCCAGCTAGTAATAGATCAATACCATTGCCAGGATTCTTTTTGTTTCTAACATTTAAAAACTCTTATTGTCCTTAACTCTATTTGCCATCGATTGCTCCTTGTGTCCCTTTGCTTCACTTACTAATTTTCTACAATTGCGGCTGTCTGATTTAGATTTATTACTAGCAACTTCTCTTTTCTTCCAGTTGGTAGATTTAAAAAAAATTTTTTTAAACAGCAGCCTTCATTTCCTCTCTATACCAGATCGATTTTTAACCGCTAGGGCCTTTGGCCTCAAGTGTGGCTTTTTTGGGCACCTAGTACCGTGTTCTTAAATGATTCCCAGTTATCATTAGCATTTTTCTGATTAAATTCTTCCTCCCAGCTGATTGGGCTCTTCATTGTCTTCCGCTTTGTGAAACTGGCCCTGTTAAAGCACCTAGTATATAGCTATATATCTAGATATGTGTGTGTGCATATTACGCGTCTGCACTTTATTCTACCTGCACATTAGAAATGTGATCATGTCATAAGCATTAGTTCTTAGCTCTGTGATCAGTTCCTTGTTCTCTGTTAGGACAAGTTTAATACAAAATTTCCCGGGGTTGGCTGAAACTCTTTGAGTTAGGAAATTGTCGTTTATAATGTTTAGATTCCAAGGATGTTTTGGTGTGGGTAGCATGCGACCTCAAGCATGTCTTTCAAACGGGCTGCCCCGTGATCATGAAGGGTTTTTGGTACCCACAGCTAGGTGGCTAAGGGAGGCGCTCATCCTGGTCCCTAGCGTGATTTGGTGGGCTGGAGCCGACAGCAGCTAATGCCGCCTCTCGTGCGTTATCTGTTAGGACACAGCGGTAAGGAGTGAAGAGCATTTTCTGAGCAGGCAGTGAGGTGGAAATAGGTGATGCCAATTGTGGGAGAGGGTCACGCCCCCTCTCCTTTAGCCCATGCTAGCCTTCCTAAACAGGGTATTGCCAGTGAGTGTCATCGTCCCGCCACAGGCCTGGCTAGTGCCTCACCCACGTGTCAGGACCACCACCAGAGCACAGCGCTGCCCAGAACGCGCTATTCCACCCCCTCGTTTGTTACCCAGGCTGCGAGCCTGGGGCTAGGGGCAAGCCAAGAATTTCTTCTCTTCATGGTTTCTTGATCAAGTTTGTAATTCACATCCTTGTCCCACTTTTCACCGCCCCTTTTGCTATTAGTTTAACCCCCTCCTGCGTACTCAGTGTACCGGGCTACAGGAAAACCCTTGACAACAGGAGTTCTCAAACTCTTTGCTGGGACCACCTTTGAAAATATTTCAGGCTACGACAACCCCCTCAAGAAAGTGACACGCCCCCCCCCCCCCCATTCCCCACACCTCCCCCCCCCCCATGCCATGCCACCCTGACTTCTGTGCTGCTGCTGGGGGCAGCGCTGCCTTCAAAGCACCCAGCCAGCAGGCGCTGATCTCTGGCCACCCAGCTCTGGCTGGCAGGCATGGGGCTAACAGCCGCCGCCACGGCATGTGCAGGGGCTGACAGTTTGTGACCCCTTCCCCCCCCCCCCAAAAAAAAACCTTGTGGGGTCCTGCCCCCCCCCCCCCACTTTGAGAACCCCTGCTTTACACAGAGCCAGAGAAAAGAGCGTGTGTGTGGAGGGGGGGGAGACCGGGCCATACTCTCATTAGCGGCTCTGTAAGATCTGTAGCTCACCCTCTTACACAAAGGGAAATAATGTTGCCTTCGAACAGCTAGGTGCAGAGGCGTGTTGTTATTATTACTGAGGGGTTGGATACGGTGC
This sequence comes from Emydura macquarii macquarii, assembly GCF_026122565.2. Lineage (NCBI taxonomy): Eukaryota > Metazoa > Chordata > Testudines > Chelidae > Emydura > Emydura macquarii. The sequence continues at coordinate 100,246 of NW_027130976.1, forward strand.
GAGCTAGTGGCCTCCACCAGGGTACACCTCCACATGGAAAGAAATACTCGCTGGTATCTCACAGCGCCCAGAGGTAAGCGAGTCACAGCAAATACACTGCAACTCGGTCTCTGCCCGGAGGCGCTCACCAGCTGAGTGATGGGGTTGGCTGATGGGGGAGGGGGTGTGTGTGTGTGTGTGTGTGTGTGTGTGTGTGTGTGCAGGGCACTCAGTGTATGTACAGGACTGCACACTTCCCCAGCAGCAGTTGCTGCTCTTGCCATTGTAGGCTCACAGAAAAGAGCCGTTTAGGCGTGGTGTGAAGATGCTGCAGACAGAGGGCTGGCAGCCAGGGGCTGAAAGGGCCAGCTAAGCACAAGCACAGAGCTCTTAGGAGCAGGGCAGTGAGGTGAAGGGGGAGGACGGGCACCAAATAACAGGACAGACCTAGTTAAATCGATGGTGCCAGTGTAGTTACAGTCCCCTCCGCTGTGTCTGTCTGCGCCCTGCTAGTTCCCCCACCCGCTGCAGAGGCTCTGCTCTTATAGGAACTTTTTTCCCCCAGCATGCCTTGCTGGGACTGACTCTTTAAATTTGGCCCAGCCAATCAGCTCTCCCTCGTCAGCAGCAATTTGGAGCGCGCCAGCTGCACCTTCCTCCTGGCTGGTGAGTGTCTTGAACTCTTTGTTGTTCCTTATTCCTGTAGAGCTGGTGTGTCCAGAGCAACCCCTGTCTCTGCTGTGTGGTCAGAGAGCCTGTGTTGAGCTGAGAGTGGAATTCAGGCTGGGACCTGGAGAGGGCAAGGGATTTCAGAGCCGGGAGGGGAAGAGGACAGAGTTAAAGATACACAGCAATGGCCCAGGCGGAGGGCTGGGAGCTCGTTGAGGCAATGGAGCAGCGGGGGCTGGTGAGACAAACGTCACTTACCGCGCGCACACACACACAGACACGATGTGTGGGCAGAGCCCACATAGCTAAATATGAGCCAGCAGTGGCTCAGCAAAGGTCTGGCTGCAGGTCTGTTCCCATGGCAGTGGTTATGGCTCTGCCGCCCCATGGGGCCCCTGCCATGACTGGTTTCCCAGCCTGTATAAATGGCGCAGTAGGCATGGAACGTGGGCTCCCAGTTAACCCTCCAGTGGGCCCATGTTGGTTGGCTCTGTAATGCAGAAAGCTTGTGCACACGGGCTCTGCTGTGAGGCTGGGGCCCAGATCAGTCACGTGTGAGTTACAGCGTAAACCCCTGGAGCAGGGGAAGCAGCCGGTGCGTTACTGTTATTTAATATTGCTACTGTGCTAGTGCCTCGAGCCACACCCAGGCTGGGGCGCCGTTATTCTGGGCACTGCACAGACAGAGTGAATAACGCTCTCTGCCCCGAAGCGCTTACAAAGTAAGCGAGCTTACGCTGGAGTCCCAGAGAAGGGGAGCCATCTGGTGTGTGGATGTGGAGCCTGCTGCGGTGGGTAACCCAATAATCTTAGCCTGAAAGTGAGGACAGACAAGTTGTGCCCCAGGCATTGTTGGCAAGCAGATGCTCGCACGGGGGGGGCAGCATGTCCCTATCATGTAGTGTTCCTTGAGAAGTGAGAGGTGCTGGCCCTGCACCAGCCCGGGCATCTTTGCAAATCTGGTTGCGCACATCACATGCATTGTGGGGCTGTGGTTTTGCTAGGTATCATGACAGTACTCAGGTGAACATCAACAGGTGCAAGTGAGAAAGAAAAACAGAAAAGCCTCTTAAGCCCCATTGCAACACTAGGGGCACTAGGGTCTGAAGCTAATTAGTTCAGCCATTCAGTCTGGAGTTGTTTTCTCCACTAATCTAGTAATAGGAAGAATTTGCAAACCTACCTCTCCCCCTTCCCTTGTATGAGCGCTAGAGAAGGCTAGCATAAGGCACAAACATTCTCCCGGGCTGCCAACCCTGACTCTCTCTATAGTCATGCTAAGAATGGCTCAAAAAAGCCATGCCAGAGCTTGATGACTTGATTCAGTTCTACTTTGACTCCCCCTACCCCATCCTCCAGCTATTGGAAGGCAGGGGCAGTTGGCAAGAAAACTAACTGGAATTCATGTCACTTTTCATCACTGCCCTAGCACAAGGCATGACATCACTTTCAAACTAATAGTGGGTTCAGTGACTTTGGTCTGGCAATTAATTTGCCTGCAAAAAGCCTCTTCTGGATGTCATTAACATTTGACAGTGCCTCGGGCCAAACCTCGTTGGAATGCATTGAGTCCAATTGTTAAAAGAAAAGATTTTTCTGAAGTATTTCCTCTGTAATTATGGGGCCTGAAGTCAGAGGCTGAGGGTTTAATCAAGGCTGGCACTAGATAGAAGAAAACAGCAGAAACAGGATCTTGCAGCTTTGGGAAGTAGGTAGTAAGATCCTGACTACAACTTTGGGCAAAGTCAGTGCTGTGTGTGGAGCATTAGAGAGCGGGTTTCCTGCCAGCTCAGGGAAGACTTTTTTTTTCTAAAAAGGTTAAACCCAGAGCCACAAAGAGCGTTAGGCTCCCAACGTCCACTGATTTCAATGGCTGAAATAGCTTCGTGGAGTTGGGCCTTAATTTTTGAGCCATCTTCACACCACCCCACTGTCTTTGTTTCCACTGGAGGGCTAGCGCAGGCAGTTGGCTGCGTCTTTGGAAAGCAGGCTGGGCTTGTTTTAGTACAGAGCACTTTAGCCAGTAATACTAAAAGCAAAGGCCCTTGTATAACTTGCACCCTTCATTGGTTGTTTTAAAGATGCTCTGAGGGTCCTTCTTCTGTTCCTTTGCAATAAGTTTAGAGCAGCTAGGATGCAAGTTCCCTGGGTAGGAGCCAGCTTGCAGCAGTACAGTTGTAGCCCAATAAATGCCGGTAGTGGGAGAAAACCCAAACTTTTTTGAGTTTTTAAAAACAAACTGGTTCAAGCTTGTGCCCCTTTCCTTCAATGCAGAAGCGAAGTAGCAGTTCCAGGAACCTTTTGATGGGATTTATCTGAAAGTTTCTTCGCTAAATACCTCTCACTATGCCCCTCTCCCTAGGAAGGGTAAGGGGAGCAGTTCTTGGAAGGTGGCCTTTTTTTTAATGCTGTTGGTCTAATTTAAGGCAGCGCAATGTTTTCCCTGGTTACACAGTAAAGCTGGTGAAACAGGACACCTTATTTTATGCATGTTCTCTGGCCTACATAGAACTGGCAAGCTAATTAATATTCCTGGTGTTTAATGGAAGGACAGTAACTTCTTTCCGTGAGTCGTGGTTTCCCTAGCTCCCTCAATGAAATAAATGTTTTAGGCCTCAGCTCTAGTGCAAAATTCTAATAATTTAATATTACAAAAGCAGCTTTAGAAATCAGTGGGTGAAAGGGGTGAGGCATTTTTGTACCACTTCCATGGGGCTCTGCTCTAATGTCCTCTGAGGGTGGCAGAGGATTCCATGGGTAAAAGGAATTATAGCTAGTTGGGAACTTCTTCCTCCCCCTGTGCAGTCTAGAAAACCCAGTGCTTTTTTGAAGTCCCCTTGGTGATGAGCTGGGGCTGCTGTCGCTCACTGAGATTACATCAGCCAGGCGCCGCAGAGAGTTAAGAGACCGTTAGTGGAATTTCTTCACCTTTTCACGTGCTGTTTCTTTGCCCCACAGTCAGTTTGGGCAGGGGCTTGCACGCTGATTTTTAGATAATGTTTACTGCAGAATTTAAGGGGTTTTTTTAAAAGGCCTGAAATATTTGTTTGGAAAAGAAAATTTATGAAGCATTATGAATCTCAACAACATTGCAAATACATGTAAGGTCATAAATAGCCAACGCCGGGTGCCCAGAGGCACCTGCTTTAGGTGGGATCCTTCCTTGCACTGCTGGAGCTTTCCCTCTGTTTAACGTAACCAAGAAACAGTGCAAACACTGTCATCTAGTGGTAGAGAATCAGCAGCAACTGAGCCTTGGCAAAGCCAGAATGATTTTAAACACAAAGATCTGAAAGTATTTCTTATTCTAGAGTGTGTGTGTGTGGATTTGGGGGGGGAGGGCGGCGGGCGGGCGTGGCAGCCATGGTCAGACCTGGATCAAGTGTCAAGTGGGGATGAGTGCTCAGGTTAAGGCTAGCATTCAGGGGAGCTGAAATCTTATGAGCTGCTCTTGAGACTGCAATCTCCCAAGACTGGTGGTTCTCCTAAAATTGCCTCCCTCTTTTCATCAATCACCAAAGAGAAAGCGATGCCTGCAAGCAACACTAACTTTCATAGCGTTCTTCAGCTGAAGGGTGTTCAACAAACAAGACCCTGACCCACCAACTCACTGCTAATGGGCCATAACCTTCCGATTGTCATGTTTACAGCCCCTGCTTGCCTGGGGTAGGCTGGAGTGGTGAAAAACACCCTGCCTCAACAATCCTGTCAGAGCCAGACAGCTACCTCCCTCCCCTTCTTACAAAGCAAGTGATAAAAGTATCTTAAGTTATTGCTAAGTGGAGTTTTGTTTTTTTTTAAGTCAGAGAAGGTATAGCTCAATTTTTTTACTCCTCAGCAGTGAGGGATGGGGTGGGAGGGAAAAACCTTCTCCAAGAAAGGCTGGGTCTGTGGTCAGCCTGGCACTCTGGATTCACTTCCCCGCTCTGCCCCCTCTTCCTGTGACATGGCCATGTTCCTATGCATCTGTTCCCATCTGTACAATGGGGATAACAGCCCTGTTCTGCCTCGCAGGGGTGCTGAGAAGTTTAATAATTGTGAGGTGCTTGGATGCCATGCTAATGGCAGCCAGAGACTGATCTAAGATAGATTCAGCTCAAGCAGGCTCACCAGCCAGGCCTATGCTGCATAAAAGTAAATTGTCTAGTCCTCAGCTAAAGTACTTCTGAGCATTTACTGCTTACAAATGGTGTAAACCTACCATGGTAACAAACCAGTTTAACTTCTCAAGGAAAGGCAAAATATTCTCCTACTATATAACAGCAAGTGAATCCGAACACGGGTGAGTGCAAGTCTTAATATCGTAGTCAGCACTGAGCTAGCATGGTGATGGATGTTGCGTCTACAACAGGCCCTGGAAACATACACTTCTTTTTATGTGGTAGAGTCTGATATCAGTGAGCCCAGCCTGGTGACAGTAGGGCATCAACAGGTTTATGATCTTACCAGGGGCTCTCACTTAATTCTACAGCAGTATCTCTGCATGCAGAGCTTTACATTTAAGACAGTGTTTTCCATCTCTATGTCATTTGAAATAGCACCCTCCACGAGGGTCTTGGGGGACCAGGTCTGGCAGTTTGAGGTCCCAGATGGTTTAAACTATTACCCTGTGTGAACTTAAGCTATTTAATAGAATCCTATGCCCTGCTTCACTTTTACTGCAGCAGCTGCTGCACTTTAACATGTTCCTACAGCAACATGACCCATGACTGCGGAGAGCTAAATGCAGCACATCCAACAATTGCAATGACTCTACTTGGAAGTTACAATGCTACCAGCTCCTGTACAGGCTGCTAGAGGAAATGGTTATGCTGTCTGACAGGCCCCCCAGGCAGAGGCTTCCTAGGTCACCATCAGAGTACAGGGAGATGGATGCTGGCCAACCTCCCCTTCCATTCACCCAGCTTCAAAATAGTGCTTGTACTGGTCCTTTATTTCCATGACACCCAGAGTCTGCACACTTGATTTACAGGAACACAAGACAATCACCATCATCTTTCATACAGAAATGCAACTCCTGGAGCCTACATGCCTGGAACACTCCAGCGTGAGCAGAGCCAATGCCTCATCGTTAACATGAAGTCTTGTAGTCCATGGCTGCACTTTCAAGAAAGGGTTATGAGCTGCACATGACCAGAATTTTGGCTCTCTCTCCACCTTCTGTCACTGAACTAGGTAGGGTAGCAAGGGAGCTACCAGCCTCCCTTAAGGGCTAGACAGAAGGAAGCAACTAACAGGGACGAGCGCCTAAAATTCACTGTCAACCTGTAGATTTCCATGCCACAGTGAAATTAGTACGGTCAGAGTCTAGCGCCGTTGGGGCTCTACTGTCCTTGGCACTTCACAAACATAGGAACAGTAACTACCCTAAAGAGCTGAGCTTATGTTGTGCTAGTTGTCTGTACGGCACTGCAAGGATTTGAGCACCAACTCCTCCAGAGCTATTTTGGTCATCTGACCTCATCTCTACTCCTCTTAGCATGAAGGGCACAAATCCATTTTATCTTCATAGGCTACATTCTGTGCTCTCATCCTGTTCAGCTTCTTTCCTCCTGCAATGATATTCTTGTGTCCTAATTTCCTCATTCAGGCACTAATAAAATCAGCTGCTATTGGGCTCTTGGGGTTAAAAAGACCAGAAGTCAGATTTATAAACCAAACCATTTAATCGTCTCATGGAAGTAAACAGTACAGGAGCTCAGCCTCAAGATCTCCTGGGCAACAGGCTGGGCAGGTAACTTCATCCTCTGGGCAGGACCCTCAAAGCAGAGATCAGGCGTGGCAACAGAATGCATGATGGCAAGGAGCAGCAGCACAGATGGAAGGGTCACGTATACAGTTTAGCACTTTTACATACTACGTGGTTGTAACCCAAATAGCCAGTAGTAAACCTAAACCATGAGGGAAGGAGACAGACAAGCATCTTGGAGCACAAGATTTTACTGGCAGGGGATGACAAACACTGCACTTTACCTTTGCTTGTTTGCTCCCTTCTCTGTGCTGAGGACTGAACTGACAGGGGCCTTCCTTCCCAGGAGTAAGACTGCCTGCTACTTATTACAACTGCCAGTTTGCATGGACCGAATCCCCTCTTCCCATTCTATCCAGCTATCTGCCTGTATGATAGAAGGGCTGAGGCAGCTGATCTGAAAGTGCCTCCCACGACAGGCAAGAACAGAGAACTCTGATCACTTTAACAAGTGAAAAGAACCTTCTAGCAGCAGAGTGATTTAGTTTACAAGATTTTAATTTACAAATAAAAAACTACACTTCTCATTTTTTCTCCTTTTTCTCCTCTTTCTTGCCATCACTCTTCTCCTTGTCTTTCTCCTTCTCATCTTTCCTCTCCTTTTTGCTTTCCTCCTTTTCCTGACCTTCCTTCTTCTCTGCATCTCTGTTGGCAATCTTATTGTTGATGAGGTTGTGCAGGGCAACCACAGACCGGATAAGAGAAGCTAAGTAGACCACCACCATCTGGTCATTGGTCTTCAGGTAAAAGGCCTTGACAAACTCCTGCAGGTTGACATCTGGCAGCAGGTTGAAGACATCCTGAAGTTGGTAAATGATCTGGTGATTGATGGGTAGTTTGCCCATGGCCACTTTCTCTAGGTAGCTCCTGATATCCAGAAGCTTGGAGTTCAGTCCCTTCAAACCATGGACTTGGTTTGTGATGCGCTGGGACAGAGTGCCCACCGTTGTGTCTTTAATATCTCTGAAATACCCAAAACAGGAAGGAGAAGCCTTAATGTTACTTTACATACATTTATTTGAGCTAGAAAAGATCTATAAAAGGCTGCTTTGTAGAGTAGATAAAGTAAAATTTTACAAAACATTTCACAGCAAAGATTCAGAAAAAACTGATAGACATTGGGTGCATAAGAAACACCTAACAAATCTGATAAGTGTCGTAATCTATTATGCATACGTGTGTTCTCTATGGACCCAATATTCATTAGGACTACTAATCTGATGGTTAGAGGACACAAAGACGTGACTCCTAGGTTCTATGAGAGGCTTTGTCACTAACTCACCCTGGGGACTTGGGCAAGTCGCGTCTCTCCAGATTACACAGCTGTAAAATGGGTATAATAATTGCTCAACACCTCAGGGGCCTTGTGAGACAACTTTTCAATGAAGGATCTCAGATTGCTTTACAAATACAAAGAGTGAAGGCAAGTAAAAGCAAAATCTCCCCCAGGGACCATTTGTAAACAATGCCCTTCTGCTCTTTGAGTCTTGATAGATGAAAGGTCTGTGTAGTCTACCCCAGACATTTCTGCTCTCCTTTCTGATGGGAGGGGCTGTTGCTATCACAGAAACAATATGAACATCAGTATAAAATGGAAACTTCTCTCATCTATAAAGTGTGACTTAGCTTGAGACACTTCAGAACAATGTAATTTGCTGGAGTTCAAGGAGCAAGGTGAAACTGAAGTTTGATTGATTTTTTTCAATAGTCACAGAAAATCAATTAGAAATGAATTCAGCAGATTCTGTATTATGCAGTATTGCTGAATTAACCTGTTTTGTTTAAATTAGTGTTTAAGCAGCACGTAACAAGGTCCTTGTTTCCTGTTTCGTATCCCTAGCCAGGGATCTGGTGCCACCATTTGTTAGATGGATAAAGTGAGCTGCCATCCAATCCTTGAGGAAAAGATTTTTCATTCAAATAAAGCTTTTACCGTAACAAGTGTTCAACACCAACTTCTTCTGCTTCCTCAGCTCCAATTTCACTGGTCACATGTTCAAAAGTCTTGGAGGTTGGAGTTCCATCCTTTGTTGGGTACAAGGATGGGAAGGTGACACGGTTAAAACTAGACAACAGAAGATTACAGGCGCCAGCATAACTTCAAACGAGCCAGATTTGGGCCTGTGCATGTGAACAGTAGAACTGCTCCAAAGAAATTTCAAAGCACAGAAGATTTATTGGAAGCTGGATTTGTTTCAAGACAACAGCACTGTATGCTTTATCCAGAGCTACGTCTGGCCTGCTGTGATGAATAAGTGGCACATGCATGATACGAATCGGGTCAGAAACAGCCAGTGAGAAAACATAAGATGGAGTGGAGAGCACCACACAGCCACAGATATGGTGAAAACAGAATCCTCAAAGTGAGTTAGTTAAGTATAGGAAGGCTAAGGAACTGATATTCTTTAAATGAATCTAGAAAAGTGGCTAGAGATGCCACTAGAAGTCAGACGGAGATCATTACCAGAACAACTACAATTATAAAATAAGATACTTTAACTTGCTGCCTAATTTCTATTACACACCAGTTAAACTGAGGCAGATGTCACTAACACACAGATATGCTAGAGACATCTGAGATGTCGGGAACATGACACTCTGGATAGTAATGCTCCTCCCTCCACTTCATCTGTAGCATTATTCTTGGTGAGGCTAAATAGTTTCTAGTAGTAAATGTGCAGGGCTACGTACTGGCGTGAGTGTGTGTTACTCAGTGGCAAGGTATTTTATTTGAAGATGGGGCCTAGTTATTTTTGAGGCTTGTATTAGTTTTGGTTGTACCATGCTACAGGTCCTGTGGGGACCAACAGCTGTAAGAACAAGAGTTCACAAAACCAGAAAAAGCCCTATAGATTTAAAACTGGGGATGCTGGGAACAGCTGTCTGTCTCCACCATGAGCCTCAGACAGATAGTGATAGGACCAGGTGTGTGTGTGTTTTTGTTTTAATATTTCTGGATTCTGATTTTAAAGCCATCAAAATCAAATATGGATGAAAAACTATCACTCATTGTTGCATACACAGTGGTAGATAAGTGATTAACAAAGACAGTTAAGCCAAACTTGTGTATTTAAGACTAAGCTGGTGAAGATGAGGTGTGTGATTATTCAGACTATTGCTGCAACAAGCTGACATGTATCAGTTGCATCATAAATGCATGCTCCATCCTACTACTTTTTTCATGGGTGTGAACAAACAGTAAAGGAGGAGCATTCTAAATCTATACAGCTAACTGAAGTTACAAGAATCTGCAGAGCTCCTTGGGTCAAGTAGGAAGAAATTGCTTCTTTTCAGGAGTGTTGGAGGGTAGATAATTTTGGTTCAATAAGCTGAAATTTACAGTGGGGGTTCAAACACTGATTTCAGGTTTAACCTGAAAGGCATAAACTTTTCTTAGCAGATGCAATGTCCTCTAATGAACTAAAAAAGGCAAATTGATGTAGTGGAAAGGGTACTCCAAAGGACAAGGCAACATGCTTTAACTTATCTATTTCCCAAAGCACCCCTTTCCCTTTTGCAGGAAATCCCACAGTACTCTGAAAATGACAAACTGAAATGTTGAATACTCACATCATGAACTTCTTCAACTGAAATATAGGCTTCTGTTGGAAGCCCCAGGTCCTTTGGCTTTACATCAATAATTACCAATACCTGGTGGAGAAACACATCTTAGACGAAACCTACTTAAGGACTAGAAGAAACATTTTGTGGTCAACTTCTAATTCTCTAGCAATGACAAGCTTGTTATTCAATCCAAGAGTTTCTAACTGTAAGCACGGAGAAAATGTCTGCCACTGTTTCAAGGGAGACTGATCAGTGTGCGCTGTTCATATTACATCTGCCGTACTATATCTTACTGTTTCACATCACTACTGTAAATTGCAGCTGGCGCTGAAAGAGACTGCAGGTTCCTAGAAGCTCCATAAACAGTTTAAGTGCATCACTTACAGAATTAGGACAGTATCTTTTCATGAGTTCATTGATGGCAATGTCATTCTTGTGTAGTTTGGGGCCTGTGTGGTACCAACCAACAATTCTTTCTCTAGCTGGAAAAAACAAACAATTATTAGAGTCAGAATCTGAGGGAGACACTCCTAATGGCAGGAAAATAGTTTGTACAGAGGAATACGAGAGCTCAAATACAGGTGCTGCCTGACCCTGGATTGTGCCCAAACTTCCCAAAGGATATCAAATAAAACTCCCACTTCTGCTTTACCGACACCAGTAAAGGCCTAAACATTTGAAAAAAATGTATTTGTTGCTGCACTTTGCACTCTCTCAGATTTGTGCTGCTGGAAGGCAGTTTGGGCATGGAAAATGGAGTCGGTGACAGCTGAGCGCATATGAAGGCCGGGAGCTGAACAACACATTTTTAGATTCAAAATTTACTAGCAAGTCTGGAAAACAGGGCTTCACGGGAAGGTATTTGCTAAAAAGATGATTTTTGTGCCCTGACTCTTCAGTAGCAGATGAACAGGAGATAGATTATATATAGCATTATATTACTGGACAGCATAGGGGAGCAGTTTGTGCATCACTCCAGACAACCAGAACTACCTTAGCAGTATTCAGTCAGGAGAAGCTTTAACAAATGAGATGCAGTTTGGTCATTAAACCAGGCTTTGGAATATCCTTCATAGAAAAACTTTAAATCACCAAAAATGCAGAGATAACATCAGCAACAGGCCATGGTTGACTTCAGCATTCTTACGATACAGTGGCAAAGCAACCATTCTCAAGGCAGAGAGGTTCCAAATCTTGCTGGTTTTTTTTTTTTTTAATTTGAATCAGTGCTTTGATTTGTACCCAGGAGCAGACAGGAAGCCAGAGGTGTTCAAAGCCTAGATTTTAGTGTCTCATGCGGCTCCACTTCTTTAAACAGATGAACTGCCACATTCTGCTCTAGTCAAAGCTTCTGAGTGGTCTCAAAAGGTAGTAGCCAGATAGAGCACCCTGCAATAATCCATCTTGGAAGTGCCAAAGGCATGGATCCTGTCTGTCAAATATTTTACACCTTTATTAGCTCTGAATGATCCCTGGGTTATGCAACATAGCACTTTCTAGCAGACAGGCCGTGGGGATTTCTCAGAGACAAAAGGGGGCCAATGGGGCTCTTGACATCCTATTGCACAAAAACTTCAAAGATAGTGAGCTGTAAGACCTGCACTATCCTGAGTCTCAGACCCTGTCTACACTTACCTCCGAGATTTGGTGGCAGTCGACGGGAGTTACGCAAGATTTCTGCATAGCTCGTGTAACTCCCGTCGACTTCTCTGCTCCTCTTCTGCGCGCCGTCTTCACTGCACTGCACCGACGGGAACCGCGTTCCCATCAATGCAGCACTACGGCACTTGTGAAGGTGGTCTTAGTACGTTGATTTCTGGATCGACTGAACGGGTCTTCACTGACCGCTCAGTCAATCCAGAGAAATCGATCTGACAGCGGCGACTTTGCCACCATCAGTGTAGCCATAGCATCAAATACTTAAGGAATCATAAGAATATCAGCAGTCTAAATAGTTGTCTGTACAAGAGTTTTTCCAAGGGCTGGGAATGTTCACAGGAGAATTACTGTTGCCTCTCCTGATTCAGTCCCCATAATCATATAAAGGAAAGAAAAGTGAGACCTTTATAAACAAAACAAAATGAACCTTTCTATTTTATCAGTTCATCTGTGTTTGTAATTCAGATGTGTGCACCCACAGGAGGGAAAGGGGGCAAAGGGAAAGGTGATTCTGGTGGAAGGGATCACAGGAGCAGGATTTGAATTTCTTATTTAATCACCAAGATTAAAATAAATAGCTATTTAGTCCCCAAGAATTGTCACCTCAGTTCTTGGAAGTACAGAGCAACCAGGAGTCTCAAAGAGAGAGTTTCTAGGCAAATATCAATCATTCACAGTGTGCACTTACCATTGACTTTTTTAAACATTCCATACATGTTCTCCAGATAATCATGGTCTAGAAACCATACAGAGTCATCTTTATCATCCTCATCGAAAGGGACTGGGAACAAAACAAAGTTAGTAGTATTTAGTATCAATATTTAGTAGTTCAAGCTCCAGCCTGAAACTTTCATAAAAAAATCCAATTTTTTCCATAAGTTCTTGCCTGCAAATGAAGGGGGGGAAAAAAAGTAATTTAGCTGAATTTTGATTGAATACAACTGTTCTGCTATATGGTGCTGCAAATACTGCCATAAACTGAACAGCAACATTAGCTGATTCTTTCAAAGAGGTGTTCTGATAATTACTGAATTAGTTCTAGAATCGCTCAAGGAAAAACAAAGCAATTTGAATTATTCTGGGCAAACAACATCTACAAAGTGTTCATGGTCATATAAGGAACATTCCATGGTATGAATAATTTACAAAGAACTGGTATGTAAGCACTTCTGATAAAGAAAATTGTGGGTCCCAATAAGTCACTATAGTGTGTTTGGTCAACAGAGGTTTGAATAATGAAAAATTACTTTGTGGTGTAAAGTACATACCATTAGTGCATTAAGAAAAATAAATTCCATGAAATCTGTTTAAAATAATTACTACATGTGCCATTTTCTTGAGTAAAGAACTAGTTTGTTTTGTTAGTTCACATTATGGAAAACAGGCTACAAGTTTAGTTCTGAGCAACAGGGCTTTAATTTACAGGAGCATAAAGATCTCCAATTATAAAGTTTTATTAATTGGCAGCCCTGGATCTTAGTGACTAAACTGCTACTCCATCCCCACAACTCTGCAAAAACAACCAGGATTAGGCCACACTTTTGTTCCCAGATTTTCAGGCGGAAGCCAACAGGGATGATTCTGCTTTATCAATAAATACCCCCATTGGAAAGGAGATGAATAAGAGAAGATGAGAGGAAAATAAGAAAACAAAAAGGCCAGAAAAGACCACACAGGTACTGATTTTACCACAGTACAAAACCAAGGTTCAGACTCAAGAGGCAAGCATTTGAATACAAGTGAAAATACACTTTTTATTAAATATCTGTGGAACTCTCATGGGGTATTCTTAAAGAAAAAAAGGTACTTTTCAAATAAACATTAGATCTTCATATGAATAAGTAACATCTGCAGTGACACTAGCTAGGTAACTTAAGCCATGAATCATCAAAGCCCAAGGTCATAAAATGATCACAATTCAGGATCAGGAAGAAATCTTCCACCTCTAAGAGAATACCAAACAATTGCTGCTTTAGGAGTTTTACAGCTGCCTCTGAGCATTCAGCATTGGATACTGCTGCAGAGCAGGAGAAGATTGATGGGACTGGGTTCTTTTGTAATCAGATAACTAGCATTTTTCCATGAAAATGCAGACACCATAGCTTCATGAATTTATAAATGGGAAGAAGAGTTTGAGATGTGCCTGGATGGTGCAAGACCACATTTGGCAGTTTTTCTGCTAGCTAGCTTAATAAGTGGTAAACAGAACGGGACACCCAAACTCACCTGCAAAACTGTTGGATACATCTAATATTTTCTTCTGCCAAGAGCCCAGCAACACTCCAACAACTCGCTTCTGATTCCCAACTTTTCCTATTCTAAACAGAAAAGACGGTCAGACTTTGTATTAAGAAATGCAAAATATTTGATACTGGAAATAAAACACCAATAGGCCAAATTAATCTGTGTCATGTGACTTTTTAAATTAGACGATAAACAGCACGTGCTTGTGGAGGAGGAGATGCGAGAACAACAGGTTAATATGCTCCTTGTCGTTACTTAGTTAATTTATATCTAAAGAAGTTGTTACAGTGCACTCTAAATCCAGGCACTACACTTGTCATTTATCCTCTAATGTGAAAAATGCATTAGATGTTTCCATGCACCTAATAGATACCACTGTAACTGAGATTACTGTCATAAAATAGAGGGCTACTACTGCATTTGTTCTGCAAATCAAGATGTAAAAGTACAGTAAACTTTCAACTTTGTTCACTGTCATCCCTAATTAACTTTTACAATAGTAGGTTTTTCTCTGCTATTGTATGATGCCTTTAAGGAAAAGATTTTATTTTTTTTTAACATTAAGAGCGATTGACAGTTGATGCAATTAAGTTAATTTTAGGCACATTGAGCACAAATTGTACTCTGTTTAGAGGAATATAATTTCTCTGTGGAGTGAATTATAGCTTTACCTATAAAATCTGTTTAAACCAGATAAATGAAAAATGCCATATTTCAGTATGCAGAGAACATACACGCTACATTTAAAACCACAGTCAGTTATGCCTAATGAAATGGTATTTACAACTCGTTAACCAATTTCATAGTATTTGAATGTTACTTTAACTTTGGTTGAATTGTTCTTGCTTAAAGGAAAAACAAATAAACAAACCTATTTGGGAATACCATGTCCTTTAATGCAAGCATAAACTGTCATCCCTGTGATTTACTAAATCACAAATGATACCCCACGATAGAGCATGTAACTAGCTCCCACTAAATCACATTGGTACTGATCGAACTCCTTATATCCCAAAATTAGATGAACTCATCTCTCCTAAACTGTTGCTTTTGCAGTCCATTCGTGCAGCTTTAGGATACTGTAGTTGCATGTTATGGATGCTAGGTCATTGCACTTGCTAGTGTTGTTTTTTATGGTATACAGAACCATGCATATGCATGGTCCCTGTCTTGAAGGGCATATGTTTTAAGTTAAATACTGGCTCCATGATTTTCAGAATTGTTCCCAAGTTACCATAACTGCAGGAACATCCTGGAAACTGTCCAGGCCGATGGTTTAATAAATTGTCAATTTGTGTTCACAATTGTAGCAACAGGCCATGCTCCCAGATGTGAATAGCTGGTGCTGACTCTTACATTTATGAGGTTACCTAGACTTCTGCTCTCACGGCCGGGGCATTCCACCTTTCTGGCACACAGCCATAATGTCAGGCCACTGAAGCAGGATCTCCAGGTTTCCTGAGAGAGCTGCGCTGGGTTTTACTCACCAGTGGGATCCGGAGCAGATGGCACAAAACCTAAAGCTCTGCCTCGCTGAGTAGCTAGGTATAGCGGGGGTGACAGACTGAGTCAGTAAGGCGGAGTTTAAACAGCAGCCTGGGCTCTTCCAGGCCGTGCGGTGCGGATACAAAACGTAGGACGAGCCCCACAGCCTGGCCTAGCTCTCCGGTGCACAGCACGTGTGTGTGTGTGTGTGTGTGTGTCTGTGTGTGTGTCTGAGTGTGTGTGAACACACAAGCCGGGCGATGCGTGTCTCAGCACCGGGAGGCTGGCGCGATGACTTGCTCGGCTACGACCGGCAGCCCGAGAGGCCGGTCCCGGGCAGGGCTCGGTGCTGGGGGCCGCAGAACGACGCCCAGGGGTCGGCGGGGCGCTGCCTAACCCCACTCGCCGGGGCGCCTCCGCGGACAGTCCCGCACCCGGCCTCAGGCCCACGAGCAGCCCCGCCCGCCACTCTCCGCCGGCAGCGCCCGTGACTCCGCGCCCCGCGCCAGGCCAGGCCGGGCCGGGCCGAGCCGAAGGGGATGCGGCCGGTGCCCCTCAGCCCGGGCCCGCACGGGGAGCGGAGCGGGCCGGGCCCGTGACTCAGCGGGCGGACGCGCCAGGCTCCGCCGGGCCTCACCTGTTGAAGTGATCCACCACGCTGAGCAGCACCAGCGGGTGAACCACCACCCGCTCCACGGCCAGCTCCGGCATGGCGCCTGCCTCGGCCCCGACTCGCTGCGACCCGACCCGACCCGCCCGGCCCCACACACCGCCGCCCGCTCGCTCGCTCGCTCCCAGGCCCGGCGCCTGCCTCAGCCTCGGCCTCAGTCACCGCGGTCCCACACCCCGCTGCGTGCCAGCGCTCCCGGCATGCACCGCTCGGGGGCTGGAGGCTGCGTGACCACCATCTTGGAAAGGGCGACGAGAGGGAGTAGGCAAGACGCCATCTTGGAAAGGTCACTGGCGGGGGCTGTGGCGGCGGCCCACGCGCCAAAGCAGCGCCGCCATTTTGGGAGGGTCAGTTAGGACCCCTGGTGGAGTGGAGGAAAGGGAGCCTGGCAGACCTCTCAGGCCAGGCCAGGCCAGGCCAGGGTCGGTGTGAGACCCCAACGTCCCCACAGTGACTTCATGGCTCCTGCCCTGAGGAGCTCCCAGGACAGACGGAGCCTGGCGGTACGGGTGGGGTGTCGCGTTGCGTCATGTCAGTCTGTCTGTCTGTGGGCTGCCCCTCCTCATCCGCCGGTGGCTGGCCAAGGGCAGCCTGCCCCAGCGCTGCGGGAGCGTTTCCTGGCGGGAACCAGGCCTGCTGAGGGAAGGACAGGAAGGCTGGCTGCCCAGCAAGCTACGACACCCTCTTTCTGCACAGCCCTCGGTCACACTTCCTCTCCACAGCACCACAAGGTTAACCCCCCCTCCGCCAAACAAAACAGCATCTTCTGTAAAATACCCGCCGCCCATCAGCCAGCTGGCGTAGTTCGTGTCTGTAACACAACGCATTTGCTAATCCAGGCCCTGCTCCCGTTGAAATCAGCCACGTGGTTGCCAAGGGATTCGGTCCAGAGAGGCATACGTTTCTCTGCTGGCGATGGGGTTGGCTTCACTTCCCCTCCCCTGAGGTTACAAGATGCCCCCGGCATTTGTTGAAGCCCTCCTGAAGACTGTACTAACTTGTGGCCCTTGGGTGGGCTGTTGCACTGCTAGAAAATAGCCAGAGGGTACCTATGCACACTCGTTACCAGGCCAGCCTGCCTTCCGCGCTGCCTACGTTGTGGGCTGTTGAGCTTGTAGAGCCAGTTATGCCTTCTCTGTGCATACTAAGGAGGCACCTTTCACTGGAGGTTTTCCCTGGGATGGCTTTACCTGAGCTTTGCAGCCATTTTATGCTGATATAGCCGAAATAAATTGACTGCAATTCTACGATGAATTCCCCTCTTAAATTGTAAATTTCTTGGTGCAGAAACGGTCATACATCTTCCTTTATATGTATACAGTACTGAGCAGTTGACAGCTACTGTATTAATGAACAATAATCATACTTACAGCTTATGTAGCATTTCACGTCTTTGAACTGTTGTACAAAAGTAAACTACCTTTGCAGAAGGTAAAGTGATATGCCCACTTCCCCTTACTCAAAGTAAACAAATAAGCTCAATGCTACTGTTAATCTTTACTCTCACCTCTGGTTAGTCATTTAAATTTCAGTGATTATTCTTCTCAGTGTAGGTGACAGGGAAACTGCCTGTATTTACTCAAGTTACTGTGTTATTGTCAATATTCTTTCTGCTATGGTGAATTGAATTCTGTGGCTGTTGAATCATGGAACAAAACAGGGCCCTTATGGGCTTTTATCTGAGTCAAAAATAAGGAAGCAAGGTGGATCTTTTTAGGACTCCAGCTGAGGATGCCCTTAAGGAATGCCAGTAATTGCACAACACTTGTGTTCTCCCCAAGACATAGCCCCCTTTCCCTGTGGGGACACTGACATTGCCACTTTAAGAAATTTCTAGGAGTGATACCCGCCGCCGAAAAACTGACGAGTTCCCAATGAAACCACTTGAGGGCAGCCTTGTCCACTCCCCTGAGCTCTGTAGGTGGCTTCAAGGTGATACATTTAGGGACTAACAAGAAGATTTTTTTCCATAAACTGGGGCTATATCAGTTGGAAATGACAAGAAGGAGGAGCACCTGAGTGTATTGGTCGATTACAGGATGACTAGGAGCTGCCAATATGATGCAGCAGAGGAAAAGGCTAATGCAATCTTAGGATTCATACTGAGGTATTTCCAGCAAAGATAGGGAAGTGTTATTAACATTATGCAAAACATTGGTGAGATTTCATCTGGAATACTGTGTGTAGTTCTAGTCTCTCATGTTTAAGAAAGATGAATTCAAACTGGAACAGTGAAGAGAAGGGTTACCAGGATGATTAGAGCAGTGTTTCTCAACCTTTTAAGTAGCAAGTACCCCCTAACTTCTGAAAATTTTAATAAGTATCCCAACACTCAATTTTCCACTCTGAGAAATACAATCTTTTTCCCCTTTACCACTGGACGACTGTATTTCTCGTAAAGCAGGAAAGTTTTGAGTTCTGCAATGCTGTGTGGCTGTGGGAGATCACAAAACCCACTGCTGTTTCTCCCCTTCTTCCTCCTCCCCTTCCTCCATATAGGAGTAAAGGTCAACGCCAGCCAGTCACTATGGCCTGATGGCGGGATCACGTGGTGTTCTCCTCACACAGGCAGAAACTCATGAGGTATGAGCAGGTACTAGCGGCCCACCAGAGTGGATAACAGTGCTTCCCATGGACATCGATGGGGTGCAGGCCTGGGGCAAATCACACTGTGTGGGCCCTTCTTAAGATTTTTATACTGGTAAAATCTGGGGCTGTCATAGTTGTCAATTTCACTGCCCATCTTCAAGTCAGGACGCGGGAGGCTGTCTCTCAGCTCAGTGTCGAGAGACCGGTGGCAGCCACCCAGCTGCGAGCCCAGCTCGCAGGGTGCAGGAGGCTGCTGTTGGGCTCCCACCTGGGTGTTGGGACTGGGTGGGAAGCAGGCAGCTTCTGCCTGGCTTCCCCAGAAGTCGGCGGCTGCTGCCCGTCTCCCTTCACTGGGTTTTTTGCTGCGTACCCCTGCCTGTGTCTCGTGTACCCTGGGGGTATGCATACCACAGGTTGAGATACTGTGGATTAGAGGAATGGAGAGCGTACCTTTTGGGAGGAAGCGTAAGGAGCTTGATTTGCTAACAAAACATAGGCTGAGGGGAGATATGATTGCTCTCATAAATACATCAGAGGGATAAACACCAGGCAGGGAAGAGGGGTTGTTTAAGTTAAAGGCCAATGCTGGCACAAGAACAAATGGACATAAACTGGCCATCAACAAGTTTAGGCTTGAAATTACACAAGGGTTTCCAATCATCAGAGGAGTGAAGTTCTAGAACAGCTTTCTAAGTGGTGGCAAAGAATTAACTTCTTATAAGACTGAGCTTGGTAAATTTATGGAAGGGATGGTATGATGAGATTGACTACAATGGCCTATGGCCCATCCACGACAGCTATTAGCAAATATTTACAATGGCTAGAGATGGGACAGTGGGGGTGGGGTCCTGGTTAATGCAGAGAATTCTTTCCCAGGCTGGTGGGTCTTGTCCACGTGCTCAGGTCTGGCTGAGCAATATATTTTCTCCCATATTTTGGCAGAGACCCTGGGTTTTTTTTTTTTTGCCTTCCTCTGCAGTGTGGGGCACAGGTCAGTTGCTGGTTTGAGCTACGGTAAATGATTGATTCTCTGTAACTTGGAGTCTTTAAATCAAGATTTGAGGACTGCTGTGGGTAGTGGGTATAATAGGCTGGGGGTTAGCCTCCCCAACCAGCTGCTGGTGGAAGCTCTTCTGCCACTCTGCCCCACCCCTGCTCCACTCCCAGCCTCCACATGCGGCCACAGGAGGAGTTGGCCTGGCTGCCATGGGCAGCTACTTCTGCACATGGCAGACCCAGCCCAAGATGCTCCCAGCGCTGCAGGGAACGCAGTATGGGGCCCGACGTGGACGGTGCATGGGCTGCATCCCTGGAAAGCAAAGGATGCCTGCCCTCCCTCCAGGGTGGCATGGAGCCCAGTCGGCACGGAGGGTCCAGGCAGGCCTTGCTCCTGCTCAGTTCCCTCCCTCAAGGCTCTGCCGCTCACACCTCTTCGACTTCTCCACCGAGAGACATCAGTGGCAGGCCAGGGAGTGGGCCAAGTGGGAGTGGGGCCTGGATCCCCCTCGCTGTCTGGGCTCCATGCCACCCTGCAGGGAGGGCATGTGCCCTTTGCTTTCCAGGGATGCAGCCCAGGCCCCACACAGGCCGGGCCCCACATTGCGTTCCCTCTGGCACTGGAGGGTGGTAGCTGCGGCAGCGGGTCCGTTCCAGGCTAAGTCTGCTCTGCTGTGCACAGATTAGAAGCAGTTGCCGGGGGCGAGCCAGGCTGACTCCTTCCGTGGCTGCAGGTGGAGGGAAGGGGTGGAGTATGGTCAGGGCCTTGGGGGAGGAGTGGGACCATGGGGGGAGGGCCAGTTCTCCCCTCCCACACTGCCCAGCCTCCCCAAAGGCAGGCATCATGTGCTGCCCATGAGGACTGCATAATTCAGCCAGAGGTTATGGGCCTACTACAGGAGTGATAGGTGAGGTTTTGTGGCTTGCAATGTGCAGGATCATCAGATAGATGATCATGATGGTCCCTTCTGACCTTAAAGTCTGTGAGTCTATGAATCAACAACATCTTCAGATCAATAGTATTAAAGGCAGCTATAGACCATCACTAGGAGTAGATCATCAACCAACACAACTAGAACAGTCTCTGTAGCAAATCCAGGTCAATAGATTACAAAGGTCAAGGAAATCCAAGGCATTTAGATATTTGTGAGAATTGTCTCACAATTTTTCAATAATCTTGTCCACAAAGAGAGGATTAGACACAAGTTGATAGTTTGGCAGATTGTCTGTGTTAAGTGATAGAGGAGCTCTGGTGTGGCATATGTGCGGAAAACTAAGGGAAATCAGCTTTCTTTCCTTAAAAGAGACATTGACAATCTTCCTTAGCACTGTGCCCAGCACCTCTTAACTGTTCCCTTCAGTTACCCCATTTGGAAAATGGACCTGTGCTGCATTAGGTTAGAGAGGCATTTTGGCAGGGAATTCAGTAGAAGTAAATTTACCAGATCCTGGAATTTCTTTTCACTTTTGAAAATTTGCTGTGTCTGATTCAGATGTTGACAATAGAGAATCACGTCTAGTTTTCAAATAATGTCAGTTTCTTAAAAAATATATTATTCTTGCCCTTGAAAACTAGTTCTTTCAGGAGCTAATGTGAAAATCTATCTATGCTCTTCATGATGTGGTGCAATCTAATCTGCAATCTCTCAGTAGGGGAATTGGGAGTTGCTGGAAGCCCTTTCAGATACATCTCCGCCCCCAGGGGTGTGAGATGAGACTGATCAAGCTGTCTCCATGTCACAAACAAAAGATAGCTGGAAAGGAGATGAAGAAAGACAAAGCCCTCTTCTTAGCCAGTTTTTTGGCTTCCTGGAATTTCTGATGCTGCTCCACAGCTTCCTTGTTGCAGTCAGGGAACAGTGTGATTTTGGGAGTGGTTTCTTCACAGAGATTGGCAAGCAGAAGCTCTTCAGTAGTAAGCAAGAGGAGTTTGACTAGGAGAAGAGGAATAGATTTGTGTTTAAGGCACTGAACGAGGATTCAGGCAATCTGGTTTCAGTTTTTGGCTCCTCTTTGTCTATCATGCCTGTCTAGAGTGTAAATTCTTTAGGGCAGGGATGGTTTCTTACTAAGTATGTGTATATGTATATATCACACCTAACACAATGATTTTGATAGGAAGCTATGGGTGCTACTGGAATATAAATAATGTGAGGTATGCAGTGATGAAGTCCATATAAATATGAAGAAAGCTTGATTACATTGCCAGATTTGTTCACTTTCTTCTTGATGGCTTTTATTAGGGCAGCTTGCTTCAGTTTGTTGTGCAATATGGGAGAAGAGAGCAACTTTCAGCCTAAACTATACCTTTCAGTATATACCTTCCTTGAGAAAGGTTCTTCTGCTGTCCAAAATACAATGTTCCTTGACAAAAGAGAATGCTGGGGATGAACCTAAACCCACATCCTGAACCAGGTTCAGTGTTCAACCTAGCTCCATAATGAGATTTTGTAGTCCTAAGGTGAGGAATGTGTAGACCTGGAGGTTTGGTTTCGGCTGTCTCTAGTAAAAGAGATAAATCACTCTAACCTGGTAGGGCCTGATCCTTTCATTACAGAATCTACTACCCAACATAGATTCTAGTGGCAGTTCTTGAGTTTCCCAAGGTAGTTTATAGCCAGGATCCTTTATTTCCAATTATATTCCTGCAGAATATATTTTTCATGTCAAACCCTGACCAAACTACAAAGTTCTTGGTGCTATCTAAAGAAAAACGTATATGTGTTGCCTTCTTTAATAAGGCTCTGCTTATATCTGTCAGAACTTAGAAACTATACAGAGAGTTAGGGACCTCTTGTGGAGTTTTTAGAGGTTACATCTTTTCATTTTGTGTTTTTTAATATTTTTCTTTCGGCAGGAATTTTGGTTTCTTTCCAGCAGAGGGAGACATCTGACCATGAAACTGAATGGTTAGCAGCAGTATTCTGTAGCCTGTTTTATCAATATACATATAAAACTCAATGTTCAAATTAACTAGTTCAATAAGTAATTTAGCTCATTGATTTTTGGGCATATCCTAAGTGCCATTACAAGCTACGGATATTTTAAATGCCATTACCTAATAGAAGGAATGTTTTAAGCACCTTTTATTGATTTTATTACTGCTTTATTTTGCTGTCTTGGTTTAAAATCATTTTAACCACTCTGTAATCAAGAAGAAATATATCGTTGGTGAAATACAGTCAATTTCCTAAAAACCTTTGACATCGTTAAATAAGGAATTACAGTTGTTAAATCATGTCAGGCAATAACCGAGGGACAGAAAAGATATAAAATTTGGAGCAGTGGGCCAGCATACCAGTAAGCTGTTTTGACCTTTGGCATTCAGACTCTGTATGTGACAATCACACTTCAGTTCTCTTCTTGGTTCTTATATCAGTAAGAAGAGATTTAAAATCTCAGCATGCCAGGAAGGTTGCTGAAGGATAACAGAGTATGATCTAGAGACAATTAAAGGGCATTTTAATGACCTGCTGTGACTTTTTGTTAAAATTACTTTCTAACTTAGCAAATTGGAAGTTTCATTTGCCAGATTGTATTGCAAGTAGTGCAGTATATTGATGTTCTACACAAAAGGAGCAAATTGAATCTGATCACAGGGATTTCCAGCTACTTCCTTCCCTAGCTCTTTTGATTTGAGAAGATTATTAGTATTATTGAGCTAATCAGTTGGTGGAAGTAGACCGGGAATACAGGCTTTACGTTGCCTCATCAAATAATTGCAAAAGTATGTAGTGAACATTGAAGCTCAATAAAAAACAGCTAATGAGTTGATTGCATTGATATTTGATGTAATTTAACTGTAGAGTGGCAAACATCAATAACTCTATATGATTTGGCAATGATTGTTGAGCTGAGGTTCAAGTTTAAAGAGATTCTACAATAAGAGAGTACCTGGCAACCAACCAGGATGGGGGAGTTAAATTTTGCCCATTAAATGGAATAGACCCATAAAGTCAAGTGTTTAAATCATTATTATTTTTTTTTTACCAAAAATTAATTAATAGAGGAAATTTACAATTACATATGGCTCTTTTTTCAGAGATTTTTAAAAGAAACATAATCTCTGGTTCTGAAAAATTAGAGGACACAAGGTAAAATAAATTGGGGTTTATAAAATACAGAAAGGTTATACATCAAATTAATAAAAAATATTTCACTTGGTTATAAATATTGTAAATACCCAGAAGGAGGGAAGCCAACACCAAGAACATTAGGCTATGTCCTTGGAGTTAGACTCTGCTGTGTATGTTGTGCTAAATATCCCATGCATGTAGCACCAGTTGCAGCTAGTTAGTCATATATAAACATCTCAAATCAACGTTATTATCTATAAATAGCACATTAATTGTTCTCAATAATCTGAGCTGTAACTTTATTCTTATTTCCATTCTTCCCTTATTCTATTCCTGCTTGATTTGTTATGTAGATGTTGTCACTTTTGTGCTCATAGGTGTAGCTATTGTTGGTAATAGGTAGTGACATCTGTGTAGGCTTTTCTGAACCAGAGCTATGCCAGTTTCAAACATTGTGTCAGCAGCAGACGGCAGGCTATTGGAACCCAGTTGCTGAGCAATTCTTTTGTTTGATTTATCAAAGTCTGTGCTCTTGCCTTCATACTGCGAATTAGACTGATACTGCAGGAGTGTGGGACCTTCAGTCAGCAATTAGTATCTGTCTTCAAACTCTGAAGGATTTAGATGGTTTAGTAGTTTGTTTTTATTTCTCTTTACAACATCTGACATTACCTTTGGGGTTATGTCCTCATTAGGGCTTGAACCATACTAGTCACAACTGTATTCAAAATAATATCAAGCATAGTTCTGTGAAAACTATGCTTGCCAGCTGATTTCTATTTTGGCTATTGCTAGCACAATTTTCCTGTCCAATGTGACCAGGGACATTTTTTAGCAACCATGACAGGTAAAATTGTGCTATAGACTCTGGGTGTCAAACATGTTGTGACCAAATTCTATTTAGTAATTATGGTCCAGGGACAGGGGTATACATTTAGGGCTATGGATGTTCCTCGATCCCTGGTGAATCTCCCACTGATGTCAGTGGGACACTTGTACAAGACAGAGTGTAGAATATGGTCTTTATGCCATAACTAAAGTTTTAGTTACTTTCATTATCTATTATTTTTCGGTATCTTATTGTTGCATTCAGTATAGCAGAAAGGGAAAATATGCTCCTCTTTAAGACCACCACTGTTTCCACCCTTTCTTTCTCTTCCTTCCCTGTTCTCATTTCTCTTTCCCCCCCCCCCCCTGCTCTTCTCTGCCATTAGGTGTGTCCTCCTTTCTTCCCTCTGCATTTCCTTATCTACAGCAGCTCCCATTTCCCACCTCCATAGGCTTCACTCCTATTTATTTCTCCTTTCCATCTGCTAATATCATCAATAAAATAGTTGATACTGACTTTTAAAGTGCCCTCACTAGGTTTTAGAGTTAACAGGTTAGCGTTTCAGGCTGTCTACAGACTCAGAAGCCAACATTGCGTAGGTTACACTCAGTTCATATTTTCAAGGTTTTCTTTGCAACCATTTGGGTTGGAAACTTACTTTATTTTAAAATTAAAGTTTAGATTCTACAGAATATGAATATGCCAGTTGGTCCACAAAATTATATCAGACAGACTGGATCTGGCCCAGAGGGTCTTCCACAGCCCTTAGCACATAAACTGGATAGTTTCTGTGTACATTGTAAAACAGAGCCAGATCTGTACCCTCTTGATCAGATGCAAAGGGAGCCTCTGTGAGCAGATCTTTTGTGTGGAAAGAGGGTTCAGCTACATCCCTGTCATTTCTCTTTCCGGATCTAGAGGAGACTTCTCTATACAGTTCAGGGTCCAGACTGCGGGAGGGAGAAAAGACTGGGTGAGCAAGGGGGCTGAGTGGGTGGGCTGGATGTAGGTCCAGGTGGAATGCAAATCACCACTTTTCTGGCAAACATGGACCCTACCTGGAAAAAATAATAAAGCCCAGGTGGTTTTTCCCTTTTCTGTGTAGCTTGCTCTGGGGACTGCTGTGACCAGGTGGTGTTCCTGATACCATGCAGAGGCGTAGCCAGAACTGATTTTTTGGCAGGGCCTGGTGTTGACATGGGTGGGCACAAGTCTTGTGTCACAAGCGAAACAGAGACTGATAAAAAAGTGTGATGAATTGCTTCATATCTGATTGGGTGGGCCTGCTTTCAATGTGGGTGGGCCATGGCTTAACCAGGCCCACCCGTAGCTATGCCACTGGTTCCAGGGCCTCAGTAGAGCTATGCTGCCATGAAACTTGGAGGGGACTGAAGGTTGTTGGACCCTAATACAGAAGGGACCTTATTCCCTCTTTTCCTTTCCCACTATTTTTTAAAAAAACGAGGTGGGTCTGTTTAAACTCAAACCAATGTTAACAGAGATTTTAAAGAGACAGTGTGTCCACTAACATTCCTTTCTACTGAAATTAATTCTGAAATATATTGAAAATTCACTGGAGAGAATCTGAGTCTTCTTTAGATATATTACTAGACTGTCACATAATATATTGGTGCTACCAGTTTGGAGCAGAAATATGTTTACTTTCTTATAAATAACTTTAGCTCTGTCCACATAACTATGGTTTCCGGTTGGATTTTTCTGGCCAGGCCATATAATGAACTGTTTTGGAAGGAGTAGTATTGCTTGGAATTGAACTAGGATAATGCAAACCATGGAAGGAAAACAGACAACCACCACCACATTAGTTCTAATTTGTCTCAGTTAAATTATAATTCAGTGTAATCCTATTGCTAATGTTGTATACTGAATTTATAATGCTCTGACGAGTGCACTTAAAAGTAACTGTACAAACCCAGAGTTTAAATTGATCTATCATGCTTCGGGAGTCTTGTAAATTTATTAACAATAACCATTTTTCTTCAACTAGATTATTTTAATGTCAATTGTTTATTTAATAAAAAATGCTTACTCTAAAGTAAAAGTTTTGTCTGTTAGTAACTGTAGACTGGCCTGTTTGTCCTGTGCCATCTGATCTGCAGATAGTTTTTCAGTTATAATAACTTATTTATTCACGTTGGAGGATTGTCGCTTTACCAAAAGGTGGAGGTGTAAGATAAACTTAAAATACTGATCATTGTATGGCTTTTTACGCACTGCAATATTTCCTATCAGCTGATTTCAGAATTTCCATGTCCATACCTCTGAGTGAGCTGGCAACCAAAATAATCCTGCCCAGCTTCTTATAGTATCATAGTGGAATTTAGAATGATAATTTTCAGATTTAGAACCAGGATTTACTTTGGCTAGAAGAGATATAGCATATGTATGGTCCAATACCTAACAATAATCTGTAATAAACTTCTTTATATTGCATGACTGGGGTGTACTTTTCCAAACCATAAGCTTAGACATACCAGAGAGATTTTTAATGACTGTCAGTAACTCTATTGAAATATAAAAGGTAGTTTAAAATAATTATTTGTTTATTCTTGTGTTCTTGCCATAAAATGATTTTTGAGAATAGAAAAGGAAACACACAGTTAAAACCAGGTTCCATTTGCACTCATTTTCCACACCTTGAGGACTAGCAAATTCTTTAATATGAGACTTTATTCGTACAAAGCAAAACTTCAAAACCACTCAAAAGCTTTCTTATTAACTGCTGTCAGTCCTTTGATTTACAAGGGCAATAAAAATCTAGAGGGGGCACATTTATCATGGAGTTCAGCACACCAGGAGCCATTTTCTCAAGCGGTAAAGCCAAGTGATAAAATGAGTTCTTTTGTTCTATAACCAAGACACATTCTCTATTCTTAAGCACTTGTGTGTGTTGGAGTTCTTGGCTTAGTAGTTTGGCTGTGTTCCTCTAATATTGCATCTACAAGTAATGATGAATTGCTAAAATGCAGATACTGGAATAGCGGATTGTCTGAATGATGCAAATTTACCTTCAGTTTTGTATTAGTTGCCCACATTATTTATTTCTCCAGTGTTAATTTTTATTTTATTTACCTAGCATCTTTAAAATTGGGTGGAAGAAGTTATTCTCCTTTATTTGCTCAAACCTATATCCTTCTTTCTTAGCAAAGCTTAGAGAATTCTGATTTAATAGTAAGTAAAATCATTCTGTTTATGCCAAAGAACCATTCTCCTGAGATGTGATGCTGAGAAGCAAAACCCAGATGTTTTATCTACCTTCCAAAATTACCCTGTGTAGCTGATTTTGAGTTTTTTTGTTTGGTTTTGGCAGGTATGAAAACTTAAGCAGGTCTGTAACAAAACATTGATTACCAATGTAGACGTCATTAAGGGCCAGAGCTTTTGTCAATGGGTCTACTCATGTGAGTAACTGTTCATGAATGTGAGTAAGGACTTCACAATCTGGTTTTAAATAAATTAACTCAGTTTTGAGTTAATCTGGGTATTATTGTTAAATAAATGAATGCTTTTTAGGTTCATGTTAGCATGCTGCCATCTCTGGTCTCCTTCCCTAGTGAATTGAAGAGCCTACTCCTGCCAGTCACTTAGTGAAAGTTCTGAAAAGTCCATTTGTGCTACCAGATCTTCTGTAACTGGCCAAACTGGCCATCTTCACCATTTGGACACCTCATACATTTTCAAAGTAGGAAAATGGATTTCAAAGCAAACATCTTCCAGTGTAACTCTGAATATTTTCATCTGAATTCTTAACCTAAAATCCTGTGAGAACTTGCTTTCCAATATTTCCATTTGAGTTGGACTATCATCGTAAAGTGGGATTGGGTGAGGGTTTGAAAAAGATATGTGCATTTGACTTTATCCAGACTAGCATCAGAACCATGCTATGGTACTGACAACTGTAACCATTTATTCTCAAATTGATGCAAAGTACTATGATGGCCATGCTTGTCAGACATTTTTGACCAAGCTGTAGCTACAGTAGCATGGTCCTATGTAGGCAGAGTTTTGGAAAATCCTCCCTACTAGTTGAAACAGTGCTTGATAGACTGCATCCCTCTTAAGATTATAGCATGGTTTCTTACCGTGGTTGTATACCACCATTCTAAATGTTTTTATATTGGAAATAAAATGTTGTAACAGCATTTAAAAATCTGTTCAAACATGTTTCCAAAATCTAATGTGAACATGGCCTACAAGAGTGAAGGACGTATCGGGGAGGAGGTGATTCTTTTGCATTCACTATATTCTACATACAATAATTTGGAATTTGGGATAAATCATACATTGAGTTCTATTACTCCCCTAGCTGATATGCCCATGAAAGCATAATACTAAGAAATCCAAGACAATGTTTCATAATGACTGACCCATAGTAGTTACTTATCCAGAAGGAAGCGGCTGTTGTGACAACCAGGAGAAGCTGTTATAACTAGCTTACCAACATATGGAAAATTAAAGCTTTGGCTGACCTAACATGACTATCAACCATAACAGAGGGACTTTTCAGATCTGTTGCTTTAATTTTATACTGGCACTTAAAATTTAGGGAAAAAAACATTTTGTCCAGGAATCCCACCTTTTTATGTAGCTGTGGAGGGAGTTGTGTTACTTCTGATACGTATCATGCTATAAAATCTTTTAGTCTCTGATATTTTAAGTTGGAAATATAAGTTGCTGTGTTTTTTTGACCCTGGGGTGTCTTTTATGCCATAGCTTCTTGAAAAATCCTAAAGCTTTGGGGGAAAAAAACCAACCACTTTATTTTGTAAAGCAGCTTTGGAGTCAGTTTTTCAAAAATGTATGCTTTTATGTTGGATGTTTAAAGACCATCTGTTAACTGAAACCAACCATAAGTGGAGTTGTATTTATGTTTCCTATTAGTCTTGTATCTTTCCTATTAGTCATGTATGAAAGAATACAGAGCCATCCAACAGAATTCAAAACAAAAATTGAAAAAGCAGATGTTGAAATCATGTTGGCTTGTTGCTTTTCTTTTACAGGAGCAAGTAATTATTAATGGATCACAAAATACTGTAAGGTTAGTTTTGCAAACCATTATCTAGCATCACAGCTAAGATGTATTTCTGATTATTTATTGGATAGTGCAGTTGAAAATTAGAGTATTTTACTTGGAGACACTGAAGAGGAGTCTAAAAATATATATATGATGAAGGTTATGACTGGAAGCATACAATGAAAGATAAAATACAAAATTTTAAATAGTTATGCACTTCTTAGTCTCTCAGGACTCATTTATTATGTTGTCATAGTAAGCAGTGAATACAAAAAATAAAAAGGCCATTCCTTGGGTAGTTGTGACTTATTGGTAGTTATCTTTACAAGAGCTCCATGGTGTCTTAAGTAAAGATCTCTGAGAAAAAAAAACAAACTTTATTTTTCAAATAAATTCAGCTAAGAGCCCACAGGCTTCCATGACACCACACTGAATTATTATTAATGTGCACTGCTGTGAGAATAACACTCACTGCTGTTTAACAATAATGTCTTCCTGTGGAATTTCAGAAAGTCAGGAGGAAAATGAAAGGCAGATTTAAGTGCTGCAGCAGAATTAAACTAGTCCATTTAATAGCCAGGACATTTTTATCATTGCTTCTCCAAGAAAGGGAAAAAAATTAACACTTACGGTTTATGCAGGTCCATGTGCTGGCTGAAGGATTTTGAATGGCTTGTGCATTATGCAAGAACAGGCTTCCCTGGTCCTTAATAATATCCATTTTAACACATTCCCTTTCCTTCATGGTTTTTTTCTATCGTTAACTAGTGATGGATCAAATGTCAGGAACGTGCACAATTTTGGCAATAGAGCTCTATCTTTTAATGGGTGGTGTGTGGATTGCTTATCTTTGTTATCTTTGCTTACTTATCTCTTTATGGGAGGTACTGTGGTCTACTTCTTAGACACTGAGACTAAAATAGGAGTTATGGGTTCTACTGGTTCTGCAACTGACTCACTGTGTGATCTTGGGCAAATCACTTTATCTTTCTGTGACTATTTAGAAAATGGGAAAATATTACTTTACCTCTTAGGGATGTTGTAAGATTTAATTTATAATTATAAAATGCTTGAAATTCTTGTATGGAAGGTGCTGTAGAAGTGTTAATGTTAATAAATATATTTATTAATTGTATTAATATTTGAGCACTGTTGAAATTGATTAGACCTATGGGGAGCTCCAATCTCATATTGAGTGCTTTCCTGCTGTGAGAGGTACTGAGGCTTTTTTCAGAGACTCACAGATGTTAGAGACAGAAAAGCTCTTATCTCTTTGCCACTGCATATTATTCTCTATTATACACTTACAACTGTTTGTCCAATCTAATTTTTAATGTGCCAAGAGATGGGACTTCTACCACTTCTTTTGTGAGTCTGTACTGGTGTGGGTGCCTTGTCTTCAGTTGGGGGGTCACCAGGCATTTAAATCAGATTATAAATAAATATTTGTCACATCTTCCTTCAGCATAGTCCACGTGATTACCAGAAAACCCCTGGATGGCCTTTCTTCTGTTTGGTCTGATAGTGTGTATGTGTCTGTGAAATAGAGAGAGAGAATATTTTTAATTCATTTACTTCGTCTCAAAATATTTAATAAATAGAATTTAGGAGAATATCTTGAAATTGATTCTCATTAATCCAGTAAGAATTACAACATGGGCTAATAAACATTTAGCCTTCCCCTTTAGAGTTTATTTAATCTAGAATATGGTTGTGACTAGAGGTGTTTAGGAATTTTCAACAAAATTATTTTGTCAGGAAATACTGATGAGAGAGAGAGACTCCACTTCAGAATAGCTAATAGTCAGGGCACTCACCTGAGGTGTGGGACCCAGGTTCAGGTCCCTGCTCTGCTTGATTTGAAGCAGATACTTGAACCTAGTTCTCTCACAGCCCCGGTGAGTGCCCTAACCATCAGGCTATAGAGTCAATCAGTCTCTCCTGTTGGAGCTGTTCCACTTGATATAAATAGTTAAATATTAATTGGGTCAGAAGTCCCTGCTCCAAATCCCGAAAACCAGGGACTTGAACCCACATCCCAGGTGAGGGCCCTACTAATCAGGCCATTGTCTATTCTGGAATGGGTGAGTGTGTCTTGAGTCTGCCCACAAGAAGGTATCGCACTGATTCTGTAAGGAGAGAGCAGACTTCAGGATACTGACCCAGCAGAATAGGTTCAGCAAGCCCCAAGATGAGCTGTTAAGCAGTCAGTACCACTATCCTCAGCCCCTCCAGGGGCTACAGAGTCTGAGACTATGCTGAAAGGATTTAGGGAGTGGGACCCAGGAGCTCCATGCCTTTCAAACTCAGTCAGACTATTTTGCTCAAATTAGTATCCCAGTTTATGCACACCAGGGCACCCGATGGTTTTGCGCACCCAGACAGCAGGAAGTATTTATCAACCTGAGAATTGTGACAGCATCTTTGCATAGTTGTATTCAGTTATATATAATTCAGGTAGCTTGGTATATTTGTCATGTTTCATAGAGTTTAAGACCAGAAGGGACCATTAAAGCGTCTAGTCTGACCTACAGTATATCACAGGTCATTAAGTTTCACCCAGATATCTCTGTATTGAGCCAAATGTCTCTGGTTAAACTAAAGCGTTTCAGTCAAGTGTTGTGTGCCACAGGCTGAGAACAGGAGAGACCAAGGTGCCCCCAATGCCTGAGGCCCCTGAAATGGCAGGGAATTAATTAGGTAAGAGATCCCCAGATGATCCCAGCAGGTTATCCATGCCCCACGCTGCAGAGAAAGGTGAAAGACCCCCAACATCCCTGCCAGTCTGACTTGATAGAAAACTCCTTCCTGACCCCAAATCTAATGATCAGTTTGATCTTGAGAGTATGTCTAAACTGGAGGTGGAAAGCGCAAATTCCAGCTCACAGAGACATACCCACACTACAGCTGACAGAGCCAGCATGCCGAAAATTGAATGTCAGTTA
This sequence comes from Emydura macquarii macquarii, assembly GCF_026122565.2. Classification (NCBI taxonomy): domain Eukaryota; kingdom Metazoa; phylum Chordata; order Testudines; family Chelidae; genus Emydura; species Emydura macquarii. Next base: position 132,735 of record NW_027130976.1, read on the forward strand.
CTGTTCTATTTATTTGAATACCTGTGGATCTCCCCAAAGTCAGGCAGTTGGTTAAAGTAGGTAAAACTCAGGTTTATTTTTCACTTGAATCTTGTATAGACTTTTAACCCTTTCTAGATTTTCATAAAGATTTTATCAAAAGCTTCAAATTACTCTCTTTCAGGTTTAATTTTTAAGTTAAAATAAATAAATATTAGTTGAAGGTACTTGAAACATTAATTTGCTATTGATTTTATAATATAGCTATTATTAATGCTTAGTTCAAAGCTGGAAATTGTAACCTTGATTAAGACATATGGTAGGAAAAGTAGGAGCATCATCTTTGGGTGGAGAAGGTTCCTGGTCAATTAAATTTGGCAAAAGAAAAGTATGGTACAAGGTAGGATGTAATTATTGAAAGGAAAACCCTTAGTTTAATTGGTAACTGAAGAGCTGAATGTTTTCAATTTACAAAAGCACATTTTATTGATGGAGACCATCTCGAGAATTCTTTTTTCATATTTAAAAAAAATAAAATTATATATCATGTCTTTGTTGATATAAAATGCATATGATTTCTACAAAAGATTACTTTATCAATTTATGGGAAAATGTCATCTCATCTCATCTGTTTTCAGACTCCAATGATAGACCTTTTAATTTCCCCTTTCTGTTATTGGATTTAGGAAAAGGTTAATTAGTTATCTACTGAGCTTGGTGGAAGAAGATTTTTCAAAATATAATAGTAAGAAATGTTCTATTAGGGTATGAAGGTAATGCCACAAGGGGGTACTATAATTTTATCAAATTTGTCCTGGTAAGTTGGTTTATTAAGGTGAAATGATTACAACCTGCAGAGTTAATTTTAATATGCTAATATACCCAGCAAGTAGGGAACTTAAATAAAACAATACAATTAATTTAAATTTATAAGTGGTAGGGAAGCTTAGTAAAATCATCTGTAGATTATATTACACTGAATATAAGCTTATCAGGTTTAAAATTCAGTTTTAGATGGCTGCTGTATGCACATTATTGACCTTTGAATGAGGAAGTGAATGTTGCATTCTGAGATTCTTGGTGTGTTTTTGTTTTGTTTTTTAAGAAAAAATATAACGCATCACTCTTCAAGTAAAGCAAGCTAACACTGGATATTTCTGTCTTTTAATGGAATCAATACGTTTACAGTTTCCTTGTGTGTTGTTTATCTATTACTGTTTGTCTCTGTAGTCTTTGGGATAGAGCCATCTCGCAATGTTTACATGGTGCCAAGTACAAATCCCTCACTGGGGCCTCTAGATGTACCATAATACAAATATATAATAATAATAATTGGCATAGGATGGAGAGACATACAATGCTAGGAAGTGATAATATACAGGTGAAGAAGAGCGGACATAGGGCCTGTTGCAAAATGCATTAAAGTGAATAGGAGTCTTTTCATTGACTTCAGGGAGATTTTGCTCAGGCCCATAGAGAGCTGAGATAGAAGACAGAAAGAAGAAAATAGATTACTAATAAAACTAACACTATAAGAGAAGCATATTGTTAAAATTCAATACAGCGACGCTGGCTGTGGTTCAATAGTTAAGGTTCAGTTGAATTTTGCACTTAAATTAAGGATTTAACCTCAGTTATATATGAAGAATAGTGTGTCCTCCCAAAATATACAGAATTAATTTTTCAAGAATTTACAAGCAAATCTATCAATTAGTTTATGAATTCAAATGATTATTTAAAAAAAAAAAATGCATCCTATAGCTCTGTTGGTTTTTCTCCATTCCAAATAATTTCAATAATGGAAAACCACGCAATCTTCAAGCTTCCCACATAGTTGAAACTCGCTTAAATTTTGTTAATTAAAATTTTAGTCTACATTTGAAGAAATTAGGTTGTAAATAAGATGGTTATATGAAGTATACTTTTACTTTGTTGTGGTCTGGGGAATATTTATTATTGTTGTTTCTATCTCTATCTGCCTGAAAATCTTTTTGATTATTGGCCTTTACACTATTGGCCTTGCCTATCCTTCTCTAATCCCAGGTCCAATCAACTGATCACAGAGTAGAATTTACCATATTGTGGGAGGCTAAGACCCTGGGTCATGTGACTGTCAATTTTGAAAATGAGATTTGTCTGTCTAAGGTCATGTCTGTACTACAAAGTGTCATCAACTCAAGTTACATTGGCATACAACAGCCAAAGTTGGTATCTTGCTTGGGCGTGTGCACACTTATTTGCTTGCTTCAGTGCTGCATGTTCTCACCAGGAGTCTTGCATGTAAAGCATAGTGAACCCCAGGCAAGTATTCCTGTGTGCCCTGTTCTGCTCTCTGGCATAATGCTTTTTGGGACAATTTTCACAGTGCTTTGTGGGATAGTAACGAGTTGCCCAGGGATTTCTGGGAGTTAGGAGTCAACCATACCACTTTTTAAATCCCATAATACTTTTCACATCTCTTAATTTTCACGCTGGTTTTTAAAATTCCCTCAGTCTTGTGTGTTGCTTTTTGGTGTCTGCCATCTCTCTAACAGCAGCATGGAGCCTGCAGAGCTGAAGATAATTCTCTTCTGTGTTGCTGATACAGGATGCACAATTCTTCAATATATGCAAGACTTGAGGGAGTACTGCTACCATGGGGACCGGGAGGAGGATGATGTGCTCAAACATCTCCACAATAACTGCATGCTGATGGACACAGTGAAAAACAATGTCAGGTTGCTGCTGGCATTCCTGGAGCAGTTCTACATAGGGGAATGCTGTTTCTGAGCCTGAGAAATGAGCCCTGATTGGTGGGATTGCGTTGTAATGCTGGTTTGGGATGATGAACAATGGCTGCAGAATTTTCAGATGCAAAAAGCTGTTTTCCGGAGGCTGTGCCCTGAGCTTGGCCCAGCTCTCCATTGCAGGGGCACCAAAGTGAGAGCAGCATTGACAGCAGAGAAGCAAGTGGTGATGATGCCCTGGAAACTTGCAACACAGGATTGCTATCAGTTAATGGGCAATCATTTTGGACTTGGAAAATCCATAGTGGGGGCCATTGTAATCCAAGTAGGTAGGGCCATTAAACTTCTCCTGCTACATAGGACTGTGGCTCTTGGTAATGTACAGGAAATGGTGGCTAGATTTGCAATGCCAGGGGCGGTTCCTGAACTGGGGGGGGGGGGGCGATAGATGGCATGCATATCTATATTTTGGCACGAGCCCACCTTCCCACAGAGTGCATCAACTGAAACTATTACTTTTCAGTGATTATGGAAGCACTAGAGGATCACTGAGGATGTTTCACTAATATCAATGTGGGATGGTCAGGGAAGATACATAATGCTTGCATCTTTGTGAATGCAGGACTTTTCACAATGCTGCAATCAGGGACATTCTTTCTCAACCAGCGGATTATCATTGGTGGTGTTGACATGCCAACCCCTTGCTTCCCTGACTTATGAAGCCATACACTGGCCATCTTGACAGCACCAAGGAAAGAGTCCGCTACTGTCTCAGCTACTGTTCAGTGTGCTTTTGGTAGATTGAAGGCATGCTGGCATTGTTTCCTCACTAGATTGGATCTCAGTGAAAAAAATGTCCCAATGGTTATGATTACATATTGTGTACTGCATATATGCGTGAGGTGAAGGGGGAAAAGCTGCTGTCAGGTGGATGAGTAAGGCTGACGAGCTGTCTGCTGAATTTGAACAGCCAGACACAAAGGATATTAGAAGACCCAACTGTAGAAATATATGGCTCAGGGTGGCTTTAAAGGAACATTTTAACAGTCAACAATAATAGAGTTCTCTGCTGATTTCATGAAACATTGGCTGTCATGCTGTCTGGGGTGGTTCACGACTATAAGTGCCAACCTTAGGACAGACAGTCAGAAAGCAGGGCACACACCCCAAACTGGTTATACGTACTATAGTTAGATTTCACCAACCCAATAACAAACGTGAACTGCTGAAGCACTATAACAGTCTTACCATGGAATCACAGACAGTTCCATTGGCCTCTCTAGCCTATCTTACCACCCAGGCAAGCTGGACTTAGTGGTTGTTGATTGCCATATGCCAAAGATCACAAAAGATTCAGGTTGCTTCCAGTCCCAAGAGACCAGTCACTTACCCAGGTCAATTTGTACCTCAGATCTCACACCAAAGGCAATGCTTGTAGACAATCCTATAGTAAACTAACTAAGAATTTATTGAAAGAAATGAGAGTTATTTAGAGGTTAAAGCAGACTTAACAAGCATACATAAATGAGTTACAGTCTGGTTCCAAAAGGTAACAGAGTTGTTGTAATCTGTCAGCACTGAATATCTTTTAGGGCTAACCCAGATTGATCATGGGGATCTCTGCTTCTGTTTCCTAGCTCCAGCCCTGTGAGAGTCCAAACAGCAAAGAGAGTGAGAGAAAAGTTTCTTGTGTTCCTGTTTTATCCCCTGCTTCTAGTATTCAAACTGATAGTACAGGCTTTCTTGCACATAGCACCTTCATGGGTGTGAGAGGGTCATTAACTAAGTCTTTGTATCGTGATTTTCCACAGTGGCCCATTTAGTTTTGATAATCCTTCTTGATGGACCATTCCTCCTGACTGGGTTCACAGGTTCAGAGCAAGGATTTTTACAGTTATAAAGCGAAACTTATATATCACTTTATAGCACAGGATACAGACATTACAAGTGAAATTAATGCATGTAGCAACTTTCAAGCATTCCGTAAGGTATGAACTCTAAACACATTCTTACAAGTCTAATAGCTATCTTGAACAATACTAACATACAGATGAGCTGGTCTGGTTTCCAGCTTTGAATTTGTCAGTGCTCCGCTGATGCCTACAGCCTTGGAAAGAGCTGGGTCTTGGTCACCTTAGCAAGACCTGGGACCTGCCAGCATCACGGTCTCTGGCGTACTTTATAATATTTATTGCTATGAAGTCTGTAATACTTGGTGTATATTTACAAATATGGTTGGGCCTTTGCTTCCAATTATGTATTCTGCAGTGCTTGGTGTGAACTAATAAAGATACTTCGGTTTTTAAAAAATAGAACTTTATTGTAGTGATCAACGGCTAAATGTCTAGTTGGCAGCCGGTAACAAGCGGAGTGCCCCAAAGGTTGGTGGTGAAGCCGGTTTAGTGCAACATCTTCATTAATGAATTGGATGATGGAGTGGATTGCACCCTCAGCAAGTTTGCAGATGACACTACGTGGTGGGGGAGTGATAGATACGCTGGAGGATAGGGATAGGATACAGAGTGACCTAGACAAATTGGAGGATTGGGCCAAAAGAAATCTGATGAGGTTCAACAAAATGGCAGATGAAATTCAATGTTGATAAATGCAAAGTAATGCACATTGGAAAACATCCCAACTATACATATAAAACGATGGGGTCTAATTTAGCTGTTACCACAAGAAAGAGATGTTGGAATCATTTTGGATAGTTCTCTGAAAACATCCACTCAATGTGCAGCAGCATTCAAAAAAGCTAACAGAATGTTGGGAATCATTTGGAAAGGGATAGCAAATAGGACAGAAAATATTGTATTGCCTCTTTATAAATCCATGGTATGCCCATTTTGTTCCTTGTGATATCTTGCATGGTTTCTGGGTCAGCATGGGTTCTTCCTAAAACTCTGCATTACTGCATAGACCCATCATAGTTTTCTGCTGAGTCCTAGGGGCCAGATCAGTAGGGGAAATTCTGATATTTGCCAGAAGGTGTTCACAGCAGTAGTCAGCATAGCTTCATATGCTAAGTGCCTTTTGAAAATCCCTATGACTGAATATATAGATGGAACCTGAGCACTCAAATAGCTGTTCAGGCAGACAGACAACAGAATTTCCAAGTGTTTGGTACCACCCATGTTCAGCTTTGAAAATCCTTCAATTTTCAGAGCAATCTCAAAAGAGGGAATAGCTTCATTGATATATTTGTGAGAGATGCTAAGGAATGGTCACTTCCATTGACCTTTCTGGGAGTTGAGGTACTCAGCACCTCACAAGATTATATCCTAAGGAGGTCATGGTCTGAGAACAAGACAGGGACTCATGATCTGCTGAGTCACTTAACCCCACTACTTATGTTCCTCTTTCTGTTAAATGAAGATAAACTGTGGTGTTATGAGGTTTGGATCGTTAATATAAATGTGCTTTTTTCTTCAAATAATGTATAAGTACTTAGTATTATTACTTGTTAACAACAGTGGCAAGCCAGTGTAGATTCTATTGCATATTAACACCAGCAAAACCTCTATGCTTATTAATTGTTGAAAGTAAACGAACATAGTGATAGTTAATATGGGGAAAAGCTACATTTTGAACTATTATGAATTACATGCCATACAGGAACAATGCAGACAAAATATGTACAAATTTAAGACTTTTAATAACAAAATTATTTATTCAGGGAAACATATGAGAACTTAATTTTTATCCTAAGAATAAAATAAATGAAGGCATTCTGGCCCTGTATAATAAACAATATATCATTATTAAATTACCAATTACATGCACAATTAACTTTTTTATTAAACAAGATATACTAGCAACAATGTTACAATAATCTTATAAAATATAACAAGTTTTTAACTTTAACAGCAGCATGCACAGTGCCTTGATACTCAGGAGACTAATTTTAAAAGTGAGGGCATTCAGTAATTGAAAAGCAAATTATACAATTAGTCACTTGAATAATTTAATCATCCACATAAGTATCCCAACTGTGTTGATTCTGGTTTTTAGTCAAATTTACTAGGGCACCTTTGACTTTCTCTTTCTGATTATTTACGCTTTGTTTCAGAAACCCAAAATTATCTGATATAGAGGTTTTTTATGCAGTATTGTCAGGCTGGATTGATTTAAATCAGCTGTCAGGAAACCCAGGGGTCACTTACCCCCGGGGGGAGGAGCAGATTAAACTTTCTAGGAGCCTCGGCAATGGGTGCTGGAGATGGGGGGCACAAAGGGCTATCCCCTTTTTAAATGAGAACCTGAACTCAACAGGGGTGCAGTGAGGTGGAGGCTGAGAGGCCCAAGCCCGCCATTTGGCCTTAGAAGGAATTAAGTGGCATAATGGCAAAGCCCCTTCCTTACTGGCATGGTGGAGAGGCAGCTGAGCCAAATCTGAATGAATGACATTGCGACCTGGTGCAGGGGGTCACTACACCACTCAAATGTAATGGGAGGGATATTTTTGTAGTGCCATTACTTGAATGTTTATTTAAGTAATTTGCCTGGTATCTCCTGAACAAATGTATTAGCAACGCTAGCGGGCGATATCCTTGGTGTTGTAAGGGATGAGGGGAGGGGCTCCAAGTAGAAAACCCCAAAGAACAGTTAAGGTGGAACATGGTACAAAAAGGGTTGAGACCCTCTGATTTAAATGATTGATTTTTATGCATTCTAGTTTTCATTTTTTTGTAAAGAAAGATTGATTCTTGTTGACTGATAACCATTAAAACATGTTGATGTGCAACTAAATATAGCCTTTACACTAAATTTAGTGCTTCTTTTTGCTAAGCAAGAGCATGTACTTATTTGTACACATTTATTTAAACTATTTTATAGCTTAATTTAGATTTGTGATGGAGGATGAAAGTCTTGGGGAAGGAGAACATAAAGCTGGAGCACATTCCACAAAAGTACACTCATTAGACATTTTAAAATTTCTAAATTTTAATCTGTAAGATTCAGGAGTGACCATGAATCGCTTTAACACAGAATCTTTAAACATCACATAATCCAAAGCCTCCTGATCACCTAATTGCCAGAAGCTGGAAGTGGATCACTTGAAATTGTCCTGTTCTGTTCGTTCATTCTGAAACATCTGGCACTGGCCACTGTCAGAGACAGGATCCTGGGCTAGATGGATGATTTATCTGACCCAGTATGAACGTTCTTATTCAGAATTTTAATTTTTACATTTTTGTTGTGTTAGAAAATGGTGAATGATATATTTCTTATTTACTTGATGATGCATAATGCTTTACTTATGAGTTGCACCAAGCTGTACTCCACTGAAACGGAGGGTTTGTGTTTTGAGATCTCAGTGGCGAGAAAGAGCAGTCGGATGGGGAAATGCCCACACAGTTAATTTATTTATGCTAGTGTTACAACACTCAAGCTGTTAGAGGTACAAATCAGGCGCTTACCACAACAAGGGAGGGGAAGCCCATTTCCTCCCAATAAGCGAGTTGCACCAGGTCTACGGAGAGCTTCATGGCAGGTCGTCACCCCTGGTCCTCATATGACCTTTTCCCTTATCCTAGCAATATGCTTATTGGTTACTTCTCAATCCACTTGGGGATTGGGTATTGGCACTTGTTATTCCCCTTGCTATTGGTGATTTCCTAAGGACCAATCCATTATAAGCTGTGGTTACTTGTTTACTGCCTTAGCTGGCTTTTTAGCTGCTTTAAACTGGTTCTGCCATTAACTTACTTCCGCTTTCATCTTGGGTTCATATCTAGTTCATCGGGCCTATCCTTGCCACTTATGCAGAATTCACGTCACAATGTCTTCCGGGCCCTACACAAGCTCTTCTTGGATGGAAATTGGAATTCAATTAAAATGTACAAAAATAACATTTTAATTTTTTATTACATAAAAATAATTTAAATGTTCTGGATACATAAGAAAAAAGTTTATATAAAAACATTTTAATAAAACTAATTGAAAATATCTATAATTAGTGAATTGAACTGATTGCTTCTAATCACCATGTCCTTCAAGATTTTAGAACTAATAGATCTTATCCTCTCTCATCTGGTTTTTATTCATAGATTGGAAGAGGAAAACAAACTTTCCCGCTTCCTGCCTCCCAGTTGGTTTCTCAACTTTGAATGAACTAGTCATTGAACTGAATTAGTGGAATAAGCTGAAATGAAGACAATACTCTCTGAACTTGCAGAAGAGGCCTACTACTGACAAAAGTTTGTTTAGCCCTTCAGCAAACTCTGGATATGTCTACACTACAACAAGAGACATGTGGCTAGCCTGGGTCAGCTGACTTGAGCTTACAGGGTTTGGGCTGCAGGGCTATAAAATTGCAGTGTAGACTGTTGGTTTCAGGCTTCAGGCCAGGCTCTGACACCAGAGAACTCCAGAACCTGGGCTCCAGCCCAAGCCTGCATGTCTACATTGCAATTTTATAGCTCCATAGCCTAAGCCTTATGAGCCGCAGTCAGCTGATCCGGGCCAGCCATGACTGTGCTGCAGATCTTTTATTGCAGTGTAAATATAGCCTCTGGTTCCAGAAGCTTAGCCAGTAACTTCTACAAGTTCAATAGTTTGACTTTCTTTAAAATTTGATAGCAAAAACATATGCTGCTTAATATTATTTTTTTAATTTAAATTATTTAATGTAATAAGTTTAGGCCTAAACAGAGGTTGTCCAAATTTAAATTTAAGCATTTTTTAAAAATGAACCTATATTTAATTTAAATAAAAAAAAATCTGACTTAAATAAAAAAATATTTTTATCAGCCCTAAGTATTCTGTTACTATACTGTATGCTCACTGCTGCAAATGCTCATGAAAACCTTATTCCAACATTCTCCTCCTAACTACCATGTATGCAAGGAATCATAGATTCTTCTTTAAGTGATGGTCCCTATGTGTATTCCACACATGGGTACACATACGTGCCATGCACCTGAGTCCAGAAATTCTTCAAAGCATTGTCTGTTGGCCTCCACATGTGCAGTAGATCTCCTCAGACTCCTGATCAAGGGTATAAGAGTCGGTGCAGGTTGACACCTCTGCAGTTCCTTCTTACTGCCACCTGGCCTGAGTCAGAACTGTGTCCTCCTTTACTTTGTTGTATAACCTGGAAAGAAAGAAATGTTTTGTAAATAGTTATATTGCTTAGCTTAGTAGTTAGCAGCTAAAGATTATAGTATAGTATAGGATATTTCTTTCTCCTGGTTGGGAAACCCCACCCCAACTCTGGGACTATGCCCAGAGTCCTAGGATTCAAGAACTGTGTCTCCTGCCATCACTCCTTCTCCATCACTGACAAACATCAATGCTGCCTGTACTGTCCGTGTGAGATGCATATCTCTGCAAAGTGCATTATCTGTTGTTCCTTCACATCCAGAATTCGAGACGCCCGGGAGCTTTGCCTATGAAAACACCTAATGGAAAAGGCTATGAGGCCCTTCTCTGATCTAGGCCAGGGCGACCTGGCCCTCCTGTACATCGGCTTCAACTGACCAGCAGTGCCCCTGAAAGACATGCCTTGGAGCAAAGCCTTCAACATCTAAGCCCAAGGACTCTTCTTCTAGGACTCCCCATGAGAGTAGAGGGCACTATCATGAATACAAGGACAGATCCTTATTGAAGACTGTGCATAAGAAACACGTTTCTTCCCTGAACCTGTCCAGGTTGGGTGAGATATTGCATAGAGAACCTAAGGAACTGGCTCCACTGAAGACTCTCAGATTGGAGAGCAAGGTGTATAAAAAGAAAAATCTGCTCATTCCATCTGTCACCTAGGTACCAAAATGTAAGGAAAGATATTCCCCAGTTCCATCCATGGGTGCTGGTCCTGACCCATTGCTGGTACTGCCTTGTTCATCTAAAGAGTGTCTGGCAGATGCACTGGATCCTTCAGACTTCACTGCCAGAACTACTGGAAACAGGGTATATGGAAACTTACATAACACTTGAGGATATATTCCTCTCTTATCCACAGTCTTCACTTCTTTCTAGCCCAGCCCTCCTAAGGGATGTCTTTATTCCAGAGGAGAAGTGTACATCAGTGTCCCAGGAGCCATCCCACCCCCAACCATCTGGCAGAAGTGCCTGGTACTGATGGCACTGCTACTACTGATGGAGCAGTTTTTGGACTCAGCTGAGTCAGTGGAGATAGCCGTCAGTGAACATATCAATCAGGATCCACCCATTCCTGGTCATTTAACCCAGGCCGGGGAGAAAATCAAGCACCCCAATCCAAGCTCACTTCACCTCAAAGTCTGGTGTTTGGATGGGCATTGGAAATAGAATGCTCATATTTGGCCCCTGTTCAGGCAATCCTTAACCAAAGTAGTAAGAATTTTACTAGAACCAGCTACCTGTCAAAATGGAGATGCCTTTTGGCCAGGGCACAGATCGACCAACAGTCTCCAGATACAACAAACATCCCAGTTATCCTAGACTATCTCCTGTCTCTGATGGTCTTGCTATTACTTCAATGCAAGTACATCTAGCAGTGATTACTGCCTTCCTCCCTCTGGTAGAAGGACCCAGCTACGGTACAATTTAGGAAAGCTCTGATCAGCACCTTCCCACCAGTGCTTAAGTTAGGCCTACACCTCAATGGAACTGTAACATCATCCTGTCATTGCTCACAAGTCCACCTTTCGAACCCATGGTGATGTGCCACCTGTCCATGAAGGTGGGATTCTTAGTGACTATCGCCTTGTCCAGCAGGCATAGCAACTTGGAGCCTTCATGGAGGATACTCCTTATACACTGTTTCACAAAGAAAAGATTTCTCTTTGACTATACCCCAGGTTTCTCCCCAAGATTACTTCTGACTTCTATGTCAATCAAGTGATACACTTGTATTTTTCACGAAACCCTGTGCTTCCTCTGAAGACAAGAGACTTCACTGGTGTGCCCTTGCATTCTACCTGAAGATAATTAACCCATTAGGAAATCACCGAAACTTTTGATCGCTATAGCAGAGAGATCACAGAGTAAAACATATCCTCCCAGAGTAGGTAAGTGGGTTTCAGGATGCATCTTAGAGTGGAACAAGACAGCAAAAATTCCTCCCTGTGGGACTGTCACAATTCACTCCACATTAGCACAAGCTACCTCCATGGTATCCCTATCTGATGTCCCACTGTAGGATATCTGCAAGGATATCTGGAGTTCTGTCCACATATTTGCAATATGCTACACTCTAGTTCATGCCTTGGCTGAGGATGCAGTGGATGGATCAGCAGTATTGCAAGCATCTTTGTTACCAGGTTGGTCGCACCCACCTCCAGTCTGAACACTGCTTGCCAATCACCCATGTCTGGAATACACATGGGGACCATCACTCAGAGAAGAAGTGGAGGTTACTTACTGTAACTGGAGGTTTTTTAAGATGTGTAGTCCCTATATGTATTCCACTACCTGCCCTCCATCCCCTCTGCTTCGGATCCTATTGGATTTGCAGTAAGGAGGAACTGGAGAGGTGTTGACCCTACACTACCTCTTATACCCTTGGTCAGGAGCTCGAGGAGAACTACTGTGCATGTGTGTTCCAACAGACACTGCTTTGAAGAATTTCCAGACTGGTGTGCATGGCACACATGCATAACCACATGTGGAATACAGATAGGACCACACATCTTAAAGAACCTCCAGTTACAGTAAGTAACCTCCACTTACAAAGCCAAAAGGGAGAATCAAAGAATATTGTATCACTGCTTCTTGGAACAAGACAGGGATTTGAAGATGCTCAAGTTTTATTTTGAAGAGCTGTTTCAAGTCCAACATATAAATGTTCTAGCGTTAAATCCGAACAGTATAAAAGCCTGATTTTTCAAGCCTTCTGTGTAGGAAATGTGTAGGGAGCCATTTGATTTCAGTGGAAGGTACACACAAGGTGGACTTTCAGGATTGCGCCTATATTGTGCTACAGACTGAACATAAGGTCATATGAACATTTACGTTTTACCATAATGATACATTTTACTGTGTCCCTAATAATTTAGGAAGATTGTTGTCTAAAAACATGGTTCATATCAACTCAACACATGGTCACTAACCATTATTATTTATTAATTTTACTGCAGTAGCACCTGGCAGCTTCAGTTATGAAGTTCAGTTATGAAGCTGAGTTCCCTTTTCTTTGCTATAGTAACCAGTAATATTAGTCCTCCATTCTCCTAAATTTCTGCAGTGAGCTCTCTCAGGGTGTGTCTACAGTGCTGCGGTATTGATTGAGTGGGTCAGTTGATGGGAGAACACTCTCCCATCAATTGAATTAGTCCACCTCCCCGAAAGGTGATGCCCTCCCATCAACGTAGTGTTGACCCAGCACGGCAGTGTAGACCAGACCTCAGAGTGCACTTTTCCATTTAAGAGGTTGCCATTCCACGTGCCTGCTAACCAGGAATTCTTTCCTAGTACATAAACCACCCCAGAGGGTTCTCTTGATTACACAGCCATGAGAATATGGTCTGGTTTAAAATGACCAGCACTCTACTGTAAGAATAAAGATGTGCTCCAGAGAAAGATGAATAATAAGAATTTAAATCAGAGTATTAAAGCGTTGCCACACAAACATCAGGAGTATGAGAAATAAGTAATATGAGTTGGAGGTGTTACTAAATAATGGAGCGTATGACCTGGTGGGCAGGACTGAAACTTGATAGGACGATTTTCAATTCAGATGGGTAAAATCTATATGGGAAGGCGTCACAAAGTTGTTCTCAATCACCCACTCATCTGTGACTTTAGCACTGGGCCTGGCAGTGCATTATGACTTCTCTTGATACAGACTGATTCTCTGCTGTGGTCAAGATCCACTCAACTCATTGGGGCAGGGAGCAGATCATAAAATCAATTACAGCTCCCTGGGTCTCTGCTTAGCTCCAGCCCTGTGTCGTTTAGAACAGCCTGGGGGATGTCTAACCTGTGCCAGCTGTAGACAGTCAGATCACAACAGGTTTGGCTCTGTCCTGCCCTGATATGCCACTTGTGCTGGGGTTGAATGGGGGTGGTGGTGGCGGCATAGGAGGTGACTTTCCTGGCCATATACCCTGTGGAGAAACCTGCATGCTGGGAAAAAGTGGGTAATTTCAGCTCCTTTTGCTTTGCCTGAGTAGCAAAAAGGGAATGGAGTGGGGCAGTGAATCCACCCTGTAGCCTGTACATCTTTATTCAATCACCTGTCCTATCTGTGTCTCAAAACAAAGCACTACATGGACTCCGTGACTGATAAACATCTCCCTCTGTCTCCCATGCTTCATTATTTTTATATCATGATTTTTTCATTAATGTCTCCTTTGATTTGTATTTACTATCAAAAAAGACAATCTTGATATCTGATAAACAGTTTTCCTTTTGTAAGTAATAGCTACAAGTAAATAGTTAAGCCATACGACTGGAAAAGCAGTGAAAATAAACAGATGGCCCAATTCCCATGCTGGACTGTTTTTAGCCCAATACTAACTTTAAAAAAATGGATATTGACACAAAACATGAAGATAAGAAATAGAGAGCTAACCTCCGTATACATGAAGCCCTGAGCCTCTCTCTCAGAGTTTTGCTGGGCCAGCAGCTGTGGAGACCATTTCTTATTTAGCTGAGTCTTAATGAAGGAGGGATTTAGTCTTTATTGCCAGTGTTTGGATGTCCTTATTAATAAAATTATTTATTATTATTAATGTCCACTAGGCATAAGGAATGGATGATTTGTAATCAGAGCACTTTTTTGATATATTAGAGATAAAAAATGTTTGATAGACAGATGCTTTTTCATATTTTTGGTGTAACGTTTTACATCTTCCTCCCCCTAGAATTGTCTGAAGTGACCACATTTTCAACACGTAGGTGGAAACAGAAGTGATCTTTGCAGCTATAGATGCTTGTTCAAGAATGTTATTCAAGATAAAGATGCACAGAGGCTGCTGCTGTATGAAAAGGTGAGAAAACAAATAACAAGTGTTAATTTATGTATGCAGATTCCACATCTGCACAGCAGGTGAAAATGCTGCATTAATGCTGGAAGTGTCCATCCTGCTGTGTCGTTTTCCCCCCAATTTATTACTTGAATGTTTGATCTCAAATGAATGTAACATACTTATCTACATGTTGTCATGATGGATCCTTCTTTCTTTCCAGTTATTCATGCAAAAATATATTTGCTCCAAATTGGTCTCCATAAAGTATTCAAATTAAAATAATTGTGGTAGCAAATACAGTTGATTTTGATGGTGTTTATATACATAACTATTAGTTCTCAATCTGAGGTGTATTAATTAATTACACTAAAAAAACTACATTAAAATAACATTATTAAGATTGCAAAGTCAAGCACTTACAAGTTAGGAAATGCCAGAATCAGGGTTGCCTTTTCAACCTTAATTTGGCCCTCTTGTGCATATGCACAGTCTTTAATTATCCAATTACATACTAATTTTTATACAGAATCTCTGCCTCATTCTGTATATAGGATGGATGGTGCTCAGTTAAGGGGCAGCTATTCAATATTTTGTTTTGTCCTCAGTGTTCAGTGTATGGCCCCAAGAATTATTTATTGCACAATATTCAAATGCTACTATTAATCAATTTAATCATTGGCTTTTCTATGGTGCTCATCACTGCAGTATTCAAGTGTTTCACAAACGTCTGTTAATTAGTCTGTACAATACCCCTGTAAGATGACGGGATGCTATTATCCCCATTTTATAGATGGGGAAACCCCCTGTAAGGTGAGGAGATGGTATTATCACCATTTTACAGATAGGAATCTGAAGTTCAGAGAGATTAAGATCAAAAGTTTGCATTGATTTTGCATGCACAATTTGAAATGCATAGAAACTGATTTTTCATTTTTCATAGCATTATATTCAAGCATAGCTCCTATTGACTTCACTTGCAATTGTGAGTACTCTTCACATTAGGCCACCGGGTTTCAAGTTGAACATCCAGAAAATGTGGAACACACAATTAGTGATCACCTCTGAAAAGTTCAGTTTAAGTGATTTGCTTATCATGACACAGGATCTCTGCTAGCAGCAGTGATGGAATCCAGTTCTCCAAGGCAGCATTCAGCTGTCTTAATCATGAGAAACTCCTTTCTCTTCCTGTTATCCACTGCCTTATTCACTACACACTTCCCAGCTTCTGCAACAAATGAGGCAGGGGTCCTACAGACAACAACCTGCTTTATTACACAGCCCTGATTCATCCTCAGAGCTGCTCCATCCTATACTGTAGGAGGCAGGTTGCACAGGCAACCTTGATTCTGGCATTTCCTAGCTTTTGAGTGCTTGACTTTGCAATCATAATAATATTCTTTTAACTTAGGTTTTTTGTGTAATTTCCTTGATTTTGTAAAAAGCAAACTGAACCCACCCCCCCAAACCAGCAGTTCCATTACGTGCCATCATATTGACACCCACACAGTTAATCAGTTCTGGTGCCCACCCTGCCCCTCCACAACCTGGAGCAGCCATCACAGGGAAGATCTTCTGAGTCCCTCTAGCCCTGGGGTTGAGCATGCTGCTCAGTCACTCTGCGGGAACAGCCCAGTCACAGGTAGCACCTGTGAGGGGACAGAGCATGTTCATTTGCTCTGTAGGGGTGGTGCATGTGCAGACTGGTAGCACTAGGAGCTAGGAAATGCTGAAGGACGCTCAGTGAGGATGGAATCTTTGGAAATTTTAATTGTTAAACTCTAGCAGATTTGTAGTGAGCCTTATAAAAGGCAGCCAGCTGCGAACCAGCTGAGCAGCGAACAGAGGGGCGGCTAACAGAAGGAGAAGGAGGGAGTTTGCCTGGGAGTTCGCCTGCGGAGAGAGCCCACCGCAGGTTTTTGCCTTTCAGACGTTGCTGAGGAGGCTCTCGGAGCAGAGATATGGAGATGGAGCGATCTGTTGTTGTCACCTGCACTGGGTGTGCTATGTTTGTCTTCCTCCCACAGGACAGAGATGACTTCATCTGTACCAAGTGCAGGCTGGTTTCCTTATTGGAAGAGAAGGTTAAAGGACTAGAGGCCCAAATGTCAACCCTGCGGTGCACTACAGAAAACGATGTCTTTGTCCATCAGGCACAGGCAGAGCATAAGGAAGATTCAGAGAAGGCCGGGCAGGCAAAAATGAAGAACGGGGAAGGAAATTGGCAGCATGTGACCTCCCGAAGAAAGAGAACCCATGTGCCCACCATGCAGATAGAAGTAAGGAATCGTTTTCATCCTCTCTGCACAAGTACTACGGCAGAGAATGATTTGGAGGACCCTTCAGAGGGAATGGATCATCAGGAGACCCGTTTGATCAGAAGGCAAGAGATGCATTCTCCTAGGGATGGGGGTTCCACGACCATCATTCCAAAGAGGAAGAGAAGAGTGATGGTGGTCGGGGACTCCCTCCTAAGGGGGACGGAGTCATCCATCTGCCGTCCGGACCGGGAAACTAGAGAAGTGTGCTGCTTGCCTGGAGCTTGGATTAGGGATGTGATGGAGAGACTGCCAAAACTTATCAAGTCCTCAGACCGCTACCCCTTCCTGCTCCTCCATGTGGGCACCAATGACACTGCCAAGAATGATCTTGAGCGGATCACTGCGGACTATGTGGCTCTGGGAAAAGAGATTAAGGAGTTTGAAGCGCAAGTGGTGTTCTCGTCCATCCTCCCTGTTCAGGGAAAAGGCCCAGGTAGGGACAGTCGCATTGGGGAAGTAAATGCGTGGTTACGCAGGTGGTGTCGAAGGGAGGGCTTTGGATTCTTCGATCATGGAATGCTGTTCCAGGAAGAAGGATTACTAGGAAGGGACGGGATTCATCTAACGAAGACAGGGAAGAGTATCTTCGCAGATAGGCTGGCTAACCTAGTGAGGAGGGCTTTAAACTAGTTTTGACGGGGGATGGGGACCTAAGCCCGAAGGTTAGTGGGGAAGAGGGACACCGCAAGAAAGCAGAAGGAGGAGGGTGCAGCAGGGGAGGCCTCCCGATTCATACTGTGGAAGTAGACCACTCGGCTACTTATCTCAAGTGCCTGTACACAAATGCAAGAAGCCTGGGAAACAAGCAGGAAGAACTTGAAGTCCTGGCACAGTCAAGAAACTACGACATGATTGGAATAACTGAGACTTGGTGGAATAACTCTCACGATTGGAGCGCTGTCATGGAAGGGTATAAACTGTTCAGGAAGGACAGGCAGGGGCGAAAGGGGGGAGGAGTTGCACTGTATGTAAGAGAGCACTATGACTGCTCTGAGCTCCAGTATGAAACTGGAAATAAGTCAGTTGAGTGTCTCTGGGTTAAGCTTAGAAGCAAGAACAATAAGCGTGATGTCCTGGTGGGTGTCTGTTACAGACCACCAGACCAGGAGGATGAGGTGGATGAGGCTTTCTTTGCTCAACTAGGGAAAGTTTCCAGTTCACAGGGCCTGATTCTCATGGGAGACTTCAATCACCCTGACATCTGCTGGGAGAGCAATACAGCAGAGCACAAACAATCCAGGAAGTTTTTGGAGAGTGTTGCAGACAATTTCCTGGTGCAAGTGCTGGAGCAACCAACTAGGGGCCGTGCTTTTCTTGACCTGCTCCTCACAAACAGGGAAGATTTGGTAGGGGAAGTAGAAGTGGGTGGCAACCTAGGCAGCAGTGACCATGAGATGGTCGAGTTCAGGATCCTGACGAAAGGAAGGAAGGAGAGCAGCAGGATACGGACCATGGACTTCAGAAAAGCGGACTTTGACTCCCTCAGGGAACTGATGAGCAGGATTCCCTGGGAGGCTAATATGAGGGGGAAAGGAACCCAAGAGAGCTGGCTGTTTTTTAAAGAGACCTTATTGAGGGCACAAGAGCAAACCATCCCGATGTGCGGAAAGAATAGCAAATATGGTAGGCGTCCAGCTTGGCTTAACAAAGATGTCCTTGGCGAACTTAAACGCAAAAAAGAAGCTTACAAGAAGTGGAAGCTTGGTCAGGTGACTAGGGAGGATTATATAAACACTGCTCGAACGTGCAGGAATGAAATCAGGAAGGCCAAAGCGCAATTGGAGTTGCAGCTAGCAAGGGACGTGAAGGGGAACAAGAAGGGTTTCTACAGGCATGTTGCCAACAAGAGGAAGATTCGGGAAAGAGTGGGCCCCTTAAAGAATGAGGGGGGCGACCTAGTGACGGAGGATGTGGAGAAAGCTGAGGTACTCAATGCCTTTTTTGCCTCTGTCTTCACAGACAAGATCAGCTCCCAGACTGCTGTACTGGGTGGCACAGAATGGGAAGGAGGCAAACATCCCACAGTGCTGAAGGAACGGGTCCAAGACTATTTAGAAGGCTTGGACATACACAAGTCCATGGGGCCGGATGCAATGCACCCGAGGGTGCTGAGGGAGTTGGCTGAGGTGATTTCAGAGCCATTGGCTATTATCTTTGAAAGCTCGTGGCAACAGGGGGAGGTCCCGGAGGACTGGAAAAAAGCAAATATAGTGCCCATCTTCAAAAAAGGGAGGAAAGAGGATCCAGGGAACTACAGACCGGTCAGCCTCACCTCAATCCCTGGAAAAATCATGGAGCAGGTCCTTAAGGAATCCATTTTAAGGCACTTGGAGGAGAGGAAGGTGATCAGGAACAGTCAACACGGATTCACCAAGGGAAAGTCATGCCTGACCAACCTGATTGCTTTCTATGATGAGGTGACTGGCTCTGTGGATGTAGGGAAGGCGGTGGATGTGATATACCTTGACTTTAGCAAAGCTTTTGATACTGTCTCGCACAGTATTCTTATCAGCAAGTTAAAGAAGTATGGGTTGGATGAATGGACTATAAAATGGATAGAGAACTGGCTAGAGCATAGGGCTCAACGTGTAGTGATCAATGGCTCCATGTCTAGCTGGCAACCGGTCACAAGTGGAGTTCCCCAGGGGTCTGTCCTGGGGCCGGTTTTGTTCAACATCTTTATTAATGATCTGGAGGATGGGGTAGATTGCACCCTCAGCAAGTTTGCGGACGACACTAAGCTGGGGGGAGTGGTAGATACCCTGGAGGGTAGGGATAGGATACAGAGTGACCTAAACAAACTGGAGGATTGGGCCAAAAGAAATCTAATGAGGTTCAACAAGGACAAGTGCAGAGTCCTCCACTTAGGAAGGAAGAATCCCATGCACAGCTATAGACTGGGGACCGACGAGCTGGGCAGCAGCTCTGCAGAAAAGGACCTGGGGGTAACGGTGGATAAAAAGCTGGATATGAGTCAGCAGTGTGCCCTGGTTGTCAAGAAGGCTAATGGCATATTGGGCTGCATTAGGAGGGGCATTGCCAGCAGGTCACGGGAAGTGATTATTCCCCTCTATTCGGCATTGGTGAGGCCGCATTTAGAATACTGTGTCCAGTTTTGGGCCCCCCACTACAAAAAAGATGTGGACAATTTGGAGAGAGTGCAGCGGAGGGCAACCAAAATGATTAGGGGGCTGGAGCACAGGACTTATGAGGAGAGGCTGAGGGAACTGGGCTTGTTTAGTCTGCAAAAGAGAAGAGTGAGGGGGATTTGATAGCGGCTTTTAACTACCTGAAAGGGGGTTCCAGGGAGGATGGGGCTAGGCTGTTCTCGGTGGTGGCAGATGACAGAACAAGGAGCAACGGTCTCAAGTTGCAGGGGGAGGTCTAGGTTGGACATTAGGAAAAAGTTTTTTATTAGGAGGGTGGTGAAGCATTGGAATGGGTTACCTAGGGAGGTGGTGGAATCTCCATCCTTACAGGTTTTTAAGCTGAGGCTTGACAAAGCCCTGGTTGGGATGATATAGCTGAGGTTAGTCCTGCTTTGAGCAGGGGGTTGGACTAGATGACCTCCTGAGGTCCCTTCCAACTCTAATATTCTATGATTCTATGATTCTATGTGCAAACAGCAATTTATCAAAGGCCTTAGGCAAATTTGGGTGGATTTTCATAAGGATGGCAAAAGGCACACGCCTGACTCAAAGGCTCCTTTCTCTGCTAAATTTCAAGTCCCTGATCCAAAACATGGAAGTGCCAGCTAGCCTTTCAAAGAAAAGGTCTTAAGAATTTTTTTAACATGGACAAAACAATATATTTTCCCTTAGCCTCATTTTTAGAAATGGCTGAACATTTTTGGTTGAAAATGGTTCTATCTACATCTATCTACATCTACATCTAACATCAAGTCAACATCTACATCTAAAGTGCCTTTTCACTGCACCACTCCTCCCCCATCAGACACAAGTCAACATCTAAGTCAAATATCTAGATCTGCTTGATAAAAGGATGAGGGAATGGTTCAAACAGAAATGGAAGTACCCTCTCGTGCCATTCCTCATGCAATGACCCCCCTAGGACCTATGGGATGCCTATATGACACAACACAGTCATCCTGTGATGCCAGCTCGTAGTGAATTAAGGCAATCACCACCATCACCCAGAAGAGAAGTATTGCCTTTTGGGGCAGCCAGGGGATATGTATGATTTCCCAAGTGACTGGGTGGGGGCTGGAGCCGGTTTGTATTGTATCATTGACAGGGACGCCTAGATATAGAATCCAGCCCTTGCTGATACCGACTCTGTCTGGCAGAAGGGTTACATATTCATGGTGCCAATCCAACACGCCAATGCTCTCTCAGCACCTCTGCCTCTGATTCTCGATTACGTAGTAGAACTCAAAACCTCTGCACTGTCCATTTGCTCTATCAAGGTGCATCTGGCAGCCATCAGAAGACTGAAGGAGTGTCACTATTTACTCACCCCATTACCAAACGCTTCCTCACTAGGTTACATAACACATACTCAGAAATACATGACCCCACACCAACATAGAATCTCAACCTTTTGGTAAAAGTTCTCACAGGTTCCCCATTCAGACCTATGGCTACATGCTCACTTCTACACCTGTGAATGAAAGTAGCATTCCTAGTTGCGATCACCTCTGCTAGAAGAGTAGGAGAAATTCCTCATGGCGAACCCCCCATGCATCATATTCTTTAAGGATAAGGTCACACTGAGGCTTCAACCTAAATTTCTACCTAACGTAACATCATCCTTTCATAGATGCCAAGCTTACATAGCTACCTACATTCTATCCCAAACCACACAAGAATGAACAGGAGGTTAGGCGGCACACATTAGATGTCAGAAGAGCGATGGCATTCTATCTAGATAAAACCAAACCGCTCCAACAATCACCAAGACTATTCATTGCAACCACAGAATATTCCGAAGGAGCCACAGTATCTACTCAGAGACTCTCCAGATGGCTCTCTGGCTGCAGCCATCTATGCTTTGAACACAGTAAAATAAAATCACTTTCAGGGATTAGAACCCACTCCACTAGGGAGATGGTAACCTCCGTCGCCTTTCTAAATAATATACCTCTTACGGACATTTTTAGAGCTGCTATCTGGACATCTGAACATACGTTCATAAGACATTGTGCAATCTCACAGACTTCTGGCACAATACTAGGTTCTACAGTGTTAGCATCAGTTATTTGAACCACTCCAAAGCCCCTTCATCCACTAGGGGGCACTGCTCTACAATCACCTAAAGCGGAGCTCCCACAGGGACAGCATTCGAAGAAGAGACGATGACTCACCATATGCAGTAACTAAGGTTCTTCGAGATGTGTGTCACTATGGGTGCTTCACTACCCTCCCACCCTCTACTTCGGAGTCTGTACCTATGGCTTGACTGTAGAGAAGGAACTGAGTGGGTTGGGCCGTGCACATAGGGTTTGAGGCGCCAATGGTGCCGTGAGATGACCACTGCACATGCGTGACCCAGACAGGCACTGCTACAGAAATCTCTGATCAACAGCATTGGGATGCACCGACGCCTAGAGTGGAACACCCACAGGGGGACACATCTCGAAGAACCTCAGTTACTGCACATGGTGAGTAACCTTCTCTTAATAATAGCTTGCAATTAAAAATTGCTGCCTCATTTATCATTTTAATTTGTCGTTCTTCATCTTCAAACCATGGGTTCTTGTTATGCCTTTCTCTGCTAGGATAAAGAGCCCTTTATTACCCATATATGTTTTTTCCCCATATGATATTTGTGAGACAAAGTCCATGTGATCTTGCCTTGGTGCTGTTTCTTCAATTGAAGGGCATTACAACATTTTTGTCCCCTGTATTAAATTTGGGGTTGGTTGTTAGATACTGTCTTTCCTGTGTATAGTATGTGGTATTTCTGCAACTGAATGTCATGTGAGAAGACAGACTAGGATAGGATGTTGCTGCATCAAAAATTCTATAAAGCTTAGATGTGAACCTGAGTATAAATACTTTGCTCTAATGTCTCTTTTTTCTTGGGACAATCTTATTATAACCAATACAAGATTAAAAGGTACAGGTATCTCATCAGTGATTTTTTTCATGACCCAATCCTGTTTATGTTATCACTCTCTGTGGACCTTTAAAGATGCCTGTTTTAACTATTTTTCACAGTGTTCAGCGGTCACTGGATTACAGTGCTTTATTTAGAAAGGGTGGAAGTTCGTTTTGTGGTTAAGGCACTGGACTGAGACTCTGAAGATTTGGGTACAATTTCTGGTTGTGGCACAGACATGCTGTGTGATCTGGTACAAGTCATTTAATCTCTCTTTGCCTCAGCTCCCAAACTTCTGCTTGTATATTGTATCCCTCTCTCACCCTTAGTCTCTCTTATCTATTTCATTTGTTATTCATTGAGGACTGTTTCTCACTATGTGTTTGTACAGTGCCTAGCACAGTTGAGCTGATCGTGGTTGAGGCCTCTAGATGTTACTGTAATATACAAATATATCTTTTTATATGCTAAATTCTTTTAATAATAGGACACAGAAATCTGTATGCTTGCAAAGAGAGCATGTTTTCAATTGTTTGTAGAGCATGTTATAAATTGTTACAACAATTTCTGTACAGCATAATTCTAAAATCATGTTTACTTTGTTGTGTTCTTGGTGGTTGACCACAACATCTTAGTTTTCCTTTGTTATTTTCTCCTCTTGCCCGCCTCCTCTTCCAGAGGACTATCATGTGGGGATAGACCCTTTTCCCTGGTGAGAACTACAAGAAAACACAGAAGTCCAAATAACTTGGTTCTTTGCTCTTGCTGCCTGCTCAAATTCCCACCCACTGCTTCCCTTTCATAAGCAACTAAGCATGATACTCATCATATTCCAATCCACACAGCTTCAATTAAACATGAAAAATAATTCAATTTTGGTCATTATACAGAATTGACAGAATGTTTGTCTACCTATTTTGTTAATGCTGTATAGTCCTTTGGAAGGGTCAAACAAAGGCAGTATGCGAAGGAGAATGTTTAAAGAAAACATGGCAAAGGAGTGTAACAGATGGAAGATGGCAGCAAATATATAAAGAAAGATGAACAGCACATCAGTGTTTTTAAGTTTCTCTTTCAGACTATTTTATATAACTTATGTTTTTTGCAATGTATTTTTCTTATGATGCTTGATATATTTTACATGACATATTTGGGTGACTGGGTTTGCACTTGTATATACTTCAATCACAAAATGGGACTTTTATTTAAGATAGGAATTTTTTACACTGTTTAATGGAGCACAGTTATGAAATGGTGCACTGGCACTTAAAACTGGCAACTCATAGTTATAGTCATAACAGTGACTAAAAATTACACCATGGAATCCCAGGTTTATTCTCCTAGTGATTCCAGATCAAAATTGCCCAGGTTGCAAACTAAAATCTGATTTTTCTAACTGCACACTCCATTTGGTGTATGAAAATATAGAATTGTAGAATCGTAGGACTGGAGGGACCTAGGGAGGTCTTCTAGTCCAGTCTCCTGCACTCTAGGCTGTTTCTTTTTGTCTCTTACATTATCATCATTAATAAAGATTCTATAGTTAGAGCTTAGTGAATTCTTGTGTTTATGGTGTGTAAAGCAGAATAGACTCCAGTTTGCACTCCTATATCTGAATGGCTCTGCAGAGATAAAAGCAGTAAAAACTTGTTTTAAACAGTATAGTAAGCTAGATATGACTCAAAGATGCATTGGGGGATAAGAAATGGCTATTTTTATATTGTCACTTTTCTGATCATACCTACATATTAAGGGAAACTTAAAGGGGATAATTCAGCTCCTAGATACTATGTAATATAGCTAAATAAATATAAATAAGTAGTGTGGTAAAACCTTTTCCAAGAAACAATCTCTATGCTTTAGTTATATTGCAAAAGATCTGTATTTGTCTAATCAGAAATCAGTCTAAAATTGATTAATCGGATCTTGGCCCTTGTTATGGCTTATTTGCACTGGTTTTCTAATGCAATGCATCCGCAAAGTCAGCCTGGCCTAGTACCCAAGGTTATGTCTCACTGCACTGGGAGTGAGCCTGCCAGTCTAAGCAGACAGACTTTTGCTAATGGGACTTGAGCTAGTGCACTGAAAATAGCAGTGTGTATGCTGTGGCTTCAGCTCTCAAGCCCATCCGACCTCATCTTGAGTGCCCCAACCCAAGCCTCAGTGTCCACACTGTATTTTTGGAGCGCTAGTTCAAGTCCCGCTAGTGCAAATCTGTCTAACTGGGCTGGGAGGCTTGCTCCCAGCTGTAGTGTAGATAAACCTGAGGATTCTCCCAGCCCCTATACCATCTTGCTCAGTCTTCCATCATGGAGGGGGCATGGCTGAGAAAAGAAGGAGTTGTCCAGAGAAGGTGACGTGGCTGGAACACCACTGTGCTCTGGTGATCTCCAACTGACATACTCTCCCCTAGGTATGTTATCCAGTTGGCATAGTATAAAGAGGGCAGAACTGCACTATGACTACAGCTGAGAATCTAGGCCAATATTTTTAGGAATTGTCCTTCTAGACCCTTTAATTTTCCCTCTATTTACTCATTGTTCTTGAAAGAGCCAGCATCATAGTGATCTTCCCTCATGGCTGAGGAAGGCTGGATGCTGCTTCCTACAGAGCTAGTCTTTGTCATCTGTGCATCATTCAGGAGCGTCACTAAAGAAATGTGAAGTTCTCCTATCACTCTAGGGTATGAGCATGCTGCCTTTGAATGTCCAGTCCTTGCCTGCCTGGGGAGCTTGCAACAAACCTCAAGACATAGCTGCTGGTCTCCAGCATAGGAGTATTTGTACCATGATTAAAACATCACGTTGACTCAGAATTTATTGTCAAGCACCACAGTGCTTTATCGAGTAATGAGTTTAATAATGGTAGTGTGGGGGCAGTGGAGGCAAATGAAGCTGCCCGACTGTGCTCAGTTGCATGTAAAGTAGCATTGCATGTTAGAAGAGTTGATGCAGATGTGGCTGTACGTTTTATGAGAGAGGCCCTTTCACTGTGTGATTTTTTTAAAAATGTCTCTTTTGTTTAATATGGAAATGGATTACTTGAAATGACTGATGTATTCTCTTAGGCATACTGAGCATTTGATCTTCAACCTGTTTGTACCCATCAGCCAGAAGATGGAAATCTGGGTTTTCCTTTGTGATAGGGACTTATTAATATTTATATTGAGATATTTATTATGAGGCTGTGACACATTAATTGTTTACTTGAGGTAAATGCAAATTGCCATCGGGGCATCGTTAAGGTGGTATTTTTGGGCTAAAACTCTGCTGAAAAAATTCTCTGATCACTTCCTGGAAAACTCTTTCTCTGTCATGTGACAGAAAAATTTGAGAGGGAAATAACTTTACCTTAGAAGCTAA
Organism: Emydura macquarii macquarii; assembly: GCF_026122565.2. NCBI lineage: Eukaryota > Metazoa > Chordata > Testudines > Chelidae > Emydura > Emydura macquarii. Next base: position 159,074 of record NW_027130976.1, read on the forward strand.
TTAGCTTTTGCTAAGGAACTCACACTTTCAAAGTCATTTACCAATGACCATTCTCCTAGATGCCGGAAAGCAATTAATCTATATTACAGAATTAAAAGCAAGCCAATTTTTTTTAAATGAACCAAAAGGCTGGACATGCATGAGTCAGGGTCAGTGTGCTGATCTAGTAGCTGATGGGTCTAAATTGTTTTGGAAGTTTAGAACGATAATTAATTAGAACTGTGTTAGTATTGGCTAGAAAAGCCTAGGAATGGACTATAAATGATATAATGTTGAAATTAATGTTCTTTCTGGCACCTATCTTTATTATTTATCTAGACTAGAGCCAGAGATGTACTGAAGAGTTGCTTGAGAGATGCTAGAGAGAAATATGCCAGTTTCTAAATTGGTAGGATCACTATTTTAATTTCTATCTCCATATAATATTTTATTTGCTTGATAGAGTTCCAGCAATAGTTTAGAAAAATCCAAATGGGTCTCTTTCAGTTCTTCAATACCCATGGGAATATTTGACCATGACAACAGGATCTGTTTACGATGAGTTAAAGGATTTCTGATTTCCTTTTAGAAAAATCAAAGTAACTTGAATCAACAAGAGCAAAATCAGCATCTCCAGTCATATTGTCAATATGGATTTAAGATATTAATGATAGAGTGATTCTTCAATCCATGAGTAACTTTTGGAGACCTAGGTTGAATTCCTATTTATTTAGAAGTAAATATAACTTTGAGTCTCATCCAGGTTGTTGTTGGACCTTTCTCCATATCACAAAACCATCATTCAGAACTGCTTATTTTAGTATAATTGTTACGCTGCGTAGAAGAGGTAAAAGATTGACCTGGCTGGGTCTGCTGCAACTCCCAATTTTAATACATTGGCAAAGCTATGTAGGGATCAAGGCTTGGAATAGCTCGGCAGTTGAAGGCAAGTCTAGGGTACGTTGGACAAGTTAGGTAAAACAGCATTCTGAATACGTAACTTTTCCTCTAATACCTTAAAATATCTAAATTGATTTTTTAAATGTTCTGTTAGTAGGCCAGACTTTCCCTCTTAATTGACTTTGCAAAGGAAGCTGCTAATGTGATGATATTTTGGATGTCTTTGGGATTGTATCATTAGCTTCCAAAAGCATTGCCTTAGAACTTGTTTTGATATTTTTAATTTCCATTCTTCTAGGGGAAATAAGTGTTGATATAATTCAAAGTATTTTATTTGTTCCTACACATTTTGTGCTTCATTTTGTGACATAGGAATTTAGTTTACCGCTTCATGCCCTGCTGGAAGGTTAAATCTGTTTATTTTGGCTGCTTAGTTGTAGATCAGCCAAGAGGATTGGGGACACAAATGAAAAACTGTAGCCTGTAGGCATGCTGTGTGTACGTGCTTATGTAAATACTACTGGAAGCTGGGTGTCTGTTTTTTTCATTTAGGAGGTTCCAGTCGACTCATGGCAGAATAAAATGTGACAGACAAGGCTAGTATTGCCTCACTTAGTTTAATTTTATTTATTTATTTTTTCTAGTTTTATAATTGCACCCATTAGATATGCTATGTACAGGGATTTAAATGTGCCACTCCTTTTATCCTTAATGGCAACTGTGAATGCTTCATGGATAAGAGCTGAGAATATAGTCTGCAGGGCCTCTTGCCTAGCAGCAGTTTTTTAAATTTATATTGAAAGTATTTTGATTTTTTCTTCTCCAAATGCTGTATATATTTTAGAACTGTATAAGTATGTGGTATGTTTACAAATACTAATGTAAAAAGTATGTCAGTAAACAACAATTCCTTTAGACCTGTTATGGAGTATACACTCTGAGAGGTTTTCTTTTTTCAATATAATACCAACAAAAAGAGAATTAAAACAGAAAATAACACGTTCTGAAACATTGCAGGTCTGACTTATACCTTCAAAATCAGGTACTCAGAAGTGAGAGGACTGCCTCATTTTTAAAGGTGAAAGGCAAACTTCTGTAGTATTTTTAATGCTAGAATGTCAAAACATTTACAAACTTCTTACCTCTCGGTACCCATGTGGGATATGCAAGGGATATACAGGGATTTCTGCTTCCACCTTTGGTGAGAAAGGCAGCAGCTGTTTTAAACAGACAGCAAGTCTACATAAAACACCGGCAGCAAAACATTTTTCTGCTTGCTTCCATTTGTTAAGTATTTAGAATGTCACCAGTTATTTCAGGGAAAACATAGAACTTTGAATTTGGGTCTTGGCAGGTAAGTTAGGGAGGAATTGATTTTAATATCTTTGTTTTGTTTATTCATACTTAGTATTTGTAACTGCTGAGTCTATATATAATATGTTCCTTTTTATTTGGGATCTTAAAAAGTCTTTTGTTTGATACATTTTTCAGTGTTTGCCTTTAATTTACTTTATTCTTCCTAGACAGTCCAGGGAACTGAGAACAGTGAGTGAGTGATCTTCCATAACATGTGGTTATAATCAAGTAGATAGTACACAAATCCTACCTGCTAATTTTAAAGGATTTTTCTAAATAGTTTTAGAGTTCAAGGCCCTGATTCAGCAAAACACTTATAGTATGTACTTAACTTTTAAGGACACAAGTAGTCTCACTGAAGGCAGTGCCACTACTCACTTACTTAAAGTTAAGCACATGCATAATGGCTCTGCTGAATTAAGGCCCAAATGCTTATAATGTATTAACATATATTTGGTTTTTAAGGTTTTCAAAGAACAATAACTTCATAATTCCTATAACAAGATTTATTATTTTGTATTATTCTTATCCTCTTCATCTGTTGTGCATTTAGAAGGATTTCTTTGGTGCATCACTGAAGCATGTGAGTGCTTTTGTGATGATGAATAATAAATTTATACGAAATCTGAATGTATCCCAAAGATGCCAACAACTAAAACAGGATTGCTGGCTCCTGCATAAAATAAAAACAAATTGGTAGAACTAAACAAAGAATTGATGTGAACCATGTATTTAATTTATATTCACTTATCAATAAGATGTTTGTCAATCAATAAGCCATCCATCCCATGTTCTGAGAGGTCTTTTACTATTTTACATATTCACAAATAATAAAGCTGCTCATCCTGCATATATATATAAAACCCTATAAATTCCTTCCTCAAATGCCTGGGAGGAAAAAATGAACTCTGTAGTGTTTCAAGAATGCTAGTTGATCCAGGCTGTGGTGGATCAGTGGATAGGAAGCAAATTCCAGAGTGGAATATCTTTCATAGAGAACATTTTGATATCAGTCTCTTCCCATTTGTAGTGAGAAACCTCTAACTCGGTTCAAATAAGGGAGAAGGAAGAGGGAATGCCAAAATATATACATTGGCTGGAGCCTCTAGTTAAGTGTAAATTAATATAAATAAATACATAAAATAAAACAACAAAGCACTGTATTAGCATATTCTGCTGGCCTGCATTCACTCATCAGTCATCATCCCCTTCAGCATTGGAAGGGTTACACAAGATACATAATACTGACTTTTTCTGTATTGTGTAATTACTGAAAAGAGGTTTTATTGAAAATCTTTTGATGTGTCTACCCTATAAAAGTGTGGACAGTCAGTTATATGAGATATTCAAAAATCTGCTAGGTACTTAAATTTATCGGTCCAAAGTTAGATTGTTCATGTAAACCACTATTTACATACTGCAATACAAATGGCCTGTAAAAAGTTGAGCATTTTAATAAATACATATTCTTACACTGTACTGTGATATAAGTGTGGTGCATAAGCAAAATATTAGGTTCACTAAAAAGCAGATAGCGTATGTCACGGACAAACCCTATTTATATAATTAAACCTTTAGTTCTGTCCTGTTGTTGTCGGTGTTTTTCCCCACCAGAGGGCAGAAAAGTCTGGGTTGTAAATGTAATTCAAAAGATGCCTTTATGGGAAGAAAGCTTTAATTTGGCCTTGATACTTCTTTTAAACATGTTAAATAAATTTTAAAAAAGGAACTTATTTATAGAAAAGTTCTCAAGCAGAAGGAATGTTTTTAATGGTTTGCTGACTTTTTTGGATGGTCACTGTACACTATTGGTCATCATTTTTTCCCTTCTCTGGGTCCTAATAATAGATTCTAATTGCTGGATTTAATAGTGCTGTGCTACTGTTAGTTCTGTGCCTAGGGCAGCTCACTTCCACTGACTCATGGTTTTTAGCTCCTAATGTGTACACAGGGGAAACAAAAAAAGACCAACGTTTCACCAATTGCTTTTGCCAACATGAAAATGTCTGTGTAAAAGGAAAACAAAATTCATATACCAGGTTTGAGGCTAACCCTGATTATATTTTCTTAGTTTAACTGCTTCATCTTTTTTCTCTCCTCCACCTTCTTCTACCTTCATTTCTTATAAAGATGTAAATTACAAGCTGTGATAAAAACCATCTAGTTCTGTGATCTCAAGTAGTGATTCTCCCTTCAGAGATTGCTATAAGGTTGCACAACATGTTAGCTCCAACTGTGCCATGATGACAACTAGATGTGGATAAGAGAAAATCATTCGACAATTTCATCTTCTTTGTATTGTTACTGTCATAGAATTATTTGTTTCACATTTTGAGGTGAATATTTCTTATATATGTTCAGTGCAAGCCAAGTGGTAGCTCCAATTGCAGAATTTTAAAAAAAAGTAAATACACTGTTAGGAAGATAAAATGTGTAAAAACAATAAAACATTAAAGACTCAATTTTTGTTTAAGGCTGATAGTGATTCCCCCCTGTAGGGCATGAAATTAAAATGTGTGCACAGAACCAAATGATTGTTGCAGTACCATGTTTTTAGTAGCAGTTGTCTTGTTGAAGTAGTTAGTAAGGCTGAAATGAAGTGAAGTGGAACAGTGCAGGTGGTAAAAGCTTGATACAAAGAGGATGTTTATATGGAAAAATTGACTTCTACAGACATAATCAGTGGCATAGACCTGGTGATAGGCATAGTGAAAAAGATGTTAGAAAGATATCAGCAGTAACATAGGGATTTTCTGTAGTCATAAAATGTGAGTTGCATTACTGTGCACTAATATACCTCTCCATAGAAAGTCTATGCACAGCCCTGGCATTTAAGTGTATTAGGCCACCCACATCTATTGCTGATGAGGTATCTCTACCCAGAAACAAACAAGTCATTCAGAATGTTTTCTTTTAAGCACCATAACAATTTGCAGCTTTAGGAAAGATTTCTTTTAAAACCCTATTGTTTTACTCGTAATTGCAGATACAGATGGCCCCGCTGGTATGGAAAGAAATCTAAACCGTAGAAATTGTAAAGTATCCAGAAGTTTAGTTCTAATCCTATAAATTTCTCATGATAAAATGTTTTTTTTTCATATTTTTTCCCCCAAAGTGAATAATTGTGGAGATGGTTACCTGTTTGAAGATTAAATATTCCCTTATATAGTAAATTAATAGGTTTTCTGCATAAACTCCATATATTTACTTTGTTACTCATTCTTGCCCTGTGCTTAACATGCTTAGTCTTGGTTCAGTGAGTGATATCACAGTAAACCTGGCAGCCTCCCAGCAGCCAGCCCCTTGCAGATGGAAGAATGACAAACCTGGTTTATAATGCCAAAAGCCTAGCATGGAGAGGAATGCACTAAACAGATTTCCCCCAAAGGAAACATGAGGAAAACATCTTGTTATAAGAGAGATATTTAATGTGTTTTTCATATTTGGAAAGCAGTTAACGTCTGGGAATGTCCTTTCGCTCCCTGGCCAGCAGAATTGATATTACTTTTGATCTTTTTTATTCAGATTAGAAATGATTTACTTGCAATGAAAGTAATAGCAATTACACTGTATTAATATTCATCAATGTTCTCTTTTGAACACTATTTTGGGAGGGTAAAAGTTTTAAAAGTTGCATATTTCAAATTATTGTGAGATTAAAATATTGTTTAGAATGAGAATAGGATTATAAAGTATAAAAGAGGGACTCAAGGACACAGAAAAAAATCTATAAAAAGGCCAAGCAAGAATATATGTTACACTAATTCAGTTTAATTGTATAGGAAGATAATTAGGATGCTTCCAGCATCCTAGTCTGTCTGGAAGATGGCCTCTATTCTGGCCTGACTGGGCAACAATTTTTGTGCCTAACTACAGTAGAACCTCAAAGATAGGAACATCAGACTTATGAACTGACCAGTCAACCAAACACCATGTGAAGCTGGAAGTAAGCAATCAGGCAGCAGCAGAGGAAGAAAAAAAAAAAAGCAAATACTTGTACTATACTGTGCCTGTGTTGCAGCTTAGACATGCAGAACAGAAGCAGCCTGGGTTCTGCGCTCTTTCTTGTAAGACAAGAGTGGTGTTTCACCCCCCCTGCCACTCCACCCCAGTGGGAGGGGGAAGCTGTTTTTACCACCCCCCCCCCCCCCCCCCCCCCCCCCCAGGAGAGTCAGTCAGGAGCCCCAGAAAGAAGCTGCCACAGGGAGCTACTGATCTGCTACTGTTGTAGTCAAAATCTGGCCTGGAGCTAGAGTGGAGGAGCTGCATTCTGGATGAGTTTTAAAGGGCCACAGCCTGTACACTGATGCGGCCTGAGCTTTGCCCGTGGCTGTACTCTTGGATCCTCTGGGAGTGCAGGGGGCAGGGGAGGAAAGGGCACTGGCAGGCGGCTGGCACCAACCCCCTGCCACATGCTGCCACTGGAGCCTGAAGAGCAGTGCACTGAGCAGGGCGAGCCCTAGGGAGAGGTGACTGAGGGCTGGGGCTTGTAGTGCCAAGGGTGGGGAGCAGGTCCCCCCCCCTTCACCCCGTTGAACCCAAAGGTAAGAAACAGGAATAGGGCAGGGAGCTGCTTGCAAACCAGGCAGTGCTGCCAGGTGCGACCTTTGCAAAGATCTCTCCCCACCTCAGCTGGAAGACACTGACTGCAGGATGCTGTACCATAAAGTTTTGTTCAGTTATGAACATTTCAGCGTTATGAACAACCTCCATTCCCGAGGTGTTTGTAACTTTGAGGTTCTACTGTAGTCCAAAACACAGGTAATTTACCATACCATAGGTGGGGTAGTGGGAAGAATCTGCACCAAGGAAGAAATTGATTGATGATCTGGGGTTAGGGGTGTTTGCTGTTGCCTGTGCATATAGCAGCACGTGTGTGTGTGTGTGTGTGTGTGGGTATAAAACATGGATTATATAGAGGTGTGGTGTTATCAACATGAGTTTGGGATAGGCTCACGAGTCACAAATGGCAAACCCTTGAGTGAATTATGCTGCTCATTCCAAGCAAGTTCCGATACAAATGTCATGCCACAGCATATGGTGATATGTTCTGCATATGCCACATGTTACAGAAAAAATTATCTTTCAAATATTGTATAAAGTTTTGGAGCTATTTTTTGTTTCCTTCATCCTGTAAAGCCTTCTCCTCTCTTCCACACCCCCCTGTCCCCGCTTAGCCTCCCCTCTGCTTCATTCACTCTCCTCGCTCAGCCCCTCCCCCCTGTTGCTCACCATGTGCATCCCTCCTCTTCTCCCTCTGCTCACCCCCCCGCCACTGTTCACCATGTCCCTCCTCCCCCTTTCCCCGCTCAGCCCCTCCACTTGTTGCTCACCACCTGGGGGAAAGGGGAGTGTGGAAGAGAGGAGGGAGCAATGAGGGGAGGAGGGACGTGGCAGGAAGGGGTGGGGCCTGGGGCAGACTGGGGGTGGGGCTGCGAGTGGAAGGGGTGGGGCCATGGGTGGAAGGGGTGGGGTGGGGCGGGACCGTTCTGCTTTGGGGCCCAAAATTCCTGTCAGCAGGTCTGGGGTCCCTTCTGAAAGCTGAGCATCTCCTATTTCTGTTCCTGTGGGGGTCACAGGAAAGCAGACTTTAAAGCAATGATACTTTTATTTACAGAAGAGCTGTTCTGCTCAGTATGAAATCTTGGCCATCCTGTATCTTGGGCTGGGTTGATTCTTGGAGGAAATTCTGCATTACAAGAGAAGGAAGAAAATAGTTCTCCAGATAGTTGATTACTTCATGTGTTTCAAATGAGTTATTTAAAGCTGAGGCAGGTGAGGTTGTGAAAGGCTCATGATTGATTAATTTATCAAATGGCTGCATAACTGATCACTAGGATGTCACCTCCACAAGTACTTTCAGATCCCCAGTAGTGTAAATTGTCATAGTTCCATTAAAGTCAGTAAAGGTATACTGATTTACACCAGCTAGGATTTTGGCCCTGAATGTTGGGACAAATTCTACTCTCACATTTGTGATGAACAATTGTAAATGAAAGCAGAATTTGGCTCCTAATCTTCATATGCACTTAATTTTATGTGTAGCAGCAAACAAAATTCTGTGTTTGGACTTTGCAGAATAGTGTGCTGAGAAAAATGTGACGCATTTTTTAAGATTGAAGTATGGCCAGTACTACTCTTCTAGGTTAATCTTTTCTTGATTAACTCTGGGAGACAATAAAGCACTTTTTTATATGGGAAGTGAATTTTAAGAAATTAATTTCCCAGTGTGTGCTATGGTGCAATTTCTTGTTCAGATATTGGATATTTTTTGTAATAATAATTTAAATGCTAGTAGAAATTTACTGTAGCAAACAGGGACATTTTGTTTGCATAATTGCACAGCTTGCTGATTGGCCCTAATAAGATAAAATGTCAGATTTCCAAAAAAGCTTATAGAGTCACTTGTGTGTGTTTTTATTACAGTGATATCTGCCTTCTAGACAACAATCATCATGTTGCCTTCTGGTTTCACATTCATTTATACAAAACATGTAAATGGTGTTTGCTTTGATTCAATTTATATTGTCCTTTGCAATTGAAGTTAAAATCAGTAACAGGAGTAAATCTAATTTCCAGAGACAGAAATGTTAATTATATTAAAATATTATTTTACCCTCCTACATCAAACTCATACCTCTAAAGCACTTGTTCCATTGAAAAAGTTAACAAAACTAGCCTTTGGTTTTTATTTTCTATTAATTAGGAACCCATTCTTTCAACTCTCTTTCTATATATTATAAAAATTGTTCCGAATTTATTTAAAAATAGAATCTACGCCTCAGTTATGTGATTTTTAGGAAATGTAGATTAAAGTGCCACAAGCATTGTGCTTTAGAATAAATCATAATTACACAGGCAAATGTGAAAACTAAATTAGGATGTAAAATCATGTAATTAATTAATGCTGAAAATGCAGTTACATTCTTAAATAGATGACCATACTGCTGTGGCTGGTAACATACTTCTGCTTTGTCATATAGGTACATTGAAGTTTCTTAGCTATTATATGCCACTTCTTGAAAATAAATGGGTATGTAAGTGCAATTATATGGCCATTAGACACACACTTGCCTTTTTTATATATGCAGGCACATCACTATGAAAATGTATCCCTCACTGTTTTTTAATTATTATTTGCTCAAAATGGCAAGTTCTATGGAAACCATGGCTGCTATTCTTATTTACTTTGCCCATTTCTAATGCATTTATTGCTATAACATCAATTGTACTGTTTTTTTTTTAATGTAAAGTAATATTTGAATTTTTCTTAAATTAAGCATTAGTGAAGTTCTAACTTCCTTTATGTTTCACATCTAAGAATAGAAGGCAATTGTGTTTAAATCTCAAGTCTACTGAACTCAAATCCTACTGAAAGTTTCAGGAAATTGTGTAATTTCTACCAAGTTTGGAACTTTGAAGGAAATCTTTTTTGACTCCAAGTCCGTTGGATTTTAGTGGATTAAGTAATGTGCTAGCCAAGAAAAAAGGGTCTCTGGCAAACTTCCATCAGAATGGTGTATGTTTCTTGGTCAAAGAGAGCAGAGATGCATAACACAAATTAGTCATTCTCATGGGAAAAGAGAGAAGTATCTCATGTGCTCAGGGTTTTACAGTCCCACAGTGCATGCTGGGTATAAATTGTTCCAGAGCCCTGGAGTCTTGAAAATTTTATCTTGGGTCCCAAGCAGAGGGGTTATTGTTTATGACTAGAGAAGACTGCTGGCCATTTGGTCAGCTGTCTGAAAAGGGGATGTTCTAAAGAGAGAATGGGATGCCTGGTCAGCTGCCTGAAGAGGATACATGTTACCAGAGTAGGTAGAGAACACTCAGCTTCTGCCTTTCTGCCTCAGAGGACATACTGATGCAGGTATCAGCTCATTAGTAGTGGTTTGCTTTCAGAGATGGGAACACTCTGACTTACGTGCATGTCTAATTTTATCTTAATTGAGTTTATTTATCTCTGCATATTATACTAGAACTTCCTTAGTTTATTTCATTACACCTTCTTCTTACTTTTAATTTTGCCCTGTACAGCAGAAAGAAATTTCTGTGTAATTTATTTTTAATTAATCATAGAATCATAGAAGATTAGGCTTGGAAGGGATCTCAGGAGGTCATCTAGTCCAATCCCCTGCTCAAAGCAGGACCACCCTCAACTAAATCATCCCAGCCAGGGCTTTGTCAAGCCACACCTTAAAAATCTCTAAGGATGGAGATTCCACCACCTCCCTAGGTAACCCATTCCAGTGTTTCACCATCCTCCTAGTGAAAAAGCTTTTCCTAATATCCAACCTAGACCTCCGCCACGGCAACTTGAGACCATTGCTCCTAGTTCTTCCATCTGCCACCACTGAGAATGGCCTAGTTCCATCCTCCCTGGAATCCCATTGCAGGTAGTTAAAGGCTGGTATCAAATTCCCCTTCATTCTTCTCTTCTGCAGGCTAACCAAGCCTATTTCCATCAGCCTCTCCTCATAAGTCATGTGCTCCAGCCCCCTACTCATTTTTGTTGCCCTCCACTGGACTCTTTCCAGTTTGTCCACATCCTTCCTGTAGTGGGGGGTCCAAAACTGGACACAGTACTCCAGATGTGGTCTCACCAGTACTGCATAGAGGGGAATAATCACTTCCCTGGATCTGCTGGCAATATTCCTACTAATGCAGCCTAATATGCCATTAGCCTTCTTGGCAATAAGGGCAAACTATTGACTCAGATCCAGCTTCTTGTCCACTGTTATCCCGAGGTCCTTTCCTGTAGTACTGCTGCCTAGCCAGTCAGTCCCCAGTATGTAGCAGTGCATGGGATTCTTCCGTCCTAATTGTAGGACTCTGCACTTATCCTTGCTGAACCTCATCAGATTTCTTTTGGCCCAATCCTCCAATTTGTCTAGGTCATTCTGTATCCTGTCCCTGTCCTCCAGGGTATCTACCACTCCCCTCAGCTTAGTGTCATCTGCAAACTTGCTGAGGGTGCAATCCACCCCATCCTCCAGATCATTAATGAAGATGTTGAGCAAAACCGGCCCCAGAACCAACTCCTGGGGCACTCCGCTTGTTACGGGTTGCCAGCTAGACATGGAGCCATTGATCACTACTCGTTGAGCCCTATGCTCTAGCCAGTTCTCTATCCATTTTATAGTCCATTCATCCAACCTATACTTCTTTAACTTGCTGATAAGAATACTGTGAGAGACCGTATCAAAAGCTTTGCTAAAGTCAAAGTATATCACGTCCACCGCTTTCCCCACATCCACACAGCCAGTCACCTCTTCATAGAAAGCAATCAGATTGGTCAGGCATGACTTTCCCTTGGTGAATCCATGCTGACTGTTCCTGATCACCTTCCTCTCTTCCAAGTGCCTCAAAATGGATTCCTTGAGGACCTGCTCCATGATTTTTCTGGGGACTGAGGTGAGGCTGACTGGTCTGTAGTTCACCAGATCCTCCTCCTCCCCTTTTTTTGAAGATGGGCACTATATTTGCCTTTTCCAGTTGTCCAGGATCTCTTCCAATCGCCACAAGTTTTCAAATTTTATGGCCAATGGCTCTGAATCACATCAGCCAACTCCCTCAGCAACCTCGGATGCATTGCATCAGGTCCCATGCACTTGTGCATGTCCAGCTTTTCTAAGTAGTCCTGAACCAGTTCTTTCACCACTGAGGGCTGCTCACTTCCTCCCTATACTGTGCTGCCCAGTGCAGTAGTCTGGGAGCTGATCTTGTATGTGAAGACAGGCAAAGAAAGCATTGAGTATTTAATCTTTTTTCACATCATCTGTCACTAGGTTGCCTCCCCATTCAGTAAGTGGCCCACACTTTCCCTGACCCTCTTCTTGTTGCTAACATGCCTCTGCAGAAAACTCTCTGTAGCAAGAAACACCAACTCTGCTTCTGAGAGGAGGCTGGAATCTGTCTAGTGTCTGGAATAGTTCTGCTGGTCAAAAGTTTGCAAATACTACCACAGTGGAGGAAAAGAAAGTTTTCTGTCTTTGCCAGAGTATTAGACTGAAAAAATTCTCCCTGTCACAATAGAGCAGATTTGGAGTGTGGCTTCCCCTGTCAGCGTTCTGGTATATAGATGATAACCAAGAATGGTGTAAAAGGAGGGGCCATTTAGGTTCCATCATACTACAGTTGGAGAACGAAAGGTGGTTGTAATATCCTGTAAATCTATCAAGAGAGTGGTTCAGGCAGTGGTACAATATTCTCCTGTGGAAAGCACCGAAAGTGAGCTGGGTCTATTAATCTCAGAGGGTAGACAAAGAAATGGATCCACTACTTCAGTGAGGAGTCCTGACATTACAGAGAACAAATCATGTCAAACCAACCTAATTTTCTTATTTGACGGGTTACTATCCTAGTGGATTGGGGGGCAATGATGGTGTGGACATGATGTATCTTGATTTTAATAAGGCTTTTGACCCTGTCCACTTGACATTCTCATAAGCAAACTAGGGAAATGTGGTCTAGATAAAATTACTATTAAGAGAGTGATCAATTGTTCTCCATGTCCACTAAAGGTAGGACAAAATCTAATGGACTTAATCTGCAGCAAGGGAGATTGAGGCTAGATATTAGAAAAAACTTTAATCTGTAAGGATAGTTAAACACTGGAATAGTCTCTCAAGAGAGGTTGTGGAATTACCATCACTGGGTTTTTTTAAGATCAGATTAAACAAACACATGTCAGGGGTGGTCTAGGTATATTTGGTCCTGCCTCAGTGCAGGGGGCTGGATTAGATGACCTCTCAAGGTCTCTTCCAGCCTCACATTTCTATGATTCTATGATTACTCTGAAGAAAATATGGTCCCACCTTTCCTCCTCCAAAAATAAAATCCAGATTAAAAATAAAAAATGAGAAAAACAAAGCAGCACCCAAACATCTTTCCCACATCTCTGTTTTTAAAAAACATGAATTAAATCACCTTTATAGGTAAGCACTTTTATTTTGTTCTTTCGTATAGATTAGAAAGAGCCAAAAGAGCAAGCAGAATAAAAAAGGATTCTGGGTGGATTAAAAATGGCAAAGACCAATTTTGGTCATGAATGGAATCTTGGTCATGGACTATTCTAGTCCATTGGAATTTGGATCTTTACTTTGTTCTCCTAATAATGTTCTGCCTTTGGCCATGATGACTTGTCTAATGAATAATACTGTCATATTAAGCAACAGGATTAATCTGTGGGTTCATTATGCATGAATAAGATAAAAGACTAACCCTAAATCCTTCCACTCTAATTTCTAGAAACGTAACTGAATATTTCATCTGGAGTGAAGCCTTATCCTCCTGGTGTGATGCCAAGTTACGTACTTTGTGTATGATCTTTTGAAAGAGAACACACTTTATTCTTCTAATTTGCTTAAAGGGGAGTTTGGAATGAATAGCAAACAGCTTTCCAATCACTTACAAATATGTTGAGTTATAATGTTGCAGAAGCTATTTGGACCAGACTGTTGTTTCTATGTGAGAATCAGACCAATATATCTTTCTTTTACAATAAGCTATGAATGTTCATAGCAGTTTAGACAGACCTGTAGGAGAAGCTTTGAAGAAGGGCTAAGTTAATATATTTAGCCCTTAGGGGACTGGCCAGGTCCTAGGTGGGTGTCATCTGGGGACTGGCTAATTGCCATTGTTGGAATGAGGCTTCTAGGAGTCTGTCTGTACTGCAGTTAAACCCGCAGCTGACCCATATCACCTGACTTGGGCTTGTGAGGCTCAGGCTATAGGGCTGTTTTATTGCAGTGCTGGCATTCGGGCTCAGGCTGGAGCCTGGGCTCTGAGATCCTGCGCGGGGAGGGGAGGGTCCCAGAGCTGGGCTCCAGCCCAAGCCCAAACGTCCATACTGAAGTTAAACAGCCCAAGATCTACAAGCATGAGTCAGCTAACACGGGCCAGCCATGGGTGTTTAATTGGAGTGTAGACATACCGTAGGTGGCCCTGTGTCAGACAAGAGTAGGAGTCTGGCAGAGAGGAAGAAGAGGGACAAAAGATTTATTAATGCAACACACTCACTATAGTGAACTATTCATAATGCAGCAAAGAGCACACAAAGGTTTAGTCTAAATCAATAGAGACAAGGTGGGTGAGGTAATATCTTATTGGATCAACTTTTGTGGGTGAGAGAGACCAGCTTTTGAGCTACCCAGAACTCATCTTCAGGGCTGCGAAAGGTATTCAGAATGCCACAGCTAAATACAAGGTGGAACAGATTGTTTATCATACGTAGTTAACACATATTTCAAGGGACTATTCAAGTTGAAGTAGTTTGTTAACACCTTTCCAGTCAGAGTGGGGAAAAGGGAGAAAAGCTGGAGGTGGGGGTAGATGGGTTATATACAGATTGTTGTAATAAGCCATAAATCCAGTGTATCTATTCAGTCCATGATTTTTAGTATCGAGCAAAGTTATGAATTTAAGGTCCCATGTTCATCTTTTTGTTGCTCAGGGTTCCTTTGAGGATGAGGACTGAGAGATCAGATATTGAGTGATCGCTTTGTGAAACTGTTCACCCACAGGTGATAGGGTGTTTTTGTCTTTTATCATATTTCTGTCAGTTCATTTGAGCACGTAGTGATTGTCTGGTTTCACCCACATAGTTGTCATTGGGGCACTTAGTGCACTGGATGAAGTATATCACTTGTTGTGCTAGGCATAGGTGTGACCTATGGACCTTGGAAGGTGTGTTGTGGGGGTGTTGATTATCATAGCAGTGGAGATATGTGTTCAAGTTTTGCATCTGTTGTTCTGGCAGCATCTGGTGCAGCTTTAAGTTGGAATGGTGAGTCCTGATCTGTGGGTAAGGTTACCACCCATCCCTAATTGGGTGGGACAGCCCTGAAATGTACATTTCAATTTCCAGTCCCGGGCTGAATGACTCTGGGACAGCATTTGTTCTGGATTCCCTGCAGCACCACTCCAGCCCGGTTAAGAAGCGGTGCCAGCCTCTTCCCAGGGGGCTGAGGTGTTTCTTAGCCCCCCTTCACCACGTCGCTCCACCCTCTGCTCCTCCTCTTCCCCCCAAGGCCTCGCCCCTGGCCAGGCCAGGTGGCTGAGCTGGGCAGTAGTAAGAGCCACTCAGAGAGCCCAGGCTGCTGTGGGGCATCCCGGATCCTCCACTTGCCCTGGGTGGCATGTCCCAGGAGGCAGGGACTGCTCTAAGGCATCTTGGCCCACCTTAATGTAGCTCTGTAGCTGTGATTTATGTACAAGACCCTGAATTTTTGGCGAGCCACGTGAGTCAAAAGGGGTAACAATATATAAAGGATCTCCCTAGAATTAACATACATTTTTTAAAAAGTGTAGGTTTTTTTAATTGCTTGTAACTTTCATCAATTTAAAGAGCTGGAATTTTTATTGCTTAACCTCAACTCAAGAGATTTTCTTTCTTTCTTTCTTTCTTTCTTAATTTGAATTTAGTGGGTCCATCCCTTTCTGGATTCTGTGAGCATAAAAATTATTTTCCCTTTAAACTCTTTGTGCTTGCATAGCTCAAAAATGGCTGAAGCTGGAAATTCAAATTTATCTTAATCTTGAGGGAGGGAGGAAGAAAATAGAAGCCAGGTTTGCAGAATACAGGTTGAGTAGTTTTAAAGATATGAACGTTTCAAGTTGTAATATTTTTACATAAAAGTTGGAATAGTTTTAATTTGGAGCACTTCATGTGGTATACATTTCATAAAGCAGGGCTGAAGCCCACAAACATGCAGCTGAGTAACTTTACTCATGTGAGTAGCCCACTGAGTTAAATACTGTTTTTCTCTGATCTGTTTCAGGTTTGTTTATGTACTGAATTAAATGTGACTACTCAGAAACACTGCATGATTGGACCGTAGCTAATTGAGGTTTTGATTGGAATTAGCCCTGTGGCCATGTAGGATTCCTGCATCTTCTTGTGTAGCTCTGTTAGGATTCTACCGATTTGGGTCTAACTTCTGTGCAGGGAGCGAGGTTTGTATTCTGGCTGCTCCTCCTAAGGAAAAATGTGTAGAGTGGCGGGGAGTAAGTGAAGGCACTGCTCCTTTGCATTTGCCCTCTTTCCCCGAAGGCATCCAGCAGGGCTGGGCAGGCACAGGACAAAGTAAGCAGCACCCTTTCAAAGGCTGCAGTGAATTAATTCCCTGCCTCATCCTGCAAGAGAGGAGCAGGAAGGAATTCTGACTCCCAGGGATATTCCTAGTGCAGTACATTTTATGCAACGTGCCTCTATACAAAAGTGTACCTAAAGACACAATCTGGTCCCAAATTTATGTGATATAAATTATGTAGAATTTAGAGGGCTCCCATGTTAACATTTCTTTAGAAACCTGTGCTGCATTCTGTTCTTAGTTACTGAAGTCAGTCGAGTTGCACAGATGTAACTGTAGAGGGCCAGATCTGCCTCCTCAACTTGAGTTTATGTTTTGTGTGCTTGGTTTCTAAATCTTAACATTCTTTTAACATTAGACATTACCTTTGGCATTGTATTTAGAGACTATCTTTATGTAGCTCTGTAGCAGTGGCTTATCTTTCTGTCACTGGGTGTGGCCACTGCCTTAATTTCCCTCTCACTCGTAGAGTACTCTCCACACTGGCCCTGAGAGAGTTGAATTAGGCCAAGTGGGCCCAATGACCCAATTAGGCTGCAAATGGAGGAGACATAAGCTGGAGGAAGCTAATGAGAAGAAGATAAATAGCAAATATGGTAGGCGTCCAGCTTGGCTTAACAAAGAAGTCTTTGGTGAACTTAAACACAAAAAAGAAGCTTACAAGAAGTGGAAGCTTGGTCAGATGACTAGGGAGGATTATAAAAATGCTGCTCGAACATGCAGAAATGAAATCAGGAAGGCCAAAGCACAACTGGAGTTTCAGCTAGCAAGGGATGTGAAGGGGAACAAGAAGGCTTTCTACAGGTATGTTACCAACAAGAGGAAGATTAGGGAAAGTGTGGGCCCATTACAGAATGGGGGAGGCAACCTAGTGACAGAGGATGTGGAGAAAGCTGAGGTACTCAATGCCTTTTTTGCCTCTGTCTTCACAGACAAGGTCAGCTCCCAGACTACTGCACTGGGTGGCACAGAATGGGAAGGAGGTAAACATCCCGCAGTGCTGAAGGAACAGGTCCAAGACTATTTAGAAAGATTGGACATACACAAGTCCATGGGGCCAGATGCAATGCACCCGAGGGTGCTGAGGGAGTTGGCTGATGTGATTTCAGAGCCATTGGCTATTATCTTTGAAAGCTTGTGGCAATTGGGGGAGGTCCCTGATGACTGGAAAGAAGCAAATATGGTGCCCATCCTCAAGAAAGGGAGGAAAGAGGATCCAGGGAACTACAGACCAGTCAGCCTCACTTCAATCCCTGGAAAAATCATGGAGCAGGTCCTCAAGGAATCCATTTTAAGGCACTTGGAAGAGAGGAAGGTGATCAGGAACAGTCAGCATGGATTCACCAAGGGAAAGTCATGCCTGACCAATCTGATTGCTTTCTATGAAGAGGTGACTGGCTGTGTGGATGTGGGGAAAGCGGTGGACGTGATATACTTTGACTTTAGCAAAGCTTTTGATACGGTCTCTCACAGTATTCTTATCAGCAAGTTAAAGAAGTATAGGTTGGATGAATGGACTATAAAATGGATAGAGAACTGGCTAGAGCATAGGGCTCAACGAGTAGTGATCAATGGCTCCATGTCTAGCTGGCAGCTGGTCACAAACAGAATGCCCCAGGGGTCGATGCTGGGGTCGGTTTTGTTCAACATCTTCATTAATGATCTGGATGATGGGGTAGATTGCACCCTCAGCAAGTTTGCAGATGACACTAAGCTGAGGGGAGTGGTAGATACCCTGGAGGGCAGGGATAGGATACAGAAGGACCTAAAGAAACTGGAGGATTGGGCCAAAAGAAATCTGATGAGGTTCAACAAGGACAACTGTAGAGTCCTGCATTTAGGACGGAAGAATCCCATGCACAGTTACAGACTGGGGACTGATGAGCTAGACACCAGTTCTGCAGAAAAGGACCTGGGGGTTACAGTGAATAAGAAGCTGGATATGAGTCAGCAATGTGCTCTGGTTGCTAAGAAGGCTAATAGCATAATGGGCTGCATTAATAGGAGCATTGCCAGCAGATCGAGGGAAGTGATTATTCCCCTCTATTCGGCATTGGTGAGGCCGCATTTGGAGTATTGTGTCCAGTTTTGGGCCCCCCACTACAAAAAGGATGTGGACAAGTTGGAGAGAGTCCAGCGGAGGGCAACAAAAATGATTAGGGGGATGGAGCACAAGACTTATGAGGAGAGGCTGAGGGAACTCGGCTTGTTTAGTCTGCAGAAGAGAAGAATGAGGGGAGATTTGATAGCAGCCTTTAACTACCTGAAAGAGGGTTCCAGGGAGGATGGAGCTAGGCTGTTCTCAGTGGTGGCAGATGACAGAACAAGGAGCAACGGTCTCAAATTGCAGTGGGGGAGATTTAGGTTGGAAATTAGGAAAAGGTTTTTCACTAGGAGGGTGGTGAAGCACTGGAATGGGTTACCTAGAATCATAGAGTTGGAAGGGACCTCAGGAGGTCATCTAGTCCAACCCCCTGCTCAGAGAGGTGGTGGAATCTCCATCTTTAAAGGTTTTTAAATTGCGACTTGACAAAACCCTGGCTGGGATTATTTAGCTGAGGTTAGTCCTGTTTTGAACAGGGGGTTGGACTAGATGACCTCCTGAGGTCCCTTCCAACTCTATGATTCTATGATTCTAAGATTTATCTGTGAGGGAACAGGTGGGGCTTCTACAAAAGCCAGTAGACTGGCAACAGTGGGGAGGGCAGCAGAGAGGAAGCCTACAGTCTTCCTCCCTGAGATAAGTGAAAAGAAGACCGGAAGGAAGGAATCCAGGGGTGAGAGCAGGAAGGTGGTGGAGATGCTGACCTTGACTGTTCACTACAGGGCTCTGGGATGGAACCAGGGTAGAAGGTGGGCCTGGGTTCCCGTACCAGCCACTGCAGAGTGGTGCTGTTTGGGGAGAGTGAACAGGAGAGTGAACTTTGGACAGAAGAGACTTTGAAAGACTATCCCGGAAGGGGAACCCACTTAGTGACTTGGCCAGAGGGCTGGGTCATGAAGAGGCAGCAGCAGCTCATGGAGTGAGAGACGGGCCACAGACCCAGAGAGAGAAGCCGAGAGACAGCATGCAACAGCCTTAGTTAATATGAATCCATGTTAGGAGAGAGAACCATAGAAGAAGGGAGAATTTATAACTACTGACATTTTAGAAACTTCCGAAAGGACGTAAAATAGCTCTTCTGTAAATAATAATGTTGTGATTTTAAGGTTCGATACCTCCAGATATTCTAGGGCTAGAAGCAAGTGCTGAATATATTAGAAAGTTGGACTCTCCCCTTTCAAATTTTTATCTCTGATGGGTCATGAGAAACTATCCTTAAACTGGACAACAGTCCAGGATAGAATATTGCCCATTCTACATTTAAATTTAATAAATGTTGGGAGAAAAGTCTACTTTGGGGATGGAATGAGGAAGAAAGAATCTTTTCTTTTTTTTGTTTTGTTTTTAAGGGGGGGTAGAATAATTTAATTTTAAATTTTTATTTAAATGACAGCTGTATGAAGCTGTTCAAAGGTTTGAAAAGTTGTAAGTAGTTCCCGGTGAAGCTGGACTAGTGGTCAAAGTGTAGGGGAAGAAGATAAAAATGTATGATAAATATAATTTATTACATGGCTCTGTAGCTTAAAAATGGATATCACCATCACATGTTGGAATATGTATGCATGTGTACATTTTATAAATAAAGAACATACAAACTTTCTTGCATACATTTTTAATCTTTTTTCCATCAAGTGTTATGTTGTGTTTGCCATGGGCCTTTAAAGCTGAGAGGTTATGAAGAAGAGCCCTGCAAGAAACTTTAAAGAGACTGGACCTTCCATCTGCACAACAGCAGGACACCTTGCTAAAAAGACAAGAAAGGAAGAGAGAAAAATTTTTCTGAAGCAATCGCAAAAAAATAACAGCAGAGTCAATTATTTCATCAAAGGTTTACTTCCTTTTTGTTTTGAAAAAGACTTTCTTAGTTGGAGGTTGGCTGCCTTCTCGTGTGTGTTTAATTTGTGATTTTCACATGGTCACAATGAAAAAATATATAAAATGAAAGGTATTTATTTTTAAGGAGCAATCACAATGCTAACCTCATTTGATAAAATATATTTTTTGCCACTGAATTTTTTGTGCTCAAGGACTCATGCCAGTCTTCCATCCCCGTAACAAGTACAGCATGGTCAATGGCAGTGCAAAGTTCCACCTCCCATCACACCCTGCTGGTGTACTTTAACTCTGGGAGGAATTTTTGTAGGGTTGAGAAGGAAGTTTAGTCTCAGCTGTTGGTTACAAGGGAGACAGCTGTGTGGCTTTTATGATAAGGGTATGTGTCTTGTTGAGAATTAGAGCAGGATCTACCAACTCATTTTACACTGGGCTACTGAATCACTATCAACCTGGGCATGACTTGAAATGTTTCTGTTGCCTCTCCAGTCCCTGGAGCCATTCAGTTCACTCAGCACCAGTTCCAATGACCATTTATTTCATTGACTTACTCCTTTATGCCTCTAGTTAAGGAAATACTCTTATTTTAATTCTACCAATGCCAGCTAGTTGTGGTGCTGCTGAGTTAGGAGAAATTGAAGCACACCTGGTTTTGTTTTAGCTAGGGTGCAGTCACTGTGGGAGAGAGAAGTCTTCCTTTTCCATGTATTGGATATGCTAACTGCTTAGATTAGAACATATTACAAATGTCACCAGATTAGTTCCAAATTGGCTTTGGCTCTGGAGCAAGGTTTAGGGACACAGCTGGGGCCTGTGCGGAGAAAAAGGTGGAGAAATAATGTTGAAACCAATACATGATGCTGCGATCATGACTAGGGCTAAGAGACTGAGTGTTTTTTAGTCAGATGTTAATAAAAACAGAACTATTATTGCATCCAAAGGGAGCACTATTGTCCTATACATGTGCAAGTTACTATTGTACTGTGTTGGAAGACTTTCTTAAGGATGGACAAGACAATCTGAGAATTCTGAAGAAACTGATAGTTGAGCCTGGTATTCCTCTTAGTTTCAAATACATATCATTTATATTAATATTTGATATACTAGATGGGCTAAGAAGTCTGGTTGTACAGTCAATGAATACTAGGGCTGGAATCTTGTTTGAATTAAAATGATGTCTGCTAAGTAAAAGAGTGCTACAGAGACGTATAAGGCCAAAGCTTCCAGCAGTCCATACTATCTTTACTGAAAGGCATATTTATATCTTCCACACTAGTAATTAATCACTCAGTAGGACTTTTTGGGACGTGCCTTCACAGAAGATCTTTTTGTACTGCCAGGAACCACAAAGCATGGGCACAATTAAAATGCTGATTTAATTTATTACATTGAGGCATGGAATGGGAATGTTTTAAACGATGTTGACAGGCCGGGATTTCAGAACCACCTATTTTTTAAATAGAAAACAAATGTTGCTCCCTCTAAAAATTAAATTACCTTAATAACAGCTTTCTAATAAGTAACTTGGAAGCAAAATAAAGTTCTTGACATTAATTAAGACTTGAAGATATGATATAATTTTTTAATATATAGTCTTTGCTAGAGAGAATATAATTCAAAGTGATCTGTTTATGAAAATTAAAAGGAAAAATTTACATATTGAGCAAGTTTAGTGTAATAGGAAGCTATTTTTCTGAGATGTGTTTTTAACTCATCAAATTTTTAATATTCTAATCATTTCCTTTTTAGATAATCTCACTATTGTCATTGTTATATGACTTCTGTTATTTTCACACACTCCAAATCCAGTGCCAAGGGGTTATAAATGCTAAAATCCGATAGACTATATTTTGCATATAATGTAACATTTCATTTGAGCTGGATGTGGTTTGGAGCATGGACCTCCTCCTAATGACAGTGCAGGAAGAGGTAGCTAAAGCAACCCATTAGCAGCCTTTGACTAGCTCTCTCTAATGAATGCTACATTCTGTATCTTGAAATTGCACTTGACTGGTTTCCCGCAAATTAGAAAGTGCCATGAGATAATGGGATGTCTGTTAGCTCTGCTGTACCACAGCATAGGAGAGCTAATGGAGTCACATCAGCAAGGCCTGCATGTGCAGGTACATTGTAGAAAGCTGTATACATCTCAGACATCATGGGGGGAAAGCAGTTTCTCTTTGTGACTTAGGTTTTTGGCTGGGGTATCAATACACTTGACATGGATTTTCAAAAATAATACCTTAGGGAGGAACGAAATGAAATGTTTGAGTACTTTTCATCAAGTTGAGAGTATATATGGTGTGTGGCATAAAATTGTCTCTGTGGTCCTGTCTTCCTGTGTCGTCATCCTTTAGCATTTACATCATTTGAAGAAACAAGTATTGGAATTATACCAGCGAGGAGCCCACGTTGTTCAGGAAGGAGCTTTGAAGAAGCACTGCTGGGTGGGGCGTTGCCAGACTGCATAAAACTATGGCTTCTTAATCTTAGTGGCTTTAATACTATATTTATTATTTATAGAGTGCTGAAAATGTGCTCTGCACTGAACAAATAGGGAAGAACATAGTATCTGTCCCAAGGAGTTTAAAATCTCAGAGATAGACAGTACAATTCACACACGATATACAGAAAGGAGGGGTCAGTTTTGGTATGCTGTAGTTATATTTTTTTCAGTGTCTTTCCTTTCTGTCATTGAGGAAATAATCTTTAATAAATTATTTGAATGGAGAGTGGTGGTGTGGAAGGAGCAAGGATTAAAATGGGAACAGTATACAATTGAGGCCTGTAGGAATAGCACAAGCATCATAAGGGAAAGGGGAGACAGAGAAGAGCTGTAGGCAGGAGAGATTTGTAGTGTAATGTTAGGAGAATGCTGAGGCAATATAATGTATAATATGTTATTACACTCCCTTTTTTCCTGCCTCTCACATTAACTCTTGGATGAAACACAGACTAGAGTTCTGCTTTTTGGAGACTTTGAAGAAAGTATTACCCAGGGCTAAATATGAGGGCTATTGTATGTAAAACCCTGAATGCAGGTATTAACAACAGTTCCCAGTCATCTTCAAATAGAAATAGTTTCATAGTGAACAGATTTAATCCATACCAAAACACTGTAAATAGTATTTGGAATACTTATTCATAACTTTTAGACACATGCCAATAGGTAGTAAATATACTGTTGTTCCTGCTAGATATTTCAGTGCAGGTTTTCAACATACCATGTATACTTCTACACTTTAGTACACACACAAACACATTTCGCTGTGATCTTTTTTCAGAGATGATTTCTCACTCTCTGTAGTATGGCCATAATATGTACTGTCTGTCACCTGGATTCTTCAGTGTTTAAGAAGGGCAGCATCTCAGTACTTTTCCAAATAATGTAGAGCCTTCTAAGCGAACCAAGTCTGAAGATCTTCAGCAGGATTCCAGTCCTGGGTCAGTAGTTGATTGGTCTGCTCAGATTTTGGTGAGATAGGAAATCTGTAGCCTGTGTCCAAAGTGGATACACTTATTGGGACCCAGCTGTCACAGCAGACATCTCCTGGCCCTGTGGCAATTAGCCACCAAGTCTACCGGGCTGTCTTTAGCCCCTATATTTATAACAAAAACAACGGGAGTCCTGTAGCACTTTAAAGACTAACAAATGTAATTTCTGCAGGCATAAACTTTTGTGGGCTGTAACCCACTTTGTCAGATGTCAACAACATTTATAACATTCTCCTCAGGTCTGATTATCTCAGCTCTCAGATGGCGAATGCATGAATCCTGCACCACTGTTTGCTCTAAATGGAAACTTCCTATATAACGTCAGAAACAGCTATTAAGTATGTCTAGTAACTGGCACAACCTACTTTTGGATGTTCCTGGACCCTTCTCTCTGAGTTCATAGATTCAGAGCCTTCTGGCCTTGGAATCTGTAAATTGTAATAAGTGAGTGTATATTCGTAAGATGTCACAATAATCTATAACAGATGTTGATGGGAAAAGGTGCAAAAGTGAGAGACAAAAAAAAAGATCTACTGATATAACTTAAAGACTGTGCTAAGATCATGCTTTGATAAACAAGAGAAGTGCAGAATTAGGAATTGATGAACCAAAATTGTTGTGTCAGAAATTAGGCCTAATTGATGGACAAAATAATGAGGGCATGGGCTATTCCACCCACCATTCCCTTTGTGGGTCCTTAAAGAAAGAACCATTGGGGGAGAAAACTTAGTTACTAAAGTAAGCTTCACCATCATGGCTACTCTACCATCTCCTGGGACCCTAGATCTTCATCCTAATCCTGAGATATGTCCTGACCAGGCAGACCCACAGAGAGAGTTCCAGATGATACCACCACCTCTGCCGACTCCCGCTAAACCCTGACCACTTCCTGCGATGTCAGACTTTGTCGTCCATCATGTGTCCTTTTCTTTCCCCACCTTATCTCTTTTCTTTCCTATCTGTCTTCATTTTCCTTCTGTCTAAGAAGAGTCTGGCTTAGCCAGCCGAGACTGCACATTTTGCAGCACTGCTTTAAACCTGTGACCAGAAAGAGGCAGTTAAATGCAATGCTCAGAACAGTCCAATACTAGTACAAGTTTGCCAGGTGTTGGAGTGACTGATAAGACCATGTGTTGGGCTTGCATTTTTCCAGCAGTGAGGTTGCACGTGAAAGTGAACACCAGGGACAAGCTGCGTTTTCTATCTTTGCTGTTCTTTGCTCTCCCCTCTTATTTAGGTTTTTCTTGTTTTGCTTTCTAGGAAACAGGATCGGACTTTAACGACAGCTCTAGCTCATCTTAACTAACTTCTCTTTTCCCCAAAAGGACAGTTACCATCTTTAATACCACCCAAGAGACTGTCAGACAAGTTTTTTGTTTTTTTCTTTCTAAAAGATTGTCTCCAGTTAAAGGGAAAGGGAAAATGGGATATGGTTAAAATGAAAGCCTTTCTTAATGCTTTACATTTTGAATGCTTTAACCTAACGCATTTCCCCTCCTTTTCTATATCTTTAATAAAAGATTAAAAAGACTTTTAATGGTGAGTTTGTCATGACACTAAGCAGGCTGAGGTCTCTATGTACCAAACCCGAACCTTGTTTAAAACTGTTTAATGTTGGACAGTGAGTGGGTTACCTTTGGCTCTTTGGTCCCATATAATCCATTTAAATTAATACAATGCGCACTAGCTTACTGTGCACTAACGTCCCCATGTAGACAAGCGCTATGTCTCATCCCCACTGCTTCTCTTCCTTTGGATTTTTAAACCAAATGCTGCAGCATAAAGCATGTGGGTTCTTCTTAGAGTGCTTGCTCATGTTGATTTCAATTATGTGTGTGTGTGCGCCTTGTGCATGGTTGCCGGAAGGCTTTTCCCCCAGTGGTACCCATAAGATGGCTCTGGAGCCCCCTGGAGTCGTACTTCCATGGTGCCCTTCATAGGGTTCTGCCGACCCTCCGCCTCCTCAGTTCCTTCTTACAGTCTGTGACAGACAGCTGGAATCCATTGCCTTTTGCTCCATTGCCATTGTCTTTTCTCCCAGTGATTCCATTCCATTGTCCTGTAAATAGTTACATAGTGTTAATAGTTAAGTAATTAGTTAGAATAGTTATAGGGAGATCCCCTTAAGGGATAGTCATTCCTTCCAGGGGCCGGGGCATGCCTCGGTCCCCTGGATTCAAACTGCAAGGCATGTAAAAAGCCCATGCCAAGGAGTGACCCACACTCCATACATCTCAAGTGTCTTGGGGAAGCACACCAGAGGGACTGCTGCAAAATTTGCAGAGGTTTTTATCCCCAGACTCAGAAGGACAGGAGCCGAAGGTTAAAGTTCCTCCTCATAATTAGGGTGCCACGGAGTCAGAACTCCAGAGGGCTCCAGAGCTTACCCTCCAGGTACTACTTCCAGCAACCATGCACGAGGCACGCACGGACCTAATTGGAATGGACGTGAGCAACACGTCTCAAAGAACAACAGTTACAGAAGGTTAGTAACAGTCTTTTACCGAGCAGTAGATACAATCTATTAGATAAAGCACTAGCATTTTTTATTTTTCATAAAGAGTCTCTGGATCTTCCTGGATTCCTCAGATGGTAGTTCTCCTCACAGTTATCACCTTTGTTTTTGTTTCTTTCACTCCTCTAAATGTGGAGGAAGATTATAAGATTATAAGAATTTGGAATTTATTACAGTTTTGTGTAGCTGTTACTTATTTTTTATTACAGTTTTGTTTAGCTGGGATCTCATTAGAGCAAAAAATATAAATATTTCAATGTAGAATAAAGGCTTTAATGCTGAAGCATTTTTGGCAGTTTTAAAGTCCTGTACCTGCGTCGTTGTGTTGAAACACCAACTCAGTGAAATTAGTGATTTAGGGTAACTTTTTTGTTGGAAATTCTTCAAACAGCAGCCTCATTCACTGCACAACTTTGGCTCATTCCCAGAACACCACACATCTTGTGCACTGAATGAGGCAGGAGTCCAGTAGAAAAAGTAGAAGTATGAGATCATGTAATTAAAGACTCTATCATAATACACAGTGCACAAGGGGTTGCACAAATAAACTTAATTAAATTAATTTAATTAAACTTAAACTTAATTCTGGCATTATCTAACTTCTTAGTGCTTGTGTTGCAACCGTAATAATCTTATTTTAACTTATATTTTTGCGTGTAATTTCCTAGTTTTTTTAAAAAGGAGACAAAAAATGCCATTGTGTGGCATCCTATTGACACCCACATGAGTCGTCAGCAGGGTTGGAACCTTTAGCTCGACTACACAGACCTCTTGAACTAAAAGAATTACTGTTTGCAAGCAGTAGGTTGTCATCTTCTGTGTGGACCAGCACGAGGGCGGGATGAGATGAGACACTTTACCAATGGGTATCACAAATATTTGCTGACAGCAGAAGAATGGTGAGACTCAAGTACCTTGGGTTCCATTCCAGACTTTGGAGGAGAGGGAGCTCTAGCGAGCAAGTACTGCTGGGCCTAATCATGATCCTTTCTGCCTGTCCTCACCAGGCTGTCCCCGTCCCAGTCCTGTGCCTTCCCCACTTCTGGCTCCTTGTCCCAATCTCCACTCCTCAATCTTCTCATCCAAGTCCAGTCTCCTTGCTCAGCAAGTCCTAGGTTCACCCTTCCTGACTTCCTGTCCTACTCTCTGCCCTCCAGCCGCAGTGTTCTTGTCATTCCCCTCTCCTAAATGGGTGCATGATGACCTCATAAATACTATGATGTACACTGCACTATGTGATGTATAGTACTTTACATTCTTTCCTCTTCTAAACTTTGGGCTGACAAGGATATCAGATTTGTTAGATCGTGAATGGGGGTTAACTAATAATAATCAAGGCCACGTTTGACAATTCATTTCATGCTCTGTCATAATACACACTGCAAAGAAATCCAAGGGAACAGTTATTTCCCAGGGTAGTTGAAGGGTGTCACATTAGGAATCGGAGCTCAAAGAGAAGTGAAAAGATTTCTTTCTGAGAGACAAGATTTCAGTTAGTTTTTTATCTGGAGAACCTCTTTAGAAATGTGATAGACTTGAAAATTCAACATCCTTGTTAGTAGAAGGTGAATTGCCCTCTGTGTGTCTGCTGTAGGATGCAAGCTACATTTCTCAATTAATCTGCTGTACTTTATATTATGAAGGAATGTTCCTAACACTTCCCAGTCCACAAAATTTTCAGACTGTTTTTCTCAATAGCTCTTATGCCTCTATGGTTTGCAGCAGGATTGCAAAAGGAGGTGAGAGACAGGTGAGGGTCAAATTTATTTGACTTTGAAAAGCAGCTATCGTGTAGGTTAGTGCTCTGAGATACTTATTGCTTCTGAGACACCATATGGGAGCTTTGGAACTCTCCTGTCTGGGCTGTGACAATAGTATCTGCTTTAAAACTGTTAAAATGTATCATCTTAGTGAACTGTGAATTAATAGCTGCATGCTTCCCACTGGCATGATATAATAATAATGTTTAACAAAATCATTTGATCATTGCTCAGAGTCATTATGACATATCATGACAGTGTGTACTATGGATCCATTAATTTCTAGATCATAGTGACATTATATGTTAGTTCTAAAGGACATATTATGATAAGGCTTGATAAGAAGCTGTTATTTCTCCATCATTGCTGGTTTCCAAGGTACAGCTATTTGTGAATAAACAGAAGCTGTCTGTCTCTTTAATAATCAGTCTCCTTTCTGAGTTAGAGATACCACTGTCCAGTGTTTGTGATATAACATTTGCTTCTGTCATCATGAGCTGAATAGGACTATGTCCCTGCACATCCCATGCTCAAGGTGAAAGCTGGTCAGCAATGGTGCAAAATATAGAAAAGAAAATCCAAATTTAATGGGGTTTCAGAGAAATATATTTTTCCTCCGAGTTTGTGCCTAGGTCCATTTTTATTTTTGTCCCTGTGCTTTCCTTCGCTTAATTTCCGTGTGTATTGTAGCTACTGCATCCTGTATCAGGTAAAATATCAGGCAAGTCTAAAGTTATAGCCTTCATTTTACTTTCTTTGCCTTAGTGAGTTAAGTCAGAACTGTAATGTTAGTCTGATGTACATTTTAGTATTTGATGTGTGTTTATGTATGTCATATTAATTTGACGAAAGAAAGCAATGATGGGATTAGCTGGAAGGGAATGTAGGAGAAATACCAAGAGAGGTAAAACCTTCAGTTTAATAAACTGCAGACCAGCACATAATGTCCAAAGCAATACATCTCCTCAGTGAAATGTGTGAATAGTACGTGATTGAGATCACAAAGAAATGACAGCTCTCTAATGTCATAAACACCCAAATGGTGCATCAACTCATGTCCTCAGCTGAAAGGCAAGTCTTTTGGAAATTTCTTTGAATGCAATTGAAGGTTATCTTGAACTATCTTGAATTAATTTGGTAATCCAGTAGCTTTCCAAACAGACTTCACATTTCAAGTATAAAGAAATTGGTGAAGGAACTAATAGTTGAGGAAATTAATACATGGGCCACCATCTGCATGCAAGGACCTGTTATGCAGAACATCACCTGACCCATTTATTTTTATCGGGGATGATTACAAATTACTTGTGCTCAAAGTTCCAAAAGAGTGATAAACAATGGAGAGGACAGTGAAGAGCTTTGTCTCTTCCAGATGTAATCTCCATCTGTCCTGTCCTGTATACTAGAGTCATCTGCAGAGGAATGGTGCCATTACTATGTTTTCATTGAAGCTTAGAAAACTTGTTGTAAATCTCTGCTCAGCTGTGTCAAAGGTTTAAACATTTTATTTTGACATTTTTAAATGAAACATTTTGATGTTTTATTTTGAAATTTAGCTAGATTTATATAAAACAAAATACAAAAAAGGGGGTGAAAAACTACCCAAAAATGAAACAAAGAAGAAAGAAAAACAATTTGTTTTGTGTCAAATGAAACATTTCATTTCATTTCATTTGACCCAAAATGATTTTTTTAAATGTTTTTGGTTCAACCACTGAGTAAAAATATCAATTATTTGCTCAGCTTTATATACAGGTGTGACCAATCTGTGCCTAGGCTAGTCCACCAGAAAATGCCAAGGCCAGGGTAGTTGCAAAAGGAGAGCAGATTCTCCCAAACTGGTGGCTAACATTGCAGTTAGATCACCAACCAGTTACAAACAGTGCTTCTGATTCCCCGCACTGGTTATCAAGAAGCTAAAACAGAAAAATACACAGTCCACTTTACCACATGTCAGTCTCTGACTCCCAGTCAGCAACTAGGTCCAGTAAAGAGATAAGTTATTTAAAATTCTTTTCCCTTTACCAAAGTATTCACTTGACCCCAAAGGGTCAGCCATCGTACCAGATCAATATGAGTTTGGATCTTACCCAAAATACCACGCTGCCAGGCAATCCTTTAGTAACTAAACTAAAAGTTTATTATAAAAAGAAATAAATAAATGAGAAATGTTAAATGGTCAAAGCAATCAAATACATACAAGTGACATTGAAGTCCATATATTTCAGATTCTCAGCAGAACTGTGGATTTTGCAGGCTTGTACAGTTCTTCTGGTGTACATCTGGTACCGGGATGGGTCTCAGTCCTTTGTTTCACAGCTTCAGTTGTAGATGAGTAGATCCAGAGGTAGGAAGCAGGAATGAAGACAATATGGAGTTGGTGAAGCTGCATTTTGTAGTCTCTGGTCTGCCATGTGGCTTGATTCAAACACAAGCCCACAGCACATGGGCAGGGAAAGGCTCTTGCAGTCCCTCTGACCACTGGCATGTCTCTCCATGTCCTGATGATTCATAGGTGCCGTCCTGGCTTCTCTTCCTGTGCTCATTGTAAAGGTAATGGCCCTTGGTGAGTCATCAAGGCTGACACCCATCTACCTAGGGGGTGTAACCTAGTGGTACCTCACAAGTATTTGGATACAGATATATTACACCAATCCATAATTTACCCATCCAAAGTACCAAGACGTTACATGTACATAAACACAATCATTTAGCTAAGCAAATTCAAATTAGAAATTAGCCACAATTTTTTAGCAGTGAGGGTGATTAACTCCCAAGGGAAGTGGTGAATTTCTATCTCTTGATGTCTTCAGATCCAGACTGGATGCCTTTCTGGAAGATATTCTTTAGCCAAACATATGTGGTAATTTTAATGGTCTGTGGTATAAAGGAGGTCAGACTAGATAATCCAAAGGCCTTGAACTCTGAGAGGGAGAGTTTGTTGAAGTGGTAAACCTGATTTTCGATTTTCCCTACATCTCGACATTCTAATCAGGACTGTGTGACAAAATATGGGAAAAATGCGCAACATTTATAAAATAACATTTTCAATACATGTGAATTGGTATCTCTGGTCTTGATCGATATCCACATAGGACCTGAACCAGTGTCCATGGAAATCAGTGGAAAGACTTGCATTGATTTCAGTGGGATTTGGGTTGGGCCCATAGTCAATTATTTTACCTTACAAGTTTTTAAGGAACCTACCTGTCACAGCTCTGGTCAAGCTTCCCTTGATGGACACTGATCAGGCTACTCTGTTTGGATCCCAGCACTGGATATTTTACCTTCAGTATTTGCCTAGCACTGTAAAAGATATTTCAAACTTCTGTACGTTTTTGTCTAACTGCCCCTTTTCTATATAGATAGTTTTCTCCTGTTGTTCTCTTTATTTCCCTTATTTTTATTTCTGTTTTCTTCCCCGCTGTCTTTTTCCCTTTCAGCATTTTACTTCAGCTCTTTTAGTCTCCAAACCTGCAAAGATCTATTGCACATGCTTACCTTTAAGAACAGTAATAGTGACATCAAACTCAATGTATGTGTTTTGCAGGACTGAGGCTTTAATTATTTCTTTGCTTATATACATATTTTCTTACCTATACTGTGTTTCTTCTCTTCCCCATGCATGGTGCCCTTGTCTAGACCAGGATTTAAAGGTGTGATGTGAGCTAATGGTGTGCTAACTAATATGTTTTTAAAACATCTAATCTAGATAAAATACAGTGTTTAACCCACACTAAACTGATTGATCTGAAGACTGAGAAGCCTAGTGTTTATCTTGACCAGTTTAGGATGTGTTAAAGGCAGTGTTAGCTAACATAGGCTAGCATCATCACACCTTAAATCCTAGTCTCAACAAGGCCCCTAACACCATTTCTACACTTTCTTTCATTTCTGCTCTTCTCTTTGCCAGCCACAGATTGCATCTTCTGCCTTTCACTCCACCCCATTACCCTCCTCCAGTCAGATTTTTGCTGACATCAGAGTGAAATCTTGGTCCACTGAAGTCAATAACAAAATTCCCATTGCCTTCAATAGGGTCACGATTTCACAGTAACAAGAAAATGGTGGAAAACCATGATGATGCTTCCCCTGAGCTATCAATGGAGAGGGAATACCGTTATATTTTCTAGATGTTAAAAAGCTGTTATAAAGAACAGAGAATAAAATAAATTCAAAAACAGCAAAAAATAATTGATTTTCTTAAAACCAGATTTGTCCTGCCCATGCTGCAAACAAGAAAATAAAATTCTTACATAGGAACTTGAGCGGACTCTCTTCCATTGATGTATTGACCAGATATATTTTTTAAAATGTACTAGAAACCACAAACAGATTTTCAAAACTGTCTCAGGACAAGTTAAATTTTTATATGATTTACAAGATTCCTGTGGGGAATACTTCACAGTGTAAGTCTGTATTCCTTTTGGGATTTAAAGAGGCATTTGTTATACGTGTTTCCATATTTTAAGAAGCAGCTATTAGACCATATACTTGTACCAAATGGTTTTGTCCCTAAATGGAAAGAGTTTTATTGCATTGCTGATGTCATAGGTCAGAAGGCCAATAGACACCTGTTTGTTGGGTGCTCAGTAAGACCTTAGTCTTCTGACATTTTTTTAGATTTATCCACACACTGAAAATTATAGATGACAGTCTCTCTGATTTTCTTTTTAGATTCATGACTTGCAAAGAGCTTTTTCTTAATGAACTGTTAATTCATACCAGTATTCACCTGCAATATAAAATATAATTCTGCTTCTTTCCAAGTTGGTTGGCACCAGGCTGCTGTTTTTGATCCTTTTTTTCTTTTACAGAGGAAAAGGATTTATTTCCTCCTGAGATTTCCATTTTCACTCACAGATTTTTTTAAAGAAAAGAATGATCTTTTTTTTTTTTTTTTGCAGACTTCATTGTACTTAGTATTTCCACTAATATGTACAAGCTACAGACTATGAGTAATTCTGTGTTTCTGGTTCTATTTTAATATGCATTACATAAATGTACTAAAAATCAATACTGCAGCCTTCCAAAGCGTATCATGATGTTCTGTATTGTAGTATAGCAATATCCCCGTTCTGTTTGGTTGTTTCTCTGACTATGATTTTGACTTTCTAGAAACTGCCTGGACACACTGATTTGTAAACTTAATCTGAGGCAACTTTCTTGTAAAATGTTTTGTATTTAAGTTTATGCAAATGTTTAAAAATATTCTGCATGAATTGCAATCCTACCCAATGTCGTTGTTGTTGTTTACTTGTATAGTTATCCTTTTTTGTCTTGAGCAGTTAGCCAAAATTTGGTGTCCTGCAGGTTGTTTCTGTTAGTTGGAGAAACAGATGATGGAAGCAGATATTTCTTTGGTAGGATCCTGTTTATTTTCAAGGAATGTACAAAGTCTTGTTTTCTTGGACACAGGGAATCAAACAGGAATTATTTCCTTTGCTCACAATTTCAAGCCTCTTTCAGACAGCACTCCAACCTGAAAGCGCTGTCTCAAGCTTTTTCTCAGTGCCATGCTCCCAGTGGTAGTTTTGCTGTGTCCTTGGCTTTCTGCTCCTTCTGTGTCTGTTTCTGAGGTGTTTTTTGCTTCTTGCCTCTCACACACACAGACATACTGCTCCAAACCAGTCAATCCCTGACCCCTGAGTTTATCAGATCACAGTGGAACTCCTGGGGCCGCATGGCTAACTCCTAATTCAGCCTCGGCTTTGTTTTGGGTGGAGGCACCTTTTGTTTCAGTTCTCTATTCCATAAAGGAGTTCAGTTGCATTTTACATTTATCTTGAATGAAAGCAGTTGTTATGCTCATAAGTTTCAATGACAATATTATGGTAGCACCCAGAGTTCCCAGTCAGAATTGTAGTCCCATGGTGATAGAGGCTGTCAAAGATATAATAAAAGATCTTGCTGCAAAGATATTACAGATTAATTATAGACATCCATATGTGGAATGTGGTACATGGCAGAAAGGGACAGGCAATGGAAGGAGGAACATAGACAAGCAATATTCTGAGTTTGTAGATTCAAGGTTTGATTTTTTTTTCAAGATGCGAATGAACAAGGTTGCCAATCAAAACCATTATCCAACCTTCACATTCCACTCTTTTTATTTAATAAAAGATAGTAATTTTTTTGTTTTTGCATTCTCAGGATGTTCAGAACAAACATGCCCCAATTTGTCTCCAATTAAATATGAAATAATTATGCAAAGAAAATTGTGTGAGAGAAAGATTTGGGTGAATCTGCTAAGAGATGAATGCTTGGGTGTGCATTGGCCTCGACGATCAAAATTTGATTCCTAGCACTGGTGGTTAAAATACATATTGTCAGTAGGAAACTTCAGGATGTGACTATGCCACATTAGAGCAGCAGGTATCTGAACAACTCTGCGTCAACAAGTTGTTTTCCTAGCAGTTGGGAAATGAATAGCACTGAGACTGTTACTGTAGGAGTATTCCCCATCATTGCTACTAGTGACAGTTGCTGTGGACACAACTGACCGATAAATAAAAACAGGAGAAAGAAAGGGGGGGATGGATGTTCAGACATCAAAGATGAATATAAATAGGAAAGAAACCAGAGACCATGAGGCTGAAACAGTCTATGGAAATATTACATGTTTATAGAGGGGTCAGTGGGAATAAGGGGTGTTTATAACTGGATTCAAGGGGATAATGTGTATTGAAATATGAGTCCAGTGGGATAGGTTTTTGAATACATACTATCTACTGTATATAGCATAATTATCCCAGTATTTCATAAGCTCATAGGAAAGTATTAAATAAGAATAAATTACAAATGTCTGTGGCTTCATTGCAGATCATTTTAGAGAAGGGATAAAAACCGCTTCACAAAATGTGGAAACCATCTTGTGTTAAACAGCATCAGAAAAAAATTATAATTGTAAAAAGTAAATATCAGCTATCGTTATTACAGTGGCTGTGTTGTTTCCAATAACAATTTGGCATTTTATTTAGTCTGTAACAATCTACAATTTAAATTTAAAATAAAGATTTTTCTTTTATTTCCCTCTGAAGTTGTGTGCCAAGCAAAGCAGAGCAGGATTTAACATCTGTTGATGATTAAAACAAGCTTTCTATGGGCCCTGAATACAAAGTAAACATGGATTTTATCCATAGTCAACAGCATTTACAAATGTAAAGGGAGGAAGCTACTGAGTTTTTGAAGAATGAGCTGCTAGAGAGGAAATATAAGTATGGAACGGCAGATGGCGATAATTAGTTCCATATCATGAAAGGCTTCTATTAAAAAATAAAGAGGGTAGAATCCTTTGCTCCTGTTTTATTAAAGCACCCTTTATACGCCACTAGCCCTCCCCTTCTCTTTAATAGTGTTTCCCCTTTCTGACCCAAGTGGCTAGTTAAATTTTGGGGCCCTGAGGATGTTCCAGTTGGAAGTAGAAATTGGTTATAGGTATTTCTTTGATTCAGTTTTCTTTATTTATAAAGAATGTACAAAGTCCTGTATCTCTGAATGCAGAAGGAACTAAGAACAGAAACAGCACTTTCTTAGCCTACAGCCCCAAGCTTCTTTAGCCAGTAGACCTAAAAGCTCGCTCTCTAGCTTGCTTTTCCTAAGGTCACACTGAACTCACAGGGTCTTTCTACACTGCAATCAAAAACCTGTGGCTGGCCTGTGCCAGCTGGCTCAGGCTAAGGGCTTAGGCTGCGGGGCTGTTTAATTGCAGTGTAGATGTTTGGGCTTGGGCTGGAGCCTGGGCTCTAGTCCCCTGGCAGGTTCCAGAGCTTGGGACGACTACACCTGAACCCGAACGTCTACACTGCAATTAAACACCTGCAAGCCCAAGTCAGCTGGCAATGGTCAGCCGTCGGTGTCTAAATGCAGTGTAGACATCAGGCTGTTAGGCTCTCTTGCTTTTTGCTCTGACTCTCTCCCTGTTCTTGTCTGTCCTCAGCTAATTTTCTGTGTGTTCTCTCTCCCCACACCTGGTCACAATACCCCGTGGAACTCCACCTACATGGTGCTAGTTTCTGGACAGACTCTAGTAGGCTTTGTTTTAAGGGTGTCCTGTTAACTGCCTCTTACAGTCATCTTAAATGAGGGACTTGGTCACACATTCGTTTGAACGAGGTTTGAAATCACCCCCTAATGAGGGTGCACCCATCTCGTATCGATAGCATTACTGGTTACTGAACAAGTACGATACATGCTTTTACAATTGATGCTCATGAAAGTACAGGACTGAAAGAAGTGGCTAGTGTCATTCAAAACAACTAGGTGCCATACACACTTTTTTCCACCTGGCACTGCAAAGACATCACAACCAACAGTGCAAAGCTTAGATAGAGGTTTAGCAGGAAGACCAACAGAGAGTAGGATGAGACTATTAAAGCCCACGTTTACCTGTGATATAACCCAGATTTTGAATTTATTAGACATGAAAGGCTAGGTCACATGAAACATGTGCCTCCCAATTTCCTGGTTTTCCCATTGTGTGAAATGATGCAGTGCTGGAATTCTCATTACATTGTTCACCCTTCAGCATTACTGGACTGTTCTGTTTTAACTCTTGGAAAGCTGGGATTTTCCGTGCTTATTGGATGGTATTTGTGTGTGTATGTAACCTTATCCCAGATCCACAGCATCAAAGGATTAGTAATTATGCTATCTGAAGCTTGGCAATTTCACTTCACAGGGCTTTGCTCAGATTTTGTTTGGTTTTGATCAGTTTGGTGTTTTCATGTTTCTAATTTGCTTTGATTTTCAGCTTTAAATTAATTCAGAATCTCAAAGTGAAAATTAGATTAGCCAAATTTCACCTACTGTCTCATTGAAACCACAACTTTATGATTTTTGGTCCAAAACCATAAATAAGCTGTAGATTTGCTCAGAAAGTTTCTGAAACTTTTCACAAATCTGGACTGAGTTTTGAGTTTTTAAGAAAACCAAGCATGTGCTCTGTGGCTTGTGTTTTTCTCAGAATATTTTGTGGCGTTCCAGTTAAAATATACTTTAGAATTATGAATATGCTTTAATTGCTGATCCTAATTTAATCACTTCCCTCACCCTCCATTTTTCTTTCCAATTGGCAGCTGTTACAGCTCAGTCCCTAGTATTATCACTGGTGAAACTGCCTGTGTAATTCTGCACAGATATACCAACTGTTACTCTCTCTCAATCTTTTTTCCCCTTCCATCATTTTATAGTTACCCTAGGCTGCAACTGCGATTAAAAGCCTCATCTGAAACCAAGTGTTACTCTAGATGGTAACAGCTCTTAAAGGCTTAGTCTAAAACCAACTGCTTTTAATTGGAAATTAAGGAGGGGCTTAAAAAATTTGGGTTCTTTCAACAATGTAATGTAACAGTCCTCCAGTAATAATGGTATTTAGATGATGAATCCCATTACACTGAGCTGTGTAGGATGTAAATATTCTTCTGTGGTTAAGAAGAAACGAAAAATATTCAAGATTTCTATTTGTTTTCAATGAATGTGTGAAGCTGGTAACTGTCTAGTATGGTGAAAACAACGTATGTATATTATAATTCTGTCAAGAGGTGAGATTTCCAATATGTGTAGCGCTCATATATACTATATATGAAACCTGACCTAATAGCAAGGGAGGTATTAATCCATTCATTCTCCTTCTCGCAACGTTCCTTGTCCTATTGGGCTGCTATTTTCAGAGGTGTTAATGAAGATATTCCTCTAAATCTGGACAAATGTTATCATAACAACTACAGGATGCTGAACCAAAAGCATGCTGTTACTGAGTTAAAAGGAGGCAACATTAATTTTAAATGAAAGAAGAAAAAAAATCTACAAAAATCAAAATGGGCTGTTAAAGTGCTAAAAGGGGTAAATTGTGTGAATTTAAAAAACCCCGAACAACCAAGAATCCAAACTTTTGGGGCTGTAGATTTATGGCAAAAGTAGAGGAGACAGCTGACTGTTGGCAGTGGAAAAAGAGAGTACTCTGCATTTGTGTGGTGGTGATACAATAACTGGAGCTCTTGTAGTTTGGGTAAGAAGTGCACATGGCATCACAGAATTGCCAACTCTTGCAGTTTTATCACGTCTCATGGTATTTGATCTTTTACTTAAACATCAGATCCTAAAGAGAAGTGTTCATCTAGAATCAACTGGGTATGTATATCTCAATCAATTTCCTGCCATTGCAAGGGCCTGAGGCGATGATGCACCTCCGTCCCTCCTATTCTCTGCTTGTGTAGTATTATAGTTTAGTCATCTGATACCTTGATCTAATTTCATGGTTGGGTTTAGTGTGCAGGAGCTGGACGTTGGTGCCCTGTGATAAACAGGAGGTGAGACTAGTTGATCTGCTGGTCTCCTCTGGCCTTAAATTCTGTGACTATCACGGGAATCCCAGGTTTCATTTAAAAAAAAAAAAAAGGAAGTTTGTATCCCTCATGAGACAATCTTGAAAACATCACCCCAAATGCACCCTCAAGTCAAAAACTGGCAGGCAAATAAAGAGAAGCCTAAATTTATTACTTAAAAAAAATAATCCTGATTTTTAAGCTAATCTTATGATTGTTTGGGGCCTGACTTGTGATTTTGAATGTTCAGGGATGGGGATAATGCATCAGGAGAGTGAAGCTGTAGACAGGCATGTGTTGCAGACTGTGGTGGTGGCTGCAGACAGACTCAGGAAGGTCGACTGGAGACATGGAAGAAGGGGCTAGCAGGCCCTGGTTCTCCTTTCTGCTTCCCGTTGCTGCTGTTATGCTCTTCCAAGGAAGATGGGGGGCTAGCAAGCCCTGGTCTCTCTCCTGCTGCTGATTGCTGCCCTTTCAGCAGAGCTGGTCTCAGACATATTCCTTTGTAACCCATATACGAGAACAGCCCACTTCAGTGGTTACTCTTTCACTTTATCAAATTCCATGCTTGAGAGTACAGAAGCACTGTAGTTGTGCCTGGCCAGGTTGCAGCCCTGCTGCGTGGTTAAGATTTCACTAACAAAAACCCCTTTTTAACTGCTTTATGCATCATACTGTACAGCATTCCCGTAGAGCAGTCTATGCAGATGTCAGCTAAATTATTTCCAAATAGATTATTGACATTGTAGCCAAGATAATGAAAGTGCAGTGTTTCAGACAACGTTATTGTTTTTATTACCTGTGAACAAGATTGACTAGAAAACTCTCTTCATCTTAACAAACCTTTTAATCTCATTTCCTTTTTTGCCCTTTGAGGAAGGGCAGAAGTGGTAGTGGTAGAAGGCCTCATATCTTTAAGGCCCATTGCCTGACCACCATCTCCCTTTTCTCCTGCTTTATATTATGTAACTTTTGAGGCCCAGCCATGGAGCTGAATTCTTCATTACATTTGCTGGCCGTGGAAGCGATACTATAACAATCCTCACTAGGAACTCCATGCTAAGAAGAGTTTACAGGACATTCTACAAGGGGCAGCAGGATAGCTTTCTGCCTTCCAGGAGTGAAGGCAAAGCACATAATTGCTAGAACACACAAGATTCTGAGGATGGCAGGAGAGACTCCATTGGCAGTGCTCAACATTGGCATCAATGACATTTCACCAGCCACCATTCCACAGGTCCTGGAAGACTTCAGGAATCCGGGAAGGGAGCTGCAGGAGAGAAATATCCATACTGTCTTCTCTGCAATCGTTTCTGTTCCCCAAGTGAGAGAATAAAGAAGGCAGAAGATTTTAGAGGTGAACAGCTGGTTAAGTAGGTGGTACTGGGGGGAAGTTTGGGTTTTGTGGAGCAATGGCACACCTAGTATGGAAAGAGGATATTGCATGGTTCTGACAGTTTCCATCTAAGTAGTAGAGATATCAATCTCCTAGATGACAGATTAGCAAAAGGGGTCAGGAGGGCTTTACATTAACCATGAAGAATTAGGATGATGACAGGGCCATCATAGGACTAACACCCAAATATGTAAACCAGCCTCATGCTGACATGCATATAACAAATCTAAGCATTATGAGGCATGTAAGGAACACATCTTTAATTCTCTACATACTAATGCTAGGAGGTTAGGTAATAACAAGGGGAGTTGGAGATGCTTATATATGAGAAGAAATATAATCTGTTTGGTATTACTGAAATTTGGTGGAATGGATCTTATGACTGGAACACTCAAATTGAGAGAACAGGTTTCATAAAGATAGACTGGGAGAAAAGGGAGGGGGAGCGGCACTTTACATTAAGACACCATTGCCAGTGACAGAGTAAGGCGATGCAGAATTAGAGGACTTCAAATGCTTATGGATTAAATTTCTAACTGGTAAAACTAAAGATGTGATATGGGTGGGCACCTGTTATAGACCACCCAGTTTTAGTACAGAGCAGAACAAACTTCACTTTAAACATCTGGCTGTAATGTTTAGGAAGAAAGATTGTATTCTCATGAGTGATGTCAATTTAGAAGATATCTGTGGGCTATATCATGCAGTCAGATGGAAAAGAATCTTCCTTACAGTTTCTAATATAATAGATGATAACTTGTTAATGTCAGGCCCCGGGATCTAGGCAGTAAGGCCTGGTATTAAGAGCTCGCCATAGATTAGGGGCCAAGCTGAGGGCAGTGCTGAAACCAGGGTCCAGGGAGTCAGAACCAAGATCAGAGTCTGTAGACAAGGCA
Source organism: Emydura macquarii macquarii (assembly GCF_026122565.2). NCBI lineage: Eukaryota > Metazoa > Chordata > Testudines > Chelidae > Emydura > Emydura macquarii. The sequence continues at coordinate 199,726 of NW_027130976.1, forward strand.
AATTAGGATCAAAGTCAGAGTCCAGGTGCAGGCCAAAGGGTCAGGAGGTGAATGCAAGGCTGGAGCAAAGTCAGAGTAGGGCATGGACAAGGCTGAAGCAGAAACAGGAACTGGATTGGGCAGAAGGAAATATTAGTTTGGATTTATTTAGACTTACAGTTAGACTTTTTGTTACTCCTGAAGGGGATTGAACTTTTAAGTGACTTGTCCGGAGGGTTGGGCCCCAAAAGACCCAGGCAGAGATGGCCAGCAGGAGGTGGTGACCAAGAGGAAGGCCCAACAACCTGCACACTCAGTCCGAAGGAGCTGCCAGCTGGTGAGTTGCTTCTGGGCATGTGGGAGTCTCTTGACAGAGGACCACAAAAATGCTTCAGGGTCTGGAAAACAAGCCCTACGATGTGAATTTTAAGGAGCGCAACATATTCAGTTTATCAAAGAAAAGGCTGACCGGTGACTTGATCACTATATATAGGCACCTGTATGTGGAAAAGACATTCAGTGGTGGAAGGTCTTTTTGGTCTTGCTGATGAAGACATAACAAGAATCAATGGCTCTAAGTTAGATAAATTCAATCTTGAAATAAAATACAGGTTCCTAGCTGTGAGGATAATTACACATTGGAACATCTTACCAGGGTTTTGGTGGATTTGCCATGTCTTGTAGTCTTTAAAATGAGATTAGATATCTTTTTAAAGGAGGTGCTTTAATCCAGTTTCAGGGAGAAGTTATGCGGGCTGGGGATGAGTGGTCATGGTGGTCCCTTCTGATCCTGAAGTCTATGAATCTATGGGTCCCGTTGTCATCCCCTTCCTTCAAGGGCCATAGAGAGAACAGGGTTGCTTTCACTGCCCTGAGTAAGATTAGCTCTGCATTAAGATGACTATAGTCAAATCTTCTGCTTCAGCAGGAGTCAGGAAGACATGTTTTCCCCTTTTCCCAGTGCACAACTGGCCAGATGTACTCTGAAGCATCAGAGATTGGCCCCAGCTGGAGACAGGACCCTGGATGGGGTAGATCAGTGCTCTGCAGTGGTACAGACCATTTAAATGGTCTTGGCATCATGTAAAGCAGTTTGGGATGGCCGTTGGCGAGCTGCTAAGCTAATGCGAATGAGCAGTTCACACATGAATATAGTCCATCCTAACTCAATACACAATGAACTTAATCCTCTTACAAAGTGGGTTATAGAATACATATTAACTGGCCAGTTAGTATGCTTTCAACAGTTGCATTGTGTGGATGTAGTGATTTGCATGTGCAGTAACTAACGTTAGTGCAGATTAATCCTCCTGTGCAGACAAGCCCTGAGACGCCTGGCTGCTGTCTTGCAAACATGCTGATGTCTACAGCTGGGAGGTGTAAATTCCGTCTTGAGGAGATATACCTGCACTAGTTCTGATCAAGCTAGCATGCTTAGAATACATGTATAGCCGCAGCAGTGCAAGCAGCAGGAGGTACAGGCCTCACCAACCCCTCAGGCCTGTACTTGAGGCAGGTGGCTGTGGTGGACTGAGCAGAAGCAAAGGCTAGACTTTTATTTTTAGTTTAATCAGAGCTAGCGTGGATATGTCTCCTCAGACTGGAATTTGCATCTTCCAGCTCTAGTGCAGACATAAGCTCAGGATCAAACTGATTTCTAGATTTGGGGTAGGAAGGAGTTGTTCATCAGGCCAGACTGGCAGGGACCTTGGGGTGTTTTCATCTCCTTCTGCATCATGGGGCTTGGATCACCCGCTAGAATCATCTGGGCATATCTCACCTAATTAATTCCTTGCTGTTGCAGAGGCTTCGGGGGCCTTTTGATCTGTCCTGTCCTATGACTGTGGCACACAACAGTTGACTGAAATACTTTAATTTAGTCAGAGACATTGGGCTTAATACAGGGGTATCTGGGTGAAATTTAATGACCTGTGATATAGAGGAGGTGGGTTTAGATGCTCTAATGCTCCCTTCTGCCCTTAAATTCTGAAACTATGTACTATAAAAATGAGAGAGAAAAGATTCTCAGTTGACAGATGTTAGTCATGTCACTTAATACACTTCTGGAAGGCACTCGGATATTGAGATGATGTGGGCAGTATAACAGCCTCTATAGAACAGAAACAGCATTTGGTCAATGCAGAAACAGGAGCGCCTCTGATGTAATAGTGAACTATGCCAAATATCCTATCTTCATTCAGTACATTGAAGGTTTTGTCTGTTTCATTAGAAGTTGTCACCATAATATCATACCAGCAGAAGTCCAGTTCGATCATTCAAAGTTAGAATTGAAAGCATGAACTTTGCTATTTGAAAGCACATGAAATGTAGTTTAACTACCAGTTGCTTTAGTCACTTTTAAATTTATACAAAACTTCAAAAACATGCACCCCACCCCAACTTTGTAGAACAGACCTCACAACAACTTTAAAATGTTCAGATTTCCAGTGCTTTCTAATTGTTTTTGTTTACAGAACACCAATTGGTGTGCATAGTGTAGTACAGATAAGTATGCAGACAAAGTCTCTGCTACTCTTACAATCTAAATGAGAGAGCAAGGTTTTTAGTCATCCTTCGCATTATACTGTCAAGATGGCAGCCTCCGTCTAGATTTCTTTTTGCTGATTCTATTTAGGGCACTTAACTCTGGAGTTTTCTTTCAGAACACTTGGGAGCAGCTCCCACAAGATTTATAGATGGTACAGAATTGCCACAGTCTGAAATTGTAGGATTAAGTGAGCTGGCTTCATGCTGGTGCCTGTAAGAATCGTGTGTGTGTGTGTGTGTGTGTGTGTGTGTGCGTTTGAAAACAGCTCATCATCTCTGTAAAATGCTGGGGCACTACTGTAAATAGAAAAAGGTAATCATATAATCTTCCTCTGTCATCAACCTCTCAAAGTTTCTTGACTGTCCCTTTAATAAGAGAGCAAGTTACAAAACTGAAAAAGGATCAGAGAACAGGGAAAACTGACATAGAATGCGGTCAGTTCAAAGTAACCAAATCTAGAAACTAGAGATGCAAGTTAATAGTATTGTATTTCAAGGGTTTGGAGCCCAGTGGGACTTTTGCCTGAGTGAAGGCTGTAGAATTAGGCCTTTTATTAGCAATTCCACATAAGCTTGAGAGGAGTTTAAAGCTTGTGCATACATCTTGGCTGTATAAACGGGAGTATTGAGTCGAAAGAGGCATTGTACCTCTGTACATGGCATTGGTGATCATTGCTGTAAGACTGTGTCCAGCCCTAGTGTCAATACTTGAAAAATGATGTTGAATAGCTGGAAAGGATTCAGATAAGAGCTACAAGAATGATTCCAGGTCTGGAAGACATGGTTTGTAGTGAGAAATTTAAGAAACTCAATCTGTTCAGTTGATACAAGAGCAGATTAAAGGGTGACTTCATCAGTCTTCAAGTATGGGGAAGAGACTTGTGATGGTACATGGCTCTCTAATGTCATGAGGTCCAGTGGGAGGAAGCTGAAGCGAGACAAATTCAAACTAGAAAAAAGGCACAAATTTTTAACAATCAGGGAGAATTAACCAGCAACTGATGTCCTGAAATCAAGACTGGATGTCTTTCTAAAAGATAAATTCTTGTTCACCCAGAATTTGTGGGTTTGATTCTGGAATTACTGGGTGAGGTTCTCTGGCCTGTGTTATAGAAGACGTCAGACTGGATGATTTTAATGGTCCTTTCTGGTCTTAAAATCTATTAGCTTGCCTCTTGCTGTATATTGACTGGAAAAAAAATCTCAGGCTGGGAATGTGTATTGCATAATGTTAATGTTAAGTCTCTTCAACCACTTCCAAATTCTCAGATTATTTTAATTCCAACCCAATTAGAAATCTAATCAAAGTTAGTGCTCTCAGATATTCTTCCATGTCTATCATTCAAAAATGTTTTATTTTTAACAGAAAATTTTCAGGCAGTCGAGCAAAAAGGCAGGACAGTAAAAAGGATTTAACATATGGAAGGTATTTGATTTACAGAAAATGGCTATGTCATTTGCTAGGAACAAACATTTATTAGGGACTTGATGTGCCTAGATTAATGCTCATGTCTGCCAACTTCATTGAGACTGTACTTGAGACATTGTTGCCAATAGGCTGTTCTTAAAGAATTCTTCACTGTGAAATCATTATTGAGGTTACACCAGGAATTCTTATGCTAAGTAATAATCCAAGCAGACCTCAATGCCACTAATCTGTGTGTGTAGGAGTCAGAATGTCTGAATTATAAAATCTGCAACATGACTGTGACACAATAGACTATTGACTCTTAGGTATTAGTTACTGTACACCGTGTCACACACATTCAGAGCCCGTCAATTTGCTGTGTCAACTGTTATTACACAGCTTAATGGTTATACATAATTGTTAGCCAGGCCAACATGAAAGTCATATACACAGCTGCAATCTTATCAGGTCTATTGGGATTGTCCTCAGTGTGGAGTATTATTATTTGTATTATGGTAGTGCCGAGGAATAGTGCTTGGTATTGCTTACTGTGTGCATATTTACTCTTGGCGGGCATGTCTTTTTTTCTGGTAGTGTTGTCATGTCCTTGTAGCTTTTTACTCTACATAGATATGTTATCTGCATTTTTTCTTATTATTTTAGATGATAGTGCACATTTTTAAATTGTCAGAGTGTACCTTAAACATTCCTTTGACATAAAGCAGAAAGGACAAAACTACAGCATAATACACTTGGATTTTAAGAGCCTTCTGCCATCTACAGAAGAGAAGGGAAGTTTAATGGTGTAGCGAGGGGGTGTGGCCTCCTTCGGAGATGGACAGGAAGGCACCCTCGCCCACTCACGCCTGCCCCGCCAGAAGCAGAAGGGCAGGACAGGAAGTATAAAAGACAAGCCCCCTAGCTCAGTTGGGCAGGAGCTGCTGAAGGAGAAGGATGTCTCTCCCCTGTCATTGGTGTCCAAGCCCAACCGCTGCCACGTGGGATCTGGAGGAACTGCCGGAGCTGCCTGCCGCTTGGGACACCGAAGAGCTGTTGGCGTTACTACTTGCTGTTTACCCCGAGGAGACAGATCATGACCCCAAGGTCCTGGTACTCCAGGGAGGGGAGGTAGGAAGTAGCCCAGGGGACCCAGACAATCGTTCGCTTGTGCTGTGGCCTGATACCACGTTGGGGTGTTTCAGCTGGAGCCCTGCTGATCCAGTGGCAGAATGTTCTGCCACTGTGAGGTTCCTGGGCTGGGGACCAGTGGAGTAGGGTGGGGTTGTGTCCCCCATCTCCTCCCCTGCTGCCGACCCCACCCATGGGGTGGCGGCTATCTCATCATAGGCCAGGAAGCCTGATGGCACTCACCCACTGCTTGTAAGCCCCTAGATTGTGTTGGTGCTTACCCCTGCTTGTGAGTCCCTAGACTGTTGGTGCTCTTCGCTGCCTGAGGACCTGGGGTCATAGACTGCGTAATTGCCCCACCCTGCCGGAGGGACTGGAGCCCTGAGGCTGCTTGTTTGCTCTGCCACTGCTGGAAGAGAATCCTGCGTGGAGATGGGCACTACCTGCTGGGCCAAACTTAAATCCCTTTGAGGGCTGGGGGTTAGACATAGCAGTCTCCTCAGCATTGTCTATGGTTAGTTTAGGCAGATCCCTGCTCAGTGTGCTGGCTTTTGTGGATCATATCCTTCAGTGGCTGTTTCTCCCCCTGCTTTGTATAGTTAACCTAGGTGCTTACCTTGGGGCTGTGGATTCCATTGCACAGCAAAACGCCTAAGACACTGAATGTTGAAACACCAAAGACCCTTTGTGAAACTAGCCCAAACTATCTAGCTTGGGGAGTTTTTTAGCATAAAACCTAACGTTGGTGTGGATCCAATTTTAACATCTTCATTAAAGAGCATGTTAATTAAATTCAGAGAATATTAGGTAGTGAGGAGTTGTGAACATGAGTGTAAATGGAAGTGAGCCAAGGTACTTAGATTAGAAACAGGAGCAGCAAATAATAAAACGAGATTCAGCCTGGAAGAATGCAGTTGCTAAATCTTTTTGTGTGTGAGACAAATAATCCATAACACACTCAATAGGAGGGAGAAACGTATGAGGCAATAATGCTGAAAGAAACTTAGGGGTAACAGTAGACAGCAAATTAGACGTGATTATGTAATACGATATTGCAGCAAAAAAGGCCAATCCAATTTTGGGCTGCATGTATAAAGCCTTCACGTCAAAGAGCAGGGAAGTAATGCTCCCTCTCTATCACTCTGCTGCAACTGCACCTGGAATATTGTGTTCAGTTTAGAAAGCTATTGACAAATTGGAATGAACTAAGAAGAAAAACTAGGAGGATAAAGCATCTGGAGGGATTGGTTTACAGGAATAGATTAAAAGAGCTAAACTTGTGTAGCTTGGCTAAGCAATGACAAAGTAGTTGCACAAGTCTACAAAAATCTGAAGGTGTAAGTAGCAAGGATGGAGACGAATTATTTAGCTGTGTTGCTATAGCGCTGCTAGTGCAGACGCTGTAAGCCTTCGGGAGAGATCTTTCCTGTTGACTTAATTACTCCAGTCCCCACGAGTGGCAATAGCTATGTCGGCAGGAGAACTCACACTGGCACTTCAGTCGGTGTAACTTTGTCACTTGGGGGGTGGTTTATGTCACACAGAGATGCAAATAACTTTTATACTGATGTAAGCCGTAGTGTGTACATAGCCTCTGAGGGGTACATGAGGGAATACACTAAGTAACGGGATGATCTTAAGAAAAGAAAGATTTAGGCTGAGTGTCAGGAAAAAGTCCTTTGAGTATGACGTGTTGGGTTGCATAATAGCCTCTGTGTAGACACTGTGTATTAGTCTCTCAAGGGAAGAAAGCCCCATTGCTTGAGACTTTTAAAACAAAACAAGACAAAAAAATATAAAACGTAACATAAAAAATAATCCTGAACTGTATTAAAGTATTTGATGTCCTCATCACTCAGATGCCATATACTTAGGTTCCTGAGAGTTGCTTCTGGTATTTGCGTCATTTAGTGTTGTATATACCAAAGATTTATATGTTCTTAATTTACAAAAGTCCATATAGGGATATTAATTAAATGCTACATTTTATCCAACAAAGGACTCCCACAAATCCTCATGCACATGCTTCTATATGTTCTTCCTTGTAGTTCTCACCTCCTTGAATTTTTATTTATTTTTTTCTTTAAGTTCACCCTCTACAGTTTGGCAGGACACTCTGTCTGGAATAGCAGAGTTAACAACTTCCTCTTCTGCAGTCGTGTAGAATTCTAATCATTCCCCCCATGAGGGACCTTTTTGTGAATCTTAGGCACAGATGCTATGCAGCCCCACTTTGTCTCTGAAATAACTTCCAGACACGTGACAAATGTGGTCAAACTATTTACAAAAAAGAATCCAGAGGAGCATGCATGCTAGACAGCTGGGAAAACAGACATTGACTTACAAGAAAGTTTCTGTTTGAGCTGACCTGTCATAAACAATGAGAATGCATAAGTAAATACTCCACATCTGGTGGCCTGAATCAGGGCTATATAGATTTGTCTGGTGTAAAATGAGGCCAAACACTCATCAACCAACAGGACTGCATTGATGAAACACTTATAATACTAGATGTTCAGCTTCATTTATGTGTTGTTAATTTCTTTAATGGCTTTTAATGCCATGGTAAATAGACAATGTTTGAGTTCTAAACTTGCATACTTTGCTTTCACACTGTAGGTAAATTACTGTGTTAAAATAGTATTGGAACAGGTTAGTTGAAAGACCTGTGGCAGCTCGTGATTACAAAGCTCACCTTGGAAATTCTTGCAGGGACCACAAAGGAACAATTGTTCTCCTTCAAGTGCTTGCTCATGTCCATTCCATGTAGGTGTATATGCACGGGTGCCGGAGATTTTTCCCTCGGTGGTATCCATAGGGCTGGCTCTCATGCCCTATGCAGTGGCACACATATGTGCCGGTATAAGAGGCGTTGCCGCCCCCCCCTTCCTGTGGTGGTGCTGGAATGTCCTTGCTTCGGCAAACATATTATCAGTGGTTTCTTCTATAGCAGGGTTGTCAAACTCGCTCACAGTGAGGGGCCAAAATCGCAAAACCTCTACTTTGAAGGGGCCATACAATGCTCTCCACCGAATATTTCAGCCACTCTGCCCATTTTCGGCGGCACAGCACCAGTACATTTCAGCGCCCCCCTTTCCCTGTGGGGACACTGACATTGCCACTTTAAGAAATTTCTAGGAGTGATACCCGCCGCCGAAAAACTGACGAGTTCCCATTTTCGGTGGCAGGCTGCTGCAGCGAAAGGTATTGCCACTTTAAGACGCTGGCCGCACAATTCTCTTAAAGTGGCAATCCAGACTTTCGGCGGCTCCACTGCTCACTTTCGGCGGCCGGGATCAAAGAGCTTCGCGGGCCACATAAAAAGGGTTCGCGGGCCAAATGCGGCCCGCGGGCCGTATGTTTGACACCCCTGTTCTATAGCTTTAGTGTTTATAGTTCTATTAGATAAGTGAATTAGTTAGAGATAGTTAGAGATAGTTGTAGTTTAGTCCTGTGGGACACTTAGCCCCAGGGATGGGGCTTGCCACAGTCCCCAGGCTTTAAATATGCCCGTAAGTGACCCTCACCAAAGCTGCTTAAAGTGCCTGGGTGAGACTCAGTAGAAACTTCAGACCATGTATAAAAAGGACCGGTGCATCAGGTAATGAGCCCTCCTGATGGAGTTTGCCCCTAGACTGGACTCGGAGCCTGGTCGCACAGACTCTGCACCCATCAAATTGGCGTCAACCTGCCAAGTTCATCCCAGCACTGGTCACTATCCCCAGTGCCGAAGAAGCGGCACAAGAAGCTGCATGCTAGAAGAGGGTGCTCCCTGGTCCCTAAGCAGGACAAAAAGGGAGCGGGGGATGAGCCAAGACCCACACTGGGCAACTTGTCTTCCCCGGAACTCAGGTCAGCTATGGCCTCACCCATTAGCACTCCCAGTCCTAACCAGGACTCGCCTCTGACTCCTGGGAGTGGTAGGGTTACCCGGCACTTTGTAGTGCTGTCCACACCTGAGGCCTTTCAAGTGCCCAAGGAATTGCTCTCCGTGTGTTACCTACTCCTTAAGAGGAGAGACCACTGCACCGGGATCCTGTGTCGGTGCAACCAGCTAAGGGTGTGTCCAGGGGCAAACTCATAATGGGGCATCCACAGAGATCCCCAATGCCATGACTCCACTAGCCGGCACCTCATCAGTCACTGACGCTCCGGCAGCAGTCGCCAGGACCCCGTTACTGGTCCCTAGAAAACCGCTACCAACAGCCAGATGCCCAGTACCGATCGCTGGACCCCTGGTACTGGACCTCAGAGTCCCAGAGCAAGTCGCCAGAGTCTCCACACCGATCCCTGGAGCTACATCGCCGATCTCCAGAGTGCCACTACCCATTGCCGGATTACCACCGTCAATCCCCAGAGGTTTGTCACCGATCTGCAGAATCCTTGTACTGCTTCCCGGAACTGAGACAGTGCACCTTCCGGCACAGTAGAGAGGTGGAGACAAGGTCGGCACTGTATGGTCACTGAGAGAGGACTCCTCAGACTCAGTAGGCAAGGGTCAAGTGAACCCAGACACGGCTGCAGGTTTCCCATTGGGTTTGCCACCAGGCTTGTGGCCACCGGCACAGTGGCCCAGACCTGGGCAGTTCTGGAATCTGTAGGGATTCCTTCTTCCTCTAGGTCACAGATGCAACATTCAGTCTCAGGGGCATCTGAGAGATGCTTGGCAACAGTATCGTGCCTGCCCCCAGACTTCGATGAGGAGCTGGACCAGGCTGCAGAGGCGACATCAGTAGTCCCGGTGGAGACTACCCTAGCTATGGAGGAACAGTTACCCCTCCACACTTACCTGCCTTATCTTCATCATCTGATGAGGTGGGGGCAGGGCCATCCATCACAGTCCCACAGGATGATTTCAGAGTGCACCAGGAGCTGTTCAAGAGGATAGTCACAAATTTTGGCTTAAAGGTGGAGGAGCTGAAGGAGCCTGCTGATGCATTATTTGATATATTGGCGGCAGCAGCACCTTTTAGAGTGGCCCTTCCCCCCATGAAGGGTTGTTAAACTTGTTAAGGCCTTATGGCAAATCTTCTCCTCTCTCTGCCCCCTACATCTAAGTGGGCCAAGAAGAAATATTATGTGCCCGTCAAAAGGTTCGAATACCTGTACTCTCACTCTTCCCTAGGGTCATTGGTGGTCAGCTGCCAACAAAAGACACAGGCAGGGGCAGTCAAGCTCAACCCCAAGAACAAAGATGTGAAGAAGCTTGACCTCTTTGACAGAAAGATTTATTTGACTGCTAGTCTCAAGCACCGCATACCGAACCAGCAGGCCCTGCCAAGTTCCATTCCATGGCCAAGTTCACCAATTCCTTGCCCTAGGAGTCCAAGCAGGGGTTTGTGGTTATTTTGGAGGCTTCCCTCCAGGCAGCTTCTGATGCGGCTGAATCACTGTCCACAACAATAGCATTAGCTGTATCTATGCAGAGGACCTAATAGTTACAGTCCTCTGGCCTGTCTGTGGAGATCCAACAGTCCTTCCAGGACCTCCCCTTTGACGGTGCATTGCTGTTTTCCAACCAAACGGATTTCATGCCATGTCAGAGCTGATCGCCTAAGTCACAGCTCACCCACTCACCACAGTGAGAGTTTGCCTCAGGCTTCTAGATCACATGGCAGCATGTACTTATATGGTACAATATGCAAGACTGCGCCTCAGACCCCTTCAAATGTGGCTAGGGTTGGTTTATTCACTGGCAAGACATAACCTGGACATGATCTTGATGATACTGCCTCAAGTTTTTACCTTATTGGCATAAACAAATCCTGCCCATATAGCAAGAGGTGTTCCCTTTGCAAACCCCTGCCTGATGTTCTCCTTGGTGGGGACATAGGTGGGGAGCCCGCCTCGACCCCTTCAAGACCCAAGACCTCTGGTCTGCAGATGAGTTGACATTATACATAAATGTCAGAGAGTTCAGGGCAATTCGACTAGCCTGTGAAGTGTTCCTTCCTCAAATGTCAGGAAAGGTAGTATGAGTGTTGACAGACAATACGGGATCAATGTACTATGTCAACAAGCAAGGAGAAGCGAGATTCTCAGCCCTCTGCCAAGAGGCACTCTATCTGTGGGACTTCTGCGTGGAACTTGCGATCCACCTAGAAGCCTCACTCTTACTGGGGTTCAAGAATACATTGGCAGATCACCTCAGCAGGTCCTTCTCTTCTCACCACGAGTGGTCCCTACACCCGGTAGTCAAGGTCATCTTCCAGAGGTGGGGTACTCCCCAGGTGGACCTCTTTGTGACCAAGCAGAATAGAAAATGTCACCGTTTCTGTTCTCGGCAAGAACTCAACAATAGCTCACTTCCCAACGCATTCCTCCTGCAGTGGTCAGGGGGCCTAATGTATACCTTTCCACCCTTCCCTCTCATCAACAAAGTCCTCATAAAGGTCAAGAGGGACAAAGTGCAGGTCTTACTGATCACTCTGGCATGGCCCTATCAACACTGGTTTGGTGTGTTGCTGGACCTAGTGGTAACAGCCCCTTGGAATCTCTTGATCTGTCCGGACTTGATTTCGCAGGACCATGGTTGACTACTGCATCTGAATCTCTCCTCCTTATATCTGATAGTGTGGATGCTCCACGGTTAAGCCTTGAGGAGTAGGCTTGTTCCAGTCAGGTTCAAAAAGTCCTGATGGAAAGCAGAAAACCCTCCAATAGGACTGCATACCAGGCAAAATGGAAGTGCTTCTCTTGCTAGGCGGCTGAACGGAACCTTTCTCCAACTCAGATGTTGTTACACTCCTTTCTGGAGTACTTACTTCACTTGAAACATCAAGGCCTGGCATTATCAGTCAGGGTACATATAGCGATCATCTTGGCTTTTCACTTGAATATCCAAGGCAGATCAGTCTTCTCTCATGAGATGACGGTCAGAGTCCTGGAAGGCTTGGAGAGGCTCTTTCTGCAGGTCAGGGACCCAGTTCCCCCTGGGACCTTAACCTAGTCTTGTACAGACTCATTCGGCTTCCCTCTGAGCTCTTGGCGCCCTGCTATCTTCTTCACTTGTCATGGAAAGTTGCTTTTTTGATGGCAATTACTTCGGCGAGGTGAGTTTCCAGAATCAAAGCTCTAACATTGGAACCTTCCTGTACTGTGATTTACAAGGATAAAGTTCAACTGCACCCTCACCTGGTATTTCTGTCAAAGGTAATACCACTGTTTCATGTCAGCCAGGACGTCTTCCTTCAGGTCTTCCGACTGAAGCCTCATAGCTCTAGTGAAGAGACATGCCTGCACACTTCGGACATCAGGCGAGCAATGGCCTTCTATATTGAAAGAATGAAGCCCTTTCAGAAATCCAGGCAGGGTTTCATCACAGTCGCTGAATAAATAAAGGGCTTGCCAATTTCATCCCAAACGATTTCTTCCTGGATCACCGCTTGCATCCAAACTTGTTATGAGCAGGCAAAGGTCACGTCTCCTGCCACTCTGACAGCCCATTCAACAAGAGCACAGGGTTCGTCAGTGACTTTCTTAGCTCAAGTGCCAGTATGGGACATTTGCAGGACCACGACATGCTCTTCTGTTCACACCTTCACATCCCACTTGGCCATCACTCAACAGGCCTGGGACAATGTTTGCTTTGGTAGAGCAGTATTACAATCGGCATATCCGTGAACTCCTGGCCCACCTCCAGAGACACTGCTTGTGAGTCACCTACATGGAATGGACATGAGCAAGCACTCAAAGAAGAAAAAACGGTAACTAACCTTCTGTAACTGTTGACCTTTGAGATGTGTTGCTCATGTCCATTCCATGACCCACCCTACTTCCTGTCTGTTGGAGTTTCAGCAAGAAAAAACTGGGTGGTGGTGGCGGCAGCGCTCCTTATATCGGCACATACGCACACCATGGTAGAGGGCACTAGAGCCGTCCCTACGGATACCACTGAGAGAAAAATCTCTGGCATCAGTGCATGTGACGTACATACACCTACGTCGAATGGATATGAGCAAGCACTCAAAGAACAACAGTTACAGAAGGTTAGTAACCATTTTATCTTGTACAACAGAACCTACACTAGACTTGTTCAGTCTCTATTATTCTTATGTTTTAAGCTGTCTCTATAATAAATAGCTAGAAAAAGCTTCAAGGCAGCAGTTTCCTTAACTCTAGAGAATGTGATGGGAAAGGATGGGTCTGATCAAGTAGTTTCTGCCATTGGTTTCATCTCAGGCCATTAACTAAACAGGTCATTAAGTTTTTGTAATGACTGATAAAAGATATAGTCACTACTCAAGTCAGTAAATGTAAAAGGTCAAGGTTTCTCATAACAAGAAACTAACAACAAATCTGTTCTTGAAATATGCAAACCTCACTGTAGTGTTGCGTGCTGGTATTTATGCCTCAGGGATGCTGTTGGGTTGAATCTATATTTATTGGTTCTTTAATACTGTATTTCACTAATATATAAAAACAAAACCAAACACACTGCTTACATTCCTAAACTTCTCTCAGCTCATGCACTGTAATAAAAGCAGGTATTTGTGAGCGAGCTGGTGAAGGAGAATGGAGGGGTTTATCTAATATGGAATTTAAAGCCCCACTTGCTCTTTATGGTGCTGGCTCTTTACCAATGCAAGGATAATTGTTTTTTAGTAAGTAACCCTATAAATACTGCTGCAAACCATGGGGAGCGTTGAGCACTTAACACTTGTTCCTGATTTTTGAATGCTTCTTTAGTGAGTGGCAACTACACTGTCTGATATTATTTTTAAACAGGCTGACTCAGTAGCACCTGTTATGAAAATGGCGCCTGTTTCCAAACCCACCAAGTTGAGAAAGCACAAGGCTTATTAACCATGTTATCTTTAACACCTGCACCTGGTAGACAAAGTTCCCACATCTGGCATGGAATTTAAGTTATGTCCAAATGAAAACTCCTAGGTTCCTTTTCTCAGTCCATGGCTTATCAAGGCAGATGAACTTGTATTGCTTTCCATACACCTTTTTTAAAAGTACCTTCTGGTTTCTTAGTACCCCTTTTCTACTCAGTTCATCTTAATATTGGCGCACACACTGCTTGGTTCATTCTTTTCTCTCTTGACTAAATTATTTATTGATTTCTTCCTTAATTTTTTCTTCTGTCTTCTCCTTGCTGGTGTCAAATGAATTTCTCTTTCTCCAGTATCTCAGAGGGGAATGGATTAATGCAGCTGGAACATGACAACAACAGGAGTGTCAGGATGCTGTGCCTCATTGGAAAAAAAATTGAAAAGTATCCAGCTGTTAGAAAGGGAGGGGGGAGCGGGAGTCTTCATGCATCTTGTTCTTTTTCATAGACGTGATCCCAGCGTCTCCATGCCTCTCCATGCGAAATAACAAAAATCTTAATGGAAGATAAAATTGTAACTTCAGAAATGTTAAGTAGGGATGTGGCTGGAGAAACTTCAAGTTATGAAGTGATGAACACCCTGCAAACTCGAAGTGCTTGAGTGATGTGAACAGTCATGTCCTTTCCTTCCATACTGGTGTCTAGCAGCAAAACCCAGCTGAAAGTGGCTCCATTTTTTGGTTGTCTTTCTGCTAATTGCAAGATAGATTTTTGATTACATTGCTGTTGTGTCCTCATGCTGTGGAAATCCACAGCAGCAAGTTAGCCACTGAAAGAACATTGTTTGTTTCTTCTTTGTTTTTTTCCTTCTGTCAGCTTCCAGAAGCATTTTTCAGGATTAATTTTCAATTTAAAAAAATCTAATGTTAAAAAAATTACTTAGTCCTACAGTCATCTTTTCCTGTGCTATAATGTGGATGCTTTGATCTAAAGTCCTGCAGTTTCTTGAAGGAATTTGTGTGATTACAATAATGTGCAGTGCTCTTTCTGCTATTCCTATAGGGAAAATAAAGCACATATTAGTACCTGACTTGGAGAAGTTAAAAAGTGCCAGGAAAAAGGTTAAGCAGAGTCAAGTACACATAAGAGAGATGTGATTATTAGCATTCAGGGAGCCATTTGAAAAAAAAAATATTCTGCTTTTACAGAAGAATTTATTAGTGCCTCTGCTTCTGGCTGCTTTATGCATTTTAATAAAACACTAGCAGCAATGAAAGGGTGTGAGAGTTGGTTATGGTTATAGTTATAGTTATGCCAAAACAAGGAGTTTATCCATACAGTGCTGCTGGAGCTGTTCCTGAATCTATCCCCTCCTTACTCTTCACCTTCACAAGCCATATAGCTGTACTAGCTGTCACCCTACAACATTTATTTTCTCCCAGCATAGAAATAGGGTAACAGGGTAAGATTATATTATTCAGTACCCTTCAGAAGCTTATTTTCTAGGTGCAGGATTCAGTTCGGGTTCTTTAACTTGCCAGCACATGATCTATATTCATTTGGCAGGCCAGTTAATTAAAAACAATTATTTTTTTGTTAAAAATTAAGTACAGTTCAGTATGTGGACATAATACAATGTTCCTGCCACACTTTGTTTTGGAATTATTTTGAAAATCATGCATTTACATTTAAAAAATTCCTGTGTCAAGATATATGATCAGAAACTGGGTAATCCTCAAGTGTGTACTGTAACCAAACTGGGCCTAAGAGGAGAGACATTAAGTACAGTTTATGTTCAAATGCGTATAGTGCATTATCTAATTAACAAATATAAATGTATATTTCTTTGTCACAGTAATCCCTAAAATTGTTTTAAAAAAAAATAAATGGAAAAATCATGCCCAACTCCGGATTACTGCTGGGAAATGACTGCCTGGGAAGGAGTGCTGCGGAGAGGGTTCTGTGGGTCACAGTGAATCACAAGCTAAATGTGAGTCACCAGTGTAACACTGTTGCAAAAAAAGTGAACATCATTCTGGGGTGTATTAGCAGGAGTATTGTGAGCAAGACATGAAAAGTAATTCTTCCATTCCACCCGCGCTGAGCAGGCCTCACTGAAGTATTGTGTCCAATTCTGGAAAGATGTGGTCAAATTGGAGAAAGTCCAGAGAAGAGCTATAAAAATGATTAAAGGTCTAGAAAACCTGACCTATGAGGAAATAAACTGGGGTTGTTTAGTCTGGAGAAGAGAAGACTGAGGGGAGATATAAGAGTTTTCAAGTACATAAAAGGTTGTTACAAGGAGGAGGAGAAAAATTGTTCTCTTTAACCTCTGAGGATAGGACAAGATACAATGGGCTTAAATTGCAGCAAGGGTGGTTTAGGTTGGACATTAGGAAAAACTTTCTAACTGTCAGGATAGTTAAGCACTGGAATAAATTGCCAAGGGAGATTGTGGAATCTTCATCATTGGAGATTTTTTTAAGAGCAGGTTAGACAAACATCTGTCAGGGATGGTTTAGATAATGCTTGGTCCTGCCTCATAAGGTCCTGTCCTCATAAGGTCTCTTCCAGTCCTACCTTTCTATGATTCTATAAATTGGCCCCTAGCATTTAAGGCCAGAAGGGACCACCAGATCACCTAGTCTGACCTCCTGTATATCACAGGCCACCAACACTGGCACATGTGCATGAAACCCAACAATGGAAATTAGACCAAAGCATTACAGCCTCGACTATTAAGTTGCCCATGCAAACAAGGGACGGGGGTGCACGAGTGCCCTGCAATGGCAGGGGAATAATTAAGTGAGATATAAACCTGGTAAGTGACCTCACTGCCAATCTGATCTGGGGGGAAAGTTCTTTTTCAACCCCTCCTATGGTGATCAGTTAGACCATGAGCATGTGAGCAAGAACCAGCCAGCCAACCCCTAGAGAGAGAGAGAGAGAGAATGCTTGGTGCCACCTCAGAGCCCTGGCCTTCTCCATTCAATGACCCATCTCCAAACGTGGCCAACCTTGATGCTTCAGAGGAAGGAGATTTAAAAAATAAACAAAAAACCCAGAATACAGTTTGGAGGAGAGGGAATCCCTTCCTGATCCCTGCAGGTGGCTGGCTGAAACTCTGAAGCATGACATTTTAGGAACATAAGACATAAACCAGAAGTGAGTCCCAGGGCTGCGGAGCCTTGCCCCCTACCATCACAAGTATCCTGTCCTACAATTGCAGTCATCAATTTGCCCTTTTCCTCCTCCTTGCCTTTGTTTGATTAGATTACATGTCAAGCAATTATTTTGCAAATAGGCTTTACCTTTTCAGAAGGGGAACAGTGACTCTCTGTGGTCAGTATTGTTGGTGGGGGAGGGGGCTGGTTTCACCATTGTAGTTGGCACATTGTTCAGGGTTACCTGTAGTGAATAATATGAGACAACATGCTTATTACATGAAATAAAACGATTGTTTTGGGGAAACAAATTGGAAGATGACATAATTAGACACTGGGCATTTGTATTCTCTCATTGCTTCAGAGCTGAAAAAATAGAAGTAATTTATTTCATCTTGGAAATGCTCCTTTTCGGTCCAACAATTTATCAGAAATGTTAATCCAGAAAGCAGTTAAAGTACGTGGCGGGAGCCAGGGGGAGGAGAAGGAAGGGATTTAAAATTAGCTTGGAAATATTGCACAACTCATTAAAAAGGTAATCATGTGTAAAATGAGATCAATGAAAATGTCTCTAAAAGTGCAAGGAAAAGGCATTTTCTAGTATGATACTGGATTTCATAGACTGGATTTTAATTTAGTCAGTTTCCAACAAAAATCCCTTCAGGCTAAATAAAACAGATTCCCCTCCCAGCTATTGTATGGACAGCTAATTTTCTGCACCTTTCCTTCTAATATTCAATCTTATCTCTTGCTGGATAGAGGTTTCAGTATATTGCAGAGTTTGTTTTCTTTACATTTTCCATTACTGCTTTTTCATTTGCATGATAAATGCTCAGAGGTATAACTAGGATAAAACTAAGCAGAACACCCCATTTTAATTTTGTTTAAATGAGGGTAACTTTTACTCACCCCCTCTTTTTCAAAGAGTGTACGGATGTGGAAATGGTTTTAAGATTCTTTATTGGATAGCTAGGAAGTATGACATAATTTTTAAAGTCAACCTTTGCTTAATAAAACATGGTTTGTTTGTTTTTTTTACTTCTTGCTTTAAACAACTTGAGACTCATTTTTTGTTCATTTAAAATAATTTATTCTTATTGCAGAAATGGTTGTAAATGTTAATGTTAACATACGCACTTTGAAACTTCATTCTTTAATGCTTTTTAGCCCCAATCCTAGAATGAAATTGGGGTAGACGCCTACATGAATGTTGAGCTCTCATGGGGTGGCGTAGAGGTCCACTGCGGGCATCTCATTGTAGGGTTGGGACCCGCCTATGTTACTGTTCTTAAATAGTAAAAACAATGAGAGTCCTGTAGCACTTTAAAGACTAACAAATTTAATTTCTGCAGGCATAAGCTTTTGTGGGCTGTAACCCACTTCGTCAGATGCAAGAAATAGCTTAAATAGTGAGCTTCAAGGTTTTTGTAAATGAGATGTGACTTCTTCATCCTCATCTCCATGAGAATCTGTTGTCATGTTTGGCTTCTGCTTGTTCATTTGAGACAATATGATTGTTTGCTGGTTTGGAAGAGAGAGAAGTTAAACAGGAACTCTTTATCTCCTCCTATGAACATGCAGGAGAATTACATTAGGAATGAGGGAAAGAAGCTTAACATGTAAATATTTTATTCACTGGAAAGTTTTGGGACTGGAACTAGAAAAGTAATCACAATGGTTTCCCAACAGAATGACTTTAACAGCCATATACTGTACAAATCTTTAAAATTTTATTATGTATTAGTGGAGGTAGATTTGTCTTTTGAATCTCTTAACTGTTTGTATATTTATTACGTACATTTAAAATCCACTTGTGGCAATGACCTATAGCTTTTCATAGCACTGCTTCTCAAGTTTAGGGGAGAGATCAGAATTGGGAGTGGTGAAGCTTTGATGGAGTGTATAGTCCTGCCCATTACAGGTTGAAAGGCGAGAGAGTCCTGCCCCAAGCAGATTTTGCTATGTCAAAATTATGACATTTGGGGTTTAGATCTCAGTGTGTTTCGAGGAGGGGTGGGGGATGATTTGATTGGCTTGTAGTTTCGGAGACCAGGAACCCTTTTGGGGAGAGGAAAAACAATTGTGTAGATGGTATACATAATATTTTTCCTCCCAGCAGAATTCTGAGTGTTTCATTGAATAATAATAAAATATTCAAATTTGTTTAGGTACCTGCCCACCCCCACCTCCCAAATTACAGTGCTGTGAAATGCAGTGAAGATAGTATTCAGTCCTGCACAAGTGATAAATTTAAAAGGTGGTAATTCTCAGCAGCTAGAAACAAAAGCTTTCTAACATTGGAAATGAGAGATTCCCAGCTTTACAAGGGCTGTAGAACTTGCTTTTAACTTAAGTAGGTCCTGAGATACCTAATTTTAAAGTTGTGACTTATGAAAAGGAAATGTATTTTAGTTTAGTGTGTTTAATTTAATGTGTGCCTGCTTCATCTTTAACTTATACAACCATAGACTTTAAGGTCAGAAGGGACCAATGTGATCATCTAGTCTGACCTCCTGCACAATGCAGGCCACAGAACCTCACCCACCCACTCCTGTAATAAACCTCTAACCTATGACTGAGTTATTGAAGCCTTCAAATCATGGTTTAAAGACTTCAAGGTACAGAGAATCCACCAGCAAGTGACCCGGGCCCTATGTTACGGAGGAAGGCAAAAACCCCTATGGCCTCTGCCAATCTGCCCTGGAGAAAAATTCCTTCCTGACTCCAAATATGGTGATCAGCTAAACCTTGAGCATGTGGGCAAGACTCATCTTTAACTTATACCGGTGTAAATCAACTGAACCAGTGTAATTAAGGAGAGAATCAGGCCCTTATTTTTTTTTTCTTTTCTTCTGGGATCTTGTTAAACTTCTAATAAAGACACTCTTGTTTTACAGGTGGAGGAATATAATAAACAATCCCAATAATAGTTTAAGAAATTGCTAGAACATTTCTAAAATACACATTATATATGTCACAACCTTTACACGTTGTATGTGGCTATGATATTGGGTTTGGAATGTCTTGCATAACTCACTGATGACTTTTTCCATTCAGTAAACATTTATACCACATCATGCATTCCAAACACATGTATATTTATTTGTGTGTGTGTGTGTATAAATAATACTTAAACCGAGTGCTATTACAGGGGACATTCATAATGTCATCTATAGTTTAGAAGGTGTTAGACAACCTATTATAAAATATTCTTGTGAACTTTTTTGAGAAGCTTTAACACCTCCACCACTTTTGAAATGCTGCCGGGAGGAAGAGATTATTGCCACTCTTTTGTCCCATGAAATTCCATTCAGGTTTGGCTGAGTTATAAACTTTTGAAAATCTCCATTTCCCTTCTGTCACTGGTGTTGTCAGCAAAATAACTGAATAACTGAACATGCTACTCCAAGGCCAGGGCCACGCTGCTGCTGTCGTGGCAACCCGCTACATTCGGAACCCTGGAAGCAGACAGCATTGCCAGGAGAGTTGGGGGGGAGAGGTTCTGCCTGAAAACTTCTGTCCAGACCCAGCATATAATCTCAGCAGCCCATTCCTTCTCTCAGGATATCAGCCGTCTGCTGCCAGTTCGTCCGACAGTTCAAGCTGTTGAGCTATGCTGTAGGTTCAGAGTTCAAATCCTATTGATGCTTGATGGGGTGTTACAATTGCACATAACGTAATTGGTGTTCAGCATTTACATTTTTAAAAAACCTTGGAAATTACATTTAACAATACTGTTAAAAGATGCTCCAGACCTCAGGGACTATGGTCTGTGGTGAAATGAGCACAGGGTTTAGAATTGGCAGGTCCCGAGTTCAAATTCTGGCTCAGCCACTGATTTTCACTCTGTGGTACTAAGGACCATCACAAATCTCACCACTTCCTGCTCTCAGTGGGCTTTCACCTTTCCTTCTCTAACATAAATATATAGCAATGTGTATATATTGTATATTTTTCCCCTAAAACAAGACCACAGTGAAAGGATGAGAGGAAAAGCACATGGCAGATGTTAGTCATGTTGCTTAAAGCACTACAGTAAGGCGTTCTGGTACTTAAGTTCTTATACTGTGCTCATCTAGAATAGAAGTCTTGGTCTCAATTTCTTCATCTGTAAAACAGGAACAAGTCTCTTATCTCATAGTGAAGATAAATTCACTGAACTTGCGATGCACTGAGATGCAGTGAAGAGCACCATGAGGAAATGAATAATTCTGTACTGTTATGCTGGAGCATGTTGGTGGCTGTGGGCAGTCACAGAACTTGTTGAAATGGATGGGCATGCTACCCACCTTTCATTCCAGCTAAATGAGCTAACAATTACATGTCCCTTTGCTCAATGATAGCTGAAACTATAAAAGCCACTGCCCAAGGCACCATCCAACATGGCAGGGCCTAAGTAGAAGATGAGCCCTGTGGCCAGAGGGGTATCCTGGAGCTAATTGCAAATGCAGCAGTGGGGTATTGATTTTGGTTGCAACTGTCTGAATGTGTGTGGAAAGGAATCAGAAAGCAAGCAGACAGCGAGGAGAGCAGTGTGAGTGTGGTCCTTCAAGGAAGCCAAGTGAGAGAGCGTCCTTTGGGCACAGTACTCACTGGAAAGGCAGGCTTGGAATTTGTGAGCAAGGAAACAATCTTCTATTTGTTTCTACTGTGTTCCAGGAAACAGGCCTTTGTGTTCATTCTTTGTAAATGAGCAGGATTGCACCAAAGAAATATCCAACTCCTATTATCAATTTCTCCTGCTAATGAAAACAACCAATAAGGTCACGAATATTGGTTAACCGTTTGGAACAAGGAACAACAGTAGTATCTAATTCAATTATAAGGTGATGAAGTGGGTTGCAGCCCACAAAAGCTTATTCCTGCAGAAATTAAATTTGTTAATCTTTAAAGTGCTACAGGACTCTCATTTTTGTCTTCCCTTGGCATCTGTGACTCTGTCCTCTCCTAGTTCTCTCCTCCTACACCTCTAATCACTCTTTCAGTGTCCTTTTGGAGGATCCTCCTCATCCCTCCGTTTTTTGTAGGGGTTTGACAAGGCTTGGCACTTGGGGTCCCTTTCTCTTGTTCCTCTATACCTTATCTCTGGGAATTCTCATCCACAAAGAGATTCAGCTACCATCCTTATGGGGATGAGTCTCAGATCTACTTCTTTAAACTCCAGACCTGTCTCCTTCTGTCCAAATTAAAATCTCAGCCTGACTCTGACATCTCCTTGTGGATGTCTAGCTGTCACCTGAAGCTCAATGTGGCTAAAACAGAGCTCTTAATCTACTCCCAAATTCTCTCCCTACCTCCTTTTTTGATCACTGTGGACAATACTACCATACTTCCTGTAACCTTGGCCTCATCTTCAACTCAAAACCTCTCTCTAGGTCATCACATCCAGGCTATGTCTAAGTCTTGCAAATTCTTTCTGCATAACATCTGGAAGATACAGACTTTCCTATCCATCCACACAGCTAAAACTCTTGTCTTGACTCTCATCTTCTCACATCTTGATTATTGCAATGCAATTTGCCCCATTCTGAATGTTGCTGTAAAGATCATTTCCCTAAACTGTTGCTTTGACCATGTCACTCCTCTTTGCATCCCCAGACTAGCTTCCCTCTTATCAGATCAAACATAAGCCTCTTGTTTTCACTTTTAAGGCCCTTTACAGCTTTTCCCCACTCTATCTATCATTTCTCATTCACTGTCAAGATGTTGACTCCTGCTGCCAGTCAGCCCATGATGCCAGCCCGCATCACCCACTTGTTAAACTTTCAAACAAGCACCTTCGTGCATCCTTTTGTTTTGTGTTTGTATTACTGTTTCACCTAGAAAAATGGGGTCCTGGTCCAGAACTACAACTTCTGTGTGCTACGATAGTATACATAGTAAATAATAACTACCCCACTCCAGATTTTCAAGTCCTGCTGAGAACCATGGAGATGTTGGAGCACTACAGAATTGGTTGAAAGATTATTGGACATAAGAATATAGGTCAGACCAGTCATGCATCTAGCCCAGTATCCTGTCTTCCAACAGTGGCCAATGCCAGGTGCTTCAGAGGGAATGAACAGGAAATCATCAAACAAAGCAAAGGCTAGGAACACTTCAGAGCATGGTTTTGCATCCCTGACAGTATAAAAGCTGCTGTTGCTCCCCTATAATACAAAACCCACTTTACACTAGCATAAAATTGAAGTAACTCCATGGAGATGAATGTCATTGCACTTGTCTAAAACTGGAGTAATACAGCAGTGAAGCAGAACTTAAGTTCTCCTCTATTTCTTTACATTAGACAATTTCAAAGTACTTTACAAAGAAAGGAAGTGTAAGTTTCTGTGTGTGTGCATGTGGGTGGGTGTATGCATGCACATGCTCAGATATTTCATTTCAAGATGTAATAAATTACTATTTTTCCAGCTGTGAGAAGGTGGGAAGTTGTGTGCAAACCTTTATGTCTACTGGAAGTCAAATTCTGCACTGACTTTTACCCTTGGCAATCCTTGAGTGGGGGAAAGAAAGCCGCGGAGTCCAAAGACCACAGAATATGGGTTCAATGATCAAGAATACAAGACACACAAAGAGAAAGCAGGTTTCCTTAGAAATAAAGGCTTGATCTAAATCAATTTAAGTCAATGGAAAGATTCTCATTTACTTAAGTAGCCCTTGAATTAGGCCTTAACACGGGGAATACAATTAATGACTGACAAATATGCAAGATACTGGACTTCATTTCTAAAATTTGCCTTTAACAAGAACAACATATTGTGGAAGAATGGCCATATAAACTTTAAAGTTGATTAAGGGCAGGTAAGAGAAATTTGTGGAAATGTTTACCATATGCAGATCAGGAGGACTAGATGATATTCCCTTTATACTGTATGGCATTAGATAACAAACTTACTGTATCACTGAGAATATAGTCCTGATTCACCAGTGCATTATTACATTTTACACCACTGTAATTCCATTACTATTAGTAATACTGGAGTATTGTAGTATTGAATTGGGCCCTAAATTTGAAAAAGCATGGCCAGCTGGGAAGGTATTATAGAATATTAGGATCAGAAGGGACCTCAGGAGGTCATCTTGTCCAATCCCCTGCTCAAAGCAGGACCAATCCCAACTAAATCATCCTAGCCAGGGCTTTGTCAAGCCAGGCTTTAAAAAACTCTAAAAATGGAGATTCCACCACTCCTTAGGTAACCCATTACAGAGCTTCACCACCCTCCTAGTGAAAAGCTTTTTCCTAATATCCAACCTAGACCTCCCCCACTGCAGCTTGAGACCATTGCTCCTGGTTCTGTCATCTACCACCACTCAAAACAGCCTAGCTGTATCCTCCCTGGAACTCTGCTTCAGATAGTTGAAGACCACTATCAAATCCCCCCTCACTTTTCTCCTCTGCAGATTGAACAAGCCCGGTTCCTCAGCCTCTCCTCATAAATCATGTGCTCCAGCCCCCCAATCATTTTTGTTGCCCTCTGGTGGACTCCCTCTAATTTGTTCATATCCTTCCTGTTGTGGGGGGCCCAAAACTGGACACAATACTCCAATTTTGGCTTCACCAGTGCCAAATAAGGGAAATTATCACTTCCCTCGATCTGCTGGCAATGCCCAATATTCCCTTAGCTTTCTTGGCAGTAAGGGCCCACTGTTGACTCATATCCAGCTTCTTGGCCACTGTATCCCCCAGGTCCTTTTCTGCAGAACTGCTACCTAGCCAGTCAGTCACAAGTCTGTAGCAGTGCATGGGATTCTTCCATCCTAAGTGCAGGACTCTGCACTTGTCCTTGTTGAACCTCATCAGAATTCTTTTGGCCCATTCCTCAAATTTGTCTAGGTCACTCTGTGTCCTATACCTACCCTCCAGGTATCTACCACTCCTCTCAGCTTAGTGTCATCCGAACACTTGAGGGTGCAATCCATCCCATCGTCCAGATCATTAATGAATATGTTGAACAAAATGGGCCCCAGGATTGACCCACTGCCACTAGCCATCAAACCGTTGATCACTACCCATCAAGCCTGATGATCTAGCCAACTTTCTATTTACCTATATTGGTACTGTTGAGTTTGACCAAAGTACAGCGTTAAACTGGTAATTGTACCTCATATTCTTTTCTTATGTTCTTGCCTGCTAAATAAGTCTCTGGCCTCTTCGCATCTTGAAAACCTAAGTTTTATTCTCTCTGGAACATCTTTTATCCACCATTCTCCTTACTCTTCCCTATCTGCTCAGTGTTTACTGGGTTATATGGAATGCTGTCTTTTCCATATATGCTTTGTGGTATGTTGTCCTCAGTTTGGCGCACAAGTCTAAATGTGGTCTATCTAAGAGACTTAAACTTAGTCTAAGGAGGACTAAAACAATTTTTCCAGATTTGGATTCCATGCCTTTTCTGTTTTGTTAATCTGATTACATTATGAAGACAGTTATTTCTATAGTCTATAGTTATTTCTAGAGTCTCTCCCAACTTTTTCCATTCTGTGTCTTCAGAAAATACCAGTTTAATATATAGTTTCTGATCCTACAACTTCTCATCTGAAACTTAACTATAATGAAAACTTTTGCATTATAATCGTTTTCTTATACATTATTTGCTTTACCTCATACAGCAGTTCAGTATGGTCCACAGAGCTGGACATTCATTTAAGGGTGTCTTTTAATCTTTTTGTATATAAAGGGCAAAAAAGGTATTGGACTCCATAAGGTTTCAGAGACATCACTTTCTTCTTCCTTTGCCTTTAGCTGTAACGTTACTTTTTGGCCTTGGTTAGTTTTTACTTGTCCATTCAAAGCTGGTGCTTTTAAGTTGCCATACTTAATGTATTAGGCTGCTGTGATGTGATGTGTCAAATGACCTTTTAAAATCCAAGTAGATTATGTCCAATGTTTTCCTCCTGTCTGCTGTCTGTTACCTCCTTAAAAAATTTCAACAGATTTGTCAAACAAGATTTACCCTTTATGGGGCTCTGCTGGCTACTTTTTATATCAGCTCACATTTCTCCAGATGTTTTGTGATCTCATCACTTACTAATGTCTCCACAATTCTGTCTGAATAGACATATTATTGGTTACTGTGGTTATGAATTAATAATCTCCTGTCTCCTCCCTGTTAGAGCTAATTTTGATGACTTGGGAATCCTCTCAAAGAATATGGGTTTAAAGTTTAATGGAAAGGATCCTTTTTTGGTCCATATTCAATTTAGAGAGCTTTCTTTCTTTCTTTCTTTCTTTCTTTCTATTTTAGGATGCCCTGAGATGTGGTGGGTATTTCACAGGCAACACCTAAAATGTGTCCCCTGTCCCGAACAGTTGACAATGTAAGTTGTTCCTTTCCTTGACTGCTTTCTTTCCTTTTTCCAGCCTCCATCTCTTTCCTATCCTTCTGACTCATTCCCTAGTCCATCCTCTATCTACTTATTTGCTATTCTACCCTGTCAGTTGTGTTTTTGCCTCCTTTCATACAATTTATAAGGCCCTCATAGTCTCTCTAATCTGGTTGTTGCTCTTGGCTGGCCAGGCTGCTGCTCCTACATTCAGAATGGTTTGCTTCATTTATTATATCATGAATGTTCTGACTTAAAGCGCCTCTTGTCTTGTGGTAAAGACTAAGTCTCTTCAACAGTTCATTTGATGCCAAAGCATTAAAGGCGAAAAACCAGTTTCAGTGAACACTGCCTAGTCTTTGTTTATGATGGACATGACTAACAAATCTCTGATAAGAAATACAAGTAGTTTAATGTTAGGGATTTGATGAAAGTTGCTGTCCCTAAGACATCTGACTGTGTTTTTCTTGAGTCTGCTCTTGAGATTTAATTTATTTCACCTAATTTTCAAAGTACTGATTTTAGACTTTCCACTCTCATGAGCACCATTTCTTTGTGCCAGTTTTCAGTTATGCTGTCGAGAGTTGGCATCCATAAATACAGCCAGCTGGAAAACTGGTTAGAAAATAACATATGAAATCTCTTTCAATTCCCATTTTTTAGAAGAAAATGCTTTGTTATGGAGAATGAGAGAAACTAACAGTTTGTATCAAGGTTTTCCTCCATTTGATAGCAGGGATTGTTGGAATGGCTGAGAATGAAGGTATGTCCATGTAACAAGATTTATGGAAAAGCCATAAGCTCCATGAAGTGTATGCTATTTGGATCTGATACAAGTCAGCCTTTCCATTACATCTCTATAGCTTTCTGCATATTTGTGATTATCCTCATGAATTATGTAAGCTACTGCTTTCAAAGGAAAGAGACGATGAGAAGGAATTAGAGAACATTATTTGAATGTTTACAGTTAACTCCAGATCTGAGAGGCTGCATATTTTGTCCACTGGTTGAAGAACTGCAGTCTTGTGTGGAACCAACCAGTTTTCACGAAAAAGGAGCACACAGCTCCCTCTATCATTGGAGCTATTGCTGCCAACACCACTAGAATTTCTCCGAATATTGAAGAACAGATGGGGAAGAGGCCAGGTTAAACGTTGTTGTGCAGCACTAAAAATGATGTCTCCTTCTCTAAGACCATAAACTGCCTGGTTATAGATTCACAATTTATATGTCATGGTAGCGATCCTTGGATTCATTGAAGACTGGTGTGATGGACTTTTACTTACTCTACTGTAAACTGTTTGTATTAGTTTGACAAGTTGATTCCCGGAACCGGATGAATAATTTCTTCCAGAAAAATGAACTACAGTGCATAGATTACCCCCTTGTAATTTCTCTAAATAGGAAACCCAGCAGGAGATGAAGATGATGGGAGCCATATAAATGCTTGTAATGGATAAGATATGTGTCTGTCGCTGTTTGCATTTGGTGGGCCTGAAGAGGGAGAAGCAGTTGTGGAGAAATCACGCTGATTAACTCAAATACAAAACCTCAGAAAATTATGCTTAACACTAATCTAAGACTGTTTTCTGGGTAGGTTTATCAGTGGTCAGACTCTCTTATGAAAAGATATGTGTGTGTCTTTAGGATAGTGAAAAGAGCTGTTCTTCTTTGAGTGTTTGCTTATGTCGATTCCAAGCAGGTGTGCGCATGCCGGGTGCACAGTCGTCGGAAGGTTATTCCCCCAGCAGTACCCATTGAGTTGGTGTAGGCTCCCCCTGGAGTGGCACCTCTGTGGCATTGTATATAGGGGCCTGCCAACCCGCCACCTCTCCAGTTCCTTCTTACCACCCGTGACAGTCGTTGGAGCGTCAGTCTTCTTGCTTGTGCAAGCATTCCCCGTGTTGTTCTTAGCAGTTCCTGTAAATAGTTAGATGGTTAGAGTTAGTCCCTGTTGTTTGTAGTTATACAGTTCTAGATACGTGTTACATAATGGCAAGGGGTTCCCCCGTTTCTGGGACTCCCCTTCCCAGGGCTCCGGGGCATGCCTCGGGCCCAAGGCTTCAAGCCCTGCAGATTTTGCCAGAAGTCTATGCCAAAAGGTGACCCGCACAACTCTTGCTTAAAGTGTTTAGGAGAGTCGCACCAAACAGACCATTGCAGGATCTTTAAAAATTTTTGCCCGAGGAGCCGTAAGGAGAGGAGTGCGTGCCTAAAGCAGATCCTCATGGAGGCAGCTCTTCGGCCGCAACCCCCGAACCCGGCAGCAGGTGCATCGGTGCGCAGTGCCGTGGTGTCCGTTAGAGACCCGGCGCTGAAGAAGACCTCGGCGCAGAGGGAGCCTTGGCTCTGACACTCAATGGCACCAAAGCCTGTTCAGCACCACTCCCATTCACCAGTGCCCGGTGGACCGGGGATGCTCGCCTATGGTGCGGCCTATGGACAGGGATGCGGATGTGTTCAGCGCAGAGGTCCCCGGGATCGCTGACAGTGGCTCCGCAGAGGGCATCCATGAGCCCGGTGAGCGTGGGCTCCCCGATGAAGGAGAGTGCGGTGGAAGAGCTGGACCCTCCCCTCCATGCCGGATACGTTTGAGGCAGCATGGGACCTAATTGTCATGATGGCACAGCAGTCCCCCGTTCCGTACTTACAGAAGGTAAGTAACTGTTTTTTCTAAGAACCAAGATAAAACAATTGTAGTAGTGAAAGTTTTTCTGTTTGTTTTGCCCTGTTTAAATATTTTAAAGGGTCTCTAAAGAAAAGGAATCCCAGTGTACTGCTGCAATATTGTCAGGCATATATGGGAATGCTCAGTTCTCTCCATTGCATTATCTAAAATCAACATGATGATATTATCTAACCGTATCAGACAAAAACAGCCAGCCGAGGGGTGCAAGAAATTGTCTCAGCAGGCTGGTAAAGCACTAAAGGTATTACCTTTGATTGCTGTAAGTTTGAGCAAAATAATTGCAAGCCTAATAGAGTCACCCTCCTGTCAGTTGTGGGATGTTTGCCATCAGATACAATGATTTAAAGAGTGAATTTTAACTTTAGATCATCCAAATGAATGATGGAAAATTTGGTCCAGACTTTTGCTCATTCAGTAGCTGCCCTACTGTGAAGTGTAATCTGTGCAAAAGGCTTAATTACTGCAATTCTCATATTGATACAGAGTTGCAGCTTGCAGTCTGCAAGCTCCTGCATGTGATTCAAATTCTTCATTAGGACCAAGATGAAGCATTGCAGGATGAAGCCTGTAGTCTCCATGGACCTTACCTCCATGTTCAATATGAGGAAGAGTGGAGCCAGAGGTTGCCTGCCTGGCTTTATTGCCTCCCCAGGAGTTAGTTATTCAGATTCTAGATTACTTCTGTGAGCAAGTTTACTGGTATACCTGTCCACGTAGCATAGACGTACTTTATATCCTTGGGTTACCAAATTAACCAATTTCAATATCTGTAGCACGAGGAGGGGAAGGAGAGGGGAAAAGTTAACTTCTAGTTCTGATTCATCAGTTTTATTGAGCTTAAATTCTTTTGTTTTAATGCACATTTGATTGAGCCAGCATTTATTGAAGCAGTTATGGTTTGTAGGAGAAAGAGACAGTTGAAGAAAGAACAAATGAATCTAATGTAAATCAAATACTTAATGCTTTTATAGAAACTACAAAGACTTAAATGTGTATTCTTAATGGTAATTTTACAAAACTCCACTAGGCAGCTTCAAATGGAGGTGACAGTGATTGTTTCAGTCTGGAGATGGTTTCCTTTCACATGCTAATCACCTGTTCATGGTGATATTTCTCTCCTTAGTTGCAGTCAGTGAATTGAATAATTTATGAGTGAATTTTGTTGTAAATTTATTGTGTCACAAGCAGGTTGTAATTTCACTAACAGTACACTTAAGCTATTAAGTTAAAAAATAATGTGGTTGATAGGATAGTGCATTTGGAGTTTTTTTCCAACAAGTTCACATCTTACATATTTTCAAAACAGAGTATTTACCTAATTTTTATTCAGAATCTGATCTGTGAAAAAGGGAGAGGGCATTAACATAAATGGGATTGCATTTGCACACTATTGTTGAATCTGGGAGTCGTAAACAAATTACAGAAGATTTTATATAGACAAAAATAGCATTAAACTGCATAGTTCAGTTGTAGCGCTGCTTTATTTCCCATTTGTTTCCGAATAATTGTCCTAAGCTTGCAAATGACAAAGTGTTGAAGTTACAGATGAAAGTGGTGCTGTGGAGAAAGGCAAATCCTTTTGCTTTTGTCTTGATTTTGGTGCTAAAATATCAGATAATTGTCACATAGAAAGTCTACTCATCCTGAAAAGCACCAGCAAAAGAGAGCAAAACAAAACATCTAGAACCCTCATCATTCATAACTTGGCCTGGAGATGTCAGATGAACCTCTACCTATATCAAATGTCACTTAATGGACGCTTATTTCTAGTCTATGTGACATAAAAGTGAATGTTTGGCTCAAAGATCATCCTCGCAGAAATACACAATTAAGATTTCATGTGGCTCTCATATGGACAGGCATTAACTGTCACACATGTAACTGTGTCATCATAGCTAAGTTAGGGCATAATGTAGATGTCATCAGATGGTATGTCTACACTAAAACACTACAGCGGCAAAGCCACGCCACTGTAGCACTTTAGCATAGGTGCTATCTACTCCAGCAGGAGGGCTTTTCCCATCAGTGTAGGTAATCCACCTCTCCAAGAGTTGGTAGCTAGGTTGACGGAAGAATATTTCCATCGACCTAATGCCATCTAAAGCAGGGGGTAGGTTGGCATAGCTATGTGTCTCGGGGTGTAGGCTTTTCACAATAGTAAAAAAAAAAAAAAATGTATCTTATCTTCTCACTTTATACTCCTACCTCTAGAGACCCTGAATTATGGCTGTCATTCTTTGTCTGATGTTTGGACTGGAGTCCTTTTGGAGCTCTTCGGCTTGGTTTCTGTGGACAGACTCAAAGCATTTGCTTCGTCAGCAATCATATGTGCTGCCACGCTGCTCATGGACCAACTGCATGACAGTTAGCTTAAAAAAGGCACATGAAAGATGCAACAGACATTTTGGGGGCTATACACTATAAGTTTTCTTAATTATTCCATATGTTTGCCCTGTCAGACTATCAGTTTCCTCAGGAGATAGATATAAACCCCAGTTCCACTTAAGAACAGACATGGCATTGTCGAAGGGAAGAGACATGATCCAGGCTCATTTTAACCAAAGAGATTTATTTATAGTATTTTCTCTTCTGTAAAGAAGATTGCAGAATGATTAAACAAAACAATCCATCTCTAGTCCTTGATGCCCAATAATCCTCTATTCGTCCCCACTGGGTATGTACACTGGGATTTCTAGCTGTACTGTTGCTTGTTTTTTCCTCTGTTTTCATAAGCGTCTTTTAGGTAGGTCTTGGGCTGAGTTAATAAGAATAATACAGTTTTCAGTATTAGATTTGTATTTCTCTCTGCCAAGCTGTGGTAAGACTCAATTTGGTTGCACAATACCCTGTAGTTGAACCAAACTAGCTATATAAGAGACCTCTTATATCACTGACTCCAGAAGTCCTTTCATGCCTTCACCAGTATCCATGCTTGTTCACCAGTTGGTTGAGTGAGCTGCTCTGCTCTGGACAATGGATGTTGTTGTAGAGGTGTTTTGGGCCACTAGCGTCCTAAATAGTCCTCATAGCTGCTCTGTGTCATCTTCTTTTGATGAATGCAAACCCTGTGGCTCTTGTGGGCAGAATGTCTAAGCCCTGTTCTACAATGAGTAGCTCCATAATTATTGATGGGATCTCTGGTTTCAGCTAGCAAGCTGCATAATTATTATTCTTCAAAGCCACTGCTTGGGGCTTCGACGTATCAAGAAATGTTTTTTTCTGGAATTTATGGCAGAGAGTCTCCACTGAGATTCAGATCCCAGTGAAGATGGCTGCTTTTAGGAGATCCTAGTTTGTGCCAGCTCCTCATCTCCCAGATAAGTGGCCTGAGCTTCCTCCCTGCAGAAAGGGGCCAGACTGATAGTTTAGGATTCCTGGGCCCTCTTGTCTACCATGGCTACTTTCAAAGGAGACTTTATTGTTTTTCCAGGGAATTTCTATGGCCTGTTATACAGGAGGTCACACTAGATGATCACATCTGGCCTTTGAATCTATGAATGAACCTATTAATATACCTCTGGATCATCCTCAGGTCCCAGCATAACCCTGTTTGAAACTTACTTCTGGGCTGGATGAAGGAACACTGTCTCTGAGTGAGACCGGCATAATAAGCTTCTGGTGGAACTGCTGCTACATAGGTACTGGAACTAGGAGTGGCCGAGCGGGGGAGAGGCTGCTGCACCCCCTGGCTTGAAGTGGTTTCCATTATATATGGGATTTACAGTTTGGCTCAATGGCTCTCAGTACCCCAACTATACACATTGTTCCAGCCCCCCTGTGCTGCTGTTTTGGGCAGTCAGCTGATGTTCCCTCCACAAGATCCTTGACGTGAAGATTTCCCAGGGATCTATACGGTCTCCCTGATTGTTATTTTTTCCCCTGGTCTGTATAAGACCACTTAGAAAGTTGTGGGATGTCATGGGTTCCATTGCCAATAATTCATAAACATCCATCTTTACATCTAGGTCTGAGCAATGCTTTAAGAGATCGAGCATCTGTCTCTGCTTAAAATGCTAAAGTGGCACAGCTGCTGCACTGCAGCTGCACCCTGTAGTGCTTCAGCGCAGGTAATGCACTTCCCTGAGAGGTGGCAGGTAACTCAACAGAATAATTCTTCAGTTGACCTAGCACGGTCTGCTCCAGGGGTTGGTTGGCATAACTACATCTCTCAGGTGTGGATTTTTCACACCCCTGGGAGACATAGCTATGCTGATGTGACTTCCCAGTGTAGACCAACCCTTAGCTGCAGGGTCCCAGAGGAGTTAAACTGCCTGGGAAGTCTTTTTCAGCCAAAGGCCTCTGCTTGAGGAAAAACCTACTGGAGGAGATAAGACCAGTGACCATTTTTAGGACATGTCTTGTTCCAAAGCCTCACTACAATAACCAACCACGAGTAACAAAAAAATGAAAATCTGACAAGCCAGGGAAATGCAAAGAGCATAGTCCATTGTAGACACCTACTGTGTGTGCAAATTCTACCTGATGTAGACCAGATTGTGCCTTATTCTGGGAGTCAGACTGAAACAAAAGGACTATTCACAAAGTAAGGTGCTACTCAGCATGAAGAAGGGTGGCCTTGTACAGTAGAACTTCAGAGTTATGAACACCGCAGGAATGGAGGTTGTAACTCTGAAATGTTTGTAAGTCTGAACAAAATGTTATGGTGGTTCTTTCAAAGTTTACAACTGAACATTGACTTAATACAGCTTTGAAACTTCACTATGCAGAAGAAAAATGCTGCTTTTAACCATCTTAATTTAAATGAAAGAAGCACAGAAACAGTTTCCTTACCTTGTCCAATTTTTTTAAACTGTCCCTTTATTTTTTTAGTAGTTTACGTTTAACACAGTACTGTACTATATTTGCTTTTTTTTGTCTTTGCAGCCTGTTTGTGTACTTTCAGTTACCAATGAGGTGTATGGTTGACCGGTCAGTTCATAACACTAAGATTCTTCCATATTTCTTTTAAAAATACTTTTAATGATGAAGGTTTCAGAAGTATCTTTAGATCGAAAGAATATCCTCCTTGGCTTTTATAGGCAAAGGAAAGGTTTTTGTTGGGGCACATTTAGAACAGCGTTGGAGTACACGAAGGGTGTAAATATAGTAAAACGTGATTTGGCATGTACTGACATTTTTGCACTTTCAATACTAAGTTCTCTGTTCATGAATGGGAAATATGAGGCAGGAGCCAAGTGTTTTGTTTATAAAAGTGTATCTTCTCCTATGCTATAAAATCAATACAGTTGCTGAGGCACTGTTGGGTCTCATGTCGATAGAAACAAGTTGTAGGTGTGCAAACATTGGTAGAAGCTTTAATATATTATTCTTGGACACATATCCAAAGGCCTGTGAATGCCTTCAGACAGATTATTAAACAAAATAACAAATAAGACAACACACCCAAGTAAATAGTTGGTCAATCTGGAGTGGATAATAAAAGTAAAACAACACACCCGCCTCTGAGTCAAAGCTGCACTTTATCGTAGAGAGAGAGGAATAATGGGGTGTTCTGTGGTTGGTTTTGGATCAGTGTTAAATATGTTGATTAAAGGTTTAGAGGTGGGTGGTGAGCCGGTGAAGTTTGAAGCTAGCCTGCTTTGTTTAGTAGAATGTATGGGGATTTGGAGCAGCTGCAGATGGACTTAAATGCATTAGGGAATCATGTAACAATACAGAAGATGGCATTTAATTAAGATAAATTGGCAAAGTAGTAGTATGCAATTCATGTATTGATGACCTGAAAACCTGCAGGATCTACTGAAGAATTAGACATGAGTCACTCTGCATATGCAAACGATGCTCTTGGCAGCATTGGAGAAGGGTTAGAAAATAAAATACAAAATGTTGTCATTTGGGATGTTGTGACCAGTATTTGTACCTTCAGCTCAAAAAAATATAACTGAAATTGAAAAGATCCAAAGTGGGGAAATGAAGGTGATTTGAAGTGTTGTGAGCAGGGCACGCATATAATAAAAAAAAGAGGTATTATTTATTCTGGAAAGTGAAAGAATTAGAGGGCTGTGATTACAGTATTCAAAATTAAGTATAAGGAGCATAGTGAAAATGCCTGTCCTGCTTTCTATTTCTTTGCATAATGGAGCTGATATAAAGGAAAAAGAGAATGACATGAAATTTCTCCCTGCCCTGACCTCCCCCCCCAGCTACAATAGGATTCTATTTTTATTTCTTGTATCTAATAGTGTAAAAGTTATTGTGCTTCAGGATAGTTTAATCCCATTCCAAAAGGTGGTTTAGTGGACTTCAGTATGTAGCTGGACATCTTGTAGGGCTCTTAAGTGAACATCTTGGGGGAGGAGTAGTTGATCGGGAAAAACTTTTGAGCCTAAATGTTCATTGCCAGCTCTTACTCTTAGAACGTGCACATTCTGGGAGTGGACTTCTTTTTTGTATTAGGTGAGATGTCCTTGTGTAATCATAAAACGTTTTAGCTTGCATTTTGGAAATTCTAGGTACCTTGAGGATCTAACACTTCTGGTTTTTGCATTTTAATTTCTACAACCTCTTCTATTCTCTGTTGCCCTTTACAGTTGGAAACAAGTTAGCTGTGCAGCTGTATTTTTTTTCCAACTCTGTTTTCATTTACAATAATAGAAGATGACTATTCAGTGTTTACTAATTCTTAGAAACTCCTCGTGGATCCTTTATGGCTGGGTTTTTAGTACGGTTTCAATACCTGGAAGTTATATGAGAAGGCTCTTGTCGGGTAGGATGAGAGGCAGAAGGAGGTGCCCAGGAAGTTATCACTCTTATTCTGCTCTTTCAGTCTGTTAGCTACATGGGTTGGCATTACTAATTATTTAAATAGTCATATAGTATCAAAAGTATATTCTGCTGTGCTAGTCTAAAACTGGGACTGAAAGGGGTCAGAGGCCAGAGAGCTTCAAGAGAAGTTACCTGTTTTCTTACTAGTACATCTGGATACCCTTCCCACCATTAATTATTTTTAAATATCTAGCAGACTCAGGGCATAAAATCTAGGAAAGCAGAATTACACAATTCCCTGTATTCTTTGCTTTTAAAAGTAGAATGTGCTGTACAAAGTTTAGACTTCCCTGGTTAAATAGGTTGGTGTGTGGTTATAATAATGGTTGAGACAATACATAGATAGCAGACTAAAAAAAAATAGGTACAGTAGTCTCTATTCTGGAATTTTTGGATAAACAAAGCATTGCTACCTAAGCATTGTATAGCATTGTTTGTGGACTACATCAGTGGTTATCAATCAGGGGTAAGTGTATCCCTGGGGGTACGCAGAGGTCTTCCAGGAGGTACATCAACTTATCTAGATATTTGTCTAATTTTTTACAACAGGCTACATAAAAAGAACAAGTAAAGTCAGTACAAACTAAAATTTCATACAGACAATAACTTTATACTGTTTTACATACTAGTATATGGTAAGTCTCACACTGTAAGTACAATATTTATATTCCAATCGATTTATTTTATAGTTATGTGGTAAAAGTGAGAAAGTAAGCCATTTGTCAGCACTAGTGTGCTGTGACACGTTTGTATTTTTAAGTCTGATTTTGTAAGTAAGTAGTTTTTAAGTGAAGTGAAACTTGGGGTACGCAAAACAAATCAACTCCTGAAAAGTGTACAGTAGTCTGGGAAGATTGAGAACCACTGCACTAGGACACAATATGTCTCAGTGTGAATGTGAGAGTCCTTTGCTTTATCAGTCATATTAATGCTAGACTCCGGCTAAAAGCAGTATAGAGAAATCTGTTTTCCTTGAGTACTCCTCACACTGCTAACTACTGGACAAGTAGATTAAATTACAATAGATTTGTTACTATAATGTTTGCAGAACTAGGGAAATAAGGAGGACTTCATTGTAATCAACTGTGTGGATCATTTTAGTTTATATATCTCTACTGCTTTTCTCCTGTCATTGTAAATCACAATTAAAAATTGAGAAAGCATTTCCACTTTTCATTTCTCAGATGAAATTTCTGTTAGAAGTCCTGTGTTGTGTGTATGGTTGTGTGTGTTAAATTTTTAATTTGCTTCATTTGTCTGTTCAGTTGATGTAACTGATGTGCATCCTTTCGCCCCAGGATACAGGTTAATAACCTCCTAACCTGAGAAAAAAAGCATGATAAAAGGAGAACACCCCATGGCTTAGGGGACCATTTATAATATTTTATCTTTTTTTATTCTGTTCCTTTATTTTTTTGCCCTTTTTCCCTAAAGCATTTTGCACTTTCAATGCCTTGATGGACATTTAAAAAAAATTAATTACTTCAGGTTTTGATGAAAAAAATAATTCATAGCAAATCTACAAGAAAGCTAATCACACTTACCTTTTCTGAAAGTCCTTGCAAAATGAGATGGGGAAATATATAGCATCAATAATTTGTGTTCATTGTCTGAAAAAATCCTTTTTTCCATTTGTTCATAATGCAGGAGGGGAGGTGCCAAATGAATCTTGCTCTTAAATCATGAAGTCTGATCAGTGTGTAAAGGAAGTATTCAGCTACCATTAAGGGATCCAAGATATTTTGGATGGCCTGGGCAAGGAGAAGAGGAAAGAGACAAAGGTATTTTGCATGGTATGGAGTAGTTTGCAGATGTGATCTTGATACTTATATTTTCCCGTGAAATGTGAACCCTTATTACACTCACTAAGGATAACTCTCTCTACATGTCATGCTCTTGAGTCAGGTCTCTAACTACTCAGAGATATGATCTCTGCTCTTTAAAAAAGTGAGGGTCTCAAGGTGTTTTGCTGAATAAGGACCTTCAAAAGCAGTAGCCTTAAAAAGGTCCCAAGGGTCAGGGGGAGAAAAGAATAACTGTACCTGCCCCAAAGAACCTCTGGAATCTTGGTGATGGCTAGGGAAAAACAGCCCTCAACCTGCCAAAAGAGGAAAGAGAGTGGGATTTGGAGGTATTGGGAAGGAACCCCTTTTAATGCCATGTCTTTATACTCACCCCCATGGTAAGTTTAGTACTCATTAATCAGGAGAGAAGGCCCAGTACTTCTACTAATTACACAAGCACCCTATTTAGTGTGACTCAGCTCAGGTGTCTGGAAACATCTGGTTCATGCTGGGTGTACTCTGACACTCCAAACAAACATATCCTGAACAAACTTGAGAAATATAGCCTAGACAAACCTACTATAAGGTGGTTGCACAACTGGCTGGAAGACCATACTCAGAGTAGTTATCAATGGCTCACAATTGTGCTGGAAAGGCATATCAAATGGGATGCCACAGCCATCTATCCTGAGTCTGGTTCTGTTCAATGTCTTCTTAAAACTATTTGGATAATGGCATAGAGAGTACACTTATAAGGTCTGTGGATGATACCAAGATAGGAGGAGTTGCAAGCACTTTGGAGGACAGGATTTAAATTCAAAGTGATCTTGACAAACTGGAGAGATGGTCTGAATTTAATAGGATAAAATTCAATAAGGATAAATGCAATGGGAAATGACTGCAGGGAATGGAGCTGGGGGTTCTAGTGGATCACAAACTAAATATGGGTCAACTATGTACCGCTGCAGCAAAAAAAACCCAGACAAACTACGAACACCATTCTGGGATGTATTAGCAAATAGCAAGATGCAAGAAGTAATTCTTCTGCTCTACTCTGCGCTAATAAGCCCTCAACTGGAATAGTGTGTTCAGTTCTGGGCGCCACATTCCAGAAAAGATGTGAACAAATTGGAGAAAGTCCACAGGAGAGTAACAAAAATGATTGAAGGTCTAGAAAACATGACCTTTGAGGAAGGATTGAAAAAACTGGGTTTGTTTAGTCAGGAGAAGAGATAGCTGAGGGAGTACATAAGTCTTCAAGTGCATGAAAGGTTGGCAGATAAATTGTTCTCCATAACCACTGAGTACTGGACAAGAAGTAAGGGGCTTAAATTGCAGAAAGGAAGTTTTAGATAAGACATTAAGAAAACTTCTTAGCTGTAAGGTTAGTTAAGCACTGGAACAAATTATTTAGGGAGGCTGTGGAATCTCCATCATTGGAGGTTTTTAAGAACAGGTTGGACAAACACCCGTCAAGGATGGTCTAGATAATTCTTAGTCCTGCCTCAGTGCAGGGAATTGGGCTAGATGACCTAATGAGATCCCTGACAGTCCTACATTTCTATGATTCTGTGATTAGTTATTCCTCAACTCACATTATATCATCTCATTAGCACAAATAATAGATTTTGCAATACTTTCTGGACTCACTTAGTCAGTTATACCTATCTGTATCTAGCTGTTTTTTTTTAGGATAGAGCCTCTAACACATCTGACTCCAGGCTGATGAGGTGGTGGCTTCAACAGGTGCGGGGTAACACTGGTGATGCTGTTGGTCCCCTCATTCTTTTAACAGTCCCTAACCATTAAGCATTCTTAGTACTACAGAGAACCTCTGTACCTCTTCTTTAACCCTTTCATCCTGGAACGCTATTCCTTTTGCATTTCACTATGTCAAATGAAAATACTTGCCTACAATAAGATCTCCAAAAATTCACTAGTTTGAAAGATTGAAACAGTACAGTCTCTCTTGCTGTTTGCAACATCTTCACCCAGAGAAATCTGCATCAGAAAAACTAACACTACACCATTTTTTTTCAAAGACTGAATAATGCTCTCATGCTGAAAAAAGAATTTTTAAGACTATCATAGAATCATAAAATCCTAGAAGATTAGAGTTGGAAGGGACCTCAGCAGGTCATCTAGTCCAACCCCCTGCTCAAAGAGGGACTAACCTCAGCTAAATCATCCCAACCAGGGCTTTATCAAGCCGCAGCTTAAAAACCTCTAAAGATGAAGATTCCACCACCTCCTAGGTAACCCATTCCTGTGCTTCACCACCCTCCTAGTGAAAAGCTTTTTCCTAATGTCCAACCTAGACCTCCCGCCCTGCAACTTGAGACCATTGCTCCTTGTTCTATGAGTAACAGTGCCATCTGGTGACTCCCTCCATAACAGTATGCTTGCACAGCATGTGGCAACATTAAGGCCCAACCTGGTTGTGACTATGAGGCACTACCATAATATATGGCATATAATTAATGGGCCTCACAATCAAAAGATAACATATTTAAAATTGATAGAAGGAAACAGATGTTACACAATGCATACTTAACCTTTGGGACTTGGTGCCGCAAGGCATTTTTGAGGTCAAGAACTTAGCAAGATTACAAAAAAATTAGACTGTTTATATGAATAATTAGAACCTTCCCAGATACATCAAATAGAATAAACATTATAAGGGATATAAACCCTTTGGCTTCAAGGCGTACATGCCTTAAATTGGGCAGAAACTTTCCCTATGACAAGTTATCGCATAATTGTTCATTACAGGATTTCTTGTGCCTTCCTATGAAGCATTTAGTACCAGTGGCATGCTGGTTTAGTTGGACCATTGGTCTGATCCAGTCTGACAGTTCCTATATTCAGAAGTAACATACGTTTCATGCAGCTAAATGAAAACTTTACCTCTTCATTGTGACTCTGTATGATCAACTGTTATTTCAAGATAAACTGTTCATCGTTCAAATATTAGCCAAGTGAACTCAGCTTGTGTTTTATCGTGGTCCTATTCCAAAACCCTCCATTTATAGGTCAAGGTTAAGAGGATCTGGAAAAACAGACATCTGTGTTTGTTATGCAGTAAAGTGTAATGAGCACTGGTGACTCTTTCTAATACACTTCAGCTGGGTATGGAAATGAAAACTATTAAATGTATAACCCATAACTCTATGGGGAGCTGATTGGTAACAAAACTGAAGAATATTTGCCGTAGCTAATAGGAAAGTTGCTGGATGATGAGAATGTGATGTTTTATTTGCAAATGTGATGGAGAGCTAGTTAATAAGTGCAAATGAGGATTTAGTCAGTCAGTTTTTAAATTTAGTCAAATTTATGAATTCCCAGTTGCACAATAAAAACAAATAAAAGATATTAATTTTGCATGTTTGAAATATTCTAAATTTAACTTGTTATGTGTGCATCTACTAAGTATGTTTTCAGTACATATAATGGATATTATATAATATATAGACTAAATAATAGTTTACTTAGAAACTTACTGTAATGCAGTTTTCTATAGACTAATTCTCTATAAATTATCATAAGGTTTAAAAAAGCCACTTACTAATACTGCCTGTTGTATATGTACATGGCGTTAAGTGTTTGTCAGCTGATATGCATGCACCTTGGAAGTGTTGAAGCTTACGGCATAGCTGAGTGTGCCTTTCCAAGCACCTGAATGCACACCCTAAAGTGGTGTTGTGTTCATATGGCCCAATTCACTCATGTGTTACACCAATGTAATTCCACTGAAATCTTTGGAGTGTAAAACTGAGGAATGCAGTGGTGAATTAGACCATAAAATGGCTATTACTAATCACTAGACACACACTGTAGGATGCAGTCTTGTGTTACAATGGACTTATTAGATCTGTTTTAATTCTAAACTCAAGGATATAGTTTTAATTTTTTTAACCCTGAGATGGTCAGCTTCTACAGAGAGGGGGCCAATCATTTGTACTGCTCCAGCAGAGCCAAAGGGCCTTAAAGCTGTCATAAGTGAGCAGCTGAGGATTCCTCTGGTCTGTGTGGGCCATTACAAGCTAGCATAAGGAGAGAGGAGTGCTGGGGCTGAACTGATTTTGGCCAGTCTCAAGATTGGGGGAGTGGTTTGGAAAGGTGGTGTGAAGCCTTTCCTTTGATAATCTCCCATATCCCCCAGGGATAACAAGCGTTGCTGCAGAATATTGACTGATCTAGCCCCAAAACATTTAAAATGTGTCCGTTGCATGTGTAAAAAGTAGAGATTAATAAAACTAGTCTTGAAAAGCCTTATCTCAATTACAGCAGTCTGCTTTCCCCTAGGTCCAAGTTGTTAGGATGTGGTCACTTAATAAGGTGATGGTGAGGCAAGTCTTTTGGCTTATTCTATTATCTAAAGGCAGGGACTGCTTTCAGTTCTGATGCTTCCCAGTTCATCCCTGAGCCCCTGAAACACCCCGGTGGTGTTTTTCCTCCTACTTGTACTTTCACTAGGAGAATAGGTTCTGTTTTAAAAACATGTTAGCTAACAGGTTTTAATTAATGTTTTTAAATGCTAGTACAGCAAATACATTAGTTGGCTGTGGTCAACCCTAGTGGGCAGTAGAATTATATTTACTATGGGAACTGTAACTTTGAATGTCTTGACATTTGTGCGTGTAATATCTCATCCATAAAGATCTATGGATGCAGATATTTTTCCATATAGCTTGCTTAAAAATTAATTTAATGTGTATATTTTATGGGCAGAATACATTATATAAAAATTACAAAGCCAGAGATGGATAGTTCATAATACAGGGAGACAATCAAGTGTAAACATTATGTGAAAGATTAGCCTTATTTTTGAGAATCCATTACAGCACAAAATTGAATCAGGGACTCTTGCATCTGAAAGTAATGTGGCTACCTGCTGAGCTAAGGCAGACCCTGCTTTTTTTTTTTCTTCCCCCTGGCAGTGGTTGTCCTGTTTGAAGCTTGCAAGCAAAGGGTTCAGCCAAAGGCATCAAATATATAAAATCATTAAGAGAACCCATTGCTATCACAGGGAAGCAACAAACCTAGAGGATATGGTATTCTCAATGGCCACATATCCAAGGGCTAATCAGATCCAGACCTGTTTAATTTGTGAGACTCAGTGAAATGAGGCAAATTCAGAAAGATAAAGATGTTAAAATCTTTTTTTTTAAGTATCAAGGCACCACCTGAGTGGTTTTCAACTTCTTTTCATTTGCGAACCCCTAATTTTGAATGGAGGTGTGGACCCCTTTGGATATCTTAGACACAGTCTGCAGACCCCCAGCGGTCCACGGACCACAGGTTGAAAGTCATTGCCTTAAATTATATTTTACTGTCACACATAATTTGTTCATTTAAGGGTGTACCTATAAGTCAATAATACCCTTATGTGTGTGTTATGTTATAAGCGTTAAAATTGCATAAATCACACATTTGGAGTATTGTGTCCAGTTTTGGGCCTGCCCCTCACCCCCAGAAAGGATGTGGATAAATTAGAGAGAGTCCAGGGGAGGGCAGTGAAAATGATCAGGGGGCAAAAGCACATGACTTTTGCAGAGAGGCTGAGGGAACTCAGCTTGTTTAGTCTGCAGAAGAGAAGAATGAGGGGGGATTTGATAGCAGCCTTCAACTACCTGAAGGGGAGTTCAAGGGAGGATGGAGCTAGACTGTTCTCAGTGGTGGCAGATGACAGAACTAGGAGCAATGGTCTCAAGTTGCAGTGGGGAAGGTCTAGGTTGGATATTAGGAAAAGCTTTTTCACTAGAAGGCTGGTGAAGAACTGGAATGGGTTGCCTAGGGAGGTGTTGGAATCTCCATCCTTAGAGGTTTTTAAGGCCTGGCTTGACAAAGCTCTGGATGGGATGATTTCATTGGGGTTGGTCCTTCTTTGAGCAGAGGGTTGGACTAGATGACCTCCTGAGGTCCTTCCAACCCCAGCCTTTTATGATTCTATTTCCTTAGCTCCTTGCCAATTTATATTCCCCCTTCTGTTTTTCTGCAGAATTAACAACATTTTAAAGACCTTCTTGTGGTATTTGGGCAACAAGCCCAGATTATCCGTTGAAAAAAAATGCAGCTGCCTGTCAGATCAAGAGGCTTTTGTCTTCCCAACCTTAGGCTTTATGAATATTCTCAGTCTTGAGCCAAGTGACGCAATGGTGGAGCTCCCAACATCAGGCTCCCCAGCTTGGCTGCACATGGAGGAAGGAATTGTAGCCCCACTGCCACTAGAATCAGTCCTAAATTCAGACTTTTACCTTTTCCTCTGAGGAAGGAGACCTCTACCACAACTTTGGCTGCTAGGATAGCCTACGAACTGGCAGCTCCTAAGTTTAAGTGCCTCCCTGATTTCATTCAGAGACTTCTATTTGGGGTAATTCCAAAGTTGTAACTGCCCATGGACCTTTTCTATGTCTTGACTGGATGGAAAAAAATGAGCATATCCCAGATAACTGAAAATGATTCCTTCATACCC
Organism: Emydura macquarii macquarii; assembly: GCF_026122565.2. NCBI lineage: Eukaryota > Metazoa > Chordata > Testudines > Chelidae > Emydura > Emydura macquarii. Next base: position 243,789 of record NW_027130976.1, read on the forward strand.
TTTTCTTGCCTCAGGAAGCAGTTCTATCTGGTCCCAAAGAAGGAATGGCAATACATTCAGCTTAATGTGCTCTGCAACATGATTATGGGCTGGATGCCTTAGTAGCACTGGAAGCCTCTCGCCCTTGAGGCTTTCTGAAAGTTACACTGTCTGCCTAGGATGCTGTCTAGTCTATATTTCTACCTATATGGCAAATTGGCAGTCAGCAGTGACAGTGTTTAACAGCACATGTTCCTCTTCCTTTCTATTTCCTTTACCATTTTTCAGTTGAATCAGATTTGTTCCACCACATACAGCATTGCTTGCTAGATTTGGGGTTAAGATTGATCCTGGAGATAATTCTTTGAAGGATGCACTGGACTCCATATAGACTTTTCAGGTCTGGACCAGCCAGGTCTGACATATGCTGGTGTTGTAATGCACCAGGTGCTAATCTATACCATATGCTTTGGGACTGCCCCATCATCCATCCTTTATGGACAGAGGTAAATATTCAAGCCAATTTCTCTCTCCACCAAGATGGAACTGCAGGCTAGCCATACCATCATAGGCCTCTCCACCCTGTCTTGGAAACTGAAATCCTTTGGTTGGGTAGAATTCTGATCATAGCCAAACATCTAATTCTGCAACAGTGGAAATCCCAAGTGTGCCCAACTGTTGAAGACTCGTATTGTGATTTGGTGAGTCTGGTGGCTATGGAACGAATAATGTTTTGCAATAGAAACAACCAAAATAATTTATAGACACATGGTCTCCATTTTTGGAAGTATCAGAATAATCAGAATAAATTCCCCATCAGGTAACTCTTTTTTCTGTGTTCTTCTAAGACCCCTCCCATTCCTCATCTGTCCTCTCCATCTTTGTCCTATCGTTTCTCTCCTATCCTTTTCTACTTACCTTTCAGGCTTTTCTTTGGTCCTCCTTTTACTCTCAGCACTCATTTTTCTTTTCTACTTTCTCACTTTCTGAAAAGGAGATTTGTTTATGACCTTCTTTTAGAAAGAGCCCCAAACTGGGCTGAATAACAATAACCATTATTTATTATATAAATCTCTTTAGCCAATGAAAAATTGTCTGTTATATTATTCTTTGCCCTTAATAATGAAGTTTGGTCTTGCCTACCTTGTTATAACATTTTACATTGACTCTCTGGGTTAGATACCTTTCTTCTTATATATCATTGTTATTTATGTTAGCTGTGTTAAAACAAACAATAAAGAATACAATTAAAAAAAAATTGGTGCTGAGCTTTGGAACATAGGAATAGATCAGGGCCAAGGCCCCTCTACTCCAGTATCCAGTTTTGAACCATGGCCACTACCAGATGCATCAGAAGAAGGTGTAAGAACCCTGTATCAGAAAATGTGGGATAGTCTGCCCCTAACATACATCTCTTATCCTGATCTTTAATAGTTAGAGATTGTCTTAAACCCTGGAGCACAAGGTTCTTCCAGAATTTGTTGTAACTAATTATAATAACTGGATATTCTTCATATAATAAATATTCAATCTCTTTTTTAATCTTGTTAAAATTCTTGTCCACAATGACTGCCTGTGGTAACAAATTCCACAGTTTAATCACAACACAGTCTGAAAAAGTATTTGTCTTTCTGTTTTGAACTGTTAAAATCCTGTTAAGTTAGAATCCTGCAAGGTGTATGAGTAGTTTAAATTTTTTCTTTCTAAAGTGCATGCGTTACATTTACTGTCACTGATTTTTTTATTTGCAATGGTGTTGTCCATTCCCCTAGCTTTTTCAGTGCTCCATGAAGGTTATCACAATCCTAACTTGTCCTGATTAATTTAAATAACTTTTTCTCATCTGCAAATTTTGCTACCTCACTATTCATCCTCATTTCCAAATTATTAATATTAAAGAACATGGGACCTAGTATATGGACTCTTGAGGCACCCCAGTGTAAGCCTTTTGTCATGCTGAAAATTGACTGTTTAAATTTACTCTTCACTTTGTCACCTGCCACGGTTTGATTCATGACAATATTTTGCCTCTCACCCTGTGACTATTTAACTTCTTTAGTAGCCTCTTGTGTGGGACCTCTTCAAAGGCCTTTTGGAAGTCTAAACAAATTGTCAACTGGTTCTGCTTTATCACGACTTTATTGACGTGCTCTAAGAATTCTGAGAGATTAGTAGTCATGATGTTCATTTGCAGAGTCCAGTCTGGATAGGGGGAAAAAGATTAAATGACTCTCTAAGTCATTTAGGAAACCTATGACAGGTCCAGGAGTTGAACCCAAATCTTCTGAGTGCCAGTCTAATACCTAACACACAGGATCATCCCTCCTCTATATTTAGTCCTTTATCACTAACACTTTTTTGTAATTGATTGATTGATTTTAAATGGTGTAACAGGAAATTCAAGTTAAGGGGCTTGACTGCATATGTATTGAATAACAGTGCTATGCCCAATCAACAGCTGTATTCAGTTGTTATCCTCTGATCATTTTTGTTTTTGCTAATTGTGAATTGAAGATCTCAGCTATGCATCTGGGAAATATCAGTTTCCTTACCCAACTGTTAACTCGTTCTATGCTCATTGACCGACTGATCTATAGCAATTCAGCCTCTCTTCATCCCAGAGAGTTGAAGAAAATTACTGATTGGTGGTGGCTAACACTGCAACCTACATATTCCAAGAAATAGCCAGCACTCATCCACCCCAGTTAGCACAGACAGACAAACCTTAATCGGCTGGACATTTGTGTTTTTGTTGTAGCAAACGGAAGTGCAATTTCACATTTTGAAAACCCAAGCTGGCATCAGAGTAACTGAGAAATAAGAGGAGCAGCACTGCAGGACCAGTGGAAAACCAGTGTTTGAAAGGTTAGTCCAACCAGCCTTTGTCCCTTGTGCGACAGACATTTCCTACATAAACCCCACATCATCTCAATGGGTTGACAGCATTAAGAAAATGTATAGCTGTGCCCAGTGATAGAAAATCATTGCATGTGATGAGAAATTTCCCCTGTGAATCACACTAAAGGATATTTGCACTCACTCTTTGAGACATACAGTGAATATTGAGTATTTATATTATGAAATTTGTTCTGACATAGAGGCATTTGTGAAGTTCTTTGATTGATTCTTATCCAGGTGGTCTTACTGAAAATCATATTTATACTCTGAAAAAGGAAGAAGTGAGGGGGAATACAGCTGTGTCACCCATGCCCTCCTACAGGAGTGTTGTACACTTCTACTTTTGAACATTATGCCCTCATGACTGTCAAATGTGCTTGGAAATACAGACAGAGATTTCCTTTTGGGTATGAGAGGTGCGGGATAGCTGAATAGTGAGAAGAAGAGAGGGGCAGGAGAAGAGCGTGACTGAAGTGCATTCCTTTTCAGTTGATTAAGTCCAGTCTGACTGAATTTGACTGAATTAAGCAGCTGAACTTGAAGAGAATTTTGCCTGTGTGCATTGCAAAATTTAGGCATCTTATAGCCATGTGACCACCAGCCATGTGACCATCACAGCTTGTGTAGCTCATGATACTGCCTATAATGTCAATAATAATGTTCAAAGAATACAACTCTTAGTTTATTTCCTCATTGGTTTATTTTCATTTATAATCCGTCCATAAAAATAGGAATCCATACAAAATGTGGGGGTAGTCTCAGAATAATTAAATACATAATATCACAACATCTGAAATAAAAAAATCAAGTAAACTAACCCACACTACCACTATTTTTATTGCCTTCAGCATATTCCCGATCTCAACACAATATCTCTCCCTGAAGCCCAGAAACCTCCTCTGGAGATCATCATAGCCAACCTTGCCCTCCCCCCGTCCCTTCCAATTGCTTGTGAAAATGGATGGGCTTTGCATCATGTCCTGCAGGATAACAAATCTGGACCCTAGCTAGCCCAGCAGAGGAATAAGTCCTTATGTCTAGAGGCCTTCTTGGAAAGCACCTTCTGTTTTTTTTAGTGAAGGGCCTCCAGCTCTAGTGCTTCTGCTGATTTCAGCTGTGGCAATATAGCTTGGGGGAGGAAGTGTCTCTCATGTAGTAAGTTCCCAAACAATCTGGGATTTTATAGATTAAATCTAACGTTTTACACTGCTCCTTTAAACCAAGAGACACTCAGTGCAGAGCAGAGAGCGCCAGTCAATTAGAATCATCTTTTGTTGTCCTGCCTCCTCCTTGGGCATTTTTCTTCAGTATTATTCAGAATCTGGGCACCCTTCACATTAATTAAATGGTAACTTTCTATATCCAGTGATCAAACTATCTAATAATATCTGCAATAGAACAATCAAAGGTGACAAAAATAAAATGTGAATGCTATTTTAATACTAATGATTTGATCCCTGAGGTTTCTATCACATTAAACAAAGAATCAAATTAACCAGCACGTGAATTAAGTGGAAGAACCTGGAGAAGCAGTAGCCACTCGATAGTCAGAGTTGAAGCTAGCATCTTGCTATAAACCTGATTTTCAACTTCTCCCCTCAATTTAAAAAAAATTCCTGGGGAAATGCTACATGGCACATCTCATCCCATGGAATGTTAAAATCTTGGGACTATAGCCCCAAATGCATCAGAGCAGTGCTCGGTGAACATGGGAAGATGGGGCACATAGGTGGGGTTGCACATCCTTTCTGCTTTCCTGAGACTCCAGGCTGTTGGTGCTCAAATTGTCATTGGCACAAGCTGGAGCAGCCTCGAGGCTGCCCTGACTTCTGTCAGCAGATACCTCTCCTCAAGGGGATGCTATGCTGGTCAGGATTGCTCTGACCTTTACATTCCTTCTTTACTCCCTCTTCCCCCATTCTGTGCCTGGCATAGGTCCAGAAGAATCTTAAGGCAGCTGTACGTCCCCTTTGTGCTATTGTACTAGTGCAAGACTTGTCGTTGGTGAATCTAGCCCATGATGTTTGAAATGTCTCTGTCTGCTTAAGGAATCCTGCATATGTATCACCTCCTCACAGGTATATAAAACTTCGCTCACTAGGGGAGAGAGAGACTGCTTGAGGCCGCTGAGTCAAATGTTTGCAAAGGGAGTGGTCCCCAACAGACTTTACTATTCTACCTATATTTCTGACTGCGTAACCTTTGTGAAAGAACACTAACAGGCACCTAAACAAATCTAAGGAGTTTTTCAAAACCATTTGTAATGTACTGATTAGGTCTTGACTTCAGTACCCCAGTCTGTATGTACGCAGTTTAGCTGGCAGTGGTGACATCTGTCTCTCTGTACTCTGTGCAGTCATTGATTTGTTACAAACACATTATAGGCTGAAACAGCTGATGATTATATACCTCTGTCAGTTTCCATGATGACAAAGAGATCTTTATGACTGAATTACTAGATGGCAGGCACTGCCTCCCAGGCAGAGATCTGCAAGGAAATCAATGATCAGCTTCCCATAAAAATCCCTGGCTTTCTGGGCATAGGGGGTGTGCCTGGGGGTAGGACAGATACATTCTGGTGATCCTGGATGATGGAGTAACTTTTTGGGAGCCATTATCCTCTGTCATGTGTAAGAAGAGCCCTGAGGTTGCTCTAACTTGTGACACAGGACAGTTCAGCCCTTGGCAGTTCTCCAGGTTTGTGGGAGGAAGGCAGAAAGATGACACAAAATGACCGGTGTTCCACCTCTGCCCCTAGAGGTGTGCCCAGCACTGCTGTCACAGTCCTTGGAACCTGGCCCTAAAACGCATGAAGTAGACTCAGCTTTCATACCCGACTGGGCTGGGTTAATGAAATACTAAATCATTGGACCTATTACTAGCAAGGGAATACTGATAATGTGGACGGGTCTTTGGAAGGAGAGAGGGTTTGTTTTGCACTTTAGAATTAGGCTGGGACCAAACTCTTGGATCTGAACACTTAATTACTTTATGAAAGTTTAGCTCCAGGCCCAAACTTTGCAGATGATCCTGAGTCTAATAGATTGAACCAAAGCTCTGAATAATGAACAGTGGCTTTGAGAATGTTTAGATCTAGATTTCAAGTTTGGAGCTCAAGAACACTTTTGCTTTAGTTACTTTCATGTATTTGTTGTGCTATTGATCTGACCCATTATTGTTCTCATTTATGTTTGTTTGCTGTGTAAGCTGAAGACTTCATATTCTAGGATAATTCCAAAGTAGCTTTGAAAAGCGACTGGGAGATGTAACTGCTTTCAACAGAGAAATAGATTTCTTTGCCCACTGAGGACAGCAAATTGTTAAGTAGGTGAACAGTCTGAAAATCCTATAAAGATAGCATACAGAATGGTAGAAGCATAGGAAATACCCACAATTAGTATGGTGATAATTTATATATTGCCAAAAGTGGGATAAACACTTTACAACAGTGAAATGACTTGGGGTGAAATCCTGCCTCCACTGCAGTCAGTGGTAAAACCCCCATTGATTTCAGTGGAGCCAGGCTTTTACCCATGCTTCCATCCCGAAAGAGCTCACCAGTGTAGAAGGAGCGTATGGTACTGTAAATGCATCGTACACACATTCCGAGGGGTGGATACATCTACACCGTCTTTTCAAGCATTCATTTATTTTAATTTTATTTTTAATAAATGACTGTGGTTTATTCAAACACGTAAGGGTGTTTTTTGGTGGGGGGGTGTGTCAGGTTCCCATCAGAGTCTGGGTTGGGCTCCTTGCTGGGCCCCTCGGGTGTCCCAGTTTGTGTCCCCCTGATCGGGGGCAGCCTCTGGGGTGGTTGTTGCCCTTGCTGGGTTTGTTGGAGTAATGCTGCTTGTCAAAAGATTCAGGGAAGCTGCCTGACCCAGGGCCATTGTTGGCCTGCAGTTTTAGGAGTCTCTGCCTCCTCCTCCTTTGTTGCTGTTCCTCATTGATACTGGGTTTTCCCTCCTTCACAAAGTTCAGCTGTGGCTGTCTGCCTCCAGAATTGGCAGCTCTTGCAACTGTGTATGGGAGTGGCAGGTCTGTCTGTTTGCAGGTAGGGAAAACTCTCCTCCCCTCCTCTCCTGCCTAAGTCCTGAATGGGGCTTATATACTCCATTACATGGGGATAGTGAGAAGTTGATAGGGTTGGAATGGGGGAAAGAAAGTGAGAGCATGAGAAGATGTGGAGAAAGAAAGACAGGCCAATGAGGAGTTTGGAGAGGGAGGCATGTGGGAGTGAAGGAAGAGGAGAGAAAGTCCTGCTAAGGGCGAGAAGCACAAAGAGAAGGGAACACGATAAGGCAGATGAAAAAACAGCTGTGGGCATTCAAGATTTTACAGAAAGGTGGCAGTAATAAATCCATAATTAGGTGAAGTCTCCTGAAATGGAGCCAGTTGCTCACAGAATGTAAAGCCAGAAAGGAGCACTGTGATCACCTAGCCTGACCTCCTGCATAACACAGGCCAGAGAATTGCCCTGAGTTAATATCTGTTGAATAGAGCATATATTTTAGAAAAAACATCCATTCTGATTTAAAAATTGTCCGTGATGGAGAATCCACCACAACCTTGTTCCAATGGCTAATTATCCTCACTTGGAAATTTATGCCTTATTTGCAATCTGAATTTGTCTAGCTTCAGGTTCCTGACACTGGATTTTATTATACCTTTGTCTGCTAGCTTGAAAAGCCCAGTGTAAATGTATTTGTTTCCCATGCAGGTACTTAGAAACTGAGATCAAGTCAGCCCTTAACCTTCTCTTTGTTAAACTAAACAGATTGAGCTCCTTGAGGCTATAACTATAAAGTATGTTTTCTAATCCTTTAATCGTTCTCATGGCTCTTTGCTGAACCTCTTCAGTTTATCAACATCCTCCTTGAATTGTGGACACCAGCACTAGACAGAGTTTCTCAGTAGTGGTTGCACCAGTGCCAAATACAGAGATAATATAATTTCCCTCCTCCTACTCAGTATTCCCCTTTGTATACATCCAATGATTGCATTATCCCTTTTGGCCACATCATAGCACTGGGAACTCATGTTCATGTGAGCTCAAAGTCTTTTTTAGAGTTATTCCTTCCCGGGAGGGAGTCCCCCATCCTGTAAGTAGGACCTACATTCTTTGCTCCTAGGTGTTATAACTTTACATTAAGCAATATTAAAATACATATTGTTTCTTGCAACCCAGATTACCAAGTGATCTAGATCATTTTTTATCAGTGACCTGTCCTCTTCATTATTTGCCATTATCCATATTTGTGTCCTCTGCAAACTTGATAGTGGTGATTTTGTTTTCTTCCAGTTCATTGATAAGAATATTAAATAGCATAGGGCCAAGAACCAATCCGAGCAAGACTTCACCAGAAACAGAAACACATCTGCTGAATGATGATTCTACATTTACAGTTACATTTTGAGAATTGTCAGTTAGCAAATGTTTAATCAATTTAGTATGCCATGTTAATTATGTATTGTTCTAGTTTTTTAATGAAAATGTCATGCTGGTACCAAGTCAAATGCCTTACAAAAGTCTAAGTACAATACATTAATACTATTACCTGCATCAACCAAACCTGTAAATTCCATTTAAAAGTGTTATCAAGCTAACTTGATATGATCTATTTACCACAAAACCAAGTTGATTGGTATTATTATACTGCCCTCCTATTATTCTTTCTTAATCAAATCCTATATCAACCATTCCATTATTTTGCTTGGGATTGAGATCAGGCTGACAAGACTATATTACATGGGTCATCCTGTTTACCCTTTTTAAATATTGCCAGAACATTAGCTTTCTCCAGTCTTTTGGAACTTGCCCCATGTTATAAGACCTACTGAAGATTGACATCTGTGGTCCAGAGGACTTCTTAGCCAGCTCTTTTAAAACTCTTGGATTAAAATTATCTGGACATGCTGATTTAAAAATCTCTAACGTTAGTAGCTGCTGTTAAACATTCTTCTGAGTTACTGTTGGAATGGGAAGTGTTTCATCATCATCATCAATCAGGTATATGATTTAACTCCATCTGTTTTTTCCTCAAATATAGAACAGAAATATTTATTGAACACTTCTGCATTTTCTGCATTATCACTGACAATTCTACCCTTTTCCATCTAGTAATTGACCAGTGCCATTGTTAGGATTTCATCATAATATGCTTTTTTATTTTCCTTAACTCTGTAGGCTACATCCTGTGTCTTTTTGAGTCCCTTATTAATTTTCTATTATTCCTACGTTCTGATTAATATTAATTACCATCAACTTCTACTTGCTTCCATTTCTCATATATGGGTTTTGAAATATTTTTATAGCTGCCTTCACTTCCCCTCAAGCAGGAATGAAGTAAAAGTGTACAGAGCCTCAGATGATATATTCCACAATTGCTGGCTGTGTCCTTTAGGGGAGATGAAGGAGTAGTGGTTGGGCACCTGCCTGGAGTGACTGTCCCTGATCGGTTTCTTTGATTCTGGTGGAGGAGGGGGAAGTAGGCAATCCTGGCTGAGGAATGGGATGCATCAAATAGCAAAATTGTTGAGCGCTGAGTGGTAGTACAAATCATGTTGGTTCTACTGTTCTTGTTTTTCTTATATATATATATATATATATATATATATATATATATAATTGTCTTTCATTAAGACTGCTTTGATTTGGGGTAATAGTTCAGGCATCTCAATAACTGTGAGAGATGATTTAAGATGACAACTCAGCAACATACTTAAATTCATGCTTAACTTTAAGCACATGAGTCCTATTGAAGTCAATTAGATGAGTTCCCTTTTATGTTTGCTGGAAACAGTTTGCGTCAGTTCAGCGATAGCATAGAGCACAAGAGTCAAATCCCTGCTGCTCTTGGCTTTCAAGGTGCAGAGAACAGTTACTTATCTTGGTTCCATCTAGGTTTTTAAATGGTCTCTATCATGGTAGTATTTAAGTACTACGGGTAGTATCTAAATACCATATTTGCTTTACCCAATAGAAGCAAGAGAAAGATTGAAGGAGTATGACTGAAGTCTCTCAGCTCCTGCCTCTCAGTGTAAACAACTAGGCAAGGACACTGAAATAATGAAATGCTGTGCCTGGAAAATGACACATTGAGTAAAGGCTCTGCTTTCATCTTCCTGATACTGTTTTTAGGAGAATGCTCCCATTGTCTCAGTGTTAACATTCTTTAACTGCTGCCCAAACTACCAATGTTTCATATGGCTTAAACCATTCTGTTGTAATAGTTTTATTAGATTAAACTCCCTGTAGAGCAAGTGAGGAACAGTGGGATTATCACACTGCCTTTTGAACAGCCGGGAAAGACAAAATAAATGGTTAACAAAGTAGAACAAATTCAGTTTTTAGGTGATCCACTGTTTTTAGCTATCGTAGATGATGTAACTGCAGATTGAATGCAAGTGTCCCTATTATTCCTTGGTTGAAAAATGCCTTTTAAGCAGCCTGAAGAAATTCCTGAGGCAAGAAGCAGTCATAAGGGTAAAAGGTTCCCTCCCCCCACTTTTATATGTTGTTAATTGCATCGTGCTGACTGCAGGGACAGTGTGATGAAAACCTGAAAACTTTATTTTCTTTTAGCTTTATTTTTGACTAAGCTGCAGGTGAGCCAGTAACAGTCCTTTATGAATTATCTCCCAGAGTGTTCAGTCTTAATGGCTGATTTTTTTTTTTTTTTTTTTTAGCAAATCTAATTAACTATTTGAAGTATTTTGTCAAGAGGTTCCCGATTACTACACACACGCAGTGGGGTGGTTCTTTTAGATTGTCTTAAAAACTCAGTTACTTCACAGCATTCTTAAAACCCTAGTCTGCTGGAACAATTTGAATTTTGTTATTAGAGACTGCTGGAAAGCATAATTCAATAAAGACTAACTCATTTAAAAATGCTTCACGCTGAGCATGCATTAGGTAACTTGGGTAACTTAGGAGACAGAAAAACATATACTAATATTCAGGTCTACACAGGAAATTGGTATGGCACTGAGCAGTTTGAAGAAGGCTTTGTGTGTGTGTGTGTGTGTGTGTGTGTGTGTGTTTAAGAAGCTGCAGCAAGGTTGAAAGGAATGTATTTTTTTTAGCAAATTTATTCCTTCCCCCTCCCTAATTTTTTTGTCTCTCCTCCCCTCCCCACTTTTGGTTGATGCATTGGCTTCTGTCCAAAAAGCACAGACAAACATAGCTGGGGAGAGTGAAAACATTTTTGATCAACATTGCTATAATAATTTTACAGATAAATAAGGACACTGACATGTTCCTTTCCTTAAATTCCTTTGCATGTCCCCTGTTATTTGTCTTGAATGAGCTGGAAGTTTTAAATATCTCTTATGCCCCATCTCTCTTTCTGTCTCTCCTGATCCCTTTATGGCAATGATATTATGGCCATAGAATATAGTCTTGCCATAGGGGAATGTGTTTCCTGCTTGGGTTTTTTAACTACATCTGCAGACTGCAGCTGCAGCAGTCTTTGAAAAATACCGGCCTTAAGAAAGATTGTCATTTTCTAACAATGAATTCTTCTCCACAGGATACTGTACTATTTCATTCCTGCCTCAGAGTGTCCAGCATCAGTCTTCTGCATTTCATTTGCAGCTCAAATTCACCATATGACATGTGCCGGAGTATTTTTTTCCCACAACAATTTTTTTAGGAGTTTGTTTGTTGTTAGAATCACATTTTCTGACAACATCACAGGTTTCCATCCTTGTCTCCTCTGTCTTGTGTTCTTACTTATTCTAAGACTTATATATGCCTTCTGTTTCTTACCTGTTCTTCCTTTCATCCCCGATACTACATCTGTGCCTGACTCGTTTCAATTCTCTGCCTAACTTGGGTTCAGAAAAGAATAGTCTGTTTTTAACCTCTCTTTCCTTTTGCAGCCTTATGCGCCCACTTTTTTCTCTCTCTTCCCCCCACTTTTATACCACTTTTTAAAAAATATTCCTCACCAACTGTTAAAATCAAACACAATAACCAATATTAATTTTTCCTCTCTTTTGGGAAAGGCTGAAAATGAGAACTGTATTTCCTTCTTTCTTTTTCTCTTTTCTGGCTAATGTTAAATCATTAGGGCTGCATTGTGTCTAAAGATGATGACCAGATGGGAAGAGGGGCTAAAGTTTAAAAACAAACGGTTCTGTGTGTTTGCAGTCCTCAGTATACAGTAGTTCTTGGAATAGGATTGGCCTGGCTTGAATACTTTTGTAAAATTAAGCTGACTTTTAACGGCTAGGGCAGAATACTAAGCTCCTTAACTAGGGGAAATGCCCATTAAAGTAAGTGGTATATTGCCAGGATTGGGCCATTAGCTAAAAGCTAGTTTAGAATGCTTCACGCACAGGAGCACACTTCCATTGAGCTTTACACCATTAAACAGTGAATTATTCCAGATATATTTTGTACTTGTATCCTATAGATTGGGTGGGAGGGAGGGCATTGATTATTGCATTTTTCTCTCTGAGGCAAAATAGTTTTTCTTTCCTCCCCTATGGTAAGATACTGGGAGTGAACGGTAAAGGATTTAACTACATTATGTTTTAATTATCTCTGCTATTTCTAAGATTTCCATTAAGCATTAAACCCAGAAGGGAACCTGAGTCTGTTACCTTCTGATTCATGTGGATATCACTGCTGACAATCAATGTCATTTTGAGAGTTGTTTTTTTAAGCATTTCTTTCTGTTTCCTTTATATTGATGATCTTGGGAAAGCAGGTCAAATATATTGGGGGAGAGCACTTCCCCCGCTCTGCCCACCCGTTCAGTGTTCTGTTCCTGTTCATTTTCTAAAGTGTTACATATGGAATACATATGTCTTTCTGCTGCAGTACTAGGGCAGAAAAAACACACAAGGAAATCAATAAACACCTGTTATTCCCAGATCTACAGTTATTTGGGCTCAAAAGTGCCTGCAGGCCACGTTAAAGCAAAAATCCCAGTAAGTCTATCTACCTTCACAGATTTTTTTTGCCTGCATGAGGTTTTTTTATATATTTATTTCATTTTGTTTCATCTTATTTTATCCCAGAGTGGGCCCTTCACTTCTGTTGTTTTACTGCCCTGGATTTGTTCTCTCCCATGTATAGTTCCCCTTCCCTCCTGCACCATATTTTGTATTCAGTAAAGTGGAGATTTTTCAAATGGCTGAAGAATTCAACCTTGCTTTAGCCCTTACTTCTTTCTCAGCAGGTTTCCTAAGTTAGGTTGCCCCCTGCTGATTGAGTTCCATTAAAATAAAGCTGGATATAAAATATGTTTTGGGACTTGCCATTATAAAAGTATATACTCAGTTTAATCTACTGGAACCAAATCATTTGAAAGCTGGTTTGAATATAGAAATATAGTAGCACATAAATAAATAGATGATGTGATACGGTTATTTAAAAAAAAATATAATGAACACATTAAATATGAATCCTTTTTTCCCAGACAGAAAATATGTATTGGAAAAAGTCTTTTGAGCAACAAACTTTATATATATTATATATAGATTATATAAAAATATAATCCTGTTGAACAGACACATCCGTTTTTACCAAAATTGCATACTATTAACTAGATGGGTGAGGTAATATCTTGTATTGGACCAACTTCTGTTGTGAAAGAGACAAACGTGCGAGCTACACAGAGCTCTTCTTCTGACTTGAAAGCTCACAAGTTTGTCTCTTTCACCAACAGAAGTTGGTCCAAGACAAGATATTACCTAACCCATGTTGTCTCTTTAATATCCTGGGACCAACATGCAAACATACTATTAACTAGTCTTTCTTTACCAAGGTTTGAGGACTTTGAAGTGTTATGAAATATATGTTCATTTCTACCTGGCTCGATTATTGTGAGATCAGAGTCAGGCTGTATTTTGTCATTGGTGAACTAAGAGTTCAGGCTTTAATGTATTTCTTTGTTTCTTCCAGTTTTATCTATGTCATCACTACAGTGAAGATTCACCATTTGTTTGTGTTACAAATTCTTAGGCCCCAGTCCTGCAAAAATGTATGCACTTTGAGTAGCCCCTTTGAAATCAGTTGGAGTGCTCACTGCATGAAGTTAAACATGAACATTTTGTAGGATCACGGCCTTGTTTTGGGGTTAGAGTTGGAGAATAATTGTAAACCATTGTAGCTAAATTGTCACATCTAGGCTAGGGTTTTCAAAGGGGACTAAGGGAGATTGGAGCCCTTTCATTTGGAGCTGAACACCTAACTCCCTTAAGTCCTTTTGAAATCTCATCCTTAATTTTCAACTGTGATTCTTTGTCGAGTGCTGGTCCCTATGGATTCCAAATGCGGTTGCGTACGCGCCAGAGCTGGAATTGTTCATAGCAGTGTTCGTCGACCCATATGTGCGTCATGCATTGGCCACATGGTGCATCTGAGGTCTTACAAGGCTGTGTGTAGGTCGAGGCCCCTCCAGTTCCCTCTTACTGCCGCATGGCCAGAGTCAGAACCCTCTTCCTCTCTCCATATTGGTAGCCTGTTTAGCATTGTTGTATATGATTTTTACACAGCTAAATGTCATTTTTAGTAGTTAGAAGTTAGCAGTTTTTAAGTTAGGAATTTAGTAGTAATTTACTCTTTACCCCATGCAGGGCGTCCCAGCTGCTTAGGGGGAGTATGCTCTGGCAAGCTGGCTTTAAAAGCTGTGCGTCGTGTCCATGCTCCTTCACCATGAGCGATGAACACCAACGTTGTCTCTACTGTTTGGGTCAAGCCCATGTTGTCGCCTGATGCTCCATCTGTCGCTCCTTCCCACCATGGATTCGTGAGGCTCAAGAGCTCTGACTCCAAATACACCTCATGGACGAAGCATTGCAGCTGCTTGTGCACTTGACTGGCATGCTGGCAGATCCAATGGAGTCTTTGGCCTTGCTGCTGGTGAATGCTTTGTTGGCTCCATCCAGAGCGGCATCCTCCGCTTTGGCGCCACTGTCAAAGCAGCACCGTGCTCATAAGAAGCAGACACCTGGACACAAGGGTGGCTTCCCAACAGGGAGCGCCTTGAAGCACCGTGTTGCCTCCCCAAGCATGCGTGGTTGGGTGAGAATTAGTGCAAGGACTCCACTCCTCTTGGACGGAGCACAAGTCTAAACACTGCCGAGACCAACGGGCATCGTCCTCGACTTCTGTTGTGGAACCGCTGCCTCCACCCCTGGCTCTATCCGCGCTGTTGGGAATCCCACGCCTGGTGCCATGTACACCTGGCCATCTGTCTCTGCTGACAACTACAGCTGAGCTTCTTCTACAGTATGTCAGTTCCCCACCGCATCCCAGATTGCTAGAGACCATACATCCTCCATCACCAGTGGATGAGCTGCTCCTGTTAAACCACCGCCCCATAGCCGCTCCTCTTTGTACCATCGGAACAGCAAGCGAGCATGTCCTGGCAGAGCTGCTCCAAGCCAGCTTCAGCCATTCCAACAGCTTCACTATTTCTGG
This sequence comes from Emydura macquarii macquarii, assembly GCF_026122565.2. NCBI lineage: Eukaryota > Metazoa > Chordata > Testudines > Chelidae > Emydura > Emydura macquarii. The sequence continues at coordinate 259,105 of NW_027130976.1, forward strand.
ACCAACCTTCCAACTCAGAGTGGTCTTCAGAGCAGGAGCCCACCTTTTCACTGGCATGCTACTACAGTCCAGAACAGTGACACCTGCCCTACACACCAGTGTATGGACCTCCCACTGATGCATGGTTCCAGTGCCATTGTGGTCCACCGACTCTGGTGAACCTGTTTGCTTGGACCTATTGGCACCATTGAGACCCATACCGTGACCATGAGCACCACTGACACCTCATCACCGCCATCCGCCGGACTGTACCGCTCGTCCCTCGGTTTATGAGGAACCCCAATATGCCGCACTGATGGAGCCCCCAATCCCCGTTGGAGTGTCTTCCTCCCCAGACGAGGCACTTAACCTGCCTTCCCTTTCTCCCTCAGACGACCATTATCAATACCAAGACTTGCTGCAGTACATGGCGAGGGACCTTGACCTATCGGTGGGGAACACAAAGGACCCCCAGTACAAGTTCCTGGGCATCCTTGCACTGCTCTTCCCATACGCTGTGTGCTTCTTCAGCCAGCTCAGGCAGGCTGGCATGCCACTGCATCATGTGCACCTAGACCTAACAGATTGCAACTCAGGTGCTTTGTCCCTGCAAAAGATACAGAATTTCTGTTTTACACACCCACCATGCCAACTCGTTAGTTGTCCAGGCATCAACAGAGCATGCTAGACAACAGCACTTCAAATCCACCCCTCCGAGTCTAGCGGCCAAGAAACTTGACCTGATTGGCTATAAGGTCTATATTTCGGCAGGCCTGCAATTCTGCATAGCCAGTTAGTTACCAGGCTTATCCTGGCAAAATACAACTTCCACCAAACTGGCAGATTTTCAGGCCTTTCTCCTGGAAGATAAACAGGCTGAGTTTCAATCTCTGGTCGAGGAAGGCAAGTTTGTGGCCAAAGTCACCTTCCAGACCACAGTAGATGCGATGGACACAGCATCCCATTTGTTGGCTTCGGGTTGGTACTACGCAGAGACTCATGATTACAAATATTGGGGTTCCCGAAGAAGGCCCAGACCACACTTGAAGATCTCTCCTTTGATAACCAAAATCATCTTATTTGAGGACTGTCCCTGTGGGGCTCCACTTTAGGAGTCCAAGCGCCCTGCCCGTGAGATTGGAGATTTATGGTAGCAGTGCCCGGTTGGGTTGCACATGCACTGTCACTCCCTCACACTCTTTTTGGTGGTTAAATAGCGCTGTGTGACAAACTGTCCCTCAGTTCCTTCTCTGCTGCCTTTGGCTTGAAACAGAGCCCCCAACAGTGCCCTTCTTTCTGATTTGGAAGTAGTAGATAGTAATTAAGGTTAGGAATTAGTTAGCACAGCTTACTCTCTTCCTTTTCACACACGCTAGTCTCAAAAATCTTTTTTTTTCTTTTTCCCTTTTCTTTCACTTTCTAATAGTGAATAGTTAGGACATAGGTTTTATTTAGAATTTATACTATAATATAACAACTATCGCCCCTTTCCCATCTTGGGGCAAAGAAAGAAACAAACAGACCCCAAAACCCTGGCTTGCCTGGTTCTTCAGGGTTCAAGCGGTGCCCATTATGCTTTCAGACAGTCATGCTCAGTGTGTCTGTTGCCTGTGTGCATCACATATTCCCCAGAAGAGCTCACACTGCCACAACTTAAAGAACAAAGAAGGATAGAGTCCTTCAATTAAAACTCCTAATGATGGAGAAATTACTGAGACCCGCATCAGAACTTGAGCCAAGGTCCCCTCCTGGCCAATGGTCACCATCGGCAGCCTCTGATACAGGGCTGGCCACAAAAGTGCCTACCAAAGAGCTGGTGCCAAAAAAGACTACAAAAAAAGCACTCCTCAGCTTAACCTCAGACCAAGAAAAAGCATTCCTCGGCCACGGAAACTTCATCGGTACCATCAGCTCTGGGCGCTTTGGACTCTGAGACTCCGGGACTGTCAGGTACCACTGGTATCCAAAGAGCAAAAAACCTAAGAGGGGAACCTCGGGGAAAGGCACTAAGGGCAAGGAGAAGCCCACAGCCTCGGTACCCATGGAGCCGAAAAGACACTCTGCATCAAGTACCTCAACCATATGGCCATCGATGGTGCCACCTACGGTACCGATGAAACCCTCAGCACCCACAACTACGTTGGTACAAGTATCTATGTCAACACCAGTACCGACCCTCTCGGTACCACAACAATTCCTGAGGCAGAGAGATCTGATAGTCTCAGCAATTCCACAGTCCCCTCTCTTCGGTATTGACGTCTCTCCATTGCACTCAGTACTGAGCCCCATCATCGCACCACCCAGATCTGCCCCTCCACTATCAAGAGAGGAAGAGGAAGGATAAATATGCTCACCTCATCACTCCTTCCCTGCCCATTCGCCCAGACTAGGGCCATCCCATCACTCCACATCTTGGGCACCCAGTTGGTATGGACACCTCAACACTCAAAGACCCTAAGCTCACCAAGATCTAAGGCACCACACTCTCCAACAGTCACTGCACCAGTTCCCTCTGAACCACCAGAGGAAGTAGTTGAAGACACTGAGGAAGCCTCCAATCATGAAGACTCCTCTCCCCCAGATTTGTCATCATCTTCCCCAGATGAAACCATAATGCCCCCACCACTGACCATAGGGGACAACTTCAAGCAATTCCAGGACCTCTTCAAAAGGGTGTCACAGACTCTTGACATATCCCTTGAAGAGATACCTGAGTCGTGACACATGGCTACAGACTGCTGCCTCTTCCAAGATAGAATTACTCATTAATGATGCCATCGTGGAACCCAGTCAAGACAATCTGGCATACACCCACAACAGCACCACCTTTATGCAAGAGATTGGACAGGAAATATTATGTCCCTTCCAAAGGCAGTGAATTTTTGTTCTTACATCCTGCACCAAACTCTTAAGTAGTGGAGGCAGTAAATCAGAGGGGGAAACAACACCATAGCAGGACAACACTATGTGGTAAGGACTGGAAGAGATTAGACCTCTTCAGCTGCAAAGGTATACTCTTCTGCAACATTATAATTCCAAATAGTCAATTATGAGCCTCTTTTATTGAAATACACTCACACTATCTTTTCCAAACTGGCAGGTTTTATTGATAGCTTGCCAAAAGACAAAAAAGATCAATTCAGGGCCATCATCACTGAGGGCCACCTCATCGCCCGCATTGTATTGCAGGCCTTGCTTGACTCCACTGATACAGCTGCACATTCCATGGCCACATCAATAGTCATGCATCGTGCATCATGGCTTCATATTTCTGATTTCCCCAAAAAGATACAGTGGACAATAGAGGACCTGCCATTCGAAGGCCCAAAGTTGTTCACGGAAAAAACAGACAAGTCACTTCACACCCTCAATGACTCACGAGCAATGCTAAAATCATTAGGAGTTTACACACCTGCAAATAAAAAGAAACAAGACAGGTTTTATACTCAAAGATTCTTCCCACTATGTGCACAACTTCACAGGCAGTATGACCAAAGGCATCAGCAACGTCAAACCAGGAGATGCCAAACCAAACTTCGATGCCTCAGCAATGCACATCTAGACAACAATTTTGAAGGTGTGGTCAAGAGCATGAGACACCCCAAAATGCTACCACTGGAAAAACATATAATCTCCACACTATTTGGAGACCAACTGCCATCATTTCAACACATCTGGAAAGACATCACAGCAGACAGATGGGTTCTGGAAATTATAGAGACTGGTTACTTCACTCCCTTTATATCTATTGCACCTACCCACCCCCTTACCCGGTCCCTCTTCAGGGACCCCTCTCACAAGAAACTGTTACAACAGGAAGTACAGCGCCCAATACAACTAGGTGCAGTAGAACCTGTACCACCACAGTTCATGGGGAAGGGTTTCTATTCACACTACTTTTCTAAGGTCCACTTTAGGAACCCAACACTTCAATACAGAGTACTTCCATTCAGACAATCAACCTTCCTGAGGGGCTTCTCAAAAGTTGTATCAGTGGTGGCAGCACACCTATGCAAATACGGAATCATGATATTCTCATGTCCAGGCGACTGTCTGATAAAGGCAACAATACTAAAGGAGGCACTGAAGGCCACTCAAAGCACGATAACCCTATTTAAGAACCTAGGGTTACAAATAAATGAACAGAAGTCAACGATACCTGTTCAGAAACTGGAATTCATTGGGGCCTACTTCAACAGTCCAAAGGTCAGAGCCACATTACCTCAACAATGATGTACCACTCTACTCAATCTAACATCGACAGTGACAGACAGTCCTCAAATATCTGCCAGAACGTGTCTACGACTATTAGGCCACGTCAGCAACAATATTCATGGTCAAGCATGCCGGACTTCATATGAGAAATCTATAAGCATGGCTTCAAACAGTTTACACACCTCACAGGCAAAGCCTCAACAAACTCCTCACAATGCCACTCAAAGTAAAGGAATCTCTAATATGGTGGACTCATCCAGGAAAAAAGGATCCTGACTTTAACAATGAACACAGATACCTCCCTAATAGACTGGGGTGCGCACCTAGTCAACAACAAGATCCAAGGCCGATAGTCCACATCAGAACCAGCCTCCATATAAATCTGGTAGAATTAAGAGCGATTCGAATGCATGCAAGCACTTTCTTCCACTGGTCAAGGACAAATCAATCAGGATTCTAACGGACAATATGGCATGCATGTTTTACAGAAACCGCCATGGGGGTGCAAGGTTGCACTCACTATGCACAGAAGCAGTACATCTCTGGATTGGGTGCATCAGCCACAACATTGACATAATGCCATCACACCTTCTAGGCTGCCAGAAAACACAACAGTGAATGCAGTGAGCAGAGACTTTGCACAAAGCAACAAATGGGAAATGGACCCCGGAGTCCTTCACATGGTATTCAGCCAGTGGGGATTCCCTACAATAGACCTGTTTGCAACAGCACAAAACACCAAGTGCCCACAATTCTGCTCCAGAGCAGGACTGGCTCCAAACTCCTTAGGCGATGCTGTCCTCATCAAGTGTGAAGCACCCCTAATGTACGCATTTCCACCCATACCGCTATTAGCCTGAGTCATTCACAAAATCAGGAGGGACAAATCCAGAATCATCCTGATAACTCCTACGTGACCCAGACAAACCTGGTTTCCTTACCTTTCATAAATGGCAGTGTGTCCGTCATGAAGTCTCCCTCAAATCTTCTCTCAGAATGCGGGACATATCCATCACCCCAACCTCATGCTCCTGCACTTCAAGGCATGGTTACTCCATGACACACACAAAGCGAAATAACCTGTTCAGATGAGGAAAAGACATCCTATTAAATAGCAGAAGACCAAACACAAGATAGACAGACAGACATCCACAAATGGAAAAAATTCTGCACGTGGTGCCACAACAAACAACTTATTCCAAATTCTCAGTTACCACAATTATTGGAATACATATTGGAACTAAAAAAACAGGGACTCACCACAAGTTCCATTAAAGTGCACCTGGCAGCTATTACAGTGTTCCATGATAAGGTGGTCAGGACCACCATATTCACCCACCCAATAACTAAACATTTCCTCAAGGTCATCAGAAACACCTACCCAGAGACCAAAACCCCAACTCCAATGTGGGACCTTACCCTGGTTTTATGCAGACTCATGGGAGCCCCGTTTGAACCACTTCCCATGTGCTCCTTGATACATCTTTCCATGAAGGTCGCCTTTCTCACTGCCATCACATCAGCTAGATGAGTAGGAGAACTGGGTGCACTAATGGCTAATCCTCCATACACAATTTTCTTTAAAGACAAGGTCACCCTGAGACCACATCCAAAATTTCTACCCAAAGTCGCATCCTCCTTTCACTTAAACGAACCCATTAACTTACCTGCATTTTTCCCAAGACCTCATATGGATAAGAGAGAAACAGCATTCCAGACTCTTGATGTTAGAAGAGCACTGGCCGTCTACCTAGATAGAACAAAATGTTTTAGAAAATCACCTAGACTGTTCATCTCTACAACAGAGCGATCAAAGGGAGAGACTATCTCAAAACTGAGACTATCCAAGTGGATATCAGGATGTATTCACTTCTGTTACCAAAAACAACCAATAGGGACCCACACACCTTCCACAAGAGCAGTCTCAACATCTATTTGCCTTCCTCAGCAGTATATCCATTACAGACATTTCTAAAGCAGCCACTTGGGCATGTTTTCAAAGCACTACGCTATAGAACAGCAATCATCCTCAGATGCCCCATTCGGACTCACGGTCTTATCAAGTCTGAAGCTCCTTCCTTCCACTGAGGGGCACTGTTCCACAGTCACCTAAATGCTCCTAAATGCTCCTGCACATGCTTTTAGTTGCCATTGCAACTGCGCCTTTTCCTCTCTCCAAATGGATCTCTCTCTGCATTGAGGAGTGTTATTCCCTTTCCCGAGTCTCTCTGCCACCTGGCATCACGCCACGCAGGCACAAGTGATCACGTCCGCTCTCCTCACGGCCATTCCATGGCAGGACATTTGTAAAGCAGATACATGGTCCTCTGTCCACACTTTCACCGCTCACTGTGCCGTAACTCTGTTGGCAGCAGCGGATGTGGCAGTTGGCTGTGCAGTCCTACAGACTCTCACTTCTCACAAGCCCTTGCTCCCGCCTCCTTGCTGAGTACCGCTGGCTACGCTACCCACGTTTGGAATCCACATAGGGACCAGTGTTCGAAGAAGAAATAGAGGTTTCTTACTGTAACTGGAGGTTCTTCGAGATGTGTGGATTCCAATTCTGCCCTGCTTCCCCTCTGCTATGGGCTCTGTGTCTGTCGGTAAGAGGGAGCTGGAGGGGCATTGACCCGCGCAGCCTCGTAAGAGCTCAGACCCCATGGGGCCAATGCCCAGTGAGCACGTGGGTTGACACAGTGCTAGAAACAGTTCTGGTGACGGCTCATGGCGCGCATGCGCACCCACGTTTGGAATCCAGATAGGGACCACACGTCTCGAAGAACCTCCAGTTACAGGAAGTAACCTCCATATTTCTGTGCATTGTGGCTTTCAGCCTTATTTTAAAAGGTGCTGAATACCTCCTAAGAGGAGCCGAGTGCCCTTGTCTCCTATCTGAAGACAGTGAAAGTCAAGGGTGCTCAGCATCTCCCAGTACATTTCAATCATATGGCATATATCCCTTTGCCTATTAGCAAAAAGTGCCCCTCACAACTGTAGTGTAATCAGAGCCTGGAGGTTATGACAGGTCAGAGCTGTGAAATGTAATTTTTTAAATGTAAGAAAAACTCAGAAAAATGTTACGTTTTAACTAAATTCAAATTTATGCTGTCTGATTCAGCTACCCTGTGATGTCATAACCTCATGACCCAGCCTTTCTTTGTCATTCAACACTCTTGAAATCAAATGATAAGGTTTCTTGTTATTTCAGTGCTTTCTGCATTTCTCTAAGAAACAAAATATTAAAAAAAATAAACTTACAGGAGGTTGGGGGGATATTTAAATAAGAATTTTAGAAAAAGCATATTTTGTTGTTACAATCTCTTAACTTTCAAATGTAAAATGTAACGCAGAAAAAGAAGGAATAAACCTAAATACACAATTTAGGACTGTGAGCCACCAATGACAAACCATTCATGTTTTGATCTTTCAGTTATTCTGCAACCAGAACCTCAACTGGTGTGTGTTAATTTATTTAATTGTACATACATTTTTACATGTGTAGGATACACCTACCGTCAGTCTCTGGGAACATTTAACTATTAAGTCAGTAAAAAAACCAAACGTTAACTAAAACAATATGATCTAATACAAGCTGAATAACTCCCCCACCAAAAAGCCCAAAACACCACTCAAACAACTGCCTTAGAAAATGCCTCACTAATAGATTAACTGTGGAGTGCTTCTGAAAGTAAACACTCTGTGTCTGTGTCAGACCAATGCAGGGTATATAGCAGCATTCTAAATTCCTCCTAAAAATTTGTTAGGTCAAGTACAAAATCTTCTCTGTGACCGAAACCTTGATGATGAATAAATTAATGATATTTACTTGCTTATTTTTAAAAATATGAATCTACCCCAGACAAACAGCCAAGGGTTGCTGGCTAAGTCAGTAACTCATTCTGTCTTGTTAGTAGCATGTTTGCTAGGAGATACAATGGTCATCATTTAAAAAAGTCAGCGTTTTCCAACAGTTACCATACTAGGGTATCTGAGATATATTTTTTTCTCAGTACATAAAAAGGAGAATAACTGCATCGTTGTCTTTTAGTTTAATTTTGGTTTCAGCATTTTTTAACATTTTAAAAAATAAAGTTGAAGAATATTTTTGACAAAAGTGGTTTGGAACCAAAAAATAGAAATATTTGATTTTAAAAATGTTGAAACAGAACATTTTGACTTTTTCTGAATTTTTTTTCTTTTGACACACACAATTCAGTGAAACTGACACGAATTCGCTAACCATTTGGGTTTCACCAAATCTGCATTTTTTTGCTTAAAATATTTGGCCAGTTCTTCTGTGGTATCTATTGCTGAAGCAACTACTGTGCTTCGTAAACAGTCCTTCATACCAGGCCTATGATTCTGTGAAAGCTGTTCGTTGTCTGATAAAATAGACATTATTTCACCACAAAGAATATGCTGCTTACTCTCCTGTGCCATCTGATGATGTGTGATTGCAGTCTTTATTCAGAGGGGGAGGGGTGTTATGGGCAGAATTTATAAGTTGTAGAATGTATGTCTGCTGTATGCTTTGCCATTATTCTATATATGAGAGGCCTCTGGCTCCACGACACTATTCACTGTAGGAGCCAGTATGCTCATTTTCTGTTAGAGCTGAACACACCACCAACTTCCCTGTGACTGTGACTCATTGCCATTTCCTGGCTTGTGAAAGTGATCCACAGACAACTGGTGCCACTCCTGACTGAAATAGCCAATGCCTCATTCAAAGAACGAATCTTCCCATACTCTTTCAAACACGCCATGGTTCAAACAGCACTGAAGAAACCAAATCTGGATACTTCAGTCCTAGCCAACTATTGCCCAGTGTCAAAACTCCCCTTCCTGAGCAAACTCATATATAACTTGTAGTTGGCCTTTTGCTAGCTTAATCTAAATAAGCTAACACTGTAGACCAGATATGATTTGGATTTAGGCTAGGACATGGAACTGAAACTGCTTTAGTGGTGCACTGATGGATGATCTTCTTGTGGCAATGGACAGAGATCAGACATCCATTCTCATCCTCCTGGACCTCTCTGCAGCTTTCAGCACTGTTGACCAGAGGTCCCGCTGTATAGCCTGAGCGGTGACAGGGACCCAGCGTCATACACTAAAATGGTTTGAGTCCTCCCTAGAGGTATACATGTCATGAGCAGTGAGGGGAAGCTACCTCCACCGCAAGACTCTTCACTTTTGAAGTTCGACTCTGTGGTCCTTTTCAACATCTATATGCAACCATTAGTCATGGACTCAAGTGCCAGCAAGATGCAGATTATACACAGTTCTTCCTGTCTTTCACCGCATACAGCCACACTACTACCACCAAGGTGGCCCCGTGCTTGGATGAGATCATCTCATTGATGAACACTTGATTCTGAACCTGAGCAAAACAGAGATGATGCTGTTGGGCAGAGGAAAGTATTTGGAAGAGTTTGCAGCCATGGCGCAGTCTCCTTTAGTTGAAGGTTCACATTTGGTCAATTCAGTCCTGAGTCTAGGAATACTCTTGGATTTCTTGCTGACCCTGAGGTCTCATTTAGCAGCAACTTGAACAATATTTGCTGCTATCGCCAGTTAGCTAGGAAGCTCCGTTCTCTCCTGACAGATGAAGAACCCGGCCTCAGTTATTCATGTTTTCGTCACCTCTCAGCCAGTCTACAGCAATGCAATGTACTCTGGATTGAAACCTTCTGCACTTAGGAAACTCCAACTAGTACAAACCAAGGCAGTGCATCTCCTCAGCAACACAGGCCATCACAAGTACATCATACTGCCCTCTGCTCTCTTTGCTGTCTTCCCATAGAATTTTGAATCAAGTTCAAGGTCTTAATCCTTATCTTGAATGTGCGCCATGGATTGTGCCCGGTTTACTTAAAAGACTAGCTAAAGCTCCGGAACAAAGACCGTGGTTGATAACTCTGCTCCCATGGCACAATGGAACGATGATAGTGTGTTCACCCCACACCAATCTAGAAGGGGTTAGGTTGACTCAGAAGGGGCCAGTTAAGCTTATAGGTGGCACCAGGGGAAGTGAGGCTTGATTGATAAGGCTAATTGAGGATGAAGCCCAGCTGGACAGGGGCAGGCTGATCTTATATAAAGCAAGGAAGTTGTGCGCAGCAGGGAGGCTGCACGGAGAGTATCTGCAATTGCTTTCTGGGCACAGAGGGATGGGTAGGAGGAAACCCAGGGGGGAGCAAAAGTTCTGGGATCCTGTCCCTGATGGAAGGGATATACCCAGAGGAGTTGCAGGGAAGGAAGCCTGGGGAAGGTGGAGTAGGAAGAAGCCCAGGCAAAGAGCAGCAAGGGGTTGAGACTGTGTAGACCTTGGTGGCTGCTGATAATGTCCCTGGGCTAGAGCCTGGAGTAGTGGGTGGGCCTGGGTTTCCCCACCAGCCACTAAGAAAGTGGCACAGGCTGGACATTACAGAAGATTGCCTGGAATGGCACATGGGCAGATTGTCTGGTGGGACTTGGCTACTCTGGAAGGGGAAAACTATAGTGATCTGGTCAGACCCGTTTCTGCCAATGAAGTCTACAGGAAATCAGTTAATTAAAACATTAATTTCTTCCTCCTAGTAGCTAGACCCCTCTTTGCCTCATGTTTGAAATTAGTTTGCAAGCTCTTTGGAGCAAAAGAGTATGAGTTGCCTAGCACTGTCTTCAGCACTGAATAATAATAACGATAATTAATAAATTAATAGGAACCCTGGGATTTTGGCCACAGCATTTCTGTGATGCATTATTTTAGAAAAATAGCCCTTTTTGCTCTGCAAAAAAGATGATGTCCTAATTTTATTGTTGCATCAAAATACTTTCCTGAAGCCTCTCTGTCTAATTGCTCCTTCAGCATGTTCTTTGGAAGATCCTCATCATCCCCCGCTCCAACTTTCTGTGGGGAGTTCCCAAGGGCTGTGTCCTTGGCCCCTTCTTTTCTCCCTCTACACTTTTATCCATGGTAATTTCATCCACAAACACAAATGCAACCACCATCGCTCTGCTGACCACTCACAGACCTACCTCTTGACTCCATCCTGTCTCCTTCTGTCCAAACTTAAATCTCGACCTGTATCTCTGGTGACATCTTCTCATGGAGTTCACCTAAAACTCAACATGGCTAGAACAGAACTCTTAAGCCTGTCACTCAGCTCTCTCTCCAGGTCTCGCATCCAGTTTTGCCAATTTATTCTAAATATCATCTCTAAGATACAGCCTGTTCTATCCATCCACAGAGCTAAATTCTTGTTCAGTCTTTCAGCATCTCCCTGATTACAGCAACATCCTTTCCTCTGCCCTTGACAAATGCAGACTTGCCCTGCTCATGCTCATTCAGAATGCTGCTGCAAAGATCATTTTCCTAGCCCGTTCCTTTAGCCATGTCACCCGTCTCTTTGCATCCTTCCATTGGCTCCCCCTTCTCTCATATTATACATGAGCTACCTGTGTTCACTTTCAAGGCCATTCTCAGTCTATCTTCACCCTACCACTGATCTCTCATGAGATGCTGATTTCCATCTCCAATCAATTGGTGCATGATGCCAGCCTCCGTCGCCCACTTGTTAAATTTTTTGAACGTACCTTTGTGCTTTCTCCCAAGCTGCCCCACACTCTTGGGAGGTACTCCCCGTAAATGTCCTCAAAGCCACCCAATTATCTTCCTTCAAGTCCCTCTTTGAAACTCTCCTTTGCTGTCAGGGCTATAAAAAACTTGACAACAATTAGGCTGCTGGTGTTCTGAGACCACAGCCTATCACGCTGACTGCTATTGAGTCATTGTTTCTTTGTACTTCCCCTGTTTGTCCGTATCCATTTGGTGTCTTTTTAATACTTAAATTATAAGCACTTTGGAGCAGGGAGTGTCATTTTGTTCTGTTTGTACAGCATAGCACCTAGCACAATTGGGTTGTGTTGCATAACTAGGGCTCCTAGGCGTCACCGTGATATAAATATTAATAATTTTACTGATCTGCAAAATGTGTTCGAACACAAGCTAAGAGCTATCTAATTGTTAAAATTAGCATTGCTGCTCGATTCAGGCTTAGTAGACAGAAGAATATTACATCAGATATGCTGTTTGTTCTTGTTTCTATACTTTCAGGACTCTGGTGCCATCTTATTCAGCATTTCTCTGCTCCCCCTCCCCCTTATAATTACATTTGAAAAATGTCCCGTGAGAATGGATAGTTGGAGATGCTTTGAGTGCCGGGGAAGATTCCCGTCTAGGTTAATGATGCCATGTGTTTAGTTTTTCATAGCCATTGTATTTTCTTCTCTGTTGTGTCTGGTGGGTTTTTTTCGTTTTATCTTGTTCCTCTAAAATAGTGGTGCAGTATGAGCACTGAGTTCACCCTTAAATCATCCTTCATTCAGTTTGCATATACACTGTGTGTCTTCCAAGCCCAGGAAGGATTAGGGTTCATCGCAGCCAATGGATGAGACCACTGTTCCAGGCATTCTTGTTTTAAAATACAACCTGCTAAATGTTTTGTTTGGTTCTAATCTTAGGAGGAGTAAAACCAATTTTGTCTGTCGTTTTAACGCAAGTATGCAGTACAAGGGGGGAAGAAGAGCTGGTCTGGTCTGTACACATTTCAGTTTTATATCAGTAAGGACTAAACTGGCTCATGAGAGCTGCTTAATCTGATATGATGCATCCATTGTGCTCATAAAGTAATAGTCATATAATTTTAATATGCTAAATTACTGAATGTGTTATAGTAACATGACTGAAATGTTTTTTAGCAGCACCAGAAAAGAGGCATTTAGTATTCTGACTTCTTGCTGAATGAAGACTGGAAAATGTGTTTGATTTAACTCTAGAAAAATGCACACTAGAACGGGAGTGGGGTGGGGGGGACCCGGTACCATATCTAATTTCATTAGTAAATTGTAAATGGCAAAATGACGAAGAGGTAACATTTCAAAGGGCTGGTAACGTACACATTTTGTGTAACATTAATCGTGTGCTTTTAATTTTTCTACAGCATTGCTCAATAGTGCAGTATTCCTGTTTTATGATTCTTAGAGCGCTAGGTTACAGTACTAACACATGGGTGTTTTGCTTGCCCTGCTGGGCAGACTGACATTTCTGAAGTACAGCTGGAATTTCAGAAAATATACTTTCTGGAATGTTGTGATGTCATTCTGTAGTGGTAAATTGGGTCCTAAACTGCCACTGCTATCCTAGCTGAAACTCAAGAACCTGACTCAAAAAGCCCCCCACTCGACAGAGTGAAATTTATGGCCATGTGTCTGAGGTTTTGTTTCTTTCCGCTAAAACAGATTTTAAACACTTTTTTCCCCTGGCCATCTTTCATTTTTTGCTTCACCATTTCATAGGCTCTTCCTGTTCCATGCTTTAAAGAGGGTAGAATTGTCTCTACTATGGTAATTACGCTCCCAGGAAACAGCCTTATTAGATTAATAAAGAGTAAATAAAACAGACAAGAACGCACTTTTCTTTCCAGTAGCTGAAGGCAGTTGTGCAAAGAAGTTAACATCCCACCCACTTGCCCACCCACCTACTTATACAGAGTTTACAGTATACCTACACAAGCACAGTATGAAATAATGAGAGTTTGTTGTAGAAACTGGAGTTCTATTATAATCTCTCATTTCCACTCACTCATAGCTTTCAGAGGACTTCTGTTGTGGGGCTGAAACTTTCCAGTCTTGGTCTCAGCTCCCAGATTAATTTTTTTTTAATGTTTGAAGGAAATTACTTCAGTTATTTTCTGAGTTATGCAAAAGTTAAATCTTAATTTTTAACATCAGATCCACATGGGCAGACCCTGCGTGCCTGTGGAGCCCATTGATTTCAGCAAGGTTCTGCACAGGTGAGTTTCAGGACTGGGGCCTTAACATATTCTCATCCTTTATGAGAAATAGTTTCCTGGCTGAGTTTGAGGAGAGAAACTTAAATTGAAAACTGTATAAGTTAGTGAAAAATCACTTTTGAGTAGGCCCATGGGCATCTCCTAGAATTATCAGCATAAAGGAACACCATCTTCTTTGTGACATCTGCCATTGCGCTGGAAGCATTGTATGTTCTTCCTTTCTGGTACAGACCGAGACTGCTATTGCTGATGACAATTTACATGAGAGAGATTGTAAATATTTTATTGAAACACACCCAGCAAAATCCATCAAAAACCAAGCTGAATGTTTTCTTTTGTGAAGTTATGGCAATCACAATATATATCAGTATGAAGCTGTTCTGTTAACCTAGCCTTGCTGAAAACAGTCTCTAATCAAACTGGAATAGAAGCAGCTGCAGTGTGGGGTGCACTCATCTCTCCCTAACCCCTGCATATGTGACCTATATTCTCAAAAGCCCGTTCATCTCAGTGAGGTGTGACGTTCAGAACCTAGCTGGAACCATTTTTAAAGCTAAAGTTCATGTGCAGTTTCTTGTTTCTCTTCCCATCTTAATTCTTCATAAATCTTAAGAGGAACAATAAATGGAAAAACGACTTAGTCCAAAGTTACAATGTAAACATACCTCAACACATCAGAAAATGCAAAAGTTAAGACACTGTTAGTAGTCTTACCCATGTTGCATGTAGATGTCATTCATAGTTACTAGTTTGGCAAGTCAAGTGGTGACTTTACTCCGTATGTTAAATAGATAGGTAAAAAAGATGGGGTGTGGGTGGCCTTCTTACTTGACAGAACTCCCCCATGTGTACGTTCAGGCAGCTCATATAAGTTTAGTGATGAAAATTCCTATTTACTGTTTTATACTCCTGATAGCCTTGCAGAAAAAGTACAGATGAGAGGGATTCTGTTCTCTCTTGTACATCTCTTAACAGAATCACTTCCTGAATTCCTCGTACCCACAACTCTGCAAATCATTTGAAGGAAATGAGGCCTGTGCATGTGTGAATATAGCAACCTCTCCGAACTTCGATGTGTTTTGACTTGAACATAGTACAGTAATGCAGAGGAGATTTTGAATTGTTGACTCTTTTTTTTCAAACATTAGTGTAAAAATGGATTATAATCATATGTCTATATCCTGAAATGAAAATCTCTCTTTTTTTAAAACGATTGCTGCCAGCATGAAGAAATTTGTGACCAAAATATGTATTTGAATTAAATGTGCATGACAGTTTTGAGTGAAAGGGAAAAAAATTAATGTCCACTGGAATCTGGCCGTGCACTGACGGCTGCGCTCCTGCAGTAGTAGCAGATTGATTTGAGTCAGTCAAGTCATGGTTTGGAATAAATGTAGTAGAGTTTTCCATGTGTTCATTATTCAAATGTATTAAAAAAGAATTTAAACAACAGATTCTGCTCCCCCTTTTAAAAAATTATATTAAAACCACACTTTTGAACAGCATTTCTTTTTAAAAAATTATCACAGTTGAGGCAGGATTGCTCATTGAAAGTGCATAGATCTCCTCAGCTTTTCCAGCAGACAGACTGTGATGGGAGAATGAAATTAGCAGTAAGAGTATTAAAATATTGATAGCAATCATTCCATATCCAGGCTTTGCCAATTAATTATTAATTTTACCTTGAAGGTTAGTGTTAGAGTCAGACTTTGCTTTATCATGCCTTCACTTGGCAAGATGTTTGACTTTAGTTTTTAAACATTATCAGGTCTCCAGCAAATAACACTCGTTTTATGTGGTTAGCAGTTGGAATTTACTTTGTATGGCTTCAGAAAATGAGAGAAAATATTGTGTTCTGAAGGTTTTAGAGAAGAGGTATATTAGCTTTGTCTCTGTCATGTATCTGTAGTTCCTATGGAGCTTTACTTCACTGTTTCCTATTCTACTTTCCATAAAATAATTGTTGTTTTTATATGTTTAGGGAGAAACTTCCCAAGGTGGACACAGTAGATAAATATTTTTACACTGTGTGCTCAGAATAACAAGGAAGGAGACAATGTGAACTTTTTTTGCTGTGAAACAAAAGAGCCCTGTTGTTTTATGGAGGGATAGGATGCCTCATTTGAGCAGGACTAACTTTTGAACCTATCCCCAAACTTCTCTATTTTTGGCACAAAGTGAACAGAATGTGTGACCCTTTCATTTGTTTGCTTAGATTTGGGAGTTAGAATTGAAAGTATTATCCAGTGGTTGATCTGGTATAGAATACCACTGAGCCATTTGTTAAGGGGATGCACCGCAATATTTTCTTTTAAATACAGTTTGTATATATCTAGCTATTGCCTGTTTGATACTCCTTCTTAAATACATGTGCTTGGGGAAATCTTATTTAAATGAATCTACAACTACAAAAAGAATAAATGCTTTAACAAAAAATATTACGATTATATTTCATGTGACGTATTTGTAACTTTCTTAAGTGAGGCAAGCTTCTTAATGCTGTTTCGGATTTTATAGTGAAATATGTTTATTTCTTTAATATAAGTCTAGGTATTTCTTTAGGCTCCAAATGTAGAAGCACTTATGCATGTATGTAACTTTACTCATGAGAAATCTTACCAGCTTTAGTAAGCGACTATGCATCTGAGTAAAATTATGCACGTACATAAATGTTTGCAGGATTAAAGCCTTTGTGTGATGGAATCTGTGTTTCCTATGTTGCATCCCAAAGAATCGAAAGATGTATTTTGTTCATCTTGAGGGGAAATGGCTTTAATTTCTGAAATTATAAAACATCATTGTTCTCTCCTGCATCTTTTGTAAATTTTAGAAAACTGATTTTGGAGAGCCTGATTCCAAAAGGAACAAATTTAAGAGGTCATGTCACCAGACCTAGTAGAACCCAGTGATTCTGAAAAACTGAACCCCAAAAAGGGATTTTAAAAAAAATTTGTTTTGGACATTTTAAAATAAACTGAGGGTGTTGACAAATTAATAGCGTTGTATGCATCTGAATTCAACCTCTCCTAGGACTTTTTAAGAAAAATATAAGAAAAATAGTTTTCTTACACAAGTCACATTTTGCTTATGAATTCTGAGCGGTCCAAGGCCCTGATAGGACTACTAGTGCGCTTAAAATTTAAGCAAGTGCTTTGCAGGATTATGGTCCTAATTCTATCTCTGACCCTGCAAACTCTTACACATGTGCTTAGCTATAAGCACACGAGTAGTTTCAGTTATGTTAATGGGACTGTGCACATAAGTAAAGTATATGCATAATTGTTTGGAGGACTGGCATTTATCTTTTGCTTATTTCTCAAATGAATTGACATAATTCTCCAAATTTTTATTGCTGTAGAATTGGTCAACAATTGTGTTTTGTTTATTGTGTGAAAAGCAGTTTTTTTAGGCAAAAATGTTAATTTTGCAAAAATAGCAATTTTTCAACTGGAACAAAATGTGCGAAAGACTGGGATTGGTTCTGACCTCTGTTGGGTTTTTGATACCCTTCACTGAGAAAAATTGTGTTTATAAAAACTGCAAAACTTTGGATAAACTCAGACCTCCACATTTTCATGAAAACTCGTGAAAATATTTTCCTATGCACATAATTGTGAATCGGCAGTTGATACACGTCTACAGTTACAAACACAAATTTTATTCCCTCCGTTGTATAATAAAGTGTGTAAATTCCTCTTTGAAGTTGTAACAATATCTTATATTTATTTATTTTAAAAAAAGATACTCAGGGTCAGATTCTGATCTCAGTTGCACAGGTGTAAATCTAGAGTGACTCAATTAAAGTCAATTAATTTACTTTGGATTTACAGTGGTATAAATCAGATTGGAATTGAAGAAATCTGTTCACTGGTAACGAGACTGCCGTATTAGATATGCCTACAGATGTTCATCATCTGTAGGAGTCCAGTGCCTTGCAGAAGCTGCCTTTGTCCGTGCATACACAGTATTCTGCAAGGCAACACTTTGTGACGGTATGAACATGTATGAAACAAAGAGCAATATATTCATAGTAGATAAAAAGAAAGGGCTTTGTAAAAGAGCAGTCTACCATGATGACATAAAGTTTTTGGTACTATCAAGTATGGGAATAAATGTAGGATTGACAAGAAATGTAATGTGATTGATACAGAGCAGAATATATAATTGATAGGAACACTGGAAAGAATCTTTAGAAAAAATACATCGTTTTGCCTTTGCCACATTCATATTCACTAACTAAAAGTAATTTTTTAAAAGAGAATGTTTCCAAACTAAATTGTAAACTCTGATACTCAATATGTACCGTGGAGAGTTGATCTTGAAATCCTCTAGTTGCATGTCTGATTTTTCATATCTGACATCAATTGTATCTCTTGTAGTTAAGCATTTGTGCACCGAATAATGCTGAGGTAAAGCAGTGGTTAAGAGAATAGTCACAGAGTGTGTCTTACCTGAAGTTAACTACATCGATTGGGGATAACACAGACTAAATAACAGATTTAGGCAACCAGAACAAAACAACAACAGCAAAAGGGAAGAAGGTAGGTCTGCTTGAGCAAGCAAATTAAACCTTTTGAGCTTTTAGATTGTAAGGATGTTTTTTAATATTCACTAAACACACAAAATGTATTAAATTAGGCCTTGTCCGTCTTAAAGTCTCAATGCTTTCTTCCGCTTTGAAGGGAGAATCTAAAGCACTTTTGCAGAGTGCTCTGTTCCTTCACTCTCCATTGTTTCTCTTGGAAGCTCAAGCCTTCACTTGAGATTTAGGGCTTCCAGTAAATGCTATGTATTCTGGAGCTTCTATGAAAGGAAAGTCCTAAAACAAATGTAGTGGAGCCCAGCAAGAGGAAACCCTTTTAAAAACAATAGGTATGAGGGTTTATTGATACAAACCTTTAACCCAAGAGGGTTATGGTCAGCATGGGGGGTGGGTGGAGTTCTGATACCATTTTTTTAATGAAGCTTGAGATTAAAAATCTTTTATCTTATTTCTTGTTTGTGACTCAATCTCTAATGGCATTAGCATAGGTCTAGGACTGCAAGTTTATTGGATAACTTCTGTCTCCTTTGCTGTAGTACATTTTATTTTTGTTGAAGGGATTATGAAATCAGATTGCCATTCTTTTTGCTTACCAAACAAGGACACGAAATGGCTTCACCTCTTTCAGTGAGTTGACTATTTCCATTAGCTCCCCTGGATTGCGTTACATTGCATCTATTTTACAATCCAACTCTTTTCTGTGAATGTGATACTTATTAAATGTTATCCTGTCATGGAGGGGGCATCCAATTTACACAAGTATTTTAATCACATGGCCATAAAGTTTGAACTTGATTGCAGGTTAATTTTGAATCCTCTATAATAAACCAATACATTATGAGTAGGTTCAATCCCCACAGTTCGGAGATTATAGTCTATTCTTGAGCAGTAGTGGGCAGAGCAACTAAATGCTAATGAAAAATGTTCTGTTTGGGATGGGAGGAAGTTATTGTACAGAAACCTGCATATCTATAAAAATATCCCTTAGAGGTCATATAAAAAGTCAATGGCCATATGGCCTGGAAGAAACATAGGTAATTTGTGGAATTGTCTCGTGTTTTAAAGTGATATTCTTCTTCATTAATAGTACACCATTATCATATTTATTGCTGGAGGATGCTATAGGACATTTAGGACAAGGAAGCGCAATATTTTTAGAGCATAATCCAGGGTTTATCTTCATTGTAGTGTTAGTTCAAGGTAAGACTGGAGTGTTGCCCTGACCCAACATCCACGTGCACACAGAAATGTCTAGCGTGAGTTGAATGGTGCTTTACATTAGAGCTAACTGGGCTGTTGAAGGTGTGGGTTGCAGCTCTGGTAATGCAGTGGGGATGCAGCTTCTCTGTGCTGCCAGTCCAATCACTTTGTGCGGCCTCAGTGTTGCTTTGCGGTATGACGGCTCTCACTCAGACTTGAGAGGCGTTAACCTGAGTGCAGATAACTCAATCTAACCCTGCAGTGAAAAGAAGCCTTGAGAAATCTCAGGAACTGGTGTGAATGGAAAATATATGAACGAAACTGGGAGATGGCACATATTGGTTCTAAATCAAATCCTTTTTCGAAAAAATTCTTTCCACAGTAGCAGACTTGCAGCTGTTAACTAATCCCATAACAAGTGGTGTTTAGCCACACATTTTCCAAATTAAATATGCTTGCATGTTGGACTAGCTTCGTATTCTGTAATACAAACACTTTCCCTGCTAGGGAAAGAGAATTAAAACAAAAATTGCCCCAAGCAATATGAAAAGTGGAGGGAGGGAATGGTGTGTATGCACGGGCACGCAAATATCTGTGCCGGGAGAGCGCGTGGGGATTTTGCGAGTAGCACAGTAGTTGTTGGAAGATCTGAGGGGTTATCTAGGACCACTCATGCTTAAATTATTAGTTAAGGCTGTGGCATTAAAGAATTGTTATTCAGTCATGGTCTCGTGACTGTGTTTTGCTAGGAGGTGTTTGAAAATTCTTCTCTGTGCTGTCATATAATCTGTACTTGCCCTTTTCTTTAATTTTTTTCTGGTCATTTGAATAATGTTTTCAGATCCTCTGTTTAATCTGGATTCAACCCAACAGTGTTTGGAAAACAAGCAATTAATTGTGCCTTGTGTTAGATCCTTTTTAGAGAGGCTTGAGAGCACCTCCCCCCTTTCTGCACATTTTTAAGAATCCCATTAAAAAAAAATTCAGGAGCCCCATACAAGTCAAATGTGTTGTTTCCATGGAAACAATTAATGGGGAGAGCAATTTATAACTGATGTAAAAAAATGAGCATTTCCTCAGACCCCCAGCTGTTCTGATATAGAGTCTCAAGGAAAAAAATGTGGTGTTGTGAGGTTAGCAGAAGCTCTATGCTTAGGGAAAAAACAATGAGAGCAAAAGTACTGTCCTTTTCTAGTATAATAAACTGCAGTTACTTTGCTATGCAGACATTGTTAGATCTTGGAAAAGGCTAGCAAATTCTCATTTCGTGACATCTTTTCAGAAACTTCCCCCCACAAATCCCAGCCTTTTCCTCAATATACACATGCCTGCACTGGGGGGCTGGAAGCATGCCTTCTGATATACAAAGCAGCTGGACTCAGCACTGAACCAGGGCCTTGATAAAATTCATCCAGGATGCATTATATAGCACTAGCACTTTTGTACTTAAGGTCTGTCAGCCTAGCCGTTAGAAACCTTGCATATAAGTGGTTTTTATCTGCCATTACAGCTCTCTCCTGGCTGATGCTTGACATTGATTTTTATCAAATATAAAAAATGAATGCTAAATTAGAAGAATTAAAACCAGTCTCTTGATTTTAGCTTTTTAAAATAGAAAGTGAACATTAAAAAGCCATGCAGTTTAGGAATCACTATGTAAAACTGCAGTTTTACATTCAAGTTTCTGGACAAGTGTCTCAACAGGAATTGTGTATTTTGAAAAGTAGCTCAGATCTGTGAAAGGCTGCTGAATATTAGCATGGATCTTGACTGCTTGCTGACTAAATTCAAGGCAGAAATTCAGGAGCCTGTGATAAAATATTTCTGAAATAAACAGATCATGTATATTGCATTGCATTTACTTTCACTGTATGAGCAGTTACATACAGTAGGTAGATTTCTGTATGTGATTAATGCAGGTGTAGAAATTATGGAGAAATTGTAATACAGAAGTTTACCAGTCCACTCACTGTGAATTGTATATATCAGTATTGATACATTTTGTGTAATAATTGCATGAATGCAAAACCATGTAAGGGATATTATAGTTTTATTTTTTTAATACTTTGTGGGTATTTATCATGCATGATGAGGAGAGCATCTTAAAAGATACTTTCACCTGCGGAGGGCAGTCTTTATCCACAAAATACTTTCAATGGCGGATCCTCATGAATCCAGAGCAGCAGTAGAGCTAACAAAACATGTATCTGTGTGTATAAAAATCCTTAAATTATGAAAGTAAATAATTCCCCTATAGAGTCTGAAGCTATCTGAAAGAGCAGATGAAAAAAAAAAGGGGAGTGGAGGGGGGGAGGTAAGAAGGCAGACCTTATGTCTCCTATGCAGGTTCTTGTTTTACTAGGTTGTAGAGACTGAAAGTGTTAGAGAATAAGCATAGAGTCAGAGAGATTATAAAAAAGGTCCCAAATGGTGAGTGCAAATTATAATCAAAAGAACAGGCGAAAGCCAAGCTCAACAGTAGGTATGAAATTTAATAATGTTGAAAATGATAGAGGCAAACCCTTTAATTAAAGCACTAGACAAAGAGAGTAAAGCCTAGGATAGGATGGTTTAAAAATACAGAAATTTAGTGTTGGTTTTTTTCCCCTATCTACCTGAAGGTATTCATTGTTAAAAGTATTAGAAAACAGGTATTTCTTTCAATATTTCTTTTACAGTTGATGTATGAGAAAGGAATGGATTAAAAAGACAATCAGTCCAAAGGATACCTCATGGGGAAGCTCTAAAATAAGTGTAACAGATGCAGATAAATACTCTACAACAATATTCAAAAACAGTTTAGCTGCTGGTGTTCTGGGCTCTTTGAAAAGGTTCTCGTTTATTGCCGACACTGCCTATGGAAAATATCCAGCAGAGATTGTTCGTTTATTTAGGGTTAAGAGGTTGCGAAAAATGATCAAGATCATTATCATTCGTATAACACATCAATAGGGGAAAACCGTACATTCCTATTATAGGTTTTCATATGACTTTCACATAAGAAAACAAAGAAAAACTGCACAGAGCATTTTTACAAAACACCCCCAACTCAAAAAAAAAACCACCCCAACCTCCCCAAATATGTATGCCTGAAGAATACAGGGATCTGCAGTCAGAACTCATTTTCACATTTCTAATGAGTTGTAAAATACATTTGAGGATTTCTTTTGCTACCTGTTGTCTTTCTTTCCTGGCAGCATTGTCTAGCTCTTTTCTAAATCCCTATATTTGAAAATGTGAATTGGATACTAATTGATTTTACAAAATATAGTTTACATTTATTCTTTGTATCTTAATGTAAAATATTATTGATTTGAAATAAAAACCGCAACATCAATAGAAAAGTGCATTCTCTTTATTATGAAGGGACCTGATGTGAATTTTGTTTTTAGCAAATTTTGATTTGGAGGCATCATTAGAATCTGTTTTGTAGTGCAATTTCTGATCACTCTACAATGGAGTCAGGAATAGGAGCAACAAAATGGCAGAACTACTTGAAGGGAAGATCATGGAGGAATGTTGTCAGTTTTCAGTATGAAGTTTCATCAGATTGTTAAAGTGAAATTATCTTCCTTATTAGATAATCTGATTTATTTTGCAAATATAAATGGTAAACACTTCAAAATCTATAACACGCATAAGGTTTCAAAATTGTACTAATTATTTTCCAGTAGCTGGTCTGTTATGATTTTATTTTAGCAGGTTTTGAGCTCTGGATTTTAGAAGATAAAAGTGTGTTTTGAATTACAGTGGCATTATTTTGACTACTATATTTAAATTAACCTAACTATTTCGTTATTAACCCCTACTTTTGGGTTTATAACTCAAACCTTAAAAATTTGATACAAGTTAAAACTAGCATCACAAGACTTTAAACTGGTTGTGAGTAATTTTGTTAATGATTGCGAATGGTTTTATTCCATTTGTAATAACAATGTTTTAAATAAAGTCAAAGTTCACTGGTTTAGGTTTTTTTGTACTTGCATAATTTAAAATTGGCTTTGAATTAAAAATTAAAATTGGCAAGGTGTTGGAATTTCATGTAATTTCATCACTCAATAGTCGGAAAAAATCCTGGTGAGCTAGGCTTCAAAATGTACTACTTCTTAGCATATCAATGTTTCGAAAACAATCTTCAGATGGAAAAAAAAAATCTCATGTGGATTTTTATCATGTTTATGCAGGTGTGTGGCGATCAGGATGACATGACAAACAATAATACATCCCTTTTGAGCTATCTAGTAAAAAATCTGGTCTTTAAAACAGTGCTTCACCTGAATCTCCTGTACACTCTGTAAGTTGTAAACCTTTTTTTTTGTAAATGATCATTTTTATCCAAAATGTGTCTTTATCTTTATGGTCTGCCAGGTGAATATGTATATAATAATGTTTATTTAACTGTGACAGAAATATTGATTTTTCATTATGGAATGTTTTAAAACTATGGACTCAGAAAATTAACTTTAAAAACAAAACATTAAAATTTTTAAATAAAAAAATAAAATAAGTGCGCTGTCCAAACAAACCAAAAACCACTCTGGAACTTCAAAGGTTTGGTTCAAACTGCTGGAAGACAGAAATTCAAAGTTCAGGCTGACAGTATGTCTTTAACTTTCATCTTCTTTCCTCTTCACTCCAACAATGACAATGAAGGACAGTGTTAGCCAGAACTCTGAATTTCTTGGCATGCTACATCTTGGCTTTTGCTAGATTCTGAATACTATTTTACTTCCATTTTGCATTCACTCTTATTACACAGAGAGATTTCCATTTTTTTAGCCTCCTTCCTCCTTTCTTTCATAGATTTAAAGGCAAACGCCAAAATGTATGTTAAAAAAAAATCAGTAAAGCCCATTCATCATACACCCCTGTTTGCTCTTGCTTTGTTTCTGTCCCATGCTGCATGCATTGCATTACATTTCAGAACCTCTATTTATATTTTTCTTTTGTAGTTTATTAAAATCAGAATATTTTCATTGCGCTGAAATCCCATTTGTTCAGGAAATCTTGCCCTGCAGGGCTTCAAAGGACACAAACAGATTGTTCTGGACCTAATCCTTAGTATTGTTTTTATGATGAAATCAAAAATATAATTGTTAAAACCCGATGTGTGTCTTTATGACTGAGACCAAGAATTGGAATAGCTTGTGGCCAAGCTACAGAGGATGTTAAGAGCCAGTGCTATACATGCCAACTGCGGTAGGACTTGTTAAAAGTAAAAGATACAGCACCCTCAGTGCTGTACATTGTCTGTTTGCAGTTGGCACTTGGCAGATAGATAGGGATACCAGCAGAGCATGACATAATAGGAATCATATGGGAGAGTGTATGCAGTAAATGGCTTCTTTGGTGACTCGGTTTGCCAGTATATAATACATGTTTTTTTCTTCCTGCATTGTGTCTGATTTGCAAGTGGTGAAGAAAAATACATTGACTAAATTAAAATGGTGAAACACAATTAATAATTTTCCCCATTTCAGCAGGTCTGGAATAGCTGTTCTTTTTAAAAAAAAAAAAAAAAAAAAAAAGCCTTTATGCAATTAAGTATTTTTTTACTATTTATTATTCTGAGTATTTTCCCCATAACTTCTCTCCCACTTCTTGTTTATTTTTCATTTCCCTATTTTATTCTTTTTCATTTTTACCCCATTCATTGCATAGGTTGCAGTTTTCTTAGAACTAAAGCCAGTGCCTTTGTACGCTCTGGGGACAATAGGATTATATGCTCTTCCTTGGAACCTGAGGCATTACTGTTTCTTTACCTTAATAGCATCCAGTTGTCTGGATATATCTGGGTCCTAAATCCATCCTGAATTGGTTTCCTAGCTGGCAGATTTGTGTGCTCCATCTTGTTTTGGGTCTGGGCTTTCATATGAATATCTCAAATAATTTTATATTTTTCCAAATGGAATTTTTATTACATGCAGCCAATGTGTATTACTGACTAAAATGAGACGATAAAAGAGTGATTGAAAACAGGTCAAATTCCAGTTTTTGCCAGGATGTAACAAAAAAGATTTTTGCTGTGAAAAGAACACTGACAAAACTCTCCATTTTAAATGAATGGTCTTATGTTGCCCTGTGGTAGAGAAATGGTTAAATTATGCACTCCTTGGAGTATGAAGGCAGTTCTTCTTTGCTGACAGATAGTTTGACCAGTGTCAGGTTATCCTGATGTGTTCTCAGCATACCTTCATTGCATCATAAATAAAACAGACAAATTACCTTTTTTCCTAGGGTGGAATAAGCACCAGGAGGGGGAGAAATGGGAATTGGGGGTGTGTGATGATTGGAAGGGGGAGTGAAGAATTAGAGGGAAAAGAAAAGAGAGATCTTTGCAGCCACTCTATGAATCTCTGCATGGCAGCTGAGAACAATGTGAAAAGCAAGCAATTACCCTGAATACCTCTCTCTTAGCCAGACATAGGAAATATATTCCTGCCTGGGATTTTTCTTTCTTTCTTTCTTTCTTTCTTTCTTTCTTTCTATGGCCATTTACTAATAGCTTTTGTATTGTTTTGGAATTTTTGTAAGGATTTAGATTGTTGTTTGTTTCTTTCCTCTTTTCCTGAAAACACAGTCCTGACCCAGTCTCTCTCTTATGATCACAAAAGTCAACAAAAAAAGGACAAATCTATTACGTTTCCAACTGATTCTTGTCCATCCTTGGTTCACTGAGTGGAGAACTTAAACCAAAAGCTACAATAGGGTATCAAACTTATTTTGCTGCAGTGGACTGAATTGCATTTTGAATGATGGTCCATGGACTTGTGCTACAAATTTAGGGCCTTGCATTTCCTTCAATTCTCTGTGGGTGTCTCACAAACGAGA
Organism: Emydura macquarii macquarii; assembly: GCF_026122565.2. Classification (NCBI taxonomy): domain Eukaryota; kingdom Metazoa; phylum Chordata; order Testudines; family Chelidae; genus Emydura; species Emydura macquarii. The sequence goes on from NW_027130976.1 coordinate 285,712, forward strand.
ATGGGTAGAATATGACCCGCATGTAGAGCTAAGATTTTAGCTTGTACATTTGCATAGATGAAAACTGCAAACTTACACTTTAAATAGTTAGAATCAAATATTGTTTGAGTATTCTTTGACTATTTTTGAAGTTGGGGCATACAGAACAGCATTATAGGAATTTAAAGGCGGGCATTTGGTATTAAATCTTCATCTCTTCCAAGGTAACACAGTTCTGTATATCTGTGCAAGACCTTTTTTAACCCCTCCCTCACCCTCCAAAAAGTGTGCACACATAATTTCATAGGAGACTGTCGCCTTGATGCTGATTGGCTGTGTTTTACATAATACCCCTCAGCAGCATTGATATTATCTTTGATGGCATTATTATTGCTGTTTACAGTCATGTGTTGGTAAGAGTAAGCCTGAATGGGATTAATCAAATAAATTAAGTGATAGAGGTATTAGTGCCATTAGCAATCCGTGACAACACTTGACAGTGCGAGAGAAGAAATAGCCTGCCCTTAACCAAGCTGGTGAGAGTCCGTCTGGCATATGCATAGATTCCTGACACTTCATTTTGATAACTCTGAAATTGCTTTTCTTTCCAGAAGTGATTTCCTTCCCCCTCACCCCAGTATCTTCATCTTTTCCTTTTAAAAAGACTTTCTTGGCATTTCCCCCATCTTCCCCTCCGAATGCCTGGGACCATTATTTGCTGCTGAAGTGGCTCCATAGGTGGTTGTACTATAGCAAGGCTTGTACTTTATGGGCTTGATCCTACACCTGGAGTTTTGCCACGGACATCAATAGGAGCAGGATCAGCCCCTATGTGGCTCAGCAGCACCATCTTCCAATGCACCCTTTTTTGGTTTTTACCGTTTTTGGTAGCTCTCTCTGCCCCATAGTCAATTCCAAGCTCAGTCATCTTCCTCCTGATTCTCATACTCCCTGTGGTCTTCCCGACCTTCATGCTCACCTTTGTTCTATTCCCACTGCAATCCTGCTGACAGTGGACTAGCCCTCCTCCGTGGTGCAGTCTGACTGCATGATGGATGTTGGCATGACTCTCTTTCATGATGAGCATCTATCTTGGGATCCTGGTACAATAAAAATGGACAGAGACTTTTAAAAGGGTTGGTCCCATGAGAATATTTTGAAAATACAACGTTCTTGTGGATTATAAAGTTATTTGAACACATTCATGCTTCCCTAGTTGTAGTCTTCATTTTCAATTAAAATTGACTGCGGTAGTACAGACTGTCGTGCAATTATTTCTTATTGTAAACCTCTGCATTTAATCAGAACTTCGGATGCAGCAAACTAATGTTATGATAAACTCAATTTCTGTTATAAACAATTATCTAGTGTCATTTCAGGCTTCACGTGACACTCACTTTGGCCTTTTGTCCTCTTTCAGCAAGGCCTCATGTTTGGACATTGTTGGATTGAGGACTTTGTCATAGAGGACTGTGATTGGTCTCCCTTCTTCCCCAGTGCTACAGTACCCTGCTTTAATTGGAAGAGGAATACTGCTGAGGAGCGATACAAACTGAGGTGACACTTGATTTTGAGTGAAAGTGTATTATAGCGGAGTGGTGGCACCACTCTTGCTACGGTTGTGTCATGACATCTGTTTTAAAGGTGGACCTTTCTAAGTCCTCTAAAATCGACATGGTTAGTTGGATTTCTTTGAAAGTGGTGTGCCTCAGAAGAGTGCAGTGTAGGGAGAGTGACCGAAATTTGGAGTGAGTTAAGCCAGAGCTTCCAGGGATAGAAGCCTTGAAAAAATAAGCCATTTTAAAGAGTTTCTAGGGGTGCTGGGTTTTTTGGTGTTTTATTTGCACAGCACTAGAGATCAAACTATTAATGTGAGGTGTAATGTGATATTTAGCTGAGGTTAGTCCTGCTTTGAGCAGGGGGTTGGACTAGATGACCTCCTGAGGTTCCTTCCAACTCTGTGATTCTATGATTCTCTGTAGGTCAAAATGGTCTCAATCTGCCGCGTTTTAGCTAAAGTTGTGCATGGCACTCACTGAATCGTGATCCGTGGGCAGGCCTGGGTCAAAACCAAGATCAGAGTCTGTAGACAAACCAGGATCAGAACCGTAGCAAGAATCCAGGTGTGAGCCAGAGGTGGAAGCTGAGTGGTCAGAGTCCAAAGACAAGCCAAGTCGATACCAAAGCCAGAATCCAGATATGTGCCAGAGGTCGAAACCAGAGGGTTTGTGGGGGATCCATAAGCAGAGGCAAGGCTGGAGTGAGGCTAAGGCAGGGCAAGGACTGGGCTTAGGCAGCAGCAGGAGCAGGCTGGGAGTCGCTGGAGTCCAGTGCACTGCACAGGAGGAGGAGGGAAGGTTCCTGGCTGGGTAATACTGTTGCCCAAATTGATCTGCAGCTCTGCTGGCTTTGTGGAAATACCTGAGCCTGGGGTCATCTGACCCAGGCTCTGCTCAGTGCTAGATGCTGGATGTCTGAGGGCTTACTCACTGGTTTGACTGTGACTTTGCATCACATGAGGAGCTTGTGCATTACAGCAACTGTGGGATGGCGAAGTATAACGACCTTCAAGTACTTAAAGGGTTGTTATTAAGAGGAAGGTGATAAATTGTTCTCCTTATCCACTGAGGACAGGACAAGAAGTAATGGGTTGAAATTGCAGCAAGGGAGATTTAGGTCAGACAATGGGAAACACTTCCTAACTGTCAGAGTAGTTAAGCACTGGAACAAATTACGTATGGAGGTTGTGGAACCTCCGTCATTGGAGGTTTTTAAGAACAGATTAGACAAACACCTGTTAGGGATGATATACATAAGCCTTAGTCCTGCCTCAGTGTAGGGGACTGGACTAGATGACCTATGGCAGTCTCTCCCAGTCCTACATTTCCATAAGTCTAGGTATGTGAACAGGACATGTTGAAAGAGGGCAGAGTTAAGCTTGCATAGGCATTCTTAACTCTTCATTTCCTGGTTTTCAGAAATGTGAGTTTTACTCAATTCAGTGTTCTGCAAGGAGGGGACATACCATCAAGCAACCTCAACTCTGTGTTAATATAGTTTTTTGCCATTGAATTTTTATAGGGATTGTCATATAGTGGTTGTGTGGTTCTGGTTGTGATGTATGGCTGCTGGGATTTTGTCAAACCCCTTGAGTGCAGATATAGAAAAGCTTTCTCCTTTTCTATTACTGCATGGAATATTTCTCCTCAGAAAGACTAAAACAAGACCCCTAGTTTCCCATTTGTGAGCATGTTTCAGATATTCTTTCTAGTCATTTAATGGAGGCTGCAGTGTTGCTCTGTGGTCTGCGAATGCTCTAAAAGACTTATTTAGATACATTGAAAAATTCTCAGAATAATCAGGTGGGCAAAGTGTGGCAGGGAAAAAAAATGTTTCTAATTTTTGTCCATCTTACAAATGCTTCTTAGCAATCCTTTACAGCTGGCTAAAAGCTAGGGTTTCTCACACTGAGAAAGTGAGATTGTAAATAAACCAGTGTAGCACATCTGGAAAGAATAAAGTGCCTTTCTAGACCTTGCAATAGACTTAGAATCAATGATATCTGGTTGGTGTGGGAAAATGAGCCAAGGCTGCATGAATAGAATGACAAAGGGATGCTCTCAATTCTTAATCTTTTGTAACAACTTATTTACAAATATTTTAAAGTATTTTTAGTATCTCACAGACATGGGGGAGTGGAAATGTTCCCTTATTTTATTATTATGGTGCAGCAGTCGTCAAAGTTAGCTAAAGTTGAAAATATTTTCTCATTAAAAACCCAAATTTCAATCCTCTCAAATGTTTCTGCCAAAAGAAACAGATCTTCCTGAGATGCCGCATCTCATCCCGGAGCAGAGGTTTTCTGGAAAGTTTGGAGAAAAAAGTAAACTGTTTTAAAATTATTTTATTTTGAAAATCTAGCTACAGTTTGCTTTTTGAAAGCTATTTTCCTGTCCCCCTTTTTTTTTTTTTTTTTTTTTTGAGCTGCTTATTAAATTAATTGCTTAGCTACCAATTCTAAGTATGGTTTGCATTGCAGACTCTAATGAAAAGAAAGACCTTTTAGCATTTTGTTTCTGGGGTGGGGAGTGAAGGGTTGACCAAAAAAAAAGTTGGTGCGTGTCTAAAGAGCAACTTACAAAATACTTGTAAATATAAACTGGCCTCCTCCTCCTGACTCCTGATACTAGGCTGAGGCTGAGCCAGAGGTGGAAGGAATAGCAGACTATGGGAAGTGGGCTGATGTTTCATGGATTGGGACAACAGGGGACCAAGAGGGCCATGGATTGGGAAACACATCGACAAAACTCATGGAACATATTTCTCTTTCTCAATTTATTGCACCAGAGAGGTGGCATTAGGTTTTTCCTGTGTGCTATCTGTGTCTTTCATCAGGGCCTCATGTTGGAAAATGATCAAGAGAAACAGTGGAGTAAGGGTCATGAATGTAAAAGATCAGCACCACAGAATTTCATTCACTTTCCTAAATCTCTCTCTTTCTCCCCCAAACTCCCCACGGACAATGTTATTCCATTTGGAGTTGGTCAGTGTAGTTCATTAATCATCTGGTGGTGCCCCCATTGAGACAAGTACATGCTTCCAAAGGCTGACTGATATCCATAAAACTTTACAGGGAAAACATACACGAGTATATTCACATGCTCTCTTCCTTAGGTGCTAAAAAAATCAAGTGTGAACACTGAGAGGAAGAGTTTTTCAGAGCCCATATATGCCGGATTCAGCAAAATATTTAAGGACATAGAATGATAGAAATGTAGGGCTTGAAGGGTGCTCGAGAGGTCATCTGGTCCAGCCCCCTGCGCTGTAGCAGAACCAAGTAAACCTAAACCATCCCTAACAGGTGTCTGTCCAACCTGTTCTTAAAAACCGCCCGTGATGGGATTCCACAGCCTTCCTTGGAAGCCTGTTCAGAGCTTAACTCCCTGATAGTTAGAAAGTTTCTTCTAATATGTAACCTCAATCTCCCTTGCTGCATATTAGGACCATTACTTTCTGTCCTACCTTCTGTGAATATAGAGAACAATTGATCACAGTCCTCTTTATGACAGCCCTTAGCTTATTTGAATACTGTTATCAGTTCCCTCCCTACCCCCACCCTTCTTTTCTCAATCCAGTTTTTTTAACTTTTCCTCATAGGTCAAGTTTCTGAACCTTTTTATCATTTTTGTTACTTTCTCCTGGACTCTTTCCAGTTTGTCCACATCTTTCCCAAAATGTGGCACCCAGAATTGGACACAGTACTGCAGCTGAGGCCTCACCAGTGTCTAGTGGGATGGGACAATTAAACACCCTTTAATACATCTCAGAATGACATTAGCCTTGTTAGCAATTGTATGACATTGTTGACTCTCATTCAATTTGTAATCTACCATAACCTCCAAATCCTTTTCAGCAGTCTGACCACCTAGCCAGTTATTCCCCATTTCGTAGTTTCACATTTGATTTTTCCTTCTGAAGTGAAGTACTTTGCACTTGTCTTTATTGAATTTCATCTTGTTGATTTCAGACCAATACTGCAAGTTGTCAAAGTCGTTTTGAATTCTAATCCTGCCCTCCCAAGTGCTTGCAACCCCTCCCACCTTGCTGTCATTCACAAATTTAATTAGCTTACTCTACACTCCATTATCCATGTTATTAATGAAAATACTGAATAGTACTGGACCCAAGACTGACCCCCTGAGGGATCCCTCGGATACTCCTCTTAAGTCTTACATTGATAACTTCTCTCTGAGTACAATCTTTCAGCCACCCCCACCTATAGGAATTTTGTCTAGACCACATTTCCCCATTTTGCTTATGAGAATGTCACGTGGGACTGTGTTAAAAGCCTCACTAAAATCCAGATCTATCACTTCTACTGCTTCCCCCCATCCACTAAGCCAATAAGCATGACAAAGAAGGAAATGATGTTGGTTTGGCATGATGAGTTCTTAACAAATCCATGCTGGCTATTCCTTAGAACTCTATTATCCTTTAGATGCTTATAAATTGATTGTTTAATCATTTGTTTCGGTATTTTTCCAGGTATTGAAGTTACATGCTTTAGTGCTTTGCTTAGTTGGGGCTTTATAGCATAGTACTTCTATACATTTTTCCTCCTTGTAAAATTAGTTCTGATCTGGTGCAGCCAGTGTTAAAGAGGGACCCCTTTTCACAGACCTTATGATATAGAGGTAGAGATATATTTACCAAAATGCCATCACCACTACTGATTACCAAGATATTTTGGAATGTAAATGCATGTTTCCGTCTCATTAATGAGCCCTTTCTCACTGTCTAATTCATTCTTTGATGCCACAGTCTGTGTTTGACATTGTTATTCGCTTTCCTGAAGTGATTTCAGTTTCGCAAGACACTGGATTGTGGTATTCCTGGAAGAATTTGGCTGTAGCTTGCTGATGAAAATAGGAGCTTTCATTTGTTCACACACTTCTTTGAAGCTGTTATAGACAGGAAAGCAAAAATAGCAAATGTATATGACAGATTAATGGAAATTTGGTAAATTATAGTTTTTTTAAAGTAGTAGTAATACATAGCTTGTATATAGTGCTTTTCATTAGGGGTAAATCTTGAAGCACTTTACAAAGAGAGGTCAGGATCATTATCCCCATTTTACAGATGGGGTAAGCTGAAGCAAAGAAAGGTGAAGAGATTTGCCCATGGTCCTCAGCAGGCCTGTGGCAGAACAAGGAATAGAGTCCAGGTCTCCTATGCCTTTGTGTTTATTGGTATGCTTTGATATCAGCTTATTGTTGAAGGGTTGAAGCAGTGCTTCTGGTCCTGGCGTTACAAAGTAATCTTGCAACATTTGAACAATGCATCTAACTTTAAAATACTTTTAATTCTTTGAAATGTGACAATATTTTCTACAAAAAGTGAGGAAAAGCGCAGCTTCTACTTCAGATCTTTAGAGATCACATTTATGATGTCTTTACATGTAGAATTAATTGAATTACAATTAGTAAATCTAAAAGAATACCATCTCTGGATAAAAGACAGGAATTGGAGCATATAGTGAACTTGAAGCTTAAGGGTCCAGTTTAGTCAAAGTTTATTAATGTGCAGTAGCAAGATCAATGAGAAGATTTGCCTTCTGTAAAAGATGGAAATCCCTGTAAATAACATTATTTTTAAAAAGACACAGGTAATACTTCAATGGCTTTGCGCCTCAAATGCTTATAGTGGTGCTTTTTGATAATATTGCTTAAATTTCCAGTGATGTAAATTGGGCCTTCTAATCCCCATATCCACAGTGAATAATAATTGAGGATGTCTGATGGTTTTTACCCACATGGGAGAATAAGCTGCATAATTTAAGAGCAGCAAAATTGTGTATCCTATTTATTTCTAGTGCTTTTTTTGTTTCAAACTTTTTTTGGGGAAAGATTAAATACAGGTAATTTTTTAAGGGATGGGCAAAGGGAATTGCCATGAGTTAGAAGACTGTGAGTGCATAAATTGCATTTACCATATATGGATTTTCCTGCAGGATAAATGATACTTTTATTTTTTTCAATCAAATGGACATTTTGCCAGTTTCTTTTTCCCACAGGAACATGTTGTGAGAATATATATATATATAAAAAGATGAACGAACTCCCTTTAAAAATTTACATTTTTCCATATCTTCTGAAATACTTGGAGTACGATTCTCTTAATATTTGTCCCTTTGTTGGTTAATATTTAGAATACATTTTAGAATATATTTTTCCTGTAGGTCCCTAATTCTTGGAGAACTTAAAATGGCTGTAGGGCTCAGGAAGGAGATTTTGGAAAATGGAGCCTCCATTCTATTTACTGAGGAATGAGATTAATTTTAAATAAATGAGATAACAAAATGGCAAATGTGTTCAGAATAATAATTCATTTTGTACATCATTGTACTTTTCTTATTTTCTTGGTACCCACCATTTCTCATCAGCTGTCCCCAGCAAACCCCTGTAAATAGTATAACAAATAATCAGTATATCAAGGATTTGTTGTATGTGGGTTTAAATACATATTTCTGTTCCTCTTGCTGTAGTGTAATGGTAAGGCTGCTACTAGTTACATTTACAGTATGCTACTGTTTTTGCTATGCACCTCTGGTTTCGAGGACTTATAAGTTGCCTATCAGAATTAAGCCAGGTTGAAGACTGGTGTAAAACACTTTGATTTAGGATTATTTTTAATACTACAACTTCAAAACACAATCCTTGGAGGCTGGGTGGCAGGTCTAAGAGACTTGGGGAGGCTAAGCCTCCCCAGACAGCCACCACTAGTGGAAGCTCCTGCTTGGCCTCTGCCCCTGAGGCCCCACCCTTGCTCTGCCTCTTCCTGTCCCCAATCCCCCTTCTCTCCCCCGCCCCCCACAGGAGCATGCGGTGGGCAGGGAGTGGGCTCGGGGGAGGAGGTGGAGCAGGATCAGGAAGAAACAGAGCGAGAGCTGGGCAGGGGGCGTGAGGGGAGTGAGCCGCATGGATGGGAGGGGCCTTTGTGGAAGGGGGCTGAGCAGAGGTGGGGCATGGGCAGGGCCTCAGAGGAGGAGGCAGAGTGGGAGCGGGACCTCAGGGTGGACCCAGACACCCCAAATTCAAGAGGCATACACCACCTATGCCTTGTAGCCATTTCTAACCGTATAATTGCCTGATTGTGCATGGTCTAGAGCACCTTCAGTTCCTAGTGACATCAGTGCTCAACATCCCACAGGAGAAATTCAGCACCTGGGAGGATTGGATCCTAAAGGGTTTTGAAAGAAAAAGGTAAAACATGTTTGTCTTTTTATCAAATGATTAGTGTGAGGCAATTTGGTTGACTGGAGTGTACCTACACTAAGACTGATGAGGTCTAGCCCCATTTTTACTAACTTGCTGTGTGGCCTTTGGCAAATCACTTAACCTCTCTGTCTATTTTCCTTATCTGCAAATGAAAATAATACTACTTCCCTCACACGGGTGATAAATGCTGTATACATGCTAACTATTAGTACTAATTTAACATCAAGTGTGATAGGCCCTCAGTATGATTGGCTTCATTAGGAAACAATAATGCAAACAATCAGAAGCCTTCTTGAAAAATATGCACAAAATATTGGTTTCAAAGTTTCATAAAGCATTTTATTACTTAAATGCACTGTAATTACATTTCTAATTAAGTAATTGTATATACTGCTATGTAATTACACTAGGCAGACAAACAATAACTGATTAGGAAATATCAAATAAGATGTACACAACAACAACTTAATTAAAAACTGGGGAATGTCAGAAACTGAAGTAATCTCAGAACTGTTAGCAATTATCTTTGAGAGCTCATGGAAGACAGGTGAGGTCTCAGAGTGGAGAAGGGCAAACATAGTACCTAGCTTTAAAAAGGGGAACAAAGAGGACCAGGGGAATTAGACCAGTCAACCTAACTTTGATCCCTGGAAAGATACTGGAACAAATCATTAAATAATCAGTTTGCAAGCATCTAGAGAACAAAGGGTTATTAGCAAGCATGGCTTTGTCACGAAAAAATCATGCCAAATCAACCTCTTCCCCCCTCCCACCTTATGGTTACTAGCCTACTAGATGGGGTGGGGGAAGCGGTAGATGTGATGTTTCTTAATGTTTAGTGAGACTTTTGACACCGTCCAGCAACATTCTCATGAGCAAACTAGGGAAATGTGGTCTAGACAAAACTACTATACGGTGCATGCACAACTGGTTGAAAGGCTGTACTCAAAGAGAAGTTATCAATAGTTTGCTGTCAGACTGGGAGGGTGTTTCTTGTGGGATTTTGAAGGTGTCAGTACTAGATCCAGTACTATACAGTATTTTCATTAATAACCTGGATAATGGAGTGGAGAGTATATTTATCAAATTTACGAATGACACGAAGTGCTTGGGAGGACAGGATTAGAATTCAAAATGATCTTGACAAATTGCAATATTGGTCTGAAATCAACACGATGAAATTCAATAAAGGCAAGTGCAAAGTACTTCACTTAGGAAGTATAAAATGGGGAATGAGTCGATAGGCAGCGTACTGCTCAAAGGGATCTGAGGGTTATGGTGGATCACAAATTGAATATGAGTCAACAATGTGATGCAGTTTGCAAGAAAGGCAAGTATCATTCTGGGGTGTATTAACTGGAGCCTCTTATGTAAGACATAGGAGGGAATTGTCTCACTCCACTCAGGACTAGTGAGGCCTCAGCTGGAATACTGTGTCCAGTTCTGAGTGCCACACTTTGAGAAAGATGTGGACGTATTGGAGAGAGTCCAGAGGAGAACAACAAACCTGATAAAAGGTTTAGACAGCCTGACGTATGAAAAAAGGCTAAAAAACCTGGGCTTGTTTAGTCTTGAATAAAGAAGACTGGCGGGGGAGGGGAGGAAGGCGAATTTACAAGTCTTCAAATATGCCAAGGGCTGTTATAAGGAGGACTGTGATCAGTTGTTCTCCATGTCCACAGAAGGTAGGACAAGAAGTGATGGGTTTAATCTGCAGCAAGAGAGATTGAGTTTAGATATTAGAAGAATAGATTTTCAAGGGAGGCTGCAGAATCCCTGTCATTGGAGGTTATTAAGAACAGGTTGGACAAACACCTGTCAGAGATGGTCTAGGTTTACTTGGTCCTGCCTCAGTGTAGAGGACTGAATTTGGTAACCTTTTGGGGTCCCTTCCAGCCCTACATTTTTATTATTCTATGATAAGAGCCAGAGAAAGCTACAAATGCCAAGAAATTCATAGTTAAGATTAAACCTTCTGTCTAATGGTGCACCATTTTCATATTACACATTCTAGGTCGATATAGTATATTTAAATCCTGAACTGTGGATTTCCGTGTTTTGTGACTGACTCACAATTTTAATGTTCTTGTAATGTACTTTTTGTTGTGTAAATCTATATAAGTGCCATCAGCCATCAAACCTGACATCTGATGGCATGATGTAGACCCAGACTGCATGTATTAGGGCTCTTTGTGTTCGTGCTGTGGAACCTACTTAAACAAATTCCATTTGAAGGAATAAACACTGAAACAATAGACCTCCATTGAATGAACATCACTGAAAAGAATAAATCATTTCAAAGGATAAAGTTCCTTTCCACCAAAAGGCAAGTGGTAATAATGATTTTGACCCACTGAAGAAATGAATCTGTTGATTTATCAATACTATATGCAAACCAGATAGGGAGGTAAGAAATCATTAAAAAAAAAAAACCCTAATTTAAAATACCGCAAAGGTTTGACATGAATTGAAGAATGTGAGATAAGGGTGAATGAGAGAATTTTTGACACCCTTAATGCAACTCCTTTGTTCCTAGTCCCCGCAGTAAAATGTACAGCTAAAGCATAACCAGAAAATATATTAAATTTATAATTAAAAAACTGGCTTCACCAAATTACAGGTGTTTTTAAGTGCATGAAAGCTGATAATTTATTGCATATGGCCAACAATCTAAAGATACTGGAATGGCAATGGACAGGGAATTTAAGAACAATGGGCCCAATGCAGCCAGTTATGTCCAGACTTCTTGAGCCCCACTGGCACTGGAGGTTCATCGAAGTTGGTTTCATGATGGGCTAACTTACAAGAGGAGCAGAATCCACTGATTGTTTCTCTCAAGAAAGCCTGAGCATAGATCTCAGGTCTCCAACCCACCTTCCCATTCAAATGATAAGTCCTGTGTCATCAACAAGGCCAAATCCTCCCTGAGCTCAGTGGCCAGGAATTGCAGGACTGCTTCCCAGCACTCATGATCCATAAGCAACAGTCATTGCAACCCTAATTCTTCCATGAGGAGGAGAAGGCAGGAGTGGAGCAGACGGGCTCAGCAGTTGGATTTTCTCTGATGCTTCAAGATGGCTGTTTGTTGTTTTGGGGGGTTATTTTAGATTTAAAAAATCACCCACATTTGCCTCCTTTGTGTGGGAAGCCCTATTGGATGGGCCAGTGCGGAGTCAAACTCTGTGTGGTTCTTTTCACAGAACTTCTTCCAAATGCTTCTCTCAGTGGCATGGTCAGACTCTCAATGCCACAGGTTCCTTCAACGTCTTCTGATGGAACAAGGCCATCTGTGTGGGTCCTATGTCTCAAGTTAAGCTGTTGGACTCCACTTTTCTGGCATGGGTGTGCCAGGGACTCTTCAGCAGACAAGTGTACAAGGAAACCTCAGCATGAAAGGGGATCTGCAGGAAAGTTAGTATAGTTCCAAGTTGTGCTTGTGAAGGTTAATATGCACATACTCCCATTCCAGACTCCCTCCTTTTCACAGTTGCATCGTGGGCCCTGTGTGATTAAATGGAAATGGTGCCGCTGGAGTTAACAGCACTCAGCCAGTTTCATCTAAGAAAGACAACATAGGCCAGTGGAGGAGGAGGGGCTAGGAAGGGCTTCAGTTGCTCAGAGAAGGGGCATTGTCGTCTTTGAGCAGCTAGTCATGATTTTCTCACCAGTTGTAGATTTCATAAGGGAAACAGAGACTGATTTCAGCAGGATCAGGCCCAGGCTGGGCTGTTTAAACATCAAGAGGCAGCAGTAAATGGCAGCTGTACAAGAATCTACCAAGACCTAAAAGGAGGGACTGGGATATGTGTCTTCTTGTGGATGGGAATATGGTAGCAATATCACAGACGTCAGCTACTGCACTTTTCTGTCATTTCACTGTGGCTTCACTGGGCCAGTACTGGTCATGCTAGCATTCAGGGCCAATGAATGGTCAATGAAAGCATTTGTATTCAGTCTGGTGACATTGGAGACAGCAAACTAATTGCTGTTGTTATTAATAATAATAATAATAATACCCATAATATTTAGCTCTTTTCATCCAATGCCCTGTGTAGTGTACCATGCTGCCTGCCACAATTAGAGGCATATATTCTTATATGAACTGAAGGTATTTGATGTATATCACCTGTAAATCCGTTTTATATCTGTATTTTATTGGTATCTGCTTTGTATTGGCTTTTGGTTTAGATTTTTGGTGAAATTCTGCCCTCTCATATAGGTTCACTAAAATCATTGAGAGTTGTAGTGCCATTATGTAGTGGGAGAATTTTCCATTGCTGTGTTATTTTCATTCCACCAAGAATCTAATGAAAATTAAATGGAAAAAATGAGGCTTGCTGTATTCTATTTCCAGAATGATGGATTGATAGCTGGACAAGAGTCTCTTTCTTTCAGAATGAGCATTTCATGAGTATAACAAAGAGGATATGGAGAGAGAATTTTTCCCTTATGGCACTGGAATGGTTTTGATAGTCATCATTAAAATAGATCTGAAAATACCATTTCCTTTATATTTAAACCTTAAGTTTTTCAATAATAAAATGTGTTTATTATAACCCAATTCTATCAGTCACTGAAATGAACAGCATATTGGTGGGTTTAAGTAAGCAAATAAATGTTACTGGATAGTATGTTAGGAAGGTTTACTGGGCAGAACTTTTCCTTCTGCGCTAGGTTGCCTATTTAAGCATCACACTAAGGACTTGTGCTTATATGGAATGTTGATTCTGCAGCTCAGCCCTGCATAGAAGATGGTGCAGTTGGTGGAGCATTCTTTGGATGAGATGTGATCTCACGGTTCCTTCTAAAGGTCCAATGGCAATTCTGAAAAAGTTAATCTTAGTATTCCAGTAAATTTTCTTTTCTCTATATTAAATCTTCTTCTGTATTGTGTAAGGCTGTTTTTTAAGCTGTTTCTGAGAGCCTTCTCACTGCTGCATTTGTCTAGAATCATTGGAACATTTAACTGATTACTTTATCATGTGCTATGAGAGACCTTGAATATGAAAAGTGACATCAATTTAAAATTTTTGAATTACACTCCACACTAGCCTGGAAAGGGTTTATGAGGCTGAGAAGGGATGAGTTAATCAGATAGGTCACACATGAGGAGAATTAGGTGGCCTAAGTAACCCTGGACTGATGATGGAGCCCAGCTGAGAAGGAACAGGTGGCGGTGGTATAAAGCCAGGAAGCTGGCAGCAGATAAGCACTGCAGTGTGGAAGCCTGCTGCCATTCTCTGGGCATTAGCGAGGGAAAAGAGGAAACCCAGGAGAAGAGTAAAACTGCTGGGATCCAGGCCCTGAAAGAAGGCTTTACCCAGAAGTGGAAGCCTGAGAGAGGTGGAGTAGGAAAAGGCACAGGGAAATGGCAGCAAGGTTTAAGATCATGCAGAGCATGGCTACTGATTAGAGCAGTGGCTCTCAGCCAGGTGTGCAGGTACTCCTGGGGGTACGCAGAGGTCTTCCAGGGGGTACATCAACTCATCTAGATATTTGCTTAGTTTTACAACAGGCTACATAAAGAGCACCAGTGAAGTCAGTAGAAACTAAAATTTCATACAGACCATTTTTTTTATATTGCTCTATATGTGATTCGCTGAAATGTAAGTGCAATATTTATATTCCAATTGATTTATTTTATAATTATATAGTAAGATTGAGAAAGTAAGCCATTTTTCAGTACTAGAGTGCTGTGATACTTTTGTATTATGTCTGATTTTGTAAGCAAATAGTAATTAAATGAGGGGAAATTTGGGGGTACACAAGGTAAATCAGACTCCTGAAAGGGGTACTGTAGTCTGGAAAGGTTGAGAGCCACTGGATTAGAGGGTCCCTGAGCTGGAGCCTGGATTAGAGGATGCATCTGGTTCCCCTACCAGTCACTGGGGAAGTGGCACAGTAAGGGCAGTGGATTTGGAGACTGCCTGTGATGGTTCATCCTGTGGGACTTTGATATCCCATAAGGGGGAAAACACATAGTGACTAGACTGGAGTGTCAAGCCTTGAAGAAAAAGCACTCCAAGCAGAGAGTGAGAGAGGCTGCTGGGTGCGTGAATGAGTGACAGAAGGGGGTGTTGGACCTGGAAAGAACTAATTTCTGGAGCAGCCAGGAGGAGGCGCCCTAGCAGTGAGTCTACCCCTTCATGAGATGGAAAGTATTTCTCTGTTTTGCTTATTTTAGGGCTGATAGAGCACTATGCTCACAGCTGGGATTTTCACAGGAACTTTTTTGATCATGTAGCCCCAGCAGTAAAATTGTTGCTTACAAAAAGGCAACCATGTCAGTGCAGAGCAGCTATCCTGACTGAATAGTTATTGCTGGGTTGAACCTCAAGCTTTTCAGATACACACCCAAAAGTTGATAGCCCTCTGCAAATGAGGGAGCAGGTTACATAAGAGTAACATTTTCTAAGCTTCAAAAATTTTGAGTGAAAGATCCAGGCAGTCCTTATTTCTCCTGATTGTATCTCTGATCCCTAATAATTAGACTGTAACTTTTAAGGATTAACTGGGCTAGGGCAATGGAAGAGATTACAAAGTGCCATAGGGCAGTGTGTTCAGGACTCTCTTCTTTATCCACTGAAATACAGCCACCTCTGGGGTGAAAATGAAGCTGTCACTGTGTACCAGTAACTCTCTGCAGCTAGCTTTGCGGAGCAGGAAGTGAAGAGCTCTCCTAGAATCCCACATACAGTTGATCACGACCAGCTAACACATGTTAAACATGGGTTGCCTTGGCTACACTAGGTGCAAAGTCCTGTTCAGCCTTCATCTCTCTCTCAAACTAAACCAAAGTTTTGGAAAAGTTTAATTAAGGTTCCCTCACATTCCTCGTTTCTGTATGGTTTCTCTGCTCTCCCAACCTTCTCCTCTTGCCTCTGTGGGCAAGTCTTCTGTGGATGAAGAAAGGAGGCCAAACTGCCTGTTACATCCCTACAAATAGAGCCCTATTACTGCAGAGGGTAAGTTGGCTTGTTCTTCTCTCCAGGGTCTTGTGTATTGAGGAGGCCAGAAAGGTGGGCTGTTAGTGGGGAAAGAAAGGTCTGTCATCTTTCACGCCAGGATCATACCACAAGCTGATCAGCAGTTCCAGCCCTCCTCAGCACACTTGCTGCATTGAAACAGATGGTCCTTCCGTTAAAATGGTTCCATATTACTTGAGCTCTTAAATTGTAGTCACTGGATAATAGACAGACAATGCAGGTCACAGAGCATGGTCCTCATTAACTCACAGGTGAAAGTTTGTGCTTTTGAATTCTGTAATACTATGGCCTATGAGCGCTATTCAAAAAGTTGCCCTAAATAAATCATGCTACAGTAGCCCAGACTAGAGGTCACAAATCTTTTTGAAGAAGAAAAACGCCATATCTGACCATTGCTGAAACATCAGATTCCATCTGCATCCGGTTATAAAAAATGAATTCCAGGCTGGAAAACTTATCGACATGTTTGGGCATACCTCTTAGACAGATAGGGCTACTACTGCACACATGACTCCTTCCAGATGTTCTTCCCTCCTCAGCAATAAATCAGTCTTATCTAGTTTGTGCATCAACTTGCTGTCCCACAGCCACATGACAATTCTTTGTTCTTAGATGTACACGTTTACATTCAGCCATATTCATAGAATCATAGAACCATTGAAGATTAAGGTTGGAACGGACCTCAGGAGGTCATCTAGTCCAATCCCCTACTCAAAGCAAGACCAACCCCAACTAAATCATCCTAGCCAGGGCTTTGTCAAGCCTCATCTTAAAAACCTCTAAGGATGGAGATTCCACCACCTCCCTAGGTAACCCATTCCAGTGCTTCACCACCCTCCTAGTAAAAAAGGTTTTTCCTAATATGCAACCTGGACTTCCCCCACTGCAACTTGAGACCATTGCTCCTATTTCTGTCATCTACTACCACTGAAAATGGCCTAATTCAATCCTCCCTGGAACCTCCTTTCAGGTAGTTGAAGGCTGCTATCAAATCCCCCCTCACTCTTCTTTTCTGAAGACTAAACAAGTCTAATTCCCTCAGCCTCTCCTCATAAGTCATGTTGTGCTCCAGCCCCCTAATCATTATTGTTGTACTCTGCTGGACTCTTTCCAATTTGTCCACATCCCTTCTGTAGTAGGGGGCCCAAAACTGGACACACTACTCCAAATGTGGCCTCACCAGTGCTGAATAGAGGAGAATAATCACTTCCCCCAATCTATTGGCAATGCTCCTATTAATGCAATCCAATATGCCATTAGCCTTCTTGGCAATAAGGGCACACTGTTGACTCATATCCAGCTTCTTGTCCACTATAACCCCAGGTCCTTTTCTGCAGAACTGCTGCCTAGCCCATCAGTTCCAGTCTGTAGCAGTGCATTGGATTCTTCCGTCCTAAGTGCAGGACACTTCACTTGTCCTTGTTGAAACTCATCATGTTGTTTGCTTGTGCCCAGTTTACCAAGTAATCCAACTCGCTCTGTATCAGAGATCTGACCTCTTCATTATTTACCTCTACTCCAATTTTTGTGTTATCTGCAAACTTTATCAGTGATGATTCCATGTTTTCTTTCAGGTCATTAATAAAATATTAAATAGCATAAGTCCATGAACGGATTCCTGCCGGATCCCAGGAGAAATACAACCGTTTGATGATTATTCCCGGTTATGGTTACATTTTGAGACCAAGCAGTTAGCTGCTTTTAATCCATTTATTGTGTGCCATGTTAGTTTTATATCATTCTAGTTTTAAAATCAAAACGTCATGTGGAACCAAGTCAAATGCCTGACGAAGTCTAACTGTAGTACATCAACACTACTACCATTATCAACCAAACTTGTAATCTTATTAAAAAAAAATGGTGAGTTTGACAAGACCTATTTTCCATAAACCCATGTTGATTACCATTCATTATATTATCCTCTGTAATTCTTTCTTCCTCTCTTCTGAATCGTCCCTGGTGTTCCAAGAGTTATTGAAAATCAACCTTAACGGTCCAGGGAGCTCCACAGCCAGCTCTTTTAAAATTCTTAAATGCAAGTTATCCAGACCTGCTGATTTAAAAGTATCTATCTTTAGTAGCTGTTGTTTTACATCCTCCTGAGATATTGATGGAATGGAAAGTGTTATCATATGATATGACTATTTTATCTGGGTTTTTTTTTTTGCCCAAGTACAGAACAGAAATATTTATTGAACACTTATTCCTTTTCTGCAGTATTATTATATTTAAAAGACACCAATCACTGTGGTGTCTAGGTGCAAGTGAAAAGCTAAATAAATATTTTCCCTTAAAAGACAGAAAGGAATGAAAATGTGTATTACATCTTGGAAATGGAATACACATAGCACAATTGAAATGGATGCTTGATTTTGTAGAGTACAAGAAAGGTCAGTGAAAAATCATGGAACACCCCACAGAAGGGATAATCCTTAATTTTGAGAATCCAGTTGGGGAGACAGATTGTTAATTTTAACGAAATGAAATATGGGATCTTTATATCCCAGGTGACAGTGTTCTTTTTTGTCTAGCAGTGGACTCTTATGGCTTACGTAAGAATAAGGTGATCAGTTTTGCTCAGGAAGGGAGTTGAGGAACTGCAAAATGTATTGTAAGTGAAACAACAAAGGATAGATTGACTTCAAGCTTCAGCATGTGTGTAAAGCTGGTGTGTCTCAGATATGAAGCTGTTGCATTGCCAATGTGTCACTGATTGTACTTGTGTTAATTGTGTACTATTATTTGTGACATGATGCTTGTGATGTCACCTAATGTTTGTCTATGAAGTGAACCGAAGCATAATGCATTGTTAACATGACAAAGTGTAATGGAATGCCAAGAGCTAAAGAGAAACATATGATTGCTGGATCAAATACCTGCTCTGTCCCAGTATCTAATTGGAAAGAAGCTGAGATGTGGAAATAGGGTGAACAGTAAGAAGAAGGAAAAAATTGGCACGTCTTTTGTTGTAATTTAATCCTCCCCCTCCCTATTTTGCCCAGAAACCATCTGCAAACTTTTCAATCAGTGTTTAGGATACAGTGAATTTTATCATAATTTTGTCAACCAAAACCATATGTGCTCTTGACGACATGGAATAAAAAAATTATATTTGTTCAGACCACAAAGCAGGTAATAAATAACTGTGGACGCAATGCTGCAACTTAAGGTTCTTCAAAAGAAGTACTAAATATTACAGAAAAATTTAATTTGGGAGGCAGAGTAAACTTCTGAAGAGAAAACCATCTGAAAGAACCTTGTGGCTTAATAACTTTTCCTTTCCTGTTTAGACCATTTCTAGTTCAGTGTCCTGAGGCCATAATAAAATGGGATCTTCTACAAACTGCTCTAGTACTCATGTGGCATAGGATGCACATACAAACTGCAGGTAATAGTTATCGCTGTGTTCCTGAAGAAGAGGAGTTTCAGACATTTTTGCACTTAGCCATGTTAATTCAGTGCTGGACACCACTTTGGGAAGATCTGAATCCCTGGGGTGAAAAGATTAAATGGAGATTATAGTAATTTAGGACACATTTCCTCCTAATTCTCCAGCCATGAAATAACTTTACTCACTGGTACTAGACAGGCTAATCTCTCAGACGTGACAAAGTACTGCCATAGCTATGCAAAGATCTTCACTCTAGATCATTGAAATAGTACTGGGTTTTGATAGTCTTTGGCAACAGGCCAATTTCTGCTTGTCCTTTGGTTCTAAAAATGCCCAGCCAAAGCCTGGGTGTACAGTAGTTGAACAAAGGATCTTAGAGATTTGGGTTCTTTTACTGAGTAGTTTACATCATCTTTGTGGAATGATGTACGCTACATTCAAGTCTCTATGCTTTAAGAGCTCACAATCTTGTCCTGTATAAACGATGAATGGTAGAAATTAATTTTGTGATTAAAAAAACCCACCACATGTATATATGTATGTATGTATTATTGGGAGTTGTGTTTTGTTTTTTAAGTTTATTAATATTATGATTGTAACATTAGAACATCAAAGAGAGAGAAAATCTTACTTTAATTACATCTTCGACCACTTAATTGATCACATAAATGTTCTCAGATGGACAGCACAAGGAGAAGTTCTTCAAATATTACCAACAGTTTTAAATCTATTTTGTTGCTGCTTCCTCATTTCTAGCTGTGCTGCAAAATATATATTTACATGTGTATCAAGATAGAAGGCAGTCTGTCCCTGTTCTCCATCTACTGTGGAGCTCCCAGAAATCCAGTTGATAAGGAAACAATGTCATGAAGGGTCAATTCATCTCTGAAGAGATGGGTTACAGGTGTTGGCCCAGATATAGGTTAAAAGAAACAACAGGAAACAGGCAAAAAGGGAATGGAGAAAATCAGACTGAAGAGAAGAGAGGGATAGAGAGAAATGTAAATGTGCGTGAAGAAAAGAGAAGGACGAAGGACATGGTGTAGGTAATTACTTAATAACTACAGCTAATTTAGAGAATAATTATTGAGGGTTTTATACTGTGTTTTATATACTTAGGTAAAATAAAAGTCATGGCAGGTCATGCAATTGGGTAAGTAGCAATAGTAACTCCTAAGTATAAAATTATGCACATGCATAGAAGTTTTCAAGATTGAGGCCGAGACTTTGAGAATCATTGACCTCAGTGAAGTGACAGCAGGGATTAATTTATTTGCTTTAGAGTATGAAAGCTGCTTGTCTTAGTGAAAAATAGATTGTTAATATTGACTAGGTAGGTTTAATACTTGTCTTCAGTATATTGCTAGTAAGCCAGTTGTTCATACTATTTCGGAAGTGAGTGTGTGGTGTATAAGAGCATAGATGTAGTAAACAGTGGTTGGAGCTGATCAATAGGAGTATGGCTTTACTAATCCTGGGACATGCATATGCATAAGTCATTGCAGAATCAGGTATATATTGACTAAGGTGGCTCTTATATCACACAGTTAAGGTGCTTCTGATATAGTGTACAAAGCAACTCTGAAACTCGCTGATCTATACATTTATATTTTTAACACATTTTTAAGAGAAATTTGTGTTACTCTGTCCACAAAATCAGAGAAAATGTTTTTAAATACCATTTGATTCTTATTTAATTGAACCAGGTACTTAAGAGAACAAATTCATTCACTGAGCCTATATTTTGCTGATTAGCAAACATAGCAATATTTTGAGGTGAGAGGCCATTATTTCTACCTTCCCATCTATCTATGCATTGCAACAGCCATAATTTAATATAAATTTACATAAACAGAATTTAACCAATACAATTAAATGATGTTTATTGTGGTTCTAGGCCCAATATTATTCAATATTTTTATAAATGATTTAGAAGTAAATATAAAATCAGAGCTGATAACATTTTCAGATGACATTAAGTTTGGTGGAGTGGTAAATACTGATGGGGGCGGCCAGGGATTGCTTGGTAAGATGGGCCTATTGAAACAAAATGCATGTTAGTACATCCAGATGCAAGATCATATATATAGGAACAAGAAATGCTAACCATACTGACAGTTTGGGAGACTATATCCTGGGAAGCAGTGATTCTGAAAAGAATATGGGGTCAGAGTGGATAAACAATTGCATATGAGCTTCCAATGGGATGCTGTGGCAAAAAGGGCTAATGGGATCCTAGGATGTATACACAAGGTAAAAAAGAGTAGGAAGGGGATTATTTGAGGGCTGGAAAATTGCTTTATCGTGAGAGTTAAGGAACTCAATCTGTTTCTCTTTAAAAGAAGATTAAGAGGGGACTTGATTACATTGTATAAGTACTTTCACAGGGAGAAAATACAGGGTGCTGAAGGGTTCTTCACTGAAGTGGAGAACAGTAGAACAAGAACCAATGGCTTGAACTTAAAACTGGACAAATTGCAATTAGAAATAAGCACAGATGTTTAACAGTGATGGTAATTAACCACTGGACCAAACTCCCAAAGAAAATGGTGGATTCTTCCTCTCAATGTCTTCAAATCAAGACTGGATAGCTTTCTGGAAGATGCTTTAGTCAAACGCAAGTTATTGGGCTCAGTATAGGAGCATAGTAGATTGCTCTGGGCTCCCTGCCCCTCTGGATCTTCCAGGTGGTCTCCCCCTCTGCAATAATGGGACTCATAAGCATAAGCATCACCCTGTGCAATCACCCATGCTGGTTTATTTACAGTGCGCTGATACGGTTCCCACCCCCACATCAAACCCGCTTGGCCAGAGACTCCTCACCCATTCTGGGTAGGAGGCAAACTAGGGAGCCAAGCTCCTCCCTGACCACACCTCTCCCTCTGGTGTCTCCCTGGCTTGTTTATATGTTCCCTCCAGTTAGGGGAACAGCTGTTCCCGCTTACCCCATTAAGCTGGGTCCTGGCATGGGTTAATCAGTGCGTTCAGCTGTTACCCTTTACCCTGCTGTCAGGAGTCTGCTCGTCTAGCTTACTCTGGCCCAGGCAGCCAAGAGGGGATGGGGTTTGGCAGAGGTGCCGAAGGGCTTCCCCTCCTCCACTCTGGTACAAGGAGTAACTGGGTGAAATGCCTGTGTTAGACAGGATCTCAGGTTAGATAATCTAATGTTTCATTCTGGTCTTAAAATATTTGAATCTATGACTAAATAAACATGCATTTTCATGGAAATATATATTGTATGACAAGTATGTATGTATTAGTACATACTTCAAAAATGCCAGTAATTATTTTGTATTTTAGGAATGTCTCATAAATTGTATTTAGTGGAGTAACTCTGCCAGTGAAATGCTATGTGATCTTGGCTAGCTTACTTTACCTCTTTGCATTTTACCCGTACTCAAAGTGGGGCTAATGATACAGTCCTTTGTAAACCACTTTGAGATCTACTGATGAAAAGCTTTAGGTAAGAGATCAGTATTATTAATGTTAGTTTATTCCTGTTCTATTCTTACCTTAATAAAACATACCATAATTACAAGAACATATGGAGCGTATTAGCTGTTGGCTAGTATTTTGCTCTACTGAGTTCAGTGGTGTTGTCCTCACAAATAGGAAGTCAAGTCCTTGGCCTGAAGAATTTAGTATATAAGAAATAAGATTTGAGAGTATAAATGTGTGTGATTTATTTCAGGTTATACATGTTTATGACATCAAACCTGACAAAGAAAACAAAGCCTCAAAGGTGCCTTAGTGAATCACATCAATTTAGGGTAACTCTACATTTAAAAGAAAAGAAAAAAAAATACATGTCCTGTGGGGTAGCTCCAGCTTTGATAGGCCACATGTGACAATTTTACATAAAGCCAACCTGTCGGGGGAAAGATTGACTCAGTGGGGAGGGAGGGACAACATTTTAAAGCAAGGAGTAAGATAACTGCTTAGGTGGAGGAGAGTATTTACAATCAAACTGGGCAGCGTTCTCTGCTAGTGACCCATGACTGTTCAGGCATTCTACAGCAGTTACTAAGGGGAAAGTATCCTTGCAGAACAGGGGCAGTCCCCTGTGGCTGAGTATCCAGAGAAGAACCCTGGAATTCCTGACAGTAAGCTTTCCCCTTCAGTGCCGTTTTTATTATTATTAATAGTGTATTTTATTTATACTATAGTAGTACCAAAGGCTCAAACCAGGATACAGATCTGTTATGCTAGGGTGGTGTACAAATATATAGGAAGACACAATTCCTGCCTTGAAGAGTTCTCAGTCTAAAAGACACAAAAACAGCTGAAGAGTGGGAAAGCTCATACAATGTTTTTTCTGTGTAATGTCTTATAATACTAATAATTTGCTCTTCTGTAGGGTCTTCTTGCTAAGGCACCCAGTGATTCTGACAAACAATTAACTGAGTCTTGATGAGATAGATAAGTAGTATTATTTCCATTTTATGGATGGGGCAACTGAGGTACCGAGGGATTAAGGTCCCAATCCTGCAATTTAAACAGGAGCAGGGATCCACCTGTGTGCAAAGCTGCATTGAAGACCGTGTAAATGTCTATGCACAACACATTACAGGACATTTCTTGAGTGAGTTATCCAAATCAGACAAGAAGAGTGTGACAGAGCCA
This sequence comes from Emydura macquarii macquarii, assembly GCF_026122565.2. Lineage (NCBI taxonomy): Eukaryota > Metazoa > Chordata > Testudines > Chelidae > Emydura > Emydura macquarii. Next base: position 309,468 of record NW_027130976.1, read on the forward strand.
GGAGTAGAACCCAGCTACCCTAAATCTCAGTTCTGAGCTTTGACTACTAGAAAACATTTCCTTTTGTTTTAACCAGATCTCCCACAATGGTTGGTGTAAATCCCAGTTTTAAAATGTAATAATGTAAATTAACTCTCTGGGGATGTCAGGGACAGGCTGAGATTTAGTTTAGACAGAAGGAGATGGGTCTGGAGTACAGAGGTAGATCTATGATTTGTCTGCGTAGAGATGGTGGTTGACTATTTGCCAAATTGTAGCTCTTCTATGACAAGGTGTACCGTCAGCCAATTCTCTTAGATTGTTCAGTCAATAAGATTATTGTGGTTCCCTCCACAACTAAATTAATAGATTTTTAAGGCCAGAAGGGACAACTGTGTTTGTCTGACCTCCTGCATATCACAGACCATACAATTACCCTTTATTAATTACCGCTTCCTGGCTAGTAGCTATGTTTGAACTAGAGTATATCTTTTAGAAAAACATCCAATCTAGATTTTAACATTTTCTGTGATGGAGAATTCACTACAACCCTCGGTCAGTTGTTCCAATTGTTAATCACTCTCACTGTTAATAATAACACTTCATGTCTAGTCTGAATTTGTCTAGCTTCAACCTCCAGGCATTGCTTTTTGTTATACATTTATCTGTTAAATGGAAGAGCCGCCTTTTATCAGATTTCTTTCCCTATATAGATACTTATATCCCTCTGATCAACTCACCCTTTAAACGTCTCTTTGATGAGCTAAACAGATTGAGTTCCTTGAGGTTTTCACTATAGACATGTTTTCCAATCTTTTAATCGTTCTTATAGCTCTTCTCTGATCCCATTAAAAATACCAAGTTAGTCTGACTTGCTCTGTTTTCCATAAAGCCATGTTGATTGGCATTAATTATATTACTCTCCTTTAATTCTTTATCTCGTATCAGCCCTTCCATTATTTTGCTCAGGACTGATGTCCAGCTGACATGGCTATAGTCATTGAGGTCATATCATTAACCCCTTTTTAAATATTGTCACAATATTAGTTTTCTTCTGTTCCTCTGGAACTTCCCTGGTGCTCCAAGACTTATTGTAAATCAACATTAACAGTCCAAAGAGCTCTTTTGCCAGCTCTTTTAAAACTCTTGAATGCAAATTATCTGGACCTGTTGATTTAAAATTCTAACTTTAGTAGCTGCAGTTTAACATTCTTTTACCATAATCATATGTTATGAAAATATCATCTGCTTTTGTCCTTCTCCTGCTTTAAAGCCTTCTGGAGATGAACATGCAGTAGTGAGGTGTGTGGATCCCAATAGAATTTCTTTTTCAGCTTATTGAGCAGAGTAAAGCTACCCTTGAATCCTGCATCTGACTTCTGATATGGTTGCTCAGATGAAAAGCCTTTCTAGTTGCACTCACACTGTATGAGTGAGTTGATGTGTAATTTACATGGAAAACAAGTGGGTCCAGGTGACTTTTGGGAAATGGCAGGTCTAGGCATCTGTAAGGCACCTATCACCATAGTACCTAGAACCAAACACAAATGTAAGAAATGCCTTCTTTTTGTCCACAAAGACTTTGTTCTCCAGCCATTCTTTGATTCATCTGAATGTTACTCAAAAGGATATTTTTTGCCTCTCTATTTCCATGACAGAGGGAGGTCTCTCGATCTTACAATATATATACTCTATTCTCTGTGAAACGCTAGCTGGTCTAAGAGCAGAGCCTAGAGATCACACCAGCACTTAAGTCCTCGATCTGTTTGGTGGATTGAAAGTGGAAGGCACAAGTTTTCTGCTTTGCAGTGAAAATTACCCATTTTTATTTCTTCAGATTAATTTTCAGGTAAAGGATGCCCTTGCTCCTTCCTTCCTTTTGAATATGAAATGAGATATTCTTTCATAATTACATTTTTTGTAAATATTTGAACTTGCTGAGTCTAACTTAGCTCACTCCTTTTTTAATTTCTTTGTCTAATCTATATATTCAAGCAGTGGCTTTTAGTTTCTTTTTAAGATAAATTTTAGTTTCTCATCTGATAATTCAGAAGTGCAGAAATGATGAAAATGCCGCCCCATGTATGACATAGAACTGTGAGCGGAATGGAAACTGCCAAGAAGCCTGCGTTTAACAGATATCGCTGTGTTCTAGCAAACAGAAGCCACTGCTAAAGTACTCAAATAATTTCAAGAGGCTGTAGCTACTTTTCAGGTGTAGGTGCCAATAAATACAAGGGCCCTGTTCTCAATATGTTTTTAAGGAAAAATATGATTGCAGCTGCCTCAATTTGGAAGCTAGAATTTTTAAAAAGCACCTTCTAGATTCAAGCAATGGAGTGAAATTCCATCAGGGAAGTTCCTGTGTGCAAGACTGGGGAGTGGTGCTCATGGGGTAAGGACGGGATGGGGAGGGGCAAGTTGAAGAAAGTGCTATTTAAAGTAAATGCTAATGATTTAAAATATTATTCCTTCTGTGCTTTTAGGGGGAAAAATAAAGCTAAAGTAAGAGAGGCTTCCAGCCTGTACCTCATCTCCAGACACTCCAGTGAATTCCCAAGAGGGCATCCAGGCTCTCCTCTCCCCCTCTTTAAAAATGGGGGACCTGGAACCACTTACAAGAGAGGTTTAATAAGAGGCAAATGTGTTTTATATTTTGTATCTTGTTAAGTGAAAAAAGATGGATTCTCACAAGTAGTCTCCTAGTGCAGATTTGAGTGGTCTGTGCATGCAAATGTTGAGATGCTTCATCTATTAGCATCCCCATTCTGGTCCCCTTTGGCAACTTAAAATCCCACCCCTCCTAGAGTCAGCAGAGATGAAATTAGTTCATTTGAAGAATAGATCTGCAGATCTAGGAAACTTGTTTCTATCTGATTTGCTAATAATTCACTCCTCATTTGATTTAAAAAAAAAAAAAAAAAAAAAGTCTTAGTGCACATCTCATCTTTCCCAAGGAGGCAGGGATTGTCTCACAGAGCTGAGAAGTATCACTGAAAGCAAGTGAAAAAAGTAATAAAGATCTACACAAAAATTTGCACATGTATTAAAAAACAAGAAAATATTTTGCATCTGAAAAGCAGTAGTAAAATTTTAATTTAAATTCCTGCCTGCTGGTAAATCTGCTAGAAAAATGTAACTTTAAAAAATAGAGTATGTTATGTGAGTGTGTAGGTTGAACAGCAACACGAATTCCCTTCGATAATAATTTTTATGACCTTTTGGTGCAAGATAGTGCTATGCTTACTGTCTGCTTTCACTATTCAGTGTTGAGGAAACACATTATATCTGTCTTTGATCCGGAGATCTGGATTGCTAAAACTGATGGCCACAATTAAAGACAGTCCTGTTGAAAACCTGACCTCTGTCTGCTCTCAACTTCATGTAAACTTTTCAATATGGATGTAATTTGGTATTAAATTACCCATGCTTTATTGCTTTTTAGCACAGCTCTGTCCTGTTGCCTTTTAAAGATATAAAGGCTAACATAAAAGAAAAATTGCAGTGTATCTGCTTAATTATGTAATTATATACTTGTTTTCCTACATTTAGAAACCTTTTTATGTACTTTATGCATCTATAGAAAAGCCAGTAATACATAAGAAGAATTTTCCAGTATTCCCAGAGCATGTTCAGCACAAAATGTGTTACCGCAGTTAACTGTTGTGATACTGGCCTGAAGAGCTTTTGCTGGATTCATTCTCGTGGCAAAGTTATTTAATATGTCTGTTTGATTATTCTCCAGACCATCACTACTTGATTTTTCACTCTTAGGTCTTGTGCTCCCAGTGTGAACCAGGACAGTACTCCCTTAGCTTTAAGATATTTCAACTCTTTGAGGTTGAGGTACTTATTGGCCAATGTATAAGAACCCTTCCCCCATAAACACCCATTATCTTGTGCCAGCTGTTGGTATGCCAGTGCCCACATCTTCCCACTCAGCTCTTCCTCCTGGTCAGTGAAGGATCTATGTGCAGGAGAATCACCTGGACCTTCAGTGTCCTTTATTGTGGCTCAACAAATCTGCAGCCTAATTCTTTAGGTATCCTTCATCGCAGACTTCCTTATCAGCCATCTCCTTAATAAAATTCGTTCATATTTAATCTGTGGTGTGTTTTTCAAGGCTATGGATTACTTGATCCTGAAACACTAACTTGTTTGTTGCTGTGCCCATTATGTATGGCGTGGCACATTTAACAGAGGAAAAAAATTACACCTGAAAAACAGTGGCAAAATGGCTCCCTTCTGCTCATTGGGTCAGGGCCTCTTCAGTTTTTTTCAGGGACTCTGAATGTTCTTGGACCTTTTTTCTGTTTTGATGCTCTGGCACAGTTTGTTAGGCTCTTCAGTGTTGGCTTGGGCTATTTCAGTGACATCCTTCTCCACAAGCTGGAGAAGACCAGAAATATAGGCCTTTGAAAGTTTGCCAAATGTTTTGGGTCCTTGGACACCAGTAGTTTGGGCAAATGCTGTCACAAAGAGGATTATGTCTAAATGGCTGCGTGTTTGCGTCTCTTATTGTTATGAGGTGATCAGCTTCCAGTCAAAGGTTTATGTTGCTACTCACTTTACACAGGGCAAAGTAACTTCCACTGCAAAGCTCTAGGATTTTCAATCTTGGATGTAGGTAAGATACTTCCACATGGCTGTACAAAGCAGTGTTGCTGGGTGTGATAGAGTAGGTTATGTCTGTAATCAGTTGTGAACTACGTTTTGTCCTGTCACCTCCATTTATGTTTTGTGCTGAACACGTCTAACCTTGCACAAAGCAAGTCTATGATGATGATTCATTCCAGAGCAATCGAGGACCTTTGGCTTTCCTTGTCTCTCACCTCCTGGTCCAACCCCACGGAACAATGAATATTCTGCATAGTGGCATCAGCACAGTTGGTAGATTTGCGCCTTCTGAGCCTGAGCACATGGCGAAAGGGGAGAGATTGTATTTAAGGGGGGAGGGTTGCTTCTCTGAATAGGGCGTAGACCATTTCCACATGCAAGCAGGACTGGCTGTAGAGAGAGAGAGGACAAGAGGGACTGTGTCTAGCCTAAAATGCTGTGAAACCTCGGGCTCACAGGAGGGGTGAGATTAGAAAAGGGGAGGGTGTATCTCATGACTTTTGTTATTTTGCAAAGGTCTGTAACTGTCTAGTAAAGTGACTGTTGGGGCAGGGTTAGGAGGTCAGCGCCACTGTTTTCAGGGTCTGGGGATGGCGCAGTCCCATGTCCCAAGGAAGTGCTTAGACTAAAGGTCTAGGCCCTAGGCTGTGCCTTTTTTGCATAAGAATGGAGTTACTGGGTCAGACCAATGGCCCGTCCAGCCCAGTATCCTGTCTTCTGACAGTGGCCAACGTCAGATCCTTCAGAGGGAATGAACAGAACAGGGCAGTTATCAAGTGATCTATCCCCTGTCATGCAGTCCCAGCATCTGGCAGTAATAGATTTAGGGACACCTGGAGCATGGGATTGCGTCTCTGACCATCTTGGCTAATAGCCATTGATGGACCTATCCTTCATGAACTTATTTAATTCTTTTTTGAACACTGTTATAGTTTTGGCCTTCACAACTTTCCTGGGCAACGATTTCCATAGATTGACTGCGCACTGTGTGAAGAAGTTTTTCCTTATGTTTGTTTTAAACGTGCAGCCTATTAATTTTATTGGGTGACCCCTGGTTCTTGTGTTATGTGAAGGGGTAAATAACACTTCCTTATTCACTTTCTCCACATCATTCATGATTTTATAGACCTCTGTCATATCGCCCCTCAATCGTCTCTTTTCCATGCTGAACAGTCACAGTCTTTTTAATCTCTCCTCGTATGGAGGCTGTTCCAAACCATTAATATTTTTTGTTGTCCTTCTTTATACCTTTTCCTATTTCTAATGTATCTTTTTTGAAATGGGGCAACCAGAACTGCATGCAGTATTCAAAGTGTGGGTATACCATGGATTTACATAATGACATAATGGAATTTACTGTCTTCTTATCTGTCCTTTTCTAATAGTTCCTAACATTTGGTTAGCTTTTTTGACTGCTGCTGCACATTGATCAAGTGTTTTCAGAGAACTATCCACAATGAATGCAAGATCTCTTTCTTGAGTGATAACTGCTAATTTAGACCCCATCAGTTTGTATGTAGAGTTGGGATTATGTTTTCCAATGTGCATGACTGTATTTATCAACATTGTATTTTATCTGCCATTTTGTTGCTCAGTTACCAAGTTTTATGAGATCCCTTTGTAACTCTTCGCAGTCTACCTTGGACTCAGCAGGGAGAAAGCCCTGGGACCAGAGAAATTTGTTCCATGAAATTCTGTTCAGGCTTGACTAAAACATAAACTTGAAAATTATAATTTCCCTTCTGTCGTTCACGTTGCCCGTTCTGTTCACTGAATGACGCCGGGGTCCTGTGGAAAAAATTAAGAAATGATCATGAAATTGGAGATTGTATCAAAATTTTAATACTTAGTCCTGCCTTGAGTGCAGGGGACTGGACTAGAAGACCTCTTGAGGACCCTTCCAGTCCCACACAATGTAGGGAACCACTGCTGTAGAGCCTTTTTAGTTTATTTAAGTTGGCCACATATTTAAACTTTTTGCTGTTAGGGGGAAACATCCTTTAGAGTGTGTTGGTTTATACTTAATATTGTGCTTAAATTAAAGAATAACTGTTAGGTTGCAAAATCAAGCACTCTAAATTTAGGAAATGCCACAATTTAGGTTGCCTGTGCAGCTTTACTTGTGTGTATGCATTATGATAGAATCTTCAATTTCATGATCATATCCAATTTTTTCCACAGGAATCCTGCTTCACTCAGTGTAGAGGACTGACCACAGGAATAACAGAAGGGAAATTATAATTTTCAATTATGTGTTATTCAAACCTGAAGAGAATGTCATTGAACAAACTTTTTGGCCCCGGTGGTTTCTCCCTGCTGAATTTAAAAGGCCTGGTGGAAACAACATAGATGTTAGAGCTTCTTTAAATAAGAATCCTGAAACCATTTTTATGGAAAGTGTTAAGCAACCTAAATATAGGGGTTGCTACCATCTCCTTCTACAATTATGTAGTGTAAAACTTGCTTTTGGCTTATTGGAAATTGAATTATTTTTGTGCATTGTTTGTTGTTAGGGTGCATAAGAAACAGGATATAAAAGTTAGGAAATGTAAGAAATGGGACCATCTTTTTGTTCTGTTTGTATAACACCTACCACAATGAGGTGCTGGCTCAGATTCCTAGGCAATAAGGTAATACAAATAATTAATAATAATAATAATAATAGTAATTGTGAAAATATTATAATATCATCATAAATAAATGGCATACCCTATATTCAGTTTGTCACCCTATTTCAAAAAGGGTATAGCAAAAATGGAAGGATTTATAAACAAGTTACAAAAAATTTTAGCAGCCTACAAAGCCTTCTATATAAAGAAAGACAGAAAAGATTAGGAGTGTTAAATTTAAAAGGTATACAAGGTAAACAAAATAGTGAATGGGAAAGAGAAGGTAAATTGGTAGTTTCTAGTCACCTTTTCTCATACTATGAGAACAAGGGAATATTCAATGAAAATGAAAGACAGAAAATTTAAAACTTGGTAATGGGAAATATTTTTTGCATAATTAACTTGTGGAACTCATTGCCCTAAGATGATATTGAGGCCAACATTTTACTGAAATTAAAGGATTAGGTACTTATGGAGAGAATGAAAACATTCAGTTGTTTTACATAAGGATATGTTTTTTGAAGAAACATAAAGCCTCATTTTTTAAGGCATAAGATGAAGCTTCTTAGTTGAGCAGCTTATTCCATAATTGTCTGCTAAGGCATCTCTTGCATCTTCCTCTAGTACTGTCCATAGTTGCAGGTAGAAACTAGATGGACCACTAGTCTGATACAGTGAGTCAATTCCTAAATTACTCTGCTATAGAGGTTTTTTTCTCATTGTTTTGAGGCATCTTCCTCCTTTATATCCTATGAACAGCATTTTAAACATTGATTTTTTTATAAGAACAATAAATCCATTTTGATGCATAGTTAATGTTGTAATGATCTAAGAGACTGGATAAAATAGAAGCACATTTTCATTTCCAGAAACATGTGATGAGATAACTGTGTATGAATTGTAGTTTTCTGTGCATTTTCTCTTGTTAAATATACTATGGAAAGATTTTCTAGCACAACTATGCAAGCACCCAGTGAATAAATGAACTGATATAAAAACAGTCAAGAGAAGTAAAATGTGATTCACTAGCGAGCCTAAAATATAAAATAAGGTAAAGAAGTCATTTAAAAATGTATCCACAAGATGTAGCAATAAGAGAACAGTTCAAAGTACAGCCTAACCTTTCTGTACCTACCGCCTTTTCTTGCTCAGACCTGCCTTATTTTCATCCTCTGTTTCTTCTAAACAAATGCAGCTTAACCCAACTAATAATTTATCTATAGCTATTCTGTTAAAATTGCAACCACCACATGCTGCATGGGATTTTATTGACTTCCATGCAAATATATAATTCTAAACTATAAAGAAAATGATGGAAATAGGTTTTATACCATGTCTAGTTTTATTTATATATTTATTTTTCTAGAGGTTCATTTTGTGGACTGAGAATACTTTACAATGAAAGCAAAAACAAACAAATCAAAATCTAGCTACAGGTCTAGTATTTTTTTCCCTAAGCTGATGTTTGAATAAGGGTTCATCATTTTTTGTTCAGCCATGCATCATCCCGCTCACTGCTGTTGCATATATTTATTACTAGCACTTTATCTTTACAGATATATTGCAGATATACAGGAACATATAAAATGTATGGACAGGTATCAAGAAGCAATATGCAACTGTGACAAGTTGAATAATACATTTATCTCCCTTATTGAGACCCAGGTAAGTTATGTATCTCCCAGGAGAGTGAAATCATGAATGAGTTAGTATAGGAAGGTACTTCTTAAAATTTCACGTTATCATCAATGTTTTCTTTTATTTTGTTGTTTACTAAATTAAAGGTCCAGGGTCATCTAAGCAATTTAGATGCTGAAATTTCCAATATTCTAGATAAGAGGAGATTTTTATTTAGATTTTGGAGTGGAGATGTTACTTTAATAGCAGTGAATTTCTGTTTGCTGTATTGATTAACATCAAAAGCTAGAAATAATTCTCTTATAGGACAGAGCTCCTTGTATCTTAAAATACTGGTGTCCAGTGAAACTTGTAAAGTAGTTAAGTAACATTATCAAGAGTTTACACATGGGGAACTGTGGCACAAAACTTGAGTGATCTGCTACACATCTTTCTGAGTGACCAATTAAATTGCAGTGTCCCTTCAAAAGAGGAAAAGAAAGATCCTAACATATTTGTTATAATTTTGGCTCTTGAATTGAAATCGGGGAGAATGGATTTCCATTGAAAAGGCTCATATGTTTTCTGGCATGAAATGATTTTGGCAAAGCTATTTGAAACTTTTGTGCAGTCATTCTAAGTCAGTGGAATTTTGATTGTAGGGTCATTAAAATAGGTTAGGATTTTTTTTTACTATGTACACTGGCAAAGTCAACAAAACACACTCTTAATTAGGCTGAGAAATAGAGTTGCTTGAAAAAAATTATTAAAACTTTTTTCAACAAAAAATGACTTTATGACAAAATTGAAAGATTTGCCAAAAATTCTGTTTTTGTTGAAAATGTTTGAGCTTAAAAAAGTCAGATGCTGAAAAAAGAAAACACATACTCCTTTGCTTTTTTGATGAAAACCTGGAAAATGGAAAATTTTCATTCACATTTTTCACAAAAAAAAACCCAAAACAAAATACAACAGTTTCTCGCTACCTCTATTAAGAAGGCAATGTTTACTCAGGTGAGTTCTCTCTCTAAGAATTTTATTCCATTGCTACATGACAGATGCAGTATACAGGCTTGATCTCCAGATATATCTGCATCTGTAGATTTGGAGTCAAGAGGTAACCATGTAGGTATATTAGGGAGCAAAAAAGCACCGCACAGCGGTCTGATCAAGGCAAGTCTAAGTGTGAAGCTTAATGGGGTGTTAATTGGACACTGGGGAAAAATACAACACATATAGAACACAAGAGGGTGTTTGAAAGTTTTGATGGTGAAGGAAATGTACAAATGCTGAACTGTGTAATCTTGAAAAGACAAATGATTGAAATCTTTGTTACCATGATGTAGGAGCAAGATGTATTCATTCTGTACACTCTTATCAGTGTCCAGAGTCTTTAAAGCCCTACTTTTAAGGTTGTGAAGGCTGTGATCACAGAATCATAGAAGATGAGGGATGGAAGGGACCTCAGGAGGTCATCTAGTCCAACCTACTGCTCAAAGCAGGACCAATCCCAACTAAATCATCCCAGCCAGGGCTTTGTCAAGCTGCACCTTAAAAACCACTAAGGATGGAGATTCCACCCCTCCCTAGATCACCCATTCCAGTGCTTCACCACCCTCCTAGTGAAAAAGTTTTTCCTAATATCAAACCTAGACCTCCCCACTGCAACTTGAGACCATTGCTCCTAGTTCTGTCATCTGCCACCACTGAGAACAGCCTAGTTCCATCCTCCCTGAAGCCCCCCTTTGAGTAGTTGAAGGCTGCTATCAAATCCCCTCTCACTCTTCCCTTCTGAAGACTAAACAAGCCTAGTTCCGTCAGCTCTCCTCATAAATCCTGTGCTCTAGCCCCCTAATAATTTTTGTTGCCCTCCTCTGGACTCTTTCCAGTTTGTCCACATCCTTTCTGTAGTGGGGGGCCCAGCCACATAATATAACCACATAATTTAGTCCTTAGAATATGCACAGCTTCCAAGCAGTAGACACCAGGAAACTGGATTTTAAGAATGGCAGTATGTTGGTGGGGTGAGGCTATGTTAGGGAGGACCTGGCAGCTGAGAGTTTGATTTTGTGTGGGCAGTTGGTAGAAAGGATGTAAGTAACTGGCAGCTGGGAAGGGGAAGGAGTTTGACCTGCACCCACATGATACTCGTTCAAGCTGTGGTCCTTCCCTACCACTCATTTTCATTAAGCTGGGTCAATAATTGGATGGGATATCTCCAGTAGGGGCCCGGAAGCTGAAGGAAATTATGTGGGAGATTCAGTAAGTGGTGCTGTTCCCTCAGTACTGAATCAATGTCCTAATACAGTGATAGGGAGCTCGGTATTGATTGCTCTTCCATTGAGATGTAAAACTAAACCCTGACCACTTCTTGTCAAGGAGGATCCCGTGGTCCTGTTAATAATAATAATAATAATAATAATTAATGATGATAATGCCTAGCTTTCTTGTGAGGAGCTTAAAGTGCCTGACAGACAGCCGTTTTCTCAACATGCTGTGGCGGGTAAGTGTTACTGAGGGTAGTGGGGAGGCAGAATGAGGGGTGGAGTGTAGAGGTGTCTAAGGAAGGCATGTAGAGAGAGCTGGAGAATCCCAATGCCTGGTGAGCAACTGAGGTCACGCTTCCCACAAGAGGGTTAGGAGATGAGGGGGTGCAGGCGGAAGAGGCAGGAAGATTGATACCTGTCGGCTGGAGTGGATGTCATGCCTGACACGGGCAGCAGCCCCACGATTGCTAGGTGTGATTGGTTGTCTTTTTCAGCTAGTTAATTTGTGTTTGTTTGAAGGACTTGCAGCTTTCTGATCTGCCCTCAGTGGGGTTTGGCGCGGGGTGTGATCATAGGAGGGGAAGAGGGTTAGGGTTCTGCCTGTGGTGGGTAATAGTGCTCACCTGTCCCCCTCCCTCCCTACTTTCAGCTGGCTGTGAATGGGCCAGAGCGAAAAGCCACAGCAGCAGTATTCAGCTGGGCTGCCCTCCTCTTCCTGCTCAATGTCAGGGGCCTGTTGGCCCCTCACTGAACCTCGGTGGGGTTTTTGGTTGGCCATCTCCCAGCACCAGAGGACAGGGGAAGGGTTGGGGAGAAATCGACCCTGAGACCGACAGTCCCCAAGGCCAGTGGGGCGCGGCCAACACTCCAAGTCAGCCTGGCTGACCGGGCGGACAGGCCAGTGAGGGAGTCAGGAGGCTGGGAGGGGTCCCGTCCTCTGTGTGAGCTGCAGCTGCCTGCCTGGGCCAGAGCGGGCTGAGCTAAGGAGAGAGCAGGAGCCTGAGCTGTGCTGGGAGCAGCACGAGCCAGAGAGGCCTGAGGAGCAGCCCAGGGAGCTGGGCTGGGGCCGGAGCCGTCCGGGGCTGGCTGCGGTGAGTGAGCGGCTGGAGAGAGCTGGGGGGACCCGGCGCAGGAAGACGCCACCAGCCCAGAGGCTGCGCTGGCTGGACTGGGCAGGGATCGTGACCCCAATGGGGGGCAACACTGGGGAGAAGGGCCCTGCCCCCTAGCACCCGGGGGCATGTGGGCACCGCCAGAGCCCGTGTCTGACCCGCGGCCTCCCTGCAGCACAGTCAGGGCCTGGGCAGGGACCCGAGCCCCATGAGGAGCAGGCTGTGAGCGTCCCTTACATCCCAGAGACGCCTTGTGGTGTCCCCGGGCCCACGGGGCAGCACTGGGTGTTCTCCTTTTACCTCTCCCATTTCTTCCTTATTTTTTTAATCGGTGGCTGTGTAATCAGTGGTATTGGCTTTGAACTGTCTGCATCCATCAGTGGGGCAGGGAGGCAGCCGGTGCGGAGAGAGCCCCCCGGAGTGGGACATCCAAGCCCCTGCCCTAAGTGACCATGACAAGGTTGGGAGGGTCGAGTCCCCCAGGGATCCTGGCCCAGCCTTGTCGGGTTACGAGGACTCTGTCACACAGGAGAGTGGAAGGGGGGAGCCCTCGCAGTCAGGCAGGCCTGTGGGTAAAGAGAGTTGGAGCAACGACTCAGATCCTTTCGCTAGTCAATTCCCCCGGGGTAGTGGATGAGCCAGGAAAGTTCCCCACCGTAGCGGGACCAGTCCCCCTCTTACATCAAGGATCTCTGCCAAAAGCAGTTTTACTGATGCCTTTTGCCAGCAGATGTGGGCCTTGAGCTTATTTAGGAGCTTCTTCATAGATCTGGAGAACCCCAGATAGTCTTCCACTGCCATGGAGAATGGGTCAGGTTGGACAAACCAGGTTCAGTGTAGAGTATTTGTTTAGCTGGTTTGGCCCTGTTCCCTGAGCTGGAGGAGCCTGGCAGCTCTGGTACAGAATGGGGACAAGCAACTTAGCTGGCTTGGAAAGAGGGGAAGGAGGACTGGCAACTTCAAAGGAGAGAGAGGAACATGGGTGAGGAGTGGAAGAGATTGGGTGTGATTCCCCGTGGGGAAGTGGGGCCAGGAGCTGAAAAGAAATAGGGAGTGCAGGACTGGTTAGAGGATCAGAGAAGGCCTCTGTGCCTTGTTTCTTCTGGAATGAGGTAAGGGTGAGAGAGAAGAGAAAATGGGAATAAAAGTAAGTTTACAGAAAAATATAAATATGTTCTCTAGACCTGAAGGCTGTTTCTCTTATGAACCCCTGGCACCTGTCATTTCCATTTGTGTGTTTTTACTTCAGCATTCAGTCTAAAATAGCTAAAGAAAAAACTCTGAAATGAACAGATGGGGAGGAAAAGAAATAAAATGAAAGGAAACCAAAGAGAGTCACAGGTGAAAATATAACCAAAAAGAGTTGAAATGGATGAGTACAGGGAAAATAAAAAGTAAACAATATTGACATAGCTACAGTTTATAGAGGAGAAAAACGTCAAACATGATAATTTTGTGGGTTTTTTTGTTAGATGAAGGCAATTATATAATTATTTTCAATATAGTTGGTGAAACGAAGGCCACTTCACGCACATTGAAGAAAAGTGGTGAAGGCCATGGGTAAAAGCATTCATGTTGAAAACAAAATAGCATGAGCTGTATGTTCATGCCTTTTGGTTTAAAACAAGACACAATAAAAAGTTTTTTTACATAGGAGATCTGTTCATATGTGTGTTCTATGCAAATAGATATTTTGGACTTGAATTTCAAATAGGCTTTTCCTATTTGTGGCTGCATTTTGCTTCCAGTAACTGTGTAGCCACTGCAGATGATTGTGGGCACAAATGCCAGCATATAACTATCTGACTATTTGACAATGTGGGTAAATCAGGTAGGCAGACATTTAAATGCTAGCATTTCAGCCGTCAATCAATTGTGACACAATTAATTGAGGGCAGATCTAAGTGTAAGTCCAAAAGTGGAGGAGTGATATGAAAATTATGCCCATTGTATTTGCAGCTCTCTCGTGATCATTCTCAGTATTGTGCTAATTTAACCAATACTTTGAGAGTAGTTTTAGCACATTTTTGCTTTTCTGGTTTTGATTAGACATTCATTAAAAATGCCTTTTCTACACAAGTTGATTAAAATAGCAATGTAGCTAAATGAGGAATTAAAATCCTTTTTGTTTTATGAAACTTTTTGTAACATGACATCTTTCCTGACTATTCTGTTGCAAATTAAAGGTTAAATCTCTGTTGCAAATTAAAGGTTAATGACTTTTTGATGAGACCTGTGAGTTGACAGCTGTCCATTTTTCAGATGCATTTATGCTGTTTTCCTTTCCTTGACTGACCAATACCTGTGCTCTTCCCTACAGCTGATGTGACATCTTTAGCAGATGCTGGGAAGGGACTGGGCATGGGAGAGCAGAGTTTTTTCTCATCCTGGTCTGTGAGTGTGAGCTATAGTGGTGAGAAATATTACATAGGAATTTCCTGACTGGCTCAAAGCCATGGTCCATGTCGTCCAGTATCCTGTCTCCAATAGTATCGGTGCTTCAGAGGAAGATGTAAAGAACTTTATATCAGGCAGATGTGGGATAATCTGCCCCCACGTTTGGTCTCATCCTAATTCCTTATAGTTAAAGTTTGGCTTAAACCCTGACGTTTAAGTGTTAATGTCTCTTCAGAAATTGTTGACATTAACTATTATAACTCTGGATATTCTTGTTATCCATATAAATATCCAATCTCTTTTTTAATTTCCCTAAATTCTTGGCCTCAGCAACATCCTGTGGCAAGGAGTTCCATAATCTATTGTGTGAAAAAAGTATTTCCTTTTATTGGATTTGAATGTGTCACCTTTTAATTTCATGGAATATTTATGGGTGCATTTTGTTAGAAACAGAAGGAACAGAAATCCCCAATCTACTTTCTCTGGACCATTCATTATTTTATAAATTTTTATCATGTCGCTTTTTATTAATTTCCTTTCTAAATTAAACAATCCCAGTCTTTTCAATCTCTCTTCATATGAGAGTTTTTTCATACCTCTGATTATTCTTGATGCCCTGCTTTGAACCCCCTCTAATTCTGTAATATCCTTTTTGAGGTGGGATGGCCAGGACTGCACACAGTACTAGATGGGGCTGTACCATTGACTTCTGTAAAAGACACTGCAATAATTTCCATGTTATTCTGCATCTTGTTCTTTATGCATCCTAACATCTTATTTGCTTTTCTGAACACTGCTGAACATGGAGCCAAGGTCCATAAAGATGCCCAGGTTTTGTCCTGAGTTGAGACAATTAATTTAGAACTTTGTAAGATATGTGAGTAAATAAATTTTCCCCTCCAATATATACTACTTTGCATTTATTGACATTCATCTTTATGTTTCCCAGTTCCCTAGCTTGGTCAGATCCCTCCAAAGCTCCTCACAGGTTGTGACTAACCTAAATAACTTTTAGATTTTGCTATCTCATGACTCATTCTGTTTTCTAGATTGCTAATAAGTATAATATATTGAACAATACAGAATGGAAGTGGTACAGAACCTTGAGACATCCTACTGTTAACCTTTTGTCGTGATGAAGATCGGCCATTTAATGCTATCCTTTGTTCTTGTTTCTTGGCCAGTTTTTCATCCAGGACAATACTTTGCCTCTCATCATATGACTACTTATCTTCTTTAGTAGCCTCATGTGAGGGACCTTGTCAAAGGCCTTTTGAAAAATCTTAAGTAAATTATGTCAGCTTATTTTCCTTTATCCACAACTTTATTGACACATTCAAAGAATTTTAATCGATTAATGAGATGTGTTTCTTTTGAGAGACCAGACTGATTAGACTTTGTCTTATCATGAACTTCCAATGTATTATAAGTCTATTTTAATTATAGTTTCAACCAATTTACAAGGTACAGATATAATGGTTACTGGTTGATAATTCCCAGGATCACTTCTAGAGCATTTTTTAATATAGCTGCAACATTTGCTATCCTCCATCCCTCTGGTATAGTATCTGTTTTTAATGAGATGAAGAATGTTGACTAGAGGTTTCTCCTCTATATTCAATGGTGTTTCTTCCAGGAGGTACAAACTTTGACTGGAATGGTCCTATTTTTGGATATGACTGTTCTGATCACCTTAATGAAATGCTTACATGGTAACTGCAGCTTCTTTTCCTCTAGCTGCTTCACTTTTCAACTTGTTCCCTTCAAGTCTATCCAAAATACAGTAGCTACAGTCCTCTTCCTTGGTGTTGTGTCTTCTTTCATGTTGTTACCTGGGCCTGGAATTCTCTCCTCATTCCAGTGCTTAAGGGAACTAATCTTTCTTCATTCAACCCCCTTTTTAAAACTCACTTCTCCCACAAGGCCCACAAATATTAATTCATGCCATTAAAATGCTGCCAGCAATCCTTTAATAATGAAAAGCATTAAAAATGATTTAATAATAATAAACTAAGGGCTTGATCCTACAAACATTTACATGAGTAGTCCTGTTGACTTCAAAGGGCTACTCACATGAGTAACATGGTGTGTGTTTCTTCAGGAAAGAGGCCTTAGACTGAAAACTCCTCAGGGTAGGTTTTGGGTCTCGCTTTGCCTCTCCTGCAGCACTGAGCACCATTTTGAATTTTTAAAAATAATTAGTCATCATTAATGACATTAGTGGGATTACTCAGGTTCTTAAAATTTGACATATGCTAAAGTACCTTGCTGACCTGGGGCCTAAATGATAAATACTACTTTTACCAATGGCAATTGTATGAGGGTGGAAAAATCCCTCATCAGAAATCCCTGTATGTAGCATGTTGCATAAAGATGAGGATGCAGAAGAACTGTATTACTTGCTATGCTCTTTCATTTAAAGTGAATCATCATTAATTTTGAATATGATAAGAAATGTGTATTTGCTTTTAGGAAGGGAAATGGTTAAAATGTAAAGTTCTTTTTCTATTTAGAGAGTCATATTTAGCATTGACTGTACACAAAATCTGTTCTAAAATCCCAGATTAATTGGTTAAGTAAAATTATTAGGCATTTTACAAATGAGATTTAAACTGATGGAAAGTCAAGAAAAGAGAAGCAATTTTTTAAAACAAATAAATCCTTTTGATTTAAATCACTTTAAACAAAAAATGGATGCATTTTTCATTCCTCTCTACTGTGATTTTTTCCCTCTTCTTGTCTGTATCAGCTTGGCCCTCTGATCATTATTTATTTATTTATTTTGCATTTTCCACCCTAGAGCATCCAGCTTAATTTTTCACACCTCATTCACGATGGCTAGTATGCACCTAATCTTTACTGTTTCACCTTTCCCACTTTTCTAATGCTTTGTAATATTATCTGACACTTGCATCACAATGCCTTGCATTCACTGTTTGGCATTATGTCTTAAAAGATATTACCAATGAGAAATTAAAAAACAACCACCTTTTTTAAATGTAAGTTGGTCTATTGTTAGTATGATTAATAATTGTAACTCCTTTACTGAGCACTTTGCAGAATTACCTTTTTTTTTCTTTTGTACAGCCCAGAAATACCTTTCAAGAAGGTACACTTTTACTGTTTTAAAAAAAAAAAAAAAGAGAGAGAAATAGATTTCTATTAGTGTATGTGAGGTGGGACACATTCTTCCCTATATGCTGCTGCTAACAGCATTAATAGCGTGGTTTACAGGAAGATTTGTGCAGGCGAAAATTTAAAAAACTAAAAAGGATAGAGATAAACAATACACTTTTGCTTTTCCATATAAGTAACATAGCGTCTTTTTTCCATGTTGTTTTCTCTTTGTTTCTGTGCTCTCATCCACAACTGCAGTTTTTCCCATTTCTAAGAATAACATTTTGTTTTTTGCATGAGGCTGGAAAGCCAGTGTATCAGTCACAGTTTGTCACATTAGTAGTTGTTTTCCTTTCTCAATGGAACTTAAAACTCAATTGGAAGTGACATTTTTTGAATCCAGGGAATGCTGCCGAGACGGGCTCTGAGCCTTTTTTGCCTCTGCCCCTGTCTTCCTATTGTTCCCTAGTCAAGTGGCTCAACAAGTTACCACCAATAAAATGATTTAAAAAAAATTAAAATACTGCATGCTCAGCAACAAGACTGAAACTATAAAGGGAGACATAAAAGGAGATGCCAACCTTCTTTCCTTACCTGCTCTCAGATTTATTCACCAAAGACAGTACATAGTCGTCATCACTAATGGTCTTTACTGGGGGAAGTCAGTTGTTTTCTGTGTTTCCTTAAAATCTGCGCAGATGTCTCTGGAGAGCTTTCTAGACCCCCTGTCTGATTGTTCTGTGTTTCACTTGACTTTATTTGGTTGTTTTCATTGCAGTAGGAATGTATTCAACTTGTCTTGGTGATTCACATTTGCAGTTTGAAAGGGAACGGGGTAGGCATTTATGGATGGCTTTCTTTTCTGCCTTTTCAGGTTTGATCAAATGAGTACCTGCGATGGGGTAGGGACCTGAGTGAGCACCTACTTGAGAATCTGGATCCACCCTACTACCTGGGAAATAGTTATTAATTTCAAAATAGATAATATCTTGCAATCCAGAAAGTACATTTTAAAATTAGAAACCTTTCTTAATTCTATCTGTGTCTGTAAACCTTTGAGGTGTCTGATGGGAAGGTATGGTGCGCGCTATGAGTCTCAATACTTGATTCTTTAAATTAGCCCATTTTGTCAGTTTCTTCTGCAGTGCTATGTTGCCTTGCAATGTTTTGTTGGAAACAGTAGAGTGGTGTAAAAGGTTTTGTAATATAAAGGAGACTGTGATTTGTAATCATGGGAAATATGTATATCTATATATTTTTCAAAACAACACAATTTGAAACTAAAATAATTAATCTGCAGAATTATATCTGAGCAGCAAGGACTATAAACACACTGACAATTTTTCACTTGTTTTTTGCAATTAAAATATCTGTTGTTAATGTTTTCCATCATAAAAAGCAAATAGTAAGTTTTCATTTATTAACTAGCACAACCCTGTTTAACACACTGCTAAATTGGACCTTCCTCTTATCTTTGTTTTCCACTTCTTCTGTATTTTAGAAATTGAATTTTTTTTGGCGTCTTTGTTCTATTTCTGCACATTCCGTTTTTTCTACACAATAAACTAGCCAAAAGATCTCAGCTCTCAATTTTGTCTTGGATTAGAAATATCTGGCAGATTTGTAAATCGACTTTAGCTTCATTAGTATTTTTGCTCCGTGTGTATTTATATTATTGTAAATGGCCTTGTTACACCAGAGGTGCACCAGATCAAGTTATGTAGTCCAGGGGTTATAAATTTGGATTTAGGCAAAATATTAGGCCCTGGTTCAGAAAGAGACACTTCATAAGGTTAAATTATAAAAAAGATTCCTATAGAATAACATCTAAGATCACCTCAGTGATCCAGGAATATATTGCAGAGGGCCAAATCCTGGACCCAGCATATCTCCAGATAAGTTATTTGAGAGTTGAAGGGGGTCCTGGTGTGGAATGGGGATGAAATCCTGCCTCTCAGCCTCAGGGTTGTAGTAGCCACTTTGTTGTTTTACTGAAGTCCACCCCCATTCCATGAGGGGGTTTGGATGCTGGAATCATATAGTCTTAGACCTCAGTCTACCTGTGCTGTATCCAAAATCTCTCCTCAGGAAGCCTCCATGGAGCTGTGCTTTGCAGTGTGCACACTTCCTAGTTGGTTTCCAGCTTCCTGCCACCCATAAGACAGACTGACACCCGCAGACAGACAAGACAGCCCATCAGGAAATACTCTAAAGGCAATATAAAGCACTGATACAAGCTATTGTCCTAATACCTGCGAAATGGGAATAGAACGGGGCTTAAGGTTTTTTGTTCCCTAACTTCATCTAGGCATCATAAAGAGAACATCATTCCTGAAGTAAGCTTGCAACAACAGTATTAGACTATGCATGTCAATCCATTCATATTTTACTTTTTTCGTATTCTTTCTTGTTCTGTTATCTGGTTATTTCTGGATGGTTAAATGAAGCTGGATCCCTCTTAGCCACCTTTCATTCCTCACTTCAAGCTGCAGTGGAGTCATAAACCTAAATGTTGACATTGCATTCATTTTCATATTAGCAGATTGTTATTGCAGGATCAAGTGAAAGGAGAACAGGAGCTTTGAGAGAGAAAAGCACAAACATTTGAGCTCCTTCCAAAGGCAATACAAAAAATGACTATCCAAGTAAAATTACCTCAGGAAGAAATGGGTTTTTTCCAAATTTACTCCAGTGTGAAGGTCTTTAAGGCTGGCATGGCTAATACTATAGCCAGAAGTCTTGTGGTTATATTGATAAATCCACTAGTGGGTGCTGTAGTGCTTTCAAGACTATTGTGTATGGATATTTTGGTCAGAGGCATAGTATAATATACAATGTAGAGAACAGTGAATTTTCCTTTATAGCTATAGTTCTGTCTAGAGAGATGCTGAGAAAATATGCTGTGGAGTGTAACATTTGGAATTATTTCATAAGATTTTCAAAGAGATCAATTTTGTAATTATAGCTGTTATCTAATTTGTAATGAAATTCATTTGTGTGTGTATTTGTATTGTCATATTTGTCTTTGTTTTACAAATAGATATTTCAGATAGATATGCACAAAATGAAAGATATGCACAAAATGAAAGCTACAGCACAAATTAACAATATTTACTAGAAGAAAAATCTGCCTTTTTTCTATTAAGGAGCAACATTAAATTTGCTTGACTTTTGTAATTTTGAGTATGAGGTAGAGCAGTCGAGGCTAAGATGTCTATTTGATATTTAGGGAAGGATTTGATGTTTTAATAAGGGAATCCTCTGTCTCCCTCATCCATCATTCGTCATCCTCATCCATCCAAACACCACTGTAAATTTGTCAGAACCTTTTCCATATTCAGTACTTGTATAAATAATGGCCATTGTGACTTAAAAAAAGAAAATGTGCATTTTCTACTTCTGTCCTATGTCCAATCACAGTCATGACAATGTTTAGCAGTTTTTGTTTTCAACTGCTCATACTTGGATCCATGTAATATAACTGCCAGGGCAAAAGTACATTCCAGTGCTGCCCTTCATTGTAGTTACTAGTTACCAAAATGACATTAGTTTGGGGCTTTTCGACAATAGATGAAACAGTCTTTGCTCCATTAATACGTGCTTTTATCATAGCTCATCATTTCTTCCTTCTTTTCTGTGCTATCTTAGGGATTATGCGGCTTCTGTGCAATATTCTGAAATTAATCAAAGCAAGCAAAACCTCATGCCATATTATCCATCACTGGAGGAGAATGATTTCCGCAATCCAGACAGCTTTATGCTGTTGTGTCCACTGGCTGCACTAGAATTTTATTAACTAGAAGATGCTAGAAATTTGATTTTTCACAAAATTGACAATTTCTTGTAAATATTCACAAACGGTGAATTTTTAGATGTGATACCTAATCTAGCTCTAATAAGAATGCTGTTTCTCTTATTTAAATAAGGAACTCAGCAAGCCATAATGTTCGCTTTTTTCCTTTGAATTTTTGCTCAGCTGAACAGATGCCTGGTGCTAATGCAGCTGGGTTGAAGAAGCTTTTTTTGCACTGAGATATGTAAAAACTTAAAGGATGCTTATCCATACCATTTTATACTTCATCTATTATATAATCAAGCTCTACAAAAATTTCTTTCACTAAATTAGTACCTATAGTACAGATTGCAGACACTTAGTTTGATTGAAAGTAATAAAGGGAGATTATCCATAGAGTTGGTTGAGTGACGGTTCTGACTTGACCCACTGCCCAGCGAGATAAGAATTAATCTTATAAACCTTTCCACACTTCCACCCTCTCTGATCCTCTGAACAACATTGCAGAGTTGCATTAGCTCCCCTTTGTTCTAAGTGCAGTTACAGCTAAAGACTTTTTCTATAGGTATTAAAATATCCAACCCATCTGGTACATCGGAGTACTATAAAATGCCCCTGAGTATTTCAGTCTCACTGGTCCCTAAAATGTGTGGCAGGCATTTGGTCCCAAAATAGAACTACTCCAAAACAACTGCTTGGCTTGTGGCACCCAGTTGGTCTTAACAGCAACACCATAGTGCATAGAAACACCTCATAAGAATAAGGAAGAAGAGAACGAACAGGAGAAAAAAGAGAGTAGTTACTTGTGCGATGGACTTTCCCCCTCGTTCTTTAAGGGATCTTCCTTTTTCATCCCCATAACTGGCTCTAAATCCATGGTGTGTTACTTATTCTGATCAACAGCACCTGATTTAGAGATGGGCCTATCTAACCACAGCTGTTTTGATTTTTATTTGACCGCTTTCCAGCAGGGAGATTTTCCTGTGAAGGCTATTGCTAAAAGAAAAAAAGGTCGGGTGTGTGAAGGTGGCTACTATCACTTATCTTGCAGAAACGGGATGATTAGATAACTCTGATCGAAAGCTATAGTACATATACATGATACAATAACTTCCTGGCTAGCTAAACACAGTGTGTGGAAGTAAGGAACAGACTGGGGAGGAGGTAGATGACTCAAGCACTCAAAAGTGATTTCCTTCTTATTGCTAGTCACATCCTCTTGAGCTTTGGTTTCATTTTAGAGCTTTGCCCAATCACGCTCTTTGTTCTCGTCTATTTTACCAGAGGGAGAAGGTGTTTCCTCTCTAAATGGCATTTTAACACTTATGTCCAGTATTATTTATGATCCCGCCATTAACTCATACTCTGCAGCATTTGGTAACAACACTCAGCTGTTTATCTGTAATGATATTGAACTTAATTGCCACACTCAGAGCATCTTTGGTGTTGAGCATTGTGAACCCCCGTCTGTTCAGGGAGATAGTGCCTGAAAATAAGTGAAACTGAACTTTTCTGGGCTTTGGGGGGGGGGTTTACTCGCAATGAAATGGGCTGTGATATGGCCAATGGGAATTTTCAACAAACAGTGAAAGATTACTGGAGATAATGTGGGGTTGGCTACTACACTGGTCAGTGCTGCAGGTTAAATTACAGCACTAATAAGAGCCTGCAGGAGAGACAGAGGTGAATGGTGGGTCCAGGGAAAAGCTATGTGAAGTCAGGAGATCCACAGGGTGGGAACAGAGGAAAGCCTATGTGAAGGCCCAAGGCAGTACTAATGGCCACAGAGGCCAGGGGCCAGTAGCTGACTCCAGGAGCAAGGAAGCTATATGGGTATAAAGTAGAGTAGATGAGGCAGAACAAAGGCACTCAGGTTGTGTCTTATAGATGCTCAGGGGTGTCCAAGAGAGACACACATCCACAAAGGTAAGAGTTCTCTGAACACTATCACTGTCACACTCATTCTTCTGGCAGCTTCCCCATCATCACCGTGGCCAACAGGCCAACTCAGGTGAGAAGCACAATAGGTGTGTTCTTTTTTTTTAATGGGGGTGGGAGGTTTGTGTATAAATCACTAATTTTTGTTAGTTTGTGAAATTATAGGGTTGGCTTTCCTGTGGTTTGATATATCTGTGCATATACTTGTATGTGATACTTCTGCTTTGTATGACACAGTATGTGACATTTGCTCTCAGGACAACCTGTAATATTATAGTGAAATAAAAATTAAACAGCAATTTGAGTATGCAAGATAATTTTCAACCAGCGAAGTAAATTACTCTTTTCTAACAGGTAGAAAGATACCTTATTTCTTTGCTGTTTTGTGCAGTTTGTGATTTTACTGTGAAATTATATCACAATGTGTTCAAAATGTGTATAAACTGTTATACTGTGGCAATCTTCTTTCTTTTTTACTTTTTTTCAGAATTTATGACTTCTGTTAAAATTTAGGAGAAGATTAGGATAACAAAATGTGTGGGCTTAACTATCACAGCTCTCAAAAAGCAGTGTCTCTCTGTCTTTTTTCATATTTTCCATTAAGGATGTGTGCTGACTTTGTGGAATCACTCCAGTAACTGGTGAATGATGATGTATGAAATAAAAGAAAAAATCCACCCACTGTAAAGAGAAGATACACTAGTGCTGTGCAATTTTACTGTATGTTTCAGCTCAAATGCAGCCAGAACAACTCACCATATCAAAAAGTCTCAGGGGGGAAAATGCAAAAGCAAACAAACATGTCACTAAACTAGTTTTTAATAAAAAATTAAATCAACTTTTTCTTTCTTTGTACCTCTAGCTATTAGCTAGCAGAAGGTTTTGTGACATACAAACTGATCTCTGTGATTCCAAAAGCTCTTCATTATACCTTCTAATAGTGATAATACCACAGGGTTAATGCACTAGCTTTCACATCTGCAGGCTTCAGTTCAAAACCTGATATGCTTGCAAGTGAAATGAGTGTAATGGTGATCTCAACCTAATCTGTGGTGGATAGTGGTCCATATCATTGAATAATCACATGATTTCACACAATAAGCACTCTTTGCTCAGGAGACGTCCAAAACTGCGGATCCAATCCTATGCGGTACTGAGTATTCTTAATTCTCATTAAAGTCAGGCAGGCTACTCGGCACCTAGAGGATCAGGTCCTGAAACGGCAAGTATGTGCTGCAGGTTGGAGTTTTGTGTCTCTAGCAATCTATGGGGTATCTTTATGGAACACCTAACAATATCTGGGAGTAGCCAGTGCCCTCAGTTTTTTGCTTTCATGAATGCAGGCACGCATACATGGACAATGTACAATTTAATACCGATGATATACAGTGCTCTTTTTATTAATTTGGAATGACAATGACAGTGAATTGGAACCAGTGGGTGAATTATAGACAGCCAAACACACTTCCTAACACTCTTAATCATTGTGTATTATATTTCTATATTTGGAGTGGAGTTTTTTATCTTTGCTCACTTAAAAAAGAGAGAAATGCTGTTCATTGACCAACCAAACTGAATATCATCAGAATAACATGTTTGTGACATGAAAAGTGTTGAAGATAATGTGATATTCAAATATTATGATGCAAACGATAGATTTGAGTTTGAGGTCTGGATTGCGTGAATGTGATCTATGTGTCTTTTTCTGGTTAAGGCCCTATGGGGTGCACTGCTTTGGGTTAAACAAAAATAAAAAAGTCAAACACTATTAAGCTGACCTAAAAGAGTAAACAATTATTTTAAACGCCATGGTGTACTCACTTTCAATAAAATAGCTTTTGGTTGCAAGCAATACCCAGGCAGTCAAGTATTTAGGTCTCCTGAAAACTGTTTCTTTCCCCCACTTGTGTTAATACAGATATTAAGTTTAATAGTATCTACTTAGCATAAACAAGAAGATAAAAATGATTTCTGTGATTGAAATGTTTGTTATTTAGCATTAAGCATCTTCATACTCTCATGCATTTTGCATTTTAATCCACTCTGTGCTTGGTTTTGGGATTGATAGATTAGTTTTAATCCCCTGTCTAATAGTGGAGTACTGGTGAGATTTATTAAACAGGCAGGGTTTGGTACTTGGATTTAAGAGGACTCACGTGCACTGTTCATGCATATTAAATTTTGGGAAACCACTGGTTCAGTTTCAGTCTAGGGCTATAGATTTTCTTTATCACTGAATGTTTCTGTTGTGCCTTAGAAAGTTCAGTAAGCATTTATTTTAGAAATGAAAGATTCTTGATTGTCAGTCTTTTTGTGTAAATCTAATGTTCCAAAGACAGGTTTCTTTTATTTTTTTTAATGTTCACAATAACTGTCTCTTAAAATTATTAATGAAATTTTGCACATTTTACTGTGAGCTTTTTCAAATGTGTGAGTCAGCATGCTTTATAATGGTGTCTGACACAAAAAATAGAGGGATTTTTTGGAAATAACACTAATCAGAAACCGTCTGTAAACTAGGGGTTTTCTATAGAAGCCTACATGCTTCAGCTGGTGTGATAACTGGTTATCTTCTGGTGTGTCACTACATTTCCCAGAAACCTAGGCAAACCATTCTTGTGTTCAAAGCTGAACTTTTTTACTAGAAAGGTCCCCTATTTTCTGGTTAGCTTTATTTTGCAATATGCAGTGATGGCTTCCAGTTTTAGGTATATACTACCAAACAAACAATAAAAAGCACTATCCAGTGATTAGCATGTTAAAATGCATCCTGAATGCGAATTCAGTGTATGAATTTATAACTCGTGGTTTTGTAGGCTTGAGGGAAGAAGGACTTACTTAGTTTGCAGTTGAATTGGTCAATATTCCTGTTGATATACTGGAAATTGGGGATAATTAACCTTTATGTTAATTTAATTATAACAATGTTTATGTAATCAAAACTTGTGAACAGCAGAAATTAAAAGTGGGGCAAGATGAGCTGAATTCATTCACAAGGGGGGGGGAAAAAAAGCAATAAAAATCTCCTTTATAAAGGATGTTTCATTGCAGAATAATTTGCTTCCAGGATCTCCTTAGTTTTTGCAACTTTCATTCATTGTTTAAGAATTTAATTTATTTATACTTTTGAAACTCCAAGATAAATGCTCATAGTAGATATTGCAAAATTAAGTAACCACAGGTCAGAATAACTGGTTTATGAGCCACAGTGTTCTAACTGGAATATAGATGATTAAACAGTATATTGCAGAATTTTATTTGGTTAAAGACAACTGATAAGTTTAAATTAATTAAGAGACTGAAAAAGAGAAAATCAACACGTGGCTATAAAACTGGGTAAGAGTAAATACAGATATTTTTATACTTATGAATTGAAAAAAGTAATGTAGATAATTAACAATTCAGTGCCAAGTTAGACAAAATATTAATTAAATTTCTATACAAATTAATAAATGATCTATAGTAGGTAAATTGGCAATTATTTACTTTTTACTCATAATACAAGAACATGTGGACAGTCAATTGAAAGGTAACATATTTAAAGCTGATTAAAGTCCCCCCCCCACAATATACAAGGAGCCTGTGGAATTCTCTGCCACAAGATATAGAGGCAAAGAAATATGGGGCATTTGCCATTTATGTATATAATGTGAATATTCACAGTTACGTGTGTGTGTGTGTGTGTGTGTGTGTGTGTGTGTGTGTGTGCGCGCCGCGCACAAGTAATGTAAATTTAATTAAAAGATCTAAATACTGCTTCAGGACATAAGCCACGCACTCTGATTGGAGTTAGGAAGGAACTACCCCGTGTTCAAGTTATTCCCTCATTTCCTACTATGGGGTTTCTCGAATCTCCCACTGCTGGTACTGGCCATTGTCAGAGATAGAATACTGAACTTGGTGAAGCACCACCCTCATTTGGTTTGTCAGTTTGTATGTTCCTACGAAGAATCATGTAAGACTGCTTACTGACTTTGGCAGTGTGGG
The DNA here is from genome assembly GCF_026122565.2 of Emydura macquarii macquarii. NCBI lineage: Eukaryota > Metazoa > Chordata > Testudines > Chelidae > Emydura > Emydura macquarii. Next base: position 336,901 of record NW_027130976.1, read on the forward strand.
AATTTCTTTGCAAAATTAAGCGTTTTTTGTGACATTTCAGAAAACCTTTGCAGTAAATAACATTGTCCAAAGTACTGAAAACTATTTAGTGTCTGTTTTCAACTCTGATATCTGAGGAGAGAAGTTTAGAGGCTTAAGCACATTAATGCTATTTAAATATTTTCAAAAAGAAAAAACCCATTGAGTGAGGAGGCCTCACCTCTAATTCAAAACTGTTGCTGAAATGGAGCAGCCCCGTACTTCCCTAGACACATGAGAATCATTGTGCTCACTGGCATGGTGCAAAGAAGAGAGGCATGGTGCAAAGAAGTGGGCATGTTAGCTCTTTGGGGATGGCTAAAGCAATGCAGTACTTTTGTGGAGATGGTTGGGAGGCTCTCTTTAACATTTTATCTTCAACTAATGTTTTGGGGTGTGAGAAAAATGGGCAAAACACAAAATAGATCTCCACACCCTCCCCCTTTGTGTGTGTCCGTCCGTCCATCCGTTCCCTGAAGTGGTAACATTTATAAGACCAAAGCCAGCTCAGAACAGTGGTTAATGGAAAGTAGATAATAAAATATAGTTCATGAAAGAAACTACTCAGTGTCTTTTTCTACAAGGATAGCAAGGGGAGATCATTCTTAAAATTCGAAGGATTCTTGGGAAACACAATGAACTTATAAAAGCTAGACACCCGCTTCCTTCCTTCCAGCATGACTGCCCTGCCTCCCAAAGTATTGTTTGAAAATTGGAATTCCAAGGGGCTAGCTTGTTTATATGATTGGGTGAGTGTTTTATGTATTTTCCTTCTGCACCCCTTTCAGATCCCAGCAGCGTAGTTTGCATTATGGGTAATGTGGTGGAAGCACTGCCTCAGAGGCTCACTTAAAATCTGCTCTAGCCTGAATGTTGTCAGTATTAAAGTTTCCATCTTGTGAACAAACATATAATTAAAACAGTTTTACTCACCTTTCCATAAATTATTTGAGGATTAGAAACTTATGTGTAATGTGGATACATCATCTGGGGAATAGGTGTTTGCAGATGAGATTACCCAGAGATAAGGCATAGAGGGAGAAGAGAAAGGGACTATGGACAGAACTGTGTCACAGATCTTATGACGTAAGGAAACTTACCACAGATCTTGAGAATTTCAGGTTAATGTAGGCGCAGCCCTTCGCTATACGTTTCTCAGTCTTCATGGGTTTGTCAGAAGCAAGGCATTGTGCAAACATAGGTGGCTGTTTTTTCCAGTGAGTTTACATTAAATGCACTGAAGCCTAGTGGTGAAAACAGCACTGCTCAGCACAAGCTTCTCTGCTTCTGAACTCAGTCATAAAAGGGGTTCTAGCTAACACTGCTGGCGTTTTAAAATATGTCACTCATGACTACGGCATAGCTGAAATCCAAGGTGGTTTTGCTTAAGACCAAAATCTAGTTGCTTTCTTCTCCCCTCTCCCTACAGACATTATTTTTTCTCCTTTGATTATTTACAGAAGCCTCTGTCATGTCAGACATCTTCTCTATTTTGTTAATGTAATTCTGGGATGATATCCCACTCCCATGTGACTCTTTCCTCTGCTCATAAATTGGGATTAGGTGTTATTTCAGCATGTGGTGCAGGGTTGATAATATACTTGACTCCAAGTAGCAAATTTGTTGTTTCCAACTTTTTTACTGTGCAAAAGTCATAAACCATCACTGAGTCCTGATTGAGAGTTATAATATCAAGTTATTATATACATTTCCATTAAGCTGTGAACTTAAGTGGCTACTGTAAAGCTTCCGTTTCCTTTAAATGTAATTAATTCACTATAACTAACATGTGAAGCAATCATAAATGATGTTATATAGGTATAAATAAGGTAACATCAGCTTTTACAATAATTTGTAAGTTGCACCTATGGTAGAAGAATAATATTCACATTTGCTGAAAAATCTTTATCTTTTTATGTAAACACATAATGCTAAAAAAAGGCAAACTATAAAATGTTAAAAACCCTGTAGGGTATTAAAAATACCAGTCTCAATGCATGTGTTCATTCCTTTCACTTTCTTTTTAGATCACCAATGTTGGTACAAAATGAGCTGGGAGAGGGAGAGAATTCTAATTAGGTTTAAAAAGAAAAATATGGCAGTTTATTTTGAGCGCATGTATGGTTTGCAAAGACACATCCCGATTTCAGATGCAGGCATAGAGAATCATTATTACACATTTATCATCATAAAAATGCTTATTTGGACTTTTTTTTAAAAAAAGAAAAGGAAAAATTATAAAAAAGGGCAAAGCAGAGAGCCGTCTCTGAAGGGCAGTTATTGCTTGCCCTTGCTTGGTAAAAAGGCTTTCTCAATGGGATTATGTCCCCTCTCATAACCTATCAGTCGTCTGATCAGAAATTCATAATGCAGGCCATCTATTTCTCAGCTCTGCTAGGGCTGCATGATTGAATTTAAATAGGCAAATGCCAGACTTGAGCTTTGACATTCTCACTGTCTCTCTCAATCTTTCTCCTGCCCTCCCAGTCATAATGTCTTTTTTTCTTTCTTTTCGTTTCTTCTTCTTTTTTTTTTTTTTTTTTTACTCCTCTGCGCACCACCATTTTATATTAGGCATGAACTAACATGATGAAAAGTTATCAGGAAATGGAGGATGGATGTGGAAAGACACACAGAAAGGGAGGGAAGGAGGAATGTTAAGAGAATTGGATGGCAGAAAATTGTAAATTGTTGCTGTTATGCTCTCACTGGGATAGTGAATGCTGTTTTTAAGGGCCCCCTCCCCACCCTCCTTTTTAATTTAAAAAGAGCTGTTTCAGGATAAATTACTTAGGATGTATGTTTATCCCATCCATAAGATGTCTGTGAGCATTACAGCTTCTATCCCATGTTCTTTCCTTTACTTCTTACATAGCTGATAAGGAAGAAAAGAAATTCAGATCTGTATGTTTTCAGTAATGGCTTTTTTGGTATGGTGTATAGAAAAGTATATATTGCAACAAGAATGATATTTACAATTGTGCCGTATAAAGTACAGTTAACAATCTCACTCCCCACCCCAAATAAATAGAATAAGCTATAGACAGAGGATGAGATTTTCAGCATTGCAAACATAAGCAAAAGTGAGAAGGCTTTTCTGTTGGGTGTGACGTGAGATTTTTTTTCTAGAGAACAAAAACACAAAGTTATGTTTGGACGTATTTGGAGAGTGCTAATCAAGCTGTTTGGGCTTTGTAGCTGAGATAATTAGAATGTTTGTACAATCCCTTGAAGATGAAAAGTGCTAAATATGTGCCAAGTGTTGTATTTATTAACATAAGCAAAAGTTGCAGGAAAGCTGGTCGCCTATCATATTTGCTATTCTTTCTTCCCATCAGGATGGTTTGTTCTTGTGCGCTCAATAAGGTTTCTTTAAAATACGGCCAGCTCTCTTGGATTCCTTTCCCCCTCATATTAGCCTTCCAGAGGATCCTGTCCATCAGCTCCCTGAGGAAGTCAATCTGCTTTTCTGAAGTCCTGGCTATATGACCCTGACCTTCTCAGTTCCTTCTCAACTCCTATGGCTGGAGTCGGAGTTCTGTGTAGTTTTCACCTCACAATCCCGTCTCTGTTTCTGAGTTTTCTCTGTATATAATTATATAGTTAGTAGCCTTGTTAGTATTAGTTAATTCGCTTGGGGAATGCCCTCATCAGAGTTCAAACCCTGCCCATCATGTGAAGGAGCAGACCTCTATGAGGCCTATTTTGGCACCGAGGCCCATGTCGGATCAGCAATCGCCCTCGAGTTTGGTGAGTGACACCACTCCATGTTCCAGAGCTAGTGCTTCTCCTAGGAAACGGAGAAGCTTTTAGCCCTCCTTGAGTGTGCTGAAGAAAAAGTCTTTTAAGGCCACTCCAGGTTTCATGGAGACTCTTCCTTTTTATCTAAGAAGAGAATGGACTGGTACTGTGCTACAGCCAGCACACAGGATGGAGCAGGTCCTTCAAAGCACTCGCTGGTACTGTGTAGAGACATGTGGGAGCCCGTACTGTTTGACTCTGGTTCTAGTCCTGGGATACCTTGAGTCGGGTACCAACAACATCAATGCCAGCACTGGCTGCTTCCATGCTGGCAGCATACCAGGCAGCAGCAGATATACTTTCCCAGTTGGTTCTGCACTCCTCACTCATCCAGGACTTGCTGGGGATATGGCATCCATGGCCTTGTTGGCACTGTCTCGGCATTTCGCAGAACCTTAAGATCCATCAGCAACCCAATCTGGTCTCCCCTGCCATAGACTGCACAGATGTGGCCAGTGCAGCAGATCCCGTCTTTCACCTTGGCACCGTTCACTGCATTGGCATCTCTGTTGTCCTCAGTGCTGGCATCTCTCCCAACACCAGCTGCAACTGTAATGTATTCAATGCCAGCGATACCAATTCCATTGCTGGCACAGGTACCTCTTTCCTACTGTGTAGTGAATGAGTCAGACTGGCTCCTTGCACCATTGAGGCCAGCTCTACCAATGTCTGCAGAGACCTGGGACTCCTTGGGATCCAGGTTGGGGTCCTCCTCCCACTCTCCATCGCCCTATCAGTGCCAAGACAGGGGCCCTTGGCCACCAAAGCACTACTTATACCCCCAGTGGCCTCTCTGGAATGTGTGGGACACGCCTCGGTCTCGGCTGTTGCACTCCAGTCCTCATCCCGCTCTAGAGCAAGATCACTGGGCATGTTGATGGTGGCAGCTGGTGGTGGTGATGGTGTCCCCCAGAGATCTGTATTGGGATCAGTACTGTTCAACATGTTCATAAATGATCTCGAAAAAGGGGTAAACAGTGAGTGATTGCTCATGTCCACTCCACTATAGGTGAGTGCACGCCACCGTGCATGGTTCCCAGAACTTTTTTCCCCTTAGCAGTTGTTCCCCAACTGGACCTATTCGCGTCGGCCTGGAACGCAAAGTGTCCAAGGTTCTGCTCGCTCCGGTGTCACGAGGCCGGATTGATATCCAACGCGTTCCTCATCGACTGGATGGGGACCCTCATGTACGCGTTTCCACGCATTCCACTCCTGCCCAAAGTTCTCTTGAAATAAAGAGGGACAGGGCGGATGTGATACTCATCGCCCCAGCTTGGCTGAGACAGCATTGGTTCAGCACGCTGCTGGACCTTTCAATTGCCCTGCCCATGGAGTTCCCAAGGCGGCACAACCTTCTCTCCCAGGACCATGGTCACCTGTTGCACCTGGATGTGGACTCCCTGCACCTCACGGCCTGGAGGCTCTGTGACTGACGGAGGGGGAGAGAGCCTGCCCGGCGCAGGTCCAACAAGTCCTGCTGGGCAGCCGGAAACCTTCAACACAGGTCGTGTATCGGGCTAAGTGGAGGCGGTTTACCTGTTGAGTGGAGTCCTGGGGTATTCCACCAAGCCTCTCTCCGATTCCAGCCATCATGGAGTACCTGCTCCAGCTACAGCTCCAGGGTCTGGCGCTGGCCTCCCTGAGGGTTCAGCTGGTGGCCATTTCAGCCTTCCACTAGCCACTAGAAGGGAAATCCCTGATCTCCCACCCATGTCAGTCAGGTTTCTCAAAGGGGTGAAGAGGCTCTACCCGCAGGTCTGCGACCCGGTGCCTCCCTGGGATCTCAACCTGGTCCTCTCGAGACTTACAGGGGCCTCCTTTGAATCCATGGCTTCATACCCTCCGCTCATGCTTTCATGGAAGGTAGCCTTCCTGGTGGCCATTACCTCAGTCAGGAGGGTTTCTGAAATTAGGGCCTTGATCTCGGAGGCCCCGTATACAGTATTTTATAAAGATTAGGTGCAGTTGAGGCCGCATCCAGCCTTCCTGCCCAAGGTGGTTTCCCAACTTCACTGTAACCAAGATATTTTACTCCCCGTGTTCTTTCCCAAACCACACGGTTTGGAGGAGGAGAGGAGATGGCATTCTCTGGATGTGAGACGAGCCCTGGCCTACTACATAGTGGACAAAGCCGTTCTAGAAATCGACGCAGCTCTTCGTTGCAATGGGAGACCAGATGAAAGGGTCACCTGTCTCCACCCAACGCCTCTCCTCGTGGATTACATCATGCATCAAGTTCTGCTCTGAGCAGGTAAGGGTGCCGCTTCCAGGAACCATCAAAGTGCATTCTACCAGAGGTCAAGCCTCGTCTACAGCCTTCCTGGAGAGAGTGCCCCTGCAGGACATCTGCAAAGCTGCCACCTGGTCATCGGTGCATACTTTCGCGGCCCACTATGCCATCGTCCAGAAGGCGAGAGGGGACTCTGGATTTGGCAGAGCCGTATTGAGGGCAGCTCACCAGTAACTCTGGCCCACCACCAAAGGTATGGCTTGTTAATCACCTGTAGTGGAATGGATATGACCAATCACTCGAAGAAGAAAACAAGGTTACTTACCAGTAGCTGATGTTCTTCGAGATGTGTTGCTCATGTCCATTCCACAACCCACCCTCCGTCCCCGCTGTTGGAGTTGGCAGAAAGAAGGGACTGAGGGGCGTAGGGCCGGCAGTGCCTCATGTACCACGACATGCGCACGGGACTCTAGGGGGCACCAGAGCCGGCCCTATGGGATCTGCTAAGGGGAAAAAAGTTCCGGGAACCGTGCCCGGTGGTGTGCACTCACCTATAGTGGAATGGACATGAGCAGCACGTCTCGAAGAACATCCGTTACTGGTAAGTCACCTTGTCTTTTGTATCGGAAAGAACATTACTCCAGTGGCCGATCACTTTCTTGGGTCCCAGAATCAACTCACGGATCACCTCAGCAAGAGATTTCTCCCTGAGTCATGAGTAGTCTCTCAAGCCCAGTGTCCTGCAGTCCATCTTTGCAATGTGGAGCAGCTCTACAATCAATCTATTCGCCATCCAACACACCAAGAAATGCCGTTGTGTTGTGTTCTCAAAGGGGCCTCAGTGTGGACTCCTTGACTGATGCCTTTCACCTGGACTGGGAACAGGCACTCATGTATGCTATCTCTCCGATTCCAATCATTCCACAGGTAATCCTCAAACTAAAGATGGTCCATGCCAAGGCCATCCTCATTGCTCCAACTTTTTGGCATTATCAATTCAGCCTCCTATATTTCTTCCTCTTCATCCTGGCCTCATGACCTAGAACTACAGTCCGATTGTTCATCCTACACTCAGTTCTCTACATCTCACTGCGTGGCTGCTCCATGGTTAAATGAGGAGGAGGAACAAAGTTTGGAGTCTGTTTGACAGATTTTACTTAGAAGTAGGAAACACTCTACTAGATTTGCCTATTTAGCCAATGGGAACATTTTTCAGTGTGTTCATCTGCTCACAGGATTCATCAGATGTTGACTGGGATGCAGGACATCTTGGAGTATTTGTTGCATCTTCAGGCTTCAGGTCTTGCACTCAGTTCCTGGAAGGTCCATCTTGCTGCGATTTCAGCCCATGCAGGGCACATTGGTATTTTTGAACTATATGGTAGCAAGCTTCTTGAAAGAAGTCCTTTGTTTCCACCCACCCATTCCTTTGTGGGATCTCAGTTTGGTTTTGCAGCTCTGGTGAGACCTTCATTTGAGCCTTTGGTGGCAACTTTTCCTCTTCTCTGTCAAAAGACTGCATTCCTGGTGGCGATAACATCTGCTGGGAGAGTGTGAGAGTTTCACCTTTGATGGCAGAGCCTACTTATAAACAGTTTTTATATCTTTTATCTAAAGTGGTGTCTCAATTTCACCTGTTTTGTCCTAAGCCACATTCAAACCTGGAGGAGAAACATCTTCATTCCCTGAAAGATAGCTGCTGTCAAACCTTGCTGTACTTCACCATGTCTGTTTGTCATATGCAGTCCAGATGAAGGGACAAGCAATCTCTTTGGAGGAGATCTCTAGGTAGATAACTTCCTGCATCACTGCATATGAAATAGCATGAGCTACAACCCCTCAGATGGTGCATGCTCACTTCACAAATGTGCAGGCTACATCAATCACATTTTGATGTTTCAGTGTGTGCAGGGCCGCCTGTTGGTTGTCCATGCGTACATTTATCAAGTATTATGCCATTACCATAGCATCCAGAGCAGACGTGAACTTGGGTAGAGCAGTCCTTGATTAAGTAGGCTCCAGTCCCCACCTCCTGCAAGTACTGCTTGTGAGTAACCTAAGTGTAATGCATGGCTACATCTAATGAAAGAAGAAGAAATGGTTTACTTACTGTAATTTTGGTTCTTTGAGATGTGATGCAGATGTGTATTCCACAACCCACCCTCTCTCCCCCCTGGATCAGAGTCTATACCCTTGACATTCGGTGCAAAGGAACTGAGGGGGTTGGGACAATGCAGCTTTATTTAGCCAGGGGAGGGGCTAAGACCATGAGGCGTGAGCGGCTCCCTCCTACGGGTATTACTAGGCAAAATTCTCTGGCTCCAGTGCACTGGATGCATGCACACCTAAGTGGAATACACATCTCATCACAATATAACTGTGTTTAAGATAAGTAACCATTTCTTTTGGACCTGTTGAGGCTGTATGTTTCATAGATTCATGGCAAGAAGGGACCATTAGATCACCTAGTCTGATCTCCTGTATATCACAGACCATTAAATTTCACCTAATTACCCCTGTATTGAGTCCAATTGTGTTTGGCTAAAGCATATCTTCCAGAAAGTCATCCAGTCTTGATCTAAAAACTTAAATAAATGGAGAATCAACCACTTGCCTTGGTATTTTGTTCCAATGGTTAATCACTCTCACTGTTAAATTATTGTTCTTTCTTTCACTGGAAGTGACCTCGAGAGTTCATCTACTTCATCCTCCCATGCTGAGGCAGGGCCAAGTACTCCTAAAACGTCCCTGACAGGTGTTTTTATAACTGGTTCTTAAAAACCTCCAATGACAGGGATTCCACAACCACCCATGGTAACCTGTTCCAGTACTTAACTATTCTTATGGTTAGAAAGTTTTTCCTAAATCCCCTTTGCTGCACATTAAACCACAGAGGACATGAACAGCTACTCACTGTCCTCTTTTATAACAGCCCTTAACTTAGTTGAAGACTATCATGTCTTTCCTCCATTTTTTTTTTAAAAAAGATTACACATGCCTAGTTTTTAATTTTTTAAAACCTTTCCTCTTACCTCAGGCTGTCTAAATCATTCATTATTTGTGTTCCTCTCCTCTGGGACTCTCTAATTTATCTACATCTTTCTTAAAGTGTGCTGCCCAAAACCGTATATAGTACTCCAGCTGAGTCCTCAACAGCGCTGATTAGAGCAGAATAATTACCTCTCATGTCTGTCTGTCTTACTGTTAATACACCCCAGAATGATAGTAGCCTTCTCTGCAACTGAGCTACATTGACTAGTATTAAATTTGTGGCCCACTATAACCCCAGATCCTTTTCAGCAGTACTACAATCTAGCAAGTTATTCTCTGTTTTTTAGTTGTGTATTTGATTTTTTCCCTTCCTAAGTGAAGTATTTTTCACTTGTCTTTATTGAATTTCATCTTGTTCAATTATCCAATTTGTCAAGCTCGTTTTGGATTCTAATCCTGTCCTCCCAAGTACTTGCACCCATACAGGCTTGGTGTCACCTGCAGATTTGATAAGCATATTCTTCACTCCATTATCCAAGTTATTAATAAAAGATTGAATAGTACCGGACCCAGGACAGACCACTGCCAGGGTCCATTAGATACATCCTCACAGTATGAGTATAAGAATAGTATAAGTATTAGTATAAGTATAGGTTTGCCTATAAGAATATCATGTTGCACACAAAAGCCTTACTAAAATCAAGATAAATCACACCTACAACTTCCCCCCATCCACTGGGCCAGAAATCCTATCAGAGCAGGAAATGAGGTTGGTGTGACATGACTTCTTGACAAATCCATGTTGGATATTACTTATCACCCTGTTATTTTTTAGCTACTTACAAATGGATTGTTTAATAATTTATTCCAGAATCTTTTCAGGTATTGAAATTAGGCTGTCTGATCTATAATTACTCAGGACCTCTTTGCTCCCCATTTTTAAAAAAGGTACTATGTTTGCCTTCTCCAGTCCTCTGGGACCGTACCCATCCTCCAGGAGTTCTTGAAGAAAATCGCTAATGGTTCCAAGAGTGCTTCAATTAGTTCCTTAAATCAGGTCCTGATGATCATCAGTTGAATACATCTGTGAGTTTAAAGACATATTTATGCTCCTTTCATAGATGAGTAGCCTCTTTCAAGGTTACAGTTCAGGTGGGCAGGCAGCATATGTGAAAGCCCAAACAAACGAAATATAAAATGTTAAATTTTTGGTTTGTGGGAATAGTCTTCTACTGCAAACAATCACCACAAGCTTTGTTTACAGGAATGAAAGAAACAGAGATGGTAACTAGTGTTTCTCAGCATGAAGTAACTCTTACAGAGTATGTTATTACCATTGGCAAAGAGAATGTAACTAAGAACTCTTTTCTATTGCCATAAATTGTCAAAATACAGAAATAAATACTCACAAAAACATAAGAAGTGAATTTTGATGAATGGCATGGCAAGCCCTTCTTCATCATGGAGCACAAACTTTGCCTTTTGATAATCCTTTATTTATGCTTTCCAAGACAAATTAATTGGGTTTTCCTACATTGATAAAGAGGGATACTAAAGCTCATGTGAGATCTGGTTTACCACAATAGTTTATATATAATAATCTAACTATGCAACAGGAGAAAAAGATGAATTTTGTTTTTCATTACTTTCACAGTAATGGCTTTGTTTGCTAGTGGTATGTTTGCTAAACTTGTTCATGACCTCAGATGTCATATATGCGGTTCCTAATTTTGATACTGTAACAATGAATTGATTTAAAGTCTCTGAAAGGTTTCACTTTTGGGTCCAAGAAGTAGAAATGTAATGTTCTTATTCCTTGGGCCTTTGAAACAGTTGAATAAAAACTGTCGGTTTACCCCAAAAAAAAAAAAAAAAAAGTATTTGGCGTCTTGACTAATTGGCCACATAAATAAATATAGGTTGTGGGAAAAAGAGGAATTCTGCATACTGTCAACATGTAAGCACAATAACAAAACAAATGCAATTAATTTATCCAGAACTGATTATAAAACTTAAGATACTAATGTGGCAATGAAATGTACAGGTAGAAAACATGGAAAAATGTTAAGTATAATTCCAAAGTCAAATTCCCTGAAAATCTGACATACAAAGGACTAAGAGATGTCTGGAATCTGACTGGTATTGTAGATGGTTATGGAAAATGGGAAAATGAGCAGTGTTCAAGGAATTTGCTAATCCTTTCTCAAAGACACTGCTAAGAACTCTCAAAAAAGTGATACCATGATGGAATCAGAAATGTAAGCATAGATTCTATCAGAATTAAATGAAAGATCAGTTAATGTGCCAGACTTTTGTCTTGGATGAACATTGATTGATAGATTGAATGCTCCTGAAAGAAAATTGCCTTTTTTATGTTTCTAATTAAGCTGAATCCAAAATTTACTTAGGATTTATTTCTTTTTACGAAATCACCACATTAGCAGTATATCAAAATTAACTGTCTTTGTTGAATATGATTGTTTAAATGTGGCAATCAGGTGGAATTCATTTGTGAGGAGCTTGCAGAACAGTACAGGTACTATTTTGGGTATTTGTGACTGTTAGGTGAACTTCTGTTTGAGTTAGACTATAAATGCTGCTGAGTTATTGTGTTACATATACTTTGATTTTCTCGATATAATTTTTTTCCAGTGATGGAGACTCTGCTATGCAGCATGTTCTTCATCTTCACATGCATTTCAAAAAATTTGGAAATATGAAAACAAGCATAATCTCATTGAATTTAATGTTTCAAAGATCTACAAAGATGTATTTAAGGATGATTTATTGAGAGTGAAAACCATTTGGTACACAATGTATCCTTTTGATGAACCTGTTCTTTTATGAGATCCATTTTTTATTGTTAGTAGAGTGCATTCAAAAAGTATATGTTTACAACAGGACCCTATGAGGTTGAGCTCTGAGGGAATTGCATGCTACTAATAGGAGAGATTACAAAAAATGTAGCCTACAACTTTGAAAGAATGGTACACTATTGACTGGGCTGCAAGTTTATTAATAAATTGAATTGCACAATAACATTTGCCTGATACAAAGTATTATTTCCTGCATCTGACTTTCCATAGATTTGCATTATTTTCAAGAATATTTTTGCTTGCTAGAAATATTCTTTTGAATGAAAACAAATCTCATTTTATTTTACACGACACAAATATGCAAGATTTTTTGTTTAAATGTACTATTTAGCACTATAAATGTACAGTAGTGTATATATGGTTTCCCTTTAAAACCAGTGTGCCAAGGTCCTTCTGGATTTACAACTCCCTGAACAATTATCTAATTTGAAGAATATGTAATTATTGTAGAGTTCACTTATATTTACCAGGTAGAACCCATGCTCACTAGTTGCTGTTTAAGGAAAGAAAACAGAATGAGTTTAGTTCATTGTATTGTAAAGTTGTAAGTACACAAATGACAGATAATGCTCAATTGACTTTCTTTTCCCTTTTCTTAAATGCCCTTCTTATTCACCTCTCTGAGACTTTATGTTCATCTTCTACCCTGCAGAGCTTTAAGCCCAGATTTTTAGGGGTATTTAGGCTAACTGATTTAGGAACCTAAATCTCATTTTCAAAATGGTTATAGACTGTCGATGGGATTTACAATCCTATGCACCTAAATCCCTTTTGAAAATGAGACTAAGACTCCTAAATCTGTTAGGCGTGACAGCTCTGAACACCTCAATGATTAAATACTTTAAAATCTGGGCCTATGTTACTGGAGTCATCCATTAGAAATAACTACTCTAAATTGGGTGGCCTCCATTCAAAACATTAAATAGTACAATTTCTTAGCTGCTAAATGACTGGTATTGAAACAAGATAGAGAATGGTTTATGATCTCTGACTTTGTGCCCCCAAATGCTGTTTAAGCTGTAACAGATGTTAAGAAATAACGTTGGTTGGCTTTCATTGTGAGTGTGTTTGGTTTGATAGCATTATGCCAATAGAGGCTCTCAGGGGCAGAGGTTGTTGCTTACTATGTGTTTGTAAAACACCAACTGTAGCAGAATGGGGCCCTGATTTGGCTGGTGTCTCTGGGGCCAAATAACAAGTAATCATCTTAAGAAGGTATTGTAAATAGCAGTGAGGATAGAGAAATAATGGAAAGGGACCTTCAGTAGAGTTGTTCGAAACATAGGCAGGAAGCAAAATTAGGTTCACTCTAGGGAAAATGAATCCATAAGTACGGACTTACTGGGTCAGATTACAGTCCATCTTGTCCAGTTGCCTGTCTCTGACAGTTGCCTATACCAGAGTTTCATGGGGAGTGTACAGAACAGGACAATTACAGAATGATCTGTCTTCTACTCTTGGCTTCTGGTAGTCAGAGGTTTAGGGTCGCTCCAAGCATGGGATTGCATCCCTGACAATCTTGGCTAATAACCATTGATGGACCTATCCTGTATGAATTTATCCAGTTATTTTTTTAACCCCGTTATATATTTTGGCCATCACAACATCCTATAGTAATCAATTCCATGGGTTAGTTGTGCATTGTGTGAAAAAATATTTCTTCTTGTTTATATTAAACCTGTTGCCTATTAATTTAATTAAGTGACCTCTGGTTTTTGTATTGTGTGAAAAGATAAACAACATTTCTCTATTCACTTTTTCATACCATTCATGAATTTACAGACCTCTATCATATTCCACTTTAGTCATTTCTTTTCTAAGATGAACAGCTAATCTTTTCCTTGTATAGAAGCAGTTCCATACCCTTCAGTATCTTTGTTGCTCTTCTTTGAGCCTCTCTCAGTCCAACTATATCCTTTTTGATACAGGGAGACCAGAACTAGACACAGTATTCATGGTGTGAGCGCACCATGATTTATATAGTGACACTATAATACTTTGTCTTATTTTCTGTCTCTTCCTTGGGATACATTGAATACCTTGAATACATGAAATGAGAGACTTTACTTATCAAGGTAAAGTTATATGGCAAAACACAATTTCCAAGAACTTATTGGAAATTTTATTATGAACAACCTTTTGCTCTAGAAGGTGCGGAAGTAATTGGGGAGGAGGGGAAGGCAGCCATTTTAGACTCATTTTTGACCAACAAGGAGGAATTGGTGGCGAATCTGAAGGTGAAAGGCAATTTGGGTGAAAGTGATCGTGAAATGATAGATTTCATGATTCTAAGGAAAAGAAGGTGTGAGAGCAGCAGAACGAGGACAATGGCCTTAAAAAAAAAAGCAGACTTTAACAAAGTCTGAGAACTGGTGGGTAGTTTTCCATGAGAAGAAAATCTAAGGGAAAAAGGAGTTCAGGAGAGCTGATGGTTTCAAGAAGAGTATATTAAAGACAAAAATGCAAACTATCCCGATGTGAAGGAGAGATAGGAAGAATAGTAAGTGACCAATATGGTTCTATCAGGATCTGAAAATCAAAAAGGAATCTACAAAAAATGGAAACATGGACAAATTGCTAAAGAGGAGTACAAAAGGGTAGCACAAGCATGTAGGAACAAAATCAGATGTTAAGGCACAGAATGAGTTACACTGGGTAAGGAACATAAAAGGCAATAAGAAGAGGTTGTTTAAATATGTTAGGAGCAAGAGAAAAAACAAATGAAAATATAGGTCCTTTACGTATTAGGGAAGGGATGATGACATCAAGAAAGCTGAGGTATTTAATGCCTGTTTTGCTTCAGTCTTCACTAAAAAGATTAATGGTGACAAGATACTCACCACAATTAATATTAACAACAAGGGGAAAGGAGTGCATGTCAAAATAGGGAAAGAATAGGTTAAAGAATATTTGGATAAGATTGATGTATTCAAGTTGTCAAGGATTTATAAAATTCATCCTAGGGCACTTAAGGAGCTAGCTGAAGCAATCTTGGAACCATTGGCAATCGTCTTTGAGAACTCCTGGAGGATGGGTGAGGTCCAGAAGACTGGATAAGGGCGAACATAGTCTTTAAAATGGGGAACAAAGAGAACCCAGGGAATTATGACCAGTAAGCCTTATTTAGATACCTGGAAAAGATCCTGGAACAGATTATTAAACAATCAGTTTGTAAGCACCTAGAGGATAATAGGTTTATATAAGGCATAGCCAGCACGGATTTGTCAAGATGAAATTATGCCAGACCAACTTCATTTCCTGCTCTGAGAGGGTTACTGGCTCAGTGGATGGGGTAAGCAGTAGACATAATATATTTTGATTTTCAGTAAGGCTTTTGACACAGTTCCACATTACAGTCTCATAAGCAAAGTAGGGAAATGTGGTCTGATGAAATTACCATAAGGTACGTGCACAGAGGGTTGAAAGACCATATTCAGAGTAGTTATCAATGGTTTGCTGTCAAACTGGGTGGGTGTATTTAGTGAGCTCCTTCAGAGGTCTGGTCCTGGGTCTGGTACTATTCAACCTTTTCATTAATAACTTGGATAATGGAGTGTAAACTATGCTTATCAAATTTGCAGGTGACACCAAGTCTGTAGGGGTTGCAAGCACTTGGGAGGACAGGATTAGACTTCAAAACGACCTTGACAAATTGAAGAAATTCAATAATGACAAGTGAAAAATACTTTACTTAGGAAGGAAAAAATCAAATGTAGCTCGGAAGTAGTACTGCTGAAAAGGATCTGAGGGTACTAATAGATCACAAATTGAACGTGAGTCAATGTGGCAATTGTGAAAAAGGTAACATCATTCTGGAGTGTATTAAGAGGAATGTTGTATGTAAGACATAGGAGGTAATTGTCCCATGCTACTTGACACTGGTGAGGTCTCAGCTGGAGTACTGTTTCCAATTCTGGGCACCACACACTTTAACAAGATGTGGACAAATTGGAGAGAGTCCAGTGGACAGCAACAAAAACAATACAGAGTGTGGAAAACCTATGAGGAAAGGTTAAAAAATTGGGCAAGTTAAATCTTGAGAAGAAGACGACTGAGGGGGGAATCTGATAAGTCTTCAAATATCTTAAGTGCTGTTATAAAGAGGACAATGATTAATTGATCTCCATGTCCTGTGACAGGGCTAGACTTGATGGCTACAGGAGAGTGGTGGAGGGTGTGTATATTAGCCCCAGGATCAGCAAATCCTTGTTCCCTGGGTGATCCAGCTGGGGCTACTCCAGGGCAATTAGGCCAGCTGAGGCCAATCAAGGAGCTTGCCCCAGCAGTTAAAAGCCTCCCTGTCAGGCAGACGGGCAGCTGGAGGGGAGTTAGGAGGAGGAGTAGAGCTGCTACAGGGCTAGGAGCAAACACTGTTGCTACCACAACCCCAGAAGGTACCAGAGATAAGAGGGGGTGCCTGTCCAGGCACGGCCAGGGATCCAAGGCACATAAGCCTGAGGGAGAACCCCTCCCCACCCAGTTCCAGGAAGCAGACCGTGAGCAGTGGGCTAAGGAGAGGTGACCCAGGGAAGGGAGTAAGTTATGGACTGAGTAGTTTTGAGACTACTCCACACAGGGTCCCGGGGTCAGGGCCTGGGGCAGAGAGCGGGACCGGCCCCTCCCCCGGCTGCCACCCAGGCATATCTCCGGCTTAGCCAAAGAGGGCGCAGGACCCACAAAAAGGGCAGAACAGGCCGCTCTCGTCACTGTCCATTGAAGGTAAGACAAGAAGTAATGGGCTTAGCCTGCAGCAAGGGAGATTTAGGTTACATATTAGGAAAATTTTTCTAACTATAGGGGTTGTTCAGCTCTGGAATAGGCTTCTAAGGGAAGCTGTGGAATCCCCATCATTGGAGGGTTTCAAGAACAGGTTGAACAAACAGCTGTCAGGGACGGGTCTAGATTTATTGGCCCTGCTGCAGCACAGGGGTTGGACTGGATGACTTCTCGAGATCCCTTCCAGACATACATTTTTTATGATTCCGTGATCATCACAGGTCTCAGTACAGCTGCAAACTCCAATACTTTCAATACTACTTTACTTCTCTAGTGTCTTGTCAAGAGTCTCAAAGTATTTAAACAACAGAGAGGGAAGGGGGGATTTTAAAAGCACCTAAGTGACTTAGAGCACAAGTGCCACCGACCAGAGGAAAGTTACCACAGTATAGTTAAACATTATACAGTATAACAGGTAAAACTCCCTGTGTGGACACTTACTCTGAAATGAGTGCTTTTGTGGGTTTAGCATAGGCCCCTTCTAAAGAGACATAAACAAACCCAGAATAAGAAACACTTAGTCTGGAACAAGAATGACCACACAGGGAGTTTTACTGGTATAACTTTATGCATTTAAATTCACATCTTAGCTTATACTAGCATAACTTGCCTGTGTAGAGAAGCTCTAAGTCACTGAGGCACTTCTGAAAATGCAACCTGAACTACTTTACAGTAATTCATTAGTCATTAAACCTAACAATATCTCTATGAAGGTGGGGAAATAATATTATCCTAGCTTTACAGATACATAGCAACTTTAAAGGCCTGATTTTAAAAATTGGAGGCATGAAAATTCATGTTAATATACCACACTTATACACTCAACTGACCATGCATGGTTTTATGTATATGCTCAAATACCAGATTTGCGTTCACAAGAAAGGGCTTATGGTGGTTCAGCAGATATAAAATAATCCAGGACAAAGGATTAATATAGACTGAATGTCAGCAACTTTTCCTAACAGGGAGGTCTTATAGACAGTGAAATAAACTTCCAAAGAAGGTAGTGAAATTTCTATCACTTAAGTAAATTAACTAGATAAAGCACTCAAGAATACTCTGAAGTGAACAATCCTAGGCTGTTCTGTGGGGAAGGACTGTGTGACCTAATACAGTAGCTCCTCCATCTCTTAATTTCTGTGACTTTCAATCAATAAATATTTGGGCCAGATTTTAAATTATTACCCTGTAAGCCAGTGGGCTAACTCACCAGCCTGTACACCAAAGAACACTTTCCAGCCACAGGGTTCCAGTCCTTTTTCTTCAGGGCTTCAGTTTTATGTTGAACTTGTGTGGTTTTCTGAAGAAATATCAGTCAGATCCCTTTCCCCTGACTCAATGTCTTCTGCAGGAGCCTATCCACTTCCTACAGAATTACACTCCACAGGCTGTCTGTTTGGGAGTCAAGGCAAACCTCTCTGCTCCCTTGTCCTTCATAATCTGTTCTCTTCAGGATTACTCACTCCAGGCCATCTGCCTAAGAGACGCATGTAAACTGGGTGTTTTACCTTGACCCAGAGATTCCGAGAGGAGCCTACATACTCCTTGCCGCTCTTCAACCTGCTCTTTGCAGGATTACAGTCCATGGGCCTTCTACCCAGGAACAGCACATGAATTTGCCCAGGAATTGCTGCAAGAACTTTTTTTCTCTCCCTGCAACTCCCATTAGCAACTGAGCTTACTTGCTGGCTCTTAGGAAGACTATCAAGCTATCCCCTGAACATTAGCCTAACAACATCAGGTGGGAGGCAGCCAATTAGCTACAGGTGGAGGTTAAGCCCAACTTCCTTAGAGGGCCACCCTGCTCTGTGACACAGCCCTTTAACAATCTTCTGAGACTTCCATTGCCTTAGGAATGGCCATTTTCATTAACAACTTTACCTTCTGACAAGGACGTATTATTTATACCATAAATAAATAAAGTAAGATGGGGCTAGGTGCTAAATCCAAGTGAAATGCTAAGGATTTGGGAGCCTGACTTTTTAGGCTTTGAAAATCCCTGCTGTAATTTTTACTCTGTCTCCTGTATGATCTCCACAAAATCATGTTGCGACTTCGAGAGCACACAAAAAAGCACTGGCCGGGGGGGCACAATGTAAAGACTAGCAGATCCAGTAGTGTCTTTCTGAGCCCTTTCAGACATTTTGCGGCCCTTTCCAGGTCATCAGAAATTCACCGGTGAGGGATGGTTATGACCTTTTGTCTCTGGCCTTTCAGACAGCATCAAAAGAAAAGAGGCATCACAAGTCTCAGCTTTTTCTCCTGGCCCACTCAGGTATTTATTTCAAATTATGCTTCAGTCCCAGAATGCACAGAACGGATATTGGGATACCATTTTAATATTTATGGCATATGCACTTATTCCATCACATCATTGTGCAGACCTTCCTGCCTTCACAGCTGCTAACTGCACAAAGCCCTTTGCAAGAAGGGACAGTGCGTTTTCTCCCCTGCCTTGAAGGAGACGCTCTGGGTAGAACAACAAAAGCATTGATGTGGTTTGGATATTATTCTCTTCTGAATTTTTAACCTCTGCCATATGCTCACAACTATTTACAGTCAAATGAGGGCCTATGGAATTTTTTGACACCGTGAATGCATGATTCTTCTAGAAATGAATGTGGTGGGACTGGCCCTTACAAGGGAATCAGGGACCAGCCTACCTCTGACAGGCTCCATTAAGGAGAATGAGCCAACCTGGATCCACCTGTGACTAGTTAATTACATGGGTAGGGGGGTGGCAGACAGTTAATTAGCTTCATGGACACCTGGGCCTTATAAAAGACCTGACAAAGATTAGTGTGGTAATTAGAAACTCTGGGAGTGAACAGTGCTTGAGAAGGCCCCGTGCTAGGGTGTGCTGAGGGAAGTGTACTGCAAGGGCACAGTCTAGAGCCAGTGCTTTATACCAGAAGAGAGATGTAACCCCAGGGATCAGGTAGGCTCTGGGCAATGTCTGCAAAGGAAAGGGAACTCCAGGGGAACCAGCCTGGGAGCTGTGCTTTAACTCAGAGCAGAGAAAAGACTCTCAGAGTAGCCCAGAAAGGGGCTAGAAGCAGAACCCAGCGGATGGGCTGAAGAGAAGCCCCAAAGAGCAGATGAACTTTTTGTTTTGTTGGGACTTTTTAATTTGGACTTTTGCTACCCCCAGCAGGGGTTAATTTTGTTTTGTGATTTGGCTGCCGGGCTTAGTCATATCTCCAGCACAGACCTTAGGAAGGGAAACTGAGCCAAGGAGTGCCAGTCATGCCACCCTTGGCCAGCAGGGGATGCTACAGGGTAGCAATGCCTCATGACAGTGCTCTTTCATGTAAATCATAAACCAGGTTACTGAGTATTGTTTTGGAAACATGTGTTTGGTTCCAAGAAGGCCTGCTACTAGATATCATATAACCCTCCCCTCCTCCCCCCCCCCTAATATTTTACCACTTTCTGTGCAGGGAAAAAATCTTATTTTTCTAAACTAGATTTTATTTTTGAAAACAGCTCAAATAATAAACAACAACTTATTAACCCAGCATGCTTTAACGCTCAGACTCTTAATATAAAGACTATGGTGAGCACAATCATAACAGTTTAAAAAAAAAAAATCATGCACAGTTATTTATCCTTACCAAATTTTCTCCCCCTTAGTGACTGCAAGCTGTCTCTTTAATAATGCAAAGGAGTAGTAAATTTCAAGCTGAGGATGGGCAATAACAAGAAGAGTTATTTCCACAATGCCCTAATGTCACTTGAGTGGCTTAGGAGCACACCTTATTAGTTCTAACAGGCTGGTTAGCATTGGGTCACCTCTGTGGCTCCATCTTCCCTCAGCAGGGTCACCCGTCTCCAGGCTATATTTGGGAAGGAGGGGGAAGGGAGGCAACACACTTAGTGCTTCTCTCATCTCACAAGCATTTTTAGAGCTGTTTGTTTTTATTTGTTACCCATTTTCTCTCTTTCTCACCCTCTCTCTCATCCAGTACATCTTTGCAGCCTGCATGAATTCTGTGCATTGAGTAACCCCTCCCATATGAGAGCAAATTACAGCAGAAAGCATGTCACTGGTGTTTTTCATCAGTATTTCTTTTCAGAAGAGAAATCATTCAAATTAATTTTGGTTGTGCCTGTGTGGACAAATAACCTACTGGAAGAAAAATGTTTAATGCAAGAAAACCCAACATGGTAGCACATTCAATTAAGCATGACTGTCCTGAATGAATGCATGAAAATATATATGTGTATATATATGTAGACACACTAATATTATTCCAGTATTGAGAGACATTAGAAATAATTTACACACTTGTTTTTTACGTAAGCAAGTTGAAGACTGTTGTTTAATGAATGAAAATCTCTTTCCCAAAAGGAAGAAATTTGCTAAAAGCTCTGTGTTATGGAAATATGCATATAGATATTTTTTTATGTGTGCGCCTACCTCCATCAATTCCCTTTCCTTCCCCCTCTTCTGTCCGCCAGTTCCCATCCAAAAATGAATGCAAAGAAATACTATTAGGTTGTCTGGTTATGTATTTTTTATGAGGCCATACAAGACACTGCCTGACCCTGTGCAGCTCATGTTATAACCACATTGAAGATGCTTTTCATTTGGGTTCTGCTTTTCAGCCCAGATGACCCTCTATTAAATAAAAAAGAAAGAAAGGAAAAAATGGCCTAATATGTGACCCCCGGGACTAGTTGCTTCAAGGATTACATTTAATTCATATGATTATATTGAAATATAATGTTTCGGTGTCTCATGTTTTGGATATTTTTCTTTTCTTTCTCTTCATTTCAGGGACTCAGGCTTGTCATAGATTTTTTTCATCAGATTTGGGTGGAGGACAGTAACTCAGGCTCTCTGGTCAGATTCTTAAAATTACCTTTTTTTTCCTTAGGAGACTGGATGTGAATACAAAACACTGATTTTCCCAGTCTCTCTGAAGGAGGGGAAGAGAGAGAGACAGGCGGAGAAATTAATTTTTCTAAGAATATGTGTCTGCCAAGAGCTTCTCTTTCAAATAAAGCAAATGCCAAAATAAAGATTGTTTCTTAACCCATTGTTAACAACTGACCCCCCCAACTTCTCCATCAGTGTACTGCTAAACTCCTTCCCTGCCTTCCTGCTTCTATTGTTTGCATTCCCACCACTGCAGTCACTTACAGTTGTAAGTGTGCATGTATGTATTGTACACACACACACAGTATGTCTGTACTTGCTTACACACACTTATTATGATTAAAACTGCACAGTTCATAGCCCTGTAGTATATGTATTTAATGTTCCAGCATTTCTGATGGAAAGCACATATTTTAGGGGTTTATAACTTGGCTATAAAAATGCACTCTGGGATGAAACATGATGTACAGTGTTTCATTTTAGGAGTATATTTGCAAAAATAAATGTGGGCATTTCTAATTACTCTGTGTGAGAATATTTAATAAAGTTTATTTGGTTTTTTGTGCTAGTCTAATTAAAAGCAGACTGAGTTTGTAAAGTGGAATTTAACAATCAATCAGTAATCTGATCTAATAACTTGTATTCTGAAGAAATGAAACTCTCAAAGCTTTCATGCTAATGTTGATAATTCTTGAACTACTACTACATGTATACACTAAATATTTTCCAACAAACATTTAATTTAGGATTCTTAGGAAGGTAGATTTAATCTACACATGTGGCAGTAGGTTTGATGCAATGGATGGTATCACTCCTGAGGAGCCATTACAGTCTATTGGGTAAATAATGTGTGTATCAAACTGGATAACAAAAGCTGTCTTTAAAAAAAAAAAAAAAAAAAAAAAATAGGCCTGCACATATATTTATTCAGTCCCAAAATCACAGAGGTGTTATTTTCATATATTTGCAGGATAGATTTTTTTCTCTTTATTATTGTCATTAGAAAAATTAAATAAGAAAATTCACTGGCACAAAAATACAGTTTAAATAACCCAGGTTTTAGTGGCAATAGACCAAAGCCAGAAATTCATAGTTAAGGCTGAACCTACATCCTTAACTGTTATACACAAATATTGCAAATAGTATATGATATGTAAAATACATCACTCTTTGGCTACCCATGCACTGAAACAACATGGTAGGTTAAGAATAGAGTTTTCATATTAACTCTGAATGTCATTGCGTTTGTTTGCGTCAGAGGCTGAACATTATTCACATTTTTGGTGAAAAAGCAATTATGTCTCTGTAATACATACACATGGGCTATATATACCTGCACAAGTGCATCTCAATGTTTTGTGTATATGTTAAACAATATATCCAGGCTTTTGGTTCCCTTTTGTAAAGCATTAAGCTGTGACCCTCCCCTCCTCTTTTCCCTCCCCCTGCAGCCCTAGACTTCATGATGCCTTGACTGCTAGCTTAACATGGAGTTGTCTTTTTTATTTTTTTTATAAACCCAGTCACAACACAGAAAGAGGAGGAGGAGGAAGAGAGAGAAAGAGAAAACTAAAAACCCTGAAGGATGGTTCTCAAAAATTCGAAAGGAACCACAGGGAATTCCTTTTAAGAGCAACAGAAAGCGAGCCAGCTGAGGTAAGGCAGTTTGAGCTCACCCTTTCTTCCCCCCCACCCCCTTTTGGGTTATAAATTGCTGTTTCTCTATGGAGTGGGGAGGGGAGGTGGGTGGGAAGACACCTAACTTCTTTACTGTTTAAGCAATCTGAGAATAGAACTCATGTGAATATGCAAATGGAGCTGGCTGGGCTGCTGACACGTGTATGTGTTGTATCCTCTCCCCACCTCCCTGTCTTAGCGTCTGATCTTCAACAGATTGCTGTTGTTTCTTGTGATCACCAGCACTGCTTGCTGGAGAGAGAGATGGAGGGGGGGGGGGGGGAATATGGGGGGAGTGTTGCAGGGCTGGAAGGCATGGAATCATGACATGATTGCTGTGACTTTTTTATATTAATGTGTGGCTTTTTTCTAGCTCATTTGCATGTCAAAGTGGTGGAGGTGTGAGGGCCGAGATTAGTATGGAGATGACATAATAATGCAATGAATTAAATGTGATCACTTCTGTGAGCAACCTGGGGGTGGGAGGGGGAAGAGAGGAGAGCGCGCGCGAGCGGGCGAGAATGAGAGAGGCTTCTGAATTTTCCCCACACGTTGATTGATGTCAGGGGCTAACAGGATGCATCTTTTTATTGTTAGCGTGATGATGATTGCAATGATTATACTTATCATTAGTGTGAAATTTAAATCCTAAAATGGTCAGTGCTAGATATTTGGTGTGCATGCATGTTTCAAGCGTCAGTGTAAATCCCCTTA
Source organism: Emydura macquarii macquarii (assembly GCF_026122565.2). NCBI lineage: Eukaryota > Metazoa > Chordata > Testudines > Chelidae > Emydura > Emydura macquarii. The sequence continues at coordinate 360,866 of NW_027130976.1, forward strand.
CTACAAGAATTTAACTTTCTCATGTTAAAGACAGCATGCAGGATTCAAAAAATTATTAATTTATGAAATACTGTGGGTTGAATTACAAAGATTCCTAATGCAGTTCTGTTTTTATTGTGACTATACAAAAAGATCAAAATGACATTTTTCTTATTAAAAGAAAATCTTTCGTTGGAGGGATGGTTTAGCAATTTACAATGAATGAAATTTGATTTTTATCTTTTGTTTTGCTTTATCCATATTTTAATAAAACAGCTACAAAGTGTAACCCTACCACAAAGATCGCTGAACAAAGCAGATTCTCAGGCAGTTAGTTTTGGGTCTGAGTGTGATTTGAAAATTGTGAATGTTTTCTCTAAATCTTATTGCTGTTTTGGACACAACCCCTGAAAAGTGGAAAGGCAGTTAGCGGGCTGAGATTATTTCAAATGTGAAGAAAATAAAAATATAACCAAAAGAAATCAAAATATTGAACTTTTCTAATGGAATTTAAATTCATTTGTGTCTGCAGATATGTTTGTTTCCTTGATAGTCAGGATATATCTGATGTCTGTTCAAAATATATATATGTGTATGTAAGTAGAGAGGGAGTGAGATGGAGGGTGGGGGTGTGTGGCATATAGAGGTTTAGTACTGATTGTGATGCCTACCAATAACCCTGGTGCTATAAATTACCAATTACAAGTCAACAGAATATCACTATTCATTTATTGAAAAAGAAAATCCAAGGCAATTCCATTAGTTTTTCTTACTTATTACTGGAGACTTTAAAGAGAGATACTAATTGGATAATTATATCCACTAGAATACCAAATAAACAGAAAAGAATATCTAACTCTTGGGAGGGAGGGAGGGTTGAATAAAAATCCTGCATAGAAATTGCCTGATTGATCATAACGTAGTAGGCTAAGAGACAAGACAACTGAAAGTAGAAAGGCAAGTGCAGCAAGACTAGTGTATAACCCTGTTTATAACAATCCACAGGATAAATCCACCTGTCCAAATTCTCTGATTGCTGTAACAGTGGCAGTCATCACTGCCTTCTTGATCTCTGCAATACTGAAATTCTTGCACCTTCTTTGAATCTTCACAAAACTCAATGACTCTTTTTATGTAGTTCTTATAAATGTTAGTTTTTGTTCTATTAATCTCATTATTCGTGTGTTCTGAATTTTCCATGAACTATTGCAGAACCTTGGGCCAGTCACATAAGGTCACTGTTAATCTTGTATATCGCAAACAAAGGTGCCAGTGGAAAGCTGTTTCAGCATACAGCATGAGTTTATTTCACCTACATCGTGTGCTGAAGTCCCTCAAGTGCAGCAGCTACTGTTAATATTCATGTAAAGGGACAGATTTACCAACACTGTTTATACCTCTGATGACAAATAAAATTGCATGACTGCATCTTCTCAGTGGCCACTATTTCAGGCAAAATTTTGATCAGACTTTACATCTTTATATCATAAATGGACACCTATATTCTTACTCTCTTTCTGTCTCTCTCTGTGCACCTGAAGTGCTATGCATGTACAGGCTTTCTCTTTGCCTCACTCTTCTGTGCCAATAAAGAAGAAAAGCAGGGATGAGGATTGTTGCTATTGATCTGCCCAAGGGGATCATTAGGCATCAGTATCAATCTACAAATCAGTGGGCCTGTGTTACTTGCTTGGGCAGTCATTGCCAATTTGTTCCTATTAGATGACCGAGCCCAGAGGTGTTTGATGAGCAGATTGGGTCTTTATCTCCGCACTGGAGAGCTTGCAGACTTGCAAGGAGACAGCAGAGGTTTAGGGGATTTTTGTTGTTGTTTGTTTTTTACAGAAATCTGGCTGCATTTGTACTGTACTGTAAAGAGAGGTTCTGTGGGTTGAGTACGTTTCTAGTTAAATTTAGTTTTCCATATCATATTAAACATAATGGGAGTTAATGAGAAACTATTTTAAAATAATCCATTGCATTTTATTTGGTATGTTTACCAGTAGTGCACTGTATAAACATACATATACATACGTATGCTAGGCTTGTTATCCGTTTCAGGTTATACATCAGAATAGTTGAAACACAAACATGTTTTCTTTTGTTCTCCCTGTGCCCATTGCTAGAAGTTCATGTAGTTGCTAAATCTTCTCTGTGGTTTAATTAGATAAAGTGAAAGTCAAAGCTTTAAATAATTTTATAGTGGAAAACATTGTTTACATTTTGCTTGTGAAAAGTAAATGGAAAAACTAAACTAGGTAGCTGGAACTACATAATTTCAATAAATAAATAAAAATCTTGTTTAAAGCACTGACTGTAGGCTGTTAATACAGACTATATTAGAACAGTCTCTACCCTAATCTGCATATTGTTTTTATTTCATAATTCTTCAGACATATGTAAAGAAATGTGAAATATAAAAACCAAAATTTGATATTCGGGGGCAATATAAAACAGGAGGAAAGAATGAATCCGAGCAAGTCGAACAAGTGTTACAATGTGACATCAACTCTTCATTATTTCATGAAAACCGCAATTTCCAACCATGTTTCATTCACTCATGACATGAGCATCATGTACAGTTTAAATATCTGTCCAGCCCCTACTAATGCTCAGTTATTGATTTTCCAATTTCCTGGTTTTGTCAGGGGGTTTAACAGACTAGTATGGGTGTTTGTACTTTCTAATGAGTTTATAATCTTAATTTGTGCCTATTACCTGTGACTATCAAATCAGTTTCCCAATATTTGTCAAGTAAAAAATTCCAAACAAAGCACTGTGGACTCTATTCATCATGCTATTTATATACAACTATATGTGCAATAAGTAAAACCTAAAATTATATTTTATAGTGGAAGATAAAAGAATGGATGTAATCCTACATTTACAAAGCAATCACAGTATCTGTTGTATACCAAGTTCCTTTTGAGTACTTTTTGGTTATATGTCATATTTCAAGTAATAAACTAATGAATGCCTTTAGAATTTAGAAGTATTATGAATTGTGATTATTATTGTTTGATTACTATTTGATGAAATTGTTCTCACCGTCCCCCGCGCTTTGGAGACAGTTCAGTTCCTCCACCTTTACAGAAGAATTCACCTTATTCTGTCTGACAAGCATTTTGTTATTGAGCATTCTATCACATCTGTGTAGAAATACATCTATTTTGTGTGCGTGTGACTTTTGGAAGCCAAACAGTGTTAATTTATCATAAACTACATACAACCAACTAGCTTTAATCTTTATGTTGCATGTATAGAAATCAATTTGGAGTGTACTCAGAGGAATTTTTTTCAGAAGGAGTTTGTTGTACAAATATTTATGGACCTTTTCCTTTGTAGTAGAGATTCTAGTTGAAACAACTATTATGCCATTAACGGCAGATTTAATCTTAAGTAAAATGTTGCCAAAAGATATTGTTTGTTTAATCATATGGGGTTTTAAATTGAAATTTGCTTTGCTACTATTTATAAAAATGCATGATCTTTGAGAAGAAATTCCAGATCTTTCTTATAATGAAATAAAAGGGGTGAGAGTGGGGAAACACGCTCACCAAATTAAATGTAAGAATGTCTGTGTGTGGGAACTTAAACAACTTTTTAAATCAATGCACGTTCCTGCTATTTCCAGTTCAGGATGTTGGTAGTTGCACATGCAGAAAACACATACTGTGGATATTATGGGGTTTTTTTTAATCACAAATCTTTCTTTTTTCATTCTTTGTTTATATCTGTAGCTATATACTAGATCTTTTCCTTGTTTTGTTTAGTATGGTTTTATATGTGAAATTTCTCCATGAAGCAATTGATACATTCTCAGCACGCTGTGGTGAGTGAAAAAAAGCCCTGAGATTAATGGTCAGTGTCTCATACACACAAATTTGTGTTACGATACTACAGAGAAGCTGCGAATTACTGACAAGATCTAGAATAATTCCTAATGCTGTCGAAGGCTTCATTCTCTCCTCCACATGATGGATGAGGCATAAGAAGTGCTTTCTGAGATCATTAATGTGCATCATTCTGTTAAGTGTTATTAAAGTCCGTCTGTCTTAGGTAGCAGAAACTATATCTTATCCCTTATATTGCCCCTGTTTTGTAAAAACTATAACTGCAGATTATGTTTTTTACCAATGTGGTCTTTTTGGTACACTTTTCCAAATGATGGGTATATGCCATAACGCTTAGCACATTTTTAGGATTGTATATTTTCTTCTATTCAAAATATTTTATTACTATATGTGAGACTACATGTAGTTTTAGGATTACATTATTTACAACCTTTAAAATACAATAAAGTTGGAAAGCATCCTTACTAAAGTAATTATTTAAGGGGTGAACCTAGAACTGAATTTTTATTCTGAATTTGAGCCTGTGTTAAATCTGTGTGAAGCTAGTTGACAATTCAGTCCTGTATGATGATTGAATTAAGCGGACTGCCTTGTAACCTTAAGAAGAAAATAGGGCTTTTCATTTCTGTTCTAAATACACAATGCATAAGATGACATTCAGTTACATACACTTCCATTTGCCGCCCATTGGATTAATTGTTTAAAAAATACAGTAATCAGGATTTCTTGTCTGAGAAGGAAACACATGCAGAGCTAAAAATGGAGATGCAATATTACATACAGGAGGCAAAAACTTTTGTAGTTTTGTTCCATTTAGACAGAAAACTACCTTGTATGCTGATTCTTCTTGTGCTTTCCCCCCTCATTCTGTTGGCTATAGCACTTGACTTTTTGGGGGGACAGGGGCCAGGAGGGGGAAAGGGAGGGAGGTAGGCCAGGTAGAGATTACAGATGGATCATATTAAATCAAAAGTAATTTTAACCAAACAGGAGAATTCACTTTAAAGGTTTTTAACCTTTCTTAAGAGCCAATTTTTCCCTAAGCTCTGTGATAATAAAATACAATATAATTTATAGAGCGCTTTCCATGGGTACACATTCCTAACTTTTTTTTACAGTCAGATAAAATGTATCCAACCACTGGGATGATAATCAAGGGAAAACAAAAAGCAAGTGATCATAAAGCCATTTAGAAATGTAACATTCCTTTTAAAAGAGATTCAGACATACTTGGAAAGGCTCACTTATATACTTTTAATAGAATTACAGAAGTTTGAAGCACAGCTGGTAAAAGCTCAGTCATCCACAGCACAGCTAGTTTTTGAGCATTTAATTTTATATTTGAATAATTCTCCAGATCAAGCTATAATCATGAATGTCATATACAAAGATTTTTCTCATAAATTACATTATTTCACAGATGTGCAAATACTTCTGAGAAAAAAATTACATTGATCAGTTTTTAATACCCCCCTGTCTCACCCTTCAGTCAAAGGAAAAAATAGCTTTTTTCCCATCTTTGTCTTCAGAAAGGTGCTAGATTGTAAACATCTGAAGGAAATGAAAGGGGGTTGGCCAGTCCACCCCAAATTCTTTCCAGATTTTCATTCCTTTCACCAGCAGCCTTCTGTTCTTAGAAGAGAGGGAGGGACAGAGAAAGAGAGAGAGAGAAGATATCTCTGTTTCTTATTAAAATTTAAAGTGAAAAGCACTGATATAATTTATTAATTTTGAATCTGCTAATTTGGAGGGGTCTTGAACACCAAGAGGCACAGTTAAGATAACGTGTATTCTGGCAGTTTGGCGAGGTAAAGCATTTGCAGTCAATTAAGATCTAATTTTGTACAGAAGATCATGAGCAAGAGACAATCTAGTTTTGTTTTGATTTGTGTTTTCAAAACAAGTGTTTGCAGGTTGTTGATTTTTTTCTGATAAGGAGCTATAACCCAGTTCATGGTTGTATGAAGAAGTAATTATCATCTGAAGAATACTTTTGTTATACAGTGTGTTCTCTTCAAGCTTAATAAACATTATTTCCTTTCTGTTGCAAAATGTTTAGATACTTCTGGAAATAAATGTTCCAGCTTTATGCAATAGTAGTTTTTGCAAGTATTCACCTAGAATCCTGTAATGTCATTCATCTTTAGCGAAAGAAACAGGTGCTTTTGCACCAAAAGCACACAATTTAATTAAAACTTCAGAACATATTTTTTCTACATAATTCTTTACCTGACATGAACATTTAATTGAGCAATAGTTCATAATACATAAATTGTTATTGCCTAATACATATTTAAATATATTGTGTATTGTTGTGAGTGGAAAAGATTGCCTTTATGTTTAATTCATGGATGACAGTCTGGATAAATTGTATATTTCAAGGCTTCCTCATCAAATATACGATTTAGTCATTCTTAGGAGAAAAAAGTTAAAAATAACTTTATAAAAATAAAAAAGGTGTTAGCTGTGATTTAAGGCCAAAATAGTCACCGTATGCCTGCTTGTCTTTCAGGACATTTAAGTGCCAGATGCACTGGGAGAAAGCAATCTTAAACATCAGACTTTATTTTCAATATGCAAGGTATAAAAATATGCAAACCCCAATCACAGTGCTATGGAAACTACTCCACAAAAATGTAGAACGAAAGCTGTTACTGTAAGTGTGGTTCATGTATTGTAACAGCTGTGACAGCCTGCTACAGTTTAACACTTGTTCAACTATAAGGAAAACATTAAAAAGCAAATGTGATGTATATGAGATTTGTAATAATCTTTTAAATTTACAAAAGAAACCAAAAACAACTCCCCTCCCCCACAATATTTTCCCTAAAAATTAATGTTTCAGTTGACTCTCTGAGACTTTGGAAATATTCCTGTCCCTTACCTCCAACCCAAAATGTGTTTTTTTCAGGCTTGTGTTACAGCTATTTGCGAGTTATTTTAGGCCTGTGTTCTTTCATATCCACTTAATAACTTACGAGGAATATTTCGGGTACAGACCACACTTCATGTTTTTGGGGATGGGGGTGTGTTAAAAGTGAACATACATTTGTGACACATGGTTTTCAGTTTACTCAAGAAAGCCTGAACTGACAGTTGCAGAGAGCTTTCTATTCTGTGAATTTGGACCAAAATGCTTAAATTAAATGCTGCAAACATACCATAAGCATATATTTATACATTAGCTGTGGTAAAATGTGGTTAATGTATAGAACACTTACCGGATCTTTAAAAGGACTATTCAATTTTTATTTTTGGTTGATTACATTAACCTTTATTTCTTTTAAGCAGTGTTGAACAGGAGGTTGTTAAAAATGTCACCTTACAGTATATTTTTTTATATTTAGATCATTAGTATATTGCTTCAAAAAATCAGTGACTTGATACCATTTAAGATCTATAAAATATCTGTCTTTTTGACGTGTACCGTTTTTATACTTCAACTCTTTAGTCTAGACAGAATCTATACGTTCTCCCCTTTCTTCTCTTCCTAGCTATATATGTTTTACATATGGGAAACTGGAAAACCATTCTTATTTATTATCCTTACCAAAATCATCATAGACATTTTCATAAAAACCTTGACTTTATGACTAAAGAGCATTACTGACACTGATGGAGGTTCTGTGTGGGGAAAACGGATGATAGGTCCATACCCCTAAATTTTTAGAGTTGCCTTGGCTATAACCATACAATTCAGACTGTAGTAATTGAAGTTTTGTGGCTAAATCTCATGCAACATATATAGAAATGAGATTTTGTGGCTTCAAGGAAAGTTAAATTCCGAGATGTCTAAAGAATGTTTATCTACGTATAAATGTACATATAATTGGGGATGAGAGGGGTAAGAGTAGAAAGGGTACAGAATAATTTTTTTCACTCTGCTTTGCAATGTGGGCAATTCAAAATTGAATCCTAGAATTTCCAGACCCAAACTCTCATCTTGTAAGTAATTACTCTTACCTGGAATAAAATGTTGCCTTAGAAATTATTGATATAATAGTCCCCAAGAGAACTCCATAGCAGTCAAAGTGAAATCCAACAATAAATCTAGGGACCACCTGGATAACTACCATTAAGTAGTTTTTTCAGTGGAAAAACTCTTTCAAAGCTTAATTCTTCCTAAATGTAAAGTTCAGTGATCATGTTTCTGTATAACCTTTATAGAGTTTGGTCTGTTACTTTTAGTTTTGTTTAAATAATCCTTCAAAGCATCTTTGACAGCAAAAATGCTGTGTTTTGGATCAATGACATCACTAAACTCCAGCTTTGTTGAAAGCTAAGAGGTTACAAAACATTAAAAGTTGGTAAAGGTCTTCTCGTGTCATTAGGGCTAAAAGTCTTAGTATGTAAAATGGTTTTCAATAAATGTTGGGAACAAAAAAAATTAAAAAGCAACATTTGTTAGTTTTCAACATTTTTAAAATTAACGACTCCTTGCCAGTTACAAGAATTTTGAATGCTGTTTTCAGCAACTGATAAAAGCAAATTTGGTAGTTCTTATTTATGTCCTGTTCCTGCAAAGAGAACTTCCATGCAAACTCCTGCATGTGCAGGTCTGTTTTCAGTCATTACTATGATTGAAATCAATGGCAGTGATGTCTGAGTTAGGACTATAGGATTTGACCCACTTGATTACATTCTAGCCTCATTCTATACATGAAAATTCCATTTAAGTCAATTGAATTTTGAGCAAAAATTAAGCGTAGAACATGCCCTATAAATAAAGGGGGAAAATGGTAGACTTAACAGCTGATATACTTTGGCAACTGAAATAAAGATTGTAAAAAGCTATCACCGCAGGGCATTATTTGGATCTCTCAGAGGTGTAAATCAGGAGGGATTCCATTGAAATCAGTTGACTTAAAATAATAAAAGTGAGATCAGAATTGGACCTCAAACTGTTTTGAGTTACAGACACTGTTCAGCTAATACCTGTAGATAACTGAAAGAAAACCCCACAATCTTGTTAAACAAACAAACCAACCCCTCATTGTCAGACACTGGGGAGCTTTTTTTTTTAAATTGGAAATAAATAGGCATAGGGATGTCCAGCAAAATGTGCAGTTGCAGAGTTTGACATATTCACATGTAACTTGTGAGTTTGCCTTTTTAAAATGATGTATTAGGAAAAAGAGGGCTAGAATACCTTAGTAATAAAACCCTACTTTTAGACCCAGGGCTTTGTTGACTTGATCAATGAGGTTATTTGCATGAGTTTCTTTCTTTAAAAATAATAATAATAATAATAATAATCCAGAAAACCTCCTGTGACCAATGTGGTCTAATGTACAAAAGTGTCCTGCCAAAGAGCTCAGATTTTGAAAGTGACTGTAGAGGTATCAAAGAATCTTCATGTACATTGTGACAAACTGAACAGTTTTCAGAATCCTTGTCTGCTCTGCAGTTCCTCCATTATGTGAGTGACATGTGAAAATAGTTCTTTCTCTGAGATATCAGCAGGCCGCACAAATTCTGTTACTTTAAAAATACTGGGGACTAGTTCATCTATAGACTTATTCTGAATGAGTGAATATGTGTGGTCCAGCTCATTTAAAGAAAGAAAGTCTCTACAAAAGGCACCGAAATTACATACCGTAACGTGGTACCACTGGCTACGTGCTGAAAACATAACAATGGCTAAGTTGAGACATTTGGGGTAGCTGACTTCATTTATTTATTTTTAAAGTAAACTTTCAGATGATTTGGAAACATCAAGTTGCAGCCCCAAGTTTGTGTGGCCACATGTTCTTATAACTGTTACTCTTATTCTTCTTCTCCTTCCCCCTCATTTTGTTTGTTACTCTCATTTTGGTTCATTTTGTCTTTAATTTGATTGTAAGGTTGCTGGGGCAGGGAGTGTGTCTGCCTAAGTGATTGAGTAGCACATAGCACAATCAGGCCACCATCATCTTTGTGTGTTAATAAAGTATAAATAGTATTATGAATATGTAACTTCTCCTAAACCCTAAGTATTCTTTTACTATATCAAATAAATGCTAATGTCTTGAAATTAAAAATGTTAGATAGCAAACAGTAACCCTTCATTCCAGAGCAACTTCTACAGTACAGTAACTTATTGTTAAAAACATATTGGAAAATAAGGGGACAGAAGAAGATGCATTAGTCACTTCAGTTTTTCATTATAATTATCTATTAATTTCTGCAGGCATGTTCCCATGTTCAATAAGAATTGTCCAGAAAATTGTGCGTTGATATTTACAAACTTAGCATTATTGTAAAAGACAGTTTAGACTGATTTCAGAAATGTAAATGTATATTTAAAGTTGCTGGAAAAATAGGTTAGGTTTTTCTATAGGTATTTAAATATATCCATTTCACGAATCTCATGGTTTATTCTTGAAAGGCAGAGCTACTTGTGGGTAATCAAAGCTAAATTAAATTGATATTATTCTAAATTAAATATATTTCTGTAGGTTTTAAAGATAAGTTTTATAGCTGGTATTATAATACATAGCATATGCTTTATTTCTTCCATTGGTCATCTCTAGACTTCCAATACCTTAAACAACATCTACTTTTCTTATATTGTAACTTTTTTTTTAATAAAGAGGACAAAATCTTTTCTGTAAATGTCATTAATTTGGAAAAATAGATTTGTGCTTTCCTCTTCCTTTGCTTGTATTAATTTAATGATATCCTTATTACCTCTATCTTTTATTCCAGAGCATTTTGTTTTGTTTCAACTTTTTTACTTTTAAGAGAACTCTGTTGTTTAGACAGCCGCTTTATTCCCCTTGAATAAGTGAAAAAAGAAATATTTTTATGTTCTTTCAAAATGAGCGGTGTACAGTAACACATTGATTCAGGAGTAGAACTTGTGCTTGACATTAACAGTGGAATTTTTGTCTAAAGATCTAGGGTGAAATCGTACCCATTGAAGTCAATGGCAAAACTCCCACTGAGTTCAGTAGAGGCAGGATTTTATTTTGAGGTAGGCCCTTTATTGACTAGCCTTAAAATGACTGGATTTAGGGATGTTATTTACACTTTGGCCATAGACTGGTCTATTTCCCTAAATACATTTAGGGTGTTTCTTCACAAATGTTTACTGTACAGTAGGAACAGATGCAAATACAAATGTATACATTTTCTTTCTGTGTAATTTGGATAAAAAACTCTTCATTTTAGTAAGATACCAAAACTATTTCAGAAACATTTTCTATGTATGGGGTGCAGGTTTGCTGTAAAATATATTCCAGGAGAAACCAGATTTCCTTTGGAAAATAAGAAACACAGTAGTTATGTGGGCCCTTATACACATTTTATCTTTGTGCAGAGATTGATGGTAAAATATGGCCCTATTGTTTATACAACAGCATGATGTGTTAACCCCTAGAACAATGAAGATGAATAAACTTTTTTCTGCTCCCTCTCTACCTTGGTGTCTTACTGCCTTTTGGTTGTTGCTACTTCCCGTTTACTCTGCCTAGCAAAACAAGGTCCTCCCACCTCCCTTTCGACCTTTCCTACCTGCTTCTCCTGGTCAATAAACAAAAATCCTCTCAAGCCACGTGAACCAATCGGATCATGCTCCTCACTTGCTGCCTCTTGCCTGGCCATCCCACCTCCTCATTCTTCCGGGGTGCTGGCTCCATATTGATTCTTCCCTGGCCTTGGCCTGAGCTCCTGATGTAGAGCCACTTCCCTTTCGCTGATTCCTAGTCGGAGGGAATGACAGGGAATCAGCATCAGGGGAAAGTGTGTCAGATCGGAACAGCAGGAAGAGCTGTGATTCTTGCAAGGGTGAAGTGAGGGTGGGTTTTGCTCTTTCATTAAGTTTATTGGTTAGCCACTCTTCACTGTGAACAGAAATCCTGCCTGCCAGGCAAAATGAAAGGCATGGGGTGGCTTTTCTGGTTAAGATACTGGGCTGAGAATTGGGTGACTTAGATTCAGTTCCTGGCTCTCCCACAAACTACCTGCGTGTCCATGAGCAAATAATTTAATCTAGTGGTGCTTCAGTTCCCATCTGTAAAATGGGGACATTCTTTTCTTTCTCTCATCCTTTGTTTTGTCCGATTTGATTGCATGCTCTTCAGGACACAGTCTGCCTCTGACTATGCAAGTGCACAGTGCTTACCACAGAGTTCACATGTTGGTTGTGGCCTCTAGGTGCAACTTGAGTACACATCATAACGAGTGAGATATATAAAAGTACTTGCGTGATTTAGGAGCACAAGGCCCATTGTATCAATGCGCCTTGCGCTCCTAATTCACTTAGGTGCTCTTGAAAATTCCACTTTATAATAATAATAGTGCCACAGAAAATTCTTGGAAATCAGTCTGTGTCCAGGTGAAATGCATCAAGAAATTAGCTAGGTTCCAGAGGGTCAATCCATGCAGTGAGGGATCTGAGCAAAGACTGTACTGTCACCTAATGCAAAACTTTTAACGTACCCTAACATTTTCAGAGATTTTAGTACATCACACATGTTGCACAATGTATCACAAATGGTGGTGTGATGTCAAGGAGCAATCCCTGAAATATGAGAACAACCTATCTCATGCTATTTTCATCCTTTCTACTAGAGATTCTGACATACACTGCTTATAAAAATCATAAGCTGGAGATTGCAGAGGGGGACACCAAGGTCGCTTGCTGCTAGTCATTATTTTTCTGGGTGGTGTTAACTTGTTACTCAGCAGTAGTTGGAGGGAGTTGAAAAGAAGCTTTAGCTGGAAATTAAGAAGGAAAATGCTGGGAGGAGATCTCAGAAACAACATAATGAACTATAAAAGGACCTGATGTTTCAATGACAATTTTTTTTCCTTTTTCTTCAATGCACAATGTTGGATTGGGCATTTTTCCAGTTAATTCTCCAGCCTTTTGAAACATGAGCTTTTAGCTAGAGTTTAACTTTCCTTTCCCAGTAGATGGCATTGTAGTCTGTCCAGTAGATGGTAAGAAGCTCTTCTAACCTGTAAGACATACTGGTTCATTTTTTTCTGAGCTTTTTCTTCTTCCTCTTCCTTTTCTCCTCTCCTTCATCCCATTAAATATAATCTGAGTATTTATAAATAAGAATCATGCTTTTTGTAGTTACCTGTAACTCTGAAAAGATTTAATTTCTTTTAAATATTGTTCACTAGAAAATCTAAAATCAGTGTTTCAAATGGAAAAAATATAGAAATAGTAGTGACATTACAGCCTAAATAAACATCTGGACATTTTTAAAACATAAAATTCCACAAAATAAAAGCTACCTCTCATTTTACTAAATATCCTTTTGTCCATCAGGCCCAGTACTTGTGGTATTTCTCTGTTTCTCTCTAGGGAGATTTTCTGTTTTATTTCAGAGGTTTTGCTCACAAAATATGTTGTCCATGACAGTAACCCTTAAAGCTTCTAATTAATTTGTGTTTAATAATAATCATCCTGAAGGATTGTCAGAAAATATACACTACATTTACACCAAAGGGAAAACAAGATAGAGTATGTTCGAAAATTTGTGTGTGTATGTGTACGTATTTATATACAATAATTTTATTTTGTTGAGGAATGAAATAAACTCCTGCGTGTGCTCCCCCCCACCTCTAAACTGTGTGTTTATCTGGAAAATGCACAAAACAGGTAGTGGGTTTCTGATGATCTAGGATTTGTATTTTTGCTTCTAATATTTGTGTTTGATTTTCATTGGCTTTTTAAAAATACCTAAGGGAGCCATTTATGCAGCCGTAATAACACGAGATCTGATGTTCTCATGGTATTTCAGTTCCTGGCTGCTGGAAATATCATGAGAACACCAGATCTCGTGTTATTTTGGCCCCATAAATAGCTCCCTCAGGGATTTAAAAAAAAATCCTTATGAAACACATACACAAATACTGAGATATTTGGGTTCCTGTGGAACTCAAACGCACAGCCCTGCTTTCTATCGGAGATATTAGTTAGCACCTTTTCTTACCTTCAAGCTTATATATCCCTGTCATTCAGTGGAAATACTATTGCTCTTTTCCTAGAACTATTGTTATAATGTTGGGCTAAAATAGGAAACTTTTATTAAGCAGAAGAAAATTCTAGTTTTCCTCTATAGACAAAATCTTTATCCTGATAATCTGTTATTTAGAAATAAAAGTGTTATGTAAAAATAAAAGAAAAATCAAAGCTGTTTTTATTTTGTGGTTGTCTTCACTAAAACCATCAATAGTATATTTAGTTGTTAATTATTAATCAAGTAAATGGTTTCTTTAGCTCTTAACTAAAACAAGATAACCTCTCAATATCCGGATTAAGTTTTCCTCGGTATCAACCAGCTTAAAAAATACAAACTTGATTCCTTTTGAATTAACTGAGCCTTATTTTATTTTGTTCAATATCACATATCACCATAGTAACCGCTAGCTGTCAGTTCAGTTTCTGACATTTTTCTCATTTGGTAAGATTTCAGAATTGCCATCCTCCCTGCCAACATGTCATGAACAAGAAAAAAAAATTGCATGAAAAATCTAATGGGTGTCTGGTCTGATTGTCCTCACTCGTGGCAGGAAAGACAAAAACTGATGAATTGTGAAATGTATTCAGAGGGATTCAAGAAAAGCAAGTGTCTAGGACCCCCCTCCTCACTAACACCTCCTCGTTTTCATCTTGTTATGCTTGATGCACCATACATGCTTGCCCTGACACTTGGGTTTGTAGAAATTTAAGATTAACAGTTTTTACATTCACCCTGCTGATCCCCCTTTTTTTTAAAGTCATCATTAAAAATAAAGTTAGGAGGGCTTATATTTAGCACTATTTCCCCCTCATATTGCTGAGATTTCAGTATCTTCAAATTGGCTTCAAACATTTAAAATGTTTTGATTGCAAACAGACAATTCTGTTTGTTTCTATATTTCTTTGTCCAGCTGTGGATTTTTTGCCTATTAGAGAGAAACCGTTAAGCAGGCCTCATATATAATAAAGAATAAAACGAATGCTGGGTAACTTATCAGGGGATTGTATTGGTAATGAGGAAAAGTACAGTTAATAGCAATACTGACTTTCTCTTTTCCTTCATCAGGTCAATTTATTAATTGATCTATTAAAAATTATGTAAACTATTTTAAGCAAAAATATCTGATTGTTTTCAGTTTGAAAATATTTGCTTTCTGAATCAAATAAATAGCTAGAAATGTGATTATTAATACAATAGAAAGGACAAAGTAATGGTCTGCTTTTGGAAAAAAAATATTCAACTGAAGGGAGACTTTGTGGATGTGTAATATATATGTTCAAATGTATACATTATATAGGTACACAAATGCACACTGCGTGTGTCATGTTTGCACGTATATATAATGCCTACAAATATAAAGAGCGTAAGAGAGAAAGTGTGTAACTTAGATGTGTTTCCAAAGGTTTTGTTTTCGGCTAGATCAATCTTAGCACAGTATATTTTTTCCTGACTGCCTACAAATTCAGGCTCAGCAGCAGGAACTCATTTCAGAAACATAAAACTGATTTGATAAGCAGCTGCAGTATTCAGTTCCTTTTTACTAACGGGTGGACAACCTCAGGATTTTGAGTGCAGAGCTGTTTCTGTTTCAAATTTCAGATGCTGTGGCTCAGCCTTTTATAAGACATGCAAAAAATAAATGAAAATAACTGAAATAACACTAGAACATTATAAATATTGGGAAACATTTTTGGGACTATATACCTGCAAGTATATTTGCACACTACACATACATTTACGTGTAACAGAGATCTCTGAAAATATATTTCTGTACATAAAAATATATATCTATATACAAAATTAAATCCAAACTATATTGTGGCATAGTTTTCTCTAAATATTGGGTTTTATATTGCTCAATCCACATTTTGAATTTTTATTACATGATTAAGAAGTGTTGTTTAAAAAAAAAAAAAAAAAAAGGGCTGTGTGTTTCCATATGCCCCCATGTGCTTCTATCTGTGTGTATGCATGTGCTTTTATATAAACGCATACATGCATATGTGATGTGTGTGTGAAATATATATATGAAAATTAGGTAGGCTTCTTAATAATAATTTAACTTAAAAAAGTAAAATTAAAAAGAGTTGAAGAACCAGTAATACCTGTACGCTTTCCTGATTTTATTATGAACAGATATAATCCTGGAGAAATACCTTTAAAATTATTACTGAATTTCATTGCATGTTTCAGATATGTATTTGGTAAAATATAAAATGTTTTTGAAAACTTCTGCATAATTTTAGTTCACAAAGGAAATAAACTGAAACAGTGCAGTTCTTTTTAATGAAAAAGAATTGTATGCTGTGTTTTGAAAAGAAATGGTGTAAACGGGATAACTGTAATATCTTACAGTTTATAAGATTTATAACAATAATGAGCAAAACATTGTAACAATGTTTGCACCTTGTGTGCCCTTAAGCCATTGGATCATTCAGTTAATTGTATAAATTCCATATATTATGGGAAATCATGATGTATCGTTTATATTCAGCTTGTGTCAGGTGTATAAATATTAAAATATATTAGCAAAAATGGCTGATTATCCCTCAAACATTTTGTGATAAATCTTATCTTTTTATGGTTTTGGTGGGAGGGGGCACGAGACTAAATATTTTATGTTATTTGAAAATAATCTTTGAACAATCTACATTTATTATTAACATTTTAAACATTTATAACTGCCTTAAAAAATTCTGAAGGTTGGTCCACTTTACAGTCCTATACCAAAGTAAAGTTATTTTTGTATGCAAAATAGACAGTTGACAGAGATTTTACTATTTGTCCAACATAGGATGTAAAATGTATACACATTTCAGTTTTATCTATTTATAAAATATAGGCAATGTGCACAAATGTAGTCATAGACATAATACCTTGATGCAATAATATTGAAAATTAATGTATGTGTAAGCATGCTTTATATTATTCATCTATACACTTTGGTTTGTTTAGTAATATACACAGGCATACAGTGTATATGTATTTGCATATATATTTACACACAATATTATCATCATGCTGTAATTTTACTGAACATGTATTTTTTCAAATTTTATATGTGCACGTCTTTCTCTGTGTAAATATATTCCACATAGCATGCTGTATGTTATACCATATAGCATGGATGTGTAAAGACTGTATTTGGGAAAGTGAAGAGAACACAGTGATACATATTTGTTGGTACTAATATATCTGTTTAATGAATAAATAAATACAGATTTGGACTGTGTCACGAATGTATTTGGCAGCTAGCCGTATGCAGTGAGTGTACACAGTACGTTTGGAAAGGAGAGGAAATGTCAGAACAGGGTCTTGTAAATACATGCGGCTGGAAAGAATAAAATAAAAAATGATGACTAGCACTGACAGGCAGACTTGGGGTGTATGATATACTTTGTTCATTTGATTCTTAGAACTCAGTTGGGGGTTAAATTGGAATCCAGACATCAAAGAATTCTTCCAGCAGACCCAAATTTTGTCCATATAATTTTTTTCTTAGAGTTGTCATAATTTTAGCTAATTTCACAGTGCAATAAATTTTTGCTGTTTGAAGTATTTTTCTAAATGTACATATAATAGATGGATGGAATATATTCTTACATGTAATATGCAAACAATTTCTCCTATACATACATGCAGATATATACATACAGAATATATAGGCATTTGAAACCTCTATATTTGTGCACATGTATGTGTGTATGCACACATACATGTACAGTACGCCAACTGAGTCTAATCTGGAAAGTCTAAGGGAGGAAAAGGCTAACCAGTTTAAATAGCAACACCTTTGTTTTTTTGTTGGTTTTATTTTGCCCCTGACTGTGGTGTCTGAAAATGCTTGAAGCATGTGGTGCTGCGTATTTGGTTGGGTTTGCAGATTTCTGTACGATTTTTATCTGAAGGTCAGGGCTGTGGAAATACATCAGGTTGCGATTTGGGATGTTTGCCGTTTGCCATTTAGCCTCACTCCTTCTTATCAGATCGCTTTGTAACATGGGCCTAATAAAACAGGGAGTTGTTAGACAGAGAAAAAATAAATATTGTTCTATTTTTATGCAATTTCTTTAGCTTTACAGTGCATGCAATTTTAATGCATTTGTTTAACTTTATCCTTTTGTTATAGATTTGTTGACCTATGTCATTTGTTTTATGGTGGTAATTTATAATTTCACTGGAAATGAGCATATCTACAATAAAAATATTGAAAAAAGTCTTTACACGTCCTTCAGATTTTTAGAAGAGGTATGCAGATAGGAATGCAATGTTAGCAAGAAAGCCACTGCAAATAACTTTTGCATGTACACTCTAGCTCAGTTTAAAAACACAAACATCTTTTTATTTGATAAAGTTTTCTTCTGCATAGATTTATTACATGAAATTTTAAAAGCTTATTTATAGCTGTCCATTGGCCCTATTTTAACTCTTTACCCATATGTAAGGTTGGTTTAATTTGTACTAAACACAGTACAATTAAACAAGATGTGGCTAACATATCACTGCATTAGTATTGTTTATGGAAGCCCCAGATGGTGAGAGAGGGTTTTTTTATATTGTGAATGGCAGAGATTAAAGTCATTAAAGCTAACTGTCCAATTTCCATCACTTTATCATCCAGCATTCACTCTGCATGTATGTAAGAGAAAAGGGTAATTTTCTATCCATGAGAACTGGGGAAGGAGCGTCACTTTCTGCTTATACCTTGAAGGGTTGGAAGAAAGGAGTCACTGGTAAATAAATGGCCTCAGGGTTGCACAGTTCGTCACGTTGACCATGGCTATTCAGAAAGGGGTGCACAGCACAAGTCACTTGCTGCTCTTTATGCCTGTTGACTGACTTGTAAATAATGGTTTCAATTTAAAACATTCAAAATATCTTCAGTCTACAATTAAAAAAAGAGTGGTGAGTTAGTGTGTCAGCCAGCTAAAGACGTGTGTAGTTCGGCATCTTTGTTTAGACAATTGGTACCTATGGAACAGTTTAAGGAGACAGAATGGCTTTGTAGGAATTCTTGTGCACATGGTATTTCTCATCAGTGTGGATGCTGACAGAATGGCAGAGACCATGATTCTTTGAGGAAGCTAAGTCTTCTCATTTTCTGAGTGTACATTCATAGATAGTTCAGGTAGTTTTGAAATTGTTTGTTGCTCCCAGGCAGTTATTAACGGTTCCATTTGCACAAAGCCATCCCAGCTGTGGTCTCAGCACAAAATGCTTTGCTTATTGCTGCCTCATGGCAAAAGCCTGTCCAACACAAGAGTTTATTTTTTTTCCTTGAATTGGGGAAGAGGGGAAGAAAGCCCCGCAATCTTTATGAAAACAAGCTTTTGTTGTTTTAATCTTTGTTAAAGATAAATATTTGCTTTCCATGTTGATATTTTTATATTTTGTTACTAATTTATCTAACCATTAGCATATTAAGGTAGATTACTGCTTGGATGTATTAAAAGCAGCACCAAGGAGTTGTGGTCCTTGTGGCTATTTCGGGCAATGTCATAAGCACACTCTTTTTTTATTGTCCTCCCAGGGAGCAGAATTGGAACTTAATATTCCATGAAATAAGCCATTGTAATCACGTTGGGTTAATAGAAGAAGTAAAATTGCCTCTCCTCTCACAAGACATTAGAGCAAGGCTGCATTATTAAAGTTTTCTTGCGGACAGGCGGTTTAAAATATATCCTCAGTGGCTGACGCAAGTCTTTTCAGTGGAGATGACAGCTTTTCAGATCTTAATAGGCTGTTCATTTCTGGCCTACGAGTTTTCAGCATTTCTTCTTTTCAAGCCAGGCTGTGACATGATGGCTAAAAACTGACATAAAGAAGTGCCATGTACTGCGAAAACCTTTATTCACTAAGTGGCTCCATGTAAATTGGTGTCAATAAGCAAACAATTAGAACTTTTAAATCCTTGGTTTAAAACCCCTTTTCTTTTAATCATTTGACCTAAATTTCTTTTTACTCCTTTGGATCTGCAATCCATTGGTGAATATAAACACTGACAGAGTGTTTAGCAAGTTAAAGTAGATCAGATCTTTATAACAAATAGGTGAAAGAATGATTTAGTCAAACTGAGTTTGTTGTTAGAAGTTTGGGTTTCTTTCTTCAACCTGAATTTTACACCAAGCTAAACTCTGATGAAATGTGAGAGGAGAACGAAGATGTTGTTTTTCGTTCTCTTTGTTTCCGTCCACAAATAGCATTGTCCAGGTTTCAGTAACATACAGTGTAAACAGCAATAATAGCTTGCTGATCCTGTGGACTTGGCTAATTTTGAGAGGTGTGGTATTGTTGTCCGTTAGGAGCCATAAGAAGCTCAGGAAAATCCTTTGGCGTTCACCCCTTCTTTCTCAAGCTTTGTGTGCTGTAGTACCTTGCAATATGCTGCCTGGAGCCTGTTTGCTGGAATTATTTGCACAAAATATACTTTTTGTGTCATAGGTAGTGAAGAAATATATGAATATTTAATGTTTTGCATGCTCCTCAGCTGCATGGAAGATGTCACAGACAAGTTGTTGTGCCTTTGTTTTACTTTTTTATTTCTCCTTTTCTTTTTATAACCTCCCTTCTTTTTCTGTTTGGTTTCTCTTTATGCATCTTGGTTTCATCCGAACAAGAAAATGAAAACCTGCTCTGATGGCTTCATGGCTGCCAGGGTTGGCTGCAGGCAGTGCTTTGTAAGTGGTGTAGCTCTTAGTCTTCTTGAGACCAAATGTGTCACTTTCACAACTTGTTCAATACCCGCTGGTCTAGAGGGAAGATACTTTGGAGTCTCCTGCATTAAGAAGCTAATCCTCCACTTGGTCTTAGAGGGCTCTCGAGGGGCGTAACACACTGTGCAGTCTTTCACACCATGTAATGTTTGTGTCTCAGATACAGTAGTGACTTTTTAAAAACTTGCCAATTGCTTAAGCTAATTAAATAACGTTACCGTGGTATTTCCAGTATTCTAGGCACTCTCTATATTATGCAATATAAAGGGCAGTATTCATAAGACTGCAGAAATGAAGCGTACCTTATCTCTTTCTCTAAGGCAGAATAGGTGAGTGTTTAAGGGCGGATACTGTTGTCCTATGCACAAAGCCACCCTGCGCTCAGTGGAGATTTGTGCAGAATGCATTTCTTTCCCCCATGTACAGGGATGAGTCAAGGCACAGAGCACCATAGGTCCATGCCTAGGGCCCCTGGTTCTGGAATCATGTGATTACATCAGAATCTTAACTTTTGTTTAAAAAATAACGTTTCTAGCTCTCAGAAGTGTGAAAAAATGTGACCCATGTAAGAGACGTAGGGATATCTGCCTGGGACAGCAACTCTCAATGTGTGAATTTCCCCATAGCAGTGGGCTGTTAGCCCCATTACCCAGTCCTCTTTTGTGGTCCCACCACCATCATCTTACAAGAGGACGCTCCATGACAGAAGGAGAGTTCAGCAGGCCTGGAGCATCCACTCTAGCTTCCCTGTTGCTGCCCCTTCATCTCTGAGAGGGAGGCTTTCCTGCCATTCAAATGGGGGTGATGGGGCACATTGCTGTGGGGGGCTACCATTGTGGGGCCCTGTGTCATGGGATGCCTACGGCCTTGGAGCATCTTAATCCAGCCCTGCCAAACTCCAAATTTCACCATGGCAAAAAGGAGCAAAAAGGGTGTACTGTGGGAGGAGAGTAGATGTAAGTATGGCTGTGTGTGCAGCTCCTTAATCCTGATCTCACAGCCAAACTCTTTTGTGTAGCAGCCATGGTATTAAGTTCTTTTTCTGCAGTTGTGCAGGAAAAACGGTAGATATACTGCTCAGAGAAGAGGTGGGTCAGACTGGGAGTAGAGCTGCCACTTGCTTTAGGTGACCTTAATGGACCATGTGCCAGTGGAGTGTAGATATAGTGGAGCTCTGCTCCTCCATTCCTCATCCCAACTTTCAGCATGTTCCTCCCTTCCCTAACATGTCCCTCTGCTACAGGATGGTGGGCACTGTAACCGGAATTGGCCATGTCAGCTTTACTTCAGTCAAAGTACCCCGGCACCCTGTGGATTCCCTGCTGGCCATTTACAGACAAATTCTGGCCAATGTGCACTCTCCGAGTGTGCAAAGTGAGTGTGAATGTGAAAAGAGGCAGCATCTCATTGGAAAATCTGATCCGCAGTCCCTGCCCCAAAGACTTTACAACATACACACATATATAACGTGGTCTATGATGATAATCCTTTATTCCCACTGTCCTGAAATTCACAGATCTCCTTTATAAGCATAGGTTTTTGATTAGGATACCAATAGATCTTACAGTGTTGTGGTATGCATATAGTTGGAGTTGGAATATCTTTGGCACCGGTGAGTCCTGTGAAATGGAATATATTTTATGATATATGCATAACTAACTGACATTATACTACATGTGACAGCTTTTGCTTGCAAACTTTTGCTGCAATTAGTTGTTTTTCATACTAAGGTACAAATTCATTCTCAGCTGATACGTTTTTTCTGTTTTATCTAAAAATAAATTTACAGTCCAGTCCCCACCACTCTGACTACATATCTTTCTGAGTTTAGTGTATCATGTCCTTTTATCTTTGATTTTTCATCAGCCATCATTAAACTATTTTCTTTTTTAAATATCAAAATGTCTGTGGTCCACAAAAGAAAAGTTCTTCTATCCAAGTGCACTTACAAAAGGTCGTACAATGTGCATGGCCCCAAGTAATCTTAGTGAGAACTGATGTAATATTTATAACCAGAAAGAGACTTCAAGATAGATTACTTGAGAGATATCTATTGTATGTGGTCATCTACAGTATATGGTCAATATAGTAAAACAATGTATATTATTTTATAATATATAGTATGTATAGTAAGACAAAGTATATTCTTTTATAAATAAGTATTTATAAAAGATACAATTTTATAACAAGGATATTGTATGAAGAGGATTGTAAACATGAGAGTAATGTATATTTTAAAGGTAAAACTACTAGGGGATATTAATCACTTTGATGCTTATGATGACAGTAACACTTAACACGTACCTCGCATGTGTCACTGGAGGATTTGATAGTATTTTACAAACATTAATGAATGAATCCTCATAACACCTTCATAGTTCAGTTTATTATTCACATTTTGCAAATGGGGAAACAAAGGCACAAGAAGTAAGTTGACCATGATCCCAGGGGAAGTCTGTGGAAGAGCCAGGAATAGAACCCAGAATTAACAATTTTGAGGATTTAGGGTTCTACTCACAGATTTTGCTGATGGATGGTCCTGTGGTGAAGGGGCTAGTCTGGCAGTCAGATGAACGAGGTTCAGTTCCTGGCACTGACAACAGACTTCCTGCATGTCCTTGAGCAAGTTCTTACATTTCTCTCTGCCTTACTTTCTTCTAAGTAAATTCTCCCACCCTTTGTCTGTCTTGCTATTTAGATTGTGAGTTTTTAGCTGTCTCTTACTATAGTGTGTCTGTACAGGTTGTAGCACAAAGGGGCCCTGGTCTTGGTTAGGGGTCTCTGGGATCTACTGTAATATAAATAATAAATTATATTAGTAACAATAAGTGCTGAAGTCCAAGCACTGAAAGATCAGTAAATAACCACAAGGAGTATAGTTAAGACCCATTTGCTCTGTAAATAAAAATATAGTTAATTAAAAGACTGTAAGCCATTTAGATGCAGTACATACATGCACAGAGCTCCCTCCCATTGATTTACCTGAGAGTTATGCTTTCAAATAGGGGATTGTGCTGCATGGACCATAGAATGTATCTAACCTAAAACCACATGAAACACAGCTAGTATTACAAACACATTGGATGAAATCTTGACCCCACTGATGTCAATGACAAAACTTCTATTGACTTCACTGGGGCCGAGGTTTCACCCCTTATTTTTAGATCTGGTTAAAAGTATTAGTTGCTTGATGTTTCTCTCCAATTTAGCAGTAAAATTAGGGGCTTAACAAGTCATTATGTATGTGAGAAATATATGACAAATATGAATATTTGAGCCTCCCTGAGAATTGCGGTAAAGGAACTTGGTGGGAAATATGCAGCTTCTGAAAAGAGAGTAAAAAAAGAAAAGGTTGAGTTTTATTGTAAATATAGAGAATGTAGATGACAAATGGTATTCAGCAATTGCACCCAAGTTAAAGAGTGTATGAATAAGGAGAAAGATGGTAAATATTGATGACAGCAGATGGCAACTGAACCTGATATTACAGAAGCAGAGATCAGGGTAGTACTCACTTCCAGGGAAAACTGTGAAATAATTCTGTTCAAGAACTACCCAATTCAAAGTTTTCAGTTACTGCTGTCTCTGAGATGATATGGAAGATACATAAAACAGACCCAGATCTGTTCAGGATCCACATTTTTTTCCTTTTCCTTTTTTTACAAAGATATTAACGAGATCCCCCTATAAAGACCATAATGGATCCATGAGAATTGTACTATTTTACTCTTCATATGATGCATTAGTATTAGAAACACATGTTGCAGGCCAAAGTAATTTTCTTTACAGACAATGAAACATATGACTGGTTTTATCAAATGTTTTGTTTTTAAACAGTTTTCCACTCTCCATAAATGTATGGACTAGAAAAATCATAACTAATATTAAAATAAAGCAGAAACTTAATGAAAGGTTTTGAAAGTTTGTGGAAAATAAAGTAGGCAGAGGCTCCTTAAAAATGCTCTCGGAGCGTTTAATTTTATTCAGAAGTGATTATACTTCTCGGAAAGTCGATGCATAATTTGGAAAAAAAAAAACGATCATTTGTGACAATTTTCAGTAATTTGATAAATTCTCAAGATTTGATTATTTAAAAAAAATTGCTGTAATTATTTTCTCTTTTCCACTTGAAGTGGTGGACAATCAGACATCAATATAGTCTTCGGGAGTCGGCTACCCTGACACTGAATGTGTGTGTGTTTTGCAGTATTTTGCAGTGAGCTAGGCAGTTTCTTTAAATAAAAGTGGAAAGTTATGTGACCTTCACTTTCAGACTCAATTTAAACTGTGCCACAAACACTTTTCTTTTTCTTTATCTGATACCATCTTTTGCAATTTGACTGTAGGGTGGGAGAAGCATACAAGATATAAATATAATGGGATGTTTTTATTTTGGAGAAAGATTCTCCATGCTAACAAATGAATATTAGCATTTTAAGTGCCTTAAATTGTTGCAAGGCAGTTGACCCTTTTATGTTTTGTTTGTTTGATCTCAGTTCTTATGTAAAACTTTGGCTAGTTACTTAATTTCTATTTTTAAAAGATTCATTTTCCATTTTTAAATCTTTGGGTTTTGTTTACTGCCATTTTTATATTTCTCTTTTCTCATTCTTCATTGTCTTGAAACATGGATGGTTTAAGATAATATTTACACTCGAGTTTTTAGTTACACAGCAAATACACTGTTTCCCCAACCCTTGTTGTCCATCTTGAAGGTGGTCAGGCCAAAGATTGTCAGGCTGCAGGAATTCTCTTTCTCGTTCCACGGGGAATCTATCTGACTCCACCCAGCCAGTAATGTATTATTGCAGTGGGACCCTGACTTTTGGTTGAAGTGATCATCACATCATCCTGGGTTGCCATTTTCTTCCCTGTTGTTTGCAACTGTGTCACATTCTTGCGGCAGTATTGACTGACAATCACCTCTTGCTCTAAACGGGTTGTCAAAGGGTACCTCAGTGCAATCTTTCCTCTCTTGGTGGCTGAAAGAAGAATATCTGTATTAACAGAGCCCTGCCAGGGTTTGTTTGTTTCTCTTTATTCTCATGAGCTAAAATTTGGAAACACTTCTGAAAATAGAGCTGTACAAGCGCTCCTAATTCCAGTAGCCCTGTAGCATCGTAAGTGCAGCTCAGAACTGGTTGAGTTCAATGAGACAAAGTGCAAGCAAACAAGACTAGAAACAAATGCAAGTTAGGAATTAATGTTGCATCCAGCTAACCTGGCTTTAGAAGGGGACACAGCCGGAATACAGCGTTGTCCTTTTCCCCTTCTTCCCCCAGCCTCTCAGATTTTTATATTCATTTTCCAAACCCCATCAGCATATTGCATTGCATTTAGGAGTTTGCATTGCACCATATAATATTATTCTGTTTCCTAAAATTACATAGAAATCATTTGTAATGTTTGTGGTTTTGTTTAGAAATAAGTACAAAATTCTTTTATTTCACATGAGTAAAAATATCAAATTAGTCCTTTTATAATATACCTTCAAAAAGCAGTAATCCAGCCATTCAGTGTGAGACTATGTACTACAAAATAGTTTGTGATGGGATAACACCACCATGCAGGTTGCTGAGTGGCAGTGCAATACAATTTAAGAAGCATAATTATTTCCTTTTATAACAGCAATGTTGTTTTAATGCAAAAGAACATGGCCAGGGCTGTTTCAGTGCATGGAATATCTAAAATACCCTATCAAGAACAACAGACTGAGGTGAGAAATTTATCACCAGAATGGCTTATCCTTGTATAGCTTATTAAAGGTTTCTAGGTGCCTTTGGCATGGCATTAGACGTTTCCTGGGTCTTCTTTTCTAATTTTCAATCGTGTTAACTTAGTACTCTAGGTATGCACTGGCCTTGTATCTGTTTTGCCAGTATAGTATGAAAGCATACACAGCAGTATATAATGCAAGGGGCCAGACATTGTTGGGCTACCTACTCCTCTTCTGAACATATTTTATTCCTGTATTATTGTATCAAAAATGAGTTTTAATACAATACCACAGGAAACTAAGGGCCCTATTCAGCGATTACTTGCACCCCATGGAAGGGTGCTTTTCATGTACTGGAAGTCTGATTGAAAAAAACAGCCCTACATGACTCTCCTATATACTGTAACTTACACAAAAATGGGTAGTTCTTGAGGTTTCCTGTATTAGTATCTGCTCCTTTGACATGCCTGGCACAAGCCCAACAGGATCTCATTGTGGCATTTTTATTAAGAAAGGGGACTCTGATTCTTTTTTCTCCGTCAGCTGCTGAAATAGGAAGGTTTTAAGAACAAAGGGAAAACTTGTGCCAAGGAGAGACACAAGAGGATTATCGCTTTCTAAAGAAGGGGGATGTCCCACACACCAAAAGACTTACCAACACCTAATGAGCAGACAGTTTTTCAGAGGCTAGTAAATACAGTTAGGGAGAAGTACATTTGGGTGCCATCTTTACTCATTTGTTCTTCATACTGTAATGCTGCACATTTTGAATTTCAGTATATTGCATTTTAAAACTAATGATGCATTCATTCTGAGAGCAAATCTTATTTCTAAGCCCTAATTTAATAGAATTAAACTCTAAGCTGAATTGGTTTTATGAGATAAAACTCTGAAGTTGATAACTGCATTTAGGAATAGTTCAGGTATTGAGTTTCTAATTTGCTTCCTGAGCATGGAAATCCCTCAGATAGTCAATATTGACGACCTTTAATTGGTAGGAGAGGCTCTTGCTGAGTTTTCTCTCTTCTGCTGAAGGGGTAGGTACTACACAAAAGATAGTGATTCTATAACTGCAGAGGGTCATACTCTTCCTCGCTGGCCACAGTTTTACAGGCTTATGTTTTGATATCTTTTAAGCTTGGCACCAGTTTCCAACCTGTTCACCACAGCAATATCCTGTGTCAGTAATAATTTTTTCCATCTGGAGCACGATGGTTAGCCATACTCATCTCCTTTCCTTGAAATCCAACTCTGATGTAGAACCTGTGTTTAGTTCTAATTATTCCATGTTTTATCCTTGAGTAAATACAGTTAGTGAGACCATTATATGACATGTTTTAGTTGGGAAGGATGAATCCTTAAAAATGAGTAGGAACTTCCAGACAGAAAGAGCTGAGTTTATAAGCGTTACAGTGGGATCTCACAAAACTGGGTGACTGGGCTAGAAAATGGCAGATGAAATTCAGTGTTGATAAGTGCAAAGTAATGCACAGTGGAAAACATAATCCCAACTGTGCATACAAAATGATGGCGTCTAAATTAGCTGTTACCATTCAAAAAAGAGATCTTGGTGTCGTCATGGATAGTTCTCTGAAAATGTCTGCTCAGTCTGCAGTGGTAGTCAAAAAAGTTCACAGAATGTAGGAACTCGTAGGAAAAGGATAAGTAATAATATAGAAAATATCATAATGCTACTGTATAAATCCATGGTATGCCCACATCTTGAATACTGCGTGCAGTTCTGGTCGCCCCATCTCAAAAAAGATATTTTAGAATTGGAAAAAGTACAGAGATGGGCAACAAAAATGGTTAGGCATGTGACAAAGCTTCCATACAGTGGGAGATTAAGAAGACAGGGGCTGTTCAGTTTAGAAAGAAGAAGACTAAAGGGGGATGTGACAGAGGTCTGTAGAATCATGAACGGTGTGCAGAAAGTGAATAAGGAAGTGTTATTTACCCCTTCACATAACACAAGAACCAAGGGTCACCCAATGAATTAATAGGCAGCAGGTTTAATACAAACAAAAGGCAGTACTTCTTCATTCAATGCACAGTCAGCCTATGAAACTTGTTGCCAGGGGATGTAGTGATGGCCAAAGGTATAATCAGATTCAAAATAGAATTAGATAAATTCATGGAGTGTCATAAGTCCACCAATGGCTATTAGCCACGATGGTCAGGAATGCAACCCCATGCTCTGGGTGTCCCTAAGCCTCTGACTGTTAAAAGCTGGAAGTGGATGACAGGAGATGCATCACCTGATCATTGCCCTGTTCTGTTCATTCCCTCTGAAGGGTCTTGCACTGGCCGCTATCAGGCAGGATATTAGGCTAGACGGACTATTAGTCTAGCCCATTCTTCTGTTCTCATACAGATCATTATTTTGAATGGAGGTATTTGAACAGAGGAACAGCTTTTCAGGGTACATAAAAACCAGGTGATGTGGTGATTCCAGGACATTAAAACAATTTTAACTTTATCGCTTTCTAGAACAGAAGCCCTGTCATTTTAAATGGTGACGGTACTACCTGCAAATCATTCTGTGCAAATCCTGAGAAAGCAAATGGACATTGTCCTGAAGTGCAGCAAAATTTCGGATGTGTGTTACTTGTTAAAAAGGTTCACCACTATTTCCCCCCAAAAGGCATTTTTCATAAACAGATGGTGCATTATTTAATAGACATGGAATTTTACCACTACCTGAGAGCAACTTGATTTAGCTTTGATATTCAGACGTAAAACATGTTTTAATTCTGTTCTTTTGAAGTATATGGAAAACATTACCAGAAACACCAGCTGTATGGGAAGCTTTTACTGTTAGTATTGCAAGTTACTTTTCCTTTCCTTTCCTTTCCTTTCCTTTTTCTGTTCCAAAACTCTTGATCGCATAGATGAAAATTTCAGCCCTTTTTTATTATATGATAACTCTACTTTCGGATGGTTGAGCTCCTAAGGGCTCTGTTCCACTAAACAATCTTTCTGTGCCTTTTTTCCCCTTCAGAAGACTAGATTTTCAAAAGTACTTGGAGTAAATAAATGCAGGCAAACTAATCTGTAAATGTGTGCCAAAATTCACACATGCCTCCATGAATACAGGATAATCTCCATCTAGGGGAATAGTTATGCATGTTATTTGAAGCCACTGGTGGTTTTGTTGTGTAAAAATGTGCATGTAAAATGGGCTCTTCAAGTTGCTATATAAAAGTTCATTTGACATGGCCATGCTTGTGCATTCAAACACTTCTGTTGGAAACTAGTTTAAAAGGCCACTGCATGATATCTTAGATAAATAGAAAAATCTGTTGTCAAAGCTGGGGGAATAAATTTGGTTCAGGTACCTCCCACCTTAAGTATTTCCATTTCCATTCCACGTCCCAGCATCTGGTCTGCCCATGCATCCAAGCGATAGGGACCCATCAGCTGGATTCTGCTGCGGAATGTTCTGTTTCCCAGGACGTGATGGTCAGAGAACCATGATATGTTTAGCAACAAAATCTCTGGTTGCTTCCATGAGATTTTTTGCTTTGTTTTCCAGTATTCACTTTTTTCTGTACTTAGTTGCCTTCAACTCCACTTTATGCCCCAAGCCCCCAGCACAGAGATTATAGGTGGCACCTGGAGGCCAGACAGAGTAGCAATAAAGCCAAGGAAGGCACTGCCCAAGACCAGAAATTGCACAGTGGGAAAAGACCGTGGCACACCGTGGAGGGAGGGTAAATCCAGAATTTGTCACCAAGAGCCCCCTCACGCTCTGAAAAAGAATGGCTGGGAGGGGCCACTTCTCCCACATCCTTTAAAGTGCTGTATTAGTGGCAGTGGGAGAGGGAGAGGGAAGGAGAAAGACAGCCAGAATTCTTTCTCTACAGAATTTCTGATACGACAAGTGATGAACTGCATGTGAGGCAAAAGAAAAACAGCAGCCGAGATCTGGAGGTAAATGTTACCATTGCCTTCAGTCAGTGGTGCCTGACACCCACCAATCAAATGGCAACATCAGTGCTGCCAGAGGCTGTAATTTATATGTGGCTGGCCGTGTCCCCCCAGGCAGGGTTTCTCCAAATGATCATGTATTAGTTTGTAATATTAATTGTTAGGGTGCCTGGGGCTCCTGAAAAGGCCTCTTTTCATGATCTAAGAGCTAAATTAATAAATAAAGCAACCTTAGGTGTAGCTAATATACTTCTCTGATGCAAATGTGGACATGAGAGGCAGCAAAAAGCTAGCATAAACTTCAGCAGCCTTTTGTCTCTTAAGCCACACGTGTTCTTGGCAGAGCAAAACTAGCGAGGAAAATCTACACTTTGTCCCTTATTTAACAAAACAACAAAAAAACCAACCCGAGAGTCAATGGAAAGCCTGCTCATGTTGTCATTTAGTCCAATATATTTGATCCTCAGCCAAGTAGGGCCTTTGCCTACTTCTGTGTTCCATTAGTATTTTGCACAGCTCTGAAATTCCCACTGAACTGAAGACAAGAGTTCTATAGGTCGAAAAGGGGGCAGCCAGAAGGGTTATCTAACACCCATAACATCTCTCTCCAGGACCATCTACATCCACAAATACAGCACATTATTCATGGTATATTGTCCCTGGGGGAAAGGGAAGAAAGTTACCCAAGATTCAATTGCCAGATGGATCTGGAATTGCATCAATGAGGATTACAAAGCAAAAGGCCTGTGTTCTCTAGTGTCATGGCATAGCAGCTCTATTCTGTGTCTCTATGTTCTGTTCTGAAAAGGTGTGCATGATCGTCAAGCAGATTTGTAAGGCTGCTATCGGGAACATAATGCACATTTGTACAAAACCCTATAAAACTGACACAGTCTTCTGCAGATGCAGTCTTTGAGGTCCACGAGTGCTAGACTATCCTCAAATTCATTCTTTCACCTCCTGTGCGTCTTACACCTTGCTTTCTTCCTTTCACTTATTCTCCAGCTTTTTGGCGATCTCACGCCCAGTCACATACCAGCTGTACTGGACCAGAGAACATGTATTTGAAGGAGAAAAGAAAATGTCCTTACCTGTTCATTTCATTTCTCTGAATAGCTTGTCCTCTGATGCAGGCCCACCTTCATCTTATTTGGAGTGGCATCTTCTTTTCTCTCAACATTCGTCAGTCTTCATTTGTTCTGCACATTGCTGCTGCTGCCTGCATGCTGTTTGACATTTTATACCATTCATGTTGATCTTAACTGTGCTCCTAGTACAGCACCTAGCACAAATGGGGGCCCTAAACTGATCAAGGCCTCAGGGGTGATACTGTAATATAAATGTTTATAAGAATAATCTGGAGGCAAAACATTCTGGGGCTCAACCCAGTGGATGGGTTCCTGTCATGGCTGCCTCCAAGCTCCTGGAAGTGGGGCCTCTCACAACTGTAGTGCAGCACACGACATGCTATTTTGAAGAAACATTTTCCTTTCTGTCCGCTAAATTTCCCCATAGTTTTCCCATGGAAAAGTATTCTCCCCTTCCCAAAACCCTGTCGTGCCTTATTGCTGCTTTTCCATTTACAGAGGCAGCTGCCTGACAATGGTGGGTGAACCATTTACTGTACTTATTGTTTGAAAAGCACTTGAGGAACTTTCAGGAGGAAAGGTGCTACATTGACGTAATATACTTACGTTTATTTTGTTTAATACATGATTTTGTTAGTAAACGTATGCTTGGTTTTCAGCAGTTCTTCCAATTGTTTCCCTAAATCATCCAAAATTACCTTCATCTTATCTGGACTGAGCTTCAGCCGGCTAGCACACATGCAAGCCTCAGTCTCATTCAGACCCACTGTTTTGTTCCACTGTGTCTATGGGATCAGAAGTGAGAGAGACATAAAGCTTGGTGTTCTTAGCAGACTGCAGACATTGCAAACCATGTCTCCTCACTAATTCTCCCAGTGGCTTCATATGCACACTGAATAGGCTCTGACTGGGGCAATGGACTGGAACTAGTTTCTCTTTCCTCCTGTAATAGGGAGTAGTTCCCAGTCTGCATTATCCCAAATTAAAGTTTCTTTTCTACTTAAATATTATCATGTCTTCTGTTTAGCTATAAAGAGTTGCAAATGATGATAAATCAATATTTGTTAATGTTATGATGCACTAGCATCTATCAGATACGCATGGGATGATTTATAGAGTACAGCATTTCAAGCATGACCCTTGCAGGTCTCAGAAAGCACTTAAAAAATAAATTTACCCTGGCCTCTCTCACCCTATTTCAAAAAGGGTGACAAAGATGAAGTAATTTATAAGTCACACTTTTATTAATGCTTTTAACTTTCATATACTTGGCTTTGTTGCCCTCCAAGCAGCATAAGTGCAGCTCCTGGTCAAATGGTAACCTTCAATGCTTTGTGGGGTTTTTTGTACAAATGATCAACTCATAAATAGGTGCTGCGTTCCACATTATCCTGCCATAAATTCCCAGGACCTTTCAAGTACATCAAGAAAGAGCAACTTGAACTAGGTGTTTTGCTCTGAGTTTACAGACTAATGCAGTACTAATGAGCAGCTGGGCAAAGGGTTTCCAGAAGCATGTCTAATGCTTTACATTGTGATACCCTACTTTATTGCCTGGCTGGAGTAGACCTTATAAAGCAGGAGTGAAGTGGACGGTACAGTTCTATTTTAGTGACTTCAGAACTGCAACCCAAGGAAGGCTCTTTGAGTGGAAATACATGATTTGTCTTGCCTGAGATAGACATTATTAGAATATTAGATATAAAAGAAAACCAACTCAAGAAATGCTTCAAAATTTGTAATAGATTGTATTTGCTTGAAGACCTCTTCTTGAGACTTTCAGGGTCAGCAGTGTGCGATGACTCAGCACTGGTCTGACTGCCCACCAACTTTTCTGGAATTTCTTGTGTATAATAACCATATGAAAAAGTTTAAGGTCAAATTCTGCCCTTCTACCCCAAATTTGGGTAATTGATCTTTGCACAGAGAATTGCACTGGGGTTTTATAGGGATGTTGATTTGAATTAAAAAAAAATCAACATCCCTAGTATATTAAGAGCTTGTGGAAATTGGATGAAAAGGGCAAAGGGCACATGTGTAGCTGACTCAAAAGAGAGACAGACAAGTTCTTCTAAGCAGTGAAGGAAAAAGGGAATAGTGCTTACCATGGTGCCAAACAGTTGATTTATAAATGATATACTTTTAAATGAGAAACAAACTAAATATTAGAATATACATGTTCTAATTTGGAGCTTTTAAAAGAAATTCCCCTCCAAAATGTATTGGAGGAAATAACTGAGGCAATACACATCATATCTATATCAGTTATAGTTGGAGCAAAACAACATCAATTATGAGTGGACGTTTCAAAAGTGTTCAGTGATGCCTAACTCTGCTCTCATTTAAATCAATGGTAAAACTTCTTAGAAAGCTATAGCTACATTACCAAGTTAGATCTGATTAAGGCAAATAAATTGTTTCTTTGATTTAAATTACATTTGTACAACTAAGAATAGATTTTAGCAAACATTAAAACACAACATCCCAAACAAAGGATCAAATGTGGCCTCAAGGCAGAATACACCCACAGAAGAGAAATAAGAGCTGCTTAAGCATGTGCCTTCTGTCTTTCTAGTGGACCCTTGAATGTCAAATAATGTATTGTGTCTGAGCTGTTCTAATGACCATTGGAGCTATCAACAAAGAAAAGGCACAGTTCACTGAAAGAAACCTGGATATCTAAATAGTTTTCCTGCTAATAGGGTAGAATTGTGAGGTACAAATACTTTTCCTTAAGGTGCATATAAAGGTTTTTGTAAAAATATTCAAACTAGTTAAGGAAATCTACCAAGATGTGCACAACGTATAGTTAGTCTGGCTATTTTGTGGGGACAGGGAAATGGAAAGAGTTTGCATTACAGTTAGATATTTAAATTAGCAAATAGTAATACCTGGTATGAAAACATGTAATTTTTGTTTGTGGATAGTTCAAAATTGACAAAATCCTTGCCACAATGAAGTGTGTCAGAATACTGCTCTGGACTTCATGGAATAAAGATTTCATCCATTAAATTAATCCTTTCCAGATAATCTTTCAGCAAGGATATATTATTGTCAGGAGAACATGGAGCATTATCCTGTTGGGAGCATCAATAGAAAGAATATAGACTTGAGGAAAGAAAATCATTCACAAAGCTCAGGCCAATGGTATTGTAAGCAACCCACTATTCTAGAATAAAGTAAGTCAAGACTAGAGCAAGCACTTTTGATCAGTCAGATTTATCTACTTTTTAGAACTAAAATACAGATTGAGTTTCTGTGATTGTACAGGATGGAAGGCCATAGATTGCAGACCACTGAAAGGCTGGGGTTTGACTAGTGATGGAACTGATGTATTTAGGAAATGGAAGAAGGAAAAATCAAGCATGAAGTGTTCCTGGGAATTCTCCAGAAAGGAATGGAGAATAATGCTTTCCATCTCTGTGGTGCACTTCTGGAAGAAGTGGTGGATTGATAGAAGGTCCTTGAAGTCTATAGGATATGATCCCTGTGTCTAGAGGTGGACTCTTAATTTTAGACCAAGGAGCTGTGAGATCCGAGGATCCTTGCTGGTCTTGAGAGCTATGTTTCTTATGGACTGCTCCTGCACTGTGGATCTGCTTCAGTCCTGAACCTGCTGAATCATGCTAGGGTTCTCTGACAAAGGGAACTGAAGGCTAGAACCTGGCACTCTTCACAACTACCTGGTGGTACTTGAATTGCTGCCATACCCTCTACCTCTCCAGGCTATGTAGGATTAGAGCCTCAGGTGGCGTATCAGACACCCCATTTGAGCAGGGGATAGTGAAAATCTGATGTGGATTGAAGGAGCCTTGCTGAGGTGACACCACATATTGTACAGAAAGTTAGTTTCTCCATTGGAAACAAGGGGTAAATTTGGATTTTCCATTAATGTTTCCTGTTTTAAAATTTCAGTTATATTAATTAGAAAAAGCCCTGCTCAGAGGTAAGGAGAAAAGCTGTTTTTATTTTAATGGTTTAGAAGAAGTGACCTTGTGTGATCTAAGCCATCATGTCTAGGTTTTGAAAGTTTTTGTTGTGGTTTCCTATTCTCAGCCAGACAGTCACTTGCTGACATCCCTGGAATCTCATTTACAACATATGTTCAGAGCAGTTGAAAGTGTTTTTAAAGACGGCCAAGATATTGAGGAAGATTTTACTGGATTAGTGTGCTGTGCTTCTATTAGAGCTGTAGTGGCAGGTTTGATCTGAGAGTTATCAAACAATCCTGAAACCTTGCGTCAGTGGGAGACTAGATCTCAATCCTTGCCAGTTACTGACTCTTCTTTGTGTTTATCACTGCTAGTGAATAATGGTGCCAGGAAGTTTCTCAAGCTTTTACTCCCTCCCTCCTCCTCTCCCCAGGCAAGTGGAAAGTTTGGTTTTTAAGGCATTCATTCCAGTATTGTGCTTGGAAATGTCAGCAACTGTTAGCCTTGAACACCTGTGTCTTCCCTGATTGGTAACTGAGTGTAGGAAAACTCTTCTGCACCTGATTCTAACCTGTGGCTACTGGCTGTGTGGTGAGCAGAATTCTGTGTTACAAGACACCTGATATAATTGAAATATGGTTGGGTTTTTTTGCATGACAACAATTTATCTTTGCCAGGGTGATTTGTACCACTAGTACGGTGAAACCTACTCAGGAATCCAATAAAAATGGATCCCCTAAAATATTAAACTGTACTGATTTGAATAGAATGTTCAATATAAAACACATCACAAACTTGGGAGTACAAATAATTACAATATGAATAAAAACTGATTTGAATTTAAGGGTCACTTTTCTTTGAAACATACTGTATTAATATCTGTCAGTTACGCTCAACAAAGGAGACATAGAAATGGCTGTCTTCTGGTTTCAGTATGAGTACTTGAAACCAAACACAGAAGTATGTAAAGTGCAGAATCTGCTATGTACAAACTGTGTGTACTCTGAGCATTGAAGTCTAAATGAGTTTGTCCACTCTCTTAGGAGAGAGTATTGTTATATCTGGGATTAGTTCTAGGTTGCCTTTGATTATATGAGTAAAATGCTCACTTAGTATAGTATTATTGTACATTGCTTGGAGATACCTTGGGGTTGTCACAAAGGGCAGCAGGGGTTAGGTTTCACTAAGGGGGATGACTCTTAAGGGGGACGGAGTCATCCATCTGCCATCCGGATCGGGAAACTCGAGAAGTGTGCTGTTTGCCAGAATTTAAGATGTAATGGAAAGTCTGCTGAGACTTATCAAGCCCTCAGACTGCTACCCCTTCCTACTTCTCCACGTGGTCGCCAATGATACTGCCAAGAATGACCTTGAGTGGATCACTGCAGACTACGTGACTCTGGGAAGAAGGATAAAGGAGTTTGAGGTGCAAGTGGTGTTCTCGTCCATCCTCCCTGTTGAAGGAAAAGGC
The DNA here is from genome assembly GCF_026122565.2 of Emydura macquarii macquarii. Lineage (NCBI taxonomy): Eukaryota > Metazoa > Chordata > Testudines > Chelidae > Emydura > Emydura macquarii. Next base: position 397,508 of record NW_027130976.1, read on the forward strand.
CCAGGTAGGAACCATTGAATTGCGGAAGTAAATGTGTGGTTACGCAGGTGGTGTCGGAGAGAGGGCTTTGGATTTTTCAACCATGGGATGTTGTTCCAGGAAGGAGGATTTCTAGGAAGAGATGGGATCCACCTAACAAAGAAAGGGAAGAGCATCTTCGCAGGCAGACTGGCTAACATAGTGAGGAGGACTTTAAATTAGGTTTGCCATGGGACAGGGACCTGAGCCTGGAGGTAAATGGGGACATCGGACACCAGGAGGAAGACACGGAGGAGGGTGAAACAGAGGAGGCCTCCTGATTCGTACCGAGAAAGTAGGGCAATCAGCTAGTTATCATAGGTGCCTGCACACAAACGCAGGAAGCCTGGGAAACAAGCAGGAGGAATTGGAAGTCCTGAAACAGTCAAGGAACTATGATGTGATTGGAATAACCAACTTGGTAGGGTACCTCACGCAACTGGGCAACACAGAATGGGGAGGAGGTGAGCAGACCTCAGTGGTGAAAGAACAGGTTCAGGACTATTTAGAAAGGCTGGACATGCACAAGTCCATGGGGCTGGATACAATCCATCCAAAGGTTCTGAGGGAGCTGGCTGTTGTGATTTGCAGAACCATTCACCATTATTTTTGAAAACTCGTGGTGATTGGGGGAGGTCCCAGATGATTGGGAAAAGGCAAATATAGTGCCCAACTTCAAAAAAGAGAAGAAGGAGGGTCTGGGGAACTAAGACTGGTCAGCCTCACCTCAGTCTTTGGAAAAATCATGGAGCAAGTATTCAAGGAATCCATTTTGAGGCAGTTGGAAAAGAAGAAGGTGGTCAGGAACAGTCAGCATGGATTCACCCAGGGCACATCATGCCCAACTAACCTGATTGCTTTCTATGATGAGGTGACTGGCTCTGTGGATGTGGGGAAAGCAGTGGACATGATATACCTTGACTTCAGCAAAGCTTTTGATACAGTCTTCCACAATATTCTTATCAGCAAGTTGAAGTAAGGGTTCAATGAATGGACTATAAGATGGATAGAGAGCTGGCTAGATCATCGGGCTCAATGGTAGTGATCAACGGCTCAATGTCTAGTTGGCAGCCGGTAGCAAGTGGAGTGCCCTAGGTGTTGGTGCTGGGGCTGGTTTTGTTCACCATCTTCATTAATGATGGGGTGGATTGCACCCTCAGCAAGTTTCCATATGGCACTAAGCTTGGGGGAGTGGTAGATACCCTGGAGGTCAGGGATAGGATACAGAGTGACTTAGATAAATTGGAGGATTGAGCCAAAAGAAATCTGATGAGGTTCAACACGGACAAGTGTAGAGTCCTGCACTTAGGATGGAAGAATCTTATGCACTGCTACAGACTGAGGACTGACTGGCCAGGCAGCAGTTTGACAGAAAAGGACGTGGGGGTTACAGTGGTCAAGAAGCTGGATATGAGTCAACAGTGTGACACTATTGCCAAGAAGGCTAACGGCATATTGGGCTGCATTAGGAGGAGCATTGCCAGCAGATTGAGGGAAATGATTATTCCCCTCTATTTGGCACTGATGAGGCTTCATTTGGAGTCCAGTTTTGGGCCCCCGACTACAGAAAGGATGTGGACAAATTGAAAGAGTCCAGCGGAGGGTAACAAAAATGAGTAGGGGGCTGGAGCACATGACTTATGAGGAGAACTAGGTTTGTTTAGTCTTCAGAAGAGAAGAATGAGGGGGGATTTGATAGCAGCCTTTAACTACCTGAAAGGGGGTTCCAGGGAGGATGGAGCTAGGCTGTTCTCACTGGTGGCAGATGACAGAAGTAGGAGCAATGATCTCAAGTTGCAGTGGGGGAGGTCTAGGTTGGATATTAGGAAAAACATTTTCACTAAGAGGGTGGTGAAGCACTGGAATGGGTTACCTAGGGAGATGGTGGAGTCTTCATCCTTGGAGGTTTTTAAGGCCTGGCCTGAGAAAGCCCTGGCTGGGATGATTTAATTGGTGCTGGTTGTGCTTTGAACAGGGGGTTGGACTAGATGACCTTCTGAGGTCCCTTCCAACACTAATCTTCTATGATTCTATGATAACTGTTTCGCACATACTGTACTTACCTCACCCAAGGAAGTCATGCAAAGATAGAGAGGAATCCTGTTTCGAACTATTGTGATTGACAATGGCTTCTGGAAATAAGAACATTTTTTATTTTCTTTCTGAATTGTTCATTGTGGCAATGGGGATGTTCCACATTGAAGGGAAATGATCTTGTCTTTTGATGAGGAGAAGGCAACAGAAAGTCAGTGCGACTTGTGCTTCTAAGTCATCCTCGCACTTTTGGGAATCCTACCATTGATCATTATAAGACTTCTCCTACTTAGGACTGATATAATTTCACTGCTAGCATCACTGTGTTGTTATGCAGTACAGGGTATGATCCTTTGATCCCCAGAGACGTTTTATGCCATATTTCATAGATGGACACCTCCATGTTCCAGTGTCCCACAAATGCTTTCAGATACCACCATTTCAAACATACAGCGGAGCTCTGAGATTGCAGTGAGGTCGTCCAAGAAGCATCAGTGCTTATTGCACTTTGATTCACCTGAAGGCAGCCAAGAAACACCAGGCAACTCAGTTAAATGAAGGCAGCTGACTGCATGCCAGGACATTTGGTGATGATTAAAGGCTTTTCTAGCCTTTTTCTCTTTTGTGCTAACATGTAAGAAAAGAAAAGAAAGAAAATTAAATAAAAAACCCATCAGCACTGAACTAAATCAAAGGCTCTGAGGAAAACCGACCTTACTCTGAATTTCTCTCAGTTTCTCTGTTCAAGTCAACATATGTCAATACGTGGTTTTGTATTTTAAAGCCTCCTGTTGTAGAGGCTTCTCAGTCAATGTAATTCCACTGTTGATAATTTAAATGATGAAGTGGACTCTGTGAGGACAATAACCGTGAAACAGACAGAACTGTGTTCAGTGCAGGACATAAATCCGTGAAAACTGAAGGCTCTGCCGTTGAGCATCTGAGTGGATTACCAGCTACACAACGAAGCCCTACTGCAGGTGGAGACATTTACTTCCATCAGCAAAGCAGGAGCATGTTACCAACACCACAGCAGTTCAATCTTCTAGTCCCTTCTATAAAAGGAAACAGCATAGGGAATGCAGTTCTACCCTTTTCAGCTGTGCACTGAACCTCAAGCTCTGTCTGTCACATCTCACTGTACAGAAGGACTGGCTGGTTCCCAGGAAAGCTGTCTCTCTGTCAAACACATGCTGTCTGTAGCCAGATCCAGGTCCCTCTTTATTTATTTTCTGTTAGCCATATCAATAGAGACCGGGGGAGGATCCTCAGCTGACATAAAATGACGTAGCTCCATTGTCTTCAGATTGGGGCACCTTCCCCAGCTCCTCTAAGGGTATGTCTGCACTAGAACTGGAAAGTATAAATTCCAGCTTGAGGACACACACTCGCACAAGCTATAACAGAGCTAGTGCGCTAAAACTAGAAATGAAGCTGGGGCAGCTGGGGGGCTAGCTGCCCCCATTACCTGCCCATGATCTTGGTTGGCATCATGCTGGGGATTGCTAGCCCCTTTGCACCACTGCAGCTACAGTCAGTTGTTAGGGAGGGTGTATTTCCCCCAGCTGAAATTCATGCCTCCCAGACTTAGCATAGACATTACCAAATTTAGGGTAGCTCGGTGAAAGATTTGACTGAGGACTGCCAAAGCCAGGAATATCTGAACTTTAATCTCACCCTGATGTATGTTCCCCTTAGAGGCCTTGGAAAGCTTACTTAACCTCTTTGTCTGCCTCAGCGTCTCACGCTGTAAAATGGGTCTAATCTTATTGATGTTCCGCATGAATGCTGGGTGAAAAGTGGGAACAAATGAGCCCTCATTTAGTACAAAATCAAGATGTTGAAAACCAAGTTAATCAAGGGACCAAGGGACATGAAGTGAAGAAATTCGTTAATTGCCTATGCAACAATGTGAGGAGCCTGGGTAAATAAACAAGAGGAATTGGAATTGCTTATGTATGAGCATAAAGTCGACATAGTCGGTATTATTGAAACCGGGTGGGAAGAGTTGCCTTAGTGGAATGTTAAAAACAATGTTTACATTATTTGTTGCTGAGTCACTGGCAACTTGGAAGCGAATGCTTACGGATCAGTGTTCTAACAGATAAAACACAAGTTGGGGTATTAGTGGAGGTCTGCTACAGACCACGAAACCACGCCAGTGAAAAGGATGGCCAGCTCCTTAAGCACCTATCTGTAATGTGTATATATATATATATATATATATATAGAAAGAAAAGCTGAGTGATCATGGGGAGCTTCAATCTGAGTGACATGCTGGAGGTCTCATGCTGCCAGTACTAGAACATCCTTGGAATTCTAAACATTATAGATGGCATTTTCCGAACTGAAAAAGTGTTGCATCCAGCACTGGGAAGTTCTATATTATACCTTCCCCTGACAGATAAGGAGGAATTGATCACAGAACTAAAAAGTGGGTGGTTGCACAGGTGCAAGTGATCATGACTTGAAATAAATTTGTTAATGCAAATTTTTGTCAATACAATTATAAAATTTATCAAATTATTTTTTATTTACCAAGCTTCCTATGTCCTTCAGCATTTCATCTGAATAATTAACTAATTACTGTAGAATTGGACCTGGGTTTACCCAGCATCCCCTGTTGCTGGCCTCTGAAATTTTCTGATGCAACCTTCTATCCTTAATTTGGGGGAGGTGCTCTTTAAATGACAACACCAGCCCTCGAAGTTAAACATAAGACCACGAGCAGCCGGGGTAGGACAGCCACAAGAGGATCTGCAAGGGTGGGTGCGAGATCCAGGTCCAAACCCGCTGCTTTTGTCCCTGCACACAAGGTAGCTGTTCCAGGCCAATAGGCCCGCAGCAGACTCCTCTAGCATTGCAAGGAACAGGGGCTCCAGCTTCTTCCTCCTGGGAGAGGAGCCAGCGTCTTGAGAGGCAGCAGAACAACTGCAGGGGCAGGGTGATGTCATGGCAAAAGGTCATCGCTGAACTTTTGCTGTTGCCTCTGAAACTGTTTTTGGTTAGAGGTGAGGATGGCAGAGGAGTATTAGGGGCTGTGGCAGCCTTTTGACTTCACTGTAATTCACAACACAGTCTGATATACACTCTGCACTTTGGGATGGGTAAGAGTACAGTGGATGGGGCTTACCACGTACCAGGGCAGTCCTATAGTCATGGTTTACAAAATCAGGAGGTAATAGAGGTTTTAGGAAATTTAGAAATTGTGTTCTCTCTCTGCCTACCTGAATCAGAACTCAAGTTATGGGCCAGCTATTCTGTGCAACCACATAGTCTTATCACTGTTATTCTTGTCCTTCCATCCCCCTCCTCCCTGTCTAACCTCATTGTGACATCTTGTCTCTCATTCAGACCCTAAGCTCTTTAGGGAAGGACTCTTTTATTCTGTGTTTGCACAGTATCTATCACAGTGGGGCCCCAATTTCAACTGGGGCCTTTATGGGCTACCAAAATACACATAATTAATATTAATCAGGAGAAATTGTGGCCTTCTCTATTCTGGTCTGTCTGTTGGGCCAAAGGACTATCTGCTTTGTTGCTGCTCTATGGTTAGGAGCTCAGTTCTGTAGGTTTAAGATATTCGCAGTATGATATACACTCTGATTGTCTTTACTGTTTGGTCAGTATAAAGTCTACACCTCATAGCCCAAATAGAATTGCCATAACAGATCAGATCAGCAGTTCTTGTGGCTTAGTATCCTCTCTCTTGACAGTGGCCAGGACCAGCTGCTGCAAACATAGATGCAAAAAATTCTGTAATGAACAGTTATGGAATAACCTGCCCAGGGAGAAGATATCTTCCTTACCCTAAGCAGTGAGTCATTTGCTTATGCCCTGAAGCATGAAGGTTTATATCCCTTATAAATATTTTATTTTGTCTAATCTAACTGTGGATGTTTTTATTAATAATAAAAGCATCTTCTTTCAGTCTTGAAGAGCTCTTGGCTTCAGTGATATCTTGTGACAATAGAGTTCCAAAAGTCATTTTTATACACAATGAAGAATGTGTCTTTTTACCAGTTTTAAATTTGTTGTATTTTAATTTCATCAGGTGTTCTCTATTACTAGTGTTATGTGAGGGTAAATAGGAGTTACTGATTTGATGCCTAGGTCTCTTTCTTGAGTTGTTATATTTAATTTAGATCCTGGCAATATGTGGAAGAAATAATTTGAGTTATTTCTAATGTACATCACATTTTACTAATCTGCATTACATTTCTCTGCCATTGAGCTCCCTAATCTTCTAGTTTAATTAGGTGGTTCTGCTTTTCTTTGCAATTTTCTCATCTTTTGATTGTACTAGACAATTTTGTGTCATTCACAAATTTTGCCACTTAGCTATTCATCCCTTTTGTAGATAATTGTAGGTGGAGATGGTAGCCCACCTATAGCTAAGGATGCATGATACTTTGCATTATGAGGCCTTATTTTCAGTTGTTTATAACTTTGCCAACTTTTAATTTTGGGCTGAAATTTCCTATGCCGGGTGTCTGCTTCAGGTTATTTGTTTGAAATATCAGCTAAAATGGTTCAGCCATTTCACATAATGTATTTAAGGAAAAATACATTGTTTTGCCCATGTTAAAATATTCTTACACCTGTTTAATTTTGAAGCTCTAACACCACTGTGCGTTGGAGCCAGGACGTGAAGTTTAACTGGGGTGGGGAGTTGTGCCCACTTTGTCAGTGATGTGCCTTTTGCTATCCCCATGAAAATTCACCCAAATTTGGCCATGTTATAAACCTCAGAAAAATCTCAGTTCGTACGTGCTCAGTAGGCACTTAAAGTTTGGCAGATATCTTCTCCAAAGATTCCACCTGCGCGGGGCATGCTCTGGATCAGCAGCAGGTTGCAGGAGCTGAGTAGGGCTTTCTCTGTCATTGCTTCTCCTGGCAGCTGGGAACACTGTAATTCCAGGCATGCGAACTGAGGCCTGGTCTATGTGGTCTTTCCTCCACATAAACGAGTACAGAGGACAAATTAATTAAATAGTTTCTTGAGGCATCATTGAAAAACTTCATCTTGAGGAGAGATTTACATGAGGAGAGGTTGTGGCTTTGTAGACTAGTTCAGGAAGGAATTTCCATGCATAGGGATGGGGTGATTTGGAGCTAACCTCCTGTGATCTTGCCAACATCAGTCCCCTTTGAGCTGTGAAAAGTCAGTAAACAATATCAAAGCCTTATAGGGCGCCCAGGAAAAACAATAATTGCACTATCCTTCTGAAGAGGGCACAGTATTTTTTGTGGAGTAGTCTACTCTGCTAGCTGGTTTGGAAGGAGGTGGCAGTGTGATCATGACCTCACCTTATTCCTATTCCTCTCTCCCATTTGGGCTGGCTTGTGGTACTAACAAGGAACAGCATTTATATTCAACAGAGTTCAAGGACTGAAGTTAGCACCAGCCTATTTGCATGGGGGGAAGCTCTTTGGATATTTAGCATTTCCCCTTTTGCACCTGTGCAAGGGCTGGCCACAATTTGGCCCATGGTGTTTACCTACACGTTGCTCCTGAGAACAAATCTTTCTGTTTGTGAAGCCCCATCTACACATTTATGCTCTGCCACCCCAGTGGAGTTGGAGCACTTGGTTTAAAACCAATCCAGATTAATATGCTCCAATAATAATTATAATGAGCAAAATAGTGCTTAGTATTTATAACACTTAACATTAATTAATCCTTGCAAATCCATTTGCCGTAATCAATGTAAATTGTAGCTGATGTGCTTGTATGGCTCCATCATCATAGTATCAGGCACCTCAGAAACATTCAGGGGATTATCTTCACAACATGAATGTGAGATGTGAGTTAGGGAAGTATTATTGTCCCCAATTTATGGATGGGGACCTGAGGCACATATCTTTTTCAAGGTAGTGAGAGATGATGTGGAGAAAGCTGAAGCACTCAATGCTTTTTTTTGCCTCTGTCTTCACTGACAAGGTCAGCTCCCAGACTACTGCTCTGGGCAGCATAGAATGGGGAAGAGGTGAGCAGCCCTCAGTGCTGAAATAACAGGTTCAGGACTATTTAGAAAGGCTTGGACATACTCAAGTCCATGGGGCTGGATGCAATGCTTCCGAGGGTGTTGGGGGGGAGTTGGCTGATGTGATTGCAGAGACATTAGCCATTATCTTTGAAAACTTGTGGCGATCGGGAGAGGCCCCAGATGATTGGAAAAAGGCAAATATAGTGCCCATCTTTACAAAAGGGAAGGAGGAGGAACCGGGGAACTGCAGACCAGTCAGCCTCACCTCAGTCCCCAGAAAAATCATGGATCAGGTACTCAAGGAATCCATTTTGAGGCACTTGGAAAAAAGAAGGTGATCAGGAACTGTCAGCATGGATTCACCGAGGGCAAGTCATGCCTGACCAACCTGATTGCCTTCTATGATGAAATGACTGGCTCTGTGAATGTGGGGAAAGCGGTGGACATGATATACCTTGACTTTAGCAAAGCTTTTGGTAAAGTCTTCCACGTATTCTTATCAGCAAGTTAAAGGAGAATGGATTTGATAAATGGACTATAAAATGGATAGAAAGTTGGTTAGATTATCGGGCTCAATGGGTAGTGATCAACAGCTCAATGTTTAGGGCAGCCGGTAACAAGTGGAGTGCCCAATGGGTTGGTGCTGGGCCCGTTTTGTTCACCATCTTCATTAATGATCTGGAGGATGGGGTGGATCTCACCCTTGGCAGTTTTGCAGATAACACTAAGATGGGGGGAGTGGTAGATATGCTGGAGGGCAGGGATAGGATACAGAGTGACCTAGACAAATTGGAGGATTGGGCCAAAAGAAATCTGATGAGGTTCAACAAGGACAAGTGCAGAGTCCTGCATTTAGGACAGAAGAATTCCATGCACTGCTACAGACTGGGGACTGACTGGCTAAGCAGCACTTCTTCAAAAAAAGACCTGGGGGTTACAGTGGACGAGAAGCTGATATGAGTCAACAGTATGCCCCTATTATCAAGAAGGCTAACTGCATATAGCACTGCATTAGTAGGAGCATTGCCAGCAGATCGCGGGAAGTGATTATTCCCCTCTATTCGGCACTGGTGAGGCCACATTTGGAGTACTGTGTCCAGTTTTGGGCTCCCCACTACAGAAAGGATGTGGACAAATTGGAAAGAGTCCAGTGGAGGGCAACATAAATGATTAGGGGTCTAGAGCACATGACTTATGAGGACCGGCTGAGGGAACTGGGCTTCTTTAGTTTGCAGAGGGAACAAGTGACGGAGGATTTGATAGCAGCTTTTAACTATTTGAAAGGGGGTTCCAGGGAGGATGGAGCTAGGCTGTTCTCAGTGGTAGGAGATGGCAGAACAAGGAGCAACGGTCACAAGTTGTAGTGGGGGAGGTCTAGGTTGGATATTAGGAAATCTTTTTCACTAGGAGGGTGGTGAAGCACTAGAATGGGTTACCTAGGGAGGTGGTGGAATCTCCATCCTTAGAGGTTTTTAAGGTGTGGCTTGACAAAGCCCTGGCTGGGATGGTTTAGTTGGGGTTGGTCCTGCTTTGAGCAGGGGGTTGGACTAGATGACCTGCCTTCCAACCCTAATTTCTATGATTCTAAGGTCACACAGGGAATCTGTGGCCAAGCTTGAAGTTGAATCCAGGTCTTCTGAATCCTGTTCTAGTCCCTTCAACACAAGACACTCTTCAGTCTCTGTGTAACCCTCCAGTCTCTGCGAGGGTAATTGGGTTTTCTGAAAGCTGAATGTCAAATCATATTAGAGCTAGAATTGCCAGAGGAATTTGAATCAGGCTCAGTTTACTGCTGCCTCTCCTTTGGTCCCTGCGAACTGTAGATTGGAATGTAATTTGTAAATGCTATTTTACAATAGTTAGTCTCAGTTTAAATTATAGCAACCTGAACCAGTTTGAAACCATTTTTAAATCTATTTCTAATAATATGGGTGTAAATGAGGTCTTTAGTATTTATTATAGTATTTTTCTAGATCTTTTTAGAATGATAAACACTCACTCAAACAAGGTGCAGAAATGCCACAGCATTAGTTAGTTTTCATTATATGATTCCACCGTATCTGTGCCAGAAGAGATGTTTAAACTGTCACAGACAGTGGTGGGCTTGCTTGTAGTGCATCTTTGTTGGGATTGCCTATCGAGACCTGTAGAAGTTCCAGGCAACTTGAGATGCATTTAATTCTTGTCACTTGTGCTAGTAGAAACCTTCATATTCCACAGTTCTTTTCTACTTTCCCTAGCTTCTTGTCAATGAGGACAAAATTTGGTAATGACATGCAGAGGAATAGCATGATGACTTTTCATGTGTCGCAGAGTTGCATGCCTCTCACTATTCGCTGTGTCCCATCATCAGTGACCTTGGAGCTAGACCAGCTAATCAGAAATGAACTATTAGAAATTGCTACACAAGGGTGCAAGTCCTCAAAAATGTCCTGTTCAAATTCGGAGAAGAATGTTCATTAAAAAGTGATTTAGCCCTTCCAGAAAGCAAACTGCGATTTCCCCACACAGGGAAATATTGCATAGCTACCATAGGCAGAGAAATGAGAGGCAGGTTTCAGCTGGTCATATTTTGCTCCCTTCCCTTTGGAATTTGAGCTGAATGTGTTTGCTTTGTTTCTTTTTAAACACATTTTCTTAAATGTGCAACCAAAAATGTTCTTGTTGTTCCATGCCTGTCAGCATATCTACCTGGTGTCTTAAATCTTCACACATTAGGAATTAGGGTAGAAAACAAACTTTTTTGTAAAATTTCCAGCAGTTTTTGGTTTTGGCCAGAAATCCACAATGCCAGTATTTCTCAAAGAATTTCACCATAGCTGCTTAGTCCAGGCTAAGAGCAGTGAGCAGAAGATATTTAGCAAAATTAAACAATCACCCCAAACCTGTAACATTTATTTCTAACCTGAAATGAGCACACATTCCGTGCATGCACACATTAATTCTTCACACACAGAATAGGCCTCTTTCCCCCCCCCCTTAAAGTATTGTATCCTGAAAAGAATTCTTCTACTAGGAATCTGACAAGAAAATGAGGGTGGCCAATGCTGTTGCTCTCTTTTGTCTTCCTTTAGATTTAGATTTGGCTATGTCATCCCCGTCCTTTCTTAAACACACAATTTGTCAGCAACTGACTGGCTCTTCCCAACTGCTGTTTTTTTAGGGTGGGTCTGCAATCACAGGTGACACATCCCACCTTACGTCTAGTTCTTGTGTAGCTCCAGTGATATGAAGAATGCAGAGTGAATAGCGGCTGCTATTTTGATTCTCTCATAGGTTCACACTTCTAAGGGTAAAAAGAACAGTGAAGAGAAGCATAATTATCCACCCAATTTACTGGGTTCTTATGTAATTAAATCAATAGATTATGTATTTAAGTGGGTGGCATTAGAACTGGCCAAACAGTGGATTTTGGTTTCCTGGAAGTTCCAAAACATTGAAAAAAAATTAATTTCAGGTCAAAGTGAAATTTGTAGTCATATTTTGTGAATCTAGAAGTAAAAAAAACCCAGTAGCTTGGGTTGAACAAAACATTTGTTCCATCCAGAACTAGTTTCATTTCTATTTTGAGCATTTGTTAACATATTTTATTTTGTTTTAAAAATAGGAAATTTTTCAATGAAAAGTTACTTTGGCCTGAAAAATTGAAAATGTTTAATTTTAAAAATGTCACCACAAAGCATTTCAGATTTTTCTTTTTTTCTTTTTTTTAAGCCAAAAGAATTTGGCAAAATTGATACACATTTGTGAAATGTTTTGGTGCCACTGAATCTGCATTTTTCTCTGGCAAAAAGTTTCAGCCAAAAATTTTTACCCAACTTTTGCTACATGACTAAAGCAATAACTGTTCAGTCCGAATTAGTAAGTACCCCTTCTTTGGCCCATCTCCTCTGGAAAGGCTGGTAAAACAGTCCTGCACTTTGTCCTAAAGAGTCTTTGTTGGATCAAAAAAAGAAGTGAGTTTGAATCACTGAGCCCTCCTCTGTTAATCAATGGGCTTGCTAGTGTGAGCATTTCAACTGATGTCAACTGTCACAGTAGTAAATGAGGTGGTTTTTTATTTAACCGGAACCCAAACCATTTTGGGTTTTATTGATTAAAACCAATACCTTGAATTGTTTCTGGAAATGAACTGCAGTCACTGCAGATCATGAGGGGCTCTCAAGAAAGCAGATTGCTACATTTTGCACTGGTTGATGTACCTATTGGAGTTCAGTTTTAGCCTCAAAATGAACATGTTTTGTGGTGGTAAATGCAAAATTGAATAAAGCAAGGTTGCACATTAGAAAGAACCTACCCCATAGTAGGCAAGATGCATGCAAATTTAGACTATAGGAAAAATACAGAACACTGAATAGTAAACAGTGAAGAAAGAAGCAAAGCGACATAAAAACTAAACCAGGTCTTACAGAGGTTTACACAAACTGACATACATTCTTCAGGTACTCTAAAAAGAGCATAAATTATCATAGACTGTCACAACTTGGCAGCCTTTCTCATGTAAGCCTACACTGTTTGTTTAACACAGGCACTTTCTCTCTTACACACATTGTGTTTCTTTTTATAATGTGAATGGTGATGACTTGGCTATCAGAGATTTTAACTAGATCCTAGTTTATCCTGTGGTTTAGAACACTACCACATTTCTGAAATCTAAACAGAATGTTAGATATTTTCATATTTATATTTACTGCAATGCAACACATCACTGGATTAACATAGAAGTATAAAAACAATATTACACACTTGTATACTATATTTGTACATTTCTTGATATCCTTTAAATCTAATGGGACAGATTCTCTCTTGCAGTCCTGCTCCTACTAGCTGAAAGCTGGCTGAACCTCCAGCGCTACCGTTGGTAGTCTTGCAAAATTTGGTGTTTTTCTTAAAGTCCAGCTCCTGGAATTAAGGGATTATGTGAGACTCTTAGCTTTCATTTAAAAAAAGGTTTCTAGCCTCATGATTGTGAAGAAAAGATTAAAAATGTGATCTCAAAGAGCTGGAAATGGCAAATAAAAAGAACCTAAAATCTCATGATTTTTAGGCAAATTTGTAGGATTTCTTGGGGCCCAATTTATGAATTGAATGCCTGGAATTGACAATATTGAATCTTCTTCTCTGAGAATTCCCTCAGCATGGGTGCCGTTACTAGCTAATACAGGTTAGGGCAATCCAAGGCTGCTCTAAATTATGCTGAGGCAGATGTAGATCTGAAAATTAAGAAGCTGCAAGTGGCTCCTTCGTGCACCCCTCCCCTACTCCTTCTGCTACACACAATAGTGACTGAGCATTGCACTGAATCAGGCTAAGTATGTGTTAGCTGATTTAATAAATATTTGAATATGATTAAAACAAGCTGATGAGTGAGAGATCAACTATGGTTGATAAATTGCAGAAAAATTGAGGCAAGGAATTATTCTCAATCTATTACAGTTCAGGTCCTTAAAAACTTCTTAGAAAATTTATCCCCTACCATTCCCCAATGATAATTTAATTAGCCAGCTTTGCCAAGATGCTCTCTTATTGTCCTCTGCCTCCTTACGTACTACATTGATAGTGCTCACTGGACAACAAAGGATGCTGCCTGTCTCATGTTTCCCTACCTAGAAGGAGCTGGAGGCAGGTCTGCCCATCAGAATGAAGAGCACAAAGTTTTTTTTACAGAGCTAGCTGCAGACAGCGCAGCAGAGACGTTACTGTGGACTGACGTCCTTGTGGAGCTCTTGAAACTGGCCATGACATTTCATTATGTTGATTTTAACTGGCGTGAGTAAAACTTGTGGACAGGCTCCAATAAGAAAAGAAAAAAGGGGGGGAAGCAAACAACCATAAATTAAAATAATAACAGCATGCGCCAACAAACAGCACACACATGTACAACAAACAAAGTCACCCTAATAAATACACTCACTTTGATTTATGTTACTCTGATAATCCTTACAGTCATCCTTTCAGTAGTTGGGTTTTTTGTGTGGTGATGAAGGACAAAATCAATTTTGGGTTTTTACATTCTTTTAATAAGGAGAATATAATTTCCTCTCTGTGCTCTGCCGGTATTGGGAACTGGGCTTCAAAACTCATATAAATCTGTAAAAATGTAATGCTGCTTTGAATTTTCTTCCCTTTTGCTGGAGAAGAATTTTCCGGGAGACGTTTGTCTTTAAACTTTGGCTCATAAACATGGATGTTCTAATACAGTCTTCCAATGCCCTTCACATTCCTGTAAATAGAGTCAATAATTGCACGTCTTTCTTTTGTGATCTAACGCTGGGAGTACTGACCAGGAAGGGAGAGGGGGTGTTTGTGTGTGAATGGTGGGGAGGAGGCCTTGGTGGAGAAGGCAAGGTAAATAATCCATGCTGCTTGAAAAGTGCAAATGTTTGCTACCCACAATTTCATTAAATAATGGTAATAGTAATGAAATATACATAATATTTATAAAGTGTTGTTCATCAAGAAGGATCAAAATCGCACAACAAACGATGAGCATAATTTTGCTGAAATGCAGCCATCTTTGGGATGGAGGATGGTAGCCAGCCCAGAGCATACTGCAAAATAGTAGGGGGGAAGGAAAATTTTGGTCAAACATGAGGGCAAACTTATATGTTTATGAAAAGTACGCTATGGGATCCTTAATGGCTGTAGACAGAACCTTGGCTTTTGTGAGATCATCTGAAAGACCTAAATGGTTAACTGCATGATACCTAGTTTAAATCAGATGGGTAGAAGGATATTCAGACATTGGGCATCGATGAGCACTAGCTGGCTGAAGCTCAATCCAGATAAAAGCAACTCAAACATATGGCAAGGATCGTATTCGTTTCGTTATTTGAGAATGTACATCCACCAATCGTTACTTGAGTTTGTAATCTGGGCAAAGTTGGATCTTCAGATGCTGTTAAATTATCTTATAGCAGCAGTGCCAAGAGTGGCTCTTCTCATTTATGCATGGACAGTTGCAAGGTTGTCTTTGTGATCAAGTTATGACAGTTGTATTTCATCATGTTCATGGCACCTGGATTCTATGGTAATGGAAACATTTGAAATACATAGATAGGTTTCTTCTACCTTTGCTCCCTTACATTAAGGAAAAAACTGCACGTGCAGAATTTTGTCATAAAAAAGGAATAAAATTCCTGACAACCTGCAAGGGAAAAACAATCTTCATTTCTTCTTCAAGTGCTTGCTCATGTCGATTCCATTATGTGTATGCGTGCCTTGTGCACAGTTGCCGGAATGTTTTCCCCCCCAGTGGTACCTGTATGGTCGGCTCTGGAGCCCCCTGGAGTTGCGCTTCCATGATGCCCTATATAGGGCCCTGCCAACCCTCCGCCTCCTCAGTTCCTTCTTACCACCAGTGATGGTTAGCTGGAATCTATTGCCTCTTGCTCAGCAAGGATCCTTCCTCCAATGTTTTCTCTCAAATGTCTGTAAATAGTTAGAATAGTGTTAGTAATTAGTGCATAGTTAGAATTACAATAGTTAGATTAGTCGGATCCCCTTAAGGGATTATTACTGTCTCCTCCTGGGGCTGGATCATGCCTCGGTCCCCTGGTTTTAAACCATGTGGGGCTTGTAAGAAGCCCATGCCGAAGAGTGACCCACACACTAAGTATCTTCAGTGCCTTGGGAAGACACATCAAAAGGAGCACTGCAAAATTTGCAGACTTTCGTCCCCGCATGCAGAAGGAAAGAAGCCAAAGGCTGAAGTTCCTTTCTAATGGAAGTCCATTTCCCAGCCACTCAGAGCCGGGGATCAGTTCCTCAGCATCAATCAGGAGTGCACCAGGGTTGGTTTGGGATCTGGTGCCGAGGATGGACTAGGGCTCGCGAGATCCTTGGGACCACAAGGGGTCACCACACCAAAGGCCTCGATGAAAGCATGACATCGCTCTCACTTTCCAGTTTCTAAGAAGAAGTAGAAGAGCATGGACAGGGGTTGCTCACCCACACCTAAATCTTCTGGGCATAAGAGCGCCAGTGCAATGCGACCCACGTTGGGCCACTCAGGCACCGTCCCTGTATCTACAGCACTGTCAACTCCAGCCCTGCAGAGGTGTGCATCAAGTCCGGTGCTGCCTAGCTCCCCTACCAGGGAACTAGGGGGGGAAGAACTGCAGTTACCATCTACCCCGGAGACCTTTGAAACAGCCAGGGAACTTATTGAAGGCACCGAGCTACCACTGCCGCACTCCCGTGAGAGACCTTTGGAGGGGGAACTTCCAGTGCCAAGACAGCGGACGGTACCATCGGCAGGGAAACTGGCAAGGCTGTCCTGCCAACCGTCGCCCCAGCACTGATTACTGGCACCTAGGGGCACCACATCACCTCGGTCCCCTAGGAGCGAATGCTTCAAGTTGGACTCAGAGGCAGAGTCTTATGCCTCTGGGAGGAGTTGGCACCGGAACAGAGGGGGGTACTGGAGTCGGGAGATGGCTCACCCCTTCTCCTTGCCATGGCCCCCACCGTGGCAGGCTCCAATGCAATGGCCTTTTTGGACCCCTTGGTCCTTCCATCAAGCCAAAGGTCCGCAGTCAGGCCAGTCTCTGGCGTCTGGGAGCAGAATTTACCAAACTCGATCAGAGACAATGTCAAGACCTGAGGCCGTTGCCAGAACAGATTGAGGCCAAATCAGTGCCCGATACCGAATACGGCACCAGCACTGAGAGAGATGCTGGGGACACTGATGCAGAAGAGGAGTATCTGGCATCACAAGATCCACAGGGTATGGAAGGGCAGGATACCGCCCCAATAAGGGAGTCATCTTCCTCATCGCCTGATGAGACAGTGTCTGGCTCCACTCTGGCACCGACAGCAGAAGATGGTAGGGCCCACCAGGACCACCTCCGCAGAGTTGCCCAAAACCTGGGGATCCACTCTGAGGGAGTGGGGGACCCAGTGATGGACATCTTGTCACTGTCAGGGCCTGCTAGGGTCACCTTCCCCCTGCTTAAGACTATTGACAAGAACATGAAGCCTTTATGGCAAACCCCTGCCTCAATTGGCTGGATTTACAGGAGAAGGATTAGTGTGATGGGGAGCTCTGAGAATTCAGTGACGCAGACAGGCAGGCACTGAAAGGTTTTCCCACAGAGTAATGGTTCGGAGAGAAGGTTGTAAGTAGTCTCAGACTTCCCAGATCTCTGCAGCAACTGCCACTCCTTGCATATGAGATTTCAGAGAATCTCCTGGTTGATAATACGCTTGTGTTGCAATGCTGTGGAGAACACTTACAATCCCAGATCCAAACATCCTTGCTCTCCTAGTTATTGAAAACAAATTTTTATTTCAGAAGCAGTTTTTCGTTGCTTGGTGAAAGCGGTCGGCTGTTTAAATCACTTTCCTATGGAATTGCACTTGAAAAGATTACTTTTTGGATACTGCAGAGGACAAGCCTGCTGTCAGAGCAGAAAATCAACATTTTGGATGTGATGTTGCTGCATTAAAAGGGCCAATCTTGTGTCTTGTAATAGGTGAATAATGGGGTTAGCATGTGATGTCAGAAATTTCCAGCCACCTCATAAATAAGCTAGTCATGCCCTTCCCCCACAACTTCCACTAAAAGGTCATCCAGTTTGAACCTCATCTTGCATCCCAAATTAAGAATGTGTTCAGAGTCAAGGTGAAAGGTACAGTATCCCCTTTCAAAAGACCCACGTCAGTGTCTCTGCTGAGAATGATAAATAACATTTGAAACAGGCTATCAATTTTCAAGGGTCCTTCCCCCCCGCCTTTTTTGTTGAACCTAACTTTACTGAAGGTCTGATCCTGACGAAGAGAATATACATCACTTAGCAATAAGCTAAGACATGGATGCAGTAACTTCAGCACAGTCTGCTTGAGCTAGTTGCTTGCAAAAAAAACCAAAACAAAACTCAGCTTCAAATAGACTGATATTATTGTGACGACAATTCCGTTAATAAATTCGATATTAATACAAACATAATTACCCTTAGCAATAAAACAAAACAAACATACCCTTATAACCTTAATATGGCCCTCTTGTGCATATGCATCATGATACAGTCTTTAATTACATGATCACATATTATCTTCTCTACAGGAGCCTTGCTTCATTCGGTGCACAGGATGGACAATGTTCACTGAATAGATTGCTATTGAGTATTTCCTTTTATCTTCATCATTCTGTACCCTATGCAATATTCCCTGTATACCATCCAAACTCAGCACTGAATGCAGAATTCTTCAGAGGCTTTTCTAAAGTTCTGTGCACACTGTATCTTAGTGCTTTATGAACATTAATATTCGTATCTTCACAATACAACTGAGTGTGGTATTCTGAGATTTTAAGACCAGAAGGGATCATTATGATCATCATTATCCCCATTTTACACACTGGGATCTGAGGAACAGAGACTAAAATCAAAATTGTCAGAAGTGCCCACTAATTTTGGGTGTGCAACTTCTGCAGCAAACGAGACAGGGGTCCTACATACAACAGGCTCGGATTCATTACACAATCCTGATTTCTTCCCAGAGCACAGTCCATCCAGTGCATTCAGAGAGACAGGTTTTCTGGGAAAAAAAGTATGTGATCATGTAATAAAGGACTTTATCCTAATGCATATGCACAAGGCAGCCAAATTAAGGTTGTACAGGCAAACTTAACTGTCATTTCCTAACTTTTGAATGCTTGACTTTACAATCTTAACGGTCTTTTAACATAGTTTTTTAATGTAATTTCCTATTTTTTAAAGTAAATAAACTGAAAAAACAGATATTACATTATGTGGAACCACACTGAATGCCCACATAGGTCATCGGCAGGATTAGACTCTAGAACCACAGCATAGACAATCAAGCGTTGGAACTAATGGAGTAACTGGTGGCAGTATAAGGTTTTTGTCTTCTGTGTGGACCTGCAACTAGCAGGGGAAAAGAGAGACACTTTGCCAATAGTTTTCATAGATGTTCACTAGACAACAAGGGAACACTGAGACTCGGGAATCCTGGGTTCATTTCTAGGCTCTGTAAGGGAGTGCTCTCCAGTGGTTATAAGCCTTCTGTCCCTACTTTACCCTCCCCAGCTCCTGCCCATGTGTATCCCCAGCTCCATTGCTATCCTCCAGCTCATGTTTTCATCTACCTCTATTCCCCTTTCTCGGATCCTGCCCATGGCTCCCTTCCTTGCTCTTATCGTCCACCTCTCCACAGCTCCTGCCCTTTAACCCCGTTTTGCTCATGCCTGTCTTCTCCACTTCCTCTGCATCTGCTCCTCACACCCTTCCCTCTGTATCCTTTCCTACCCCAGGTTTCTGCTGTGCTATTCTCCCTTTTCCTTAAGCTCCCACCCCCTGTCTCTCTACCCTACATCTACCCTGCCCAACTCCTTACTCCTCCTCATTCTAGTCAGTCTGCTTCTTCCTTCTCTGTGCTGCCGGGGCACTAGCAAGGGGGAAAACTGAGAGCACAGGAAAGACAGTCTGCAAGATCCCAGTTCCAGTGCCACAATGATGCAAGAAAGTGGGGGGGAGCAAATGCAGGGAAATTCACGCTCAGCCCCTGCAGGCCTGGGATGGAGCATGCTCAGTTGTTCTGTGGAATGGCACATGTGCAGTCTGATTGACATGTAGGAGTTGTCCAGGGAGGGGACATGCTCTGGGCATATGGACTCTTCAGAGAATTTAGATGACAAACTCTAACCTCTACTGTGTGTATACAAACTTCAGATTTTTTCAGAGGAAACGTGGCCAAATTTGGGTTATGAGTTCCAAAGGAGTTTGTCCTCTGCTGAGACCACCCTCCTGCTAGCTTTGGAAAGTTTAACACCAGGAACTGACAATGATCCAGCAAACTAAACTGTAAGCCCTTAAGTGGGACACAGACAGTGGAAACGTGTCAAAACTGCATGCTTTAGTAAATAACTACCAGGCTGGCAAATTTTTTTCAGGCTGGGCAACGTTGTGGGAATGCTGGGGGACAGTTCTCAATACGCTTTTTTGCCAACTATTTTTCATGCTTTTTATGACTTGAAAATATAGTTTTTAAGCATCGTTGAGGCCTCAAATTATGTTGCAACTTAGTCTAAAAAATTCATGTCTAGCTCCAAATGCCATGATTGCACAATTTCACCTGGCAATTTTGGCTCATGTACAGAAAACAGAGGTACAGAGCAGCATGTGGACATGCTCATTTAAAGATTATATACACAGACAAACATGCACATCAGGCTAGGTGAGAATGGAAGAGACCAGAGAAACATGTACTTTAGTTCTGCCTCCAGAGTGGTACAAAGTCTGAATTGAGTTCACTGCCCATGGTTCAGCCAGGACAGAGGGCCAAGCTGCGATGCTGGGTAACATTTTCAAAGCAATTACGTCACTTAGGTGCTTTTGAAAATTGTACCTGCCGATTATAAGGAGAAGGCTCAATTTTTCATAATTTTGCAATGGCCTAAATGAGAGCGGCTCCTCTCGCTCCGCCTGGCTGGGCGTCGGGGATCTGGGTGTGGGCTCTGGCCAAGCAGGATCTCTGGTTGCTCAACAGGAAATGTTGGGAATCCTGCTCTTGAGCAGGTTGATGGCCTGCAGCTTGTCATAAGTGGCAGGATTCTTCCTCTGCTGCATGGCCAGTCCCCAAAATGAGTGCCATTTAAAAGGAATGTGACATTGAACCACCATTGATTTCAGGAAGCTGCCAGGCAGGACCACTGTCCCCCCAGAATCTTTACTGGGCCTTCAAGGCAAGGGAACAGTAAATGGCCTTTTTTGCCTGTAAGAAAATGAGTCCAAATGACATCTACCAAGCCTGGGGTAGACTTGGCCAATGGCACTGGACTTAGTCTGTCATTAACGGATAGCTCCCATAGATTTTTCTTATGCTTAGAATAGGAAATAGCTGTGGTAACTGTGGTATTTCTTGGCACATGTTGACCTTTTAATGGGGACCATTCTAAACCAACCATCCCAGCTCTGAATTCAGCGAAGTAATGTAACGTTTATCACAACATTTTCAGTCATCCTGATAGCAAAAAGATGTGTGTAGAAACTTGAATGGAATAACTCATAAAATGGCTTAGAGTTTTCTGAACTTGAAAACAGATATACTTTGGTGAAAGAGCTCTCTTTAGGAAAAGTTTTTCCAATTCCAATTTTACTAATGAAATTCTGTCTATTCAATATCTACTTTAATCTGCCATATTTACAGAAGGTCACTTTCAAAAGCAAATAGACACACCGATGGATTTAAAATCTTAGAGTCTTGACTTTATATTAATAAACAACAATAGCCTCCCATTTGTTTTTTCTCAGTGTCTTCACTAAATTTTGGCTAGTGGCAGCAAAACTATCTGGCACAGCAACATCTATATATGTATGCATATTTAAATTGAAGCAATATATATTTGTTGAACTGGAGCAGGAAAAGGAACTGGAAATAAATATAATACTCAACAGCAAGAAGTGGAGAGTGAATTTGACTCAGTTTACATATTAGCTTGCTTTCTGTTGCCCCCTCTTCTTTCTCCTCCAAACTAAAGGCAGACTCTTCTCAGATAATGCCATGTGTGTCAGAAGCTAACATTCTGGGAATGAGCATGGTGACCTGCTCTGTGTAACAGACGTCAACCCCAAACTATACAGAAGTAGCTACATCTGTTTTGGCTTTGTTCGCAAGGCAGAGGGGAGGGGTGCACTCTGTGGTCAAGGGCCAAACTACATGTCATATTTCATTACCTTCATTAGCTACTACAGAAGGTTGCATTAAAAAGAAAAAGGTTGTAGTTAACTCTTCAGCTGCCAGTTTTTAAAAAATTCATTTTAACTGTTACTTCCTGTTCTTCTCAATTTGTCTATGCCTTTGTTTTTAGTTTATCAAAACTATAAATCAACCTTTATGCCCCAGATTTTGCCCTCTTAATGTAAAAGAGGCAGCAGGCTACTGTTTCATTCTTAGGTAGCTATTCAGATAATGGCTGAAACATCTGGAAACTGTTAGGGGGAACGGTAGTGTAAACCCAAAAGGGAAAGTGTATTTAGCATTAATAAAACTTTCCTTTTTATTTTGTCCACAGTTGTCTTTTCCTTTTTCATCTCGCATTATTTGTGTGATTTAATATTGCTGGAGGTGTGGTTGGGAGGGACTTTTGTCTTGTGGTAACATAGGGGCATATTGAGTTGCTGGGTAAATATTCTTCTTTTTACTTTTTTACATGAACAAAAATAATCTTATTTTTTCCATGAGGCATTTCCCATGATTTGAATAAATAAAATATACTGTACAGGTATTTAAAATTTATTGGAGAATATATCAAATATATTTATTAAAGTTAGTTTCCACAATATTTAAAATAGATATCCTCAGGTCTGCCCAGTATTAAATATACCTTAATACATTGTGTCAAGCCATACCGAACATTTTGGCTAACAAGATCACCAGCTAATTTGATAATATTTAAAATATATTTTATTTACTATCAAATGTAATTTGCTGACACTGTCGGGCTCTATAGAACTACAGGAGGAAGATTAGGTTTCTCACAAAAAGAAACAAAATATCTCACTGACTTTCTGAACTTTCTAACTTTCTGAAGAACCTCACCCCAACAAGACTCAGGACTAAGGCTGAGATTCTACTAGCATTTATGCACATGCTTAACTTAAAGGTGCATAAACCTGTCCTGTCATTTCCCCTCTGGACTTGCATAGTACATAGCCATGTTCTGCCTCTTACCTTGAAAAAGTGTAAGAAGATATGTGTGACAAGGTATAAGTGTGCTTCATAGATTCCAGCATGTGAGGAGTGACAAGGAGGATCCAGATTCATTCAGTATCACATGGTTGATGTGGGCATATGTGGAAGGGTGTGTGCTCTCCCTTCTCACCTCTGTTGGAAGGTGGAAAGACCTCTGTTGGCTGTAACCAAATATTCTGTGTTACTTTGTGTGACGGGGTGGCTTTGTCCCTGAGCTGGAGAGTGTCAGGCTATGCCATCCCTAATGCGAGTATAAAAGGAGCAGTGAAGGGGGAAGGCTCAGGAAGCTGCCGCAGAGAATGAAGAAAGCTCTCTCAGCAGGGAGGCCTGGGAGAAGCTGATCAAGCAGGGGAGGGACTGCAAAGATCTCCAGGCAGGGAGGCCTGGGCAAGTACGCCTAAACATCCTGAGGGAATGAGCCTCCCAGCCTGGCCTAGGGGGTTAGCACTCGAAAAATAGCTGTGTAGACAGCATGGTGAAGTTGTGGCGTGGCTGATGCTTATGCTCTGAGGCCGACGGAGGGCAGTGGGCTTCAGAGCCCAAGCCACAACTTCAAGGCGTTATCTACACAGCTATTTTTAGAGCCCCAGTAACTCAAGTGTGTTGACCCTGGCTGGGGGGAGGAGGGGGAGGGGGAGGGGGCAGGGGCGGCTTGGTTCTGGGGACTGTGTAAACGTACCCTGAGAGACTGTGACCAAACCGGGGGGACTGCAGGTTTCTCCAGGCAGAGAGGCTTGGGAGAAGGAAGAGAAACCTTGGCTTGCCTGGAATAATGAATGGACATTTTCTAGTGCATTTGAGCTTTATTTACAGTTTATTTTATATTAAACCTTGTCCTTAAGAAGGGGTATTTTTTGACAAAGAGAGAGCCTGAAGTGAAGTTTATTTGAACAGTCCAAGAAGGGAAGCTGAGGCAGGCTGCCTGTAATATGATCCTAGACAACGAGGGTGTGTACAGGAGGCAGTGGGCCCGGTTACATTTCAATGAAATTTTGGGATCTTTGTTACATTAATAAAGCTGTCCCTGAGGGAAAGGGACTTGAACTGAAGTAGAGTCTTGGCTTTATATTAATTCTTCTACTGGTGTATATGCCCATCGGCTTGTATTTTATTTCTCTTTTTGAGGATGGGGAAATTCAGGAATCGTTAAAAAAGTATTTTCTCTTATACAGCTAATGTAAACTGAAATCACGCTGTAAGCAGGGCAGTTGGTTATAGTGTGGGTAACTTACTGTATAATACTTACATTAACCACGCTACATTTAAAAAATAAGTTCAGGGAGCAAACTGGCAAAAACCAAAAAATTCAAAGTATAACTGTATGTTCTGATTTAACTCACACAGTGATGGGGAAAAGAGACATAAGCATGGATGGCAACCATAAATGTGAATTCTTTGCCATGTCTGTTAGTGCCATGACCATACAAATGACATTTTAATTCCTTGTTAATTAAAAAGAAAAACCTTTCATGGGTGGTTATAAAACTGATGTCACTTTCCTGCCTATTCTTTAAATCCTCTTCACTCTCTCAGGAAAATACCTCTTTGTAATTTGTTCTAAAATGCATTGTAAATATGTGAAGACTTAATCTGTATAGAAGCGGGACATCACTGCAGGATCAAGGCCTACGTCTTTAGTTGATATTGGGATATTAATAGATCTGGGGCTTACCTTATTATTTTAAAAAGTGTCAAAAGACTTTCAGAGCACATTCTGAAATGATTGAAATACAAGCAGAGGTCAGGAATGAGGGGCATCTTCCTTTTTTTTACACATATGTAACTTCCAAATAAGTTGTGTTAAATTTTGAGGAAAAAACCAAAAATTTGATTCCAGGATGAGACCTTGCTTGCCAAGTTTTAGCCTGGAGCAAACTTTTACAGCTGAATTATAAACTCTTAAAAATAGGGGTTTATAATGGAAATGCTGACACAACCTTAACTATAGCGGTGTGAGTGCAATGTGATAATAAATGAGGCAGAACAGCAAAGTGCCGCTTTTAATTTATCATTTAGTAGTAGAAAAAGGCTTGTTTACTTCTTCTTTTTCATCTTCCTCTCCAGTCCTAAGACTTTCAGCCATTATTTTGAAATGTATTTTATAATAAAACCTCAGCGGTTATGTTGCCTAGGGCCTTAGTGTCCATTTTCGAGAGAGAGAGTATTTTTAAGCTTTAAAAAAGCATATTCTACTGACTGATTACATTTCAGCATTTTAGCTGGATGCTGCTGCTTTGCAATATATATATATTATAACAAAGATTAAAAATAATTCTGCAGGGCCCTCTGAATTGAAGAGGTACACTAACTCTTAAAGGTTAGTCCAAATACAGACTTGTGAATAGGGTAATTTACAAAGAACTTAAAACTTAAACAGGCAGGACAGACAAAGTTGGAGGGGAAACAGGCATGGAAAAGTCAAGCAACAATAGGTCAGGTACTGAGAATAGAACTTTGGTTTCTTCAGTGTTACTTCACTGCCCAAACCACTCGACCACACTACTGCATCTTTAACAAGGTGAAACTATTTAAAATGTGTTACTCTTACTTACCAGGGGAAAATAAGTGCAGCCTGAATGCTAAATGGAGCTGGGATGGAAACTCTAAAGAAGGAAACACTAGTGAGTGCAGAATGGGTGGCTTTGTGTAACATCTTAAATAGAAAGAGTATGTTTGTGAGAACTTCTTTAGCACATCCAAAACTCAGCGCATGATGACACTCTGAAGATCAGTAAGTACCATATGTTATAGATAGTTAAAACCTGGGATCTCCCAAACTGATTCCTAAGTGCTTCTGATTTCTTTGGGGCCTCTGCCTTTGGGTTGGATTCACAAAACTGGATTTCATTTTTCTTATTGTACCTTTCTATGTTTAAATTAGGGGATGTATTAGTCTTGAAATTCCAGGAGGAAAAGGGAAGAAGTAATTAAAAAGGGGGATAAAGTGTTGCTCATCTATCAGACAGAGTGGTGGGAGTCAGGACTCCTGCATTCTATTCCTGGCTTTGCTTCTTGTTGGGGGCAAATCACTTATGCCAACATTTTCAGCAGTGGTCTCACCTTTTGGGCCCCAACTTGAAACATAAAGAGCTTGATTTTCAGAACTGCTGAGAACCCACATCTCTAGCTGAATTCAATGAGAGTCATGGAAATGTAATAAGAGTGCTCACCACTTCTGAAAATCAGGCCCAAGATGTCACAATTTGAGCACCTCAAGATCGAGGCTCCTAAAATCAGTGGCCATTTTTGAAAATGTTGGTTTAATTTCTCTCTCTGTCAATCAGTTTTTTCTCTATAGTGGAAGAATAATACTATTTACTCAGATTTGTAAAATGTCTTGGAAGTCTTGATAAAGGCCCCTATGTACATATAAATTATTAATGTTTTTGATAGTAGTAATGCAGGTATAGTACTCAAAAGTGGTAAATTGCAAGTCCTAGATGGATGACTGACACAGCTCATCTCTGTGGTGATATTTGATTTCTAGATTCTGGTCTTCATTTGGTGGTCCTGGGCCCTAAATATCACACAGAAATGAGCTATATCAATCATCCATCCAGGACTTGCAGTTTACCATTCTTGAGGACTATACATGCATTACCACTATCCTGAAGCCTCACAGGAGATATAGATTCATACTTGCTTTTCTATTGGGTATTTTCCAGGTTTCATCAGTATTATTTTTAAACATTCCCAAGCACAGGTGACTGGTGTGCCTGTGACTGGTGGTTGCTGCTACATTATCCCAGTTTGCAGATACTGCTGTCAGCTGTCATGCAGGGGCATAGTTTGCTAGCGTTAGAACATATGCATATTCACAACATGGATCCCTGTTTCCTGATCATAGTGGAAGAGAAATTGTCTTGCCAGAGAATGAGTGAGCAATAGTGAGTAAAACCTTAGTGGGGACTCACCTGAATGTACGGATTTGCCAAATATTGCTGGGAGAAAGGAAAGATTGTCCACTTAGCTATCCAAAGAGTCCCCTGATTCTATGAGCTCTTATGCTAGGCACACAAGAATCTTCACATTAAAAATGAGATAAAAGAAAAATGAAGAGACCAATCCATATTGTTATATATAAATATTCCAGAGGTGGAGGGGAGTGGAGGAAAGAGGGACCTTCTTTGCATTAACAGGAGAAGATGAAGATTAACCTTGCTGGGCAGGATCCAGTCCCGTCTGAAGTTGAGGATTGGACTATTTCTAATGCATACAGGGCAGAGATGTAAATCTGATAGTATTGTGTCTTTAAAATAAAATACATAAAATAAAGAAGCCTTACTGATTGCTTATATGGACATCTGGCACACCTTAAGACATAAGAAAGATTCAGACAGGAATATAATAAGGCCCAGGAAAGTGGCAGCATGAAAGGGATGACCTTTATTTGCAATCATAGCTGAGATTTACAGTTTATTACTGATAGCTTTTATAAAGAGCCATTCAGTTCAGAGGTGAGAGGTTTGTCATCTGGAAATGCAATTAACTTTAGCCTTATCCCAATCCCTCTGGTCTTAGTGTGAGAGCAGCACTTCAGCAATATCATGATTTTCCCCTCTAATTTTTTTTTTTTTTTTTTTTGGTTTCTTGCATCCCTTATTCCATGGCATTAATACTGTTGCATACATTTGCTGCTATTATTTTATTATTATTGCTATTCTATATCATCAGTAGTTAAAAGGCACTTGTGATTTTTTTATTAGATCTAACTTATTTGATTTGTGAATGAGGATATCTCAAAGAAGAAAGACATTTAAATCTGAGAAGAATTAGGGGACCACATGGAATGCAGCTATGTCATGATATGTGTGAAAAATTAATTATAGTAATGGAGAGTCTAAAAAAGGAAGCAATTGTTTTTTAAGTAAAAGATGACCTCTGGCCCTATGACTTAAATACACACACAACACTCCCCCGGTATACTGACACACCTCAGATGCACATATGATTAAACAAATATAGACTCAAATATACAGTCCCCCCATGCAGTTATACTGTCCATACACACATACATGCACACCAAAGATGCACAGCATGATTTGAAACATGAACAAATGAAAGGGGTTTTGGCATCCCTGCTGTGTGTGTATGTGAAATCCCTAAAGGTCTATTTTTGTTTCACAGGTTCAGTTTTATGACCCTCTCTTGTCTGTTCAGTCAGGTCTGTAGGAATTTAAGAGCCAGACACAAAAGCAAGAATTTAGTACATTTGGCCAGTTGGTTTAGGTTATTTGAAATATAGCCTAGTATATTTTCCACAGTAGGCTTCTGCCAAATAGATCAGAGACAGGGGAGAGAGAGCCAGAGCCCATGTCAACACATTTTAACCTCTGCGATGTTGAGGGAGAGAGGATGGGCTCTGTTTAGAATCCTGTCAATTATTCATATACTGTCCATGGCCATAGCAAGTTCTCTGTGTAGCATGCCGCACAGCCTGTACACCTGTGTTATAAAACATTGAACTAAAGGGACTTTTAAAATTCCGACAGGCTCCATTTGAAAAACTATTTACTCTGGGGTAAACTAG
Source organism: Emydura macquarii macquarii (assembly GCF_026122565.2). Taxonomy (NCBI): domain Eukaryota; kingdom Metazoa; phylum Chordata; order Testudines; family Chelidae; genus Emydura; species Emydura macquarii. The sequence continues at coordinate 425,795 of NW_027130976.1, forward strand.
AGCAGAATAATTACTACCAATGTGTTTTTCATCCCTATTTTATTGTGGCTATTATTTTCATCAGTGTTAGAGGTTAATATCCCTATTTTTCTCCTCCACTGCCCGAATACAATAGGAGCTCAGCACATAGTCAAACCAGGTAGCAGAGGAAATAACATAAACTCCACAATGGGTTCAGATTTACCCATGTCTAATGAGGGTGTTTGGCCCTGGTGTAGGAATCATCTGCTGAAGTTTGCCCTGGTATAAGTATTTCTTTTCTTATGTTAGGGACGAAGACTAAAATTCAATATAGCGTGAAAAATCCAGTGGTAGAATTGTGAAGACAATACTGCAGTGGCAGAGTATTGCATTACAAATATACTTCTATTCTGTATCCAATCTAATCTTTCTAGGCATCTATACCAGTGCTATGTGTGTCTCTAATAGACAGGAGAAAAAGGCAGCCCAGTTTCAGTGTCCTTAAAAACACCTTTCTGTGGTGCAAACAAGTGTTAATGGGAAAGGGGAGATTGCCTCAAGCAACATGCTACTAAACTGAAAAAGTAAACACTGCCCTCTTTCCTGCAGAAAGATTTTGTTCTAAGGTGCTTTTTATCTTGATGATATTCCAGTCCAAAAATCCTCCTCCCTGGCTCTTGACAGAAATACAGAAGCCTTAGTTAGATTTATAGATTCATTTTTTTTAGGTCCGGGGTTAGGTGAGGGTATCCTTGATGAGTTGTTTTTTAACTGGGGCCTTAAAGATTTTGGTTGCAGAGGGACATCAGTGGCACTTGGGGCCACAAGGACTAGTTTTCCTCAGTCCAGGAATGGGAACACATTCTGGGGTAAAAAGCATTCTCTCAAGAAGAGAAAGAGAAGTTCGGACACTATATAATGGGCTGGGATAAAAGATACTGTTTTGAAAGTATTGTTTTTACAGTGATTGCACTGAAGTGTCACAGAGTTCTTTATGTTAATATAAATCTGCTAAGCATAAATTGTAAAGGCATTATAAACTTCCATTACCTTTTTTGAATGACACAGACAAACTGATCAGACTTGCCTTTCATTTGTTTTCCTGTTGTGACTAGCTGGGTGAAGAGAAGTTGGTCCACAGTTCGACAAGTGATTAGTTCAGTGTTTGTTTGACCTTTAAGATGAAAAACAGTTCGTATGAGACCTTTCACAATGGCAGCTAGGTGCTTTTCAAAAAACTCTATAGGAACAAAACAAAAAGGCAGCAAATTTAAAACAAAATAAATGTATCTTGTACTATGCCTTCCAGGTCACTAGTTTTGGGCTCTGAGAGGATGCCAAGATGAGTAAATTCTGAAGATGGACAACCCAGATATTCAACACAACTTCAGTAAGAGCTGCCGGGTGCTCAGGACTTTTGAAAAACAGGCCACTTATTTGCATCCATATGTCTGGATTTAGAAGCTTGACATTCGGCACTCATTTTTTACATCTTGGTCAAGGTGTTCAGACTTCAGATTCTGATAGCAATTAGTGTCCGTGGTGTAGGGCCATGGTATAGGGGGAAAGGCGTTTGACATGATATGGAGCAGCACTGCCCAGGGCTTTAAATATTATCACCAACACCTTGAATTACAACCGGAAGCATCCATGTTTAACAAGCTGTTTACTTTTGATACTATAATTTAGTAGCATATTTCTTGGAGTAATCTCTTCCTCTCTCTAACATTTGTGCACCGCAGAAAGATGCATTTAAATGCTCCCACTGTGCATTCATTTTTGTTATCTATCCACAGGCATTCGGCATAGTGCCATGAATCTATACAATATATGTACATACAATTAAAGTGATAAATGTGTTTTATAAATATATGTTTTATAAATTGGTAAATATACCGCAATGATAGACACTATATTGATGCTGATAAACAAAATAATATAAAAAAGCCTTTAAAATGGAGTAGATTTTAGTTGACAGACAGGGAACGGAGAGTAATTATCAGTAAGACTGCCAAGTGGGGAACAGTATTAGGTGGTGTACTACAGGGATCACTACAGCTTATTATTTAACACTTTCATTAAAAATCTAGAAAAAGATGCAAATTCAAACACGATTAATTTTGTTGATGACATCAAAATTAGAGAGGCAGCAAACACCCTGGAGTAGAACAACAAACTGCAGTGACCTGGAGAAATTAGACAAAAGGACTGCAGGCAACAAGATGAAAATCGGTAGAACTAAATTTAAAGTATTCCACTCAGGCAGAGGAAAAAACAGTACAGACCCAAATTAAAGACCAGCTGCCCAAAAAGCAATGAGTGAGAGAAAGAGGGTAGGTAGATAGCAAACAAAACGTGAGTTTTCAGTTAGATGACAGTGTCGTTTTTTGCATACAGGGGGATCATATGTAAAACTAAGGGATTGGTTGTACATGTTTGTTTAGCTGGTCTATCTGTATCAAGAATTCTGTGTGCATTTCTCGGTCCCACATTTTAAAAGAATATAGAAAGAAACAAGAAAGGACAAAGTACAAAGACAACACAAGTGTGAAAAGGTGAGGGCTTGCAGAGTTTCTGTCTGCACAGTAGCTCCGTAAAGAACGGAGAGCCTTGATAACTGCTTTGAACAGGGAGAGAGAGAGGAGTTTTGTTAACTAACTAGGAGAAGAGTAACTTTTTAGTTTCATTTGTTAAAAGGTATTTTATAAAGCTGTTATATTTACTGATCCAACAATAAAAGAACAAAACAACTATTAAAAACTGACTCTTCCATACAACTGATTCTCTCTTACCTGATGTGAAGCAAGCTAATCTATGACTTGTGTGCATGTCTGCATTTAGATATATGCATGTCTGGGTGGGTCTCTGAGCATCTTGTGTGGGTGAAAAGCAGACCTGACATTTGCTTAAATAAGCAATGACAGCTGGAAAGAAGATGGGTGAAGTAACATCTTTTATTGGACCATCTTCTACTGGTGAGAGAGACAAGCTTTTGAGCTTGCACAGAGCTCTTCTTCAGCTCTATGTACGCTTGGAAGCTTGTCTCTGTCACCAACAGAAGTTGGCTCCAAGCAATGAGAAAGCATTGTCACAACATCTGTACCGTAGGGAGGGTGAATAATTTCTATTACTCTTTGAACAATAAAAAAGATCCCTACAAATAAAAAACTGTTAAACTCATCTTCAGAGACTTTCACCATCCATGATTTCAATATAATAAATAAAGACAAAGGAAATCCTAAAGTTAGAAAAGGCAAAAGTTATACTGTTATACTGTATCTGCTTCTGTTGTTTTCTACACTTCCATCCATGTCCTCCCAGTACCTCTGCAACCTGCTTTTGGCCTGTAAAATGAGCAGGCATAATAGTTGATATGCTATTTGCAGAGCTCCTGCATATATTTGAGATCAGAATCATGCTAACACCTGTTAAACTCTCCTACCAGTTTCTAGAGGTGGTTGGTTATTCATGGCCATTGATTGGCAGTACATTGGTTTCTGTGATAAGTTTTTGTAATTCTGTTTCTAATTTTTTACTTGTAGATCATGGAACATGATTTTTTAGTTTGTATTTTTCTTGGAAGGGTAAAGCATTAATCAATTTCTTACATACCTTACCTAATTGCACATCTGCAATAAATTCGCTATACATTTTCCCCTTTTCCATGGAGAATAGACTCAGCTTTCCCACTTTTCCATGCACTTATGTGTGAAGATCTGGCGTAGTTTTGTTTGCTACATCTCTTTGAGGGCTAATTTATTTATATACTAAATTGCTTAAAAACATTCCCTTGCAAGAAGCATGAGACTGAATCTCAAATGGCAGTATGATCTGAGGTTTCAGACAGAGCTGCGGTAAGAGTTTAAGAACAGCAGCGGCTCGGCTGTTGGAATTTTTTTTATATTATTTTTTGGCACAGAGGGTGAATTCTTACGCCAAACACAGCCACCTCTACTCTGTCACCAAGACTCTGACAGATGTCAAGGTACAAATAGTACACTCTGACCGCGCAATGTATTGATCTTGTAAGCTGGCTGGAATCCCACCTGAAGGAAAAATGTTCCCTTTTTTAGCAGAAAGTGGAGTAAAAGGTGCAGTAAAACAGATATCTCTTCTACAATATAATGTACTTTACCCATTTGCAAATAAACATAAATGGATTTATGTGAGATATGGATAATAAGCAAGAAGTAGTAGAAAATTAATTAGAATTTATTTATAATTACACACCTAACTCAAGCCTATTAGTTACACTGTTTTTAATTGCTTTCATTTTGTGATTTTCTTTAGACTTTTAAATATATGATAACATGTGAAGCTTACACTCAGAAACATGTTAAATCTATTTCCAAAGGGGGTAATTTTTTTGGAACTAGGAAATTATATTTTAAAAAATTGTGCTGTGTGCATTAACTACTTACACTTTGTTTGGTCATGTTCCAAAGGCTTTAATGTGTGAAAGTGTAAAATCCATCAGAAAAGAAAGTAAACTATGGGTGTTTATTTTCACTCTGCCATTTCTCCTCTCATCCATGTACAAATAGTCAAGCTTTGTGAAGGATGAAAATTTCATTTTGCAAAGGGTTTCAAGATTTAAAATTTTGTCTTCATTCTGAATCAAGACAGCCCTGCAAAACAGGCCTCGTACTACCAGAGATGCACGTTTATCTACACCCCCCCACCAAATCTTCACGAGGCCCAGGTTATTGTCAGAGAGGCCAAAATCTGAACTAAATTATTCAGTGTGAAGTAGTGGAACAGCAGCAGGTTGGCAAATCTTCATCCTTTATAAAAAGCATAAATCACAACCAAATACTGACAGAGTAGCTACATTTTACTCTGTTTGGAAGAGTTTGAAAAAGTAACTGATAGGTCTCAAAATGTAATTGTAAAGATGGAATCCCCACTGAGTGGCTGTCATTCTAGTGTGGCCACACAGGGATTGGTTCTTGGCCTATACTATTTAACATTTTATCAATGATCTGGAAGAAAATATAAAATCATCACTGTAAAGTTTGCAGAGACACAAACATTGAGGCAGTGATGAATAATGAAGAGGCCGGGTCACTGCTACAGAACAGTCTGGATCGCTTGGTAAGGAGCATGCAAGTAAACAGCACTGTGCATATTGACGTGGCGAAATGGAAATGTATATGTCTGGGAACACAGAACATAGGCCTTACTTGCAGGATGCGGGACTCTATGCTGGGAAGCAGTGACTCTGAAAGAGGTTTGTGGGTTGTGGTGGATAATCAACTGAATGTGAGCTCTCAGTGTGACACTGTGGCCAAAGGACGAATGCGATCCTGGGATGCATAAAAGTAGAAGAAGAAAAGGTCATTTTACCTCTGTATTTAGCACTGGTGTGATCACTGCTGGAATACTGCATCCATTTCTGGTGTCCACAATTCAAGAAGGATGTTTATAATTTGGAGAGGGTTCAGAGAAGAGCCATGAGAAAGATTAAAGCGTTAGAAAACTTTATAGTGATAGTCTTAAGGAGCTCAATCTAATCTAAAGAGAAGGCTAAGGCGTGACTTTATTACATCTTAGAACTATCTACAGGGGGAATAAGTGTTTGATAATGGGCTCTTCAGTCTAGCAGACACAGGTATTACACGATGCAATGGCTGAAAGCTGAAGCTAGACAAATTCAGATTGGAAACAAGGTGTAAATTTTTATCAGAGAGAGTAAATAACCATTGGAGTTGTGATGGATTCTCGACCACTGACAATCGTTACATCATGACTGGATATTTTTCTAAAAGGTGTGCTCTAGGAACTATTTTGGGGGAGCTCTGTGGTATGTCTTATGCAGGAGGTCAGGCAGGGTGATTACAATGGTCCCTTCTGGCTTTGGTATCTATCAATCTATGACAATCCAAGGTTTTCCAGGGATCTAACTAGCCCCTGGAAAGTTGTCTGCTTTTTAAATAGCAACATCCAGAACTCCAAAATACCCCCTCTCTCCTCCCCGATAATGAGACCTTAGAATTGGTCTTGCCCCAAAATTTCAAAATTCTCCATGAAAGAGAATTCCAGAAAACAAATGTAGATCAAGCAAAACTTTGTTTCAATTTTGACCTTTTTATTTTATATCATATAGTATAAAATAAAAACAAATTTGAAATAAAAAATTGCTTCAAAATTAAAAAATGAAAACATTTTATTCCAAAAATGTCAAAATGGGGCATTTTGACACGGTTGGAACTTTTTGTCCTGCTTTTTCTCCTGAACAAAATTTGTTGAAATTGACACATTTTCACAAAGCTGCTTCAGATTTGAAAAAACTGCATTTCTCTTAAGGAAAATGGTTTTATTGAAGATTTTCCAGCCAGTTCCAGCAAATAGCTAATTCTCCATTTTATCAAGAGATCCTGGCATCTCAGTTCCATTGGATAGTGTTTTTAAAATTTGGGAAAGCAACAATAGTTATAATTTCCATCTGAGTCATTCCGAGTGAAAAAATGTAACTCACAATTCTATTTATTAAAAGTTTGCACACACACATTAAGAAATGCAATGTATTTTTAAAGTACTTTGTGTCATTTCCAGACTGTCAATGAAAAACAATTTTATGATCTGAGGCAGTACTGAGTGACTTTTTGAGTAAATATTTTCATTTTAAGAATGGTCTAAAGTCCCTCTTTAAAACTTCCACTGAAAGAAGTAAACTATTTCTGTAACCACATGCCTTATGTATAGATGATTCTCACTCACTCTACACTCCTGTATAAAATTCAAAGGTGAGACTGATTTATTATACATGTATTTAAAGCGGTGTCAGCTGGTACCCCCACGTGTTTGTAAAATCAGAGGAGTACACAGCAGCGTATTAGGCTGTGGGACAAAACAGCAGTTGGAATTAAAGAGCATTTCAATAAAATGTCAAATATTTTATATTATTATGCCTATATGGGTGCTTCTGTTCTCTCTGTCTCATAATACAAGATGAACGGATTATGCAATGAAATTGAAAGACAGCAAATTAAAAATTGATAAAAGCAAATATTCTGTCATAGAATGTATAACTAGTCAGTGGAACTCATTGCCACATGAAACCAAGAATGTATCAATATTAAAGGAAGAATTGGTCATATAAGTGTATAACAAGAGTACAGTAGTAGTTCATGCGAAGAAAAAAGAGTTTTGGAAAGTAAATAAGGCATAACGCTTCAGGGTTTATGCCAATTTCTAAAGATTAGGGTTAGAATAAGACCTTGATCAGGGATATGCAAGGTTGCCAGCAGAGGGGTTTTGTGCACTTTCCATTGAGGTATCCCATGCTCACCACTGCTGGAGACAAGATACTTGACTAGATGGATCATAGGTCTGATCCAGTATGGCTATTTCTATATTCCTAGTAAGAAAGTTTAAAAGGCAAATTACTGTGCACTTTAAACTGGCCATCTCTAAGCCTGGTTTTAAAAAACTGATGTGATTGATTTCTGTATACTTTTCTTATTCCTCAAGCACATTTAATTGGAAATTCCAGGCAAGGTCAAAAGTAATTGGGGATTGAATCTTTCTGTTCCAGGGAAGTGAGACACAATTCAAAATTATATCTCTATAAGTCCTATTGTTCTGATAGCATATGAAAAACAATTACTTCACTAGCTTCCATATAGCATTTTGAGGTGGTTATTAGGATGCTTTTTGTTGGGTGGGAACAGAAGACGTAATAAGGCTAACTGACTACTTATTCAATACCTTCTGACAGTGCTAGGACGCCACATATTAAACTCACCTGCAGATGGATGGGACCATTCATCGGAGATACAATTATTATTGGATTAATTATTTTATAGCACCCACAAATGTACTAATTGCTTCTCAGAAGATATAATACCTGTCCAGAACAACTTACAGTCTAAAGCCACAGCCCTTCGTTGGGTTCCACTGGGACAGGCCCTGTGCCCATGCAGAGTCCTATGGCAATTCATGGGGCTTGGCATGACCACAGAAGTCAACGTTAGTGGGTGTTCGTGCAGAATCAAGGCCTACATGATAGGCGACTCAAGGAAAAACACATACCAGGAAGTGGAGGGTTGAGAGAAAGCATATATCTTAGTTCACATTTTTAAAGTGTAATCAGAGTTTCCTTCATAGGCAGTTTTGCAGAAGTGTTTTTGGAATGACTCACGTTAGGTGAGGGTTGAACCTTGACAGATTTTGGAAGGGAGTTTTGAGCATAAGCGATAGCATGTCAAATGATGCTGAGACCTTTTGTGAGTGGAGAGGAAGGGGTGCTGGAGCTGGAGTAATTGGTAGTAAAATAAAGTAACTTGCTAATGTCTGACGAGTCCATCTCGGTGACATGCTGTATACCTCCTACAAGAATGCTCATAACGTGGACCTGTGATAGATGTGACTCATATTGTTCAAATTGACTCGAAACCGATTGTTCATTTTAATTTTTGTATGGCTTTTTGTGAGGAAATATTCAATTACTTGCTTCAATCCTTGTATATGTAACAGTCATGATAGGACCCTAATTATAGCACAAAAATATGTTATGTTTGTGCCAAAGACGAAGAAGATCAAGAAAATTCCAAGCTGATGTTCCTTTACCTTTAATTCATTTCTTTGTATCCCAGTATTGTGGCACCAATGGTCAGCTAAAATCTCCATCTCCGAAGAACCTTAAGATGGAATATTGAACATTTTATTACTGACTAGTCTCTTGTTAGATCGCTATGGAAAACACATTCACGGTTAGTAATGACAGTTGGTAGTAAGGTGGTGTTTCTACATACATTTTGAAGTTTTACAGGAGAAAAAGGAAAACACATTCTGGACCTGGCTGGGATGTGAAACTGCATTTTTATTTTGAGAGAGAGGCCAGAGGAATATTTACAGGTGTGAGGTAGAAAGCCAGTAACATGGAAAAGAATTTATTCTTATGACGGGGGAAAAAACTGTAAAAATGGGTGGGTGTGGGAAAGGGTAGTATGTTTGATTTTTTTTTTCCTATGGTGCTTGGGTGCACCACTGACCTCTACAGAACCTGAAAGGATGCTACAGTGGTTGGGGGCTAGCCTGAGACATGAGGGGCTGGGTTCAATTTCCTGCTTTGCCACAGACTTCCCATCTGACTGTGGGAATGTCAGTTTTTCTGTGCCTCAGTTCCCATCTGTAGAACGGGGTAATAGTACTTCCTTACCTTACAGCAGCGTGCTGGGGATAAGTATGTTAAAGATTGTGATACACTCATATGATGATAATTGGGGCCATGTAAGTACTTACGATAGTTAGAACCTCGGGTTAATTAAAGGTGGATAGATTAAACCACATTTACTTACAGGATTGTTTAGTTCAGCCAAAACTGCATCATTGCCAGTGTTCCAATTACCTTTCTCAGAATGGAAACAGAAACCGCTAGACAAGGAAGATTGGGCCCCATTTTCCTCACAGTGAAAAATAGTAGCACTGGGACTCCATTGTGTGCTCCCTCAGTTGGATTTATAACTGATATAATCCGGATTAGAGAAACAGTGTCACTGTAAAATGCAGACAGCGTCTCTAACATGAGGAGCTGGAACCTGTTGCGGAAGAAAGGGAGGTCTGGTCCTCCCTGTTCTCCTTGCTGCTGTCATGACCCTGACCAGGAAAAGTGGCATAAAGGAGAAGAATTCCAGTATTCTTGAAGCAGACTCCTGGAAGGACTGTGCCTTGAAAAAAATTCCGTAGACTAGGAAAAGGAATTGGGTTCCGAAGGGCTGGAGCAGATGCTAATGTTCATAAGGCTTTACTGTGAAAACCTTTGGATTCAAGCTGACCTAATTGTGCAGTGAATGGTGGTCTGAGGTCTTTTTCCAGCATGGACTGAACTTGATCACCATTTTGGGAGGATAGGGCTAGCCATTACTGTGAGCTTGTGTGGGTTTTTTAATTGTAGCCACCCTCACTTGTATTGAATCCCCAGAAAGGGTGCCAGCAAGAAGGGAAAAGAAGTCACACTGGATCTTTACAGTGCAAGGACTGCTAGTAGCTGCACTGATAAAGGCTCATATGAGCATGTTAAAGTGATCTGAAACTAGCCAAACCAGTGCATCTACAATGGTGGGTTACATTTATATTACAGTCCATGAAATAGAAGATATGTAACTACCGCTTAATCTCTTTATGGGTGTATAATTCAGATTTTGAAAGAAAGTTCTACACTGCATGTGTTTATAAAAAGAACACTGAATCAGGGCTTTCTTTAAATTTATTAATGAGATCATCTGTAGAGCAGACTTATTTTCTTTTCCTGTTTTTCTTTGTTAGAAGCCAAAATACAAAAATTGAGTTTTTGGGGAGGTTTAGAGGTGAATGACCAAGATTTCCCATCAGCATGTGGAACACAATTAACCCATAGGCTGAAGATCACTGTATACTGAAAATAACTTATAGTTTATAAATTGGAAATCTTATATCTCCCACCATCTCAGACACTCTCTTTTTTTCTTCATTTCCTTTCAAGGGTTTCCCTTTCTGTACATTTGTGCCTTTTTATCTTGGTCACATAATTATAATATTTATTCTTTATTAATAACAAAAGCGTACTAGGGACCAGTTTGAAGGCCATTTCCCTGCACTACACCCTAAGTAGATAGTGTAAACGTGAAGAATTGGGTTGAGGGGTGCCACAAGAAGTGAAATGAAGTGAAGTGAGTGGTAAAGTTAGTAAAGATGTCTTGTTGATGTCACATCTTTTGTTTTGGTTCCCTCCCTCTCATCAATTCTGTTAATTCTTCTGTGAGGGGAAAATTAGGGTTTATAGACATCTTGGAAGAAATGCATGTATTAGTGTCTTGCATTTTTTCTTTCTGATGATATCAATCTCTTGATGTTTATTCATTCACTCAAATCATAGTCACAAACCTTCACAACATCTCCACTGTCTGGGCCCAGAACAGTTTGAATGTGAATTCTCTCTCCCCAGTTCCATGGCAAGGTCCATTGCACTGTCCTTTGTTGATTAGCTGATTTTTTTCTTACACTTTTACTGTGCCCATTTTTATGAGTATCACTTTTGCTTCATTAATTCTTTCTTCCTTTATCATCTGCATTCCCTCAAGCATTTTCACTTTTAGCAGGCAACTAGGGACAAAGCTCCTTTAGTTTTCACTGAGTTGAGTGATTTACTGCTGTTGGATAAAGCAACCTGCAACATTTAACCAACATTCTTTGCACTTGAGGGACCAGAACTTGAAATCTTATTATGTAATGATGCTACATTATTAAAAAGTTGGCCTGTTAGATTTGTTCACACTGATAACTTCCAGAAGTTCTTTTTAAAGCAGAATAGAAATAGCATGAAGAATTATTCATACATTATGATCTATCCTGAAAAATAGTCTGGTATCCTATCTACTTATTGATATAATTAAAACTGGATTAGTGGGATGGATTATAGAGTTTTCTAAAGTCATTAGGGAGTTTTCTGTCTCTCTTTCCACCCCCACCCCCCACACCATTTAACTATATTATTGACTGCATTGTGCCAGTGATGTCTGGCTATCCTTTATCCTTAACCCTTTTTTTCTAGTTTGAATACTGTTTTACTGGAGCTGGGCACAGATAGAAAACCTTATTTTACATTCAGATTCCTGATTTAAATTTTAAATCCTTTATAGATTGCAAGTAGGAGGCTGAAATACAAAACAATCTTGTTTTATGGAAATATAGAAATAAACAGTACAATTTTATCTTATGATTTCAGGCTTTATTTAGATTTCCAGGCAATCAGAAGCAAGGATTCCCTCATAGGGAAATGTGTCATGGCAGAAGTTGAGAGCCCAATCAAGCATATTGGGGGCATGTGACAGGTGTTCACTGGTGAAGTACATGGATGTAATTTGTATCTTTGGGGAACAGTCAGTGAGTACATGTGTCCAATGCCAAATTTAGGCTACAAGAACTTTAGGACAGGCAACATGTCTCATTTTTACTCTCTAAAGCACTACATTAATTTATAATGCTATATAAAAATGTTGTAATAGTACATTATATCAGTAGTGCAGGGATTTTGTTTTTCTGTGTAGTGTACTTTCCGTTTCTTTCTAACCCCTCCTTTGTTGTGATGGAAAGAAACAATTAGGTAACCTGGTTTCATGAAATGCTGAGAGACAAATGATGATTATTGTAGAATCTCTACAATCTAGATGGAAAAGGCCTACAAGAGCAGCTAGTCTATCCTTCCGTGCAATGCAAGTTGGTTTTGTCCTGTCTTTGAATGACCCAAATGCTTGGGCTTCCAGCGTTTCCCTTCAAACTAATAGAGGTTACATGTATTAAGTTTATTAAATCATTCCTCATAAACCAGTCCCTCATTTGCAATAACATTTTTCCTCATACATTTTTGAATTTCTTGTGGTTTCCCAAGTATTGAGTTGCCCAGAACTGAATGTGGTAAGTGCAGCTCACCGATGCCATATCTAATCTATAGATTAGATAGTTTTTCAGGCCCTACTTGACAAAGCCCTGGCTGGGATGAATTAGTTGGGATGTGGCCTCTTTACTCCCAGCTGGCAGAAAGCAGGAAAGTATTTCTTACTAAGCATGTTGTATGTTCCATTATTTAATAAAACCTGTCCTAAGGAAAGAGATTTGAAACCTGACCCAAGTGTCTGAATCTTATTTGGACTGCTCCAGATGATGAATGTGCTCACAGGCCTACATGGGACTACTCACACACTTACATTTATGCATGTGCTGAAGTTCACTGCTGCATTGGGGCTTTATACTCTATCAGCTCCCTGGTGTATAGGATACCTCCGCTTGTGCAGCTTGGAATTGTGTTGGCTTCCTTTTGTGGGTGTGTGTTATATATTGAAAGTTCATGTCACGCTTGGGTCTCTTTTGGCATTACTGCTTTCCATTTAATTTCTTCCCATTGACTCTGTCTGTGTTTCTTATTGTTTTCCCCAGATATATTAGCTTGCATTTATCCTGGCTGTATCTTACTTTATTACCTACCAGTATTTCTGCATCTCTATTATTTCTTTTTTCACTGGTATTTCCAATACCTCCCAATTTAGGATCTTCTGTGAATTTCATCAACATGTTTTTTACCCTCTCATCCAGATCATTAAAAATATTAAATAAAACTGGTTTGCACCAGTGACTCGTCCATGCCTATGGTAGCCACCTGAAAATGTCAAGGTCAGGGCAGGCTGCAAAAGGAGAGCAGATTCTCCCAAACTGGTCTAACACTGCAGTAAATTCACCAACCAGCCACAAACAGTGCTTCTGCTCTCCCACACTGGTTATCTAAAAGCTAAAAACAAGAAGCTACACAGCCCCCTTATTGCATTTAAGTCTGAGGCTCCCAATCAGCCACTAGGTCCTGTAAAGAGATAAATTATTAAAATTCTATGCTCTTTATCAAAAAGTTCTCCTGACCCAAAGGATGGGTCTCAGTCCTTTGTTTCATAGCTTCAGTTGTAGATGTAGATCCAGAGGTAGGAAGCAGGAATGAAGACAACATGGGATAGAGCAACTGTTTTTTATGTCCCTTTTATGGCTTATGGAAATTCACAGAAACAAGATGGAATCCATGGAATCATCTGGGCAGGTCCTGGTTACTTATAAGGTGTAGCTCCTGCGTTCTTTTCCTGGGTTTAGTGTACTTTTGAGTTCCCTCAATGGGCCATTAAACAGGCTTATTGCTGCTGCCATACTGTCTGGGTGTCGCCTAGAAACACAGCACAAGCTGAAATACAGATATATCAAACATATCTGGAACACCGTACAAAACTGATACATACATATGAACAATATCTTACATACTTAGCAAATTATAACCTTTCTAATGGTACCTAACATGGCATATCTGATAAGAATCATTGTAATTTTAGAATTTTGCTATTAAATCATATTCTAAAGGGTTCCCCCTCATCCAGACAGCATCACAGCCCCACTGTTCATGTCCCCACAACTCTATACATTGTGACTTATCGTTAGTCTTTCATTAATGCCTTTCAGCCATTTTTCAATCCATTTGAAACTGGTCATAAAACCCAACCACAGAATCTGATCTGCAAGTACATTCTGAACATCGCTATTATGTAGAGCTGAGGAAATATCATCTAAAAGATCTGAAATGAAAAGCTATTGGATTTTCATTAGGTTTTCCCTCAGGGAGAAGATAACCATTGGTCCTGAGGAAGGGAGGATATTGAAGGAAATAGGGGAAGGTTAAAGGTGTGTGAAGGAAAGTCAAGAATTTTCTTCCATTGTGGTTCAGATTTGGGTTGTGATTCAGACCTCTCTTGGAATTGGAGTTAGGATAAAAACATAAATCTCAGATTCATACTTAACCTGCATCCAGAACTGGACACCCATTTCCAGTACTAACATTTGCGTCTCAACTCACAACTCAAAAAAATATGGTACCTTAAATCAAAGAAGGTAGAAGAGTATCCACTGTTGCTAGTTAAACCTCCAGTGTAACATGGAGTGTAAGTCTCCGATTAATTAACTTCTGTTTAAACTAGAGCATAACTTTTAGAAACATGGCCAATCTTAATTTAAAATTTGCCAGAAAATCCACTACAATCCTTAGTAATTTGTTCCAATGGTTAATTACTTCTATTGTTAACAACGTGTACCTAATTTGTCTAACTTCAGTTTCTAGTCATTGGATCTTGTTATACATTTGTTTGCTGGGTTGAAGAGCCCATTATCAAATTTCTATTCCCAATGCAGATACTTATAAACTTTGATCAAGTCACCCTTTACCTTCTAGAATTCTTGGCATCAATCTTCACTGTAGACCATGTTAGGGAGATTCTCACATCTGAACCATTCTTTTTAGGAGACATATCTGAGGAACCGTCCCAGATTGAGGTGTCACTAGAGAATAGGCTTTGGAAAAAATTAATAAATTAGACTGTAATAAGTCACCAGGACCAGATGGTATTCATCCAAAAATTCTGAAGGAATCAAATATGAAATTGCAGAACTATTAATTGTGGTATGTAACCTAACGCTTAAATCAGTCTCTGTACCAGAGAAGTGGAGGATAGCTATGTGACACTGATTTTTAAAAAGGGTCCAGAAGTGATCCTGGCCAGTAAGCCTAACTTCAGTACCAGGTGAATTGGTTGAAACTAGAGTAAAGAACAGAATTATCAGACACATAGATGAACGTGATATGTTGGGGAAGAGTCAACAGAACTTTTGAAAAGGGAAATCATGCCTCACCAATCTATTAGGTCAACAAGCATGCGGACAAGGGTGATCTGATGGATATAGTTTACTCGGACTTTCAGAAAGCCTTTGACAAGGTCCCAGCCCAAAATCTCTTTAGAGAAGTAGCAGTAGGGGTATAAGAAGGAATGTCCTCTAATGGATCAGAAACTGGATAAAATACAGGAAAAACTGGTAGGAATAAATGGTCAGTTTTAACAATGGAAAGAGGTAAATAACAGGGTCCAACAAGGATCTGTGCTGGGACCTGTGTGGTTTGAGTATATCAAGATAAATAAATGTGCACCTTTCTGTGAAATGTATAGCATGTCTGGGGCTATGAGACACTATTGCTTAATATTAGTGGAACAATAGCTGGACATTTCTATTACAGCCCTGTACTTGCAAAGGCAGCAATTTTATTTTACAAGAAAATAATTCTTAAGTAGAAATACTTTAAAATGTCAGGGTCAAAAGATAATGGGATAACTCTTTAGTTACATGGTAACTATACCAAGCATACTCAGTAAATGCCCTGTAATTACACAGTAATTACAGGTATTACCAGATTAATTAGCAATCACTCTTAGTAGATCCAAAGTTAATGATGTCGTTTAAAAAAAAGTCACAGTTGTTTTCATTAATCAGTGAGCATCCATTTTGTGATGTCTTTTGCAAAACTTTATGGTTTACCTACACCTTTTTGGTTGCTTGTCATTAACTCTAATTTACTTTTAGCTCTTTAGTTTTTCGACTTTAAAAAAAGTGTTGTGGTAAGCATGGTAATGCACACACCTTTGACGTGCACATGAGTGCGTAATGACTGTCAGTAAAAGGCAAACAGAATTTTAAAAGATAACCTGAAATAGTTCAATTTTACTAAGTAATTATTGCATTTATATTTAAAAATGATCTTTATCTTAATTCCGTTTTAGACCTGTCAGAAAGTGAGTCTTTGAGTGACAGGGAGCCGTAGAAGTTTAGGATCGTACCCAACCCCCAGTTCTGTTTCTGAAAGAGCACAAACAATCAGTGTGAAGGTACGTCTACACTGCGATAAAAACCTGCAGCACCAAGGCTCAGAGCATGGCTCAATTCACTCAGGCTCATGAGCCTTAGGCTGCAAGGCTACAAATAGCAGCATACGTGTTCGGAATCACGGCTGGCGCCTGGGCTACAGCCGGAGCCTGAATATCTACGCTGCAATTTTTAGCCCTGCAGCCTGAGTCCGCTGACTTGGGCCAGCTACACCATTGGCCAGGTCTTTGACTGCAGTGTAGACATGCCCTGAGAGGCAGACGGTGGGTTAACTTGACCTGTATGTCACTAACATGCAGAGAGCAACATCCCGTTATCCAGTTAGTCTCTCCTCGAGTAGTCCATCACCAGACCGAATGGTGTAAAGAAATTCCAGAAATAGAGTGAATGTTTTCTAAAGCCATAGAAATAATGAAATATTCAGTTCATCAATAAGACTTTGTGTGTGAATAGAAAGGCGTTGTTGTTTCTACTAGATGGACTGTCTTACACTCCCAGCTCTGCTAGATGACTACATTTAAAATGCTTTAAAAAAATAAAACAACCAAGTGTGGGTACTTCCTGGGTGTAGTTTTAAAGCTGAAGTCTATTGAACCTGCATTTCCTAAACATGCAAAGAACAAAATTATAAATAGGAGGTTCCCTCTGTCTTTCATTGTTCAGTGACAAAACAGCTTATGAAGCTGATAATCCTTCCCCCAGATAATGTTAAGACTAACATAATGTTCAGCTGAGTAGCTCTACGCTATTGACGTTATTAAACTATATAACAACAGCAGCAGGTCTGATATAATAATCATATAAGATA
The DNA here is from genome assembly GCF_026122565.2 of Emydura macquarii macquarii. NCBI lineage: Eukaryota > Metazoa > Chordata > Testudines > Chelidae > Emydura > Emydura macquarii. The sequence goes on from NW_027130976.1 coordinate 442,779, forward strand.
CATGGTCAATTTGGAGAGATTATTTCTCTTCTAGCAGATTAACAATGAGACATTAACATGGGGAATTCCAGGTATCGGTGGATCACCTAGTTTCCACTGCTAACACTAAAGCAGAATGCACTTGTGTATGTGGAAAAACTCCTGTTCCTAAACAAAAGGATTAAAATGACAAATGTGAGCAGAGTAGATAGCAGCAGAAAAAATGTAAGTCAAAACAGCTACACATTCTTTGAATGTTAAAAGAAATAGGGCATACCAATTGTCCTCCTGGTTTGATAACACTATGGACCTGATTCTCCATACTGCCCAAATGCAACTTGGTACATGGAACGGGGATGTGTGTCAGGGAAGAAAAAGGGAATTTTATACACTCTTTATGCATCCTCTTTTTGGCAGCTGGCTGGAGGCTGCTTCAAGTCACAGATTAGAAAAGCTTCAGATCTGCTTTAACATGGTCCTGCCTGTCAAGAGGCTGTTATGGCAACTAGAAATATTTGGCTGGCTCATGTCCCTTCATGGAGGTGGAAGGGGGAGATGGGGAACACTGGTGGTTGAAGATTTGGTATAGTGGTGCTACATCACCTTGGGACTCGATGCTGAGGGATGGCTGTGCTGTGTTTTACAGCCCCTTTGCATTGGTGGAGTGGCACAAAGGGGCTGTCGCAGAATGAAGATTCATGTCCTATGTTTCCTTGGGATGCAAGAGACCTGCTTTGTGAAGTGACCATAGGGCAGTTGTATCTCAAGCTGACAGAACTTTAACTGTCATGGAGGGTCTTAGGCTTCTGAGAGAGAGTGTGAACTACCCTACCTATCAAAGTTCCCTCTTGTTTCATCCATGTAGCATGAATTCTGAGTGGTTTAGAAGAACTTCTGCCCTTCTCGATACTAAAGGGGAGGCACCTCTGTGGAGGCCACATGAAGATGGAGCTAGAGCAAAATAATAATGGGCTAAGCCCGCTAGAAAGCGATGGGACACACACACAAAGGACTCTAACTAGCCCAGCTGTCAGTTCATGGTTAAAAAATGTAGCAGATACTTCTGTTCAAATGTTTAAGGATCCCAACCTCAATAGCAGAAATAAATAAAAGGCTGCACAAAATAAAACTGCCCAGTTTTAGAGATAAACGTCCTTATGTGCTAATGATCTAGAAAGAGAAGTAATATGCATATTACTGAGGTGAGACTTCAGAGTTGCACATTTCCAGGGAGACACTCTAGAATGAGACTGAGCCCAAGAGACTGCAGTCTTTTCAGGATAGTGAAAGAAAAGGTCTCTCAAATATCAAGAAACATATTTTATAACCAGAAAAAACTATGATGAATGGGGTAATAATATTCCACCCTGCCTTTGAAGATAAGTGGTATGGACATTATTGCTTATTTGGACACTGGAGCAACTGTATCACTCATTTCTGAGAGGTTGTCAAAAAAATTGAAGACTTTAAATATATGACCTTTTACAGGAATTACTTCAACAATAGCTTATTCTACTGAGTCAACTATAGTTGATGTTATAACAATGCATTTCACTTTGAGAAATGCAAATTTAGTACCTAATTGTGAGATTTAATCCAGTGTGTGCTGGGAAATAATCTCCTAAAAGTTCGGTGCCTGCTAAAACATTGTGGGTTCCTGCTAAAACCAAACATACTGTTCCAAAGTTTAAAATGTTAGGAGGAAAAAAAGAGACATAAAATTGAGGGTGGGGGGAAGAGATTAAATGGTCTTGTTTAATGCAGATGCTGCTGGTAATGAAAGAAAAGGCTTTGCAGGCGTCAGGCAGTGAAATCTAGATCTGTTGGGTCCAGATGATCAGTCAGCTTTTGCTAATGTGCCTAGAAAAGTTATGGGAGTACTCATTTGCATGCACAAAATTCTACGTCTATGGATATAAATCAGGCAATTGCTAATCCAAATACCACTTTTTGTGAGCACAGTTATACAATGTGTGCACAAAAACAGGTACCTACAAAGAGGCATTTTAATTGACGCCCAGGGAAACTGTAGCTTATACTCTGCCATCTTCCAGGTAAAGACTGAAAAGGAAAAAGACTCTTACTGAGAAGGGATAATATAAAAGCCAGCAAATTCTGTGTAGGTATCCAAATATGTATGAGAGAGACAAAAAAAAATCCTATACTGAACAAAATAAGAATGCTTTTTTCTTTTGACAATAAAATGTGAAATAACGAAGGAGATATCCCTTGTGGTGGGTGATGAATGCCTTGTGTACCTTCAGCTGCTGAAGGAGATGTTTAAAAAGATTTGCTGAAAAAATTGTTTATTAAAACAAGTGGTTTGGTCCCTCACTTGTCGTCTGTGGGCTTTGCCAGATGTATAATAATATCTAAATTCTTGGGTAAACTCCAGCTTTGTATGAACTGGTGGAATTAAATGATGTCACCTGAAAAGATAAGTACTCATTGACAGCCCCTTAGATTTTCTCTGTCAAAGTAGGTATGGGAGTGCCTTAGTCTTATCCAAAGGCTACTGACAAATGCATTTAGATAATGAGTGCAAATTAGTAACTACTTTTGTACGTCAGAAGGGATCATACCATCTTGATGGCATGCCCTTTGGGTTAATAAATGTGACTGGAGTGTTTTATAGATTAATGAATACTGTCTTACAAGGATTAATTTAGAAAAATTTCTGTTGTCTGTTTACATGACGTTACACTAATATTGCGTAGTTAACAAAAGCATTTGTAAGGATACTTTAAAAAGAATCATAAAATCCGACGCAGCTCACACATAAAGTAAGCAAATTGCCAAAGAAAATTAATTTCTTTGGATATCAGGTCATAATTTCAGAAATGACAGGATTTCCTACAAGAGATGAAAGCAGTGACATTTCTATTAAAAACTAGAAAGATATAAAATTAACATGGCACACGTTAAATGGATTAAAAGCTGACTAACTGATAGGCCTCACAATGTAATTGTAAATGGTGAATCATCATCAAACGGGTGTGTATCTAGTGGGGTCCAGTAGGGAGCAGTTCTTAGCCCTATGATATTTAACATTATTATTAATGACCTGGAAGAAGACATAAAAATAATCACTTTTAAAGTATGCAGATGACAAAAAAAAACTTGGGGAGTGGTAAATAATGAAGAGAACGGATCACTGATTCAGAGCCATCAGGATTCCTTGATAAACTGGGCATAAGCGACAATGCAACAATATGGCTAAATATGAATCCGGGAACAAAGACTATAGGTCATATTACAGACGAGTAACTCTATCTTGGGTGCAGAGAGGCTGAAAATCAATTGGTGGTTGTGGTGGGTAATCAGCTGAACGTGAGCTTCCAGTGTGGTGATGTGGCCAAAAGGGCTAATGCGATCCTTGGATGCATGAACAGGGGAATCTCAAGTAGGAGTAGAGAGGTTATTTTACCTATGTATTTGGCGCTCGTGCAGCTGCTGCTGGAATAATGCATCCAGTTCTAGTGTTCACAATTCAGGAAGGATGTTGATAAATTGGAGAGGGTTGAGAGAGGAACCGGGAAAATGATTAAAGGATTAGAAAACATGCCTTACAGTGATAGACTCAAGGAGCTCAATCTATTTAGTTAACAAAGAGAAGGTTAAGGGGTTACATGATTACAATCTGTAAGTAACTATGTGGGGAACAAATATTTAATAATGGACTCCTCAGTCTAGCAGAAGAAGATCTAACACACTCCAACAGCTGGAAGTTGCAGCTAGATAAATTTAGACTGGAAATAAGGTGTACATTTTTAACAGTGAGAGTAATTCATCTTTGGAACACTCATCAAGGGCTGGGGTGGATTCTTCATCACTAGCAATTTTTTAAAATCCAGATGGGATGTTTGTCTAAAAGACAGGCTCTAGGAATTATTTTGGGGAAGTTCTGTGGCCTGTTTCGTAGAGGAGGACAGACTAGATGCTCACAATGATCCCTTCCAGCTTTGGGATCTGTGAATCTATTCAGCTGTGTGACATCCTCCATTGTTAAAAGAAATCCAATTATTTTTAGGAGATGATCTGACCATTTAAATTTGCACAAAACTTACTCCTTTTATGTAAACTCCACAGCTGAAATAATTTCTTACTATTTTGGGGAAGGGTTGATCCTGGAGAACAAGTAAAACACCTGTTAAAAAATATCCAACACTGAATCTCTGCAATTGTTTCAGGGTTCTTGAGGCCCAGGGGTTTGTTTAACAGGCTTTCTGCAGCTGAAGGGTTTTCAGTAGTGGGAATTTCACAGATTCCAAAGAAAGCTATGGCATCATAGAGTACCGAAGCCACTGCTACAAGCCATTTGCATATTTCTGCCCATGTTTAGGACCATCTTTTTTCCACAGTTCTTTGCCATGGTTGATTTTGCAGACTGGCCTAAATAGTCATGAAATCATTGGAATTTGATTTTCAAATAAATGATCAATCTAGGAGTGCTAGACAGAGAACTGGAATCTTGTCTTTTACTGCAAGACAACAGAAAACTATTCAGTATCTACCTTTACCTACCTGGGCGTTCAGCACTGCAGTGTGGAAGCACTAAGCCATAAGAACTTACACCGAATCGAACAGAACAGACGGCTAACTGGAATAGCATCAAATAATACATGGAACCGAATGGAACACAGCCTCTGCCTAGCATTTGTTTTCTCCCTCTTCTAAGGGACAACCTGAAAATATCCCAAGGGCGGAGGCAGGTTAGGCTGAGTAAGGTCCATTGTGAAATTCGTTCCCCCAGAAACAGAAGACTGTGGAAATTCCAAGGCAGCGCCAATGGAGAGAGAGATGACATGTTCGCATGTGCTATAGTTACAGCAAGACCTGTGAGATCTCCTGCAGTGAATCTGTTATCTGCCACAGCATTTAAAGTACTGATAGAGGGGATGTATTAAATAATGTTACTGCTAGAAGGTGTTAATGGACACCAGCAATCACAGACCTATGCCAATGGATTGGTGTACCCTTCCTTCAGGCTAAATGAGGAAGCATTACATGCCCCTTTGTTTAGTGATAGCTGAAATGCAATAGGAGTCACTGACTAAGGCATGGGCAAGCATGGCAAGGCCATGGCAAGCCATGGGGCCCAAAGGGCTTCCCTGGGGATTGATTGCAAATGCAGGGGCTGGAGTATAAATTGGTTGAAGCTGTGTGTGCCTGCATGTAGGTGAAAAGAAGCAAAAATCTAGGAGAGAAGGCTAGCAGGCAGCAGGAAAAATAGGGATGCCTGGTCTTGGGAGGAAGCCAAGAGACAGAGCTTCTGTTAGGCAGAGTACTTGCTGAAAAGGCAGACTTAGATTTCTGAACAAGGAAACTGCCTCCTGTTGTATGTCCTCTGCCGTGTTCCGGGAAACAGGACTCTGTACATGCCTTGTAAATGATCATGATTTAACCAAAGAAATACCCGACTCCTATTATGAATCTCTCCTCCTAATGGAAACAACCCGGCAAAGCCCTGAATATTGGCTAACTGCTCCGGCTAAAAGGGGCATCTGAGTCATACAAACATGAAAAAAAAGAAATTTAAGATAACAAAGATAACTTTGTGAATTCCAAAGCCAAAGAATCCAACCTCAATCTTTCTTTTTCAAAGTAGAGACAGTAGCCCTTGAAACTAGACAATGCAGTTACAATCAATCATTGATTACCAGAGAGATATGAGAGCTCTATGTCTTTTATATTCCATCTGTAGATTTAATACCAAGAAGGAAGCCTTTATTTAAAAATGTGAAGTTGTACAGGAAACCTAAGCTTTCTAAATTTCTCTAACCTACTGTAACAGTCGTGGCATATGAATTATCTTCACATCCATCCACATGTCTACTTGAATGCTGGGGATGATGTTCAAAATCCTAGGACAGACTACCAAAGAAATGTAGAGGGGACATCTCTTACAATCCAGTTCCAGTAGAGAAAGCAGCAAATCTCTTTCCAGCATTTCTTCACTGGGCCTGTTGACTAGTATGTATTTAAATGTAAGATGACATCGCAACAACAAAATCTTAATATGAAATCCAGTTTGAGACATAGCTGGGAAGAATTAATTAACAAGCTGCTTGAGATGGAAGGAAGCTTCCCTGAGTCATATCTAGCTCATGCCACAGCACTGTGGCAGAATTGATTTCATTCTCCTCATCGATGGGTATCCAGTTTAGCCCATTAGGAAACCCTGGATTCTACAATTTCTAGCTATGTTTTGGTAATTCCTTCCATAGTGCCTCCTGATTTCCTGACAAATACACATTTCTAAGGCTGCGGCAGAATGAAAGGCGTTTGCCATAGTAATGTTTTTCTGGATATAAATTTTGTACCCACAAAACATTTTAAAAATAAATATTTACTGTTCCAACAAAGGAATAAAGAACTTGCTATTTCAAGACAAAGCCACTTCCTCTTTGGAATTTTTGTACATAGTCTGTGTAATGAAGAAATGAAGAAATAATTTAAATTTGTACTCTAATAAAAGCTCTGCTTTTGAAAATTAGGTCTCCTGTATTTACAATGCTTTGGGTATTGGTTAATGTGTAGGCAACTTTTGATTTAATTATGTACCATTTGAAGCTAACATAGCTATTTTTCCCTCAGAGGATTACAGCTAGTTGCAGAGCCACTGTCTTTAAAATCAGGGACTGTTGGACAACTCTAAAAATCATTTTCTTGTGAAAACAATTCTATTGTTAAGTAATCTGGTAGAGCTTTTTCATTGGTAATCTTTATAAATGATATTGATTTTACCATTTCTGCTTTTACAGTTAGGATTTTGGTATTGAATGAGGTTGAGTAAGGTTTCTGCTTTCTTTGAAGAAGTTCAGAGGGCTGTAGTTAGCTGGAATTGCTGCCTCTTCCTAATAAAGCACCAGCTTATTGTTATGTATTTAAATAAGCTGTTTCTTTTTTCAATTATCAGTTTTCCCCAGAAGTCTGTAACAGCTCCATTTTACCCCTCCATACTTTGATTTTAGACAGCTGCCAGAATTAGTATTTTACAAAGATCTGAGCTCATGGAGTGCAATGTAATGCAGAACAATTGTTCCTCTATTTTTGAAATTGTGTAGGGATGGAGTTTGAATACCAGCTGAAAGGAAGAGCCTTTTGTACCAAGTGCCAGCCAGCCTTAGCCAGCTGGATAACCTAAAAAGGTTTCTATTGGCAGACAGCCTGAGTGAAGGCAAGTCAGAGGGGAACATGCTGGTTATTGAATTTGTAAATAACTAAGCAGCTCACCAAAGGAAGCTTCCTCTGAATAGGATGGAAAAGCTATCCTGACAATGTTTCCCTCAGTCCTGCCAACCCACATGCCTATGCAGGAGAGACAAATAGTGGAGTGGTTCTCTGCTTTTCCTCTTATCTCTTTTTGCTTTACACCCTGCAGGATTCAGTTTCATTGAATAAGCCATTTCATTAAAATTAGATTGTCTGTGAAATGAAATGTTAACATCTGGCAGATGGCTCGTAAAACAAAATCTAGGGAGCCACCTGGATTTTAGGATCTGAGTTACCTGAACTGACAGGAAACTTTACTAGTATTGCTGCTATTATGTGAAACTTGCTTGGGAAACTTGAAGTGAAACCAGTTTTACAGATGTTAGGCTTTCTGTAAAGCATAGCATGTTGTCTAAATGTATGGGAATGGTGATGGCCTCATGAAAGAGAAGATTGACTTGTAGCGTGGAAATTTACTAGACACACAGAGTTCATCCGAATGGCTGTTTCTTTTGGGATGAGCTAGGTAACTGAGTCCTTGTGATCTTCGATATGAAATAGGTCTCCAGAGTGGCCATTTGCAAATAGGGACTAATGTGCCTTTCTTCCCCCCAACACGAGGATGGCACTGTGCCAGCAAGGAAGGCTGATGTTGAATCACGAATCACCCTATGCCAATTTCCCTGGGAAGTCTCAATTCCCATTTTGATTCCATTCCTATCAAGTTGTGAAACTGCATTAGTGCAGGAAATACTGCATCTACGTTTGTAAAATTTAGTAAAGAAACATAGTAGATGGAGGGTGAATTTGTTCTGAATAACATCAGTATGTACTTAGAGTTTTTAATTAGTGTTTTCTCCTCAAAAACACAATCCAGTGGGGGCAAACTCAGTTTTTAAAATAATGAAATTTGGAGTAAACCTCTCAAGCTCTATAAGAACTATATCCATGCTATATCCCTTGAGAGGTGAGTCTTGTACCATTTCTTCCTCCTTAATTAGTGCTGTTTAACCAACTCACTATTAGAGGAAGTGTCATTTATGGATTTGTATTTGCAGGTTATGAGCTACTAGGTGGTAGGAAAGATTAAACTTATATGGGTAAATATAGCTAGCTTTTCTAGATTGTTCAGTGTTGTCTATTATTGTAGTATCCAAAGTCTGAGATAAAACGCCTGGTTTTGTTTTATTGTGGTGATTGGTTTTTTCCAGAGAAATTCCTGTTTCACTTGTAGCTTGTCATTTGTTATTTCAAAAACTTTACTTCAGGAGTTTGGAGTGTCTTGTTAGACTTGTACATCTTGAGTTTATGTGTATGAGTCGTAGTAAAGTGCAGTGATTGCTTAAAAACACTATAGTTATTTAAAAGAGATGACTTTGATTGTGTGTTTTTTGTTCCCATCACAATAACACTTTGCAGGTGATTATTAAATTAGAGATTTTCTTTGTTTTTCCACCAAAAAAAAGAAACCTTTTCATGTCAGCGCCAATTATGAGTGGTAATTTTTCACATTTTACAAAAGAATTTTCTGTCCTATCTCCACGCCCTCCGAAGTAAAGAAGGGCTTTGACACTCTATGACAAGGAAGATTTTTTTTTTTGCATACACAGTGCTTTTGACTTTTCTTTAAAAAAATCTGTTGACTCTATTGAAATGTGACAGGGCAATATTTAACCTGAATAGAGTCATGTTGACTCCTCTTATTAAAACTGACAGTTAAGGACATTTCTCTCTTTATTCCTTCTGATACACACAGACAAGTCTTCACTGCTAACTAATATACAAAATCAAAAACAAAAAAATACAGAGTGAGGAGATGAGTACCTTATAAACAATATATGAATGACAATTGCAAGTTTAATCTAGCAAAGAAACCTTTTTTTATCCTTTAAGAAAATTAAAGCCCTTTCAAATTAGCTTGATATATGAAGACAGGCTGACATCATTAATTTTCAAGTATTCATTCTTCCTTTTTCCCTTGCTCACTCTCACAGACGTATATTGTTGATAAGTTCTGGGTAGGACCACAGCGACACCTATAGCTAACCATGGAGTTTGCTTTGGCTAGAGTGGGAGGAGCTAAAACCATTAGTCTCAGATCTCTTCTTCCTCTTTCCTACCTGCTTTGTTTTTTATTTTGTTTTGGTTTTTGTTTCCCCCTCCTCTCTCTCTCTGGCTAAAAGAGCTGGTGCTACTGACAGCAGGCTGCTTCTCCTTTCCTTATGTAATGGTTGCTTTGTTCTTTGACTCAGAATGTAATGTAAACTTGCACTGTACATTTTGTGGTGCCCTGATCTGCAGGAAGGAGCTCCTGAGTGAGGTGTACATCTTGTTTTTCCTAATCCTGCATACTGAAGTCTCCAAAAGCTGGAAAGGTCAAAGTAATTGCTTGTAGTGCCTTACATCCATAGGCAAAGAGGTAACAAATAACGTGGCAACAATGTAGGGGTCTGCTAACATGGGGTACTTTTGCCTATCTCTCTTCATATACTCTGCTGCTATACAGTTTGGAAATTCTTGTGGTAACCATTCTTCCCACTCACTGCAGCTTTGTCATAAAGCTGTAACCATCTTTACTGTTTCCTCCCAACCACATATATTTCCATATAGCAGAACTCTTTTATGCATTTATCATAGAAGGATCAGCTGAGTACCTACGTCAAATTTTCTAGATACTTGTGAAGAGTTCTGCAGCACCCAAATGAAAGCTAACTATAACTGCAGTGCAAAATGTTATTCTTTTGTCCGTAGAGGTAGTAAAGCTACATCCTCTTTCACTAACAAATTACTCAAGGAGAGGAAAAATACTTCAGTTGTTCAAATTCTGCTTCGGCCTGAAGACTGCAGACTTGACTTTGGAATTAACCGAGGTTCCTTTGGATAAGACACACATATCCACCATAATGCATGACTGTGAACTTCCTGTCAACTCATTTAGCTAAAGGTATATACAATCTGAAAGGTTAATTTTGGCTTTTGTTAAAGAGGGCCTCCTAGCCTGAGAGAGAGAAGCATAGGGGGAGCAGGGAAGGTTTAATTGGAATGTTTCTATGCTCCTTCTTTAATTCATGGCAGCTAGTAACTCTCCGTATACAGGCCTAGAAACTATTTGTTATCTCTGGAAGGTAATCTACTTCAGAGTAGGATTAGTTCAGAGTATGTGGTCTGAAACTCTAGGTGTGTGAGCACTAAGTACTCATGCAACAGAAATTCTATTCTTAACCTTATCAGATGTGTTTGTTGCACATAGAGTACCTTCTCTTTCGAAGGCTGGGGTAAAGCTTTGAAGGAGATGGAGCAACCTTATGAATCCTTTCTCCTCCCATCATTCACTACATTTGAGAGGGAAAAGTCAGATGAATATTTTGTGCTAGTCCTAGATGAGTTTGGAAGAATTTTATAATGCCCCGAGTCAGACAATTCAGACTTTTACAACAAATGGTCTACTGCACTACATGTCAACCTAGCAACACACCTGCATTTGGTGCATACAGATACATTCTCATGGGAGTGACAGAAAGATTATCAGATCATCAGCAGTATATTTGAGGAAATCCTGCCAAAGCAAGATAAATCATGACACTCACGGGCATCAATGGAGAAGATTGAAAGAAGAAACACAAGACTGAATACTATGGATTATAGAATTAATGATGTTGAATGACCTAAAAATCAAACTGAACTTCGGGTACAAAATTGAACTTTCCTAGTGGGAGTTAGATTGCAAAATAAAGCTGTGATTAAAAGTAATGTTTTGCTGGAGAATCATGCTGACTTCCAAATTTGTGTGTGTTACTCATCTAGTCTGGGTAAGAAGCTCCACACCTTGTTGCATATGGAAATGTATAGTCTACACTAAGTTGTTTAAATATAAAAGATAATATAATATTTGTGTGTGGCTACACTTACACCATCCCTGTACATAAATAAGATGAAGGACACAACATGGGTGGAATAATTACTGCATCTTTTACAGACAGGAGCAAATGAGAGCAAGTCCTAGGACTGGTGAAAGACAAGAAGAGGGGAAACGATACATTCTTGATAGAGCAGAGGCCGTGATTTAATTCCAAGCCAAACTCTGTGCAATATTATTTTTATTTTTCATATTTATATTCCTGTAGCACCCACAGGTTCCACTTGTGATCAGGGCTGCACTGTATTAAGTGCTGTATAAACACTTAAAATCACCATTCCTGTCCAAAAGAGCTTAATATTGAATTTAAGATACAAGAAGTGAATGTAATAAAGAACCAGAGGGTGGATAAATATAACCATGATAAGATTACTGTACAACTAAAAAACAAACAAAAAAACCCGATCCTTTCGGAGATCCCGAGTTACTGAAAAGAATCTGAATGAAACTCTCACAATACAATGTAGAATATGCTTTGTTGGAAGGTAAGGCAAGTTGTGTTAAAAAAAAATTGTGATTGTGTTGTACTTTCCTTAAAAGTTCCTGGAGGAAAATTGTAAAATATGTGGCTCCTATTCCCACTGGAGTTCACTAAATGTAAAGAGATTTGTATGCATTGAAAATGCAAACTACAGTTTGTTCATAACCCAAATGGGTGACTCATCTGCAAACATGGCTTTGACTATTGTTTTTAAGCTAATGATTTACAAATGTATCTCTCTACTCTGGACCCATCTTCCTCATCCAAAGTAAAATCTTGGCCTGTCTTTCTGGTATCTCTTCATGAAGATCCAGCCACCAGCTGAAACTTCACCTGGCCAGACACAAGCACCTAATGTTTCTCCCAAAGCCTGCCCCTCAACCTCCTGATTTTTCTCATGGTAAGCAACACCACCATTCTCCCTGCTGCTCAGACTCATAATCTTGACTTTATTATTTAAAAAATCCCACTCCTTTGGCACACATCCAGACTATATCTAAATCTTGCCACTTCTTCCTGCACAGCATTTGCTGGATTTTGTGTTTCCTGCCTTCTCACATTTCCAAAACTCGACTCAGCCCTAAGCACCTATCTCTTTGACTAATATAATCTTCTCTCCTCTGGCCTCTATGCCTGCAGCCTCACTCCCCTCATTTCCAGTCAAAATGTGGTTGCTAAGATCAACTTCTTGACTCATTGGTCTATGTTAAACCCTTATTTAAGGTCCTCCATTGACTTATCCTCTTCTATGGCATCAAACAAAAACATATTGCCCTTCTTTTCAAAGCCCTCTATGAGGGTGAGTTAATTTAAATCAAAATGATTTAACCCACTCTTTTTAATCATTATTTTAATGAGCAAGCAGGAAACCTTGATTTAAATAATTGATTTTAATCATGTTTTGTCTTTACACTTTTTAGTTATTTTTCTAAAGAAAGATTGCTTCTTATTGGTTGGTAACCATTCAAAAAACAACAAGAGTCCTGTAGTACCTTCAAGACTAACAAATTTGTGCAGGCATACGTTTTCCTGGGCTGCAACCCACTTCATCAAATGCATTGAATGGAAATCACATATAGGAGGTATATAGATACATCCAAGTGTGAGAAACATAACAATGGGGAGGGCAAGTGCTAACAAAGTCCGTTCAGTTAGGGTAGATGAGGCCTATTCACAACCGTTGATTAGAAGGTGAGAATGTATGAACAGTGACAATTACTTCTTGTAATGAGATAACCATTCCAAGTCCCTGTTCAGACCCAGTTTGATTGTGTCAAGTTTGCATATGAGTTCCAGCTCTGCTGTTTCTCACTGAAATCTGTTTTTGAAGTTTTTTTGTTGAAGTATGGCAACTTTCAAGTCAGAAACAGTGTGCCCTGGGAGATTGAAGTGCTCTCCTACTGGATTATGGATGTTACCATTTTTTATGTCTGATTTGTGTCCATTTATTCTTTTGCGTAGTGACAGTCCGGTTTGGCCAATGTACGTGGCAGAGGGGCATTGCTGGCACATGATGGCATATATTACACTAGTAGATGTGCAGGTGAATGAGCCCCTTATGGTGTGGCTGATGTGGTTAGGACCTGTGATTGTGTCACTAGAGTTGATGTGCAGGCAGAGTTGGCAACGGGGTTTGTTGCAGGGGTAATTACCTGGGTCAGTGTTCTTGTTGTATGGTATACAGTTGCTGGTGAGTATTTGCTTCAGGTTGGGGGGTTGTCTGTAAGCAAGGATAGGCCTGCCTCCCACAGCTTGAGCAAATGAGGGATCATCTGCTAGGATAGGTTGTAGATCTTTAATGATGTGTTGGAGAGATTTTAACTGGGGGCTGTAGGTGATGGCCAGTGGTGTTCTGTTGTTTTCTTTGTTGGGTTTGTCCTGTAGTAGGTGACTTCTGGGTACCCATCTGGCTCTGTCAATTTGTTTCTTCACCTCCCCAGGTGTAGTTTTAAGAAGGTTTTATGGAGGTCCTGTAGATGTTTGTCATTCAAAAATGCTGATTTGCAACTAAATATAGCCTGTGCACTAATTTTAGTGCTCTTGCCCCCCCCCCTTTTTTTTGTTAACCAGAATACACTGTATCCATGTTTTTAAGCAATTATATAGCTTAACTTATATTTATTCAGATTCTTTTATTTTAAATTTTGTATTATGTTAGAAAATAGTGAATGATGCATTTCTCTTTTGATGATTAATTTTTTATTTGTGATTTGTATCAAGCTCTGTTTGGATGGAAATTCAATTTAAAAAGCACAAAAATAGCATTTTAATTTTTTATTAAATAAAACTACCTTATGTGCTGGATACATAAGGGGAAAAGGTTTATCATAATATGTTTTGCATTTAAAATTGATTTAATAAACAAAGGAAGTATGATCTGTAGTTAACAAATTAAACTGAATGTTTCTGGTAACCATGTCCTTCAAGATGGTAGAACTACTACGTCTTATCCTTTCACACCAAGTTTTTATTCATAGAATGGAAGAAGAAGACAAACTTTCCTGCTTTTTCAACTCACATTGGTTTCTTAACTTTAAATCAACTAGTCATTTACTGGACTATTTGAATGAACTTAAATGAAGATATTATTCTCTCTGCACCTGCAGAAGAAGCTATTTCAAAAGTTGGCTTAGCACTTTAACAAACTCTGATTCCAGATGGTTAGCCAGTGACTTCCCCCAGTTCAGTGGTTTGCCTTTCTATAAAACTATATAGGAAACATGTATTGCTTAATATTATTTTTTGTATTTAATTTAAATGATTTGAATAGATTAGAAGAAGTTTAGGTCTTAACATAAATTGTCAATTAAATTAAATTAAATTTTTTAAAATAAACCTACATTTAAATTAAATAAATGCTAATTTAAATAAAAAAATCTGTTTTTTATTTAACCTCCTCCATCCATAGATTTGTGTCCATCCTGCACTCTATAACTAAGCCTTGCCTCAGCTTTCTGTACTGTTATCTTCTTGCCAATTTGTCTCCCGCTTTCATTCCAGCAAAGATGTTAGCATTGATTACCTGCTTCACCAAGCACTTCTGTGCTTCTCCCATACTGCCACTTAGTTGTGGGAAAGGCTCCCAGTCAAAATCTGTAAAGCCTCCACCTGATCTTCTTTCACGTCTCTTCTCAAAATCTACCTCTGCCATAATGTGTACACAAGACTGCAGTCCGATAACTGCTAAGCAGTTGCTGAGTTGTGATCAGTGCCGAGTGGTTAGGAATTGTGCACATCCTATTATATTCGTTACCCAATTTCCCATGCCACCCATCCAGGGCCGCTTGCTTGTTTTATCCATCTGTTACATTTTTTCATTTAGATTGTAAACTCTTTTCGATTGGGGCAGTGACTGTCATTTATTATGTTTATTCAGTGCGTAGCATAATTAGGCCCAACTTGGTCGTGGCTGTTAGATGCTACCACAATTTAAAATATGAAATAGTAATAAGAAGAAACATATAATATTAAACATGTTAAACTTGGTTAGCAAGTATGTCAGGTGGAGAATAAAGAATTCACTCTTTACTTTGGTTCTCGAAGAAGACATTGAAACTGCAAGGACATGTGGCTCAGAAGAAGAAAATCAAAGGTGGCATCTAGGATTTTGTATTTGCTAAAGAAATCTGCGGAATATTGGCTGGTTCTGCAATGAAGCAACATTCGAATAAGGGATAATTCGGAGGTTGGGGTAATCTCTCTGTTGCCTATACCTACATCTATCTGTTAGGATGAGTCAGACTCTTCTCCAGGGATATAGTTGTAAAGTGCTGTTGGCTTTAGATTGTCTGTCTTGTCTTTTGTGGAAATTATGTCTTTACATCATTTACTACTGCTTTCTGATTACCGATCTCATCTTTTAAAAATAAGTTTCCAGTAGAAGATGTCTGAACAGTGGAAAAAAGAAGATATGGAGTTTAATAGGAATGCTGGCTGTCACTAGGAAAGGTTTCTGAGGAACCTATGAGGATCAGTTAAGTTGTCAAATTTTACATAACAGAATACATTAACCACAGGACACTCCATCTGAAGGTAAGACCATGGCAGACAGTGGCACCAGGAAGGACACAAGCGTACCACAAATGAATGCATCCATCTAAGATGAAGAAACAAGTTATGTCTCAACCTAAGAAGAGTTGGCAGCCAGCAGTATATCTTCTGATTGGTCAGCAACAAGGTGTACAGTCCTTTTCAAAGAAACAAACTGTTTAAACATGACATAAATGCTGAGAAAAACACAGAAAATCTTGTAAGTGATTGCCCTCTTATCTGCAGAACCAATGTGTTGTAAAGGAATGGTATGAACACTGCTTCAATATTATTGGGTTTATCTACCTGGAGAATCATGAGAGAAGAGATCTGCTCACACTAGTAAATTGGTACTAGGAGGCCATACTCTTGTGCCATATCTGGTACAGGCACTCAGGAAGTATATGTTTTAAGATGACAGTGCCGACCGGCAGAAATAAATCTGGCAATTGAAAGACTTGTTCTGTTCTGAGATATGAATGTTCACTGTGTGTGGAAATATCCACCAGTTGAGAAATTGCATTTGTATCATTTCTAGAGTTCATTTAGTTTGCTTGTTCATAGATAGTCAGAGGAGCCTTCTAATGATTGTGGTTAATAGCCAGGTACTGTGTAAAAGTTAGGAGCTGGAATTTCATCTGCTACATGTCATTAGTCAGCTGTGCATTTGAAGTAAGGCTTGGTTTAGAACTGCAGTCCAAATGTTCATTTTTTATATAAAGCTTTTAAAAATATACCTTTAAATTTATTCTTCAAGAAAAAATAAACTTTTATTACACTCTTTCTATTGCTGTAAATTTGATTGACCAGATGTTTGTCAGGTTTAATATAGGTTTAAAAAAAAGTCAATTTCTAGATTTTGACTGAGGGCATTTCTGTGAACGAGCAACTTTTACAGGGAAAAAACTAAATCTTTTTTTTTTTTTTTTTTTTTTTAAAAGTTAAATATGCTGTAATTCCTTTACAAATGTATGGCATCTTAACTTTGCAGTATTTCTTTGCTTTGCTTTTGTGAAAAAGATTTCTGAGAAAAGAAAAACTGCAGCTTGGAGGTACATAAAGGAGGGATACAAGAAGAAATGACAAGGTCTAAGGACCTGGAAGTAGCAGTTTATTACTAATAATTTAATACTAATTGAGCACGGAGAGGTCAGTGGAAAGTCACCCTTTAAGATTATCAGAGTGTTGAGATTGTTGTTCTAGGTCAGCCCTTTATAGAGATGGACCCAAGCCACATTAGGAGGGTCTCAGTTCTGATGTTCTTGTTCCAGTTAATCTCTGGATAAGAGAGATTCAAGCAGTGAAAAAGCCCTATTTCCTGTCATCTGGTTGTGCTCTGTACCTAATTATGGGGCCACAGTGATAACTGGAAATCCGCATCCGAGGCATAGGCATTTAAGGGCAGAGAATTTGAAAATGACAACAGTATAAAGTATTAACTACTAACCATATTCTTGATTGGAAATGAATGAGAAACTCCTGGATAACTCAGTAAATGTAACACATGATCACAGCAATTTTAGCAGCTACTCTTGTATCCAATTAAAAGACAGGCACAGAAATGTAATGGTCAAATATCTATCTTCAAACGTTACCTGTGTGTTCCGTCTCTCTTGCTCTGAGCCCTTGCATCACTTCTTTCTTTAAATCTCACTTCGTAAACCTTTCGTCTGTCTTTAGTTTGTGACTTTCTTCAGAAGTATGTTTTGGTAGCTCATGCTAAGGGTGCAATACAGAAAGGTAATGTGTTGAGTCCAAGATCATGTCTACATTAGAGAGCTTACAGCAGCACAGCTGTCCCAATGCAGCTGTAAGATTGTTTGTGTAGTTGCTCTATGCTGACAGAAGAGAGCTCCCCAAACTCTTATGTCGGCGTAACTTATGTTACGCCTGGGTGTGAATAAAACACCACCTGAACGACATAAGTGCCGATGTGGTCAGTGCTATGTCGGCAGAAGTTCTCCCACCGACATAGCCACTGCCGCTCGTTGTGGGTGGATTAATTATGAGAGCTCTCCCATCGTCTTAGAGTGGCTGGAGATTGCACAGCTGCATCATTGTAAGAGCTCTAGTGTAGACATGGCCTCATATTCATGTATTATTAAAGTGCAGCCTGTAAAACTTATCAGACTGGAGCTTGATTTTAGCACCTTATATGAATTTCAGCCCTCTTTGGGTCTCAAAATCATATTTGATTGTTGTAGTTACAAAAAATAAATTCTTGAACTGTGAGTTGTTCAGCCTTCTGAGCCAAAGCCCACCCTAGAAAGCAATTCAAGGGCTAGCAGAGTTTCTCAGAGTACTTGTTTGTGATTAGGACACTTAAGAGATGATGACTCTGACTGTAGAAAATTGCATACAAATGTTATGGTTTGTAAAAATAAAGCATAATCTTGGTTGGATAACTACTGCTATCTGAATATCTCTACTCTTTGTTTCACTTGACTGAGCAGCAGTAAAACATATTCTTCATGCTTCTTCCCAGCCCCCAAATTACAGTATTGTTATACACATTCCAGTGTGAAACTTACATATAAAGGAATTCACTTCAGTAAGACCACATTATTCCAAATGGGTCTGTTGGCCTGTCGCTGGGGTCCTCAGGTCACCCTCTTTAATAAGTCTTGTAATGTTCAGTGTAAATTCAATACCCACCCTGCCCTGTCAGAACTAAGACTCTTTCCTGGACTGCTTTTATCAGCATGCCCAATTTTCCACCTGGAATTTGTTTTAAAGAGGCTCAAACCCAATTTTATGAAACGTTGCAGACTGTATGGAACGTTCTGCCACTTGGTCTGTTATCCATGCCCTGAAACGCAGAACAAACAAGCTGTATGCAGCGTTTTGATTTCAGGTTAAGCTATTGTGCTACAAATTGTGTTTAATATATTTTTAAATACTTTCTTTAATATTTTACAGGGTTTTTTCCTATTGAATTAGCAGTAAAACAGCAGTGTTTCATATTTCAGATCCTTTTCCACCTTTCGGAGGCCTGTGTTCCACATGATCTGGTTACCAGCTGGACAGCTAGGGGCCAAACACACAGAAAGTGGCTGCAGACTTCAATTCTATCCTGGTATTCAAACTGAGTGTGCGCTTCTAACCTTCATACAAATAAGCTGCTTTCTTATATTTCACTCTTTTTCATTCTTAACTCCACAAAAATATAAGTCAATGGCTCCTTCATTGATCCCTCCATCTGTTGCAGAACTGACCATTAAAAACAAAGTAATTCAGTCTCTAGGTATTTATTAGAGTGAGGTATGCAGCCTATCGTGGATTTCACCTGCAGATTAAAACATCCGTTTATATTTGCAGTCAATTCTGTTTACCTCTTCCAGGGAGAGCAAGCCTCTTCTTCGTCCTTCTGCTGCTCCTTCTCGTCAGGATTATTATTTGTTTAGTGCCTACAAAGGACCTGAAATATTGGTTAAAAACTGCCACACAGCTGTCAGAAATGTAAATCTGAACATATATGAAAATAAACAGAGTTGCTGAAACATATGGTTGACCCACAATAGATGTTGCATTCTTGACCAAATAAAGGAGAATCAGACTAAGAGCCCACAGAGAACTCAAGATGTATAGGAGGTTGAAGGAGAGTAAATGTGGTACCTATTTTCAAAATGGAAATAAGAGTGGTCCCTGCAATTATTCTCCAGTTAAGTGTAACTTTCACCTCTAGAAAAATAAGGTAACAAATGCTAACACCAGAGGCTCAGTTATGTCTGTTAAACACAGCCCTCTGTTGAGGAACTGCAGTGCACCAGGAAGCATTCTGCAGACCACCTGGAAGTCCCTGGTGCGCAGTGGATGCGTGGAACACTGCTGCACGTCTTTAAGGGATGACACATACCCTTCTCCTCTGTATGAGTGTGCAGGTCATGGTTCTGTCCACTCTTTGCACCTTTCTACCTCTTTTGGGAAGCCAATAATTTGAAGGCAGTCCCTGAGCTCATTGGATAGCAGATATTGCACTTCTGCCTGGGCTATACAAGTTAGAGGAAGTTTCTTACTCCCTTCCAGTTGCCATGTACTGAGTATCAAGTAGCTAACAGAATCAGCAGTAATGAGCAGCACAGTTTTATAAAGAAAAAATCCTTCCTTTTTCTGGCAGAATTACAAAATTAATGGACACAGGGAATGCAGTAGATTTGATTCTATGTTTGAATGTTTGTGAAGTATGTGAATACTGGATTGACAGGTGACTGATTCATAGGGCAAAGAATGGATTATGGATTACATTTTATTTAAGAATTTTAAAAGTGCATTTATTCTGAAAAGTGACTGTGAAAGCCATGGTGGGGTTCCACAGTTCTGTCAGAATGATTTCCATGTCATATGAGCTCAGTTTAAAAGTAAAAAGATGTTTCTTTTAACTGTTAGCTCTATAAAGTCAGCCTAGGCTGTGATGACTTGTCTGTTTTAGAAAACAGTGTAACTAAAATCAGTGTGGTTAAATTAGTGCAAACCCCTAAAAAAGATGCACTTAAGCAAATGTAACTTACTGCATTAAGCAAAACTGGTCTGTGTGATTTAAGCCAGTTTAAGTGTCCATATAGGTGTTTTCACTAAGTTGCTATGTGACTAGATCAATCTGGGCAACACTGATAAAAGTTTTCTAATAGAATCAATGCCTTAGAATCTAGCTGGGATCTTTCTTTCTTTCTTTCTTCTTCTACCATCATCAAGGTTAATTTGGCTCTCATTGACTCATATATAGTTCCTGTTGTCTTCAGGAGATTTGCACTGCTGTATCAGATTGGAACTTATAAAACTATTCTGTTGATAATGCATGAGATAGAATAGAACTCAGCTCTCACAGCCTTTGCTGTGTTGGCTTGGCAGGGCCAAAAATCAGTAAATAACTAATTTGTGACTAATATCAGCAAATCTAACCCTGAATATAGACAGGAAGCAGACCTGTTGAGTGAGAAAATGCCATTTTTACATAGTTATTTTTCAGAGTAAGGCCACCTGTCATAATCTAATCATTTTCCAAGCTGGTGAGGGAGGATGAGGGATGGGATGCATGTTCTATATCAAATAAGCTACAAATAGTTCCCCAAAACTAACCTGGGAACTTCAAATACTTGAACTGTTCCGGTTTCAGCATGTGCCTGTCTTGTGACCGTGGTGAACTTAAGACTGATTAAAACAAAAAAGTAAAATAAAAGTGATTTATCCGTAGGCTGGTTTTTCCAAATTCTTGGAGCTGATGTTTTTAACTGTATTTGTTATATTTAAGCATATGTGTCTGTGTGCTTTTGTTTATGCATCTGTTTATGGGTGTGAGTGCATGTGTCTGAACATATGTATGAATTAAGTGGAGTGAAATATTGGCTCAATGAGGGAGACATAAGGTAGCCACCTGTTCTGACATAATGTTGGGTGCATATGCACCAAAGAGAGCAAGTTGAAAAAAAATAACAATCTGGAATGTATATGTTGGAGCAAAAGAACAAACTAAACTCATTTTTCCCTTCTGATGCTGATTCATTGACAGAATTTTCCTGCTATTGAAATTTGGGTTTCTGCTTGTACGACAGACCACACTGGATGATAACCATGCTAGCCACTTCTGTACATGTGTTAAATTAGCTGAAATTCCTTCAACTGCCGGTACTATAAAGCTCATTGTAGCTTTCTAGTGAAAAATGAGGGACACCTTTATTTCTCTATAGATTCTTCAAATGAACTAGAAGCTGATGTGCTGTCTAAGGTAAACTCCATGGAAGTCAGTAGCATGAACCTATAAGAAACTATGGAGGATTATAAATACAAACTATACCCTAACTTGGTTTCTTGATAACACCTGTTGTTTGTTACCCATTTACCCTCTTACAGAATGTTATTCTTGTCTTTGAGAATGTCCCTTTGGAACACTGCAGTCTGGTTACTCTTCGGTGCTTCTGTTGAGTACGTACTTTATGAAAGCTTCTCCATTAGAACAGTCCATATACTGCTATACCACAATTCCATAGGAGGAAGGGTCACATTTTTCCAATGATGTGTAATATAGTCTAGCCGCTAACAATAAAAAAGAAATTCATGTGTCGTTCTGTTTACAATGCAGATCCTTTACTGGAGCATTAAATAAGCAGATCAGAGGATCTCTTGTAGCCAATATTTTGACATAATACAAATCTCTTTATTAATTTCCTCCCAAAACCATCTAATCCTTGGACACAACTACCATATTTTCTTATATGTTCCCCTGCCCCACAACCCCGTCCAACAGAGCACCTTCCTAATAGCAAAAATAGAATGGATCTTAACTGGAGTTAAATGCTATCTATACAGTAATTTATAGACATTTTTTATAGGCTACACTAATTGAAGATGTATATCCCCTTTCCCATATAGAGACTCACTCATCCAGATCAATTTTTGTCCAAATCCCTCTCCCATCTTTTCACCTGGATTGTTCCTTGCCAACTTTTTCAACCAAAATTGTATATCTCTTGAAAATTAAGCCTTTTGTTCCAGTTTGCTCCTGGGTCAATTCCTCAAATGTGGTTAAAGGTGTAGATAGATAACCATATTTCACAATAAAAGGTTTGACTTGTAAATATTGAAAATACAGGATCTGTATATTGTTAACATTATTACATGTCTCTAGGTATCATTTCAAATCAGAACCTGGAAAAACTCTCAAATGGAGTAATCTCAACTCGTATCCACAAAGAACAGTCGCTGACATTTCCTAGGGATAAATTCCTGATTAATTAAAGTAACTAAGGAAGAGGGCCTCAGTGACAGGCATTGAGAAAATTTGTCCAAAGTTGCTAACGTGGTCTGGATGAATGGATAACTTTTTATTTTTGGTGACCTAAATTTGTTTTTAACTAATTACTATGAACAGCTATATTTAGGTTCCAGTCCTGTTTGCGTTTTACCTACTGTTCAGATGGTCTATTGTTAGCCCAGCTGATCACATCTTTTAAATGTGATGCATAATAATAATAAGCAAAACTAGGGAAAGTTAGCCCGTCCCTCTTTGTAGGCTTATGCAACTTTCGAACCCATCCTTTGTGTTTTATGTTTCCATATTAATTTTAATAGCACATCTTGCCATGTTTTAATGTCATATCCGGGATGCACTGAAGCCAAAACCACAACTTTGGGAGGACATTCATCCTTACAGAGGCTATCCTACCTAGGAATTTAATATTTGTAGCTTTCCTCCGAGTCTTTTATTTTATTCCACATAGGCAGGTTATTTGATTTTAAAAGATTTTTATGCTTCTCCATATTTATTCCTAAATATTTTAAAGTGTTTTATTTCTTTATATTTTATGTAGCTGACAACAATTTGTTTTGACCCTTTCAGAAATATTAATTCCTAAAATTTCAGATTTATTGTCATTTATTTTGAAGCCTGATCCCTACCCAAAATACGAAATTCAATTGTTTTTTAATGTGTAATGAGGCTTCTGACTCCTGCAAATATAACAAGACATTGTCAGTATACAAAGCTATTTTGTGTTGTAATCCAGAAGAAGTTTGATGCCAAGGAACAAACAATGTACATTTTTAATATATAGTTTTTCACATACATACCACTGATAAGGAACAGATAAGAGAAAACTGAACATAAAAATCAACAAGTTAAATGACTATGTCTCTTAGGGAGAAAAGAGGATTAGCAAAGGAACTAACAGTACCGAACCACTACCAATCATCCCACTGGTTGTGCCTGACACATAGCAAGGATTTCCAGAGAGTAAAACAAGCTGCAGTATTTAGGCACAATTCAGTGAGGTAAGGAATACAGTCAGGAGTGGACTAAGGCAGGATCCAGGGATCTGGGTCCTGAGTTTGGAGAGAGCCCATTGCCCCGAAGCGTTTGAATTCAAAAATCCATGGTGAGAAGAAGGGACACAACCATAGCTTGCAGGGGTCATCATGCGGAGCAGGGAGCAGAAGATAGCATTGAGAGGGCCCGGGAGGCAGGGAAGCCACAAGCATTTTCATTTGGTGTGTGCTGGTTTGGGGAGGCTTACGATTTGTTGAAGGCACTTTGACTGGCTCAGTCTTAATCCACCACTTAGCAGAGCGTCCACTTTAACTTCTTGGATTTTGTTGGCTTATATCAGAGTCTTAATGTTATTTGAATGTGGCATTGCTGTTTTTGTATGGCTTCAGTACACACGAACAGAAAGGAGCCCACTGCCATGGACCGGGATGTAGGCAGTGAGGTCTAGTGGTCAGAGCAGAAGTCAGCACCAGAGTCAGGAACCAAGCCAAGGGTCAGGCCCAGAGTCTGTAGCCAGTGGTGGGGCATAGAAGCAGGGATCTGGAACAAGACAAGAGCAAGGATATTATAGCATTGTTGCAGTCAGCCAGGGATAGACGTAATGCCCAGACAGCTTCCTGTGCCTTCTTCTGGCTTAAACAGCAAGTCTGAGCCAATCAGAGAGGCTGGACACATCCTCCAAACAGGAGCTTTGTAGACAGTGTCTCTGGCGAGCTAGGGTCTACAAGCCCACACTCCCTGCAGGCCCCAGTGAGCAGGCTGTGGTCTGAGGGCTGTCTGCGGGTACCCAGAGCCGGGTATGAGACCCACTCTCTTTGGTAGTTACACGCAGCTGGTATTTTGTTGTCCCAGTTTGCCTAGTGACATAGGCGCATACAGCTATTTTCAATATTAATACCCAGGTCCACAGTTTTGAGCTGAGCTGGACATCCCCTCAGAAGCATTAAGAGAGCAGACAGATGAGCTTAGAATGCTGCACGTTTGCAAATGCTTATACCAGAATGGGAAGAAATGATGTGTGTGTCTTTAAGTGCCAGCCCTCCTAAAGGAGGGGATAAGATGGTTAGAATTTTATCCTAACAAGCGTCCTCACCAAAAACACCACTTGGAAAGCAAATTTCACAGATTCCTCACCCTTTACTGAGAGCAAACGTGCTGCTTTTCATGAGGCAGTCTGATTGCTATCGAGCTGCTTGTGTCAGTGCCAAGGCGGCCTGGGCTTTCTACAAAGTGCTGGGTAATTGTGCAGTTTCTGTGGTCCGCCTTTGCAACGTCTTATAAAAATCTTAAGCAGCTATCGCTTGTCATGGCTAATGAACTGAGGATCTGGGAATTAGATCCCAAGCCAATTCTTGGATTAAACCTTCGGAGCCCAAAACAAGGCTGTCTGGACGAGTAAAACACAATGCAGGGCCCTTGGAACAGGGCACTGCAGACTCTGACCTTCAAGATGTGAGATAAGTGACCAACATGAAGGGTACAGCAAAGACTAATCAGGGAGGAGGCATGAATACCAAAAGCCTTGTTTGAGAGTCAATAATGCAGTTTGGGGAGTTTTGTTTGTTTTTAGATGTGATTTCTAAAAGGCTTTTTATTTTCAGAAATATTTGAAGTAAGTGTCCTTCAACATTGACATGCTGATCAGGGACAGAATGGGTTTAGTGGCCTCACCCTGCCCTGGTGAACGGCAAGTGGAAAAAACCACAAAAAACCATTCTGTACACAAAAGAGTGGAGTGCAGTCGGTAATCTCTGCAGAGGCTGGGTGGTCTGTATTCAGAAGAGGTTTAAAGACAGATTTCATCCCACAGAGCAGTGATACTTAATAACTGTGCCACACAACCCCTTACACTACCTCCAATCTCTTCTCCATCCCAAAAGCGAGAGAATATGCCTGCATCTACTGCAGACTTCAACACCTCCAGGGAAATGTGAACGGCTGGTACAGCTGGACAATCTGAAAATACCTGCATTAAAGGAGAACTCTGGAATGTGTTCCAAGTAAATTAGCTACTCTCCCCCCACCCCCTTTGAGAGGTTTTGAATTTCCCTTCTTCTCTCTTAGCTGACAGCATTTGCACTAATTTCCAGTAAGGAACATGGCTGTTCTTTTGTATGGCAAGGTGAAATAATTTTATTTTCAGCATTGCCCCCCTCCTTCACTCCTGTGATGGATTTATTTGGAAAAAAAATAATGACGAGCTTCACAAACTGGCCTGACAGTTGTGATGCAGCAAGCGAGCTGGGTGAGCAGGACAGTGAGGCATCTCTGTACCTATTATGGCAAAAATCGATAATGCTTTCTGTAAATTGCTCCTCCCAAAGGAGCTGAACAAATGCAGGAGACAAGGGAAGCCATCATTCTATGTGAAAGCCCCGCACATTTGGATCAGTGCAATTATCAGCAGGGTTTGTTTTTTGTTTTCCCGACTCCTTTTTTGGGAGTGGGGGAGGAGGGAGTCAGGACAAGAAAGAAAGTCTTATTCCGCATACAAATTTCAGTTGATGGCTCGTTCAGGGAATTATCCAAACTGTATGTCAGTCTTGGGGGGCAGAAGAGAAATGAACCCAAGATTCTGATGTATTATCCTGCTGATTGAATGGATCATACATTCAGATTTTTCTGGTTAATTGTTTTTGACAAGTGACAGTTCTCTCTGTTAATGACGTGAGACCACATGGTTCCTGTGATTCTCTCACATGCTCTAGTTCCATGACAGGGAATTCCACAGCATATTGAGGGCAACATATGACCTTTCTATATGGTGGGATTCATGAAAATTAGAAAGGGGTGGCCTGGAAGGAAACCTGGTGGTAGAGTAGCGGGTCCAAGGGATATGCAAACCGTGTAATCTCACGTGCTTCCCTTCACTTTGCCCACTATAGCTTGAAGTGACATTGGTAAAGTTTCAGTATATGAGAAAAAGATGGAAGGTGTGAGAGTGGCACAAGTCTCATGCCAGAGCAGAGGCCATGAGTGACTGGAATCTCCTGGTGTGAGGAGGGCAGTCGAAAAAATGGGTGTTTCCATAGGTGATGTTTGCAGTTCTACTAAAAATGTATAAGGCAAGAGCTGAAAGGTCATGCAGTCTGTTTCTCTATCTGTGTAAGATTGTTCCCTTTCTGACTGTATCTTTTCTAGACAGGCATACATTTAGTGGCTAGAGCACAGGACTGGGAGCTGGGATGCATGGATGTTATGAGCCTATCATTGGCTTGTGTGTGACCTTGGGTGAGTCCCTTCAAACCCTCTGAGTCTCAGCATCTCCATCATGAAATGGGAATAATAATAATGCTTACTCATCTTTGTCACATACTTTGTGTTCTTCCAATGAAAAGTGCTGCATAATAAGAGAGTATTGTTTTTATTATTAGTAGTAGTTCTGCATGAAAATCATTCTTTCAAATTTTCAAAAAGATTGGTCCAGATCCTCAGCCCTGTTGGAGTGGTACAAAGCAGATTGAAACCCAGATTAATGTGCCATTCAAGGGTTCCTGTTGTAGGGGGGCCCTGGGGAGTAGCAGCTCCTGTGCCAACCCTCCTCCACAAGAGGCCAGATGAAAGAGGGCAAGAGCAAAGCACCCCGATTCCTGGTGATTCATAGCTAATGGACTGGCCCACGCGGGTCATAGGTAGCCATTGCAATGTGGAGCCGTTCTTTATTATACCAGGACACCAGACCTGCACCTCATTGCCTCAGGATTGGGAGAGAGCAAAGGTGCCTTAAAGTCACCTTTCCACACACCCCTTTTGAGCTGTTTCAAGCTCACAAAAGCCAGACCTGGAGATCTGGCCCATTAAATACAAGGTTTAGTCTGGAGAACCGTGCATGAAAGGCACAACTTGAATTTGGATTGCCTCACTTGTTTCTGTTCCCTACGCACCATTCAGGACCATAGCATTGTGCTTCCTTTGTCCAGCAAATGGAGACCGAAAATTTGTGGTGCTGCATACATCTTGTGATCTCACTTCCTGTCTGTGAGCTAGTGGAGAGTGAATTCTTGGTAGCATGAAGACAAAATCTGAGAATAATGCCTATGAATTAGGACATTGTATCTAATCTCTCTCTCTCTCTCTCTCTCTCTTAGCCTGGCTTTTCTTATGCATCCAACCCAGCAGGATTTAGATGCCAGTTGCTATAATCAGACACATCTGGATGTTCTTGTAGAAAGAAGAAGATCTGAATTAGTGTAGAAAAGGGAGAGGCAGATGAGAGCTATTGTGTCTTATTGTAGTCAGAAAATGGTGAGAAAAATCACCAGACGGATATTGTCAGACAGTTTCTCACATCTGTAAGAGCCTGAGGATGGAAAAGTAAGTGCAGTGGAGGTAGTGACAGTAGTTCAGCATCTATCAGCTTGAATCAGACCCTGCACCAAGAATGAAAGCAGGGGAGCTGGAGGAAGAGGATTTCACCTTTTCCTTAAATTGTGCCTCCTATGCCAGGGAGCACAGTTAAATGTACTGAGGATGTGGAGTACCAGATTCAGAGACATCATTGGTAGGCAAGATTTTGGTAGAAGTTAGGAAAGAGCAAGTCATCCTGGTTTATGCTAGAATCAATGGCAGTGAAGGGAAATTTCAACATGGAGGCAGGAACTGGAATTTACTTGGTGGAAAGGAGTAAATGGGTGTGGACAATGTATGGGAGGATGCGTCTTACCCCCTACGAAGAAGAGGGGACTAGAAAGGGAACTTGAGTGTGAGGGGAACTGAGAATGTGCTCAGAGGTCAGGAGCTTGACGATAAGGGCCTTAATACATCATAATTAGTCCTTGAAGGTGAGGGAAGAGCACACAGTCTCCAAGTGGGGACAGTTCTTTAAAAATTCACAAAGTATTGCCTGATATCAAATAGGGAAAAGTAATGGAGGGGAAGGACACAGAGGGGAAGTAGAAAGTATTCAAGAGATACATTATTTGTTTGGTTAGTCACATGGATTTTCTAGTCTTTGTTTTCTACAGCTGTAATTCTTGTCTCTTGGATACCATCAGTTTCTTTTATCAATATTTTACCCATGTAATTACATCTGGTTTTAGAGCTGTAATAATTATTTCAGAGTTTGAGAAAAATGTATGATTGAAGGTATGCATCATCGTTTCAGTAATCATTCTGTTCAATGCAATTTTATGATACATTCAAAACTATCTTTTTAATTTTTGTGTGTGCAGTCTGTACCACCCAGATACATTTTTGTGATGAATGTCTTTTTCTACCAATTGAAATAAGCGTTTTCAAATGTCTTTACTATGGCAGCATCAGAAGTAATTTACCTGAGAGATCTGTTTGAACTTTAAAGGCATCATTTTATTACTTCCACGAATCAGGATACAAGTGTCCAATTAGAGTGCTCCTCTGCCATAGGAGCCGTAAGTAAAACTCTAAATATCTGTGACCCAAGGAGCAGGCCATTACTTGTGAAGTGACATCTTTCACTGCACCCAACTGCCGCTGGAAAGTTCTAGCAGCTGAGAGGAAGCAGGAAGTGAGGACACCTCTCTTCAGAAACAATGTTCTGCCTCCCACTTCTGGAAGAAAGAAGCAAACATAGCCTTGTCATTTAGAGCAGAATAATAACGAGCAGACAAAAGGATACTTTTCATGTTGCTTTAATGTATTCTCATCGCCTCTAACCATCATTTAATTTTGTTAACGCTACTAATATGGGTCAGATTTACTGCAAATTTTAAATAATAAATACAAAAAATCCTGCTGAAGAATAAAGGTGCGTAATTGTAGCCGGTAAGTAGAATTCTGGCAACCTAGTACACTGCAGGTCAGAACAGGGCAGCTGGGAAGGTAACATCCATCAAGCCTATGCCAGCGGCTGGGTATTGGTGATCTGCTTCCGCTAGCAGTACTTATTCTTCTGAAGGGAAAGCCTTCTAAACAAGGCTGTGAATTGGTTTTCATGCTCGCATTGACAGATTGGGAAAGCAGTTTGTTCTACCAAATTTAACAATGATATATCATTATCACAACTTTGGGGGAAATCTATAAAATCAATAAGTTTGTAGCCTGAACAGGATTTGTATCGCTCGCTTGCTGTGCTGGTGTCAAAGCGTGAGCATATGGATTGAGTCACAGCCTGAGATCAATGGAATTTGTGGACAGTAAGCTCAATAACAAGCCCTTCTGAAAAGAAATAGATGTAAAAAGCAAATTTACTAGAGTATAAAAAAAAAAAAAGCTAATATCTTTTCCGCGCCTGGCTGTAAAGTGCTGTTTGGCTGCCGTTGGCTGCCGGTACTTTGAAAGCTGTCTAGGGTATGTGCTTGCAATGCTGAGTGCTGCTGCTCTAGTTCCATGCATTGCATGTACAGTTGGGTGCTTCTGTTTGCAGGGCTTGTATTAGGAAACTAGCCAAGAATAGGAGGAGGGGGGAAATAGCCCTTTATATTGTAAACTGAATAAAGAAGAAAACAGTCAGTGTGTCTGCTGGGGAAAGACCATAGTGGCTTTATTTACTTTGTGCTGGCAGGGCTTGCTAATGGAGAAAAATAAAAAGGCATAATTAAATAGTTTAATGAATTCGCAGCTCTTTTGTTTGAGTGGGACTGGGAATGCATGTTCCAGAGGGCCTCACAAAGAGCTCGGCTGGTAGTGAGTTAAAAGTAGGAAATCAGTCCTTTGAAGGCATTTTTATACTTCATTATCCCAGCATGTAAAATGACTTGTACTAAACGATTGAGGATTTTTTTTTCACTCTCTCTCTTTCTCTCTTCTTTTTCTAAACAAAGGAGAGCATCAGGGCGGCTGGAGCATAATTCCACTCAGTGTCCTAGAGCCAATAGATCAGCTTGTCAGCGAGCTGGTGGGCCTGTACTTGTGCTTAGGAAAAGTATAAGGCTCTGGGAAACGATAGTTTGAGCATCTAAACCAGCAGCCAGCCCCCACACAAACACCCCATACCGGCTCCGGGAGGAACGGGGGTGATAACACTCCCTCCGGATTGTTAAAAGTTTCTCCTTAGTACTTTAAGAAGAGAGTCACTGTTTTCGGTTTTGTGCCTTCAAACCAATAAAATCATATCTCTATCCTCCTCTCCCCTCCCCCCGTTATTCAGTTTTTAGTTGTAAAGTGTGGGCTGGTGGGGCTACGTCTGCTAAGGTACGTTTCCTTTCCCAATATGCCAAGTGATGGTATGTGAGATGTTAACCAAAGTAAGAGCATTTCATTGTTGTTCTTCAGTGAATCTGGCACATCTTAGTGCTCCTGACATTGAAGGGCTGTTATCATTATCCGTTCTCTGAAGGGCAGGAAGTATGCAATGCACAGTGCACCCACGTCTGGACCTGCAGCATCCCTTGCTATTCTAGTCTTGGAGCTCCACCCAGCTCTGACCGTCTCGATCTGCAGCATTTCTGATATTCAATATGATATGATGCCCTTAGCCCCACATAGTAATGCGAATGCACCTCAATCTGTACTTGCAGCATGCCTTTGTTATTCCAGCCCTAAGTCTTCCATATTGCAAATCTGTCCCACACAGCTCTCCCAGTGCAACTCGGTGCTGACCTGCAGTCCCTGCTATTATACTAGTGTTCCTCTCCTGACCAGTCATCTTATTTTGTCATTAATGGTTTGGTTGCATTGTATTGTGAGGAAGCAAGTGAATCTCTGAACTCTCCTGCAGCTCCACCTAATGAATCAATTTCAGAAGAGGAGCAGGGTGGCTTTCAGGGCTGAATATGAATACAATTATTTCCTATTAAACAGGAAACCAGCTTGAAACCAAGTCCTGGATGTGAACTCCTCTGAACCCTGGAAAAGTACAGATTTAGATCCAAACACTGGCTTGGGCTAATTTGCCTCATATTTGCTTCTAGATGGTAATAGACTTGTCCTGTGTGTAGAATGTGTGGTTATTATTAATGAGGACAGTCAGTGCTTATAATGGAAGGAAAGGTCTCTGCTAAGAGGTACCGATACTGCACTCCCTTGCCGAAACCCCTGGGTCTAAGAGAACTGGATTGAAGCTCTGCATGTGTGTCAGAGCCACCTGCCAACAGCAGGGAGTTCCCTCCAGGACTAGTCTGGCCCACAGACTGATATTTACAAAGCATTCCCTGGTTTTTTTTTTACAGCTTGCATTTGCTTATAAACCGCTCTAACTGTTTGTTTTGTGTTAAAATTTACCTCATAAACAAATTTTACTGTGCGAGTTCAAGCCAATAATTGTTTAATCCTGACTTTCTTATACCTATAATATAGTGACTATAAACCAGAGGTTTACACTTTATAGAATTTTTCTGGTGCTCCCTTCAGTGAAAGAGATGTAATATATCCTGTGAAGCAGGGATGTTTGCCAAAATCTGGGTACAGAGGCAGAGGTAAGCCAGGCTGGGGATGAGGCAAGTGCAGTTATCAAATAGGGCATAAGACTGGCTGCAATTCTTTGTTTTCACTGGAAACTAGAAAAAAAGTGATAAGAAATGAAGAACGAACTCTTATTTCTGAATGTTCTCCCATTTGGAGATAGAATGTTCAGGTGACATGGTAATTTACAGCCAATGGCAGCCTGTATCATCCTTCTTGCTGAATAGCAAGGAAATACCATGGAAGTGACTGCTCATATTGATTAGTGAGGCTAGAGAGAGTTAGAGACCTACAGCGCTGCCACTTCAAGTGGGTAGGAAACTCAAATTGACCAGTAATAAAGTGTTTGAGGTTGTACAAGCTGGCTTCCAGGGCAAGTGCCTTCTTTGACTAGGGATGCTAGGGGAGGGCAGCTGTCAATTACTCTTGTTTGATGCAGACTAACTAAACATGCAGTTAAAGGACCTATGAACCTATTCAAGTGTGATGAGAAATGTGCTGGGATTGGGTGCCCTGTACAAACCTACTCCTGCAAAGTGCCTGGCTACAGACTGCCACCATCCAGCAAGTATTTTGGGGTTTTGTGATCTGGTTCACAAAACCAATGTAAATTTTGGCTTCTCCCCCTGCTCTTTTCAGCCAGTCTCTTTCTTTATAATAAAGTAGCAAGTGGTGAACCAAAACAAAAGACCAAATTAAATGGAGAAATTCAATCTCATCTTCGACTCTGGGGCAATATGTGAATGGAAGGATGAACCCATGGTGAGGCCTGAAGCAAACAGCCCTGGAGCTTGGGAATTGTGTGACTTGCAGAATGGGTGGATGCCTAGTGCTGACTTGGATGAACTGTGCCTACTTTTGGCTTCAAACTTTAAATTATTTTTCTGCTTTGAAAACTGATACTGGTTTCATGTGGGGAACACTTAAATCAAAGAATAAGATGGAACTGGTGAAAGAATCACAGCTGCAGAAAGTGTAGGTGAGCACATCCACGTAAATGACAAAACAACAGTTCATCTTCTGAGTAACTTATGGCAGAATATCTCAAGGCACTTTACATAAGATGTAAAATGATTTAATAATGCTGTCTTCATGTTGCATAGACTAGCTGACAAATTAACGCAAAGGGAAAACAAGAGTCTCATTGCTGATTTAAGCAGTGAATGACTGGCAGTACTCTCTTCTGGACATCATACGTGGGATACATGCAGATAGCTGGAACCTGTAGACTGGCTAACTGTACTAAATCTGTTCTGCTCTGCAGAAATGTTAAACGGAAAAGTTTAGTCTTTGGTCTTTTTTATTGATTTCAGTAGCTCTTTGAAAATAGAATTTCTAGACTGTGCACCCAAATATACATAAACATACTTGTTCAGTTTTTACTCTTTTTCAGGTCAGTCAAGATTTTGGCTGAATAAGGAATTCATGATTGGCCTCTAATGAGAGGACACTCTCTTATCAGCTTTACAGGATTATTCTGTTCATGGTCATTAACTTGGGTCCAGTTGTTGTGTCCTTCTCAGTTAGTGAAGATGTCTGCACTGAATACTGAAGTCCCCTGTAAATACATGATCTCGGGGGCATTTCTACATGAGTAATAAAGACAATTAACATTTCTGAGGGGCATGCCTCCTGCCCTGGGGGCTGGAAAAGGGGTTGTCTTGTCATAGAGATGCTGTGGGGCTCTGCACGACCCAGGGATCCCCATTTTCAAGGGGCCATTTAAATGCGTTTATAGGTACTTTGTTTCACTGGAACAACACAAAACAGCCTTAACAGAACCAAGAATATAACCCATATGTTTAATTGCAATTATATTGCAAAAAGCTTGAGTTTCAGGTTTTGATAGCTGAGCCTCTGTCCACTGTATTCTACAGGGGCAAAGTTGTCCTGAGTCATTTTCTCAAGTCTGAGATTCACCTGGATCTGTTTCACCATTAATTTTTCAGTTTTATTTCCAAAACTTTGATCTCCCAAAACCTCATTCTCACCAGAGGGAAACTAAGCTCTGTACTGTAAATGGTAAAAGGGTTTGGGGTCTTATGTGGATTTGATGTGGGCATTTAGAAAGGCACCTAACCTTTTTGAACCTTTGGGAATCAGTGTAAAGTAATAATGCCCTTCCTCTCTGTGCAATCAAAATGGATTAAATTATGCAATGAGACATGTTATACTTTAACATGGTGACAGAGTCTGAGGGTCTTAGGTCTCACTCTATCATGACTGGGGCAGCACTGATGGTCTACTGTTGTCATAATGTTTACTGCATAGAGATCTTCAAGGCTGTAATCTAGAATTCTGTACATACATGTAGGTGCCATTAATCTCTTGACTTGGGACAGAGATGTGGTGTTCGCTTTGGGAGAGTGATTTTGCAGTACTTGTTTAATCAGGACACCTTGCCCTCCTTCCCGGGTTGGGGAAGAGGGGTTGTCTTGCTAACTAGATCGCCAGAAGTGGAAATATGAAGAGCCTGCTTTGAAGAAATAAAGAAGTTGCTTACCATGCTATCTATGTTTCTTTGAGTGTTGTCTCTACGTAGTCATGCTACTTCCTCCTCTCTCCCTTGGGGTTCTATTTTCTTATAGGTTCTGATGTCAAGAAGAAGGAACTGTGGCAGTTGAGGGCCACATGGCCTCACAGAGCCCAGAACCTTGGCTCTGAACATTTGTTGCTGCAAGAGGTCACAATGTGTTCCCAACAGGCATTGCTTTCGAGTGGGTTTCAGAGGCTGAATTGCATCAGGTGAAGGAATGTGCATCCCACAGATCTGAATATGCTGCGTGTACACACTCAAAGGTTTCTGTATTAAGGAAGTTTTATGCCTTCCTCTAAAGTATCTGGCACTGTCCACTGCTGAAGATAGTATACCAGCCTAGATGGAGGCAGCAGCCGCAGATTTACATTTCAGTGATGTATCTGTGGTAACACGTAGGATGAACTTCCATCTTGAACATTCCTTACATCTTTTTGCTTTGGCAAGAGTCAGTATAGGAGGGTATAGGCTTCTTAAATCCTTCCAAGTTGCAACTTCCAACCTCCTTTGTGGACAGCTTTGTGCTCTGCTTCCTTTGACCTTAGCTCTATAAACCTTCTCCACACTGGATGTGACCCACCATTGCAATCATCTTATTCTCAACTGGTGCAACAGTGCAATTTGCTGGGATTGTCTAAGTATCTTCTCATTTGTGACAAAATCAAGCCAATGTATGTTAAGAATACACCATAAATGTTGGCATTTGAGAATAGAGTGGTTTCTTCTCCTCAGCTGTTTTTAACAGCCATGTTTCTGCTCCATATAACAGAGTTGTCATCACTACCACATTGAACACTTGCACTTTAGTTGTAACACAGACATCCCACCCCTCAAACAGAGGCCTCTGAAGATGCTGAAATGCCATTGACACAAGACCAATTTGACATGTGACTTCTTCGGATATAGAACTTCCTGCTGTCAACCAAATACCCAGACAGATAAAACTATTCACCCATTTAATTTTTTTGGCTTCTACATGCAACATCAGCAGGTCATTTATTTCCATTTTATAGAAGGCATGAATAGCTTTGGTTTAATCACCATTGATCATAAGTTCCATAGATTCTGCTTTTTTTTCACTGCTTTTCCAGCATTAGTTGTAGTTGGTCAGTGGTCTCTCCAAGTAAGACAGTATCATCCACAAGATCCTCTAAAGATGAATCTTTAAATTTCTCACCTCCTGCTTTGCCTCATCATCAGTTAGTCTATTAAAATGCTAAATAATGTAGGTGAGAGACTGCATCCCTGGTATCCTCTTGATTCTACCGAAAACAAGTATGTAATGTAACTGTTGACCCTCACACAGCTATATGTACTGTGGTACAGGTCTTATGTCAGGCACCTCATTCTGGTGGAGCAGAATCCACAGTGCTGATCGATACACTGAGTCAAAAGCGACTGCAAGTCTATAAATGCGATGTTAGCTTCCTTTTGTTGATCTAGTTATTTTTCACTAACATTCCAAAGAGCATATATAGAATGGACTGTAGATTGACCTCAGCGGAATCCATATTGTTCTCTCATTTTTGGATTGAGATAGTATTTCACTCAGTTCAGTAGCATGATTATAAATACTTTCCCTGGGACTGACAGCAGCATTATTCTCCCGTAATTTGAGCAAGCTAATCACTCTTTTTTGAAAGAAGGGATGATGCAACCCTTTTCCAATCTTCTGGAACGTGACCGGTTTTCCAAACTTTTTTTCCCAGACAGCTCTGGGAAGCCAGCGAACTAAATGCAGGCCTCCACTCTTTAGCAAATCTTGTCAAGACCAGGTGCTTTATCATTTCATAACTGTTTGGCTGCAAGCATCACTTCCTCTTACATCACCAGCCTGTTTTCTACTAGGTTCAGTTTTGAATTAAGTTGTAGTTTACATTTTGGTGGGGATCTGTTAATTAGTTCACAAAAATGCTCACACAAGTACTTAAGTTGCACATCGATATCCTGGTAATATTCTCCATTTTTGTCCATTCTCACGTCAGAAGCTGAGTGTGCACATCCCATTAGGAACTTCAACGTCTCAAATACACATTTCTGGTCATGTTTTCAGAGGCTTCCTCAGTGCACAGCATTATACTATTCCACCATTGATGATGATCATTCTCAAAGACCCTCTGGACCGCTCCTTCAAGACATTTCTTTTCCTCCATTGCCTGTTTCCTCCTTTCTTCACTGACTCTACTTTGACCTTCCAGTGTGTCCATTCTGCACTGCATCTCTTTTTTTCTTTCCTAATGTCATGGTATCATCTGTAATCCAATATTGCTTTTTCATTCTCCTTAGTCCCAGTTGTTCTGCAGCTATCTCTGTTATAGAATCCCAAAATAAAGTCCATTTTGCCTTTGCAATAGACAGTTGGTCATCCAGTATTGAATTTGTTGGAAATTGCTACCGCGTAACTATTAGCAATCACTCCATCGTGAAGCTTATCAACCTTGAAGTATTCTGATGCAATAGATACCTGACACTGGGGCTTTATTAAATGGAACATCATTGTTGCTATTGGAAGTTAATGATCAGATTCCAGAGCAAATAATCCTATATATATGTACATCCCAGATGAGTTTAGTCAAGGGTTTCTGAACTAGAATGTGAGCATAGGTTGCACTGTCGCCTGATGGATATCGAAATGTATACTTAGGGTAATTCTTGTGCCGAAATATATTAAAAATAGTCCATATGCGGAAACAAATTCTAATAGACGTACACAGTTATCTGAGCACTCTTCTGGTAGGTTGTGTGACCCCAGTACCAATTCAAATCCAGTTCTATCATGGTCAGTTCTCACATTCATATCTTCTAAGATGACCGTAAGAAGTCAGATGATGTACTAAAAACAGTGTCATCTAATATGACATAGAAGCATCAGGCCCTGCATCATGTGGAACATTTGCATAACTACCACCACATGTCCTACCTTCAAACTGAAAATGGCAGCTATCAGGGTTGGAGAATAAGCCTGCCAATTCGTAGTGCAGATTGTGTCCTTGGGGACAAAATCAGACCAATGCCAGTGTACCCGTCAGATGTATCACAGGCATGCAACAATTAAAAGGTCTGACCACTATGAGGCAAAGCTGTGCGCTGAGTGTTCAAATTCCAACATGTCTCCTGCACACTGCATATATCAACATTCAACCTTTCCAATTCTTCAGCCAGGATATTTGTTATTCCAATGTCTCTTAATGATAGAACAATCCACAATCTTATTCTCAGACACTGACATCTCTGCAGAAGCGGACATACCAAATTTGTAATATCAGGCATTTCCCCCCATCTCTGGTTTACGGAAGAACCATAATCATATGGTCTGACTCCTCTGTATGTAGTAGATTTAGATGAATCCTAAAGCTTGATTCTCTCGTGAATAGCAGATGAAACTGCCCACACTTTATGCCCTTTTCTTCTGCATGTCAAAACTAGAGTTGTTTTACAGAGTTGACTTGCCAGACCATCGCGCAGCCCTCCCACTTTTTTCTGGGCTTGGGACTGGCATTAGGTGGAAGGTATCCAATGGTATGGTTCCAGCTTAGATAAATCAATGTTCTTTTCTGGCATGATTTAAAATGATACAGTTTCCTTGTGATATATATATAGATTCATAGATTTCTTCAATGCTTATGCTTCTCAAATGTTCATTCTAAATAGTGAGCATCTCCAGAGGAATTTAGTGTCAGTTAGCAATCCTGTTCTTTTTTGACTAAACTCCAAAGGAGTAAACTTTAGATTCTGTGTATGAACCTGTGAATACTGCTTCACTATGTGATAGAGAGACTTCAGTTGGAAATGTAAACACGGCGGTCTCTTTAACATTGTTCCACCCTTGCCTCTTTGTCAATGTATAATTCCCCTCAAATTCAAATCAGTGACCCATTCTGATTTGATAGTAATAGGAACCCTTGCAAACTCTCAGGACTGTGCAAAGGTTTTACTATATCCTAAACTTAGAAAAGTGCATTCAGGCAATCTTTATCAGTCTACTTGTGTCCATCTAATGGGTTTTGTTTGTTTATTTGAAAGTATACTCTGGTGTCTACCAGGAACCCCAGGGGAACCCTAAATCTTTCTAATTCATGAAGTGAGTCAGGTAGGCACACTGCACCAATGTCCATTCAGCTCTTTATTACTAGTTTGTTATGGGCAACATTTCATGTCACTTTCTCTTTATCTTCCTAATTGTGTTTCTGAAAATTATGGACTTTCTCCCTTTTTGCCTGTCCTGCATCCCAAAATCTCACTCTGGCAATACAGAGCATACCATGTTTCTAATGTTATGAAATGGTATTTCTTCTTAGAAAGAGAACAGCTCCTTTTAATGAGTGCCTTAATGCTGTAGTGAGCTGTCACCATCTAGGGAGTCTCTTTCCTTTTGTTGATAATGAGGAACACCTCATTTGTACTGTTCCTAGATTTATGGAAGGACAGAAAAACCTCCAATTTATTACATCTTAAATGAACCACTCCCAAAGCAAAAACAAAAAGGGCAGTAAATTGGTGTCTCTGTGCTATATAGTTTGATTTGTATTGATCGGTATAGTGGTCTTCTGACTAGCCTAAGAATGGTAAGCATGGACTATAATTACTTCTTGTGAACCCCACTTCCTGATAACCCCACTGGCCCCTACCTCTTTGCTCTATTGAACCTGTCGGTTAGGATGTTTTATTTCACTTACCCTGATGCTTTCCTATGGGGCCAGAAGAGAAGCAGCATCTTTTAGTTTTATATATGGGTTATTTGCAAAAATGGGGTGTGCTCCCTGATTTTGCAACTGTGAAAATATTTCAGTCATGTTTTTAATGTTACCTTTTTAATGAGCTTTTGTAATTGCTTTAGGAAATCTCTATCCTGCCTTCTCCATTAGTTCCCTTTTTCCTCGTGTTTTATTTTCTGTCTCTGTTCAGCTGCACCTCTTCTACCAGTTCCCGAAGGGGATCCCCAGCCCTGGTGTGGGCAGTCCCCTCCCGTGCCCTAAGCTTTGATTAAAGAGAAGACAGGTTTTAATTGACAAAAGCCCAGTTTTCAAAAAAGAGTCTCTGAAAAGTGAAAAAATAGTGGCTAGATACATTATTTTTAATCTGAGAGATTAAATCCAGATCTTCTTCTGCAAGATTATTTATGACAAAAGAGTGCAATTCTTTGTTTCTGAATTACCTGGACATTGAATGTTAGGAAAAACAAATAAACCCATTAATTCCCAACAGCTTTTTAAACAATTTGAATAGATTGGTCCTAGGAATATTTTGGTCAGACATACCAGAAAATTTCTCTGATGTAACTAATTTAAAAACTATCTTGGGGTCACAGGAGAAGTACAGTCACCAAGGACGTAGTCCCCCATGTCCACAAATATGAAACCATTTTAAATCTATTTTTCAAACAAATATTAACAATTCAAACTTTGTGGTATGTCTAACCTCCTTCTGTGAGACGCTAGCTGAGCTCTGAAGTGGAGACTTAATAGCAAACTGTGTCTAGTGCCTTCCTGGATTTTTCTATGTGTTTTTCTGTGGTTCAAAGGTTATGTAAAATATTTCAGACAAATTCCAGTTACAAATAATGCTTTTCTTCTAATATTTTTCATAAAACTTTAAAAACCTTTTTATTTATTTCCATTTTTATACTTATAAGATAAGGAGCCTCCGCATACCAAGTCTTTTTTTTTTTTTTAAGACCTAAACTTCAGAATATTTTCAATATCTGCAACATTATCTTTTGAATAATAATTACCTCTTATATTAAATTATAAGACAGCAGGATTCAGGATTAGATCTCTCCATATTATTCTAGTGAAGGAAATTATGACAGGGGTCATTTTTTAGAATTATGTAGGAGGGTAAAAGGTCCCAGGCAGCATTAGAAGGGAAGGCGTTTATAATTAAATTGTAATTTAGGCCTATGATTTATAGTTTTCTCAATGAAAAATTTGGTGCAGCAGAGAGATCCTAGGAGGAACTTTAGTAAGATACAACTTAATGAAATAATAAAAAGAAAAATTATTCTGGAATAGACTGTATTATAGTGGCAACTGGTAGCACAACTGCAGTATAGCTAATGTTCTGTCAGTATTTCCATTATAAACCCTGTTTTTCAGGGCTTTATATCTAGGCAATGAAATTTTTGTTCCAGGCTGAGACTTGCCATGCTGTGTCTCAGACTAGGAGCAATTTTTAAAACAGGATTTAAAATGACTTAGCTCATTAGAATTTACGGAAGAGTTTTAAAGCATACATGTTTATGAGTTAAAGACAAACATTGCTGCTTCTGTTTATATTGTTATTGTTGTTAATGAGTTATTGACGCATTTGGGAAATCTTTGAGCCAAATTCTTCTTTCCATCCCATGCAATCTTTAGGATAGAAGCCAGCACAGAATTAGGCCTTTCCTATTTAGAATCCATTGTTTGTGTCTATCATACAGGTTGTTTGTGTATTTCTATGCCTTGTTCTTTATTGACATTGTAATGAAACCAGGATCTTTTCTATGATTATTTTTGTGAATTAATTAGCACAACTCCTGCCTCCCAAGGAAGTATTACTATTCACATTTTGCTGGCAGGAAAACATTGATGCCGACAGATTAAATGATTTGCCCACGGCCACTCTGCAAGGCAGTGACTGAACTGACATTAGTAGCCAGGATCTATAATGAGATGTAATCTGGTAATAAAACTAGTTAGTAGATTAGTTTGCAGACATGGCTAGCAATAGTTCTCGCTAGATTGTTTAAACACAGGTACCTAATTAGTGAATACCATATATAGTGGGCTTAAAATGGTTATATAGATCTCTACTGGCTTTGTGTTTAACTAGTATTAGCAGAAACTGGTTTTAAACATGGTTTAAAATGAAACTGTTTTACATTCTGTGTAGACAGGGTCACAGCTCCTGGGAACTATTCTTGTCACAGCCACTGACTTCTTGCATGGCCTTGGGCAAGTCATTTAGGGGCTGATTTTCAAAATGTGTATGTGTAACCGCACAGGGAAAATGTGTGCCACGCTGTCTTTCTAATTCACCTGTGTAGTTATAGTGGTTGTGCATACAGCTGAATGTCCATAGGTGTAAATGGATAACTAAATATATAAATGGCCATTTTTGGTGCAGTTACTGGATTTGTGTGTGAAATCACAGCAACTGCATTCATTTACATGCATTTTTGAAGACCAGCCCCTTGATCGTACTGTACCTCAGTTTGAGATTGAATCATTGTCCCCATTTTGAAATGGCAATAATAACAACAACTGTCACAGCACTGATTCTAGTATATGATTCAGCAAAATATTTAAGCACTTTCAACCATAAAGTAAGTGTTTAAGCACTTTATGAATTTGGTCCTAAATGCCTAGTGACACCTTGCTGTTGCACAGGTAGATTTGGAGGATTAATTAACATAAAAATGCATTTTGATTTTGTTCAAATATCTCTGTATTTGAAAGATTAAAAGAAAGAAGTAGACAAAATCCTTGTGTCTGAGAAAGCAGCAGAATTATCTGTAAGTAAGAAGGGACATATCCTACATTTCCTTCCATCCTGTGCTAACTCGCTGAAATCAAACATATTTAAAATGGTTCAGCTAACATGGTTTTATCCCCAGTATGGATGGAGCATCATCTGTTCATTCCCAAAACGAAATTATAACTCCTAAATCTCTCTTTCTGATGCCTCAAATGGCTTCTGAAGCAATGTGGTGTCATAAAGAGAATGGTATGTCTTAAAGGTGCAGAAAAGAGGCAAACCAGTATCTAAATATATAAAATGTTGTCATGCAAGTATCCCCTTCCTTATAACTAAAAGCAAGGGAAAAGAAAGAGAAAATAAATGTGCAGAATGATTTCTAAACTGGCTTTGTTTTAACATTTTCAATAAGGTGTCAGAAGCTCTTTAAACTCATCAATTTTGTCAGATTAGACTATGCAAAGGTGAAGCTCCTTTTGTTCTGCTGGAAAAAAAGCAGTTTAAAATTGCGAAGGGGTTTAATTTGGAGCAGTGTGTGCCACAGATGGGAAGTAACTACTTTTCATAAGGATTTTTACTGTGGGTACTTTAAACACTCGTTTAAAAAATTATCTAAATATCTATTTATCCAATAGGATGTAATAGCTCCTTCCCCAAACACCTAATTTGTTGAGTAAATAATGTGTTTTTAAAACATTTTGTGTGTTTACAGAATGAGCCATTAGATGTGTTAAGCAAATAACTTATGTGCAACAAATTCTTTAAATGTCTTTACTCAATGGCAGAAATCATTTACCATCTATCGAGTAAATAATATACACTTTAGAAATTGTCTAAATCCATAGCTACATGATAGATCGTAACACCTCCAAAGGAACCATTAAAGTTTATCGTGTCAAATCTTACACCCTTCCAGAAGAGATTTTATTTTGTCTTTTTTCCTTTTTTAAGCTAATATAAGGAGGAAAGTAAAAGACTAATATTAAAAGGGGGAATCTTTCTCCCTGACATAAACCTGGAAACAGGATATTTATACAAAAAGGATTTTACTAGCCATTTTCTGTATGAATCTGGCAATACTTGCTAATTCTGAAAACATTTATTTGAAATCCAGGCTCTCCTCATTGTAACTAGTTTCTTTTTCTTCTTCTTCTTCTTCATCCTGCAATGAAACCCCAAGTCTCTGTGTGTGACTCATTCTATTGTTCTGGAAAAGACTGTGATCATGCAGCTAGTTGAGTATTATGACACTACTCCTAGATGAGGCAGAAGAAACCTTTGTTTAGAAAGCAGATCTCTATGATAATTAATATTAGTGATAAAAGTATTAAACACCCAGAAACATATGTTTCAAAGTTGGGATGTATGTTTTATTGTGTTAGGCTGGCATTTCCCTAGTTTGAAAGTCATAGGAACTACCATCCCCGATCTGACCAGTGCTGCATCTCATCAAGCATCCTGATGCTTCAGAGGTAGGTGCAACATACCTTGCAGTAGGTTGTTATGGAATAATTTGCCCATAAGGAAAATTTCTTACCAACCCCATCATTTAGAGGCTGTCTTATGCCTTGTGGCATGAGAGTTTCTCTCTCTTTCAAAACTTCTTTTTTTTTTTTTATTTAAACCAACCCGTCAATAATTTGGTGTAAAGATTGTTCTCACACACTGCCTTATGTGGGGATGACAGTGCATGCTGCAGGTCAAAACACTTCCTTTGCACAGAAGCGTGAAATACCTGAGCACATTGGAGTAGGGTTATGGATAGAATTTTAACCTGGAATTTTGTAGTTAGAATCCATTTAAGCCACTCATGTTTTGTGGGGTTAATTAACTTTGTACTGTTTGATCTCAAAACAGCCTTTCTCTGAAATTAACCTACTTAATCTTTATTATTTATTATTACTACAACTACTTCAGAATTTTCAAATATAACCCTAGGCGTCCATCTGGTGCTTTGGGCACCTATCCCATAAATAAAAATCACAACATACACATAAACAAAGGACTGCCCATAAATATATTTACCTTGACTCACACCATCTTGAGAGCCTTAACAAAGAGGGAAAACATGCCCAGAAGGTTAACAAACTTGGTCTCTGGTGGACCAATGGGGAGAGCAACTTCCAAAACTAAGGAACCCTCACAGAGGACACACAGCCAGCAGCTCCGCGTGACACAGAGAGGCAGCGATGCAGAAGGCAATGCGTATTGCTGGTAGCAAGATATTCTGTGAATGTAAAGGCGTTTGCTAAATTGTATGTTACAAAAAGGAAAGGAGGGAAGATTTTAAAATTATTTGTTCATTCTCACATTTTATGTAACTGTAGCTGTGATAGGCAGGGCTGGTAGCACCGCTCATAGTCAAGGTAACCTGACACTTCCCATTATAAGACCATGTTTGCAGTTGCTTGTAACTTTGTTAAACTTTAACCATTCAGGCTGAAATTTCCCATTTCGGAAACTGTCTGTCTGAGGCTGAATTTTTTGGGATAAAGTCTCAGCAAAAACAATGAAGCCATTACTGAGAATGAGATTTTGGGAAAAGACATTGTTTTGCCCAACTTAAACCAATTCTTACAACCATTTCATTCAAAAGCTCTAGCATCTCCATGCTTCGGAGCAGGGACTTGACATTTGGTAGCTGGACATCTTTATGTCAGGGACAGCAGGCCTTTCGCTGTCCCCATGACAACTTGGCCAAGTTATAGATCTTTGAAAAACCTTAGTTAGCACATGCTCAGTAGAGGCTTGCTAGAGTTTGGCACCTAAATTCTCTGAAGAGTCTCTCTGCTCTGAGCATGCTCCCTCCCAGCTGCAGTGACCCTGGAGAATTTTCCCAGTAGTGTGATTGCTCTTCTGCACTCTTAAATACTCCCCCTGCCTCGTGCCTAGAAAGCATGGAGGAGGAGGAGGAGGATGAAGAAGCCTGATTGAAATGCAGAGGGGTGAGGAGATGGGCTTGGTGGGAGTAGGGAAGTGGCCAAGGTAGCAGACTGGGTCATGGAACCAGGGGAAGACTGGCAGCTGGTGAAGAATCCTGGGGTTGGCTGGGCAAGGAAACTAGAACAAAAATCCTGTGAAGGTTTGGGGAAACTGGGACTAGCTAGGCAAAGAGACTAGGGTGGGAATGAGGAGCCAGGGGTGGGGGAGACTGGGAGAAGGAGCTATGGGGAAGAGACAGGACTAGCACAGGGCCAGTTTGGAGTGGAGAGGGGCAGAATGGGACAGGGTTTTTGGGGTGGTGAAGAAGGGTCTTTGTC
The DNA here is from genome assembly GCF_026122565.2 of Emydura macquarii macquarii. Lineage (NCBI taxonomy): Eukaryota > Metazoa > Chordata > Testudines > Chelidae > Emydura > Emydura macquarii. Next base: position 487,731 of record NW_027130976.1, read on the forward strand.
CTCCAGCGAACACTTCTTCCAGAACTTGGAACTGAATCCTAGATTCCTGATTTGCAACACTCCTCTGGTGTCAGCAACTATCTGTGAAACTCACTGACAAAATGTGTGCATCTCCATCCCGTTCCCATAGAGGATGACAGTCTATCACTTACTCTGTTAGCTCCAGTGGCAGAGATCTGTGCTGTGAATCAAAAAGCTTCCAACCCTGCTGATGACACATGGGTGTGAGTATGATTCCACATGATGGATTTTTTGTTTTTCCAGTTTGATTTTTTAGTCTAAGAAAATACCTACAAAAAACTTTGTTTAAAAAAAAGCTAAAGTTGCATTGTCAAGGACCCAAAAGTTAGGAAACGCCAACATTGAGATTTCCTGTTTAACCTTAATTTGCAGTCCTTTGTGCATATGTTTATGATACAGTTTTAAATTACATACTCACAGGACGCCTGCCTCATTCAGTGCCCAGGATTAACCAGGCTCTGGTGATATCTAAGGGTTTTGTAGTGTAGGAACCTGGTGTCTGTTTGGCCCTAGCAACTTTAGTTGCAGAAGTTGAAATGTGTATTTGTGAATGCAGGAAGAGAAAGGACAGTCTTGTAGTTAAGGAAGTTGAATGCCATCTTGGAGAATTGAATTCTATTCCTGCCTCATCCACAGAGTTCCTATATGATGCTAGGCAAGTCATTTAAACCCAACCTTTCACAGGCAGCCACTAATTTTGTCCTACTCTTTTTCTGGGAGCCCAATTTTGACACCTGGGGTCTGATCTGCAGAATTGCTGAGCACTCACAGCTGCAACTAGGGCAACTGAAGCTGTACTTGGAACATATGTTATACAGTATAATGCTAAGTACTCTGAAAAAATCAGGTATCAAGCATCTCAAACTGAGCTCCCAACATTAATAGACACTTTTGATCTTAATCTCTCTGTGCCTCAGTTCACCATCTGTAAAATGGAGATAAACAACTCTGGGGTGTTGCAAAAATAAATTCAGTAGTGTTTGTGCAACACTCAGATGCTATAGAAATAAACACCATAGAAAAGCCCAGGAGAAAATTAAAAATTCAGCTTGCAGAGCAGGGTTTGAATAGTGTGCAATAAATAAGGGAAAGGGTCTCACTGAAAAATGAAGCTGTGTGAACGGAATGAGGGAGAGGTGTGAAGGTATTATAGATACCATTCCTCTGGGGTCAGAGGCCTGCAACTTGCTGGCTGGCTAATTAGCCCCACCCACTGCACCTTGGAAAAAACTGGCACTATAATTGTCTGATCCTCATAAAAGGAGGAGCTGGAAATGGAAGGGGTTGGGGGGGCTGGAGGGGGGAGGGGGGGCTGTAATGCCTATCATAGGCTGGAGCAGCTGGTGGGAGGAGAGCTCCAGGAAACAGATGGACAGACGTGGTTTGGGAAAGTCCCACTAGCACAAAGGCTCTGAAGGTAAGGACCTGGAATTTGGGGGTTGATGAACTTGTGAGGTGAGGACAGACTTGGGGAAGGAACTTAACCTGTATAGACTTTGAGGGGAGAGGCTGTGAAGCTTTGATCCTGTTTCATGAAGAAGGCTTGAAATAAAATGTACAGCAGTTAATCTGGCTGGAAACGACCTTCCCTGGATTCTGGAAGCGGGCCTCAGGCAGAGTTTCCCCATGGAGGGAGCTTGATCAGCAAGCACAAGCCTGGGTACAGCTGGAAGAGGCGCTAGAAGATAGGCCCCAACCCTTTACCAGGAGTGTCCTAGAGAAAAAGAGTATGTGGTCGTGGAATTAAAACTGTATCAGAATGCCTACGCACATGGGGGCCACATTAAAGTTGTATGGACAACCTTAGTTCTTGGTATTTCTAAACTTTTGTGTGCCTGGCCTTGCAACCTTTAATCTTAGTCTGTTGGGTGTAATTAAAGCAACATGTACAAGCACAATGAGCTGTTGGCATGTATGAAAATATGTCCTTATTTTTATTGGTTCGGTTTTTTAGGTAGCTAGATCAGAAGGGGCTTTTATCTCTTAACTTGTCCAAGCCCTGTTCCTCTGACCTGTCTGCTAGCACCTCACCTGTTCGAATTCTAACAACGTGCCTACCTTGATGACAGTGACAGGATTTCTTGTGCCTTGACCCTGCAAGTGAAATTGCATGTGCAGACCCTTGTACCCACAAGGAGCCACGCACATTGTCACTTGCAAAACTGGGAGCTAAAGATCTAGGAATAATGAACAAACAAATCCCAAACTGGCTCTGAATGTCTCTGGGGAAGCTCAGTTTTTTTCCAGAAAAAGGTGGCTTTTGGGGTGAAAGCTTTATGTAACTGTGCTGTTCTGCCTTGAAACCAAAATAGGGAAACCAAAACGTCTTTTCAGATTGAGGGTGAAAAGAGAATTGCCAGAGATGTCTCCACCACAAAGTCCAGATACTGTATACAAGGGGTTCTCATTTCTTGACATGACTTGAAATACTACAGTACACTGTAGCCCTCCGTATTAAGTCCTCCTACCATCTCTTTTATTCTCTTTCCATTTAAATTAAGGAACATAACAATATGAAAACGCAAACACAAGAAACAAACAAATGTATATAGTCAAATTTAGAACTCTGTTCTGTATTCATGTCACTTTCACTCATTTGACATTATCTGGGTTTTTTTTAAAGAATTTATGAAACAATCAGTGTTTTAGATTTGCTTTCTGAAGAAACTAATCATGAGTCTTGCTCATAATTTAGGAAAAAAACTTAAACATGAAAAGTCAGTTTTCTTCACCCTTTTTTAATTGTGGTTTTGTGAGTAGGATTCTTATAGATCAAGGGAACTCGTTGCTTGAGTGCACTTACTTTAGTTCCACATCTTATCCGACTCTAGGAACTTGAACTTGTCATTATCAGACATAGAAGGTCAATGCATTAGCAATTGTACCAACTCTTTCATGTGGCCTTTCTTAAGAGGGAAAAAACCCAGCTTTAATCTATCCCTTTATAGAATACTATGTGTACCGGGATACATCCTAACTTGTCATTTTCTTGTCTATTTTAGTGCTGGGGGCTATCTGGAGACACTTTATGATGCCACACAAACACACACTTCTGCAGAAGGCCTAATCTGAAGTGAATCTTCTATAAATAATAAACAGCAAATAGGTTCCATTTAGTTATATTAACCCCAAAATAGGTCAGGTACATTGTTTTAAATGCAAACATAACAATAAAATGAATTCCCCAGGCACAGAGTTTGATGTGTATGTACAGATTTTCTGGACATGGTACTAACACACACAAAAAAGCCAACACCTATTTTTTACCATCTAAAATATTTATATGTTGTCTTTTAAAGTGCTATTTTTGAAGTGTTTATTATAATCCAATTGTGCTCATGAACAACACCTCTAATTTTTCTTAACATAATTGCAAGGTTGTTTTTACTAACTTTCATATTTAGAGGCTTGGAGATTTCATTGTCTTCAAAAGTTGTCACCTTTGCCACAGTTTTGTTATATATTGCTGATCAACTTGGAAACCTTCAACGTTTTGATTTTCAGTGTTGTGCTCATTTCAGGTGTTCTTTGTTACTAGTCAAAAGAAGATGACACAAACTAACTTCCTTTCTGATTTTCAGGTCACGTATATGATTTGTTAGACCAATTATACACTGAAACTACAAATAAAATAGCACATTTTCTCAGGAAAAGCACACATACTTTAACTAATCTCACTTTTAAAGCACTGGTACGCACAAACTTTGTTACAAATGTACAATAGATTGATATTATATATTTGGCTGCCGGCCCTGATTTTTAGTAAGGCTTTTAGTGCTTTCTGGGGGGCACAAACCTTTGCCTGCATGTTCCTTCAATACTGCATAAGCTCCCTTTTCCTTCTGGTCCATTTCTGAGTACCATACGTGCAGGGATGCTGCTCCTGTGGATAGTCGTACATCCTTTAACTTCAATGGACGTTGAGACCTATCTGCAACTGCCAAAGGCACCAGCTCATTCACTCTAGAAGGGCCAAAGAAGGCAATAACAAATGCCACCCCAAATAAAATGGCCTTCCTCCCATACTGCAGACCTGTGGTATAGCCTTTGATAACCATGTGAGGGTTTCTACTGTTATGGGTAACCTGTCGTTCATCTGGCACCTACTCCTCTTTGATCACTCCTCTCCATGCTTCTGTACTACGAAATGCCTGCATAGGTCTGGGAAACCCAGTAGCCTACGCCAGTAGGACAAGCCTGATAGCCGGCCAGATATAGTGGAGGGAGCCAACCAGCGATGGACCCAAGGCCCGACATATCTCACCACCTGGTGTGTGGGTCTTGGCCACAACAAAGCCCTTCCTGTGCCCTAAATTCCATGGACTCTGTATGGCTAGCCTTATAGGCCCTCAGAATCATGAAGCCACAGAGTCCTTGACTAGTCCCACAGCTCTCATGAGCCTAGCTTCCAGAATTGTTGGGGCATCATCCACAGATCCCAGCTGGCCAGCAAAGACAAGTTCTCAGAATCTGTCATCTTGAAATCGAGATAGAGCATCGGCAACACCAGCATCCGCTCCCAGGATGTGCACTGCATGAAAAAGGACATGTAGCCACAGGCAGCGTAAAATGAAGGCCCTCACCAGCCTCGTTACCCGAGCAGTCCTAGCCAACTTTCTGTTTACAGTATGGCTGACGGATTGGTTGTCACACCAGAAACAGACTTTTTTGTTCTGAAAGTTCTCTCACCAAATAGCAGCTGCTGGTAGCAAAGCAAAAACTCGAGGAAAGTGATGTTCCTTGTAATGCCCTGAGTCACCCACCTCTCTGCACACCACTGTCCTTGAAAGGAAGCCAGTGCGTCGTGCAGCTCGATCTTGCTCAACTGGTCCGAATGCCATATTGAGGGAAACCCATTAGACTCCACAAGCATCTTTCTCATAACTTCTAAATCTTGCTTCATTTTCCTGGTCATCCTGACCGAGTGGTGGGTTTGGCATGCCTGAGGAGGCTGACGGCCACTGGGCACAAAATGGCACCACCTGGCACACACAGTCTAGGTGCCCCTGACCACTTGTAATTCCCTCAATGTCATTTTCTTTGCCCCTTTCAGAGCCCGTGTCGGTGCCCAGTCTGATTCCATCTTATCTGCCACTGACCTAGAAACACCCTGTCCAGCTCAGTGCCCAGGTAAGTCAAACTTTGGGCGAGGCCTCCTGTCTTTTCCATAGCAAAGGGACCCTGAGCTGCTTGGCTCGGTTCTGGAACACCTGGAGCAAGTACTCACAGCTGCCTGTCCCTGATCTTCCTGCAAATAAGTCATTGAGACCATGTGACGCAGCCATGTGACGCAGGTCAGTCTCCTGCACAGACATCCAGTCTAATGTGCAGCTGAATCTTTCAAAAGTGGCACATGATGCTGAGCATCCCCTGGGCTCAGAACACTCCCCATCAAGAAAGGGGAAACTGAGGCAGGCATCCCCGTTCTGCAGTGGCCTGCTGCTGGAGGGTGCCTCAGACATAAACATGTCTGAAAGCTTCAAATCTTTAAGAGCATACAAGCAATAATAATCTTTGCAGCAATCTGAAAAGAAACCTTTGCAGTGATAATTGTCATCATGATATTCGTGAGAAAGTTGAAGTGTTAAGTGCCCGCTCTTATTCATTCATGTGCACTTGGCCAGGCTGTGTGTGCGTGCCCTCAGATCCTACAGGAGCACTCATTTTTGCAAGGGGGAACTTTGTGCCAGACTCTTGTAGCTATCCTAGGAGATTAATTCATGAAAGTACAAGGCACACCTGTAAGGAAGTGTCTACAATATTGAATAAAATTGTGGTGGTGATACAGTTGTTTTGTGCAGCTGGTTGCTGTAGTCAGTGTAACTTGTGATTTGATACAGTCCAATGAAATATGTGCAGTGTCCCTTTGTATACAGCTGTAGAGAGAGGTCTTTACATAATACTAAGAAATTGTGACTTCTGTCACTTGTACTGCTGGCAGTTGGTTGGGCAACGAAATTTTGGCTCAGAGCACCTGAAATTTGTAACAAATAATATAGAAGGTGCCTTTCTTCTTTTTAGTGGCAGTACAGACTGATTTTGTGGAATCATTGCAGCAAGTTGTAAATGATGTATGAAATGAAAAATTCCTGTCCAGTGCGCAGAGCAAATGCAGCCAATGCCATCTGTGCAATCACTGCTGTTCAGGGCTATTTGTTGTAATAATATCTCAGACATGTAGCACCGTTTAATGTTTTAAATTCGTGTGCTTTCTGTTAGCTGCTGTAGCTATGGAGAGAGAGAATCCTCCCCACCAGAAACACAAATCCTTAAAAAATAAATCCTTTTACAGCACTCTAACGATGAACATCTTGATGTTTTTCTATGGATTTATTTTTATTTTTATTTTTTAATTTAATGTTAAAGAGCATATTGTCACAATGGAACATATTGTTGTATTGTGACATTTGGGGTTGGTCCTGCTTTGAGCAGGGGGTGGGATTAAATGACCTCCTGGGTTCCCTTCCAACCCTAATCTTCTATGATTCTATATACAGACAAACTGAAATTACAATGACACTTTGCTGTTCTCCAGCACCTTCCATCAGATGAGTGCTTTGTAAACTTCAGTGAAATGAGACTTGCATCAGGGGAGAGAGATTTAGGCTGGATGAGAAGCTGAGTTGGGGAGATTTGGATGAGGAGTCCAGTGTGGGGGAGACTGGGCCTGGACCTGGTGTGAGGAAGAGACTGGGATTGAACGAGGAACCTGGTGGGGAAGAGACTTGGCTGAAGAGCCTCAAGAGGGGGACTTGACTGGGAGGATTTGAGAGACTGAGGTAGGATGAGGAACCAAGAGGGAGAGACTGGAAATGCCTGGGCAAGGATACTGGGACTGGGATGAGGAATTTGGGAAGGTGCAGATTGTAACTGGTTAAGCATGGAGCCTAGAACCTAGATGAGGAGCTGGGGGAGGTAAGAGACAGGGCTGGGGAAAAGGTCAAGTTTGGAGGACATGGGGAGAAGGGTTAGTGCCCACTAGAGTACATTCCTCTCCAGAAACTCTTCCTCTGCTATCAGCAAATAGCTGTAAAAACCATTGACGAAGTGTGTCTCCTCCGCCTGTGTGGTTTGGTTCACAAACTGAATGGCAACCTACTGCTTCCAGCTACTCCATTACACAAGTGGCAGAGGTCTGTGCTTTGCATCTAATGGTTCTAGCCCTGATGATGATCCAAGTGGTGTCAATATGATTCCATGTGATGGAATTTGTGTGTTTTAAAATATAAGCTTGTCACTTTGCTTTTGAAAACCCCTGTGATATTACACACAAAAACCCCTGTGATATTGCACACACAAATCTAAGAACACTGTGGTTGCAAAGTCAAAGACTGAAATGTCTGAATTAAGGTTGCATGTGCAGAAAGATTAAAGTTAAAAATGGCCATTCATTTTGGGTGCCCAATTTCAGATGTCTTGGGCTGATTTTTCAGGGTGCTTAGTATTATATAGCACTTTTTATTTCAAAGGACAGCTCCCACTGCTTTCTGGTGCAGCTCTGAGTGCTCAGTGTCTCTGCAATTTAGACCCCAGGTGACAAAGTTGGGCTCCCAGGAAACAAGGAACACACAGTTACTGGCCATGTGTGAAATGTGTGGTTAAGTGACTTGCCCAGCATCACACAGGAGGAACTCTGCCAGAGGCAGATATGGAATCCATTTCTCCAGAGTGGCATGGCATGTTCTTAACCATTAGACCAGAGGTTTTCAACCTGTGGGGGGGCCGCAGACTGCTAAGATTTCCAAAAGGGTCTGTACCTCCATTTGAAATGTTTTATGGGCCTGCAAATGGAAAAAGGTTGAAAATCACTGCATTAGCCCATCCTTTCTGTTCCGATGGTCCCTTACCTCATGCACTACACACCTTCCAATTTATGTAACCTGTGAGGCAGGGTCCTACAAGCAACAGCCTCCTGTACTACTCAACTACTTCATTCGCCTGAGCATCATCCATCCTATGTACTGAACTAAGCAGGGGTCCTGTGGCAAAAATATTGTGTGATCATGTAACTGAAGACTGAATCATAATTTGGTTTTCTTGACCATATGCATTAAGTCCTCACAGGAACCTTACTACTGGCATTTCATGACTTTTGAGAGGTTGACTTTACAGTCTCAGCATTCCTATAACACGGGCTTTTTGTTTATAGTATAAAAGAGATGAGAAAAGTAGAAATTTGGAAGTAGTTAGCTTACACTTTAAAAAGTTCCCCTGTAACATCTGAACGTATTTAGTGTTTCTTGGGCTTTCTCATTAAATACTGGCTGTTCCTTTTATTGAATAAATGCTAGTACCACCTCTCTTTGCAGGCTTCTGGCCAGGTTGGAGAACAATTTGTTAATATCAGTCTTTACTCTAAGCAGAGAAAATAGCCATTCCAGTTGTTTAAAATAATTAAAAACTGTTTCTTGTAACGTCAGCGTATTTATCAGTCTCTTTTCCTTACCATTCTCTTTGACAGCTTCTCTGCCTGCCCGCCTCTGTCTGCTCTCTTTTCCCAGTCCACATTCCATTTGCCCCCTCTATAAGGCTCCAAATAGTAATTGTGTCAAACTCTGAAACACCTGGCATTCACCATAGCATTCCAGAGCTATGCTATTTTTTCATCCTTACAGTAGCTTTGCTATTGTAGAGAATGTAAAGACTTGGCTCTAGTATCGCATCCATCAGAAAATGTAAAACAGTTTTTAAAAGAAGAAAAAAAAGGCTTGTTGCTGTTCTGAAGCGTTCCCTCCGGAAACCTCAAAGCTGCAAGAGTGTTTCCACTGGATTTGTGATTCATAAGTGGATCAGTCTTATTAAAATCCACAGGAGCATTTGTTCATTGACTTAGTCAAAGGGCCACCCATCAATCACTTCTATAAATCTGTTCTACGCAAGAGCATCCTTCTGGAGTTTTCAGCTGGTGTTTGTGAAATAATCCCTTGGTAGAAAGCAACTAATTGTGCTACTGAAATACTAGGTTACTGGTAACTGCAGAAGATTTTTGCATATTAGTTTTTTAAAGTGTGATGAAGTCAGGCCAGAGAGCTGCACAAAGGCAACCAGGTCCAGAGTGTGAGCCCAAGAATGCCTAAAGCCCTGGTTCCTGCAAGCCAGGGGGAGATTGTTGCAGGGCGATTAGGGACACCTGGACCCAATGAAGGGCCAGTCCAAGTGTACTTAAACCCTGCCTTCCTTAAAGGGAAGGGGGGGGGGGAGCACAGGAGGAGGAAGCTGCCAGAAGACTAGTAGCAGCTGGAGGAGAAACTTCCCCCCAGGCCAGGAGACAGTGCTTCTCTGCAGCTACAGAAGGAGAAAACCCCTGGCCCCAGCCAGCAGAAGGAAGCTGGAGCAAGGTACCTCCAAGGGGAGACAGGGTTACTAGGGACTCCCTGGCCCGCTACAGGGGGTTGAAGCGTTAGACCCACTAGGGAGAAGCTGGCTGTTTGCCACAAAAGTTACATGGCTAAATGATTCCTCAGTGAAAGGAAACAGGTCATCATTCTTTCTGTGTCTAGTGTTTGCGTGGATATCATTCCCCTTCCCTTGAACGCATAATTTTGGTGCATTATGAATTGATTAGCTGTCTGTTTTACTATCAGTATTGAAGTCAATTAACATTGGAAGGAAAATCATTTGTAAATTGTGTTTAGTCTTAGAGAGGAGACATTATAGTTAGTTTTTAAAGAAGTGAGAAGCACTTTTCATTGTTAGTGCTTTATCACTTACTCTAAATGTCATCGTGCTTTCCTCTGCTTTTCTCCCTCTTCAATCAAAACATATCCCTCCAGCAGCCTTGGTTTTCAACTACAATGGTGCTGGGGACATATAGAAAGAGAGAAACTTGGTAGATAGAAGGGAGAGGTATGCTAATTGCTTCTGAGTACAACGTTCACCTCCATTGTTTCCCATTTTTAAAGGTCAGTTTGCCTTTTCCCAAATTCTTAATACAGAGCCTCTTATTTCCTGCATTCAGTATTTGGCACATGGGAATTTCCTGACTGGAATAGACAATGGTCCATCTAATTTAATTTCCTGTCTTAAATACTTCCCAATAATCATTCTTTAGAAGAAATTCCCTCCATCTTCAGGAAACTGCCAAAATTCTACCTATTCCAAGAAGCATTCAAGCGCTAACATATGTACACCAACTTCCACTCTGTATTTTGTCCGATTTGCCTTTGCCTGTGCCTTTTTACTACAAGACCTCCAGGGCAAGGAGTTGTTACGTTTGATGCAGACTTAGCACCATGCAATGTTGTGTCCATCTACAGAACTATATAAATTAATGATCATTATAAATTATGTATGTGTGTGTACAGCATCTGTCTGTATACTCATGCAGCTAATACTGTTCAAAGGCTTTTGCTTTACTAGTCTTTATTTTAAGGGAAATGTCACAGTATGCCAAGTGAACAAATCTTCTGTGGTGTTGTGCATCTCTGAATTGGTTCAAATTCTCTTTGTGGTTACTAGCTCTTTGTTGAGGAGGAGGAGGAAGGGATTAGAATCTGGCACTGAGATGGATCTCCTGTGCGTTTCCTGTTCCCTTAGAAAAACAGGAAAGATGAGCAGCATTTTGGTGCAGTGGGAGAGGCTGGGATGAAGCAGTTTTGCCCTTCCCAAGGCCAACTCCATATTCACGTGCAGTCTTAGAGAAAGGATGGAATGACCTTTGGAGATGTCAATAAATATCTATTACAGTATTTAAAACAACAATTGCGAACTACTTATGGAGGGAAGTATACAAATTCTGGGAAGTCAGGACCACTGTAAGGCCAGTTCAGTGCAAAGAGGGTGTTCAGGTATAATCAGGTCTTAGAGCTGCAGCAATTTAGCTCTCAGTGAAGCTTTTCAGATAAGGATGGATAAGCTTTTCAGGTATGGTAGCTCATTTCCCTTAATGAGCTGCCTTATCATATACTCCATGCAAATTCAGGCAGAAGGAGGAGAAATATGAGGGGTGGAATCCCATGTTTCTCAGCTTGTGTGTGTTGAGGATAGTTTGAGTTCAGGCAGCAGGCGTAAAAAGGAAAGAGTTCTCAAATTCTTGTCTCCTGAGATGCTAATTGGAATAGCCTTTTTGTTACGGAGTGGTATGGGGTGGGTATTCCTGCTGAATTTGCAGTGTACCTGAAGCAACTTTTAACGAATCCTAGTCCCAACAGTAGACTTAGCTTTCAGGCTATTTTTTGTCCAAATCTGGAAAAGGCACATCTTGGCTGGACTTTGCCTCCTTGCCTCCCCACTTTCTTTTTCAGCAATTAATGGTTAGGAGGCTGAGTGTCTATGCCAATGTGGTAAAATATTCCTGCGAAATTGCCTTGGTATTTTTGCCGTGAATTGCAGGTGAAATGAAATTGTTCGCTTTCAGTGCTGCTTTGTTTTTGACCCCTTTTTGTGAATTCTCAGAGGAAAGAAACATATTCCCATCTTTTATAGTAATCAAATTTATCTGGCATGTCTCAGCCTCTTGAATTACTTATGCTACAGTTGGCCAGCCTCGGGAAGGCTTTAGCTGGTTTATTTATTTATTGTTCTAAAGTGAGGGTTTTTGACATGAGGTCCCCACATTATCCTAGGGGAGTTTAGAAGAAAAATGGAAAGTTCTTCTGGGGCTGGGGGGAGGGAGGTGTAAATGTAGAAAAGCATGCAACTATTGAGAGAAAAATACTTCCTAATTTTATCTACATGGTATTTATTTTAATGTTTCAGTGTCATCTTGAGAGAGATCATTGAGAGTGATGTCACTGCAGAGAGAGAAATGTTAAAAACACAGAGTTTCATAATTGCACATAAGTACAAATGAAAATTGTTAGCCGTGTTTAGCTTTCACCGTGTCTGCGTGTTACCAAATTGCACTAAATATACGACAGTACCCGGCAGTCATAGCAATTCCGGCCTTGCTGCGGGGAGGCTCTGAGCACCAGCGTTCCAGCTGAAGTTCCTGGCATGACCTGTTGCATAAGCACTTCTATTGCGCCTTGTCTGCTAAACAGCATTTGAAAAGTAGCAATTGTATGTGCAAAGCATGCAGATAAAAGTAGAGTATAAACAAAACCGGCTCTCTACCTGCCTGTCTCTGCCATTTATTGGGTGCCAGCCACAGGTCTACCAATAAATGAGAAATATGTTTTACAATAAACAAAAAGCCCCCATCAAATTAGATTCTGTTCTCACCATCCTAGAACTAATTACTTGCAAAATAACATTACTTTTAAACATGAAAGTGCATTACAAACACAAAAAAGCATCTAAAACTGGTTAATGTGTATTTGGTAACACTTGGTTAAATATAAAAAATGAGCAATATGTTTTGCTTTTTAATTTCTTTAAAAAATAAAAATTCCAAGATGAGTTTTCTCCCAAAGTGAATTTGTAAGTTTAAAACATCAGGAGTTAAATGTGTAAGGATGAAATAGCACTAGGAAGTGTCAGTGAGGCACACAGCAGAGATTAAGTGAAATCAAAGGACTGATATCAAGATGAGTAGATTTAGTTTAAAGGTAAAACAATTATTTTTGCAGCTGTGCACCTGCAGCTTGGGTTCTGTTGAAAACAGCCAGTGGAGATGGAAGCAGAAAAGAACAGACAGTGTTACAGCAGGAAAGAACTGTGTATTACCATAAAAACTGGGTTTTATTGGGTGTTACAACAGAGAACATGCCTGCATTTGAACTTTCACAAAAGATTTGAGATACACAACGATTCGATAAGTTTATTATCTAAAACTTAGACTTGAGAAACACAGACTATATAGTGACTTGATACTATTAGTATTCTTTACATAACTCCATGGATGTGCGTGACATTTAAAATTCAGGGTCCCTTCTCCAAGGAGCTTATGGCCAAAAGGGCAGACCCTGCAAGATTTTGAGTGCCTTGCTAAAGGTCCTGAACACCTTCAATAATCACATCTTTGGAGTTGTTCTGGTTTGTAATAGATTTAGAAATATGCACCCTTTATAAAAAGTCTGAAATATATATAGATTGATAGATAGCAAGATATGTCCATGTTTACAAAGCTTCCTAAATCCAATACACTGTAATGTTTCTAAAGGCACAGTAACCCATAGTGTTGACATTCTGACAGTTTGGGGAAAAAACGTGAACTACTTGTATTATAAAACAAAATGGTCACTCAGAAGAAGTGTTACAGTCACATTAAGCTGAAATAGAAATGGTTGAAAGCAAGAAAATTCAAAGTGAAGACAGAATCTCCATCAGTAAGTTGGCATGAACAGTACAGAATAGTCAGGGATCTGAGATCAATGTGGAATACCTATCCTTTTATGTGTTGCTATGCCTAGGCCCAACACAAGGTCACATTTAATTTTCCCTTGTGCATGTGACTATATTGACTAGTGTATTCTTTAAATTATGGTTAGAGAGCCATAAACTATCAAGAAGAAAGGAAAAAACTTAAATTCTGCATGTGGAATGATTTTTCCCCTGAATATACTTAATTTGTTTTACTTGAACTGAAAACTTATTTCTTTCCTCTTAAAGTCAAAATCTAAGCTAAAGATGCAGTTCTTTAATTTATTTGTTTCTGCTACTGTCTACTCATGAATTTTTATAAAAGTTTCTACATTTAAATAATGAAATGCCAGTTATGAGCATTGAGCATGAGACAGAGCCTTACTAGGGATCTTATCAATTATTTCACTTTCAAAGAACATACATTTGAGAAAAATCCTTAAAACTTTAATTTAATATTGTTTATGCTCATGAGATCCACCGAGGATTGACCTGTCCATACTGCTCATTTTCTGCTTTGTTAGTGCCAAATTGGTCTCAGTCTAGCAGGACTTTTCTTTCTCTAACGCTATGATTCTATTAAATTCTTCCTCAAGAGGATAAACAGCAACAACAGGTAAATGTACACTTTATCTTTCTAGATGTATATGTCAGTGCAGAGGAATTTTATTACTAGGAAAGAAATCAAATCACTGTCACCTAAAGTGCTAATTACGTTTGATAAATATATGGTATAAGTTTAAGGCAAAGAGAATTTGGGAAATGATACACCTTTTGTAATTACAGTGACCAAGGCACTTCCATCAATCTAATTTTTTTCTGATTTTAGGTTCATTTGCATTGCTTCATTTTGATTAAATGAGCTTTCAGTAGTTTCAATAGACACACACACTGTTCAGAAGAAGAAGAATCAGATACTGAGAAATTTTTCAAACTGGTTAAATCCAGTATGTGTATCACATGGATCATGCATGGCTGCTCTACAGACATACAAAAACACACACTCCTTCACAACAGATAGGCACATGCACAAGCATGGACACCTCACACAGATAAATGTAGCAAGCTGAAAAACATGTGCCAGTATAAACTAAAAATACCAACAGTCTAGTTTTCTTTGGTTATCTGGAAAACTGATGTACATGCACACAAGGTAAATTGTAACAGTGATAACTGTTTTGTGTTGTAGTCCTCACTAGAAATTACTCAAGTACAGGGATCTGGTGCAGCTGAATGGCTTCTGAAGCCCCCTTCATCAGTAGGTTGATGAAGTTTTGAAGGTACCACACCCTGAGAAGACCTATTGATCATGATGATGACGATGATGATTATAAAAAACATTTAAAATTAGCTTGCTCATCCCAGGGTGGTGGTATGCGCTTGTTCAGCATTCCAGCACCCACAGAAGAGCAATCAAATGAACAAAGTAAATGATCCAAACATATTTTTAATTAAAAGGGGTCTACTATTATGTCTCTGTGTTCAGTTCCACTTAACACTAGTGGGAGTTATGCCTGTCCTGCCAGAGACTGTCCTCCCCCTTTACAGAGCTGGTGGGGTGAGGTGAGTTATGTGCGCGCACACAGATTTTGACAGTTTCTGAATTAGAGAAGAAATGTAAACATTTTGTTTGTTTTTGCCCATTAATATACTACAAGCATTTTTAGGCAAGTTTACACAGCATGTTATCTTTCTCAGGAGTAACCAGATCAGATCAATTTACTCTTCCTTTTCTTTCTTTGTGTTTCCTTTTTGATACAAAACTGCCAATGCAGATCCAACACAAGATGTGTGTGATATTCGCATCTTGAAAGTCAGTAGAGCTGTTTAAAAATATGTAACATCTTTTTCTTTCTCTTTCTATTTTTTTTTATATCGTTGCAAGTTGTCTGTTCTTTACATCTTCCAACTGCTTTGCTGTTGTCTCTGAGTTTCACCCTATTGCACTGCTGGTAATCTGTGTTCTGGTATCTAATGGAAAACTTCCACCTTTTTTTCTTTTTCAAATTTCAGCTTTTTATAACAAATATTGTTTAAAAACGAATGTTTACATTGAGAATAGCATTAAGTTTTATTGTGTCCCTAGTTATAGTTAATAATTAGGAAAAATAATTACAATATAGTTTAAACTTCATAGGTTTAAGTACACACAGTTTTATTTAATCACATTATTATATGCTGAAGGTTTAATTCTTCCCTAACTACTTCTAAACAATTTATATATCAGTTTGTTTTTTGAAAACCAATTTATTCTTAGAAAAAAATAGTGCTATTCTGCAAATAATTTAAAGGGTTCTAATTAATTAAAATAATCAAATAAAACAGGCTAAGTATTTTCAGCTGTGAAACTGTTACAGCAAACAGAATTGTGCTCAAATCAAATACCTGTTCTGTGTGAATATAACTTATGACACACAAGATGACCACAGCTTTTTTGTATGTCCCTTGCATGGTCTTTCTGTGAATGAAGGATTTTTGCAGATAGTACCTTTTCCACAGGATTTACATTTCTGAGCACTTATTTTAAGTTTAAATCTTATATAAATATCTGATAATTGCTATGCTAATTATGTGATGAAAGAGGGCTGCTGTTACTAATAAATGAAATGACTGCATATATTTAGGAGAAGGTTAACTGAGTGGTACATTTAAAATCAGACTTGACAAGACATCGCTAAGTATCTAATAGGGAGAGAACTAGTCGGGAATTTTTTTTTTTTTTTGGCTGAAAAATTCTGATTAATCAATACTGAACTATTTACAAAATAGAATTAGTTTTGATGGATTTCCTGACTGAAAAAAAAGTCAAAAGCAGTTTCAAAATTGTCTAAATGAAATATTTAGATATTTTCTGAACCAAAAATTGTGGTTTTGCAGTTGGAAACAACTTTTCATTTAGAAAATTAAGATATTAGACTGAAAAAGGTTTAAAAGGTAGGGGAGGCGGGGATCAAAATCTAAACAAAAAGTTTAAAAATTATCAAAACAAAATGTTTCACTTAAACTGAAATAGAAATCAGGTTTTCAGTCCACAAATATTTCTGGATTTTGATTTTTCATCCTGAAACAGGAAAAAATGTTGAATTCTCAAAAATATTCTCAGGAGAGGAAACTGGTTTCCCACCCCACTCTAAGTAGGGACCAATCTGGCACAGGTTGAGAAATGGAGAGTACATTACTTCATAACAGTTGGATATTTTTCTCTTTAATCTCCCTGGTTTTCCTGTGTATATTGGTCTGATGTTGTACAAGGAGGATTTTATCTTCGGGCACAGGAACACAAACTTTGCCTGATGCAGAGACACACTTAAGCTCCGATCCTGCAAATACGTACACAACTGCTTAACTTTGCCCCCATGAATAGTCCATGAACAAAGGAACTTTGGAAAGCAGAAGTAAAATGCAGTTTGCAATACACTTGTAATACTTACATCAATCGAAAACAACCTTTTCTTCTTTGTATTGCTATCATTTCATAACCACATATAATCCAAACATTACAACTTCGTTATGTTTGGATAAAAATGACAAAGCAGAGCAACCACAACCATTCTTAAAGCAGGAAGTTATTACATAAGATACAGAATGTGTATGCCGTAGTGTAGCAGAAATACTATAGTTACGGTTGAGATGTGTGTTCCCTTGTACACCTGTATTTTCAGGTTTTAATAACTTTCTCAACAACAAAAAATGCCATTTGGGCTGAAATTTCACATTCTTGGGCTTAGCCCAAAGTTGAAATGTTATTTTGAGAGATTAAATATAATACGTTTTCTTATTTTTCAGTTAGACCAATATAAAAAAAGCATCTGCACTTCACAGAAAAATGTGTTCACTCACTGACTTAGAGTGCAGAACAAAAATGGCTGGTTTTAAAAAATTCAGACTGGACATGTGGCCAGTCCTGAATTAGAAAGTTGCTTTCCTAAGTGTGACCATTTTTTGCCTCCAGAAATAACAAAGCTCTGGTTTATAGGTAATTGTATTTTGAGCACACCGCATGTCGTTTTCCTTTCCTGATAGGTTGTACTGATAGGATTTCAGCCTCAGGGCCCTTCGCATTCCAAGTCTAGCTGATCCTCCTCCTGAATTCCCTCTCCCTACCTTTTAAAGTAGCATTGGAAATGCCTTGTCAGGTCCAGAGGGTTTTCCCCTGAACACCTTTAATTTCAAATTCTGCATATTCTGAATTCACCTCATCCTTTGCCTCTGTTTATCTGCTTTCTCTGTTCCCAGCTGCAGAAACTATTCTAAATCCCAGCTCCTTTCAATGCCATGTGCTCTCATATACGCTATGCTGGTTTGTGTTGATGTCAAAAATAAGGAAGAATTCAAGTTGCATCTTGAAGAGAATGAGGAATAAAATGACCACTGACTGCTTGGGAGAGGGTAATAGAGAGTGAAATAAAATTGCAGCAACAAAATTCTGCTTGAGAGGGTTAAGCAACTGGTAAAGGAATTTGATTGGGCCAGAGGAATAATTGCTTATCATGAAAAGAAAAATAGGAGGGAGCTGGATCTAGCCAGAGAGAAAGAACAGAAAGAAATAAACACGTAGGTAGTGAGTTTCCTAAAATATCTGAGCTCCAGAGAAGTCAAACCCTATAGGGAGGAAAATCTTTTTAAAGCTCTGGAAGAAAGAGAGGAGGAAATCTGGAGCGTGCAAGCCTGCTGGGCTTTTCGGGGAACTATTCCAACTGATTCCCAGATTCCAACAAACTGTTAAGAGAAACTGCTAACTGAAAGGTCACGAATGAGCAATACACTACCAACATGTGACATTGCTAAGGTGTGGTGTAGGGTCAGGATGACTGGTGAAGAGGCTGTCTGAATACAGAGTGGCTGGGGAGTCCTGGATGTAATGGAGCTGATGCTGCCCCGTCAAAGTTCCCAAAAGCTCTCCAGTACTTCTTTTTATCTAGCAATAAGGCTTTCCTGTGTGATAAGCTCAGTCACACCTATCATGTCAATATGGCAGGTGAGGCTCAGCATTTCATGTGCTGCTTCACCTAATTCCACAATCAGTGAAATATCAGTTCTGTAGAAGCGTAAAGATGTAACCTTTCCATGGACCTGGCATTCAATTTCATCTACCCCCAGTAACTTCATGTGGGGTCCTCAAAAGGCTACAAGAGTCACCTTCATTGTGGCAAGTTTGTTTTTTCCTTAGCACTTCTGTAAATATCCTCATTAGACCTAGGCATGACAATTTAAATGGTTGAGAGACCCAATGGGAAACAGAAAAAGTGGGAGACTGATTACCTGTTCTATTCATTCCCTCTGAAGCACCTGGCATTAGCCACTGGTTCTTATAAGCCGCTGGTTCTTACAAGACCAGCAGAGATGCTCTGACAGAGACTCTAAATACTGCTTCCACTTACCACATGGAAACTAGTGAGAGAAAGGTTTGAACTGAGAAGCCAAGGGAAACAGAATAGTTCTGATCTTCTGTTTTGTGCATCTAAAACACAAATCTGAGACTGCTTGCCAAGTGACCCTTAATTGATATGTGAACAACGCCACCAGAGATTTGATGAAATACAGTGACTGTCTAACTTGTAAGTCAATACTGATTTGACATTACTTTAAACCCCGAGCCCTTTGCAACAGTGCAGCAAAGAGATATGAAACATTTAAAACTCCTTATTGTTAGGGTTCTTTTCCAGAAATACTATGTCACACTAAACTTTCAGACTAGCAAAGGTCATTGTTAAAGTCAGTGCAGTTTCCTTTTGGAAGGCCACTGACTGAAGATTTTATTATTTTTGGATAACTGGGAAATGTTAGTAACTTAAATATTCGTTAATCCAGACATGCGATTGGGTTTTCTGAAATAATCACAGGTCAGTAAATACAATCCAGCGATGGGAAGCCCATGAACTGATTGTAAATTGTTAAAGTCCTGGGACTAGATAAAAATAACTCCTGGATTTCTGTGTACCAAGTGTATAAATCCTATGCAAAACACAGGGGTAAATACTTTCCATTAGTTTAATGGAATAATGGTACTAGGAGATTGTTTTTCTCGTGTATAATAATCGCATGTTTTAGTTAGGGAATAAAACACTAAGATGTTCTTAAGAAATAGGAACTGTTCATAGTAACAAATATTATAAACAGTTATATTTTAATAATAAAAAAGCTTGTTTCCTAAAGTGAATAGTTACTGATTATTGTTAAAATTCCCTTCAGCGAATTCTGCAGAGATTTTTAAACCCTAAAAAGGTTATACTAATTTTCATCTCAAAGTAAAAAGTGAGAGAGGGTGTAATTGTCCTGGTCAAATTCCCAGTAATAATTTGAGCTTCCCAAGTCTCCTTCTAACTAGCAACAACTGTGGTAAAGTTGGTATTTGACCACAAAATTACCTATCATTCAAACTAGCAAGCAGCTTTGCCTCCTGTTGGTGACTGAAATTCTCATGTTTCTATTGTGGTTTGTCAGGCCAGTTTTAGCTATAGGAATATACGAATTTTCATATTTCTTTATATCAAGTGCCCATCTAGTTCAATATCATGTCTCTAATAGTGGGCAAGTACCAGATGCTTCAGAGGCAGAAATAAAAAACCTTGTAAAGGACAATTTGTAGATAAATGTATAGATTTTTTTTAAGGCCAAAAGAGACCACTGGTTCATGTTCGATGTCAGCCTCCTGTATAGCAAAGGTGGTAGAATTTCACCCAGTTACTGCAATACTGAGCCCAGTAGCTTGAGTTGGACTGATGTGTATCTTCCAGAAAATCATCCAGTCTTGAACTGAAGATTTCATGAGAGGCATCCATCACTTCCTTTTGTGATTTGTTTTCACTGTTAAGAATACAGTATGTGTATGTATAAACAGTGCAAGTATTTGTTTATTGCCCAAGTTATGCCAAAAGATTTAGCACTCTCAGTTTTTGAGATGTGTTATCTGATTATGTTTAGACCTATTCAGTAATCTTCTGAGTATATTTACTTTTTCTAAAAAGATGCTAGTGTTAAACTGACAATTATTAGTGACAACATGATCTGAAAGGAGCAGGATCATACACCTGTTTTTATAATTTTATAGAAACCATAATAGATTTGGCAATAATCAATGGCCAACGGTTATTACACTGATACAGCTCTTAGCAGGTGCCAGAAGTACTCACACAATTAGGGTATTATGGCCACGAACAGTTCTGTACAGTTAATCGGACTCTTAGATTTCTTTACAAAGTTTACTCGTTTTTGACGGAGGGAAATGTTGTACAGTATGAGGAAAACATTGACCTGCTGGAAGGAACTCGAAGAGAACTTTTCAGAGTAGTGGCAGTCTTGGGGAAAAATTAATGTTTCCATTGGTTTGGAACATGGATATAAAATGTAATTCACAGAGTTTAGTGACCACACAAGCTGACATTTTGAGAGGTAATATTGTATTTTCTATTATTAGGTTGCTAGAGTAGGAGAGAATTTTGGGTCACACTCTATATTAAGATTCTATTTCTAAGTAGTTTATTAAAGGTTAATAAACGATTAATAGATGTCTTAATAAATGGTTAATCAATTATTATACACTGTTTTAGAGTCCCACAGGTCAATGGGTTGCTTTTAACTATGGCTTACATCCTATAACACCTTCTACTGATGTGCTTCTAACTGTTAATAACATGTTACTCATGTCTGTAACATGGTTATAACATCTATTACTCATTTATTAACCCTTTACAAACAATTTATAAATGAAATCTTGATTTAAAGTGTAACATTTTGTATTCATTTGGCCTTCTGTTTAATTTATTTATCTGGAGCCTGGAGACTCCCTAATGTTATTGGCTGAAAAATATAGCAGCATAATTTGTGCTGAGAGTGGGAGTGGGAAAACAAATGTATTGAAAAAGGAACCCAAAAAACCAAAACAAAAATGGTCAAAAAAAGGGAACTGGTTCTACTTTTATGTTGCAATTTGCAGCAATGAATTTTCCATTTGTAATTGTTAGATTTTGAGTGAAGAATTTCTTGTGCTTTGTAATTAAATACCTTTTTGTTTTCTTTTTCTTAACATTAATAACTAATGCATAGAAATTAAAACTTGAAATTTCATCTAAGAAAGTGCTTTCAGGTCTGCAAACGTCACAGACAGTGTCTTACCATTTAAAAATCCCTATGCTAACACTTCTCTTATCTGACCTAAGAGTTAAACTGCTGTGTGCTTGGAGGGTTTTTTTTTAAATGTAATTTAACTGAAAATCTCTCCAAACTGTATTGTTGGCTTTGGTGCAGTGCATGAAATAATTTTTCCATCTTACCCCACCATTCTTCGAAGGTCAGACTTTAAATTGGGCTGTTACTGTCTTGCTGCAGAGTTTCTAAGCTACGTTAATTTTTGGTCTGCCATTGATGGATGGAGCAGTTTGAATTCTGACATGCAGCAGCCTGAGTTGAATGACCTGCAGAGGCAGATGTCAGCCTGTTATTTCATGCCCGTTTGTCAGGAAGGAAAAACAGCATCTTTTCTAGCAGTTCTTTGTTTATCCATGCAGGCATGCGTATGTGTGCGTGCGTGTGTGTGTACTGCATGAGACCATGTGTGCATATTGTATGTACAAGTCTCTCAAGTCTATGGGGATTGTGCACAAATTGGTGGAGTGGTAAATAATGATGAGGGCAGGACGGTTGTACACATCAATCTGGATTGCATGATAAAATGGGCTAATATGAGCAACATGTTTCAACACAGCTAAATGCAAGATCCTATATGGAGGAACAAAGAATGTAGGTCACACTTACAGCATGGGAGACTGTATTCTGGAAAGCAATAATTCTGAGACGGATGTTGAGGTCCTGATTGATAACCAGTTGAAATGAGCTCCCAAGGCAATGCTGTAACTAAGAAGGCAAACACAAACCTTGGATGTATAAACAAGAGAATATCCGATCGGAGGAGGGAGGTGGTTTTACCTCTCTATAGGGCATTAGTGAGGCCATTACTGGAATACTGTGTCCATTTCTGGTCTCCACATTCTGAGAAAGATGTTGAAACTCTGGAAAGGGGTCAGAAAAGAGCTACAATAATGATTCGAGGTCTGGAAAATCAAAGTCAGAAAATGTATATATTCTATAATCTTATTACCATGCCGTCTAGGAGCCTGTCCATTGCACAAGGCATTGGACACAAACAGAACAAAGAGTCCTTTCCTCTAGGAGCTTGCAATCTAAGTATAAGACGAGACAACAGAGAGAGACACACAATGGGTACAAAGAAACAATGAGATAATGGTCAGAATAATAGCCAGTGCTCTCATTGAACCAGCAACCTAGCAGTTAAGTTTTTTGTAGACATCATGGCAAATGAGTTTTGGGGAGGAATTTGAAGCTGTATAATGAGTGAGTTTCTGGATGTTTATCAGAAGCACCTTCCAACCATGAGGAGCAGAGTGGGAGAAAGAATGAAGGTGTTTGTTTGGTGATAGATATGGCATTATGGACTGATCAGAGGCAAGTGTTGACAATTCAATATTGAATAAAAAACGATGTTGGGTGGTGACTGACTGTGAAGGGCCATGAAAATGAAGACAAGAAGCTTATGTTTGACATGATAGAGAAGAGGGAGTCAGAACAGGGGTGACAGTCAAAGCGATGGGCTAGGAAAATGATCTTTGCAACAGCATTTTAGATGGATCTGAGCAGGGGAAGATTTCATTTGTCAAGGTCAGAGAGAAGGATGCTGTAGTAATCAAGGTGTTAGCTAACGAGAGCGTGGATGAAAGTTTTAGCTGTGTGGATGGGTAAGAAAGCCTGTATCTTAGAGCTGTTATGCAGAAAGAATTTGCAAGATTTAGACATAGTCTGGATGTGAGGACCTAGAGCAGAGGTCTCCAAACTGTGGCATGCAGGGAACATTGGGGGGGGGGGGGGGCATAGCAGAGCCCTGGTCAACCCCCACGAGGGGATGGGGAGGAAGCCCACTGCTGCCCTAGCCCCTGGCCCCACTCCTAGTTGTGGCCTGAGCCACAGCCCCACCCTGCCCCGGCTCCCAGTGCCGCTCCTTGCTGTGGCCTGAGCCATGGAGCCGGCTCCTAGCCCCGATTCTGACTGCGGCCATGGCATTGCAGCTCGGGCCGCAACCCCAGCCACAGCCCTGGCTGCCGGCCCTGCTCCTGGACTTGGTTCTGGCCCCAGGGCTGCAGCTCAGGACGCAGCCCTGCCCCCAGCCACAGTCTTGGCCCTGGCTCCCAGCCCTGCTCCTGGCCACAACCCGAGCTGTGGCCCCTGGCTCCCAGCCCCACAGCTGCAGTTCCCAGCCTCAACTGTGGCTCTCGACCCCAGCTCCTGGCCCTGATTGCATTCCCCGGCCATGGCTCTGGCTCCCAACTGCAACTGGGTAAGGGGTGATTGGGCGCAATCAAAAAAGTTTGGGACCTCTCAATGTATCAGAGGAGACTATGCCAGGCTGGGGAAGAGTCTTAAGGAATCGAGGCTCAGGTGATCTTCAGTGGGATTCTGCCTGTCCCTAGACGAGGACAACAAAGTTGTGACAAGATTCTGATGATTTATGGATGTGAATTGTGGGAAGCTGATGCTGCTGACAAGAAAAAAATTGCAGCTTTTGAAATGTGGTGTTCGTGAAGCTTCTTGCATATCTCCTGGATAGAAAAAAGATGAATGTTTACGTTAGAAATATTATTGGAAAGAAGCAGATCCTGATTTTGGAAATCAAAGACACAAATTTATATACTTTGGCCACCTTAGGTGTAGAGATGGAAATAATCTTGAGAACATTATGGAGAGCATGTTGGAACATCATCATCTTAGGGGTCAACCTGGGAGGAGATGGATGGATGGTGTGCATCAGATCACTGGAAGGCCAGCTGCTGAGTGCTTAAAGTTAGCAATGGATTTTCAAGGCTTCCAAAAATTCTGCTATGGTATCACTAATACTCAGACATGAATAAATGGATTTACTTCCTTTAATTCCTTCCATGAATTATGGCACAGGCTTTTCCACCAATAAATAGTTGTGACTTCCCTCTCTCTCCTTTTTATAACAATCCTTTCTGAAGACTTTTGCTTGAATTTATTTAATTCCTTTGGAAAGAAACTTTCACAAGATTACACAAGAAAATACTGACAGTTTGCTATATTTCTTTTCACCTGAAAACAACTATTCCTTTTAAAGCTAAGCTGCTACCTAACTAGGAAAACCACTCAAAATTTCTTTGAGGAAATGATTAGTGAATTGAAAGCAAAAATTGTATGTTATGTTATAGTCTCTGTGGAACAGTTATTTTTTTAATAGCTTTACAGGATATTCATAAAAAAAACCACATTTCTTCAGGCAGCAGCCAAATGCCTGATGTGAAAGCTCCAGATATTCTGGTGTGGCCATCAGCCTTTCAGCTTCCTTCTTTTAGACACATTTGTCACAGGCTGTGCAGTGTATAGCTTAAAATAGGCCTTCCTGCCATGGTTTGCCTCACTAGTCACTTCCCTGCTGTTTACATGGAACTATCCAAGGCTGATAGTTCTCCAGCATGGTTGCTAGTTAGTTAGTTAATTTGTTTGTTTGTTTAGAAGAGTTATCTTGAAAGATGTAATTTGGGGGATCGGGTGGGCAGTGTGTGTTGCTTTCAGGTTTCAGAAGTCATAAATGGAGACTTAGGAGGCCTGACTTCAATGGTTTTTTCCTCCCTTCTGCTAATAAACTCAGGACCAAGATCCTCTCACTTTAAATGGACCTGTTTGAAGTTCTTCTCTCTGAAGTAAAAGGATTAAAAGGAAGTTGACAACCTCTCTCTTCTTTTGCTGTTTGGAATGAGAGAGGGAAGTCAATGTCAGTTAAACTTCTCTCTCTATTGGGATCCCACTATAACTAGATGTTTTGGTGTTTGAAACACATTCCAAATCACCTTGCTCTCTGGCCTGGTCTGGATTTATTCCCATAGAAGTAG
This sequence comes from Emydura macquarii macquarii, assembly GCF_026122565.2. Taxonomy (NCBI): domain Eukaryota; kingdom Metazoa; phylum Chordata; order Testudines; family Chelidae; genus Emydura; species Emydura macquarii. The sequence continues at coordinate 512,909 of NW_027130976.1, forward strand.
AAACAATGATATTTTTTACAGTATGTTTCTCAACTTAAATTCTGAAAATCCAAATATAACTGTATCGGAGTCAGTTACAATTCCCTTGGTAGAAATATTTCACAAGGTTTTCTTTGTTTTTTGCTAATGGACTCAGATACATCACTGATCTGAACTAATAACCCCAATTTATACTTCTTACTCCCATTAGCAAAATAAAAACAAAACAAAAAAAGCCCACCACTTTTAATTCCACTTCAGTTATATCACAGCGACAGCTTTGTTCTTTTTTTCACCAGTTCTGCTCTTTTATTATTCTTTAGCTGCATGCAAGTCATATTTTCTCCAGTAGAATTGGAAAAAAATAAAGCGTTCTGTCCTGTATTTTTTCAGGTTCTTGAAGTATCTGTATAACCTCTGTCATTTAGTGTAGGTTCACTCACAATATTCAGTTATATAAGAACAGGGGTAGCTCACACTCAGGTCTGCCAGAAAGCATTGAACATGTTGGACAGAATAGTGCTGGCTGAGAAATGGTAGTGAAATTGGAATTTTCATCCGGTGGGAAATTCTTATGTTTTGACATTTTGTTTTTATTCTGAATCAGGATGAACAGCTGAAATATCGAAAATTTTCACATAGAAAACATTTCAGAAACATTTCAATTTGGAAGTGTCTAAATGAAAAATGTCAACGTTCTTGGTCAAAATAAAAAGGTTTTGACATTTCAAATAAAAAAATTCATTTAGAAATGTTAATTCAAAACAGAATTTTCATTTTGGACCACCATTTCCATTTAAATGACCTGCTGGTAGCACACAGCAGTGGCATAATGCAGATAAGAGTTGGACCAATCTACTCCTCTTCTTTCAATGGGCATCTCACAACGTTCCATCCTTGGTCCTCTGTTCTTCTCGCTACACCCCATATTTCAAAGTGTCCTTTTCTATAAATATGACTTCCGATACCATCTTTACATCAACAACTCTACTGATGCAGGGACGTAGCCACAGGTGGACCCAGGCTCCCCCAAATCTGAACTTGTGTGAACTGCCTTCCCTCCCGTACAACAACAGTGGCAGTGGTGGATTGCTCAAGGGACCAGGCAAGGAGACAGAGGGCATCCACTCCTGGGAGCCTCTGCCCGCTTCCTCCCATTCCAGATTGGTCAGTAACTGCCCCCACACCTATCAGGGAAGGCCAGGGCACACTACTAGGGGGAAATACAGCTGCCCTACAGAGACCTGTATGCGCTTCCCCTAGCCGCTACAGATGGGGAAATCTGTGCAGCCAGGTGTAGCAAGGGTCAGAGCCAGGCAGCTGCAGCTCTGGGACAGAGAGGAACAGGGGAGGCTGCGTCTGTGGAGTGAGGAACAGCGCGTTACATGACAGATGAAAGGGACTAGGAAGCTGGGATAGGAAATTTGGCTCACGGTCCTGGAGCCAAAAAGGGCCTCAGCCAGGATTGCTGGTCATTGCCCATTCACCATAAGTTCATTCCATCTATGCAATCCAGCGTCTCTGCTTGGAGGACAACCCACAGTACCAGCCTTAGACATGCACTCTGATCTGGGATGCCACAGAGGTGCAGGTGCTTGTGCCAGTCTTTATCATGTCAATATCCTTCCTGAAGAACTATGGACTTAAACACCAAACTCCACACCTTGCAAAAAAAATCTAATGTACACACGGCTCTCATGGGGTATTCTGGGGGGGAAGTACCAATGAGTCACCTACCATTGTCTGGCAGCTCTTTTTAAGAACCCTCCAGTTGTGACATGAAGATGATAGTTGGCTGGCTACCTGCACACTGGTGGTGGGACAGGTTCCTGTTCTGTAAATTCCCTCAGGGAGTGCTGTGGCTGAACTGACACATGAGGATAGTTAGTAGGGCCAATGCAGTTTGGAAAGTGGGCATGGTCCCAGAACTAGGTGAAAGGGAAACAAATCTCTGTGTTCTGGCGAAGAGATTCAGAATGGGATTTACAAAAGGTACCTAAGTTTCTCAGCAGTACAAGACCCATTGATTTTCAGTGGAATTTGTGCTTCGAAGTCACATAGGCACTTCTGAAAATCCCACCCCTAATGAATTGCTCAAAGCAAGTTGTAACAGAGAAATGGCACATGCCAAGTCCCAGTCCAGCAGCTTGTTGAAATGAGCACGTGTTCAACACAGACTGATCCCTGTACTTTCTGTCTAGACTTGGTTTCCAGAGTGGGTGCCAATAGATCATATAAGTCAATTATAGCCTCTCGGTCATGACCAAAGTAATCAATACACTCCCTATCTGTTATGTTGAGTACCCCTGTGCATCTGTTTTATAATCTGCTTGGACCTCTGTCACTGCCTCTTTTCTAGCACTTCATGGCAAGCAAGGGTGTATACACTTCCCATATCTGCTTCACAAACATTGTTTCAATACTATTGACAGTACTAGAGATCAACTGAAATATCTGCATCTTTCTCCAACAAAACATATTTTGTTTTATCTTCTTTACTGCCAATTTATATTTGGGCCCATTGCTAATCCCAAATAAATAATAAAGTACAATAACAAATATATTACATGGTAGGGAGGGACAACAATCCAGGAGGCAAATTTTCTTAATGCAAAACCTCCTGACAAATATCCCATCATTTGGCAAATGTAGCGTGGCAACATTGCCACCAGATTATGGTGTCTTCACTGTCAGATTTATTGAAAATCTACAGTCCAGTACTAACTACCTGTCACCCAAACATTTGACAGTAACATGATTTTCTTAGTAAAGCGCTGTGGTGTTGCAGGCAAGAAGAAAATTTAGAATTGAAATCTTAATGTAAGGAGCCAGTTGTATGTTGATTGACGCTATTGAATACCTTTGGTGGTAAAGCACTGCAACCTTATATTCTGGTGAGGCTACACAATGGGATTCAGTTGCTTCACTCACCAATTGCCTGCCGGTTAGGTGTGTTTGTCCATTAAGGTATACTTTAAAGGCTGAGCAGTGCGTATGGTTGTTGGAGACCAACACTGCTGCATTAACTAACTAGTTTGTTTCACCATTTTGAGTAAACCATTAGATCTCTGGCCCTGAAGTTTGAGTAATGGGAAGGTGTCAGAGTGATGTGCCTCATATGTGTTCACTAATTACTAGGAGCGTAACCCTGGCATGATGGTTCTAACACACAGGGCCAGCTGAGAACTACATTGACAATAGGTTGCATATACACACATTAATTTGTGAGAAGTCTTCACAGGTGATTGCTATTCAGGCTCCACCAGCTTGGATATACATTATATTATCGATTGCTAGACGAGAGCAGTTGGAAGCTTGCCAACAAGGTCATATCAGGCAGTGTCAAAAGCGGAAAGGTTACCAAGGTGGATTCTGTGACCTTGATGAGTCTTGGTTTCTCTCAGGCACTTGAAACTAATTATCTCAGTTAGTTCAAGGCAGTGACAATTCTAAGAGTTTCTCCAGTACTGCTCCAAATCCACATGGTCTGGGACACCAAATGCTGTTGACGTTTTGCAAAGAAGAAATCTCAAATTCATTGCTGAGGAATCCAGTGATTGTAGAGGTGATTACAGAAAAGTAAAATGCAGTATTCCAGGGAGGAGAGAAATAAGCCCCTGAATCTCAGATGGGCTGAGTAGTAAAGAATAACTAATTCAGCAAACTCCAGGCGTTATGCTCAAAATTTCCTTCCTGATATACATTGTCAATGACAAAACATCAAAATTGTTTTCAAATAAAAATTGGGCAGTTACTATAAAGTTTCCAAGGCGACAGGTGGCAGTCCTCATGCTGTGGATGCAGAAGATGATGAATAGAACTGGTTGAAATTCTTATAAAGAAAAGTATTTTTGTAAAAAGAAAGCGCCTATTCTGGAAAACAGATTTTTAGTGACAAACTGTTAACTTCAATTTTTTTAATGTTCTCTATATTTGTTACTGATTTTTTTTATTGAAAACATTAAAAAGGTTATTAAAACCTTTCGTCTGCAAAACAAATAAACCTAATTTCAATAACCATTTCTAAAAAGTTTTGATAACATTCAGTAAAAATTGCAATTTTTTCACAAAGTCAAATATGGATCTTGTTAAGAAGCTGTGAAATTGAAACTGATTTTTTTCACACAAATTGTATTTTTATGAGGCTCTTGCAAGCGTCAATGTCTAGGGAGAGGTCTGAACCATTGAAATAAACAGAGCATAAGAACACATTTTTACAGTGTAAGATTTTTAAAAATTCTCTGTCTATCCTTAGCCCTTTCAAGTCATCAGTTTTAGTACTGTTCCTGCCCATATCTAATAGATACCGCTGGGCATCAAGTAACTGTTGTTTGTGTGCAGTCTCATCATAGCCGATCAGATGAGAGGTCTATAAAATCAGGACAGGTGTGGAGAACGTGAATAGGGAAGTGTTATTTACCCTTTCACATAACACAAAAACCACGGGGGATAACCCAATGAAATTAATAGACAGGTTTAAAACAAACGTAAGGAAGTACTTCTTCACAGAATACACTGTGAAACTCATTGCCAGAGGATGTTGTGAAGACCAGAATTATAAATGTTCAAAAAAGAAGAAGATAAATTAATGGAAAATAGGTCCATCAGTGCTTATTAGCCAAGATGGTCGGGGACACAGCCCCATGGTCTGGGTGTCCCTAAACTTCTGACTGATAAAAGCAGGGACTGGATGACAGGGGATGGATTGCTTGATAATTTCCCTGTTCCCTCTGAAGCATCTGGCACTGGCCATTGTCAGAGGACAGGATAATGAACTAGATGGGCCATTGGTCTGATCCAGCGTGGCCGTTCTTATGTTCTTACCCACACGGTATCTTGGCCTTGGAAGAGATGCTAAGTTTGTTGTAGACATTAATATTCCTTTCGATTATTTTAAATGAGTGCATGGCATTGTGGCCGGGGATGTGGATAATGGTGTCCTGTTGTGTTGTGTAGGCCTAACTGCTCTGTGTAACCTTGCCACACAGGGTTTGGATTGGATTATCATTTGCTTAATAACGGATATCTTCATTACCCTAAGACTGGAGTCATGGATTATGATGTGTATGGACTGGACTTGAACAAGATGCATTGCAGACTAGGATGTTGTTAGACTTGGGGAGGTATGCCAGTCCAAGTTTTATAACTCTACATATGTTCACAACGTTCTTTCACCTGGATCTTTGACAGGTGATAAATGGATGGATGGCTTCAGCAACGTCCATCTGACAGTCCATCGTAAGAGTTCTATAGCCCCAGCCCACTAGGAATAGTTCTGATGGGCAACAACTGGAAACAACATCAGAGAAGGGTGATACAGCCACAGTGATGTAATAGGGCAATTTCTATGCAAGTCCCAGATCCCCTCATTGCAGCACGTCACCATGAAGCATTATCCTGTCTCCTGCTTCAAAATCCCTAGCTAGGGATCTTACTTGAGTATAATATCATACTGTCTGAAGCGCTAGTGCATCTCTGTCAATGTGTCTGCAAGAATGAGGGGAGAAGTTACATCTGTGTCACAAAGTCCAGGAACGTGTTAATGTAGCAGATCAGTAGTACCTAGACGAAAGCACTAGTGCCCAAGGAAAACTGCCCTGAGACGGAGGCCACCAGTTCGTCGCCTTTTTGTCATAGCTGGGATGCTAGTATCAACAGCAGCATACCAGGTTACAATGAAACTGGATTCCTAATCGGTGCTGAATTAGCTACAGCTGTATTCTATGTGCAACTCTGCTTTATGATCCCGCGTTATGCAGGAGGCTAGACTAAATGATCAGAAGGGTCCCAACATCAGAGGTGAACTGAAGCATCACTTCCAGTTTGCAGCTGGCTCCGGGAACCATCCCCATTAGAATCAGTGAAATGCCAGGTTGCTAATACACATTTAAAAGCAAACTGCTAATATAGTTCAGCTCCTGTCTCTTAGAGAAATAATATTCATTCCTTTTTTCTAATCTCTCTTTCCCCCCAAAGAAATTAGATATAGAAAAATATATTTAAATATCAGGTTGTTATTTAAACTGATAACAACCAGGAAATTAAAAGTTAAGCCTTACGCTGTGTCCTTGACTCAGTGCTTCCACATCCCCTTCTCTGCAGTGGTGCAAATTAAGGATGGTGCCTCATCCTGAACTTTCAATTTCCTGGCTGTTGCCAGTTATTGTCACAATGTCACTGTTATACAAACTTCTTTTTTGAAAACAGATTCATACACAATGTACACTAGCATCCCAGGGGCATATTCAGGGGCAGACTCTAAATAGCTTTCCGGGGGTTTCGTATTTCATCTAAAACTAACTTAATTAATGTTTTGTTGAAAAAAAGTGACAAAACCTAGAGTCTAAATAACATTAAAACATGCAGGGGGAGTATATAAAAAGAGGATTTTTTTAAATCATGATTTTTTACCATGATTTTTAAGCTATTGGTAGTAAAATTATGTTTCAGAGGATGCCATTAAAACAGTGGTTTTCAACCTGTGGTCCATGGACCTGTGGGGGTCCGCAGACAATGTGAAAGGTGAGTCCGTGAAAGGTTGTCGTTGCCACAAAACAGTGGTTTTCAACCTGTGGTCTGTGGACCACTGCATTAAAACGTTGCTACTTCTTGAAGTGTTCCCATTTTAATCCTGCTAACGAAAGTGTCTGGCATATCCTGACTTCTCTGGATACCACATTTACCAGGACCAAACAGGGAGTGAGAGGTGGTGAGGGAGGAGATTCACAGTGCTAGGAACTGTGTGTGCTAAACACGTGTTCAAGGAGAGCCTCTTCAGTTTCTGAAAGAAGATGTGATTGGCCAAGTAAAGTTCCAACTGAGTGGCACGAGACCACAGGTCAGATCTGAGACTTGTTCATCTGTTTTTCCAAAAATGTAACAAAATATTTCATGGAAGCACTAACTCCCTTTAGGCTGCACTTCTTGAATGGTCGGAGGCACTTGGATTTTGGCCTTATGTTTTATTATGCACCCTCAGCATGGCGTTTTCATGCTTTAGCTGGACTCCTTGTTGTCTGTTGCTGTTTACTTTGTAGTTTCTCTTATATTGCTATTTTTTTTTCCGTCCGGGGGGGGGGGGGGAATGACTGACAGGTTTTTTTATTGTGTTTTAAATTTATCCCATTATGTCCATCTTTCAGTAACAGGTGATAGATGTGCTCTAATTTTTTTTCATATGAATTCATAACCCTTCTTGTTTTACCTTTGCTCAGTCTGTCTCCCTTCCGGTTTGTTCAGTGGTCAGGCTTGTGGCAGGCACATCTTTCTTTATTGCCTTGAAAAACATAGTGCCTTCATTTTTATTAAACTCACAATATCTTAAATGAAATTCAGATTTATATGTGGAAGTCACACTATTTGTAATATGAATCATAAACATCAGTAATGCAATTTTAAGGAGCTGATTCCCCACATAAGAAGAAAAATCTTTGAATCTAGCAGTCCAGTTTACCTGCTTTGAGCAAAGTTTCTGGTGATATCTTTCCATATTCTGTATGATACTTTAAGAGTATAGAGGCAAAAAGGAGAGAGATCTTATAAGAAAGATAATCTTCTCTATCTATTTATATACACGCGTGTGTGTTTATACATGTGTATGATTGCCTTATGTCTACACACGGGCACAGAAGGAGAGGAAGACAGAGTTAAATAGATTTAAATATATACTAAAATAGATTTAAATATATATTAATACATAATGTCACTGATTTCTATCTTCTGGTAATGGCTTTTTGTGTGTGTATATGTATTGTAATTGTGTCAGCAATCATGACTGTCAAATCCTGCTCTTGGCACTAGCAGAGGTTATACACGTTTCAGAGGGCCAAATTTACTCCTTTTGAATGTAAGGGGGGAAAAGTTGTGTTTTTGATGGGAACTGTTTCAGGTTGGAATATAAAATCCCAGGAGAATAGACCACCCCTGTCACTGTAGTATCTGAACTCCTGATCTGTCTCTGTATTTGGTTCACTCTGGGGAAACAGCCTAACCATTGCACAGACTTCTCTCTCTGCCCCCAGTATAACCAGGCAATATGTTCCCCAGCCTGCATCTGTTCTATATGTGTCGTTTCTAATTCTTCTTTAATTTAGGGGCAAATTATGTTTTCATTAATTCAGGAAGTAGTTCCAGTTAAGTCTACTCCCATGAGAAAGGCAAGAGGGATTTAGATCTCAGTAAGTTCTTTGGGGCAAGAATGATGTCCTTTTGTTTTCCTGTAAAGCATTGTGCACACCAGCGATACTTCATAGTATATAAAATTAATAATAATAGCTTACGGTAGGCCCAGTCATGAGGTTTTGTAACTGTGCGATAGACCACAAGTAAGGCTAGGATTCCAAAATTCTGCACAACCTATGTTCCGTAGAAATATTTCCATTATTTTAATTTCAGTGAAAATGGTGTGTGTTTGTTTTTTTTGTGGATGTAAATTTGCCTCTGTTTGTAACCCAACTATTGCATCTGGCAAACACATATCCTGTAGCCTTTTGTTTATAGCCTTCCTTGTGGATAACATCATTATCTAGATACATACACGAAGAAAAATGTGGTTTCATAAATAATTATACGTGCCATGAATATATTGGATGTATATAATACATTTCTAAATAGTAGTGTGTATGTATGTGCAACAAGGATATGGACTACATGAATATCGACAACAAATCATTCTTAGCCCAGCTACGCCAACTGCACAGAGAAACCAGAGTGCATTTGTGGTTGGGGACTTCTTACTGTGACCTGCTGCTAAATTGGATCAGGCGTTTCTCCAGCATCAGTGTTAAACTTGCACCTTTGATGAAATGTGCACACACAGCTGGCATATTTGACGGCTTATTTTTCAGGGGATAGATTCTTTATTGTCTCCTGAATTCATTTCACTGTGCCAATTTTATATAAAGAAATGATGGACATTCTATAATTTTGTTTTTCATATCACTTTATAATTCTTGTTGTTCTTCCCCATCTCCCACCCTGATCAGAAGCTGGGCTGGTGGCAGCTGTGGTCTTCCTTATTGCCTTAGAAAACTGAAGGCCTTTTTTCATATTAAGCCCACAAGATCTGCAATGAAATTTAGATTTATAGCTGGAAATAGCTCTATTTGTAATATGAAATGTAAACAGTACAGCAGTTAAAAGAAGCAGAGGGGATGTTCTTTTTGTATTTTTCTTTCTCTGAACTTTACTACTTGTGTTACCGACAAGTGCTTTTTAAAAATTTTCTGGCAACATGTTATAATTGATAATGGTATTTAAGCAGCATCTAATACCATCCGGTGTGGTGCAAAGTGAGCCATCATAGAAGATGAGCTTAAAAAAAAATTGCATTAACACTTAGAGAAAATGAAATTTTTATACTTGATTTGCTCATGGTCGGACGGATGCAACTAAACACAATTTGAGCTGTCACTTCACAACAGAAAAAAAAATGCAATTTTGGAATGTTTCGAATGAGCCTGATATTAGATTCTATAACTCAGAATGACACAGGAAATAGTATTTGCAACACGATTGGTTCATTAATATTTGGTAATTGTAGTCCATCATTTTAAAGGAGGAACTAAAACACAAACAAATGATCTCAGCATCCAGCAGTTGCCGTATCCAAGCTGTCATCTCTGGGAAGAGTTTTAGGAGAGATACAAGTTGTGTATATTGGAGGCTTAGATTTTTTCCTATCTCCTTCATCATTTCAGGAGAATGATTTTCATCATAAACTAACATGTCAGACAAAGCATCTACATTTAAAAAAAATTATTTCACAATTTTCCACATGCACATTTGATGTAAACCCTGGAGGTGTATTCCCTGAGTACTTATTACCTCCATTTTAGGGAAATTACATTAAATTATTAGTGACAAATTTACTTGTCTGCCAATGTGTTTTTCTGGAATTTTACTACAACATCAATACTTGGCTGTTTTATATGGGCCCTCATTTACCTGTCTGTGAAGGCAGTCACCCCTCTGGGAGCGCTGCGTGTCACTAACAGGCGCTAGAAAGGGTCTTTCAGTTGAACATTCACTGTGTGTTGCACTTTTAAAATATAATATGCGTTTCCGACAAGTCGTTTTAACATCTATCTCCTTCTATAGAGAGCGAAGCCAGTATAGCCATGGTATAGTCAAAGGGGACATTGTTTGTGAACATAAAGAGACCCGCAAGGACCTGATGTCGAAGAAGAGGGGCTTCACCCCCCTTGAGCATGGTTTTGGGAAATGAACGTTTTGCTTATGTTTGCCTCTGCCTGAGAACTCCTTTCCAGTCCAGTGTAAAACACAGGCAGATGGAGAAAATGTCAGACTGGGAGCAAAGGTCAAGTACTATGCTTTAGATCCCCATTAAATTCAGATAAAGAAGGGCAGTTACAAGGCAAATGAAAGAGCTGGCCGCCTTAGAGCAGACACACCGAGAGAAAGTGGTGTTTACTTGCTTAATTTTTTAAAAGAATCCAAAGTCTCTGTTCAAATGCAATTAACATAAAACCTGCAGCGTAGGGGTGTTTCTGGCTTTCTGGTGCTCTGGGGAGGGTTGCAGAGGAAATGGTATCCTTCATAAATTTTTCTGTTCATTAAGTCTTGAGGCCCTGGCTGTTGTCGGAGTCTCTCTGTTCCTCCCATTTTTCATTTTAAGAGAAAGCGTGATAGGTTCTCAATGTGCTGCTCTTCTGGTGAGATGTGCTTGCAACAGTTCCACTGTCCGCTTTGATCCTGTCAGATCTTAGCAGTTAAGCAAAAGTGTGCCAGCTTAGTAATTGGATGGGAGACCCTCTGGGAATTCCTACAGGCTCCAGGAAGTGGTATTGGATATGGCATCACCTTTCATTTTGTGTCCTAAAGAGCAGCTCTTTGCTGTGAAGTAGGTACTGCCTTCCATCCCAGAAGTGGCTGCATTTTAATAATAGGGATGTGATCACTAGTGTTTCCATCCCACACTTACTGAACAGGGATGTTCAGAGCTATAATTAACTAACGCGTGTAAAGTTCTTCTGAGATCTTGGATGACCTGGGCTATCTGACTGCAAATAATAATTATTTTAATACTTTCTAATAATTTTAAGTATTGTTTCGGGACGTTGCATGAAAATTGAGCCTCTATCCTGCAGCACTGTTGATTGCAATAATTTGAAGCTACCAGCTAGTGATGGTACATTTGCTTTACCTCTCAATAAGTCAGGATCATCAGCCTATGTAACCACTATACTATTACTGCTATCTGCACCCTCCCTGCACCCTTCCCTATTCTTGTTTGTTACAATCACTTATGAGAGACACAAGGTAGGTGAGGTAATACCTTTTATTGGACCAACTTCTGTTGGTGGAAGGGACAAACTTCTGAGCTTCACTTCCTCAGGTCTGGAAAACGTAACCAGGATGTCCAATCTAAATACAAGGTAGGACAAATAATTAAGCATAAGGGGCCCACTTCAGTGGGCAATTAAGGATTAGCAGGCTGCAGGGTGTTTTACAAATTGTTGTAATAAGCCAGAAAATCAGTGTCTCTGTTTGGTTAATGGTTTTTAGTGTTCAGCAGAGTTATGAATTTAAATTCCCAGGCTCGTCTTTTGAAGGTGTTGTTAAAGTGACCAGACAGCAAATGTGAAAAATTGGGATGTGGGTAGGGGGTAATGGGCACCTATATATCACAAAGCCCCAAATATTGGGACTGTCTCTATAAAATCGGGATATCTGGTCACCCTGAGTGTTGTGTAGGTTTCCTTTGAGGACAAAGACTGAGAGGTAAGATGTGGAGTGATCACATTGTGAAAAGTGCTCGCCCATGGCTGATGAGGTGGTTTTGTCTTTTATTATTTTTCTATCTGAGTTCATTTGAGAGCGTAGGGATTAGTTTCACATACATAGGAGTTGGGCATTTGATGCAGTGGATTAGGTACCCCATATGTTGTGGTAGGCATGTGTAGGGCCCACGGATCTTGAAATGTATGTTATGGGAGATATTGATCATCATAGCAGTGGAAATATGTCTACAGGTTTTCATCCATTGTTTCCAGACTTTCTCTTCTTAGCAAATTCTGCAGTATATGAGTGCCTGACTGTTAATAACAGATTTCTTGGTGTGATTGTTGGATCTCTGGAGGTAATTGTGGTGATCCAGGGGTTTCTTGTATATAGTCGTTCATAGGGTTCCATTGCTGAAGCTGATTGTGGTATCCAGGAAGTTGATGCTGGTGTGGGACTGGTCTAGAGAGAGTTTGATGGATGGGTTGTAGTTGCTGAAGTTGTGAGAGAAATCTATGAGAGAGTTTAGGTCTTCCATCCAGAAGATGAAAATATCATCGATATATATCAAGTATAGCACTGATGTTTGTGATGCATTTTTCCAGAAATTTTTCCTTGATGTGACTCATGAAGAAGTTGGTATGTTGGGGACCCATCTTAGTACTCATGGCTTTTCCTATGGTTTGGACGAAGTGTTTGTTGTTGAATGAAAAATTATTACGGGTGAGGATGAAATGGATGAGTTTGGTGATGTGTTTTGGATGGACTTCCAGGTGTTGTCCATTGTTTTATAGATGTTTAAGGCAGGCAGCAATTCTGTCCTTGTGAGGGATGTTGGTGTATAGGGATGTGACACACCTGGTGGCAAGAATGGTGTTCAAGGGGAGGATGTTAATGCTGCAGAGTTTCTGGAGGAAGTCGGTAGTGTCGTGGAGGAAACTGGCCTTTTGTGTAGTGAAAGGTTTGAGGATGGTTTCTATTAGGCCTGATATTCCTTCAGTGAGTGTGCCATGGCCAAATATGATGAGTCTGCCAGGGTTCTCTTGTTTGTGCATCTTGGGAAGCATGTAGAAGGTCCCTGGGATGGATATATGGGGACTGAAGATGTAGAGTTTTCTTGGAGTTGTTTGGGGAAGGATTTGATGATATACTTATATTCTTGGGTAAATTGTGGTGTGGGGTCTTCTTTGAGTTCTTTATAGTTGGTGGTGCTGGAGAGTTCTGTGCTGGTGTCATTGACATAGTCTTCACGATTAAGGACTACAATGATGCCTCCTTTGTCTGTTGGTGGGGTATTTCAGGGACTGTATAGCTATCCACTTGGTGGCAGAGATATTGTGGTGAATGTAATGTTTGTTGAGGATTTCACAGTTGATTTCTGAAGCAATCAATGTAATGATCCAATGTGGGTTTCATCCACTGGAAAGGGGGTGTCCAGTAAGATTATTCTTTTTTTTTCCTGACTGTCCATGGGGATGTGGTGGCTGTGGGTGGTGTCATCTTTATTGTGAAAAAATTCCTTGAGGTGGAGTCAGTGAAAGAATTCTTCTAGTTCTCCATATATTACTGTGGTGTCAGATTGTGTGGTAGGGCAGAAGTTTAGTCCCTTGAAGAGTATAGATACTTCAGATCCAGTTGAGGTAGTCGTGATATGTTGATGATGTTGGGCTATTGTGGTAGGTCCCGGTGAAGTGGTTTCTCCTGAAGGTGGTATTCTGTTTGTTGTAGAGTTGTTGTAGAGTTGTCCACTTTTTGTTTTTCTGTTGGTTGGCTGTCATCATGTTTTTTAATAGTTGTTTTGGGTTTCCTGCATGATCTCCAGGTAGGTTTCCTGATTTGTTTTTTTCTTCCAGTGTGTGGGAACATGTGGTGATTTCATATTTGATGCAGTCCTTTTGAAGTATGTAAGCTACAGGAGATGGTCCTTCTGCAGAGCTTCTCAGCATATTTGGAGTTGTATGTGGTGGTCAGAGGGTTATAGATGGTGAATCCTCTGGGGATGATAATTTGTTTCTTCCAGGATTCACCCAATTCTGATTTGGCCCTCCGGATGCTACTACATTTTAAATAACACAGGATGATAAAAAGTACTGTACCAGGATTCCAGCACATGGGATTTCCAAAGCAGGAGCATCAGGTTGATGAGAGTTGGTATGCCCAGGAAACGTGGAGAGGATCAGACTTGATTGTGAGGGTTGGTAATCTGGAGACAGACAGACAGAACACGTTAGCCAAATTTCAGCAGTCTGTCCCTGTTTAGTAAAACATTAAGTACATGATTAAATCTTACTGATTTCAGGCAGACGTAAGCATGTGCAATATGCTTAAATGCTTTTGTGAAATGGGACCTTAAAAACTGAAAGTGGGGATCCTGGGAACACTGAAGAGAGTAGTGGGAGGAGGAGGAAAATGGCAGCAAAAATGTTATAATCAGAACTGCAGTTTTAGATAATGGTGACTCTGGAAAACTACAAAACATACACAGCACCCCGGAATAATGTTTTATTATTGACTATTTATATTGCAGTAGTGCATAGAGACACACATCAGGAGTCAGGGCCCTGTTTGCTGGGTACTGCCTTGGTATAGGGAGGCTGGTCCCTGTGCCAGAACAGCTACTCCCAATTTGGCCAGTTCAGAGGGTGGCATTATCAGGAAGCCAGTGGAGATGCTAGACTGCTGATCTTCCTGAGACAAAGCCATGGCTGGGAGGCTGAAAAGGGCTGAGAACTAGGAGTCAGCGGAGGGTCTAGTCAGATGTCCTTCCTGAGCAAGAGAGACACAAGGCTAGAGGAGACTGAAGGCTCAGAGCAATAGAAGGAGATGCCTCCTGGCGCTCAGAGCTGGAAAGCTGAAGCCATAGGGCCAAAGAGGCCTGTTCTGGAGAGCCCAGGGCACGGTTAGGGACACCGGGGCTGTATTTGATGTATTGCCTGAATTATGGTGTTGGGACTTGTTATATATATAGACGAGGCTTTTGCTTGTAATAAATTAGCATCACAATGGTTATACATATACTCAAATAGACTGATTGGACTATTACTGGACACTTTGCTGAAGGAGAAACTGAGGCAGGTGTGCACGTCATGCCACAGCCTGCAGCAGGAGGACTGCCCTATGACATGTACAAATACATGCACAACCAAAAAGACAATCCCTGGCCCGCAGAGCCTACAATCTGAACATGTAACAAGACACAACAGGTGGAGAAAAGCAGAACTGAGCAGAGGGGAGGACAAGATAATAGTGACAGGACTGTATTCAAGAGTGTCTCATTTAGCCTTATTTTAGTGCTACATTCACTTTCACTCCAAATTTTAATCTCTTACAGTTAAAGAAACGTTAACAGTAATACTTACTGTATACAGTGCTTTATATTTTCACAACCCCATACCTCACAGAATCATAGAAGATGAGGGATGGAAGGGGCCTCAGGAGGTATCTAGTCCAACCTTCTGCTCAAAGCAGGACCAACCCAATTAATCCATCCCAGCCAGGGCTTTGTCAAGCTGGGCCTTAAAAACCTCTAAAGATGGAGATTCCACCACCTCCCTAGGTAACCCATTCCAGTGCTTCACCACCCTCCTAGTGACAAACTTTTTCCTAATGTCCAACCTAGACCTCCCCCCCTGCAACTTGAGACCGTTGCTCCTTGTTCTGTCATCTGCCACCACTGAGAACAGCCTAGCCCCATCCTCCCTGGAACCCCCTTTCAGGTAGTTAAGGCTGCTATCAAATCCTCCCTCATTCTTCTCTTCTGTAGATTAAATAAACCCAGTTCCCCCAGCCTCTCCTCATAAGTCATGTGCTCCAGCCCCCTAATCATTTTTGTTGCCTCTGCTGGATTCTCTCCAATTTGTCCACATCCTTCCTGTAGTGGGGAGCTTGACAAACTTGACAAAATACTCCAAATGTGGCCTCACCAATGCCAAACAGAGGGGAATAATCACTTCCCTCCCTGGCAATGCTCCTACTAATGCAGCCCAATATGCCGTTAGCCTTCTTGTCAACAAGAGCACACTGTTGACTCATATCTAGTTTCTTGTACATTGTAACCCCAGGTCCCTTTCTGCCAAACTGCTGCAGCTTCTTGGCTCTCCAGCTAGCTGTGTAATGTATAATGCTGCTTCTCTTGCCTCTATCATGTCCAGATCCTTGAACAGGATGGGACATGGATTCAAGATGTACCTAATAATTAATTTCAACTCATTCCATCCCTGAAATTTTTAACTGCTTTAACACCAAACGTTTTAATTTTAAAAATACACACTCAACCTTTCATTTGGGGCAAAACCCAACAAAGTAGCCTTTGAATAATTTTGTCTAACTTTTTATCACAGTCCAGAAAAAAAACCAGACACAGAGAGCACTGTCATTGAATATCATTTGCTGAGGAAATTACTTCCCTTTTGCCAGTCTCCAGATTCCCTGACAGAAGATGCTCTGCCCAAATGTTATTTTGGTCCAAGCGGGGAAGTCTGTGTAATATATTTTGGCCTAAAAAGAAATTGAGACAGCAAGTGAGGCCATCGCCGCTTCTTGCAGGGGCCCCTTTCTATGCAACATACTTTGGCTGTTCAAAGAGAGAATTGCCCTTTTTTTGGAGAGTCTAGTAGAATTTTGAAGGATTACTTAAAAACGTTCCTGATAGTGTCTGGGAGGAGTTCTTCCCTCCTGAGTGAGCCCCTTGGAGAAAGGCTATTCATTTCTCTTCTCTTCTCTTCATTGCATCTCCCGTCCGCGCACACATGCAAGATAACTCCACAGTCCACACGTTAGCTCAAAGCAAGCAACTCTACCAACAAAGCAACTATGGCTACAGTTTTGCTTTCCTTATTGTAAAACCTGCCCCAGAGGGAAAGCGAGAGAGAGAGACGTGGACAGCATCCCTGACTTCTAGTCTGCTCTAGATATTTTAGTAGCGCTAACGTGGGGTGGAGAGGCATTGGATTGCCTGTTACTGTAGTCTTACAGTACATCATCAGACAATTTAAGCCATCTTTGTGTGTTAATTTTCAGAGAAATATGCAGGAATGTCTTAAAATCATCTTTCCTTTCTGTGCCTCTTTGTAATTCTTATTATGGACTGAGCATGGTCAAGGGGACAGATTATCAGGACTCCTGGATTCTGTTGCATTTAGTATCATGTGCCACATACATCACCATCTATCTGTTCCCAGCACTGCCACTTACTCCTTGTGATCTTGGTTAAATTCACTGCACTGTACTATAGTTTAACCATCAGTAAAATGATGCTAATAATAGTCCTTGTCTCTCACATGTGGGTTATGAGACTTGATTATGTTTGTAAAGCGCTTTGAGAGTTTCTGATGAAATGTACTAAATCAGTGCATCTTATTCTATAATATGTGTAATATTTATTATTTATGTAAGGAATTCATGTGGTTAACATGGTATGGTCCTCTGGGCTTCCTGAGGTCCTTTTTGGGCTGATTTAATGGTACCATACATAAGCATCAGTTGCTAAACATTTGAAAGTGCTACCAGCATATTACAAGCCAATTCATATATGCCTCAATTCAGCAAGTATTTAGGCATGTGAAAAATTTCATCCCTTTTCAACAAAGAACCTAAATTCATACTTAACTTTAAGCATATGCTTAAGTCCCACTGAAATCAATGTTTTGCTGAATTGGGGCCGTTTTCAGTGCAAGTTAATTTGCAATGTGGCAGGATACAGCACTACAAAAAAGCATTTAAAACCCTATAAATGGAAGGCAGTATTGAATGGGACGACATTACAGCAACCACACAAAGTAAAATCTTGGCAGCTTGTTGAGATACTGTTCCTTTTCCATTCCAAACATATAACTGGTTCTGGGATTGTTTTGTTTCTTGGTAATGTGTTCTTGTTCCAGCAGATTTAGCAAGCTATGCCTATACACAAGATGTCTCCTTAGTCAGTTAATCCTATTAAATATTTGTAACAGTTCAATAAATCATTTGTCTTGTTACAAATTACTGCAAACGCAGGATATAACTATATTCAAGAAAACACATAGCTCGAATACAGCTCCGATCTTAATAAATTACCTAAATATCAGGTGATCATTGTTTCAATTCCAAATAAAAATTGCTGACAGGAATATCTGATTTCTGTCTGAACAGTCCTGTTAAAATGTTTGATGTAATTCTGAGCCCAAGACGGAGCGCAGATATTAGAGTGACTTGTTATTCTTTTCTCATTTTTAACTCTCTCTTGGTATTTTTACTACTTTGGGTAAAATGCAATATATTTACTATTTCTTTCTCATATATGCAGAGACAAATCATACATGTTGCTTTGTCCATGTGCAATGTATGTAGATATTATATAATATATGAAAAAATACCCTGTTCAGCAGCATTCTCGTTCAATATCTTCAATTTTCTGTTAACTTCACCTGGCTTTGCAATATGCCTTCTTGTTGTCTGTCCTGGACACAGGTCTCAATTGTCCAATTAGAGCTGCAGCTAGATTCCAGTTTCCTAGACAATCTACCTTATAAATTATAGCTAATATTATTACCCCCTTCTCACAGTACAAGGAATGTGTCTGAAACGGGGAACGGATGCATTCAGTTTTGAGCAGGGAAAGAACTTCCTCTGCGTATTCCTGTGCACCTAATCTCTCGTTTCAGCTCAAGATGGAGGGTTTATGATTAATACAGTTGATGCAGAAAATGGCCGATTGCTTGGCTTCTTTTAAATATATCATGCTCAATGCACACAGACTCCGAGCATCACTTAGAGAGAAGTGACAGCAGACTTGACCTTTCTCTCCAAATCATCTATGGGAAAAGAATTAGCATGATACAACAGCACTTTAACTTGTTTTAACTTACCACTTTCTTATTTAGAGATGCTAATGCGCACTGGAAATGTAAAATCAGATGCTAGGAAATGTGGCCGCATGTTATTTTAAATCAGATTTTAACTTTAGTCACTATATGCAACGTAAGGTGACTTTTAAGGAATGTATCATGCTTAATATTCCTAAAAGGTAAATAAAAATATTGTGCTTCTTTTTGTAACTTTACTGTTCCAAAGAATGGACCAATACTTAACTGAGAAGCATCACACTGAATATTGTAGGGGATATTTAGACTGTTCATAAGAAGGAATGAGCAAGAGAACTTACACATGGGAAGGTGTTAGTTATAAAAGGGCTTAAATTGGTTTTAGTGTAACTGGAAACCAAATAAATGGTTCTGCAAACTACATGAAGAGATTTAGCAGGTTTTTTCCGTGGTCTCCAATTACTGCTATTAGAAAGTCTAAAAATGCACAGTGTGTACCTGCAACAGCTGTGAGTGATACAGAGCTCAGCCAATCACATTGTTTCCTTGTCAGCTCTCATTATCCTGTGATCAATTACCAGGGTTTTAGACCAACTTGAATGAAAAGTAAAAACACATTGTTATCACAGATTTCATCAAGTAAATATGCTGTATAGGGAAATAGATCAGCTATGACCTCTTTGACATTTTCAAAATATTTAAAAGCTGAAGTTAATTCTTTGTGATGTCCTTTCATCTTTAGTTGACAACAGAGAGATCTGGATTGGTGACAGGCCTTGTCAAGTGGCTCTGTCTTATCAAAAACAATACCCTCAAGATCTTTCAAGCCAAATATTCTAATCTAAGATAATTGCATTTAAAATTTCATGTAGCTTTTGTGTTTTTCACTGAATCTTTCTTATATTAACTAACAAACCTCTTCACTCAATGCTTTTTTACTTTAAAATTTAAGAGTTAATTAGTGAAAAATATTTAAATTATTATAATAAATTAAGTATAAGAGAGAAAGCTCAGTGGTATATTTCACTTCTAGGTTTCTGAATAAGGTTCTGACTTTTTTTTTTTTTTGATGAAGTACTTTATATGGGCTTTTCCAGATTTTACTAGCCCCTTTGTCCATTTATCATTACAGCAGTTTGGTGTGGGAAAGTGGATGTTTTACTCCTCTTGTGTTCAGATTAGGCTATATAGAAATCTCTGGTTTTGGTTGGGCATTCTCTCTGGGATTCTGTTCTGATTATTTGAGTAAAAGATTTTTTGTATTGTACTTTAACAATTGTTTTGGAGTCTCAATATTCACAGTTTATGCACTGGAAGAGTATAGTGGGTTAAATAAAGAGAAGGTTTATCACAAGTGTGCTTCGGTATTGATAGAAGGCTGTTACTGGTTATTGGATTAGAAATTATCTACCTAACAGCCGGTCTCTGGTCCCTTTTACCCAAGCAGAGCACTTTTAAAGAAATATATTTTGCTCTTTGATTTGGGGAAACTTAGCTCTCATGAAAGTGTGGGCTGGTAATGCTGACTGTGGGGCAGGATTGTGTATGAAAAATGCACCTTATTGCTGCCTACCGCCCCTTTTGCTATATCAGTCTTAGGGTCCCATGCTATTCTACAGTCCCCTCCTGCAGCAATTCCTGCTATATGAGATCCAGTCATTCCACTGAGCCTCAGTCTGCAGTTCTCCTCTTCTCCTCACCTCCGCCACCGCTATTCGGATTTAAAATTTGCCAAGGCCATTGTATTGTATTGTTGGGATAGTTTTATGATTGGAGACTCATTTAACTAAGATTCAAGACAAGGTAAAGAGTAATGAGTTCAAGTTTACCTCCCCACTCTGACAAATTTCCTCTTAGTGATTTGCTATTTATAACTTTATTTTTAAATTATAAACCAACAAAAAAAGCAAACCGTTATCTTTGTAATAAAAGATGATGCTTTGGAGCAGATTTACCAAGGGGAGGGCTCTGAAGCTGAGCAAACATTAGCTTAGCTGTTGATTACAGGATAGTCTCTCCATTCATGGAAAAGCCTTTCATTGTTTTAGGTTAAACCTTTTCGCCTCCATATCAATGAGCTTTCCACTATTTTGGGATGTGTATTTACATACTGTCAGTAACCTCTGACACTGAACTCTGCAACATTATTAAACATTTCTGAAAATAAGGTTTTCAGGGTGAATTGTTTATAATAAATGATTAACAGATTGTTGAAATTCAATACTAGTTCATAAGTCTCTGATTTCTTTTGCTTGATTTCTCCCTGTCCTCTACTCCAGCCATCCCTTTGTTGGAAAGAGCACGTCATTCTTTCCTGCCACATACACAACTAAAGACAGTATGTAAACCTAAGATGCTGTTCACTTCAAGGTGTATAAAATGGAGGCAGTAGTAAGCTGAAACTCGTTGAATACCTTGATCTTATGATCTAAGAGAAAGTTCTAATGGAAAACGGCAGTGCACTGAGGGTGTTGGAAAAATGAGTGATCTGATTGCAATGGTTGACTTTTATTACAACACTAGTACTAGCGTTCCCAAGCCCTTTCCGGCCCTACTGACACCACACAGTCCTGCAGAATTAATGGATTCACCAATGTTTACACAACACTAGTCACAAATTGCAAAAAAATCAGGTTTGAATTATGAAAGCTGCACTCCAATCCAAAGGTACTACTGATCGGTTGGGTTTTGCTAAAATGTAGACCTCTCCATTTGGGAATATCTCCAGTCCAATGGCAAAAGAATCAAAATGCCCGATAAGCAAGTTCAGATGCTTCCCCAAACAGTCTCTGAACCTCTTGAATCTACAGAACTGGACTGTCCATTTTATGGGATTTGCTTTCTCCCAGGCTCAGTTTTATCCAAGCAGACTTTGCTATATTTTTCCTAACCAAATACACTATTCATTTTTCTTTAACAATCATATCCTGAATTACACATACTGCACAACTCATATGCTTATCAAACGAGCATATACTAAATCTTGGTGTGGAGTTGGGGGTGAGAGGCATCTGGGAAGCAGGTCTGTGTGGAGGTTCTGAGTGGATAAGTGGATATTGGTTACATAGGAAATGTGAGCTGGCCTGGATGTAGATTACTTATTGTTCTGAAAATGTGTGTAGGTAAAATACACATATAGGCCCAGATTCTTGGCTCTGTTAAATCCACTTTGTGCTACTAAGCTACTTTAAGCAGGCAGATTTACCCTACTAGGTCCTCCTACACACACCCCAAAAGGCATAGGCAGCTTGTTGGGAAGGGACAAGTGGCAGGAGAGGACAGGGTTGCAATGCCTTGCACTATGGTGACCCAGGGCCAAGGGAGTGATCCCTAGGAACCACTCGTTCCAATGTAATTCAGTGCATCCCTCTGGCTGCTTTTATCAGGGGGCCACACGAACCCCCATCTAGCCTCAGTATTAAGTGTCTGGAAGGTATTTTAACACAAATACCACGTTATTTGAGACAAGTGATGCTCTGTGGCCAGAGGTCTGGTAGTGCACACTTCTAGAACTTAAAACATTGAAACTGATTTCCATCCTCCTCCCCTCAAAACACTTTAAATCCCAAGTTATTTCGGCTGTGTTTGGAATGTAATATAAATAAATGTGGTCCAATGCGTTTTCGTTGATACGTGGTCTGGGTGAGGTAAGAACTTGGGTTAGAGAGGAATTTTCTCTTAAGTGAAAACCTCCAATGCTTTCACCATGACTGAAAATCTCTTCAGTGCCCTGCCTAGAAATACACTGACTTCTCTTCTCCCCTTCCCCCCCAGACAGATTATTTCTTTATCAGGTATTGTATTGAGGAAGAATTCTTCTTACAGAAATAAGCATTAACATAAACAAGTGCCTAGCAAATGTATTTGTTTCAGAGCTCAATTCTGTTAAGAGATCTAATAATCAAGTGTGTATCAAACAGTCTGGTGGTTTTACTTGGAGAATTCTTTAACAAAGGTCTGCTTAACCCAGTTGTACCATAAATTCAGCAGTTGTAAAGTGATGGGCACAATAATTTAGTACTAATGGATTTATTCTTCTATCAGGTACTCCTGTTGTAAGGCTGAAGGCACCAAGAATTTGTTTTTTCTGTGGGTAAATGGAAAAATGCTATACGCAATTTCATTTATGCTAAAATGACACATTTTTAGAGCAAGAGAAAACTCAAGCAGAGAAAAGAAACACATTCATCTATATGTAATGTGCACATTCTGTGTTTATAGTTAATGTACACATGTATGTATAAAATACACATATTGTTAAATTAATAGTCAGATTTTTCATGAGTGAATATTTAATCTTTTTCAGTCACAAGTGAAAATGAACAGTCCCTTCTCTGGTACCAGAATTAGATGTTATAGTGAATTATTTAAAATTCAATTTTATTGAAGTTAATTTAATTAATAAATATAAAGATAGTTTTTATCTAGCTTGCCAATGTATTCATTGCCATTTGCTAGCTAAAATAGATCCTCACCATCCAATATATTTCAGGTTTCAGTCCCTGTGTTACAAAGTAGTTCAATTTCACTGGAACAGTGTAAGCACCTTTGAAAAAGCTGGAGCCCCTTTCTCCACATGCTTTAACAACTGCCCATACATACACATTTTAAATACATATTTACATATTTCAGATTGACCCAGCTGAATGTAATGAGTCCCTAGGCGCCTTTTATAGTCTATTAGGTAAATAGTAAGCATCTTAGAAACCGTCTCTCTTTTCTTTACACAGTAGACTGTAATGTACATAGGATTTGAGCTGACTAACTTTGAGGTGGGTATGTGCATTGTAGTTTGGTTTTCATGTTACTGTAAAGTTATTTCTTTTTCTCCACTCCAGATATATCTCTGGTGTGTTCCCCATTTTTTAATGGAGACCTCTGAATTCTCAAGTATTAAATAAAAAACACTATTTGTTTTCAAGCTTTTCCCATGGTTTCTGAGGCAGTTTATATTATTATATGTACAGATAGTGTTGTTGTCGTGATCATGCGTTTTAATTCCTCCTCACCTTTTAGACAACTTTGAAGACGACCTGCAAAGGATATTTTTAAAATGAGCCCATAGGCCTTTTTAAATTCTTTATGAGCTATAAAGAAGCTGTTAAAGGGATTGTTGTTGTTGTTGTTGTTGTTGTTACCTTCCTTTTTGTTTTCTTTTAAGAGTTTTTTTCTGCTGCTTGTTTTTTCCTTAACAGTCTCAGGAATGTCAGGTTTGGTCTTCTATGGCTTCACGGGCAGACCTGTAGGCTGATTGAGGGGATGTACGTTGTGTGCACTAGCACCTTAGATGAAGAGGGGCTCAGTCTTTAACAAAGATGTGCTTACTTCAACCTGTTTACTACTTATTGGTTTTTAATAGGTTAAAAACCCTAAAACTACATTGGTTTTAAAAAATCCCTTCCTTCCTCAAGCGCTGAAGTTTGCACACTCTTGATTTTCCTGTAATTATTTCAGTAGCCCTCCAGTTATCACGTAGTCTTCTAGGATAAATAAGACTTGAATGTCTAATGTATATAACAAGCTGAAACAAAACTGTTTAGAAAGAAACAAAAGAGAGTTATAATCCCAATTAGGTTTTATTTTGCAAGTCAGCTTTTGATCTCTGATTTTTAAAAACAAAGCCCAAATAAATACTGTTTCTTTGGACTTGAGTAAAAGATGCATTTGAGATTTAACATAAGCAAATAAAGGAGATTATATTGGGGATATCTCACAGCATCTGTTTAAAAGTCATTAAGAGTTAAATGTGCTCTGCAAGTACAATATCTGAGGAAAAATCAATTTCACACTATTAAAAGAAGAAGAAATAAAGAATAAAATAGGAATAGTTATAGACTCAGTAATATGGAGTACACAGCTGTAAAGTTCTAAGATCGAGTCCTTTCCCTGGTTCCTCTAACATCTTACTGAATCATTTTTATGTTAATTCATCCATTAGTGATTTCTATATATTTTTATATATGCCCACCTCTGCAGTGGAAAGCAGAAATGTTTTCTTCGTAGCTCATTGGCTAAGGACAGGCTCTGCAGCAGAGGTGGCTGAAGTGCAGAAGATTGATTTCCACAAGTAGCTGCCTTCATCTTTAATATGGAGGTGTAATCCACATATAGTACGGATTCCAGCGCACAGTGATCTGCCTTGTTTCAAGTGGCTAGGATAGATTGCATGCTGGGACCCGTAGGGTAGCTTGCACAAGCCTCTATATTGAAGATGAGACTGATTGCAGTTAGATTCGTGATGCAAGCCATGTTTGGCCTTCAGTCTGCACTCAAGTCATCAACAGCCACAAGGTTGGACAAAAGTTGGTGTCAGTGGTCCATCCTCCCCCCTCGTTATGGGGCGCAGGACATTTATTGAGCTCACCAAACTTCTCCTGGCACAGCACTACACAGAGGGAAGATGCCAGGGAAGTGATTTTCTGTTTAATACGTGTGGCAGATGGATCAGTGAAATGGTGCACTGATGGGCAGTTTTCCACTCAGGTCATAATAATAATTATAAAGGCTTCTGTGCACCTCAAGAGAAAAAGCTCAACTAAGAGCTTGAAAGGGAAAATTACCTCAATAAACCACAGACTTCATAACAGTGTGGTAAAGGGAACCCAAATGCCTCCCTGAATAATGCAATCCAGGAGGACTACACAGAAAAACGTAAAGAGAAACCAAACCGTGTTGAGTCTTGTTGAGTCTCTTTGTGAAGGGTGCCAAAAGGCACTTCGGTATTTGTTGCGGGGGAAAGAACTCCAGTCACAGGCCCTGCGCTCGGTGTTCTTAACTCTGATTCCCACTCCTCCCAGCTCAGCTGCTGCAATGGGAAACACATTTACAGGAGTTCGTCAGAAATACGAGACCTATTTTAATTAAGGGTTTAAATCTATACAATAAAACCGCTTGCTGGATAAAAATACAGTGCAGATTGCAGAGCACAGATGTTGCGAGCTTATTGATGAAGACTCTTGAGCTGTCATGCTATCTGTTCCACAATAGCTACTGCCTGCACGTGGATTTCCAGGGCATATACAGGTGAAAGCACATCGTGCTAGCTTTGCTTAGAGGACGTTGCAATGTAGATCACTGTGACTAGGTTCATTCCAAGAGGAAGGGTCCAGGATCAAAGAGGGGGCAGTGGAAGAACTAAGAACAGAACCCAGAGCTCTTGACTGCAAGTCTTGTAGCACTTTTCATCTATAGATACGAGTGTTTTCCAAAGGAAGAAAAGTATCAACTCGATTTTATGAGTGGGGAAACTGAGCCACAGAGAAGTGAAGTGACTTTCCCATAGTCTCACGAATGGTCAGTGGCGGAGAACTGAAGTCTTCTGTGTCCCAGTCTAATGCAGTATCAACTGGATTATATTGCTGCCCATTCCTCTGCTCTAACTGAGCCTTCAGATTAAGCTTCTAGCTGAAAATTACTCTGGAATTTTGTATTTGATCAACCTGAGTAGCCGTGGACTAGCAAAGATCTCGCAGTGTTAGCTGCGTCTCAGCACACTGACTGTTGCCTAGTACCTCAGTCAGACTGAATCACTGTGCATTGGCAATTTAGATCTGAATAAAATCAGCGTAAAAGAGATGCTTCGGACCATGCCACCCTCTCATCTCTCCAAACTAAACATTTAGGGTGACTGAACTAGACCCTCAAAAGACGCTGTGTGGAAGATACCTCAGTACAAATGGCTCATCAGCACTGACTGGCTTCAATGCACTTCACTGCACCCCCCACCCTATCTCTGGGCCAGTGGGTTTGGTGAAAAGCCTCTTCTGATCATCGTGTCATAAAGAGTTGATATACTGCTAGGCCTGGTTGTTTAATTTAGAGTTTGGGTGCTATTTTAGTTCAATTTGGTGTTTCTTTTCATGCTCTGTTCTGGTTTTTTTCCCCTGTTCCTTTGGTTTGGTCTCCAAGTTCTGGTCGTGGCAGTTTTACTATTTAAGTTGGCTCCTGTATGTACAGGGTGACATAGATAATTTTTGTAACAGAAGCAGTTATTCCCCGTGCGATAAAATAACTCCACATTTAAAATCATTCACTCAAAGAAGATCAGCCACTAAGTAAACTAATGCTGCTTCCATGCACTTGTGTAAAGCATTTCTGACATTTCTTGTTTTGTTCTAGATCTGCAAGTTTAGGTCTGGGCTTCTGACGAATCCAAATCAGAGATCAGCACTCCTACTCCAAAGGCAAAGAGACCCGAAAGTTTAAATTTCAGCCATGTGTGATGTATTCATAGAGACTGCACTGCTTTACTGTAACTGAGCCAATGCTTCCCCCGTATAAAACAGTGTTGCTCCATTGTCCTCACTGGGGCTATGATGATTGACCCCAGGTGAGGATTTGGCCTGAGGTCTCTACTTTACTTTCACCTTTTCTGATTTGTAAGTTCTGGTGACCAGGTAGAACACCTGGTCAGATTTATTATATTTTTATTCTTTTTACAATGTGCTAGCTAGTTAACAGAAAGATGTGAAAAGCCAAGGCCCGTGCCCCAGAGAGCTTACAATTTAATTTTAGATATGATGCAAAGAGAAGGGTGATATAGGACCGGTATTACAGTAATAAGATCACAGATACTTGGTTTTGGCCTGTGCCCATCGTGAGGTTCCATTGCAAATTACATTTTGTAGAGGTGGTTTTTAGTTTTTTACTTATAGGCAGTAATGCAGAAGTGAGTGTAAAGAAGAGGTTTCAGCAAGAATTTCTGATATAAAACCCATGATGGATGTCACAGGAAATCAGGGTGAGGTGAGAGATATGACGATCATGGATGCAGGATGAAGTGAGAGGTGCACTGACTGGGGACATAAGCTATGTTGAGAGGCATGGTGACAGGGATACAGGATAAGGTGACAACTGTGGTAACAGGCACAGGGACAAGGTGACAGGTACAGTGACCCTGGGCTGCAGGGTGAGGTGGCATGTACTGTGACCAGGGAGGAGGCAGGGCAAGATATCAAGCAGAGCGTCTGAGTGTGTGTGAATGCAAGGCACGGTGGCAGGTCTGGTGACCTGGAGGGGACAGGTGGAGTTACTGAAGGAATAGAGGACATAGTGACAGGTTGAGTGTCTGGAGTAGGACAGGGGCTTATGCAGGATAATGCAGGGAGGATCTAGGGCCTGGAACAGTTCAGAAGCAGGGTGATGAGAGCAGTGTGAATGGAATGGCACCATACATTGATTTGCTAGCAGTCTTGTTTCCATTTGGAAAAAAATCTAGCCGGGAAGACAGGCCAGGAACAGATTGATGCTAGGCTCACGTGTTGCAGTAAAACATGATGTGAAGAGATTTTTCCTGCTGGGAACATTTGTCACCTCCAAAGGATTTGTGCTTTCTTGCTTCCAATGATCACTAAATTGAAATAATACTGAAAAAAAAAATAGCCTGAGGAGATGGAGCTGCTATGCGTGAGGTGATGTTTCTGTTAACAGCATGCATAGCTTGGTGAAATTATCTGCGCTTTTATTAAGGTTTGTGTCTTTATTGGAACTTTAAGTTTCAAGATAAAATCTCTCCACTGGACTGCGACATGCCTTCCCTCCCTCCCAAAGGAATAGTTCAGTTTGGTTAGCAAGACTCTGGAAATGGGAAATCACACAGGAAGAGAATGGTCCTTGAATTTGCTTAAGAAACTATTCCCAAGAAATCAGTAATTACCAACAATTAAGTACCGGCTGCTAGGTTAACATCTGAGGCAGAGCTCTAAGACAGGAAGCTATCACAAACCAGGTATTAATTCCCAGGAGAAAAGGTTGTGTTCTTGCTATTAAAAGCCATTGTTAAGAGCAGTGTGTTGAGCGTGGAGCTAGAAGGCAGGTGCTTCATTCCTGTGGGATCCCTGCCGCTTGGCACCTATTTGAATGCAGGACACACTTGACTGGATTGATAATATTTATTCAGGAGCTTTTTAAGGGACATGGAAAAATGTGCGCTTTTTCATCTTGAATTTATCACCCTCAGTCTGATAGCAAGAGGGGATCTGAATGCAATTCAAAAAGTAAAAATGATAAAAGAAACATGTACGGGCTATTCCAGGTATTCTATAAGCTGTTTCCAAGTAACCTTGTGCATGGTAATGTACTTTGTCCTGAGATTTTGCAAAGGCCTGAATAGTGTCTGCTGTGCAGATAGGTGCATGATCTGGATGTCAAGAAGTGAAATAACTTTCTTTCCCTTTCCCACGCTGGGTTTGCGATGTATCGAATAATCACCACTCTCTCATTCAAATCAAAACGAGTTGGTGGTTGGGGATAGAGTCTGTAATGTCTATCTGCTGCTTTCACTTCACCAGGTGTAGTTTGGCCGATGACATGGGGGTGGAGGGACAGAAAAAGCTCCATTGTTGTCATATATGGAAATTTCTCCAGAAAGCTTCTAGTTAGTTTCTCAGCTTCCCTGAATGGTACAAAGGTTTTAATATCTTTTTGTATGAGTCCTATCTGTATGCAGAAATGACTAGAAACCCATAGATCAATAGACATGGGATAGCAGGATTGCTGCAGAGAGATGTACACCTATCGGAGATACATCACAGGTTCCTTAAAGCAGTGCCGGAAAGCTTTTTAAATAAAAGATGTTTAAGAGCCTAAATTACTGACAGAGATGTGTGCAGACTTAAAAGTTACACCTACATATATTGGAAGAGACACTATAGGAAAACCAGTTCCTCTCTTGCTACTCTGCTGAGACGTGAGTTTTAGGTTCTGTGACTCCTCTGTGAGGACTCATACCTTCACAGACGTTGAAAGCAGCATTGGGCTTGCAGAGGGAGTACTCTGCTTTGCGGTGTGGAGAATGGCCCAAGGGGCCAGAGATATCACCTACACAGCCACTGGGAATAGGAGCTACCCCACAACAGCTTTAATCATTTTAAAAGGGTGTGAGTTTCTATCTTTGTCCCAGCATTTCCACGGCTACAGTAATTTGTGCCGTTTATATATTCCCCGCTGGAGTATAGCAAGGAACTGAAAACAGAGTACTGCTGTTTGGGGCAAGCAGTTCATGTATACAGTGCTCCTACACACACAGCCCACTAGTGTGAAGCAGGTGGTTCTACTTCTTTTACTTTTTTCGGGGGTCAGACTGACCTGTCTTCTGAAAAGGTCAAACCAGTGCAAAAGTGACACATGCAGTTACAATTTCTTAAGGTCCGTACATGGTTCTTTGCAATTCAGGATCCAATTTAGGATTGCATTACTGGTTGCGAATCAGAAAGTGAAAGTGACCCAAATTAGACCAGACCAGCTTTACTGCTGAAGTGTGACTGTGAAGTGCAAAAAATAAGCAAACCACATCAGTGTTGGAAAGCAAATAAGATTTCTCGTTTTTTGTTTTATAATCTAGAGTGACACAAGTAAAACTGTGTATAGCCAGTGTTTTTTATAGCCAGTGTTTTTATTTTCACTTTTCAGTTGTTGTACTACTTTGTGACTTTCTTCTGTAAGAGAAATGTCTAAAAACGACTTTACTGCAGCTAGCCTGAGTTATTTGTCCAGGACATCCTATGCAGATGCATACGATTAGCAAAGGAAAACGGTGAAACAAATTTTGGAGTGAATTGTTATGAGTGGAGGGAGCTAGATCCAGAGGTATACTGTGAATTCCACTGTGTACAAGAGAGAACATCCCTGTAAAATCCACTTAGGTTTAACTAAACATTGACACTTGTTCAGATGAATCACTACTAACGCAGATTCTCAAAAACGACGGTTTAAAAGTCTGCTACTTGGGATGCCTACTCAGGATGCCTCAAACGGAGGCAACATCAGAATTATGAATTAATTATTGAATATTTGATCCATAATCCATTCAAAGTTTCTGTAAATAAGGATCATAATGTTTTCCCTAATCTTTAAAGTCTGCTCTTTGCCTATTTATCTATCTGTTTCTAAATGTCTGTCTAGAATAGATGTCTAAGTATGATGAGTTTAGTGGCAGAAGCAAAATGGCATAGTTATTTGATGCAGAATATATTCATTTTCTGTCCCCTGTAAAATTTTAGAATGCAAAGGCAAAAATGTTTAAAAATACAATAACCCAAAGGGAGTCTTGAAGGGAAGAGAGAACACTGCTCCATTGTCTTTCTGCAGCAAACAGTTTCCTTGCACACCACTGGAATGTCTTTTGCAGTTATCTGTACCCTGAAAATGTATGGAGTACAGTTTTTGAAGAGAGAATAGAAGGTGTTTGCAGTGGAGCTGCAAATAAGGAAAGGTAAAATGAGTGTGAGTGGGTGCAGCTCTTGCATGAACTGCTTTTCAAAATCCCCCACATTCTCTAGAAGTGTAGAGAAATATTTCCTCTCTCACCAAAGATTTGCCTGTCAGCGATCAGATGTCATGGAGACCAATACTTAAAATGTATTCTTATTTCTTTCTCCCTCACACACACATGCACACACTCTCTCTCTTTCTCTCATATACTGTATGTATTTGTATACACACACACACACACACACACACAAAGGATCAAATTATGCATTCAGTTGCACTAGGACTCTTGTGTATGCAAATTATAGCTATGACCATTTGAACGAGAGAGATTTTTTAAAAAATCCAAGACACATGCACACAAATCTTTCTTCATAAGGGAAAGTTTAAAACTACCTTCAGATTAGTCCCAAAAGAAGGAATCTCTTTCCCCCTGATTGAGACTTGGCAGGTACATCTGTGATTTATACACACACAAACACCCAATATGAAAACACCATGGGTGTGTGCACTGTATGATATATATACTGGGCTCAGGTCTGGATCTTGAGAATGTTTAAAGAACATTTCAGTGAAGGCAAATTTAGAAATAAACAAGTTTTGGTGGGTTGGTTCCGTCTGTAATTCTTTACGGTCTGCATTATTATCAACATGCAATTTATTCTGAATGTTTTAAGGAAGGACCATAAGCAGAACAACTCAACTGTCTGGAGAGATGCATGTAAAAAACTAAAAAAATGAGAAGGCTGTTGCCTGGGTCACTGGCCATTGAACAGCCTCTCGGCAGGATGTGTGGATGTTGCTAAGGCCGAGGCATCACTTTCTCCCCCCAGCCCTGTAATAATTCTTTATCCAAATACTTGTAGTGAATGAAACCTGCTGCAGTGAAAGCTGCACTAGCTATTCTTGACCACTCCTCAGGTCCTTGGTGGTCCTAATGTCTGGTGTGCCGAGGGGTAAATATTTGACCACTGTGCTAGCCACTTCTGCAGAGCCCCTGAGTGACCCTGCATTAATTAGCTGGACATTTCAGGGCTTTGAATCTGATTGAATCAAAATATTGTTTTTACAAGTTGATGAAGGCTTGATTGATGTGGGTCCTGCTGATTCTTTGAAGGATTAAATTGTATGTACAGATGACAGAGTCCTGCCTGTCACTGCTTAAATGGGAATTGTTTTTAACAAAGCTTTTAAAAAAAAAAAAGTCCCATAATCTATTGTCTCTCCTCGCTCTCTATTTCTTTGTGGGTTGGTGGATACCAGTCAAACTAAAAGTGTCCTTTTTGTCCAGTACCATCCCCTCTCCCTAAGCAAGGGCAGGAGATAGGTAGAATCTCTGGGTTCCAAGCTGGCCAAGGTTCAGTGCAGTTAGAGACCACAATTCACCTCTAACAAGACGAATATTGGATGCATTGAGCTGCAGAACCTTCCATCTGCTGACCCAGACAATCCAACAAGAGCTAGCAAGTCTCTAGCCCTCTCTTGTGCAGAGAGAGGAGGACAGGAGGGGAACAAATACATACATCGAAGACGATAAATGGAGATCTGGTGGGGATCTCATGCAGGGTACTGAGGCTGGCAGTTTACCAGAAAAAGCTGCTGAACTGTATGGTACATTAAAGAGAGAATTGGGGGGGCAGTTCTTCTACAAAGAGAAAGGCACTGTGGACAGGAAGTCCCTTTTCTGCGTATGTCTGGGACAGGTTGATTTTTTTTCATTCTAGAAACTTACAAAACCATAATCTCGTAAGTATGGCCACACTGGGTCAGACCAGTGGTCCATCTAGCCCAGTATCCTGTCTTCCGACAGTGGCCAATGCCTGCAGCTTGCGAGGGAATGAATAGAACAGGTGATCCATTTGGCCATTCCCAGCCTCTGGCAAACAGTCATCCCTGCCTATACTGGCTAATAGCCATTGATGGACCTGTCTTCTGTGAACTTATCTAGTTCTTTTTTTAACCCTGTTATAGTCTTGGCCTTCACAGTATCCTCTGGCAAGGAGTTCCACAGGTTGACTGTGTGTTGTGTGAAGAAATATTGTCTTTTTTTTTTTCATTTTAAACCTGCTGCCTATTCATTTCCTTTGGCGACCCCCTAGTTCTTGTGTTATGAGAAGGAGTCACTTTCTTGTTTACTTTCTCACCAGTCATGATTTTATAGACCTCTATCATATCTCCCCTTAGTCGTCTCTTTTCCAAGCTGAAATGTCCCAGTCTTATTAATCTCTCCTCACATGGAAGCTTTTCCATGCCCCTAATCATTTTAGTTGCCCTTTCTGTACCTTTTCCAATTCCAATATATCTTTTTTGAGATGGGTGACCAGATCTGTATGCGGTATTCAAGATGTGGGTGTACCATGGATTTATAAAGAGGCAATAGGATATTTTCTGTCTTACCTATCCCTTTCCTAATGATTGCCAATATTCTGTTAGCTTTTTTGACTGCCGCTGCACAGTGAGTTGAGTTTTCAGAGAACTATCCATGATGTCTCCAAGATCCCTTTCTCGTGTTGTAACAGTTAATTTAGACCCCATCATTTTATATGTATAGTTAGGGTTATGTTTTCCAATGTGCATTATTTTGCATTTAGGAACACTGAATTTCAGCTGCCATTTTGTTGCCCAGTCACCCAGTTTTGTGAGATCCCTCTGTAACTCTTCACAGTCTGCTTTGGATTTAATTATCTTGAGTAGTTTTGTATCGTCTGCTAATTCTGCCACCTCTCTGTTTACCCCTTTTTCCCAGATCACGTAGGAATATGTTGAACAGTGCTGGTCCCAGTACAGATGAGTGGGGGACACCACTATTACCTCTCTCCAGTCTGAAAGCTGACCATTTATTCCTATCCTTGTTTCCTACTTTTTAACCAGTTACGGATCCAGGAGAGGACCTTCCCTCTCATCCCATGACAGCTTGCTTTGCTTAAGAGCCTTTGGTGAGGGACCTTGTCAAAGGCTTTCTGAAACTCAAAGTACACGATATCCACTGGTTCACTCTTGTTCACATGCTTGTTGGCCCCCTCAGAGAATTCTAGTAGATTGGTGAGGCATCTCATTTCATTGTAAACCTGTTAAGTTGAAAAATGGCTTGTTCCTATAGACTCTGTGCTGTATGACGAATCAACCTCAATAAACATATAAAAGAAGCAATCAAAGGAAAACAAAACTTAGCATGGGCCCTGCTGCGGGATGTGCAGGCTGCATCACTCTAACTAACCCTTTCAAATGTACATGTCCGTTTTCAGAATTACTGGTCTTTGGATTTACTGTTGCCGCTGAGTCTCTTTGGGAGAGTGAGATATGGCTGTGGCCGCCCTCCATTCACCTGTGCCAAAGGTGAGCTCCTACTGAGACAAGGGCACGGCAAGAAATAGAGGATCTGAGTGTGTTTAAAAGCCATCGATGGAAGAGAGAGTAATAGAACAGCAAGCACATCACCATAATTGCCTGACATTTCACCCAAAACACATCAAACATAAGAGCTAGTGATTCTAAAATGAAGAGAAGGAAGCGAAGTTTCCGAATGAAGATCCAAGGAAAGCAGTCACTAGCACAGGGCCAGGATGAAATTCTCCACAGCAGCAGATAATTCTCCCCACCAAATGGGAGGCATTCTAGCCACTTCTTGACTTTTTTTTTTTTTTTTTAAACCTTTTTCTTGAACATACAGCAGCCCTTGCTTGTATAGTATATGGAGATGTTTTAGACCCAGAAGTCCTTCCACCACTGTCTAGAATTAGTGCGTGAGTAATGGATCTCACCCTCCCGGCCCATTCTTAATATCAAGAGAATCATGTTTGTAGAAACAAATAAATAAAACTCATAAAAGTCAAACAACTGTGAATAAAAAGTAACACAAGTATAAATGAACCCTAAGCCACCAAGCCTCCTGTGTACACAAAAGACTCTCTTCATCGAGTGCGGAGCCAAGAATATTTTAGTTAAGGAAAAACACAATTATTCGAATGACTTGCGATGTAAAGAAGAACTGTGCAATAAACACAGAACAAAGGTTAGTTTTAGGGGCACAGCTCTACAATAATTTGTTCATGGCACAAACTTACACATTTGTGTCAGGGTTTGTTGTTTGAAAACATACGTTGGCTCTCTTCTCTTTCACCTATTTGCACAGGCTGCCACAAAGGGTGGAGCAAGATCGAAGTGAGTTCTGTGGGGAGAGAAGTGGTTGGTATTCTGTGTTTTGGAGAGGCCCGAGTTCTTTTGGCTGTCAGGGGAAGATGCTGCTGAATTTTATTTTTGTTTTTGTAATTGGTGTTGGGGCACCGAGATCGCTTGGCTAGGTGTCCCCTTTTGTTAGTGTAGAAATCAAAATTAACTAATTAGTGCTTCTTAGTTAGTGTGGATACAGCTTGCAGGATCTTGCAGGATAAAGTAAGAGATTTTTCCTAAGACATAGGATAGGCTGTCACCCAATCCGTCATAAGTCAATGGCCTTATCCTTGAGTCACTGTCTACAAAAGTCTAAACAAAGTGGGCTCAAACTATGGCCCACAGTTGACCTCTCTAGTCTAGAACTGTAAACAAATTACAGTTCCCTTCATTCAGTCCTGCCCTAACAATCTGAGCCGAGTGGCAAGGCTACAGAGCATGCTAAGAACTAGTCGCTATAGTCACAACTCCGTACTAAAAGGGAGGCCCTGTAAACTGCTTCATTTTATACAGATTATTAGGTGGTCAAAATATGGGTGTTCTTCAGTGTGCGTGCGTGTGTCTGTATATAATTAATTATACATTTTATTAACCGCCAGAATCTCCTCCATATATGGAATGGCTACAACCTACTTCTGAAAAATGCACTGCAGTTTGTTTCTGGGAGATTGTATTTTTGTGGAATTGTGACGTATGAGGAACTGGGTTTTGCCTTCTGGATGAAGCAGGACCACTGGAGAAGCTAGCACTTCCATGCTTTGTCTCTCCTTTGACATGGTGTAGCATGAGAACGTAATAATGAGCTCATGGAATAGTTTCAAGAAACAATATGTCCAGATGGGACATGTGGTGGAATAATCCAGCCTAGAGAGCATCTCTCTAGTACCTGGCTAGTTCTGTAATAAAGAATTGCCAAAATGAAAATAGGTTTCCAGGGATTCATTTGGGTATTTAGCTATAAACTGAAGTGTTTATCCTTTTACCTTTGAATTACAAATACTAACTGATTAACCTCAAACACCCCCTGAGACAGGTAAATCGTTTTATCTGCATTTGACAAGAAAGGAAACTGAGGGACCTGCCCATGGCTATCAAAGGAGTCAGTCCTGGAGCAAGGAATAGAACTCAGGCGGTCCTGATTCTCAGTCACCTGCTCAGGCCACTGGTCCACTCTTCACACTAAGAATGCAATGTAAATTATAAATGGTTTTCCTGTAGCTATGTACAAGCTTGTGCATTTTTCAGTTGTCTCTACGTGTGTTCAATTCCAATGAACTAACTCCACTGTGTTGACTTCTAATTCAGATTATGGCCCAACGCAACCTTCCATTTTTCCTGACAACACTTTCTGATAGTGCTTGTAACATAGAATTTTATTGATTGTAGTTATTCTGTGGATAAAGCAAAATTATAGTGGAAGATGTGCCAGGATGCTTTTGATTTTTGGTCTTTTCCTCTTCCTGTAAATCCTGTTAGGAACCGGTGGGTTTGTTTAGCTTTATACAGTTCACCCAGTCATCACCTGAGTCTGGGAGCGAAGAGTCTGCAGAAACCTTGTCCCATTTTAACATTTTAGTCCTCGGATTTTTTCCTTGCCTGGCAGACAGCTGGGGCTCTGGTCACCAGGTTGCATACTGAAGCTCCAGTATTTTCTTTTTCTTTAATCTGTACATTTATCAAAGTTCCTGAATTCAAAATTGTTGATGAAGTACACAACAAACAAACAGCACAGGATTATTATAATATGTCTTTCCCCTAGTCTTGTGGTGACGATTAAGCAGCTATGATGAGACAAGGTTTTACTGTATCTTTTCTCCCCTCCATAATTTCCAAGACACATACTTTTAAATACGTGTCATATTGAAATGACCCTTCCAGACTCACTGATTCTGCTGCCGAAGCCATGCATTCTCTGTCACAAACCACTTGGCTGCATCTGATGAGGAAACATTTGCTTGTGTTCTGTCTTATAACTCTGGACTGATACCCACAGGCCTCTGCCTCTGAAATCCGTTTTTCATTGAGTAATTTTTTGTAATAAATGTTGGTGCCGATTTGAACACATTTTAAATTTGGTTTTGGATCTGAATTGGTGCAAGAAGAATAACATTTGTAACAAATACAGATTTTTGCCATGGATTTTTTTTTCATTTAGATAATCCCCCCCGAAAGTGAAATCTTCCATTTTCAGTGGCTTTTAGTGTAAGAAATCTAGATTTAATAATAACTTTGTGTGTATTTCAGCATATATTAATATTTTCTTAGATTGTGCATGTGTGTTAAGATGTGTCGATATACAGTTATGCAAGATGCAAACAGACTTTAATAACAAATTAAAGAGCAGTTTGTATTCATCTTAAAAATGCCCACAGCTAAATGTAAGTAAATATCTTCGCAGCCAAAATGAAATGTACAGGGAAAGGGTTTAATCATATAGCCTCCAGATTACAAGTTAAGGCATTTTTAAAGGATTTCTTTTAAAACAGAGACTCATACAATGGGATTTGCTTATTACTTGTGTGAATCACGTTTTTATTTAATACAAAAAAAGATTCTAGAAATTCTTTTTCACTCATGTTAAATATTTAGATTTCCCTTTTTGCCATTCTTAACTCAGAAAAGGGAAGAAAAATGCATTTGTAATTGTTTAAAATTGTCAGTAACATTTAATTTCTATCAACAATTTCTTAATTGTTGCTTTAAAAAGCAAAGCTTCAATGTGTCAGTCTAAATTGCACTACAAAAGGCTTTTTAAGAAATCACAAATTATGCTGTTAACATTTACCATTTTCAGATACTACTGATTAGATTAGAGATAATTATTCCTCATAATTTCATCACTGAAAAAGCTATATGTCTAGTCATATCAGAACATCTAAACGAAATTATAGAGAAACAATTTCTTTACACAATGTTTGCAGACTTATTCAAGAATGAAAGATTGAAGGTTCTAATTTTATCCAGTATTTCCTTAATTCAGTTTTCTTAGAAATCTAAAGTTTTAGATCTGAGTTAGCTTTTTTATTGCAAAACACCACAATCTTTTTAGAATAATTTGTAGCTATGTTCCTTAGAATAAAAATAAAATAAAATATATCTAATTTTAACATATTTTTCAAGTTATTTTTCAAATTATTTCTTTATTTAGAAAACTGAAGGTGTAACCAAAAGTAATATCTACCAATCTACATTTCACCCATAATTAAATGAAAAGTAAATAATGTTAATGGAGTGAAATACACAGTCCAAAAGAACAGTAGAAATATTTAAACAGGGCAACTAGTTTAAAATGGAAATGTAGGTGAGCTTCTTTGTCATATTTTAAATATTTCAAATGAAGTCTTTTAACACCGCTGTGAAGAATGGCTTCAGCCCTAAAAAAGATTGCCCTGCTTCTACAACAAAGAGCTTTGACTTTAGTTAAGAACTCAAGACTATTATCAAAATTAGAAATGTCATTTTCTGCATTATTTTAATGGAAAGCTTACCTTTGGTAGGATAAGTCCTTTATGACATGATATAAATGTTTTAAAATAAAAAAGCATAGAGGGAATCAGAGAAACATTTTAATCTTAATTATTCATAAATAGCTACCTCAAGTCCATTTTCACAAAATGTCAGTTGACCAAAAAACATGCTTATTTTGCATGAGAAAAAGAATATTTATGCTGTAAAAGAATGCTAAATCAATGTATATTTAACTTAAAATGAAATTTGTAAATCAGAAACAACCATCTATCACAAAAGTCCGTTAACAACACAGCATTTCCCACAGAAAAAACAACAATATTATGAATGTATTAACTCTTTGGCTAACTGACTGAAGAGAGCTCATTATAAGAGACCATTATTCTTTATCAAGAATTTGTCATGAGGTCTGTGATAACTTTATCTTAAATATTTGGAGGAGCTTGGTAAAAGTCCAGTTGTTTTAAAAAATATTTATCAGTAATGTTCCAAGATGCAAGTAGAAGTCATGTAAATATTTGAGAAGCTTTATAAAAATGTTCCTAAGCTCCGCTCATGAAACATGGACTGACAAGCGCACACTTGAATGTAGTGCACACTTCTAAATTTAACATATTCTGTGTATTGAGATGTCTAGAAAAGACTTCCTAATCAATTTCTAAATACATTTCCCAGCAAATGATCAGTTTGTTCCTTTAACTATGCAGATTAAGATAATAAAATGGGAGTTTGTGGAGTTCGCAGAAGAAAAATTAATTGTTCCTCTTCCCAGTACCCAGGGTATTTGTGTTCACGCTGTCCTGCATGTCTGCTTGTATGTTTATACACACACACACACACACACACAGGTTTCATTGGCAGACCTAATTTCAGAATACATAATGCATGATTTTGAAACCAATTTGTTATTGTAATAAAATATTTTGAGGAATGCATGGAGGTACTTGAGAGAAGAATGTTAAATTATACATGCATTGTGGCCAAGTGCATTTATTTAGCTCCGTGTTCAGGTGAATCTCCCCATGACCTTGGCACTTGCAGGGTAGCATAGAATAACAATCAAAGCTAGGATTGGAAATCCTACCATTTCCAAATATTAACAACTTCTTTCAAAGGAAATGCTGATTTCAGCATTTATGTTAATGGAAACATCAGTAGCCCTTTCAGAGAACTTAAAAAAGAAGCCATGATCTTAATAGGATTAAAAGCCATGCTTTTTATTTTCAAAATGCTAATTTGTTTTCTGCATTCTGTTTTCATAGCCAGTCTTGTTAGTCAGTACACTGGGATGGAGAGGACTCTGAAAGCTGCCAGCAATGCATCGGTAATGATAGGAAGCTACAGAAAAGGTTTCTGTCTGAAAGGAATTCTATATTCTTTCCAAGCGTATTTCCTCCATTCCTGTTAGTCAGTCTGAGAAACTAAATGCAGAGGCGCTGTTAGGGTGGAGTGGGGGGAGGATTTTGTTTTGTATTTCTTTCTATTTATCCTTCCACTTTAAAGAACAAACATTAGTTATTAGAGGTGCATTAATTGAAACAGTCTGTGACCCATATTAGTGAGATGAACTGATTCGTCCCGAGAAGTTTGGCTGTGAAATTCAGAGTAGCCTGAGGCACCTGACATTCTGTAATCTGCTTATTTTGCAGCCTTTCCCAAGCAGCTCTCCCATCACTGTTCATGCTGAACCGTGGGGTGTAGAGAGGAGGCCAGAACAGAGATAATAATTTACCGTGTAATTTGTTTTGAGATTCCTTTGATAGATTTCAAAACCGAAGCATCCTGCAAGAGAACATAGCCCTTAAAACCTTTAAGTCAAGACAATTCTGTGCTTGGTAGTGGGTTATGCAGTGTGTCTCAGCAGGAGACCACCCTAACGAGTGGACACCCAAGGCACTGACCACTATCAATAGGGACCCTCTATTTATTTAATGGCTTTTAAACATTGCTTCTATTCTTTTTTCTCCTACAATGTCTCTTCTATTTAATGCTACTATATTTAATGTGGGAGAAACACAGTGAAAGTCGAGTTCAGTGTAGGTTGATGAAAACCATTTGCAGCAATCAAGAGAGGCAGGTAATTTTCTGGACAGATTTGTTTTGCAAATGAGGTGTTCCATTTGGAGAGCTCAGGCTTCATGCTTTGCTGGCTAGCAGGTGTGCTGATGTCCGATAGCTTTCTTGTATTCTGCACTGGTTAGGGGATATTTCTTCAGCTAGCAAACTTTTGTTTCAATGACTTCATCAAGGCATAAAACTGTTTTATATTCAGAATATCAAATCTTCCAGCCAATGGTGAAAGCATCTGAAGGAAAAGGGAGTGTTTTTTGTATTGTCTTCTGATTTTAATATCTGTTAACTGGCCTATCATGTACGTTTTCTGAGTAAAGAAACATAAGGGAATTTTGTTATAGAAAAACCTACTGTGAATCAACCCAGCTGCCACTGGAAACTGGAGAGGCTATTTTTTCACTTTTTTCCTTTCAAAGAAGGTATTTGCGTTCTTCCATCCACCTTTTCTTTGTTTGTGAACTGACATTGTTTGCAAGGATCCATTTTGCTTCTTGTGCTTAATTGATTTCTAAAAATTTTCTTCCCATTTAGAACAGTTGTTTTTGACTGTTTTCCAATTATAACGAGTGAGAGTCACATAAAAGAAACTGTCATCTTTGCTTTGTTAACTTTGTGTGGTGTGTAGTTTACATATATTGTCATCGGGGGTTTTTTAAATAACCTTTGGATTTCTTACAAAACTCAATGAGTTTGTCCAATTCTGGGATAATTACGAACGTCTCCTCTATAGGTCACATTTTAAAAGATATTTAGGCACCTGAACATGCAGATAGACAACTAGTGGGATTTTCAAAAGCACTGGTGCACCTAACTCCCATGGAAATCAATCCTGCTAGCTGCATATCTGCATCGTTAGGCACCTAAACACCTTTTAAAATATGGCTCTAAGTCCTTACATAGATGAAATTACAACCTGTGGCCATGGAAATCTTTGGGGCTCTGCCTTTAACTGGCTATGGTTGTGCTAGAAAAAACGCAAATCTGGATTTCAGTGACGGGGCGGAAAAGTGAATAAAGTTTTGGAAAGGCCCCTTAGAATTGTAAAATATTTTCAGCTTAATGTGTTAATTGAATAAGTGCCTTGAGATATCACAAGTCAGGATGCTCTTAAATTGTATGCAAGTTCTTCTCAGCAGACTCTGTGTCTTCCTGTTTGATGCCTAGCACAATGGTACCCTGATCCTGACAGGGGCCTTGGGTACCACTTGAATACAGTATCAGTTATAATCATGGGCACAACATGCTGTTTTTATAACACATGACTTTTCACTGAGGGCTTCAGATGGTCTCCGAAGTGCTGGCTCCGTCAGAGTGTGATGATGGAATCACGCTAGTTTGCAGCAATGCTCTAAGGTTGGGAAAGCCCATTGGAATGCGTTTGTAATGCCGCTGTTTAGCCTGCCAGCAGGCAGGTATGTTTTCATAGCAGAGAACAGAAGTGAAGTGGATACCAAAATGAGATAGCTAGAATTTGCTGTATGACGTCAGCAGTCAAGAAGAGGGGCATGGGACGCTCCCGCACCCATAGTGGGGCACAGCATAGTCTGCAATGGTGCCGATCTGCAGTGGGCAAAGTCCAGATTCCAAAGTGAGAAGACAAACAACGAACCCAGGCGCTTTCTTACAACTTGCAATGAAGGCAGAAGCTATTCTCAGGATGTGCGCCTCCGTGGCCCACTTACGTCTCACAATATAGTGTCCTGAGAAGATCAGGAATCTTACAGGAAAATATCCCTGTCACAGATTTACAGGGTCTGGTCTATGCGATGGCCTTTAACCAGTCTTCTGGGAGTCACCCTGGGGTGTCCTGGACACAAAGGATCCCCACTATTCCACAGTGGCTGGCCTATGGCCTCCACAACTCCAAAACCACGGCCGGCAGGCTCCAGTGATCCGTCTGTCTGTCTCCCTGCGGCAAGGTCAGCCAAGCAAGACGACTCTGGGAGCGGTGTTCTACCTCTTCAGGGTGCAGCGTGCTGAGTACATGTGGGCAGTGACACCAAGCAGCCTTTTCAGAGCCAGGTAACCATTTATTATTTGGGGGGTAGCATGAGAGAGGCAGACTTAGGATATGGCTCCTGTTGGAGGAAGCCAGAGCTTCGCCATGTTCTACTTCCCTGCAGCCCATCCTCGCCCACTCTGCCCCTTTCCTCTCTCAGTCCCAAGAGTGCCCACTGCATCTCTGAGCCCTCTTCTCATCACAGGTTCCTGTCACTTCCACTCCATTGCCCTGCTTCTGCAAAACCATGCTGAGTTCACATGTTCAGCTGCATTGTTAAGTGTCCATCACTGGGTTCCCATGGTCTTTCCCAGTTCCTGCATTGGTATGTGTTGGTTCCAGGTAGCCCTTGATGGCCCATTCATGCTGCCCCAGGCAGCTGTGTGACACAAACACCTCATGCCTCTCCTCTGTCCCAGGGAGAAAATCAGCACCCCATCCCCCAGTCCCAGGGGATAGCTACAGATTCCTACAGATAGTTTGGAAAATAGGTCAGAAAATGCCCACACTCGTCAGTCCCAAAGTGAGGCTGGGCTGTGATGTGCCCAAATGGAAAACAGGACGTCAGCTACTGCCCTTGCCTATCAGATACACTTCAGCATGTCTGTGCCGGACACAGCCACTCCCATCAGGCCTTGGTTTCTGTGACACATCACACAGCAGCATTTGCCAGCAGCAAGAATTGTGAATACAGTTTAGCAGGAGTTTTGCTTTTCATACCATGTGATGTGTTTTTGAACAACAGTATCATTCTGTGATTAAAGGATTTTACTGATAATTGCAAAATGAAAAAAAAATTGCAAACTCTCCACCTGTTTCCCTTTGTTCAGATGCATTTGGCAGCTGATGTGACCCTTCCCCGGCCCCCCCTTCTCTCCCTCCGATGTGCGTACTAACAGAGTAATATAGTTTACAAACTCACATAGGGATTACACAAGTCCCTTGTGAATATTCTTGGTGAAGTTGTCTTGCTTAGACCTCTGCTGGAGATGCTCTGGAATTAGAGGTTTCCTACTGCATATACCATACATTTTCCCACATTTCAGTCTGATTTTTCAAGTTGAAAGTGGTGGCAATATTTGATTTATTGAAAGGTCACATAATATTTAAGAACTTTACTGTACTTGCTCTTGGTACAAATATTTTTGGGCAAGAAGTGACTCTCTCTCTCTCTCTCTCTAAACTTTATTCTTGACTCAGACAATCCTGACACCTGAATCCTTCCAACGAGGTGTAGTATTAGCAATTCCCTGGCTTCCTCCTGGTTTCTGAGGGAGAAATGACTGCCAGAACAGCACTATCCAAATGGAAATAGACCTCCAGCTCTGGTGTGCACCAGTGGATGTCTTCTCCCCTTCTTTATTAAATTGAGAAAGGAGTTCTCTTTGGAAACAAATGAATTTTCTCATGGCTCTG
Source organism: Emydura macquarii macquarii (assembly GCF_026122565.2). Classification (NCBI taxonomy): domain Eukaryota; kingdom Metazoa; phylum Chordata; order Testudines; family Chelidae; genus Emydura; species Emydura macquarii. The sequence continues at coordinate 556,763 of NW_027130976.1, forward strand.
TATGGAAGCTACTCAGTCCCATGTAATATGGAAATTCATTTGTATTATTAACAAAATGAATGCAAATGAAAGGATTATGTAACACCATTTCAGGATAATTAGCTTAATTAAGACACATTTCTCTTTAATATGTCTCACTTTAGAGGAAGTACTGGATGCTGCTGCATAGCAAAATTTTTCCAGAGCCATATTTTGTCAGTGGCTTTAGAAATGCAGCTGAATGGTTTACGGTATGTCAGAAAAGTCTCCATTATTTGTGGGAAGGATTTTCTGCTTATCTTTCTGTAATGGTGCAGTAGCTTTGCGAGGGGGTGGATTCTGAAGTATCACTTAACATCCATCCATTTCCTTAAGATTCTTGATAAGATGATTTGTGTTTCACCACTAATAAATAGGCCAGGTTTCTTCGCAAGTCTTTACAAAACAGCAAATGATATCCTCTTCATTATCCCACATTTTTTTTCTTTTGCTGTGTGTGTGTGTTTGTTTTTCTTTCTTTTTTCCCCCCAGCCTCTGGGTTTGAGAGCAAGTTGTGTCCTTTCCCCTCCCCCCAGAGTAGGTGGGTCTCTGGTAGGGAGGTTGTGGCATGTTGCTTTCATCTCTCCCCCTTCGTGTGTTACCCATGCCTGCTGTCACCAGCAACATTAGGTTGCTAGCCACATTTAGCGTTTACACAGCCCATCACTGCTGAGAACTTTCAGAACCAAACTGTACAGCCTGAGAATTCCAAAAACAGGGGCTTTCCTGGCCAATTCTAGAAACCTCATTGAGAGAAATACAATATCCAAATCCCTAATACTGATTTGACTAATATTTAATTTTACAGAGAAGTGTTTTACTGGAGTAGCTTGTGACTGGTCTCATTTAGATGTTAAAAACATTCCTACTGTGGCAGAAACAGAAAATGGGCAGAGGTTTAACTTTCCAGCAGAGTTTAAGTTTGCTCTTTCTCTGTTGTGTTCTAGGCTTCGGACAAGTTACCCTGCTGCGTGCAGAGTCTCTTGCTTTTCATTTTTTGAAGCAGAAATACAAGTCTGTTTCAGGATATAGAAGAGACACACAAAGCTGCAGCTCAGTCATTCAGAAACACACAAAGAGCATAGAGAGGGATCAAATCCACAACATATTTGGAAAAAAAATAAACAGGAAGTATTGAAGAACTTAGCACAATATAGGAACTTTCACGCGCCCTGAAATGCAGTTTTTAAATTGCAGTAAATAAATAAATACAATTAAATTGAATTTAGCATATCAACATGAAATAAAGAACAGACATTTTTCCATTGAAAATGGTTAGTCCGTCCCTTCCAAGTAACACGCTCTGAGGCAGATTCCTACCTACTAACCACCATTCAAATAAATGGAGTTGTGTCAAGATTGAACTTGGCCCACTGAGGTTTTACTGCACTGGGCATCCCAACTGAGTATAGCTGCAGCTTTGATTTTAATTGTAATGATATTTAGTTAGAGAAGAATGCAGTGACATTTTGTAAAAGCAAAAGGGGCTGCTGTGCAGCGGATCTTTGGTCTGGATGAAAATTGGGAAATCGCCACCACAATCTTGTGCTTTGTTAGACTGGGTGAAAACAGGTCAGAAAACACAGGTGAAAAGACTCTTGGATGGGCAAGCTCAGAACTGTATCCTTTTTTCCCTTGGGTCTTTCGGAGACGAAATATCAAGTGAAACAAGCTCTTTTAATTTTGTGTATTATGTCTGGCGTTTAATAACAAGATACCCTGGAATGGAAACAGATAATATTTGTCTTATAAAATGTAACAGCCAGTTCCTGTTCTGAACACAAATCTGCTTGCAGGACTTTGTTGTGGGCTTAGGGCTGACAAGTTTGCAGATGCTACCGCTTGCTCCCTAATCAAAGCCAGATGCTGTTCCCAAGCAACTTTCTCACTGTCACCACAGCTCTTGCCAGGGAGAGAAGGGATAGCCAGAGTCTATAAGAGACCTTTTTGTTCTGGGGACTTCTGCCATATTTTTCTTTATCTTAATTCTCTGTTTGTTTTTAATTTGAGGGGTTTGCATTGGCCAATGATACAGGAGAGTGCATGGGGGAAGTAATCTGAAAGGAGCTGATGTCCATAGGACATCTGTTTAAATTCAGCATTCAGACAGAGAGAGAAGCCCGTGTGCCTTCAGTTTGTTCTCTGGAAACGGCCTGCAGCAAAAGGAGAGTATTTAGTTTGAGAATTCATTAAATAATTCTGTACACAGCACTTCAAACAGAACACAAGCCCAAGAGAAGAGTTTAGGTAAAATTAAACAGTTCAGAGTGGCTGCAGCTGTTGTCAGGGTATTCAGATAGAGAGAACCCAGGGAGGTTTGTACCCCCCACTGAACTGCAAATTGAATGCAATATTTTGTTTGTTTGTTTTTAAAAAGGTAGCGAAGGAATTTTGATTCTGGGGAGTAAAAGGATGTTAATTTGAGGTTTTTACATCATTTTTTTCTTTTTTCTTTTTTCACATTTGCTTCACATTTTTGCAGCAGGCTTCTCTCAGTATTTTCCTCTTTGGAATAAGTATCTTCTATACACTGATTTCTTATTATTAACCGTACTGTAGCTTTGTATGTTTAATTGACTTGTTCTCATCTCCTGAGGAATTGGAAAGTATGCAGCCCTTGTCATCTGCTCTGTGCACTGTGGCGTGGACCCCGTGGATTAAATCCTGTCTGACAAGAAAAGATGCTCGGCTTCCGCACGGCAAGAGATGCCAAAAGTCTCATGTAGTGTGCGCAGCCACAGAGAATTTTATTTCAGGCGCTCCGTTCACACAGGAAACAATCCAGGTGCTAGAGAGTCGGTGCATTGAATGTTTAGGAGTTGGAGTTTCCCCCGTTTACAGAAGCTTGCTTGCTTTCAGAAACCGGTTATGCAGCAGGCAATAAAAGTGAAAATACAGATCAGAGTCAGCGGAAATGTTGCAATGTTTCTGAGCAGAAGCATTAGAAACTGCCCATAAACTATGAGATATTCAGAAATTTGCAGCCCATTGCGGTACCCTGCAGCCCCTCTGGAATCTCTTGTCTCCACTGACAGGTCTTTTTATTGCAAACACCTCTGCACTTTTAGACTGTGCTTGTGATTCCTCCCCTCTTCCCCGCCTCCCCCCCCCTTGTGTGACACGCTGCTTCTCCTTCACTGGTTGTGGATTTATACTTTTTGTTTTACTGCTGCCACTTTTGAGCTCGATTTGAAACATAAACTCCTCTCCTCCCCCTGAAGTCATGAAACAGGCTGGGATAGACAGTCCCTAATGAGCAGTTTGAGAGAAGCTTTGGTCTAATTTGTGCTGTAGGAAGTGGTAGTGATCTCTGATTTACCCTGCAATGCGATCACACTTCAGAACATTCTGCTTGTGCTTGCCAGTGTGTGGAGCTTTTTCTTTTGGTTTTGAGATGGTTTTGTGCTGCTCTCTTGCTTAGTAAGTTATTTCTTCACTTGTGTTACCCTTGTAGTGAAATTCAGAATTGCTGCTGGTTCAACGTGTATATTGTTACTAGAGAGTGGAGTGTGCAAAGGTCTATAGGCCAGAATTCATTGTGAAGTGACTTCAGTCCCCCCACCACACACACACACTGTACAGCAGTAATTGCCACTGAGACAGAAGCGGCATTTTTAATCCATTTTTAAACAAACTTCATCTCTGAGGACATTGGACAGAAGAGGTCAGGAAGGTCTGAAGACTCATCCTCTCAAAACAAAACCTGCAAAACATTTGAACTGTCACCTCTTGAAACTCCATCCCCCGCCCTCTGCACCCCCAAAAAATGGATGGGTTTTCTCTGGAGAACAATAAGCCTTCTCCTTTTTTGGTGCCTGTCCAGTGTGGAAAGAAAATGATGAGGTCAAAGTGGAAGGCTGTACAGCTTTCTTTTGAGCCAAACAGATGGTGAAGGTTAAGTGACAGCTCTGTGACTGCTTCTTTTGAAGTAATTGGAGATAATTTGTATTTTGAATCAGAACTTGACCACTGTCAGAAGGAAGGAAGGTTAATATGTAAACGATTTTACATTAGCCCCTGGTTTTGGGGTTTTTTTCTTTTTCTTTTCTTTTTTTTCGCCCCCTTTGGATCCTTGTTTTCTTTAATCCTTGCTCCAGGCTATCGCTAAGATTCTCTCTGAGCTCAGTGTGACTCGTTTTTGGCTGGGGTTGTTATGAAAGCCTACAACAGCTTATTAAGGCCAGTGATAATCTCTGCTACTGATGCCTTGTTGCTTTCCTAAGGTCCAATTAAGGCTATGCATCTGAAACAAGATCCTGGAAATGTACAGCCTCTTGCCTAGACCAGTTTGCAAACAAATGCACTGTCTGCTTTCCTATTTCTGCACTAGAACTCACACTGACTGTATCTTACAGGTATATGAGTGCATTTAAGATGTCTTCCTCCCCCCCCTTTTTTTTGTAGCACTGTGCAGTGATATTAATTGTGGTTTAAGCTTCCTGTTCTCTCCTTAGATTTTTCAGTTGCTCTGGGTAGGGTTTTATTTGCCCAGCAGTAATATCAATAAATGAAAATAAGAATAAAAGAAATCATTTTTTAAAAGGCCCCTTTAAATAAAGCACACATTGTTTGCATTGGGTAGGAGACTTAGGAGACTGGTAAAAGGATTGATAAACGAGTGCCCTGTTATCACTTGTGCTCTCAAGGTTGTAAGTGAACAGTGAAAGAAGTTTGAAATGATTATAGTGCCTCAGTTCAGAGCAGTAAAGGACACAGGTAATGTTGCTTCCCTAGCAATTCTTGTTGCTCTGACTGTACAAACCCTGCCAGCTCTCCAGCCCTCATCCCAGTGTTTTCACACATAGGCTGCACAAAAGCAGGCGGAGATCAGCTGAAATTTCTTAGCCCAATCCAATTTTTTTTTTAATGTGGGTATTGAATAGAACAGGCAAAAAAGACACCTGGATTGGCTTGTTCATCTAAACAGGTGTCCTGAGGGCTTTGTAAGGGGCTGGGGAAAAGGGCAGCTCTTTTCATTCCTTGTGCTGTTTGTTTCAACAATATAATTTAGAAGGTTCTGTATTTCTCAGATGAGGAGGTTTCATTTTTAGAGTAGACCTTAGTAGTTTGAGAATCCTTATGAATATGCTACTAGGAAGTAACCTGGACCATCACGCGGTATGATTAAAAGATCATTTTTCTGTACTGACCCCCAAAAGATTTTGTGCACACAGCACTCAGAGACAGTAGTGGAGAGACCAGAACAGAAAGTCAATGCTGTTTATAGTGCATTTAAGTGCTGTTTCCACAAGAGTACACAAGGCAGCATTGTACTTTATTCATCTACATCAGCTTTATTATGAAATACATTTTTTCACTAACTTGAAGAAGTAAAAGGAGATACTGGCTTGTTATTCCTGCCTTTTTCTTAACCAGGCAAAGTAAAGAAATGGTTGCAAAACCTTTAGAAGCATTCAAGTACCTCAGTGACTTTCATCAGATGTTCTCTGTACAAGAAAAAGAAAAAAAATCATTCTATCTTTTTATTTTTACTTTGCTTTAATCTTATTTGATGATGTCTCAACAGGCTGGGACATGCTTTCTTGGATGGCAATTTCACTGCACCATATGTGTCTCTCACAAGATAGCAGAGTGAAATGAGTCTTGGCAGGAAGAGAACTAAACACATTGACAAAGAAAAGAAAAAATTTATTTACTTAACTCCCTGTTGCCTGCATACATTTTTCCTTCGGACTTCATCTGGTGCAGTGCTTCGAAGTTTAGTTTCTTATAAACATTTCTGTAAAACACAGCCCCACATTTTATCACTTTTTCAGCCATCTGCCCTATTTTTCCCCCTGAAATCCTGTGTTAAGCATTTCAGGGGCTAGATGATGAGCAAGTTAAAGGAAAAGGAAAATCTCTTTTCATCCAAGAATATCAATGTTCCATGAACATCAGGCCTGAGCTCAGGGAGAAATCTGGTCTTTACTGTGCTGCAAGAAAGCCACTGCCTTTCTTTAATAACACCAACAACACAATAAATACAAAGTTATTTAACAAAGTGAAATTCCTGATGTACCAGCCAACATTCTTCTGACAGGAAACCCACCGGCATTCTTCCAATGAGCTCCAGTTCTGTTATTTAAAATGTGTAGCTGACATAAGAATCATTGGACCATGCCTGGAGTTGCCACAGGGCCTCCCTATGAATGGAGAGGAGATTGCAGATATTTAGCTTGATGCTGAAAGATTAAACTTTTTGTGTGTGTGATAAATTCATAAAATTTTCATTTGATAAATTCATAAATAAATTCAATAGATTTTTCTGGGTTAAAATATTACAGGAATTATTTGTAATGCAAAAACCAAGCAAGCAACCAACCAAAATCTACAACATTTGCCATAAGCGAAATGTCAGGATGTCTTTCAAGGTGCCAGTGACCATTCTCTGCTGTAGTGGGCTGCTAATCGTTTTATTCGAAGAGGAACACTGTACGCACCCACCTTGCTCCATTTGTGAATCAGTACTGCAAAGTCTTTCAGAGTTGTATTGTTTTACTTTACAGGCGTTCCAAATGACAACTGCAGAAGGGTTTGTAGAATATATCTTTGTATAGTTGGATATGTAGTGAGAAAATCGATACCCAACGACCTCGTCGGTTAATATGAGAGAGTCCTCCAAAAATCAAAACAGATGATCAAACCTGCAAATAGAAAATCAGCTCAGTAATTAGGTGTAACATATTTGATGTAATTAAAACAACAAAAAATGTTACATGTGCATTCTAAATTTCAGGTATAATTCTGTGAAATGATGAAGCAAAATACATTTTCAACAAATTATTTTGACATGTTTACATGCATGATGTTGGAAAGCTTAGATCTATTTTAGCTGAGGACTTAATTTTATGTTGGCCAGCAGTGGGACAAAGAACGTAGAACAGGCAATGTGCAGTGCAGTGCCTGGAACGGAATTGTTAGGGTAGAGCTGTCTGGGCCAAAGATTTCTCCGAGTGAGCACCGGATCCTTTGTGCAATATGTTTTCCAGTAGATTTGAATGTGGGGGGAGGAGTAATTGTGCTTACTGGCCATCTTCAGATGTTTATGTTGTCTGGTTTATTTTGTATGAGCCTTGTTTCTTGGCGGGGGGCTACTCTGTCCTAATCGAGGGTTTCCCTCAAAAAAAATCTATAATAGCCAGTTAGACATAAAAGGTGTGTTCATATTGATGCAACTTTTACATTTTTGATTACTTCTACTTGAACAAAATTCTTCTTCTGTATATTAGTTCTAAACGCAGAGTTCAGTGGTATAGATTTTAAATTCATACTTCCCCCTGTGCATTCTGTTTTTTTCACAAGTGGATATATTGTATGGTACACAAAATATCCACCATTGCGAGCCTTAAATGATTGTTCTAATGGAATTCCTGTTGTAGGCACCAAAATTAAAGCTCCGAAGTGTGGTTAACATTGTTATTGATTTACGTATCAAATTGAAATTGCTAATTTTATCCCGTTAGTTTTGCTGAGAGAATAATGGAAATATTTTTATGCTAATATTTGCTTGCTTTCATGAGTGCTGAACACTAAGTGTTTGCCACTGGGAGTATGACTGTTACTGCTTATCTATTTGTGTTGCACCTAGAGGCGCTGAACAGAGATCAGCAACAAATCCCCATTGTGCGGGGTGCTGAACACACCCAACAAAAAATGCTCACTATCTAAATCAATCGAAGTATATACGGGGAAGTGAGATTTTAGCTCAAACATTCATCCGAATTTACAAAATTCAATTATAAAATTCATGATTTGCACGTAGGGCTGAACTGGGACTCATTCCCCCCGGATGGCCTGCAACATGGACACCTGTGCTGCTCAGCGAGATTCTGCACAGGGCAGGGTTCCGTACTCGTGTGTTGCATCGCAGGGTCAGAGTTTTGGTTAGTTGTTGTTTCTGGCTGGCTGTCTTATATATCATATAACAATTGGCACTGTGACAGTTTCCAGTGTTCCAAATGTTTGCACACCGAGAATTATTTGATGCAAATATTAGTGAACTATTTTGAAAAATGCATAAAATCCAGGAATTTCACAGTGTGTTCGCAGACACTGTGAAGAGAAAAAAGGAAAAAATTGTAAGCTTTTGGTTGTGAATTATTTGTTCATATTTGTCGGTTTGTGTGTGCCTGGAATTCGTTGCTTACTTGGAGGAAACGTGTTTCATGCCTTCTAAATTTAGTTATTAATCAAAATATTAGGCTACAGTAAAATGTCAGTGATGTAAATTTGCATGGCTAAGTATTAGATGTTGAAACTCATCAGTACATTTGTAATTATAGAGTTGCACGATATTGAAAAGCAAAAAGAAGAGGTGTAAGAAAAATGTAACACAAAGAGGACCTCTGGTGAGGCTTCAGGTATGAGGCAGGCTTCCCTTTGACACTTATAGTCCAAAGGCCCACTGAAAAGCACAGGATTTTAACCATCATAAACAAAAGTAGTTACAGTTTATTGTTGAAAAGAACTTCCAAATAATAGGACTGGATTTAATCTGCTTTGCTTTTGTCTTCACCTAAATATCTAAATTATCATTCGCCTACCCTGCAAGCATGCACATACAGAGCAGACACCAATCTCTTAAATTATCTCAACATAGTAGTTCATACAATAGAGAACAACCATGGCTAATGTTCTTTACCTTAGATATTGTTTTAATTATATCAATAAAGAATAACATGGTTTCAAATGATAATTACTGTAATTACCAGACACCAGGCTTAAGACACTTACGTTCTCTAAATAAATGAAAGAATCACTTTGCAAACTACTATAGCATATATGTTAGGAAAAAGGTTTAGTTTTCGTATTCTTTGGTGAGCAACTCAGCTAAATTAGTGAGAAATGTGGAGCTAAAATGTTGGCTTTTTTTAATGGCATTTCTAAAGACAGCTCTAAATTTAAACATGTTGTAAAGGTTACAAAATGCATTAGTGACAAACAAATATTTCTTTCGTTTAAAAACAAAACAAAACAAAAAACCTCAGACCTTTCAGGTTTAACTGACAATACAAATTGTTTGAATAATCTGGATTATACTCACATTTTCGTTAGCTGTGTCATTCTTTGTTAGATGTTAAGTAAAAAACATTCCTCAGCTGTTTTAGCATTTCCTTATTAATGTAGTATTTAATAACTAATAAAGAATAGATTTTTTAAAACTAATTTTGTCAAATTCTTTAGCCACTTGTTAGTGTTTGTCCCTCCTAACACCATGCAAATTATTTACCAGTTGTTCAGATGATGATTCTGTTCCAATTGAGCTTTTTTTAAAGGAATTGTCAGTTTCCAATTGTGTGGACTGTTTAAAATTCTATATCATTTTCTGTTTTAACGCAGTATCAGTTAATTCTCCAGAGGAAAAGAGATAAGGTGTTAAAATTGGGATAAAAGCTTCATAATGCCAGAAAATCTGCTCTGTCAAACCTGAGGCCCTTTTTGCTGGTGGAAAAGCTGAAAAAGTAAATACTACTGAGCTCTCATGTGAGAGATGTGTTAAATATAATTTCTTTTAATAGTAGCGACACAATTATTAATATTGTCTTCGAAAACATCAATTAACTAATGCTGCATTTCTTGTTTAGTTTCCCTTTTGATTCATTTTTGAAGCTTGATTTTGCTTTAGACTAATTGGCCCCATCATGGGGAAATGCAGGTGACTTTAGTGTTCTCCTGCCTTGATGATTTCACATTCTTAAGACTGTGACATAAACCACTTTTAGAAACTGCCTTGAAAACATTGCAACCAAAATGCAGTGCATATTGTAGAAATCTTTTCTTTCTGAAACAATATGAAATTATTTGTTCTTCCACAGAAGGCTATAACAAATGGATTTCAAAATGCTAGACCGTAGCCATGGCATTTAGAAGAATGAAATCAAAGCAAAAAATGAAAATTACAAAATGGTAGAGTCCATTTCCTTTAGCCACACTCAGTAACTTTACCCAGTTCCTGACAGTATTTTAGGACGTTCTGCCCTGTTATTCTTCCTTTGATAAAACTGTCATGAAAGTGGTTTTAGTTTTGTATTTTAACCTCTTCTGTTTAAGAGGGACCAGTCCCTCTACAGCTCTGAAAGAGAGATGCCTAATGTTCTCTGGAAGACAGGAAAGCAGTCGGCTACTGTATGTGCAGGGGGCAGGCCATATACTGTGCCACGGCATGCTGTCAACATAGGCACATTCAAGAGCCCTGTCCAGTCTGTCCTGTCAAGTTTATCGTCCACTCCATCAAAGGGTCTAATGGTCAGCAGAGAGGGCTAAATGTGTCCCCTGTGACCTGACATTAACAGAGTGGACTTGTTTAAGTGTTACTGAGGGTGTCTCAGAATGATTTGGACGCCAATACCCGTTTCCCTCAATGAGCAGTCATTTGGATCATGACTCAATACAGCTTTCCTCTGACATGGCCAAGCCCTGAAGTGCTCCTAGGGGAACTGCCCTCACCTCTGAGACCAGCAGACAGAAGGGCTGATCAATGCCCTCTGACAACAAGTGAAACAATCACCTCTCCCCCCACCCCCTTTCTGTCTGACTAGCTTGGAAATGATAAAGATAAATGGTTTTATCGAAACATAGAGTCTGGTGCTGAAGAAGGATGGGGAGGCAAATCCAACTGGTCCCTGTACAATCCCATAACCCTGCTTTTCACCTTTTGCATACATAAAAGGTTAGGTTTATAAAGCAAATGTGGAGCTGGTTTAATCCAGATTAAACCATTTGGAACCACTTGCATTGCTGTAGCTTTTATCTCAAGGAAGGCTGCTGTGTATGAATGTGTCTGTTCATATAGGTGTGGATGATTGTTAGTGAGGATAAAAAGCATTTGTTTGGCCTGTCTGGTATTGAAAAAGCCAAACACTAAGAAAGTTGTAACTCTTAAAGAGATTTCAAAAAATAGTTCATTGGAATTCTTTAGGTTTTTATTTTTAAAATAATTATACAATAAGTGTTTACTTTATATTTTCCTGCAGTCCAGCGAAAAAAATACTCTCATCTCACTAGCAGTGCTCTTTCATTAGATATCTTTACTTCTAAAGGAACAGAATTAAACATAGGCATATCAAACACCTCAAATTAGACCAATTGTGAAATATACAAAAATACTCATATTAAAAATGAAAACTACATTTCAGTCTGTTGGTAATTATTCCAAAGTGTAATCATATTTCTCTTTTTCATTTTAATTTTGAATGCATAATTTCTTTTGTTTAATATTTTTAAAGTATTTTTCTACTGTGTTGGAAAATAAGACATTTTCTGCAGATTAATTTGCTAGCTGAAAATTTGACTGTTCTAATCTAATTGAGCAATTACATGGGGCAGGTAAATGTTTTAGAAAAAATAATTTTGAATTAAAAATTGTCATTTTGTTTCAGTTTTTTTAGCTGTTTTAAAATCCGTTTTTTCAAGTATTTTCTATAAAATCTGAGAAAATACGTGTTAATATACAATTAAAGAAAAATGTGTTTGACTCGTCTAATTTCTAGTGTGTTGACAGATAGCAAGCATATTTCTGAACCCATCTTCCTGTTTTCTAAGGCAAAAGTAGGGACAGAAATTACAGGGGAAAATGATCCAAATAATTTGATTTTTGATTCGGGTTTGTAGTTTGTCAAACCTTTTTGGCATTCAGATGACTAATTTGTATAAATAAGTCTGAAAACACATTGTATTAACATAATTATTTACATAAAATATCTTTATATTTTGCTTTTATTAATAATTTTTTATTTTGTTTACAGCTTCCAGTACAGTGTAGTAAATACTCTGTGTATATATATCCATTTCTGTGTTGTCTAAAAAATGTTCAATAGTATCAGTTTCTTAAACATGATGTTTATAAAACGTACATAGTTGTGTGAATTATTTATAACAAAAGAATGAAGTACGTTTTATGTTTTATATACCAACACTAACAACAGATTCACTTCTTCTTTGGAAACACAAATATTTATTATATTATTGTACTTAAAAAAAGACTAAGCCTCTAAAGTGTCAAAAGTCAAGCTTAACAAATTTAAAAGCAATGAAATGAAAACCCAGTTAGGCACAAAGGGTCTTTTTTGAATTTATTGAAAGGCTGTTGCAAGAACTAAAGAGGACAAGATCTGTGCCTGCAGTATCCTGTTTATTAGGTCTAATGATCATCTTCAAAGGAATATCACAGTTGTGTGGCATTTAAGAATTTAGAAGAATTCTATGAATTTTACTGTTTTTAGCTGAGAAATACATGTTGGTTATCCAAAAAAGATGTAGGTCTCCATTTTCTGTATCTCTGCTCTGTGTGTACAGTGCAGATAGTAAGTATTCAGTATAGGGACGGACATGTGCTCTGTGTGTGTCTGTATATATTGATTTCTTTTCAAATTTGAAATTTGGCATATCTGTATATAGTTAGAAGAAGTGAAATACAATGTATTTTACATGCAAAAACTGCAATTTTTTCATGTTCACAATATTGTCATTTACTCATATCTTGCCATGCAAGACTTACATTGAGATGTTAATAATTTTTTGAAAAGCAGTATTAGTAATTACTTAACCTGTTCAAGGTACATTCACAAACCCTTTGCTGCACTTAGGGAATAGAACTTATTTGAAATAGCATGGCAGTAGTTTCGAGCATTTATGGGGAAAAGTACAAATTCAGGACAAGGTACAGAAATAGCAGCCAGTGATTAGTTAGGAAATATAAAAGATGATGCTGTTCTCTAATGTGGTTTAAATATGCTTTTGGAACCAATGTTCAGATCATTATAAAAATATAAAATCAAATCTGCATTATGAAAATTAAAACTCTAAATAACTAAATCAGTCATAACCAGATACATTTTCCTCGCTGCTTTCCAAGGGGGAATCATGGTCTTAGGGTTCCAGCAGAGTGAAGAAAGCTGACAGTGAATCTTAAGAGAACACATTTAGGAAAAATTAGTTATTAGAAGAGCTGAAGGAATACATTCTAAGGATGTGACATAGCAGGAGTGAGAGTTGAAAAGAAGGAAATAGGAACTTTATTTAAAAGAAATGAAGTAACCTTTAATCTGAACCATGGCTTCAGTTTCTTTCATTAGCTTTGACTATCCATAAGAAATTGCATAGTCCTTTTAAAATCAGTTCTGTGGAAGGGGCTTCAATTGCAAATATAAAAATAATATGCTACGAAGGTGAAAGTATGCGAGGCCAGGGGATTGGGGCAAACACCTCCCTAAACAGTTGCCTTAATTCTCACACCGGGAACAAATCTCTTAGCATCACGGTGTCATTAGAACGGAAATTTATTTTGTTTTTATCATTTTAATATTACGAACAGAAAATCAGCCTTCTGTGGCTGAGCCTTCTGCTTTTGAGAGTTGAGTATGTTGTTATTATAAAGCATGGTTATATTCTCTGTCTCCTGCATTAACAATGAGGATAGGGTAGGGGGTGGGCCGGAGGGGGCTGAAATGACAGAATGAGAGAGGGGGACACAATAGGATGACCGTGACTTTGAACAAATAAATAAAACATGTGAATCTCAGTCTCTGCTCTCCCCCACCCCCCATCCAACTGTGATTAAATTTGCTGTGGTCATTTCCCAAATGTCTGCCTGATAAAAAAGCACCCATAGCCTTTTCTAGCACCGTGGCCTAAAGCCGGGGCCCTTCCTGTGGCTAGCAATCTGCAGCCCTGCCAATCACACACACTTGCACAGACATGCATGCCGCTTTCATTAGCAAAAATGCTTCACATTTGATTGTGGGCCCCCCTCCCCAAATCTGTAACTCCAACTCTGGCCCTTAATAAACAGCCCCTCGCTCCCCTTCGCCTCTCACTGTGCAGCTGTAATGGGGTTTCCTGAATATCCCCTCCACCCACCCAGCTTCCCTGCAAACTGTGTGGTGTGCAGTGAAAAAGAATCCATTTTAATAAGCCTTGAAAAAAGAAAAATGAGTTTTGCTCTGCAGACCTGTTCTTTAGGAACAGAAAAAGGTGAGCATGTTGGGGGCAGGGAGGGGGAATTTAATATTACAAGAGATAATGGCAACTATGTTAATATCCGGAATTTTCAATGTACCATACGTACATTTTGTTTTTCCTTTTAGCACGATTTATAATTAAAGATTTTAATCTGGCTTCACATTGAGTTAATAAGCCCTTTGATTGATTAGGATTCATAAAATTGCCATTTCCCGCTGACGCTTTGTGTTTCTGGGGATGTTCTTTTGAAAAGCCGGGTTAAGGTGAATAGGAAGCAGCCATTGTTTAGGCTGAGCTGTGCCAATTCTGGGAATTTGGGACCGCTTTATTCAGAGTTTGTCCCCAGCAATATCTTGTTGTTCAGCCAAATTAATGCAGATAGAATCTGCTGAGTACATTTTAGCCATTTTTAAGGAAAACTTTTTTTTTATTTTAGCAAGTATTCGTTCCATACAGTTACTGCCACTCTTTATTGACCTGTTCTTGAGGAAATAACACTGAATTTATAAGTAAAATGTTAACTGTTTTAAAAATAAAAGGAAAACCTTACAAAACAAATACATCTGAATACAGCTAAGCCCTGAAATCTACGTCTCATTTCTCTTTTAAAATTCAGCTTCCACTTATGTGCTCTTCAGAATGTCCCTGCCTTCATTAGAGACCCATACTATAACGTGGGTCAGCTGGTGAATATACTTACTACAAAGGTGAATACATCTTACAATAGCAGCGAGATGCTGTTTTAATGCTATTTGAGCATCTTATACGTACTTTATTAAAAACTAAAACTAAACGATGGTAAAATTCCAACATCTTATGAGGCAGAACGGGTGAGAGGGAAAGCTGCTGATTTTAGAAGTCCTGTCAAGTGGAGGCCGTCCCCAGTTTGTGTGTGTGTGCGAGTGAGTGACAGAGAGAATTTATTTTTTTTATAGTTTTAGCTAGGGTAAAAAGTGACCTTACTTAGCCTTCGAGGGGCCTCCCTGTGCGGATTGAATCAGAGCAAATTCCCTTTGTGTTTTCTGCTCTGAAGGGACATGCTATTGTTGAGTGCGGGGCCTCTTGTAACACCAAATAGTGCTGGACTGTGAGCAGATCCTGCCCGATAATACTCAAGTTGTTTCACAATCAATACTAGCTCCCCTCCTCCATCAGTCACCCCCAACTTATTTGGCACAACTCTCATTTCCTTATCCCTTTATTAGCATCCGGCCATTCTACAAATGCAAACATTCAGGGCACAAGAGAAGGCAGGAGTGGAGCGGGGGCTCCTGTGGCACTGCAGAAGCAGCACACCGTTGCCAGCTAGATCGGCTTCTGAATAAGAGGAGCAGACGCCTGCTTGGGACTAAAGGCTTAGCTTTAAACCTCGTCTTTTTCAGGGGTTTTAATTGGACTGATTTTTAGATTAAAATACGTATTTCCTAATTTTCCTTTAGAGGAAATATTTCTGTTTAATATTTGTAACCCTTCCCCATCCATTCTCCTGCAGTGACCGAGAAGATTTTGTTTTTAAATACCTTGCACCGGCACAAATCGACAGTGATGAAAATCTTGCAATAACGCACGGTTATGCTTACAAATTGACAAAAATGTCCCTGCCAATCCCCAGTAATTTCCTGCATCTCCATAACTGACCTCATGCATTCAGCATCTTAAGAGCTGATTGGTGGAGTTTTAATGTGCACAATGAAGAAAATTTATCCTGAAGAAGAAGAAAAATAAAAAACACACCACAAAAATAATTGACCCCTCTGATTAATAATTGTATGCAGCTGCCATTCACATTCATGGTATTATGGAATTAAAATAAATGTAAAACAAACTAAAGCAGGTCACAGGCAAAGACGAGCAGAGTAAGAATAATTCCCGGTGCAGTGTTTTACATCAGTTAAAGGTACCTTTGAATGAATGTCAGCTCCTTTCTACCTTAGTGCTAGCCGATCGATGCTTCATTAGGCCGAATTGTCTTTTGCCCATGCAACCTTGAAAACAGTCCCTTTAATTACCTGTGAGGAAGTCGGGGACCCTTTTCTCTCTCTCTCTCTCTCTTCTCTATCTCATTCCTTTTCTCTCTCTCTCTTTCCAGCAGAAGCTCGGGGAAGTGGGGGTGGGTGGATGGGGGTCACTTACATTTATTCACAGTCAGCCTGAGTACATCCCTGCTTGATAGAGAAGCTGGGAGAAGAGAGAGTGGGGGCAGGGGAGTTAGGGAGGGAGAAAAAAAGAAATACTGGACCCAGAGGTGAAAGGTCAGGGTTCAAGTCCAGACTACAGATCTATTGAAGAGGTTTCAGACAGTCAGGCCTCCACTTGACTTTCTCATCAGCTAGCCCTATGATTCTTCAGCTGCTGTCTTTGCACTACTGTTGCTGCTAACTCCTTCCTAGCGCTAATTACTGTCGGCACTAAAATAGTGCAGCCAAGGACTGCAACACCCAGGGAGACGTGCTGGGCTCCTGTGACAGGCTTCCTGCATCCAGCTCACAGGAAAACAGGGAGCTACAAGCTAAATAGTTTAGAGAAGGAGAGGCAATGTACACAGAAAGAGAGAGAGCACCCATGTAGCCTAATTTAAGACCTTCCATTGCAGGAGAAGGGGCTGTAAGTAATTGTAGGCCCTGCAAATGGCATGCTGAAGAAAGTGCATCAATAATCTTATTTGTTATGCACTATTAAAAATGCAGAAAGATTTTTAAATTCACGAGATAATCTGGTCAGCCTCAGGGATAGGTTTCTATTTAATAACAAGGTGTTTTTACCTATACAATTATGATAGAAAATTTTATAATGAGGTAATAGATCTCAGCGTAGAAATGTTAATCATATGTATGTGCTCTGAGAGGAGCTTTGAAACCACAGTCACTCTTGTTTATGCTAAGATGTCGCTACCGGTAATCTGATGATTTTGGACCCCCTTTGTGTCCTGCAGTCCCAGAGCTTATTTGACCTCATTATTGTCTCCTACTGCATTTCTCACCCGGTCAGGAGTTGAGTTTGTATCATCTGCTGTTTAATTGTTTTTCCTTTAAGAAGCAGCACAAAACAAATCCCAAGGACCCTCGAGGCCATTGTGTACCTGAAATAGAGAACTGGGGAAAACCCCAAATAAATGAAAAGTTGCAGGTGGGTATTTAAGTAACTTTAAAAAATCACGTCGTATTTTTATTTTAATGCAAATGCTTTCCTGCCTGCTCTGTGCTGCTGAAAAACGAGCTGTCACCCAGTGCTCAGACACCTCTGCTTTGTGGAGAGCCATCGCATTTGGTCTATAAAACCCACCCATTCAAGGGGTTACAATGGGCAGGTGCCTACCTCGGTCAGCCTGCCATATAAAAATGAACACACTTCATAAAAGTTCCCCACCCCATCAATTCCACCCCCGTTTTACACAAACAGTCACACACAGAGTTGTCATCCGCATATTGCAGCACAAGCGTCTAAACCAAGAGCAGAGAAATCTACACACAGCCTGCACCACAGCACAGCATATTACGTTAGAGTGATGAACAATAAATATTAGGCATTCTTTGAAAGTGATCAGTGAAGCTGTATTCTGCATTCACTGCAAGGACCTTATCTCACTCAGAGAGCTGTGATGTCACCATTTTAAGCTAAAATAACCACTGAACATGAGAACAAGTGGGGGGTGGGGGGAATAGGAGCAGGCATTTTACAACTCATGTATGTGAATCAGACAGGCACATTGTGAGCAATCCCTGCACTCAAAGTATCTTCTTAACAGAAAAGAGAAAGGGAGCAAGAGGGAGCCAGAAACCCGTCTTCAGTCCCTGCCACTGAGAGCGCTCGTGCATATACTTGGCCAGGGTGTCAGAGGGCGTGTGAGTGCATTTTTCATTTCTTAGCCTTTATGTGGTCTGCCAAATAAATAGGATTCTGTCTATATTTACATGTGTTTGCATAACTGTTCTGTGTGTTTTTATACTGTATCAGCGTGGGCATCATTACATCAACTCTCTCTCACACACGCTTATCCAGTCGTAATGTAAATACTCCTATAAGTATACATGCAGGACACATTACAGAGGGGCTTGACCTCAGACCTGACAGCACCCTGTGATACCTCCATTCTGTATCCGCGGGAGGAAGAGGCCTCCTTTCTGGGGAGAAGCTTCTCTAATCCAGTCTGGCCTTTGCTGCCCTGTTCGCTCAGGGAGTGTTATTTCTGATGATGGTGACACTGATTGAAAAGGTGTCTTTCAAATAGTGCCCACCACCTCTTCTTACGGAGGTGTGTACAGGACTCTTCCATGCGTCTTCAACAGCCCAGCAGTTGGAAAAATGTCTCCAAACCAATTGTAGTGCATTGGTGTGTGTGTGTGTATTGCTGCAGTGTACGTGTGAGCATGAGCTGTGCCTGTTTTCCATGTGTATGCAGCATGTCTGTACAGCAGGCATGTGTAGTTATGCAGTGTGCTCGACAGTAGGCATGTGCTGTGTATGGTCGTGATCTGGGGCACCTTAGCATATGCCGAACGGGTCGGTCAGTAAAGGATGCTGTTCCCTTATTCTTTGTAGTAACTCTCATTGCTGGGTCCAGATTGATCAGAACAGCAGTTGGAAGAGTTTTTAAAAGAGAAGAACCCCAGGTTCCATGGCAGTAGGTCAGCAAAAGGTGGAAGAAGCAAGGTGGGTACGAGGTGCTTGTACCTCAGCCCTGCTTGAGGAAGACTGGAAGAGGAGAAAACCTCCTCAAATGACTTGGGACATGTGGCCTACAGGGAGAGGAGAGGGCATGGCCCAGGCAATAGAGCAGAACCCTAACTCTCCGCATAGGAGACGGTGAGTGCCTTGGCCCAATGACGTCCTACTAGAGCCAAATGCCCCACGAGAACAAAGGGACTTACCCCCATCCTTTCCCTCCCGCAGCCTGCAAGTAAATGAAATGTACCCCTCCAGTCCTGGGAGTCTGTTGGAGCTCCTACATTATTCCACAGGAGGCTGCTAGAGTCACTGGGGTTTATCCCCACTCTGCCAAGCAGTTTTCCCAAGGCAGTGGATTTATCCCTGGTCATGAAGAGAGGGGTCTCCTCGGAAGGGGTGGAAATGTGACTGAAAGATCAGCAAATATTCTGGCGTAGAATCAGTGTAAGAATGTGTGATTACAAGGCGGGCGCGGGGGCTAATGTATCAGTCAGATGCTGTTGACATGATCGTAGGGCGCTGTAACCACAGAGATACAGGATTAAGCCATCAGATGAGACTCGTTTTAGTGGCTTCTGTGTGAATGTGGATAATTTAAGAAAAACACTAATAATATAAAAGGGGAACTGCTCTAATGTTCCTATCAGTCACTCCTGGGCAGGAGGAAAGGACACACAGTGTGGACTCTCTCCCGCCCGTTTGGCAGAGTTGCCTTTACCCCAGAGGTTGATAGGACATGTGAAGCTGGTGGAACAACTGATATTTCTATTTGTTGGCAGTTTGGAAAAGTCAAAACAAAAATTCATTTCTGGATGGACTGAAAACTAACTATTTCAATTTTTTCTGTAAATTTGGGGGGGGGGGGGGTTGATTTGGAATCAAACAGAATGTTTTGTTCAACCCCAAACTAAAATGTTTGTTTTTATTTTGAGCATTTTAAAATGTTTGGGTTTTTTTTTTTTTTTTAAATAAAAGGAAAAAACATTTCAAAATGAAAAGTTGTTTTGAATTTAAAAAAATCAGAATGTTTGGTTTTGAAAATGGCAAAACAAAATTTTCAATTGTTTTGAACTTTTTTGTTTTTTTCCTCCCCCAAATGAACATTTCAGTGAAACCAACATGAACTTGTGAAATGTTTCAACATTTCCAAATCTGCATGTTTCACCCATTTTAGTCCATACATTTCATCTAGTTTTAATTACTTGGACATTGCCCTTCTGTCTGTATCCATGTGTTGTCTCTTGTCTTATATTAAGAGTGTAAGCTCCTTGCGGCAGGAAGGTTTTGTGTTTGTACGGTGTCTAGTCCAGGTCTATGAAAGGGGCTCCTAGGCTCTATGGTAATGCAAATAATACATAACGACAACATACATGATGTGTGTATGCATATCTGTGTATACCCTACCTGCCATTTGTGTATGCAGGTAGGTCCCAGCTGCTGTGTGCACTCCTTGTGTGAGTGGCCTGGCTGCTCTCTGGAGTGTGCGCGTGCCCCCAGCTGCTTTATGGGATGTGTGCACATATACCACAGCTGCTACATGGAATGTGTGGTATGGGTGCACACTTCTTCCAGCAGCTGATGGAAGGTACGTGGTGTGTGCATGCATGTCCTGACAGCTGTATGGGACTGCGTCTTTATACCGTTGCATGCATAAGTGTGCTTTCATGTGTGTATGATTCATGTAGTTTCTCAGTTTGTGCACCAAAGGAATTTCTTTCTTGTATTTAGTAATCACAGTTATTGGTGTATTAATTGCTGAAACAGCTTTGAAAACCTCAACCCAAGGGGTGTAGAAAAACCCAGACTCTGTTTATACAGTACATCTCTGCACATGCCAGTGAGTCTGGACACACACATGCAGGCAGGCAAGGAACCGTTTTCCTTTATTTCACAGCATCAAATAAGGTCAGTAATGCTGCTTCTGCTGCCGCCTTCTTTTCTGGTCTATGTTATCGAGGAAACCTATAAAAGTTCCTGCTTTTGATATCTTGACCTACGGTGCTGCTCACATGCTGCCTTGTGGTTTAGAGATTTAAAGATACAGAGAGGGGAAAGGAAGAGAGAGAGAGAGAGTTTGCCTTAGGTGATAAACAGCAGTGTAAGGCCAGAGGCCTTAACATAAAAAAGGAAAAACAAAAAAAGAAGGGGGGAGGTAGGTAATGCTCTGGGGCTTTATTTTCTTGCACTAAAATCAGTTTTATCAAGAGTAACTGCAAAAAATGGGAGAGAACAAATTGCTCTTTAAAGCTATTCACACACACACTCTAGCATGCACAGACGCATTCTCTAACACACCCAGCTTCACTTAAAAAGATAGGGACACGTCTCTGCAGCTATGCAGATTTGTCCACAAGTGCTCATGTTTATCCCCATGTGATTTGCCCTCTCCCGCTGATGCACATGGTGACACAGTTTTAATGAGTCTGTCGCACAGAAATCTGTCTTTCACCTTCATTCCCTGGCTAGATTAGAGTCTCTCTTTCTTCCAGCTGACCCTTTATGACTCACTGCCCCATCCTCCGCTTTAACATTATTTATCTCCCTAAGTTTATGTGCGTGTTTATCAGTTTGGCTTTGAATTATATCGTTTGTTTGCCGATGCTAACAAATGTGCTGCGTAATCAGACTGCCGTGGGGAAGGAGTACATTTATTTTGATTTGTGCTGGTGATCTGGAAGGCTACAGAGGATATGTCTATACTTAAAAAATAAAATAAAACCCGCTCCAGCGAGTCTCAGTGGCCAGGTCAACTGACTTGGGCTCCTGGAGCTCATGCTTCAGCGCTAAAAATAGCAGTGTAGACATTCCCACTTGGGTGGGAGCCCAGCCCCGGAGTCCCAGCCCCCTCAACAGGTTTCAGAGTCTGGGCTCCAGCCCAAATAGGAGTGTCTATTGGGCTGTTTTTAGCCACCCAGCGTAAACCCTGTGCTCCCAAGTCAGTTGACCCGGTCTCTGAGATGCTCTGCTCTGCTCTGCTGTAGGTTTTTTTGTTTCTGGCTGTGTAGATGTACTCAGAGACTCTGTCATGGAGTTTATTTTTCTAGTGCTTCTGTGTGCAGTTTCACTCTGGTGTGAAGGGTGTGTAAATTCCACACTGTTGATGAAAGGGTTAAAGAGATGCTGTGGGCAAGACTTGGCCCCGCCACTCCAGCCCTGTCAATCACGTCAAGGTGGAATAAGAGCTTAAAAACAGGCATTTCCCAGCAGTTGCTTTTCTCGGCAGCTCTGGGAGAGAGCAGATGGCAGCTCTACAACTCCCAAAGGAGACTCCTGGAAACCTTCAAGGAAACGTCCCTCAGGAAGGCTGTTTACCAGCTGCACCCTGTGTCTAAAAGGAGACAACGCTCCTGGTGTACTGGCCGGATAAGATAGGTCCAGCAAGCCCTAAGGCAAGCTGTTATGTGGTTGGTGCTGCTACCCTCCACCCCTTCCAGGGTTAGGGAATCTGAGCCCATTCAAAGGGACCAGGGGAATGGGAGTCAAGTGCCCCAGCGCCTTTATCACAAATGGGCGCTCACTCAATTTGTACCACAGAGATCCCCACTTAGGACGGGGGGGACCCCAAGGATTTTTCAGCATCTGCACAATAGAAGGTGCCCAGCAGCAGCCCAAGAACTGTGGCACCTGGATGCTGCGCTGACGGGAACTGCCAAGTATTTCCTCTTCCCTTGGAAGCAGCTCAGGTTTGTACCAGCACATGAACAGTGTGAGCAGGGCGGACAGGAATGTGTGCATTGGCGAGAGTCAGGTGTATGTCAGGTCTTGCTTTGGTGTGACATTGAGCGGTCTGTTTCATCAGGAAGAGGAAGAAAGCTGATCTGCATTTTGCAGCTAGAAAACAATTTATGAATAAATGTAAAATTTGGTTCTGAGTGAAAAATAAGAAGTCTGAGTCTAAAGACCACTGTCCACTTTGAGTTTGCACGTGGGTGGTTGGCTGAACTTCAGCTCCCAGCTCTGCAGCTGCAGCCTTGAGTCTCTATTAGACATGAATATTTCAACAGTCGTTTGAAAAATGATTGTGAAGCCCTCTGCAGTAGATGATTAGAATTGGGCAGTAGATGAAAGGGATAAGGCTGAGGCAAGAAGGGGTTTTTAGTTCTTTCCCACTTCCCTTTCCAGCCCACGTAAGTGAACCAATGATATGCCAGTGACCCCCTGAGATAGGCAGTGAGATGCTGCCCAGGCTTAATCACCTCACAGTCCTTTCGGTTAGTTTTTTCATGGGTTATTGAGATTAGAAGTGGAGGCTGGAATGGCCAGCCAACCAGATTTCAGGTTATTGGGCAGGCTCGTTCTCTCACCCATATATGAAAGAGGATTGTTCAGAGGTTAGGCCTCTGTCTCTGTTACCCGTCGTTACAATCTTCAGCATCGTGTCAGCTGCCACGCAGCACTTCACAGCCTGGCAATGAGGACCATGCAGGTGAAACTGATGGAGCCCAACTGTCTGCCCAGCTGAGGGACAGGTGAGTAACTTGTGAGGCTCCTAAGGACAATACCGAAGGTGAATAAAAGACAGGCAGGTGTGTCCTGATTATCAAGGTGCTTCCTCCTAAACCATGGAGGATAAGATACAGGAGGATGTCTCTCCGCTTCCAATCCTGCTGCTGGGCAGCGGGCAGCTGTCATCGCCATTTCGGAGGAAGGGGTGGGTAAACCTCTCTCAGAAATACTGGACCTGCATTTTCAGAGCTGCCAAGTGCTTCCATTGACTTCATTTGGAACTGTGAGAGCTCAGTGTCTTAGAGTCCGTCTACACAGCAAAGGAAAGCCCTGGGCTGGCCCATGCCATCCGACTTAGCTGCGGGGCTGTTTCATCGTTGTGTGGACATCTGGGTTTAGGCTGGAACCCAGGCTCTGGGACCCTCCCACCTGCAGGGTCCTAGAGCCCAAGCCCGGCAGTCTAGACGGCAGCGAAACAGCCCCGCAGCCAAGTCGGCTGGCATGGCCAGCCCAGGTGTCCAGTTGCTGTGTAGACATACGCTTAGAAAGTCAAGCCCATTATGTTCACTCAGACCTTGAGTGCTCCGTATTTGTGTCAACTCTGTTCGTACAAAATTGCAAACTTCAGGCACATCTGTTTGGAGCACCTGGATGTAATGGGATCATTCTTCAGTCTCTCTCAATCTCTTCGGACAGATAAATCAAGCCCAGGTTAACCTGTGGGAACCTGTACTTACTGACTTCTACATTTTGGTAGGGAAATCTGGTTTTGAGCTAATATCCAAACACATTTTCTCCACAACAATAGATGATCCCAGCTGCGTCTGTGATAAGTGTCTCTCTCTCTCTCTCTCTCTCTCGGTTTAATACCATCAAATTAGTTCAACATGGCGTGGTAAGCTGGAGATGTCTCCAGACAAATCGAGACCTGTGTGTGCAGTGCTGTATGCCACGGGCACATTAATCAGGGTGGATTACTGCTTTCGAAAGTCTGACCTCCTTGTAAGCCCCGTTATTGTTCCTCAGGAGCCCAGTTATTGTTAACAAACAAGAGAGGCAGAGGCAGAAGCACTGTAAACATGCAAAAGTACAAGTGGATGGTTGGGGAGCAATAAAGCCGTGTGAAATGGCAGATGGGAAAAGAGCAGGCGGGACATACCACAAGGGAAGCAAAATGGCAGAAATTCACCTAGTTTGCTATGAGAATAAAGGGGATTATAAAATGTGCAGGGTAACCAGAGAAATGGGAGGACTTCCCAACTGTGGGTATCTGTTCTCCCCAGTCACATTTACAGCATCTCTTGGTTAGATCACAGAGGGGGCATCAAAGAAGCCTATTTTCTTAATCCTGTAATTTATATCACTGATTTTCTGTGTTGCCTTTATTAATTATTATTAGGAATAATAATGAAAATTACTTAACCTCCCTTTGTCTATTGCCTATCTGTAAGATTGGATAGAGCATATCTCCTTTTGTAATGTGTCTGAAAACTTTGACTGTGAAGTATAATGTGTGTTCAAAGTAGTAGTATTACTTTTTGAAGTATATACATAATAACCACTCTCAGGAAGTGAGGGCACCCAGGAATAATGGTATTTCCTTTCTCAATGTCTGAAGGCCGTCAGTGCCGTGCCTCACAACCTGCCAAGTTGTATGGAGGGATGTTCCGGCATAATTGCAGTATCTGGTACACCTTGGAACTTGCAGCAAGGGAGGGACAGTATAGTTAGGGAAGACACAGAATCCCCAAAAAGTAGATGATTGAGATAGATGAAGAACAGTTAGACCTGTTCTCAACACCTGTTGCAACTTATTCGACAGATGAATCTTAGCTGGATGGCTCCATGTACTCAGACTTGTGCAGATGACTGCCCATGGTGTTAGCTGGTGTCTGGATTAGGCTAGAGAATGAATTCTTCCCCTCCATGGCCGATTCTGTGGGATGATGCATGGCCGGGGCAAAGCATTCCTGCAGCTGGTGTACCTGGCTATGGGGGGAACCCTAGGGCCGGGGGGGTGCAATCTTTCATAGGGTATTGTTGGCATAGGAGCTCCCACAGTGCCCCACACACACAGGTGGCTGCCAGCATTAGGATATAGTTGAGCTTTCCTGCACCTCTACTGATCTACAAGTGCACGTCAGCCCCTTGGGGCTTTGGCAACTGGCAGAATTAACAGCAGCCCTCAGGCTGCTCGGACTTTTCCTGGGTCACTTCTGGCTCAGAGTAGAGAGAGTACAAATGTGACTCAGAGTCACCGGTCCAACCCCCTTCTGAGTTGCGCTCTCAATTCCAGCCAAGGATCCGGGCGCTTCGTGTGCAGCCTGCATACCACCTCAGCTAAGATTGAGACAGAAGAACCCTTGTGGCCTACCCTAGCAAGTAGGAGCCAAGCTAAGCTTTACTCCGCCGGCAGTTGCTCTTGCATGCTGTACATCAGACAAAAGAAACCTGCTGAATTGGATTCTTTGGCGGGCTCTGGATATTTTAATCTATTCAGTTGAGTGGCTTCATAAGTCACTTTTTCCTCCTTCAAACACCCTCTCCCATCTGCCCTCCCTCCTCTCCGCCCCCGAGTTGTGAAGTCCCTAAAAATATCAAAATGAAAGTTGTAGGGAAACTTGAAAATAATTCCTTTGGTCTTTGGTAGAATCCCAGCTCTCAGTCACTCCTTACGCTCCCCTTAAAAGAGATGAGACTGAGATGAAGAAATGCAGTCAGCGAGGTGGGTGTCATTGGCCTGTGTCACCAGCAGGCTTAGGTCATTTATAGGATTGTTGGAAGCAGCAGCCCTGATTTCAGAGGCTGTAGAGAGGACAGGATCATACTGAAACGTCACCTCTTGTGCTGGAGAAAGAGGCTGAGAATTAACCAGAAACTGTAGGGTTTTTCTCTCGCTGTTGGTTTATATGGGATGCAATCAGGAATGCCTGTCTAACACCTTACCCAGGAAGAGGTTGGTTTTGATTTTTTTTCAAAACCATTCAGTTCACCAAAAAGTCTGTTGGCCCTCACTGAAACCCTTCAGCAAAGTAACTGTGTTTTGAAAAATATCAACAAGGGCCCCTTATTTGCCATGGGGCTTTGTATGCTTTTGTTCCAGCAAATTTAATAGGGCTTACGCTATATTTTTTGCTGCTCTCGAGGTGAGTAATTAATTGGGAATAATTCTCTCTCATGTTGCCACACCATATTAGACAATAAATTAGGGTAAGGAGGAAGGAAAGCTTAAGACAAAGACCCAAAGGAAATTTGAGGTCAGAGCCTCGGTCATTTCAAACAAGAAATGAAACATGCTTTATGTGCCCTGGTTTATCATTTTTAAAATCCAAAGTTTAAAGCTAAGGGAGGAGGACAGGGTGTTGGATTTTTCTGAGAGGAAGGGGTGGCTGAGATCAGGTTTCAGATTTGGCCCCTCCCTACTTGGCAACATTTATTTTCCAGTGGTTCAGTCTAATTAATATAAGACCTGCTCAAGCACACCAGCCCTCATTGGACATGTCACTCGTTAATCATGTGACCCTCCTAGCCTTGGGTAATGACCTTGAAAGAATATATCAGCCCTTGATGGCGGGAGTGAGGAATTAAATTGTTTCTCTGAGTGCTTATGGTCATTGCTGACAATTTATATGACACAGCTGCCCTAAGCCAGCCGCGCTGGCCATTGTGTGGTAATCATTTTCCCAGCCAGGAATGGATTGCCGGCCAGACAGCAAGTGGCCCAAGCCATTTTACGTCTTGGTTTTATTTTGGGACTTGTTTCTTTGTTTGAGAGGGAGGGGCTATCCAAACGAGAAATCCTCATTGAGGTTGCTGAGATTGAAAACTCAGGGTGGTATTTTTGTTGGCCATCTGTCTCGTGCTGTACTCAGCTTTTCCCTCTGGTTCACAATGTTTAAATGGAGGAAGCCTGAGACTCTCGGAACAAGCAGAGAAATTTTTAAAAAATACTAGAAGTCCGCAGAGACTGTGTGAATTGTGGCTTGTGGGTCCTGCACGAATGTCAGGAAGACCTCACAAAGCTTCCTGTCTTGTGGGGAGTAGGCGGGCACATGTGGGGGCCGTATATTTGGGTAGGAATGGCATTTAGGCAAGATTCTGGCACAAATATACCATCATGTATAGGTGAACGTATATGTACTTGAAAGTAGACATGACCATTGATTACCATGTGAGCCCACCTGGCTGACACTGGGTATCCTCTCTTGAACATCAGTATGTACGTTTTAGGAAGCTCCCACATCATGTTTGCTTGCTTTCTTCATTTATGTTAGGGATTAATGGAGAAATATTTTCCATCTCTAGAGTTGTAATGAGTAAATGGCATTCCTAGTTGTTACGTATTGCTATCTAGTTTCAAACAAATTGAAAAATTTGTTACAATTACTGGATTTTATAATTTATAGAAAATATGTAGCTGAGGGGCTAAATATCAGATTGCACTGTTATTGCCATCTGTGCTGTTTTTTCCTAAATATAGACAGTCAATAATTATCACTGGAACCATTGGCTAAAATCAGAGTAGATCAAGAAGAAATTGGAATCTCAGGCTTCATCAACATTTTTTAAATGAAATAAACCCTACATGTTTATGCCTTCCATAAATTTAGCACTGTGTTTTCAGTCATTTTAATTCAGCCATAAGATTTGTTTCCTGTTGTTTAAAAATATTTTATATAAAAAGTTAAATGCATTATCTCAATCTGCATATTTTGCAAATCCCAACAGAATAAATTTTATTATCCTTAATTTTTTGTCAAAATTCATTCCTAAAAGTAAAGGACAAGAGATTTTGTATTTGTGTGTTTGATGTGTTTGCAGGAGCTTCTGTGAGTGCATATGCGTGAGTCAGCACATTTTTGTGTGTGAGTGTGCACATCAGCCTGTTTTGTGTTTCTGTATGCTCGTGTGTGTGTGTGTCTGCATGTCAGTTTGTACTTGTCGGTGTGTTCACAGGTATATTCGTGTGAATTGGTGTGTTTAAAATGCACGGTCACCGGATTGTTCTGGCCAAGTATAAAACATTCTGTATCTCTTTCCTGTTTCAAATCTCCAGTTTAGGGGATGGTCATGTCTCCATAGGTATCTGATGGGTTATAGAGGCACATGAGCATCACAAGAGTTGTGAGTTGATCAGCTTCCAAATATTATGTGTTAAGTAAAAAACTATTTTCTTTTATCTGTTTTAAACATGTTGCCTTTCAATTTCATAGCCTGTCTTCCTTTTTGTATTTTATAGGAGAGTATATGAATGCTCAGTTGACCTTTTCAATACCGCTCATTATTTTGTTTTCTTCTAGCATACTGCCTCTTATTCATCTTTGTGTTGACACACTCAAAGAGTTCTGATAGATTAGAGGGGCACAATTTTCCTGTACAGAAATCATGCTGGTTTGTGCTATCATACCATGTTTATCTAGCCGTTTAACATTCTATTTTGATCATTTCAGCCAATTTACTTGATACCTGCTACCAGGCTTGCTGGCCTGCAATTTCTGGAATCACCTCTAGTGGCTTTTTTAAAAAATAGGTACATTTATTACCCTCCAGTGTTCTCATATGGTCGCTGATTCTAAGACGGGATTGCATATTTTTGTTAGCAGATCAGCCGCTTATTTCTTAAATTCCTTCAAAATGCTTCTCTTTTCCATCGAGTTATTGCTCCTTAGCTTATCAGTGTGTTCTAGTACCTCTTCTCTTGTAACTTCAGTCTTTGGCAGTACCCCAGCTTGATATCTTTGAACCTGAAAACAGACCTTCCTAGGTAGCTATTGCCAAAACGTCCTCTGGACATTTGTTACTTTTAGAGGCAGTTATGCAGATAAGCAGCATTTGCACATAAAACCCGTATGTAAAACAACGCAGAATAGCAAGCAATGAGACTAAGGCAAAGTCTGGTGACCATGAGGAAAACAGCAGAACTGGTCAAAAAACAGAATTTCTATTTTGTGAACGATTTTGAGATTTTGACATTTGTTTCCATTTTGATGTGGAACCAACCGGGAATACCCAATAGCCT
Organism: Emydura macquarii macquarii; assembly: GCF_026122565.2. NCBI lineage: Eukaryota > Metazoa > Chordata > Testudines > Chelidae > Emydura > Emydura macquarii. Next base: position 585,873 of record NW_027130976.1, read on the forward strand.
AGTGATTAGAGCACTCATGTGGGAGACCCAGGTTCAAGTTGTTGTTGACAGGGTCTTGACCTTCGATCTCCCGCATCCCAGGTGAATGTCCTATAACCACCAGGTAACAGAGACAGTCTCTCACTTGCTTAATCTCTCTTGTTGGAGCTGTTTCACTTTGTATAAATCATTAACTATTCGTTGGTCCAGAGACGTGCAGACTGAGCTATAGTGTTATGGATACGGCACATTGGGCCAGAGAGAGTCACACCAGAGTAGCCAATAGCCTGGGATGTAGCAGACCTAGGTGCTGCTCTGAGTCAGGACTTGAACCACTGACTTCCAGATGAGTTCACTAACTACTAGACTGTTGGCTCTTCTGGGGTCTCTGGATCTTTCATTTTGGCCAGAAAGTCTTTCCTGGGCCTGGGACACTTTCTCAACAAACAGTTTTTCTAAACAGATATATTTCCATGAAAAGTTAATGTTCGACAAATCAGCATTTTCCAACACAAAAACATCTTGCTGAAAAATTCCCAAGCAACTCTAGAAAATAGCCTTCTTTTAATATGGGAAATGGATGACATGAAGTGTAGTCAAATGGCTAAAGCAGCAGACTGGAGTTCTTTTGGATTCCTTTTCCGGCTCTGCCGCTGACGTCCTATCGCATTCGCTATGAGCAAATGAACAAATCTCTCTTCCTCAGTTTCCCCATCTCCATTTGTTTTTACTGTATGGACAGAAGGTGTAATAGAAGACGGTGTTTTTCATTTGTTTCTTCTCCAATATTTTTTTCTTTTTAGAAAATCCCATATAGGAAGATGTCTTAACAGATGGTTAAGCATGCATGTGCATGGCTAAGGACTCAAGAGATGCCAGCATCAGAGTTTTACATGCAGCTTTACTCTGACCAGTGGGTTTTGCGTGTTATAATGCATTCTTTGTAATTACACGAACACATACTGTTTCTCAGATAATTCAATATATCATGTAGCTTTTCTACTAACTCAGATACTGTCTTTTAACACCCTGTTACACTCTGCATTTGCCAGACAAACAGGATCCATTCACAGCAAACTGAACATACTCAATGTACTACAGGTTAGGCATAAAACACGGAGGAAAAGTGAAGATTTGCCAGTATATATAGCCAGGGTCTGTAAAATTGCAGCCATATTAGCTTTCAATACTAGATCTAGCTTTTACTCTTGGGAATAGCGAGTGGGTGTAAAGTTTGTGGGACGAATCTTTATCTCCTCTCAGAGTATGTCTACACTGCCGCAGAGGCAGGCATCGATGGAGCGGGTCTGTGTAGACCTGCTCAGTAGATCGGAGAGCGCTCTCCGGTCGACTCAATTAGTCCATCTTCCCAAAAGGAGTAAAGCTGCGTTGGTGGGAGGGTGTCTCCTGTTGACGCAGCGCCATGAAGATGCCATGGCACATCAACGCAAGTATGTCAACAAGAGGTATGCCAGCTACCTATGTAACCGGAGTATCTCCCGTCAACCGCCACCTCCAGTGTAGACCGGCCCTCAGTGGCAGTGGTCTGTGAAGAGTCACAATTTGGTGTTGAGGAGTGGTCAGATGTTACTGGTGCCGAAATTCCTAGCCTGTACAGTCAGCTCAGTTCTAACCCTGCGTGGCAGTGTGGGGGATGCAGTGAGGAGCAGAATGGAATCCCTCTACAATCTTCTCAAACTCACGTTTTATTTTGACAATATTCCTGAGCATCATATTTCACTGTAGATGCCACCTGACCAGTTGTTTCGTTCGTGGCTAGATTTCCGAGGAGAAGACAGCCTTAAATACACCCTCGACCTTGCAATCAAACCAGACTTTATAGTGCATTATTTAAAAAAAAATCAGTTAAAGGGAAAGCAAGCGCACTGCAGGCTCCGTTCCCAGTGCTACACTCGCCACAGTGACGTAAGCCTTCTCAGAGAGACAAGAATATTTTTAATTTGTTTATCTTGACAATATCAGGTGGTTCAGTCGCTGGTGTTCTACATTAGCACAGCAGAGCAGCAAGTATATACATATATATTTAGCATTTCTTCTTGTATGTTCAGCTGAAAAGGCTTGGCTTGATTAATATTTTCCGCTGTCCGGTAACCATGGCAATGGGGTCAGCAGATATAATACTTAATTTAATCTTCCAACTGCCTCAGTGTGCATCACCGGTGTCCCGAATAATAGAAAGCCTTTTGCTTTTCTCTCTCTCTCTCTCTCCCCCTCATTCTGTTGCCTCGTATATTATTATCTTTGCCAGTGGCTCTCTCACGTGACCCAAAAGGAATAAACTGGTTTTTTCATTCAGTAGATGCAGCTAAAAAAAAAATTCTGACCAACCCTCCCCACCCAGCTAATTCCCCCCGCCCCCACCAAACCACCAGCCAGTCCACCCCCCTCCCCACCACGACTCCAGCAGCCAATCTCCACAGTATGACAGGGAACGTGGGCAGCTTCTGAGAGCTTTCATAGCAGCACTGTAAGATTTGTGAAACACTCTTCGGCCAAATGAACCCATGCGGATTTTCCTCTCTGTCGCAAACCCCAGGTGATTGGCTAACAGAGACTTGATGCCCTGTTTGCTCTCCAGGTGGGTTAAGTGCATTGCTTTGTCTTCATTTGGCCCAGCTCCCCTGCTTATCTCATTTATTTTCGTTCTCTCTTTCCCTCTAATAATTCCTTCTCTTTTTTTTATGCTGCCATGTTTTGCACAGTGAACACACCACTTGCTCTTGGGTTGGGTCTGGGATTGGGGCGACCTTTTGGGTGCCAGGCAGACTTTGTAATAGTAAAAAGCAGACAAAATGCAGCTCTTTTCTCATGTTTAAAGAGTTGCTGTAAATTCTCTAGTATAGCCTACCCTGCCTCCTCCTCTGTCCTCAGCGACAGAGAGAGAAATATTAGCTTGGATTAGAGAGACACTTTCTCCAAGATGGAGAGGTTTTCCAAGGAGGGAGGAACTCTTGGAGTCTGGTCATGAGGAATCTGCAGCCCAAATCCTTCCATTTCTGTTTGTTTATTAATTAAGCTTTTGTCGGTATTTCTTACTTCGCTTCTGTTTTGATGGCTGGACTTCAGGGGATAGAATAATTGTGAGGGCAGGACAGGTAGACTCTTGATTTCAGGCTTCCTTTCCCCGAGTCAGGGGCTGAGTTTGTGTGTATCACTTGTTAATTGTCTTCAATGTGGCTCCTTCAAACTTAAAGCACAGAAGGCCAAGGAGAGGCTGTTAAGGTCTCAGCAGAGTTTTCACTCTGATCTTGCTCACTGCAGTTTGTCAAAGAATATCAGGCAGGTTGTTTTGACTCATTCTGACCTGGGTGTTGAGTGGCAGCTAGAATGACTGAGACTTTGAAAGAGCTGAAGTTCACTGCATCAGCGCAGGCCTGCTGAACACTGAGCTGTTCGTGCGTTTGGTCCCAGCAGCCCTTCCTGTGAGGGAACAAAACTCCCTATTGGTCACTGGGGAATACGCTTGGCTTTTCCCTTTTCTCTAATCACATCACCATGACTGATCGAAGCACAGGTGTGAAACCATCCTTAACCCAAACCAGCCATTTCACATGGAATTGGCCTGGGCCAGGTCAGCTGCCCAAGTGTTTACATGTAGAAGGAGTATTCCTTTCCAGCAGCTGCAGTCTTTAATCTTTTGACATTTATAAAGGAGCTGCTGTTTTCACAGAACTGACATTTGGAAGCGCTCTCTAAAGCGCTAAGCATTCTTTTTATAATTTAGTTCATTTGCTCTTAATTTTTAACGATAATATTTTCTATTTGACACATCCGATGTTGTTCCTCCCCAGGATACTTGAACCAGCCCTCTGTTCTTTCGAGGGATCACTTGCCCCTGCTCCCACAGGTGAAGAGGGTGTCTTGCAGTGAAACTGCCATGGTTTTGCCACAGGGAATGGGGAGGCTGGATTTTGTAAGGCACACAGAGAGTGAACCCCCTGGCGTGGTGGCAGACCCCTGTTCTTTGGGGACTCTCTCCCAGCCATCACAGGCAAACAGAGGACATTGTGCATACTTGTGACTGCTCTGGCACAGACCTGATCCCGTTTATTCATAACCATGTGTATTTGTGAGTGCTGTGGAGGGTAAACAGACAGCACTGCACGTTTGTGACATGCATGTTCAAGGACTCGGGAAAACGTGGGCAGTGGGCAAAACCGTGTGCTTGCAGGGTGGTGTTTGAAGACATCTCTTTTGGTCCAACAACAAAATGAATTAGCTCTTCAATGATATGATGATGGGGGCTATAGAAAACCCTACCATAGATAGAAAACATGAAGCAGTGCATTTATGGATGATTATTGTACATCTTAGATATTGTTATGAGGCAATATACCACAGGGTGAGTGACTTTACTTGAAAGTTTAGAAATGTATGGTCTGTAGGCTGGTGGCATGGTTTGGTAACCAAAGGTAGGGACATTTTAAATGCATTTAGTGGGCATTTTTGGCCTTTGAGGACTTCCTTGACAGCCAATCAGAATGAAAAGGTGGATGAGGTAATATCTTTTATTGGACCAACTTCTGTCTCCTTCTTCTCTCTCTTATATCCTGGGACCAATACAGCTACAACTACACTGCATTTTTAACACCTGGTGGAAAATCAGCACACAGAAACAACCTAGTACATCGGGGAGGCACAATTTATCAGAATAAACAAATCATTTATTGTGCAGGAAAAACTAATGCTATTTTCTGTAACCCAGAGAGAGAATTTTGTTCAGCTGTAATGAGTCACTATTACCTCAGTTGAGAATGAGTGACTTTAGAGTGTCAGATCATGCCAAATGCAGGAGCATGTAAGGCAAGATGGTTCTCTGTAATGTAGCAACTCATCAGCTGAACGAACTTCCATTACAAAGAGGCTTTTCTTTCAAATGTCTTTTAATTTTTCTAATTGATTTTGAGAGCTCCTTGAGATTTTCCATTTTGTTCACAGTTTGATTCTTGCTCTGAGGTGTTCTCAATAAATGCCATGGAGTCTTCAGCAGAATTCTTTCATATAAAGGATCCCTCGAAAGAGACTCCAATTCTGTTTAATTTAGATACTTTCTCTGATTGTCAGTTTCATTTCCAGTATTCGCTTGGTTATTGACTGATCGCTATAAATCGTAGATGCTCAGAAAGGCATCACAGAGGAGAAAGCCAACTTTAAGCCGGCTAAATGTTTCATGATGATGCGTTTCAGGTTTGGCTCAATACATTTGTGTTTAATTTCTACAGTAAATAAATCTGCCTGTCTAGTTCAGTCGGATCCAGGATATGTGTTATATCCAGTCTTTGCTCTCAATTTATCATTTTAAATTTCATATGTGTCATTATCAGAGACTCAAATGTCTACATATCCTCACAAAGATTAAACGTATCAAGATGGATTTGTAGATTGGATTTTACAGTATTTGGATATTTTTGCTCCATAATAACTCTTGCCTTCTATATAATTGGTCTATATTAATGGTCTTTGTAAAGTGGCCTTTTTGGCTGTTGACGTAGGTTACGCCATATATCTGTAAGAATGTACCACATCATATTGATATAAGTCAGTACATCTGTGTGTATGTGAGGACCACATACTGTTATAGTGGAATTATTCTGGGGGATTTCTCTGGCCTGTGTTATACAGGAGGTCAGATGAGATGATCACAATGGTGTTTTCTTGTATTGGAATCTGTGAGTCTATGGTATAAAGGTTTTAAGGATGTGATCTCACCACATACACTAACATATGTTATACCTGTCACATATTTTACAGGAAAGCTGGTTTGGAAGCACTTGAGAGGGTTTTTTTAAAGGTATTATTACTTTTTTTTGTATCCTTCCACCTTTAAACCTAATTGCCTGAAAACCCATGAATCCAACTGAGGGAGAGAAAAATTAAAATTATTATATTTAAAATGTCTCTAAACATTATGTGAAAAATCTTCTGTTTGTAAAAATGTCTCAGTTTTAAAGTCATATATCTCAACTATCTTTGAAGCAAATGTTGTAGCTGTTGGTAAGACAGGCTTTCCTCTTTCCCTGGGACAAATGCTCCAATTCCTAACCATGCTGGGTAATGAGATATTGCCCTTAAACCTCACTGGTGCTGGACTGAATCTTTCCATCGTGCACATCAGGTGAGTATAATTTTGGCAGGAAATTCCATATCTGGGGGAAGGAGGGAACATTTCTCTGGCAGATTTTACTTTAAAAAGAGAGAGAGAGAGAGAGAGAGAGAGAGAGTGTACACTTGTATGTGTGTTCATGTGTGGACATTTAATGTCAATTTTAATATGTTGCACTGAGAATTGGGGAGTGGGCAGAGTGCAGGTGAGGCAGTCAAAGGTGCATGATAAATGCATTTTGCTACATAGCTCTGCTGTTAATCATCTGGATATCATCACCACATAGGTTGAGTTTGTATAAATGTAACATATATAAATAGATATTGCTAGATAGACAAACAGACACACACATGTATATGTATGTGTGTCCGTGTCTGTTTATCTATCTTTATATTTATGCCATAACAATGGGATATTACATGCACTAATCCCCAAAAAATGTAGGAGACAAATGTCTGTTGTAGAACAAACAAATATCCTCCTACACTTCAGAGTTCTCTTGTCAATCATCTGCTACTTGGTCTGAAAAAAACCAGCCAAAATTAATATATGTGAATATAAAAGCAGAATCTAAGCACAAATAAACATACAGCCTAATACATTTTAAGATAGCCATAAAATCAATGGATAGTTTAAAAAACAGGGACTGATGTGCTGCATATATATCACAAACAAGCACTCACAACCTTCTCCCCTTTCCCTCACCGCATCCCCTTGTCTGGTATCATTTCTCCTTCTGGTTGTGTCTTATTAAGGCTGGTTCCTGCTCCCACTGAATCCAATGGGACTTTTAATAGCTACTCTAAAGGGAGCAAGATCTATATGGTTTTCCTGGCATGCACATTTCTGTTGTTTGCCTGTAAAGTGCTGCACATACCGACCATGCTGTATAAATAGCATGAGACTCTGAGGGTGCTTCCTGCTAATCACAGCCCTAATCCTTCAGTCAGATCTGCGAGGGACAGACTGGGACCGTTGCACTCACACGTAAACCCACGGATGTCAACAGGGCTCCATGAGGAGGAAAGCGTTTGACCAACATAGATCTGATTGCAGGGGTGGGACCCAGGACCTTGATGTAGATAAATGCAATGGCCAAGAGTTTCTGAGAAGATGGTTCCTACTGTGTTAGCAGGAAGCTTCCTCACGTTATCATTATTATACTGACATTTGATATTAAAAACTGAAATTGTAAACAAAATAGAAGAAAAACCCCTCCCTTCTCCTAAGGAAGTTAAACTGTTTAAAACAAAGTTTAATACAATCTTTATGGTCCTCCCTCCTATCAGTTGCCTTCTCTCTGCCTGCATTTTCTATCTTCTCTCCTTCCCCCTTCCCTACACATGGCCCAGCCAGCCTCTGGTCCTGAGAAATGCTGTCAGCTGCGGTTCTTTCGTATTTATTTTTAAAATTGACTCGAGGGGGAGGAGCGGGGATTCTCACAAGGTAACACTGTAAACACATCACTGTAGGTGTGGGGCTGGAGCCCTGCAGGCCAGCGAGGACGGAAGGTAGAGGAGGGAGCCATCTGAGGAAGGACCGGTTCCTGGTCCCATATGTGTCCGTGGCAAAACTCTCTTTGATTTCAGTGGGAGGGCTGGGCCTGTGGAGGGAAATGAGTGAAAGGGAGCTTGAAACACCTTCCTTTCTATGATTTGAGAACCCCATTCTCTTTACTTTTGTGCTTAAAGTTTTGATGCTTCAGATGGTAGGAATGAGAGGTTGAGGTGCCATTTGGGTCCTGACAAACAGCTTGCAAATTCTGCCAATTAGACAAGAAGAACTGTAATAATCAGAGTAGATAGATTTGCATATTCAACGTGATTGTGCAAATCAGACTTCCGAGTTGAATCAGCGTGCAGGGAATTGCATAACTAGGGAAGAACTGTTCAGGTAGGGTTCAGAGGCTGTACAGCAGTTCTGTGCTCTGATTGGCTGAGGCAAAAGAAATCGGATGAGGTTCAATAAGGACAAGTGCAGAGTCCTGCACTTAGGATGGAAGAATCCCATGCACTGCTACAGCCTGAGGACCGACGAGCTAGGCAGCAGCTCTGCAGAAAAGGACCTGGGGGTTACAGTGGATAAGAAGCTGGATATGAGTCAGCAGTGTGCCCTGGTTGCCAAGAAGGCTAATGGCATATTGGGCTGCATTAGTAGGAGCATTGCCAGCAGATCGCAGGAAGTGATTATTCCCCTCTATTCGGCATTGGTGAGGCCACATTTGGAGTATTGTGTCCTGTTTTGGGCTCCCCCACTACAAAAAGGATGTGGACAAGTTGGAGAGAGTCCAGCAGAGGCAACAAAAATGCTTAGGGGGCTGGAGCACGTGTCTTATGAGGAGAGGCTGAGGGAACTGGGCTTGTTTAGTCTGCAGAAGAGAAGAGTGAGGGGGGATTTGATAGCGGCCTTTAACTACCTGAAAGGGGGTTCCAGGGAGGATGGGGCTAGGCTGTTCTCGGTGGTGGCAGATGACAGAACAAGGAGCAACGGTCTCAAGTTGCAGTTGGGGAGGTCTAGCTTGGACATTAGGAAAAAGTTTGTCACTAAGAGGGTGGTGAAGCACTGGAATGGGTTACCTAGGGAGGTGGTGGAATCTCCATCCTTAGAGGTTTTTAAGACCCAGCTTGACAAAGCCCTGGGTGGCATTATTTAGCTGAGGTTAGTCCTGCTTTGAGCAGGGGGTTGGACTAGATACCTCCTGAGGTCCCTTCCAACTCTATGATTCTATGAATTTCACTTCATTATAATTAGTAAAACACAGTGGAAACTGGTCAGTAACTTGTCAGGTGCAAAGCCTAGCTCCTGAGCAGGATTCTCGGGCAGAATTCACTGCAACCAGTACGTTTACATGACTGCACCAAGTGCAAAATACTATCCAGCCTGTGTAGCTGGGAGGCGGTGCACTCACCATTTACAAACTAGACACTGAGACCCAGAGAGTGAGCTGTCCAAGGGCACAAAGAGAGTCTGTGGTGAGTCCTAGGCCAGGGCCTTACCACTAGACAATCCTTTTTCCCCAGCATCTTGTGGGGCAGCTGAACCCTGGAGGGGTGGTAGGCGTGGGTTGAGCTCTCACCATTCCTGGGGTTTTCACCGTTGTAAGATGTGCCCAGGACTCCATAAATTTCGATCAGCAAAGACTGCTCTTGGGATGTTCTCAGTCAGTGCATCCTCCAGGCACCGTGGTCCCCTGGCCTTCCCGGACCAGCACTGGCTAATGTTGGGGCTATGCTGGCTAGCTCTGGAATTCCTGGCCATATTGAAGGAGGCTGGAAGCTGCAGTGACATCCCCACTTCTCGGCAGACCTTTACTGGGGCACCGCAGCCCTGGCCTACGCAGCCACGTTCTGAAATGACATACCTGGTCCTGAATCAAGCCTGAAGACTGCACTTTAATATCCATTGCGCGCACACAGCCACATTTGTACACCTACTCCTCCCCCACACACTGTCCACATACAGCTAAGCTTTCTCACATCCTTCTCCTGCCACATATACCACAGCCACACGCTTGAACACACCATCCTCTAGTACCCATGTTTGCTCACCCAGCTCCCCAACATCACACTCATGCCATCAATGCATGGATTTTAATATGGCTAAATGTGAATGTATGCATCTGGGAACAAAGCATGCAGGCCATTCTTACAGGATTGGGGACTCTATCCTAGGAAGCAGAGACTCTGAAAAAAATTTGGGGTCATGGTGGATAATCAGGTGAACTTGAGCTCCCAGTGCAACTCTATGGCAAGAAGGGCTAATGCGATCCTGGAATGCGTAAACGGGAATCTTGAGTAGGAATAGAGAGGTTATTTTCCCTCTACATTTGGTAATGGTACAACCATTGCAGGAATACTGTGTACAGTTCTGGTGCCCACAATTCAAGAAGGATGTTGTTAAATTGGAGAGGGTTCAGAAAAGAGCCATGAGAATGATTACAAGATTAGAAAACATACCTGGTAGTGATAGACTTAAGGAGTCCAATCTATGTAGATAAACAAAGAGGAGGTTAAGAAGGTGATTTGATTACAGTCTGCAAGTAGCTACAAATACGTACCATTTGGGAAATAAAGATGGAATCAGAGGCTCTAGCAGAGAAAGGGGTAACACGATCCAATTGCTGGAAGTTGAAACTAGACAAATTCAAAATACTGGAAATAAGGTGTAAATTTTTAACAGTGAGAGTAATTAACCATTGAAACTACTTACCAAGGGGCTCCATCATTGACAATGTTTTTGGAGAAGATAGGCTGTAGAAATTAGTGGGGGAAGTTCTCTGGCCTGTGCAATGCTGGAGGTCAGACTTAGATGATCTTTGAATCTATGACGTATACCCCCACTTACTTACACTCCCATTCCTTCCGACTACACACCTTGATGCATGCATGTATCTCTCATACCCACAAGTTTGCATATGAACCCTCCCACTACCCATACACACCCACATGTGCATACACCTCACTGCATTATGCAGCTATATATATATATCTATATGGGCACATTGGTGGTCAACACACACGTACATGCAATACACTGTCCTTACACTGCATAACATATCATATACAAAACGCACCCTCCGTGTCTCTGAACATTCACACTGTGTTAACCTGCATAACACACTTCATGTGCATACACATGCTCACAGCTGATTTATTGCAGGACCTGTTTGACTAGTTTTCTTGTGAAAATCTTGGTGCAGTGAGTTTGTTCATCCTCAGCACAGACTGTTTTGAAACTCAGTTGAGGTCCTTCAAATGCTGAATGTTCAGTGATCTGTTTCCCTTGCCAGGACTTTCTATTCCAGAGATTAATAGAATGTGAATCACCTGAACATAATTGATATTGCATTTGTGGTTTCATCCTACTCCCTTCCCAGCAAGTAGATACAAGTTGCCAGTTGTACCAGTTAATAACCCCAGCAATAAATGGCTGAAAAAATCTGAAGGAATGGGGCTGTTGTTCTCTTTTGGGTGGGTGGATGGAGGCTGCAGGTTCAGGGCGCTCTCTTCAGCTGGTTTGCAGTTTATGAATGCAGCATCGTACTTTGGAATTTCCAGATTAGAAGAGTTTCCTAAGTCAGCAATGTGTGCTCAGCGTGTGATAGTCTGCAAATTCTAAACCAATATGTTGCTCCCTTTCTGTGCAGCATCATGTTTATGCAAAGCTTCCATCAATTGTGTGCTAAATGCATGCAGCCCAGATGTAGAAAGACAATGATGAGCAATTATAAGGCAAATAATTAATAAAAGACTATAACAAAACTATGAGGAGACAAATCACAGTCACTACATGTTTAAAGACACCACATTAAGAACTGTTTATCAGTCAGAGCTCCTGCCTTGATGGTCTCCTGAGGTAGAAGAGCTGTTTTTAGAAGCTGGTATGTTCACGAGTAACATTGCAGTGTTGATGTTTCTGGTGCAGTCATTTAGGCGCTGACCCATCCCTTTGTGTCCTTGTGGATTAAGATCAGTGAGAGTTTTTGTGTCCATGGAATGTGGGATCAGGCGCACAGTTCTCAAAAGTATCTGCATCCTTTGGAAACCAGGCCCCGCAGGGTCCTGCCACCAGACCAGGATGACTTGATCAGAGATCACTTTTAGGGGCAGGGAGCATGTCCATGGCTGCCGCTTGGAAGAGGCAGGTTCTCAGAGGACATTCCCAGGGCACTGGAACCAGGATTTGTGCGATTTAGTGACTCCACTGATCTTCTGGGATCTGCCAGTGAATTTCAGCAGCAGGTCTCAGCCATGAAAAACTGGTGTTGTGTTCAGTATAGGTCCTAGACTTTTCAGATACTTTGTGCTCACTTGTAGTATGTGAAAAATATGCAAAGCATTTCACTTCTTGGGTGTGAAGGCTGAGTATTCCTCATGTACTTTATTACTATGTATGTTTATTTTCTTTTAAAATCAGTTTAATTTTCAAAGCCTACTCCACTGTGTAACATCAGGATCTCCCAGAGAGAGAGAGAAAAGAGGGTGAGTGTCAAGAACGCTAACAGGGAACCTGCAGACAATACAAGTATTAATTCATCACAGTTCTCAGAGTTTTGCCATTGACTTAAATGGGGTCAGGATTTCACTCACAAACACTGCAGCTGGGAATGATAACAAAAGATGTACATGCTCATATATGCGTATCTCCCTACACCCAGCGTAGCGCCCTGATTGATTGGCCCTTTCTCTCCTTAGTCCATGGGAACATAGGGCTCATTTAATCCAAAGAAGAACTATCACAGACGAACCACATTTCCATATATTCCTCTGGTTTGTTATTTCTTATTGGCCACAAATTCTGTTAAGCACGGTACAGTTCTGGAAATACAGAACTCTTCATGCACATGGGCATCATCTCTACTCAGGACTGCTTCATTTGAGATGGAAGATAAAACATTGCCAGGGAAGAAGTGACTAGGATTTTGGTGTGTGTGTGACAGGAGACCTGGGTACTATTATCTCTATAGCACTAGATGTGTGTATGGAACCCCACAGAGAAATTCAACACATAATAAATGTATGTGTGTGTGTGAAATATGATAGCACCCAGAAGCCCAAATCAAATCAGGTATCCCATTTGGGCTAGGCACTGTACAAACACGTAGAAAGAGGCACCCAGGCCCTGACGATATGGCCGTCTAATTAAGACCAAGAAGAAAAATCCAAAGGAAGAAGGAATAGGTGCAAGGGACTCACAAAGGGGTAAGGGTGAGGATGCGTACACAGTTGGTATGTCCAGCGTTGTTGTTGTTGTTGTTGTTGTTTATGTCTAGCCCTTGTCAATTTTTTTATTTTAAATTGTGCCTTTATTAACATAAAATGTGATATAACTTTAGCTATTTTCTGCTTTTGTTTATGGTTATCACTAGCGTTTTTGTTTGTTTTTAACCATTTGCCTTTGTTGGTTTCTTTAGTTATATTGAACTGTATTGTAGTTATTTAACCATCGCATTTTCTGTATTTCTAAAAACCATCTGTAATCTTTATTTCTTTCTGGGCCCCAAGAGATGGGAACCGAGTGAATCCGGCTGTTTTTGCTTTCTGATTGTTGGGCCGACACTGAGTCAGCAATGTCAGGGAGCAGGGCTGGAGCGGCAAAGTGGCGGAAGGCTCACCGGAAGGTTTGTGTCTGGGGGGTGGGACTAAAGGAAGCAAGTGGATCTGGGAAGAGCCTGCCTGTCATCTCCAGTTTGTGGGATGTTTTGTAAAATACAGTCCCTGTAAAAGCTGCACTTCTGCTGTGTCTGTTTCTTTTTTCAGCCACATCTCCATTAGCTCAGAGAACCCTGGGAGGGAGCCTCTGCATCCTTCTAGGCATTTGCTTTACGTAAACCAGCCAGCAGACCGCTCTGTTAGTATTGATGTAGACATTACCACAAATCGCCACTTAGGGACCTGAAAGAATTGACTAACTGGTTTCAGATCCAATACACATAACTTGATCAGACGCAAAGTTTAAGTACACTTGCAGGCGTGCCAACTGCACCTACACGGGAAGTGACTCTTCTGCTGGCTGTTTAAAGAGGCCCTGAGGGGAAAGCATGAAAAAATAAAGATCTGGGGTTAAGACATTTAATACAGTGGTTTTAAGATGGAGAGTTAGTCTAAGTATGAAAAAGTAAAACCTGAGTTTGCTCTAAGTCCAGGAGACCCATTCTTTCCTGTGCAGACCAGTTTTAATTCTTTTGTATCCTTGATAAAACTCTCCTTGGTAGTTGTTGTCATCGTTACAGCAGCTCTGGGATCCTGGAGTCATGTGGCCTGATTCTTATTTACATTAAGGCCCCTTTAGACCTTTCTGGCATTTACACCCACTTTCAGGCCCCTTTTCACCACCAACCTGGTGTAAAGGGACATTAGTGTACAGAAGGGTCAGCCCATCGTGTCTAATCACCTGGGAAACAAGCGAGCGCCCCTCACAGAAAAGTCTTAACTGGTCAGCGTGTCACCTTTTCCTGCATCTGTCTGTCAGAGAACAAGATAGCCCTGGATTTCTGGGTTAATTCTTTTCTGTAAACTGGCTGCAGGAAGGCCTGTGGGACAGCGCCGAGCTGAACGGAATGGGCATTGAAAACCTTGCTGTAAGAGAATGGGTTTCCTGCGGGTCGGGGTAGGTGGTGCTGTGTGCTGGAAGCTTGGTAGTGAATAAACATGGAAGCTGATTTCCAGCCAGCCCCTGTACCTGACAGGAGGCTCATCTCTTTGATTGGCTGCACCCATTACGGAATGAGATCAATCACATGCATAGGATGGCACATCTCTTCTTTTGATTACCGGAATCTAGTCCAATAAGCCAATTATTTTTTTGCCCAGAGCTGGGGTATGCAATGAAACAGAAGTGATAAAATTATATTCAGGAGGTTTTGGGAAGACACAGCACCTGCTTTTTGCTTGACCAGAAGTGACAGGTCAGCATTCTAAACCCCTGGGAGCTATGAAAGAGCAAGAAAGGAGGCACTATTGGGAAGTGAGCTCTTGGGAGGGAAGCTCCTGAGTTTGGAAGGAGGCAAGTTGCAGGACCTCCTGACCCTTCGTTCTCTAGGTCCTAGCTAGACACTGTAATCTTATAGTGAGTGATGGGCTTCATTGGAAACAATGAATAAGAATAAATTAGCGCTCCTGTGTGTTAATTAAGTCTAACTCAAGAATAATCTCTCCATTTGTGTGCTCTAGAACTAGCTGTTCCAAGAAGCCATCGTTTCAATTGTTAAGAGATTGCCTTTATACACTTTGTCTCAATAAGACAGCTGAAGTAGCTGAGGTCACCTCGTATTCTTTATTTGACTTAATTCATTCTTTATTCTCCCTCAACACTGCCTAGTCAATATCCTTTTCGGGATTTGGTCCTGGTAGTATAACAAGACTAGTATATTTATATCCATATAAATTTCACTGTGCAGTACTCTCCATTGAGAAACGTTACTTCATTAAATTCTGTGGAATTTTAAAATTCATAGTGCTGTCGGCCAAATTTGGCCTTCCTGTAAAGTCTATAGCCAGGTATTACAGTAACCCGTTGTTTTTGTTAGTCAGTTATGGTTTACAAATCCCTAGTAAGCCATGAGCCTCTTCCATTGCCAGGCATTCTAGCTCATCTATTTTTGCTTTTCAGCTTTTGCATTGGTATAATTTTTTGGCCATTGTGTTTATTTTTACCCTGTTGCTTTCCAGAGCATACATCTAGAAGCCAACCTTTCCATTCTCCAGTTCAACTGCAATTTCTGTCCTATCCTTTAGTGCTGACATTTAAGAGAAAAAGTAAATAACGTTTAAAATATTAAAGACTTCAGCCCTGCTTTTGTTAGAAATAACATGATTGAATAAAGCAGGTAAACAGGAGAGAGGAAATGGAAATGAGTAAGACTTTGCAGTTTGGAATTTTTTTTCCTATAATGCCTCCTTTCTTTTTGTTAATTTTTCCATTGAACCAATGAGAGACCAGAAAAGCGAGACTTTGGTCTTATCATTCATATCTTGACTGACTTAGAATCAGAATCATAGAAGATGAGGGTTGGGAGGGACCTCAGGAGGTATCTAGTCCAACCCCTGCTGAAAGCAGGACCAGCCCCGACTAAATCACTTGACATGTATAGAAAGCAAGATGAGGAACAAATCAGAATTGCTTCACAAAATCCCTTATTATTATGACTTTCCACAGCTTGTGGGGCTAGGAAGGGATTGCATTTACGGCAGCCCACAAGACCGTGACTAGTGAATTGCCTAAACTTACGTGTGACTCTATACAGATACCTGATTGCAGCTCAGTGTCACCTACTATCTCAATGAGTCCATCTGGGAACCCAGCAATGAAAGCTAATGGGGAACCTGAACTACAGCTTCTTAGAAGAAAGCTAAGGACTAAAGCTCTGAATGTTTTTGGCATCAAATTGTGGCTTCACAACCTACGGTTCCTGGGCAGAAAGTTGAAGCTATGACTTTTTAGTGGATCACAGCGGTTACATGTCAGAATGCATACTCTAACTTGGGAAGTGAACTAGACGAGGGTGGAGGGATGAAGGACAAAATGAAACCACTCACTGGGAAATGCAGCTGTTAGTGCAGTAAATCTAGGTGTTTCACAAAGAGTGAAAGCAAAAGATTTTCTCTCTGACTTTGGTTCAAGAAGCTGAAAGCCATGCATGGCAGAGGCAGAATTGTCTGACCTAATGCAGTGTCTGATCATGCGACTTGTGCTCTGGGAAGCTGAGATTGCTGCTGCGGGCCCATATTTTGTAGTCCCCAAAACTTAATATTGCTATGAAAGCCCAGGCAGGGTTCAGCAGGGGACTGAAGACTGTTCTCTTATTACCAAACAGAAAGGTATTAACAGCACAAGCTGGGGGAAAAAAAGGAAAAAAAAAAAAAAAAGGTGGGGGAGGGTGGAAGGAAGAGAAAGCAAAGCAAAGAAAAGACGGCTGCCTGCTCTTTTCTTCTTGGTATTATTATTTGTGACAAAGCCCTTGGTCCATTTTTCTTCATAATTTGCAGGACTCCTAATGGGAACAGCACCTCCCAATTACCATGGCTGCCAAAGGCTAATTTGGTTACCCTCAGGATCCACAATAGAGTAACTGTGTCGGCCCTTTGTAGATATTTGCATACTATACATACCAGGAATGTAAAACAGCTGCCTGGCCTATTCCACTATCATGGCAATTATGGGTCATTAGCTTTTTCTTTTTCTTTTTCTTTTTCTTTCTTTCTCCCTTTCTCCCTTTCTTTCTGCCAGGCAGTAGAAGCAGTTGAGAAAAGAGGAACTGCCTGGTCTTACTTTAAGAGTTGGAGGCTGACAAACTGCCACTTGAGTGGTGTTAGCACAACTCTGCTCTTTTATTCCTCGATTACCACCTCCTTCTTTCTTTTGGTTTTTCTTTTCAGAACCCTCCCTGCAAGAATGTGTGTGTACTTTGTGCTGGCTCTTAAGGGGTTTCAGTTGGTGACTGTGAAGAGCAGCTTTCCTAGTGGTAAAGCGAAAGCATGGGGCTTTGAGCAGAGACGTGTGCTTGCACTTGTCTTGTATGTTCCCATCAGACACTTCCTGTCAACACTTTTCTTCTGCTGGGATACACTCAAGGGCTTCTGCTGAAACTTTTGCAGATTACCGTGGGCCCAGGAATGAAAGAAGTGGACAGAAAGAAAGTTTATCTTAATTTGTTTTGTCGATTGATCAGGGGTTTTTAATAGTTTCACTCCTTTTTATTCTGAACAATATTTAGAGTCTTGTAGTAGTTTACACGGAAGTGATGGGATTGCATATACATACTTTTTGGGGAGTGAGTTACTAATTATATTGACAATATGGATAGTTTGAAAGGCCCAAAGCTTTTGTGTTGTTTTGTTAAAGCAAATAAGGTAACGCACAAATGTAAATTACATTTCCAGGTTCACATTAGAGGTTTGCAAATAATACTGAGCTAATGGTTATTGCAAAGGCAAATAGCACTGGGATCAATATTCTATACAGTAGAACGTAATACCTCTCTCTCTTTTAATCACTCATTGCAGAAATGGCATTGAAATTTGAAATCTCATTTTCTCCATTTGTACAAATTGAACATAAATCATTGTGAGTGAGGGGAGGTGGCAGGCAACTTCCCTCTTTGTGGGATTGCATCACTAATTAGAGCAGGAGAAAGCATACGGAGAGAGAGGGCGCCACTGAACCTTCCAGCTATAAGCAGGTGTTTCTGTAAATACTGAGCCATGGAGGAAGGAGGGCGCGCTTTCCCTTCCTCTTTCCATGGAAAGAAAGAGCAGATAGTGTCTGAACAGAGGTGGACAAAAGGCTCAAATGATTATTATTTGTTCAGTATTTTAGCACACAGGCAGATGCTGTCCCTGTGCCAAGGAGCTAATGTTCTACGTGGGGACCCTGCCAGTCTCAGCCACCCCGCAGAAACCTGCACATGAGCTGGGATGTCTAACTCGGCACACAGAGATGAGAGTAGATCCCAAAGGTAGCAACATTCCTGCCTCGGAGAAGAAAAAGTCAGTCTGCGCTCATCTGCTTTCTCTTCTAATTGCGAAATGTGCAAAAAATCTTTGCTATCAATCACTGCAAAGCCTTATTTTCTGGGTGGGAACGGAGCAGGCCTGGCAGGCTGTAACTGGCAGCATGTGCTGTGTATATGCTCCCTCAACAGCCCAGCTTCTTTGGCATGATTCAGGACATCCAAACATTCGATAAGTGGGGTAGCTACTGGGAAAGTGATACAGGCTGAAAGACACAACAGAGATTTGAACAGGGTTTTATTTGTCTATGCAGACAGGATATTATGGGGCATTATGAAAGGAGGAGTCGGAGTGAGTAGGTTCATGCAGTGTGGGAAGGTATCAAGTATAACCCCATGGTTAAGGACTATTTAACCTATTCACTCAGAATCCCAGAGATTTATCACTGTACCTGTATTTTTCCATCACTTTCCTGCATTCTAAACCATTACAACAGGGCATAAAATAGGTAACTTTGCGGGAGAATCTGTCATTAAGGCTTATTATCTAAATTCAGTCGCACCAATTTCAATAGCTGAAAGTGAACAAAATAAAATAATAATAAAAAAACAAACTGCCAAATAAGGAGCCAACTGGGAGCCCTCAGAGCTTCTAGCGGAGAAGAACTCAAACCATTTGAGAAAACTGGGGCCATAATCAGACCAAGTGGGCTCTGCAGGTTTGGAATGATTGGCTTAAAGAGAGAGACAAATAATTGCAAATGGTGGGTTTAAAACCGTTATTTAAAACTCTGAACTGGAATATTTCCTCTTGAGGAAAGCTGAGACCAATGGTTGTCTGAGTAGCGGGGAGCTTGCATAGGGGCTGCTATGAAAGATTTTCTCATACACAATGGACCAAATTGGGCCTGGGCCCTGGCAGAAAGAGCTTTCCCCTGCCTGCGTAGGGTCCAGGCACAAATGCTATTCTCCATTGAGGGACGGCTCCCTGCTAGTGCCACCTGAGACACAAACCACACCACTGAGGGCAGGGAGGAGGCAGAAGTCTTTGGAAGAGAGAGTACATTGCACCCTTGTAAAGGTGGAGCAGCCGACATGCTTCTAAGCTCAGCACAGGCCTGTCCATGACTGGTTGAGTCTGGAGTGACTTAGCGCACTCCGGTTACCGTCTGACTTCTCCCGCGGGCGATGGAGACTCTGCGATAACTGCCTTGCTCCAGGATGCTGCTTATATAAAACGTATCGAGTGGTTCTGAGTACCTCATGGTAGCGACACAATTGAAACGCCAGGGACTGTCAGAATCTTGAGCTGTGTTTTTAGCCTGCTCCATTTGCCTGCATTATGTTTGATACATTTGAAGAAGATCCAAAAATGTTGTAAAGAAAAACATAATTTTTAATTAAAACCATATGAAAATTGTCCCATGCACTGAGCATGTCAGAGGGAACTGAGGCAGGGGGAGACACTGCTCGTGGGTCTGAATTGGAAACCTGGTCAGTGTTGTGTGAATCGGAAGCAGGTGCGTGTTGGGGCAGGGACTGTGGCCGCTGGTTGTTTAGCCAATGACTGTAAGTGATTTCTAGTCATGGTATTTTGTTATAGCTGGTTCATTGAGAGAATTGTAAATGTTCCCATCACAGAGTTTCTGTTGCTTGTACAAAAAATGTAAAAAGTTAAGTAACTCAATGTCTGATATTAACTGAAACGACTCCAGCATAAAGCCCATTACATTCCCCACAGTCAGCCCTGTGTGGTAAAAATCTGATAAACCTGTACTCTGAAGGGCAACAGAATTAGACACTCTTAGACCACGGGGGGAAATACCAGAACTGAGGACTCTCATCCGGAATACCCTCTGCTTCTCAGACCCTCAAACTAGAGACTGCTAGCATTTCAACTCCTGGAGCAGCATGGGGGAGAGAGCTTCTCAAATAGCCGGGACAAGAGGTCACTTTGGGCCAGCTGTTGGCAGCCCAGCAATCAGTACTTTCTTTTGTAATTTGTCATCTTGTAGTCCAGAATAAAATAAAATCTTTAGTCCTTATGTTTGTGACCCAACTTTAAATGCTGCTGCAGTGTCTGCCTGAGGCTACAGACAGGTTGAAACAATAGCTCGGAGAGGCGTGAATGGCCCACTATTCATTTCAGTGGGGTCTTCTGAAGCATACAAGGATAATTCAAATGTCCCATTGCAATTATATTGTCAAAGCACGTAAGAAAGAATAGGGCTACCCATATTGTGAATAGTGCCTAGCTTCATTAACACAAGTGGACAGAATTCGGTTTGTGGGAAGAGGTGGAAAAGTTCTACTGCATTGTTTCAAAACATACGTGTAGCCAGGACCCAAAGCACATAGGACTTTGGTAATCACAAATAAGCAGCTCCATAAATTCTACCTCGGAGTGAATGAGGCCTTGTGTACTGTTGCTTGCTTGTTTTTTGGTGCCCGTGTTGCTATCCTGATGTAGTGTAGACAATGCCTAAGAAACCAGGTTGGCTTCATGTTTACAAAAAGGGACATACAGCTGTGTCTGATGGCCCTGCGGCCCAAATCATTTCACTTTCTCCTGCAGGAACATCACAGATGTGATGGAACAGAGATTACAAACCTGCAGAGCCCGGCAGGAGAGAATCATTGTGTCAATAATAATAGGCATTTTAAACAGCACTTTATATGTTCAGTGTGCTGTACGAGCATCAACTGATTAATCCTGACAGCAAACCCCAATAGAGAAACTGAGGCAGGGAGGTAAAGTGACTCACCTGCTGAGGCCATAAAGCATGCTGCTGGGAGATACAGCACTAGAACCTAGGAATTCCTCACAACCAATCACCTAAACTACATTGTGCAGCGCCCAATACCAGCCTCTAGGCTCAGTCTGAGAGGGCATAACGCAACCAGTGAAATGTGATCCTGTCCACCCTGGCTAGAGTACACAGACAAATCAACACACTCTCACGGTCAGTGGTATCAAAGGTCTCGCACAGGTCTAAAAGAATCAGAATGCACATCTGATCTCTATTCTATGGTAGCAGGTGATAAGTGGCCAACAAAACTAATGCAGTGTCTGTGCCATTTCTAGCCTTAAAGCCAAATGGAAAGGGGTTATCAAAATCTGAGGACTCCAAATGGACTCAGAGTTGCTTGGCTGAACCTCACACAAATAGAAAAGAGTGAAGAGAAGAAGCTAGTGTGCAAGACTGCGAGTGTCAAGAGAGGGGTTATGGTGGGTCATGTGATGAGGTTAACCTCCAACAGCACGAGGCCCAATACTTTTTCCTTCCAACTTTGGTACCCCTCAAAAAGTGGTAAATCTGTCTTATCTGTTGTTGGCTGAAGTTCCCTGGTTCCCCCGCTTAGCCTGACCACAATGAGTAAACCTGGTAAAAACTAAGCCAGAGACGATGCATTTGTCCTCCCTTGGCACAGATGTGCTACTGCAGAGCTGGCCAGTCCAGTTGGAATTGATTCATTTTGTCTACAAAGTTGACAGGGATCAAAGACCTCAAGCTCCAGAAATTGCATATGGCAGCTTTGCTCACGTCCCGCAGACATTTTACATTGACCATCATAGTGGCACAGTTCCCCTTAATATTCCTCTTTAACAAAACATAACTCTCCAAACAGCTCTCCTTTGAAACGTCCCTTATCCGTGTCTCTTCATCCACAGCCCATAGATTCATGGCTGGAGACCTGAGAAATGGTGCTTGCTGATTCTCACTCGCATGTGAACACAAGGCAGGGAGCAGCATCGAGAGCAGGAAATAAAGAGGAAGGGAAGAAAGTAGCCGGGCTAGTGCTTTTCCACACAGCAGTACCACTGGCTCAAAGACTGTAAACATTTTTGTTGTTTTACATTTAAAATCATATTTCTCAGTTCAACCATAAAATCTAGCCCTCTAAATGCTAGTTTTGAAATATGACTCCTTTTGCTAGTTGGCCCTGAACTTTTTGCTGTGTACATTAAATATGTATCTATTGTCCTACTTGAGGAAGCAGAATGAGAAGTATCATCTATTTACCAGTTACTCTTCTGAATGAAAAAAAAGGGGTTTTTTTAACTATAGAATTCATCCTGCAGACAGGCATTTTAAAGCTTTGGTTGGTGTGAGTTTGAGGTGTCCATGATACTTGTGGGTAGCAAAGTCATGAGTAGATTAGGCAGCTCCAACAAATGAATGCCAATAAAATTTTTACACGCCACCACTCCATCGTGTCTTCTGTCTATGCTACATATTTTACAGAAAATCTATTTCAGAAAGGTTTTTAGAGAGTTTTAAGCATTTTAATTGGTACTATTTTTCATGTATTGCTTCCATAAAACCAGACTGCTGTCGTTACTGGGAATCTGACTCTACAGTCAGAGATGATGAAGAGAAAAAATTATAACTAATAAAATTTTAGAAACTCTAAAAATTACAAAAAGTAGCCTTTCTGTGCCAAATTATGTGATGGTTTTAAGATCTGATATCTTGGGACCTTCCATGGCTTGGAACAAGTTCTGAGCTCTCAAACCTTCCCTTTCTGTTCCTGATAGATCATGAGATACCGATTCTTAAGTTTGTCGCTGATCCATGACATAATGTCATCACTTCTGCACTTCTGGCCATTGCTTTTGGGAAGGAAATTCAACATCTGAGGGGAAGAAAGAAACATTCCTCTGGCAATTAGATTTTAAAAAACAAGCCCTCCTCGAAACAACAAATGTCAGCTGTTAGTTGAGCAGAGGTTTCGGATGTTTGGGCAGAGAAGGAATAGAGTACAGTGCCTACTTATCCCAAGGTGAGACGTGTGCACTATACTCCCCTCTCCTCTGAATTGCCCTGTCCTATGGTGAAGAAGGGACAGTGTTAAGTCCTGGACCAGTGACAGAAATAAAGGCCATTGTATTTTATGAATCCGTAAGACTGGAAATGGGAGCCGATACGGGAAAAGTCCCAGATTTTCACCAGGTATTGTGCTTGTTTCTAGGTGTGGTTTATCACTAAATATGGGACCTTAAAATTGTGACATTCTAATACAGGAAAAGTCATTCCTAATATTCGCTATAGTTTTCCTTTTTTCAAGAGTCCTGAATACTTAGATAAATACAGCCACATTTTCCAAAGTTCCAACAGATTGTGGGTACCTCCATTTTTGGGTGCCCAGCTCGATATGGTGGCCTGATTTTCAGAGGGATGAAATGCTGGCAGTTCCATTTGGAACTGTATATACTTCTCACGTCTCAACGTGAGGCCAAGGTGTGTCAAGTTATGCTCCCAAATCCTGTGTCCACTTTTGAAAAAAGTGGCCAGGCAGGTGTGCTCTGCAGGGGCAAAGGGTCCGTATTTTTAGATCTCGGTGGTGAGAAAAGAGCAGCAGGACAAGGAAGTGCTCCAAACAGCAGTTTATTCACGCAGCACTTAAGCTACAGATTTTAGGCTGCTGCTCAGCTGTTAAGAGTACAATTCAGGCAGTGAGGCACTTACCAGCACGAGGATGGGGAGGCCCATTCTCCACCCTATAAACAAGTTGCAACCAGGGAGCCGACCAACCCGGGGCATCTGCTAGTACCTCGATGGATCCACGGAGAGTTCAACAGGGCAGTGCGCGGGGGGTCTCTATTATACCCCTTATCCCCTACTCAAAGCACCTAGCAATAGGTTACGTATGTCGCAATACACTTGGGGATTAGGCCTTAACACTTAGTTTCCGTTATTCTATTGGCAGTTAACTAGGAACCAATCTGCAATAAGATGACGTTAATTGTTATCGCCAAAGCTGACCTTTACATTATGCTGTGGTCAGCTTACTTCTATTTTTCATCCCAAGGGTATTTTCAGGCCCAGAGACAGTTCCTCTTCTCCTATAGGGGCTTTCCAGAGGGTAGTTTCAAGCCTGGCTCTTGAGAGGCCTAACTCTTGTTTACAAGCCTGCCGTTATTTTTAGGGCCTGGCCTCACCATGCTAAGCTGGCCTTGCCTCACAATGGTCTTGTGTGCCCGCCAGCAGGTACTTGGCTTTACAAGTTGAGGAATATGAAAAATAATGTCCTTCAAAATGGATAAAACTAAATATTTTCTCTCTAAAATATGTAACTTACACAGAGTACAGGCTGGTGTGGTGTGGTGTGTATGTTGTATTGTTGCTCTTCTGGGACAGGTGTAGAACTTACTCATGTCTTTGGCACAAGTGAGTAAAGATCATAGTGATCCCCATCTCATGCAGATGAAAGCGTTATGGTTCAGCACCGCATTGTGTGTAGTCTGTATTCACGTGTATGTGGGCATACACACACACACACACACACAGTGTATAAATTTAGCAGAAAGACAGAAAACAAGTGAACAGCCTTCCATTCCATGGAACAGGCTAGACTTCATAAATACAAATCAGTAATAGTAAACCTAGTATCTGACAAATTTGGAGTGCTTCTCCCTATGAGCAGGGAATCAGACACTTTCATGTTAGTGGAACTTCCAGTTTTATTTTCTGTGAGCCACATGGAAATGTCACTGCATCTAGTTAAGTGAAAGTATTTGAGGTTGCAGTTGTCATAAGATGATTTTACTTCATGGTTTAAAATCATAAAACTCCGAGGGTCTGTTCTCTCAAGTTCTTATCTCTGTCATGGGTAGAATGGCTCTCTGACAGGAATGCAAGGTCCCAAGCCTGGTTTTCCTTGTGGATGGATTGCCACATACTGCCTCATTAAACTAGTAAATATGTCTTCTGAAAAACTGTGACTCTGGCTATGTGACATCTGTAGATCTGGTGTGATTCTATCATAAGAAAACAGATGAACTTCAAATGCCTTAAATAAAATGAATGAATGATTTAATTCTTATTACTTAAATATAGTCATTTTCACAACACTACCAGATAATTACATGATATGAGGGTAGGGTAATTTTATGTATGTTAGGAATCATAGAAATTAGAGATAAAAGAAATCCAGTAGATTGAGTTCACCCCCTTCCCTAGCCAGTGGAGGATTATTCCTATACAGTGTCTTCTCAAGGGCTTTGTCTAGTCTTGCTTTAAATGATCCAAGCAATCACTCTTCTGCCACTTCTCTTGGGGACTATTCCAAAATGCAATACATCTCTCGCTCTTAGGAAAAAATTCCTCATGTCTAACATCAATTTTCCTTTGCCTAGATTCAGACCCTTATTCTTAGCTATGGACCACCATGGACCACCCCTTCCTCTCCTTGTGGTTTAAGTACTTCGGATGTATTTTGTGGCTGGTTATAACGTTTTCTCTTAATCATTTCACTTGCAACCAAAATCAGATTTGAAACTGGATCTAGAAAGGGCAGGGCATTAGCCCACTGCACCAGTCCTGGGCCTCAGCTTTCATCTCGAGAGCAGATAACAAATCTCAAAACTCGACCTCAGCCCTGTCATCTGTGTGTAATGGTAGAGGAGGAATGTGATGGTGCAGTTGCTATATAGAAAGCTGGACACAGGCCCTGCCCTTTGCCAGTGGACCCAAGACACTGAGTTGGGAGGAAAATGCGGGCTGAATATTCTGTTGATCTCATTTGGTCTCTTTTAGACCAAACTCATGTTTTTTTAAATATATATATCTGTCTGGGCATTTTATTTATTTATTTTTTTATAATTCTGCCTCCTGAGTTGCCCTTTGCTTCAGCGCCGTGAAAGCTGGAGACATGGAAAATAACTAACTATTTATTAACTCAGAGGGTTGAAATCAGAGCAATGGGCTGAATAATTCCCTATGTTTTTGCTAGCATTCCCATTGCCCCAGCCTACGATCAGATGAGGCTAACAAACAAGACTCACTGGCTTAAACTGTTTCTCTTAATGGTTGTACAGGGCATACTCTCAACATTTTAATCTCTCTCTCGCACAATGAAGCTGGGATTTAGCCACACGTCTATCATCAGTAGCACAGAGCTCCAGTCCCTCTGCAGCAGCTGGAAAGCACCTTTAGGTGCTTTTGTTAAGGGCCTTGGGAATAAAGTTTTCGTGTGAGATACAAAAAGGGGGAGGAGGAGGAAAGGTTCCTCAGCTGGGGCAAGCCCTAAGTTCGCCTGTCACCCCCTTGGTGTGCTCACGCCAAGGCGCAGCTGTGACATTAGCAGGCAGACATTCGAAGCATAATAATAATTCTGCAGATCAAAGCAGCCCTTCTTCAGACAATTACAGTAAAATTGAAGCTCTCCTCCAAGAGAAATGCATGCCCTTGTTGTGTTTTTCCTTTCTCTTTCTTTCTTTCTCTTTTTCTTTCTCTCTTTCTTTCTTAGAAAATTGGTTTTTCAGAGCTATAGAAAGAGCCGATTGGAAGCTGAAATCCTCTATCTCTGCCCAGGGGTGGGATTCACAGGGTTAGACATGTAACATCTGAAGGCTGATTTTTTTTTAAATTGATATCCAAGAATAAAAGAGAGAATAGTAGGCGAAACTGATCAGCAATGAATAAAGTCTCCTTTTAAGCTGAAATACCCCCCTCCCCCCATCTTCCCTCCAGAAAAGCCGGACTGTAATTGCTTGCAATCACTGGGCACAAATTGTCTGCTCGTATTTGCTTTTTAATTTTGTATAATCTGGTCCATTTCGCCCTCTCTGCCTTTGAGCTTAACCTCTCTCTCGTTCTCTCTCTCTTGCTGCCTTCTCTTTCTCTCTTGCTTTAATTCTTCAGTGCTGTTAAAAAAAATTAGTAATAATTCCCAAAGATATTTGATGGCTTTTACTAAGCAAAGGCACTTAGAAAAAATAAAAGACTGAATGGACACAGGTCACATCTGGTTAGATTTTCATTGCTCTCTGTGAAGTGTTTGTTTATTTATGTATTTATTTTTCTTCGGAATACATGGCTACTTTAATAAATATGTAGAATGACCCCTAAGTGAGCCGAGGGTTAGCAATCCTTTGTGCCCCCTGCAAGAGAGATAGTATCCTAGGAAAAAACAGAGATTTCTTTAACTCACTATATATGATTGAATTTCCCAGCATACCTTTCAATGTCCCTCTGTATCAAATTATTTACATTAAAGACTATGATCATGAAATTGAGGTTACAGTAAATGCTGCTTATGTTAAAGACTCAGAATTTGGAGGGGGAGAGGGTGAGAGAGAAAAGAGAGGGAGAAAATCAGGCTGTACCAGAAAAAGGCTTTGTGAAGGGAGAAAAAGCATACCTGTAAGAAGGGGGAAAGTAGAGGCTGAATGGGTGGGATAGAAGTGGGAGTAGCATTTAGTTGGGGTGCTTTGTCTCCAACCCCATTTTATATACATTTTCTAGTTATAGTTTTTTGTTTTCAGTAGAGATGTGACGTGCTGATGTTCTCAGTGCCATGCAGAGGGAAGAGAGAAGTGTGGATGTAGAATTTATTACAATGAGCTTGAGACCCCCTATCTTCTAGTGTCAAGTGGCAGAGAACCATAATGGGGTTGAGATTTTCCCTGGCAAATGCTAATTATTCCCGTCTCTAGTCCTCAGACACTGCATGTTTTGTCCATGTAAATATATGGAAATACAGCTGTTTACTGTGGCCAAATCCTCTGTTTGCTTTCAGTCCTTACTCAAGCAGACTCCCATTGAAACCAGGGCCTCAGGATTTGGCCCTGTTTCCCTGTCTTTGAGTAGAAACATATTTTATTCTTGCATAGTTTTGAGTGTACTGGGAAATGAGAGCTAATGGGCCTAGCAAGGGGTGAACTCATCAGTGATCGTAGAGATAACCTTTTCGCTAAAACAATGCTACGGTTCCTCCCTCAACCTCAGGTCAGCCTCTTCACCGCTGTTCAGCCTGCCACTCTGCCTTCAGCATGGCTGGCTAGCGGCGGTACCTCCTCCCCTAGCGCAGCTGGTAGCTGTGTGCTGCTGGCCATTTGCTCACCTGGGTCCAGTATTCATCCATTCCTCGGCTGTAGTAGTTACCTGTTTGCCGTTCCAGAGAGGCAGTGTAGTAGTCTGGCTAAGTGAGCATGGCCATGCTGACTTCTAGTGGCTGGAGGTCCCGGAGGTTAAAGCCTTATCATGCTTCTCAGCTGATGGAGATTTTTCTTTAGCTCAAGTACTATAGATCTGTTCTCCGGGATCCCTGGTTCTGGGTTTAACCCACTTGTTGTCCGTAGTTCACGGATTCCTGATAATCCTTATTTCATCAATACCCCTTTTCCCCAAAACTAACCATTAGAACAGGCACAACACTGCCTCAGTCTTACTGGTGAATTCAGCCCTGTGGCATTGTGGCTCACCTTCAACTTCTTGCTCTTGTTGTCAGAGGTAGAATATGTAGCTGGGCTTTGACAGCCTGGTGGCAAGGGTTTGTATGTCACGTGTGGCTAGAAATGGAATCAATTCTTTTATTCATCAGAAGAAAACTGAAGGTGGTTTTTTTTTTTGTTTTGTTTTTTTTAATTTCTAGGGATTTGAGAGGGACAGTTGTAACCAGCAGTAGAGATGCCTTGTCCTCAGCCCTGTAGAACTTCTCTGGAAACAGACACGCAGCCCGGTGCTGTGTAGGGAATCCCTGCAGAAGCAAGGGCCTGAAACTCTGTGGAAGTGCCCAGCTGATCTGCCAAGAGTTTCCTTCTTCCTGGGAGCCAGTCTGTGATGGGATGCAGCAGTTGGCTCCAGCTCTGATGTCTCTTATGACTTCTCCCTAGGTAAAAAAGCCTTTTCTTTATTTCTTTTACACCCAAATATCTATTAAAAATATAGGGCAGAGATTGCACAGAGAAAACTGAAAATTTGTTCTGGGGATCTCCACCCTGCTTACCATGTACTCAAGCTGTAAGTGAAGCAGGCAGAGAGGTGTTCAGAGGGGACCCCTTCACTCTTGAAAACATACACAGATTCACTCCTGAAAAACAAATAGTTGCTGGTACCCAGCAAACAAAGCTTTAGAAAAAAGTGCAATTAAAAAAAGAAAATTACATGTATGTTTTTTCTTGACACATTTTAAGAGTTGTTTATAACTGACTTACAATGCTCATATTATTCAGCTTTTCATTTGAAATTCTAATCAGTCCTTTGAATGGGCTAGTGCAGGCTGTGAAGAGGAAGGAATAAAATATTTCCATTGAATTATTATTTTTTGCTGACTTCTTCTCTCTCATCCCAGATTCACATTCTCTGGCACTAGACCATTCTTGGTTTGGCCTTAGTTGTTTGTCTGACAACATATAAGAATATAGGAAATTATAGAAATGAGAGAGAACCTGATAACATATCCAGATCTGTCCTATCCTATTGAGGTACTTACGAGCACACCCCTAAAGTACGTGGCTTTGGAGGGTTAGGGATTTTATCTGAGTTTCCTTCTGATTTACTTTCCCACTGCTAGATCACAAAAGAAGCTGTTTTCTCTTAAGTTATATGGTAACTTTCCTAGTGGCAGAGCCTTGTCCTCTAGTTTTTCAGATTTAGCCATACCTGGTTTAAAAAGATATAAGGCTGGTTTTTTAGACCAACACCTGGTATTTATTTTATATCTTTAGTAAATGCAACAACATTTGCCAAAACATGGGGTTTAAAATGATTCCTGTGCTTGAATTAAACAGAGGTTGAAACATCTATTTGGTGGTTTTTAAGGATGTTCATAGTTGAATGAAGAAGTAGAAAAACTAGTAGTGTTGTCCCTCTTAGAAAGAGAATGTCTTTTTCGGAAGACAATGGACAAAGTGCTTGTTTTTGGTGTGGAGCACTGTCCCGTTCTAGAATTGACTAGCAGCCGCATTCTCCAAGTGTCCTTCGAGTACTCCCTGTGAGGTGCTGACCACTCTTAGCTTCCACTGAGTCCATGGAAATTAAGAACACTCTGTGTTTTACTAGATTGGGTCTTAGAATTGGCTCAGCTGGAAAACGTATTTCACGAATTCTGGTGAAACAATGACCACCAAAGGATCATCTGATTCTGTAATAGCTGATAGAAATTTTTTTGTTTGGAATTTTTTTTAATAATTTTTTCCCCAAATGTTAGTTTTTCAGCCCTTTTTTTTGTTTCCTTTTTGCTGTGACAAAATGTAAAAAGGAAAAAAGCAAGGGGGGAAAAACCAAAAACCATGAGAATGAAAACAAAACCGAACAACATTAGTTTTGAAAACTTTCCAAAAAAGGGAACATTTTTAGTAAAATATTGCATGAGAAACTGGAAACTGGCTCCTTTTCTAAACTTATGGGGGAAAAAATTCATTCAAAAATTTTGAAAACTTTTCATGGAAAATTACGAGCATTTTAGAACCAACTGTGTTCTGTTGTAAATGATTTCATGGAGTGTGTAGAAGTGTGTCTTTCACTGCCTATCAGAAGCCTCCATTGTGCGATGATACAAAACAAAGGCAATACGCATCAGAGCTTTCTTTAGGCTACCATAATGTCAGTGTCACTTGGCTCTCTTTCCTGTTTACTCACCCAGAGCTATTCTGTCAAAACTCTATGAAAAACCACTCCAGAAAAGCAGTTACTAGTATTGCTGTGGTATCTAGCTATCTTAGTACTTATGTGGCCTCCATTACCATATCATCTGAGCGCCTCACCATTCATTTTCCCTGCAATACCTCTGTGAGGGCAGGCGGTGTTGTACAGGTGGTGACCTGAGGCACAGAGAGAATGAATAAATTGCATAAGGTGACACGGGGTGTGTGTGGTGTAGCAGGGAACTGAATGCACATTTCTCATGTCTTAGGCTAGTGCCCTAAATATTGGTGAATTTTGTAGAGACATCATGAGTGGTGAGTTTGAAGGAGGGATTTGAAGGAGGATAATGCAGTGCCTTTTCCCATTGTTTATGGAGAGCTCATCCCCATGATGGATGGCATGGGAGAAAGCACAAAGATGATGGAGGTAAAACTGGACTGAAGGCTGGGATCAGTAGCAGTGTGATGATTGGGATCAGGGGCTTAATTCAAGATAAACTGATAGGTGGAGTGGGACAAAGCAATGAAGGGTCTTTAAATGATGACCAATAATTTGTGTTTGCTACGGTGTGGAAGGAGGAGCATGTGGAAGGATACAAAGAGGGAGATCATGCTGGAGATGAAAGATGGTCTCTGCAGCAGCATTTTGAATGGTTTTAAGGGAAGTATGATGACATTTCTCAAAGCCAGAAAGAAGTACGTGGCCAGGATGAGTTCTAGTTTATAGATGGAGAAGACAGGACTTCTTAGAGATATTGTGGAGGAAGAAGCAGCATGATTTAGACAAAGCCTGGCTGTGTGGGTCTAGAGAAAGTCAAAGATGATGGCAAGTTTATGGGCTGAGATTCCAGGAGTGAGGAGGCCCTGAGGGAAAGGTTAAAGTCTAATTTTTAACCAACACCCTACTCCTTTAAGTAGGATTCCACATAATAGCAGAGAGAATGGTGTCCTTGCTGCCAAACGATGCGTTTCTGAGGCTACGAGAGGCTCAGCTGCCAGTTGGTTTCGTGTTAGGGGGCATTATAGTTGAAATCAACGCCCATCCAATCTACATGTGAGATCCTCCAGACCTGAGTGTGTGTTTGGACCTTTTCATTCTCCGGGATTGACACCTCGTAACTGATGCTTCAGTGTCTTTCAATCAGTTTGAAAAGTTCATTATATTTTTAATGTGATCTAAAAAATTAAAATAATGATTTGATATAGAGGCATTGATGAAAGATGTATTTTTAAAGTAGTAAATTAAAATCTCATTAATATTTCAGTGAGAATATTTTGTGCTTATCTGTTTGATCTCTATTTTTGACCTATGGCTTGGCGTTCACAGCATGAAGGAGATGGTGAAATCTGTTCACCATAAAATGTTAATTATAAGTAAATTACAGCACAAACGTTCAATCAGCCGCATTAATTCTACATAAAGTAAATTATCGTAGCAGAAAATTTTAAAATGTGACTGAATTTTATAATCTTGATCCTCCATTTTCTACCTTTGTTCTTAGTGCTGAGCCCACTCTTTTCTTCTCCAGCATGGCTGAGTTCTGTGCGTGTGGCTGGCAAGGACTTCCCACTTAGGGTCTGTTAAAAATTCAGAAGTACAATTTGATCCATTTGCACGCAACCTCCTGAATGACTGCTCATTACATAAAAATTCCTTTGCCCAATGGCAAAATTTCATAGACGTTTACCCAGTTGTACTTCCCACATTTCAAAAATAGAAAGCGTAGAAGGCCCAAATTCAATACCCTGAGAACCATGAAGCTGTTTTTCTAGTGTTACCGAAGTAGGTGGCAGTACCATGGCATTTTACCCAAAGACAAGTGGGTGGGGATCCGCTGAGTAAACCGTGTGATGTTATGTACATTTCTGAAGCATTCCATCCAATTTTAACCCTGCAACTCCTAGTGAGAAGTGCTATGACTGAATCCCTGTGCACTGCTTTGAAAAGTGTTGCTGGTCTCTAGACTCTTCAGGCAACAGAGTCCTCATTTAATACTACAACTACATACATGGAGTTCAGCTTCCATAGTTAAATCCAAATGGCCTTGAAACATTACAAAAAATTATAGTGACAATTGTTTCACAATAAATGCTGACTATGCCATCTGTGCTCTTACTCACCCATGTACTAGCCTGTCCGTGAGATCACATCAGTGTTCTGAGTCTCAGTAGTCATCCCAGAAAAATAGTTTCCCATTGGTTGAATAATTGCACCAATAGTTCCCTATTCTGGAAAAAAAAATGGGACAAGGCCTCTGATAAATTCATTACTTACCAGCAAAAGCAGCAGATCTGGCAAAATGGTTGTTCTAGGTCTCTGATCAATTTCAAAGGCTTATTACAGTGCAGGTATGAAAAGTTGAGAGATTCAAACATGGTTTTAATCCCATCCTGTACTTTACAATGCTTTGTGAATGAGAGGAATGAGGTTTTTTTCCCTACCTTTACCGTCTGTGGCTCCAAAATTCTGTAAAATGTCATGTGATTAAAAAAATCCATTTGAATGTGGATGTTTCTTAAATCTCAAACAATGACTAATGGGCATATTCTTTGGAGATTGCAATGGTGACATTTCATTGCCTAGAGACATCTTAGAGCTCAAAAATGTTTTCCTAACGTAACTATAAAACATTTTTCTGGAGAGCTTCCCCACTGAACAGTTCTGGACTGAACCATAGCTCCAAGGAAATGCTCTTTTCTCACACAAGGACATAGAAATGTTTGGTCATTATCCCACTAGTATCCCATTTGGCAATACTAGAAGATTTTATAAACCAAGTACCTGCTTGTGGTTTGGTTATAGATAGATTTAATCTGTTAGAACATAGAGCTGATTCAATTTGGATGCCAAATCATCTAACTGGTCTAAAGGCCACTACAGACTGGTACCAAGATCCCCTACTTCGATGACTCAGTACAGTTTACATCTGCCTCCTTAGCCTATCCCAACTGAAATAACACCGCTCCCATCTAATCCCTAAAGGTAGCCTTGTTGAGTAGGTAAATACTTGCTGTATGTGGCTATGTCATCCTCATTTGAACTCTGAATTTGCTGTTGCCTAGTAAAGCTGTATGTGAACATTGTTTGTGAACAAACATTAGGCGTCTGTGACATGGCTCAGCTCTTCCCGTTAGGAGAATGTAAGGACTTTGCACTGTCCCCATTCCAGGAAAATCCACAGAACCTCAGCAGAAAGCTGCAGCACTTTGTGAAAGATTGGATTGCTTTTTATGTAGAAAAGAACACAGAATTGGAAATCTTAACACATTTATGAAAGGAAGAAAAATCCATCTGTAAAAGAGGGGTGGGAGGGGGGTGAGAAATTTCCAATTTGCTAATGGCAGGCACTGCTAATCTACAAATGTATGCAGGAGCTGGTGAGCCTCTAGATCAGTGAGATAACCTTGAGGATTAAAATGTCTGAGAGGAAAGAATTAGAAAGCTGGTACTATTAATGGGAAAGGAACATCAAGGCAGCCTGCAACCAAGTGGATAAAGTTAGACAATGGAGTGCTTTGTTTTCTCAGAAAGGTGTATGTGCCCTCATCTGGTTCTGCCATAGCAATCCTGAGGATCCCTACTACATATGCCTGTTTTAGCTATCCATGAGTCCTAAGCAGTTTGCTACCTATGAAGGGCAGGGCCCTGGAAACATGTGCACACAAGTCATGGCCAAAGACCAAAGCAGCTAGATGCTGCTATGTATATAGCGAAATCTCTGCATAGCTGTTGGGATATAAAGGATCCCAGTTTTCCCATTTAAGAGCTTGATCTTGCAAAGTGCTGAGGACTGTCTATTCCCACTGACTTCAATGGGATTGATGCCGCTCATCGACAGGCGGGATCGAGTCCTGCGTGACTATACAGCTAGTCTGAAGACCTAACGCGATAGGGGCAAAGAAGATAAGCTTGTCCCATTGATGCTTTGGTTTGAATAGCTGCAGTGGGCATGAGCATTGCAACAGGATCAGTTAGTGCTCAGATAGTGTCCTTAGAAATCCCTAAGAGAGAACTAAACAGAGCATTTATTGGGATTCAACCCAAATATCCCATGAAATCCTAGCATAAATTAATAAATATCCCATGAAATCCTAGCATAAATTAATAAATTGTGGAAGGGGAATTATAGATATTTTTAGTTATTTACATGCACAAACATCTGTCTCACTACCACTATGGCACACGCATTTTCAACTCCAGGTGCAAATGACAAACATGATAGCATGATATGTGCATGTATGGCTGCCGTGATGCAGCACAGATTATTCATGTACATTTTTGCATTAGGTTCTAAAAATCTGTTCTCTAGTAATTCAGACTTACATTCTTCCTAATAGAGTCGGTACACAGAGTAGTTTGACACTGAGACATATGCCTCATGGCATTTGGATGATAAGAAGTACAAGTAAAAGTTAAGCACAACTACGGCGGCACAGATAGTGCTAACCATTTCAGTGAGTGTGTTTATGGAAAGGATAGGAAAAGGAATTCATCTCAAGAATCTGACAAGTGCCTGGATACAAAGATGATAGACCTATTGGAAATGTCTGGGATAGAAAGATGGGTAGCTTTGATTTGTTCTGCCATCTTTTTTTAATGTACCCAACATTTAGTCATTTGAAAGCATGGTATAAAGAGTAAAACAAGTAGGAATATGGAGGCTTCTCTCAGTCCAATCCTCCTTTGGCCCCCAGTGTAGAACCGAGATGACCTAACAAAATTAAGCAACTTAAAAATAATAGTATTGTCCTGTTTCTAAAAACTTCTTCTGGGTTTGCTGCTACCTCTGTCAATTAAATTATTCATGGGAAATACAGACCTTCTTCTATCACGATCTCCTGAGCCACCAGTAGCTGGCTATATATGGGATATATCATTCATCACATGCAAACCGGGGTCTCCTTCCAACAGTAAATATACCTGAATGTCAGAAGCTCCAAGAAGCGACCTTAAAGTGGGGATTCACTAGCATGTTAAAATAATCAAAGTAGATCAGCAAAACCTCTTGCAAGGGAAAAAATGAGAAAGCGAGCGAGAGAGCGTGAAAGAGCACAGTGGATGTTACGAGCCCTTGTTTTCCAGTAAGCAGCATGATTGGCAGCAGAAATAAACACTAACGGGAAGCTTGTGTATCAGTCTAATTGTATAATTGCAGGTTGCTTTCTGCACAGTGTGATGTGCAGATTGTTGTAATGAGTAAGTGTCTCTAGAGCAATTTGCTGTTAGGTAGAACACTAGGAAGTAGTTCAGTGACTTCCTGTGCAGACCCCACTGTTTGCATTCAGCTCAGCTCCAACAGAGTCACAGCTTAAGTTGAACACATTTCCAGTTGGTTTTGCCTGCAAATTCAAGCAGGTAAGCCAGAAAGGAGAAGAGAAATGAGAGAGCTACCCGCATGATGTCAGAACAGTCGCTGCTGGACATTCAGAAAGGCGCTCAGTTGTCCCCTCTTAATTGGAAGAAATGTGTTATATTTGTCATCACATGAACATATTTGCTGTACCCTTAGCCTGTGCTGCCTCACTAACCGGGGCAGATAAGCAATTGCCCAATACTGCCCTCAGGGATCAAGGTAGACTGACACTCCTTAAGGGCAGCTCTGTTTTCTGTTCAGGTCTGCAGGCAAATCCGTAACACCTCATGACCAACAGTATCAAAGGCAGCAGGCAGCTCTAATATCAGCATGGAGACTTGTTCTTTGACTTGGGCGATGTAGGCAACCAGTACACCCTCTGTGCCATGACCAGGGCTAAAGCCTGACGGATCAAGTAGTTCTAAGGCAGCTGCATACTTTGCGCATTATCTTACCACTCCCTTCCCTGCAATTTTAACCCTAAGAAGATCAGATACAGTACGGAGAAATAACTGCTGGATGGTCAGTACTAGGGAATGTAAACCCCAAGCTTCAGATCATAAACCAACTTCTGACTGATGAGGTTAGAAATCCAAAATGATCCCCCTTCCCCCCCTTCTCAGTTCAGCTGTCCTTTGCCCAATGTGCGTCTCATGCTCAGAGGGTGTGTCTACACTGCAATTAAAAACCCAGGGCAGGCCCGTGCCAGCTGATTCAGGCTCACAGGGCTCGGGCTAAGAGGCGTTCTAATTGCGGTGTAGACGATCAGGCTCAGGCTGGCACCGGGTCTCTAGGATCCTATGAGGTGGGTGGGTCCCAGAGCTTGGGCTGCAGCCTGTGCCCGAACAGCTACACTGCAGTTAAACAGCCCCTTAGTCTGAGCCCCGGGATCCCAAGTCAGCTGGCATGGGCCAGCTGCAGGTGTCTGATAGCAGTGTAGACGTACCAAAATAGACACTCATTTACCTTTCCCTGCTCAAGATCAGCACGCTGCTTCTCTATTAACACCGGGCCCAAAGGCCTTGTTTAGCATCACAGAACCATAGGCTTAGATGGGACCGCAAGAGTCATCTAGTCTGGTGGTGCTCAACCGTTCCAGACTACTGTACCCCTTTGAGGAGTCTGATTTGTCTTGTGTACCCCCAAGTTTCACCTCACTTAAAAATCACTTGCTCACAAAATCAGACCTAAAAATACAAAAGCGTCACAGCACTCTAGTACTGAAAAATTGCTGACTTTCTCATTTTTACCATGTAATTATAAAATAAATCAATTGGAATATAAATATTGTACTTCCATTTCAGTGTACAGCATATAGAGCAGTATAAACACATCATCGTCTGTATGAAATTTTAGTCTGTATTGACTTCGCTAGTGCTTTTTATGTAACCTGTTGTAAAACGAGGCAAATATCTAGAGGAGTTGATGCAACCCCTGGCAGACCTCTGCTTACCCCCCAGGGGTATGTGTTCCCCTGGTTGAGAATCACTGATCTAGTCTAACCCCCTGCCAAGATGCAGGATTTGTTGTGTCTCAACCCCTTACAATGTGTGGTGTTGAGAAATGTCCCACTAGCCCCAGTTCAGCTCCATCAGTGGTGACAATGGTTACAGTGGTGCTGGGAGGGCACCATGTCATCTTGCTTCCCTGCTCTGCGCAAGGTTAGACAACAGATAGGTACACATGGCAGCGCCCTCTCTTGTGTTCACTGGAGTCTGTGATAGTGGGACATTTCCCAAAAAATGTCTTGCATCCCAAGAGATCTGATGAAACCAGATTGTTCAATATAGCTAATTCCTTTCAGTTTTATAAACCTGAGCGAGCTGCGTTCTGCCATGGAGTGGAGAAGGGTTTACTGCCTTTCAAGGTAACCCAGCACGTCAGCTTCTCTCTGACTGTCTGTCTGATCCCACCCGTGTCTCTCTCTCACTTTGTGTTTGTTTATCTCTCTCCCGATTGCCCTTATATTTTCAAAGAAAAAGGCAGGTCACTCTAGAGATGTAGAATTTGTAGGAATATAATGAATACCTGTTTATCATTTTGCTACATTCAAATTGTAATGAATAGTTCTGGTGATAATTAATGAATTTCCATATTCATACAGCATCAGTACCTGTATAGATAATAGCACCTCACGTCAATATTTATGAAGATTTCTATAAATGTAGAAAATTGGTAATTATCACGGCACTAAAATACCTACTCATTATTTCTTTTGTGAATCCTGCCATCTGCATTTCTCTTTCTCTTTCTAGGCTCTCCCTTTTTCCTTATTTTCTATTTTTCTGTCTGCCACTGTCAATAAAACAAGTTCTAATGTCCAAGGCTGTGGTTAAGCCATTACTGAAGATAACAGCTGCCTCCTTTGACTGTGCAGTCTTTGTGCTACCAGCTAACTCATTGCCATGTAAAATGCTTTGATATTCCCAGAATAGGAAAGGCACTAGAGAAAACCTGGTTCTGGTCTATTTGCTGCTAGCATGATGCACAATCTTATTGAATTAATGTCTATTTTACCAAACTACACAGTTTTAAAAAATAAGGTTGTAAAAGCTGCAGCCATCACTTATTGGTTACTGCGCCCACAAAGAGTGAGTTGTCTTTGACAGAGTCTCTGCCAAAAGTGTTCCTTGATGGATAACAATAAATGAAACAGCAGTTATCAGATCAGAAGTTTTTGCAATCCAGATTAAACCATCCCTCTTCCTTATAGTTCCCCACTCCTAGCTACAGCAGCTGATGTGTTTCTAAGTAGCTTGCAATAGTTTTTAGTACACAGTGGGGTGCCCAGTTAACGTGACCGGTTATGGTTTCCCATGCAACTACCTCCAACCACACCACTTTGTTCCAAGTCCCAGGCGAAGCATATTTCTTCAACCTAGCCTTCACTGTGCTAGTATATCTAGCATGCTCATCATACCACTGCAATGAAAATAATAATAATAAAAAAATCAATCCCCACAATTTCCTACCCAGCAAGAGGAAGAAGATAAGACCCACACATGACAGCTACTAGTCGTGGTGCTTAATGCACTTCTAAAAGGTGATCACATACCACTTTGATGGATACAGTATATGAACCTAAACAGAATTGGAAAAAGAGGATGCATTTGGCACATAGTTGATCAGATATTGAACATAGATGTAAGATACTGTGCTGCAGATAGCATAAAAGTGTATGTGTGATAATATGGATAGTGGGGATATGTTCATAAAGGTGAATTCCTTTCAGGAGAAGTCCTTTAGGATTTGATAGACTATAGTAAACTTGTATAGGTTTTTTTGGACCCATCTTATAGAATGTAATAGTGAATGACGCTCGTGCTGTAGAACTGAATAGGATAGCTCAAAGCCTGGTTCTTAAAATCCATCTCTTCTTAGACTAAGTCTGCCAAAGTGCTAGAGAAGCCTATTGGGGTTCATCCCTATGACATTCTGCAGGGCTGTTCTCTAAGGGAGTTTGTTAATCTACCTAAACATTTCCTTTGGTGCCTTTTACCGTGTTAACTCAGCACCGATTTAATACTGTTCTATAGCAAGTTAAATAATATTTATCCTATTTACTTTAGGGGATATAAAAGGACAAAACTCTCTTTCCCCTTTATTTCACAGTCTGTAAAAACATAAGAGGTGGGTCATTATTTTTGCCTTGATGTATGCTGAGAAAATGAGGAATACAGTGTTTTGTCAGACTGAAAATTCACAATAGATCAACCGATAGAGCCGCAATAAATGGTATATTTAGCTGCATACTGGAAGTTGATAACTGTTGGCCATTAGAACTGATATAGTTACAAAGGTTAGGTCAGGTCAAAGGCACTAGGGATATGTCCTGCTCTGGGTACAGTATCTGTGTCTGTTACTGACATACCACTTCACATGATAGCAGACACCTGTGTGATGCAGGGGCTATTTTCCTCCCCCTGGCAGTGCCTTGACATAACCTCAATGCAATCTTGTTGTCTCATGCTTGGACACAGATTGCATCCCCAAAACTTAACCTTTGAACTCCCAGAGGTTATGGTCAAGCCAGAGATCACTGAGCTTTTAAAGATCAAGAGGAAGCCAGCAAGGATGGATGGTTTGCGTTCAGACCTGTGATAAGCTTGAGCCACACATTACCCCAGTGTGAACCCTTGAAAATGCTGGCAGAATTTTAGCTTAGTAAAATGTGGTTTGGAACACATTTACTGCATCTGATTACCCCCAAAATGACTCCTCCTAGTTTGGGACTAGCAAATGGTATTATCAGGAAAGAGGAACTGTATCAGTCTAATGTTCCCAGGAGAAGAGCTGGGTCCTCGCTTTTGCATATATACAAACCACTCTTGGCAAGCCGAAGTTTAATTGAAAGCCTCTCTGAAACTAGCTATGCTGGGTATTAATAGCCGTGAGGGGCCCTAGTGAGCAGATTGGAAAACATACCATGAAAAAGGCTTGGTTTCTGGTAAATGTCATCAGACTTCTGTCTCACTTTGTATAGCTCTTGTGCATGCGTGTTTTAAATACAGTTGCACTTTGTCTATCTGGAATATGCAAATAATATTCAAATTAGGCCTCTGTGTACAGACTGTCAGCACATACCCCACAGCTCCCCTCGAGCAAGTGACTAATGGGAACATGTGTTCTTTCTATTTTTGTAAGGCTGGGAGAATAAGGGGAAAGAAGGTCTGAGCTGTGAGGATTAAAATGCAGCATCTCTTTTCCTGCGGTCGGTTTTTGTCTGCAGAGAGCCTGTTAGTAAAAACATGGCAGCAACACTGATGTCCCTGCTCTTCCCCACCTGGGCCAGAAGTGTGTCACTGACCCTGTGCTCTACAGACAAACAGATATTTCTGGAGAAATTGTCTACTTAGGAGAGGTAAGGAGAGGATTGCATTGCAGAAGATCTTCCTGGACTCCAGACCCCCCTCTATTTCACTGCTGGGTGAAGGGTACCAGGGATATTTCCAGGATTTATGCTCTTACAAGTGGTATAGTGTAGGGAGTCCCACACTTTTTTCATAGTGTGTATAATATTTTCGTCACCTGCCC
Organism: Emydura macquarii macquarii; assembly: GCF_026122565.2. Classification (NCBI taxonomy): domain Eukaryota; kingdom Metazoa; phylum Chordata; order Testudines; family Chelidae; genus Emydura; species Emydura macquarii. Next base: position 626,687 of record NW_027130976.1, read on the forward strand.
TCCCATTCACAATGGCTCAGACCACTTCTGCTCCTTTTAGTAATGGAATAACATTCCTGTGGCAACATTAACCACTTACTTGGAAAAGTAACATTTAGGACAGTATTTAATGTCTCCTGGGCTGTCCGAGTGAAATATAGCACCCATAGGCAAGGAGGAGAAGTTGTAGCCATGTGACCAGCCAGCTTTCTGTGGGCCACCAACAAGTGCTCTACAATCTACTGGTGAACCATGGAGCACAGGTTGAATGTCTCTGCTTTTAGTGTAACTTTGCTTTCCCACAGCCCTCGTGTGCCTTTCTCTTTTAAACCATTTACTTCTTGGGGCAGGGAGCATATCTTCCTCTGAGTTTGAAAAGTGTTTAGCACATGTTGGGTGCTCCGATAGTCTAAATAATACATGAGTAACATATGAAAGTTTAAGATTGGCCAGAGAGGTTAAGAGGTGGAGTTTGGATAAGCCATTGCATGCACACACAAGTTGGCATTTATATTTTCTGTGTAGAGTTGTTAGGGCTGCCTGTATAAGGTTGCATGACATTTCCCGTTATAAGACCCTCTTTCCAGTTGCATATAACTTAGCTGGATTTGAAATGTTTTAATTTTTCAAGCCAGGTGTCTACCTCAGGCTGATTTTTGTTTTGAAAGCTTCAGCTAAGTGGTTCAGCTGTTTCTGAGAGCGGGAATGGGGGGAAATACAGTGTTTGGCCCACATTAAAAAAATTCTAACAACCATTTGTTGAAAAATTCTCAGAATTGGGCACGGTGGTCAACCTGTGTCCGGAATGTGCCTTTTGCTCTTACCATGAAAATGTATCTAAATTTGGCCAAGCTGTAAGCCTCTGAAAAATCTCAGTCAGCGCATCCTCAGTAGGGACTGATTAAAGTTTGGCAGCTAAATTCCCTGAAGAGTTCATCTGCACTGAGCATGCTCCAGCCCAGGGCAGCAACGGCTGAGCAAGACTGTCTCTGCAACTGCAGCTGCTGGCTACCAGGGGTCACTGGGCACAGAACGGAGCACAGGGACAGGGACAGACAGACGGACACCCGCCAGCCCCCGCTGGAACCCAGACAGCATGGAGAAGCAGCAGCCACCCTGGAATGTGGAGGGGTGACGAACTGTGGGGGAAGGGAAGAGGAGATTGCAGGACCCAGAAGGTGTGTGTGTGGGGGGGGGGAGGGGAGCAGAGGAGCAGGGGGACAGGAGCCTGGTGTGGGAAAAGTGGGAGGAGGAAAGGGGCTGTGTGTGTGGATAAGAAGGGAGGGGACTGAGGTACACAGGGGAAGGAATACAGGACTCCATACGGAATGAGCTCAAGTCAGCTGGTACAGGCCAGCCACAGGGGGCTAATTGCAGTATCAACATGCCCTTAAATCACAAGGTGCTGCCATGCATCTTGTCCACATTACCAAGAGCATTCGCAAGATGCCTGGCAGTGCTGACAGGGTGTTTAAAAAGAAAAGGACTGTACATCTGTCCATACCTGGCCCAGCAGAGGCAGCTCACATATGGCGACTGCAACAGTCCTGGAGTACAATTTCTCCCATTGAAACTCCTTGTGAACGATGACACGCACCCAGACAGCAGCGTTCAGACTAGCTACGAATTGTTCTCGATAAGGACGAGCCGACCAGAGGGACAGATCCCAGTTCTCTTGTGAACGTCAAATAACTAAAATCAAATTCAATGACAACAATGCATATCTGTCCAGGGCTACTAGGCCACACATGGACGTGTATATATTTGACACCACTTGCCAGACTTTACCTGCGGCCCTTACAACTATGGCTGAGGTCTGTGTACTCTGTCCAAGCATCACAGGAGCAAGCGTGTCACCGTCCTGCCCCAGGTCCTGCCAGGGCTCAGTTGGTGGCTGGACCCAGAGAACAGTGCAAAGGGGATTCCCTTCTGCCCTCCCAAAGATGACATCAGAGACAGGCTGGGGAGCATACCTGAACCATCTTCATATGTAGAGCCCTGCGCAGATAACAACATTTGTATCTGCATCCGATCCCCGGTCCGCAAAAAACGGTCCACGGACATAAAGTGGATCTCCACAGATTTGCGGAGCTCTAGATACAAAAGTTGTATCCGCATCCACTCCGCAAAAATGATCCACAGATTCAAAGCAGATATCCACGGATTTGCACGGCTCTCTTCAGATGCAGGGAACATGGCCCCAGGACAATTTGAAGCTCCATATGAATATCTTGGAGGTCAGGGCCATCAGATTGGCTTGCATGGCATTCGTACCTGTTCTCAGTGCACCATATAAGCAAGGAAGCAAGTTGTTAAATAAGCAAACAGCCCCCTCCCCTAAATGTCGTCAGTGAAATCATATTGACAGACACCTGTGTCAGCAGCATTGTTAGATATTTACATCACTGCACAGACCTCTGATAGCAGCAGTAGATCCTCAGACTCCGTATGGACCAACTATTAGAGGGAGAATGGGGCACATTTTGCCAGTGAGTTTCGCAGATCTTTGCTGACAACAGAGGAACGTTGAGACTCAGGAATCTTGGTTCCATCCCAGGCTCCAGAGGGGAGTACGCTCAGATGGTCAGAGACCCTGCGACTCCTGTTTCCTCCAGACCTGACCCCTTCTATACCTGTCCCATTCCCAACTCTCCCCTCCTCAGCCTGCCCACCGTTGGCTCATCCCAGTTGCCTCATAGCCAGTCTGTTTCCATTCCTCATCCCAGGCTAGACTCATTGCCTTGACAGTCACAATCTCTGCATCTGGGCTCCCCATCTGAGTCCCAGTCTCACCCTGCTCCCAGTCCCCCTTCCTGGGTTCTTCATCCCTGTCTCTCTTTCCCTTCCCCCCAACCCCAGGTGCCCAGTCCAGTCTTGTTGTCCAACAGCTGCAGTATCCCTGCACTCTGACAATTCCCAGCTCACCACCCATCCCTGGTTCCTTCTCCCAGTCTAATCCCTCAGCTGCCTCTCACTCCCTCCAGATCCAGCACTTCTCCTCCTCCTCCTCCCCACTACAGTCTCCCTGCTCTCAGTGCTGGTGCCCTGCGCCACAGCAGCTGGGAGCACCAATTGCAGGGAAATTCTTGGTCAGTCGCTGCAGCCCTGTGCTGGAGCACGCTCAGTTACAGATTGGCCAAATCCTTAATCATGTTCTCAGAAATGGCTGGACTGATTTTGCTGAAACTTTGCAAAAATATTCAGCGTGATGTCTGGTGCACTTTGACCAATCAGATCCTGACTGCTGCTGACATTTACCTTCCAGGTGGCAAACTGTATTTTCTGGACCTATAATTTCATCTTCTTGTTAGGGTCAAACGAAGGCTTCCTGCCCTTCCTGGAGTACCCATGCAGGAAGCACTGTGTATGAGGCAGCCTGGATTCTGCCTGTGGAATGTATGGATCTGTTATGCCAAGCCAGAGAGGCAAGGAAGTATGTCACTGTAATACACCAGTTGGGCTTTCTTTTTTCTTGTTGGCATTTTTTTTGAAAACAGACTCCAGGTTCCCCCATAAGTCTTGGTGGCTTTCATTGGTCAGGGTGCAGAATTTAGCTGTCTAAGAGGGAGAGGCACAGTTCAGACTTCTATAGCATTTCCAGTGCTACCACCCAAAGAAAGGTGAGATCGGAACCGATAAATCAGACCTGGGCCTTCTGCATGGCTGTACAGCATCCTACTGCTTACCAAGCCACTGCACCGGCTCAGTTGGTAGAGTTTCTCTAGTCCCTTGTTTCCACGACAAACGTTCTTAATTGTTGAGTTCCAGAGGGGTAGCCGTGTTAGTCTGGTTTTAGCAAAACAACAAGAGTCCTGTCAGACAAAGTGGGTTTCTGCCCATGAAAGCATATGTCCAGATAAATGTGTTAGTCTTTTAGGTGCCACAGGACTTTCGTTGTTCTTAATTGTGGTATTTCTTTCTGTCAGAGTCACTGCAACATTTGAGTACTGCATGCACGCTCCCAACTCCATTCTAGAATCCTGTTCTTTATTACACAACGGATTAAAATAAGCAAATACCTTGACCAAGAAGAGCAGGTTTAAGAAGAGGAAACAGATTCCATATGTTAGGCTGAGAAATACATGGATGAGTTTGTATGTGTTAAATGACATGAGACCTCCTGTGGTACAGAAGTAAAAGAATTAGCATAAATGCCTGAAGAAAGGCCTTATTTCCATGGGTAACACTCACTGGGACATGTCTGCACATTGTTATTGGCCTGACTGTGTCTTCAGATGACTCGGGAAAATCCAAATCCTGTTCTGATGGGAAGAGAGTTGCTGGTGATAGTCTTTAGAGAGCAATTATTCTAGTGATGCTCTAGTCTCATGAGTTGTAATGAACACTGGTTATGTTCCTGGAAATAAACTGCATCCTAAATTAGTTGACTTGGGATGTTAATCTAGAAACTGATTTTGGGTGGGAATATTTCCAAAGGAAGATGCCCCTGCCTGAGACAAAGTCCCTGGAAATTTATCAGTTCTTCTGGCCTCTGCCCCATCCTTCCCATCCTTCTGACATTGGCAAGTTTGATGAACAGTATTCTGCATAAGGGACTTGAGATTGCAGGCCTTGTTTGTTAGATAGGAGCGTTACCGAGGTGTTTCCTTCTGCTGTTAATAAGATTGTCAGCACTCCTTCATGTTCTGAATATGTGGAGGAGAGTGAATAAGGCAGCCAGAATGGGAAGCTCACTCTTCTTAATTAGCACTAATGCAGTGAAGGTTGTTTTCTGGAATTAATATGGCAGGGAGAGAGTGGGAAGACAGACGGAGAGCTCAAGGCCAGCATGTGTGCCTCTGACCCTCAGGGCAGTGGAGAAGGGGGGGCTGTGGGCAGACAGAACGTACATCCATAGGGCATTGAAGACAATAGCCTGGTTCCCACAAGCCTGGACAAAGGTGTGGCTGTATTTCTACGCTGGCAACTTACAACTGCTGCATTATACATAAATTCTGCCCTTCCTCTTCCTTAACATGGCGCCTTTTCTGACCTCAGATGTAGAGGCTTGTTGTGTTCTGCTGAACAACTTTCTTCACACTTCTAAACACTGCCTCAGGGGTCTGTTTTCTCTGCATGTGCATGTGCGACTCTCATTAATACTAACGTGAGCTACGTCTGCGGAAACAGCCAGAGGAGACCGGAGGCCTTAGTCTTTTCACCTCAAAGCTCCAAATCTCCTTCTGGGCATCAAGCAGAGTTTCTAACAGCACCTGGGACCGGCATAGAAAGTGAGGGGTCTGACTTTGCTTGGGAAGGGCAGAATCTTCTATCTGACCGCCTTGTCTAGTACCACAAATATTGTGACAGGGTGCAATATGCATGTAGACACACTGTGTAACATGGCCATATTGATAGTAAAATACATCAATCGAGCAAGAGGGTGTCTGATAGGGTGCGTGTGAGATGTGAGCAAGAGTGCGTTTCACTAGGTAGGGGTAACCTCATCATTCAGGCGTGAGAGAGGAAAGTCTGGAAATATTTCTGGTAGCAGCACACCTCCCGCCTTTGGGTCTGGTCCTGCAGTCCCTACACGTTGATGTCCCTACACAAGGGTTTTGTCTGGCTGAGTCTAGATTGCAGCAGTGAGCCTGGAAGGTGTTGTGTGACGTGTCCGTTGTGTTAGAGTTAGTTTACCTTTCAAAGATCCTCTCTGTGTGCTGTGCCCAGGTGCTTACTTATTTTAAAATAAAAGTGAGAGGGCCACGAAGGTGACACGGCGCAAACACAAAGCCACAGGCCCCATTAACACAATTCTAAAAATGTCTTGTCTGTTCTGAGCAGAGTAAATATCTATTTGTCCCTGTTCTGATTCATTGTGTGCTAAAGGTTTTCGAATTACAAACAGTTTGTAATATAAAGCTGAAATCTGAATATTGAAAAGGGTGGCTGGCGGAGTACACTCTTTGACACTGATTGAGCTTGATGGTACAAACAGTACTGCTAATATTTCCTCTAGCCAGTGACTTCTTTCAAACTTGTGTGTGTGTGTGTGTGTGTGTGTGTGTGTGTGCGCGCGCGTGTGCGTGCGTGCGCGCACGCGTCTGTACGTTATGATGTAATTCACATGTAAGTATGTATGTATCTAAAATGATATGGGCTCAGACCAAACCTCCAGATACAAGCACTCACATATACAGTGTACACATGTACACACAGCCACTCTGCAGCTGATAGAGTGTATTTCACCAATCTCCGTAGGTGTATGTATTTTATAGATGCAATTTTCTGTGTATATGCATAACTGTTTTTATACTTTTCGGTGTATATATGTACTATATATTTTACACTGTAGTAAACATTTGTAACTGCTCATCTTGCATACACTTCATGTTTATTGAAGACCTACATCTGGAGGTAGATATTTATAACACATACATACATAACAATAAAGTTTGAGGAATAAGAGACACTCTCTAGATCACTTGTTTCCATCCCTATTTGCAATCATACATTTGGGCTCTTAATTTTCTTAGTTTCTCTTGTTCCCCTGTCTGACCTTTCTTTTCATATAATAGCCTCACTCTGAAGAGAGCTGATTCTTCCTCTGCTCCCCTCAGCTCTGTCTTTCTCTGTTCTTCCCTGTGCTGCTTTCTGTACCTTCCTCTGTCCTCCCCACCCCCACTCTCCTTTGCTCTGGAGGACCACTCAGAGAGTTCAGTGATATTAGTCACATGAAAAGGTCAGTGGTGACCGCCCACTGCATGCATATGCAGACCAGAGACTGAAATGTGATTAATTGAACTAGCCAGATTGCAAGCACAGTTTTATGATTTGTCGTGTTAGTTTTTATCCTCTAAACCAGGTTGTTCAGGGCTGGTATGCGCTGAAGCGCTAGCCAGCTGGTACTTGCCTGTACACGTCTGGTCAATAGCCAGTAAGTGCAGATCTAACCCCATGGTGCAGGAGAAATTTGGAGTATTTGTTTCATTTAAAATACCTGACTCTACGTGAAAGCTAAAAATGGAATGATCCCTGTAAAAAGTAGCAGCCCAGATGGTGATGACATTTGTAAAGACACTGAGACTTGTCATTTTAGCTGGTAGGGAGGCCAACCAGACCCCTTAAAATGAGATTTCTCCAGGCCCTTGGAAGCTAGACAAGCCAGATAAATGTAAGAGATGCAAGATTTACTCCTTAAATGTTCTAACAAAAAACGATTTAGCAGCAGAATTGACTTTCCCAATTAGATGGCCTTGAAATCACCTTTTAAAAAGCCAGAGAGTATTTAAAATATTGAAGAAAAAGCAGTAAGTGGAGTAGGATGATTCAGCATTTCTGAAAAGCAACTTAGTAAACACCAGTAGGCCAGTGTTATCCCAGCCAATACACTCTTCAATATTTAATGATTAAATACAGGTAGTTCCATTTGTTTTACCAAAAAGAAAGGAGAGAGAGAGAGAGAGAGAGAGAGAGACACACACACACACACACACACACAAAACAAATCCTAAGGTTATTGTTAGACTTTTATCCTTAAAAACTGACTGAAAATGTGAAAATGGCCTAGTTACTGGAGAAGCAATACAGGCTTTTTCCTGGAAGTTTTATTTATTTAGTTATTTATTTATTCCATTTCTTATCTTGTGAGCTCTAAAGAAATTAAATCCTTGAATTCCAAATAAGAATAAACTGTAAAGAGGAATACCTATGAGCAAAATATATAGCACTATTCTCACCTAATCAAAGCACAGCAAATGTATCTTTTTCATAAGGAAACTAAGCACTCAGTTTTATCTGATTCCTGGTATGACTTCTGGAATTCTGAGTCCAGGCTGCTTTCCTCTTGGGTTGCAGGGGATTTGTTTGGGTGGTGAATTTGTTTTTTGGTTTTTTTCCTTGTTCTGCAAGGTGAAGTCCTTATTCACTGGCTTAAAAAAACAACAACGCTGTTCTTTAAATCAATGTCTTAATGCTGACAAGAGACCTCTCTTTCTGCAAGAAAAGATTATTCTCCCTCCCCAACCCCCAAAGTGCTGTAAGAAGCACTTTTACCATTTGGCCTACTATTGTCCATCAAGAGTTGAGCAGAAACCAAGACACTTATGTCACCTCAGACTGAAGTTAAAGTAGGATCAAAAAGGTGAAAAGGCAATGTTAAGCAACCTAAGGCATTTGGATTTGTGCCAGATCAGCAAACTCTAAATCATTAAATCTTAACTGGGAGATTTATGGCAGAATTACAAAGATGATAATTTATTTAAATTCTCGACATTAGGAGTTCTTGCCTTTGTTTCCTGTTGATTTTTGTTGCAATAGAATGTTTTACACTTTAAATGTGTATCACATTTAGATGATATCTGTAAAAGAAACATGCAACCTAAGATATATACATTCTTTCAATAAATCATTCTCTGGGCTTTAACCAAAGAATTTAGGCATTTAAATGTATCTCATCATGTTTTACTAATCATATGCAAATATGAAACTAGCATAACCATACTAAACATGTGAAAATATAAAAGGTATTCTAAAATATCACTTGTAAAGTAAATTAACGATGTTATACAAGTGCTACACAACATCGGTTTAAAGAAATAACTAATCATGGCTCCTTGCAAAAAAACCCCAACATTTTTCTAGTGTCATTTAATTTTCCAGCACAAGAGATTTGGGCAGCTGTTTCACTTTGTTCCATTCATTCCTCTACTAGTATTAGTTGATGTCTTACCATAAAGATATAAATGGATTAAGTTTAATTAGATAAATTAACAGTTAAGCATATTATACACAAGCCTGTTCTATTTTTATAACTTTACTGTGATAAGTTAGTGCAAGAGTAACATGTACATAAGCAAAATTACAATGCAGTAGGACACATTAGTTGGGGGAAAGTTAAACGGTTGGTTAAATCTGGGTAAATATTTGAACAGGTATTTGTTAAAATACCCTTGAAACTACAAAATAATAGTGCCTACAGATCAGTGAGATGGTCAAGCAAGATATTAACACTGGAAGGCATGTTGCTTACTGCCCTCCAGAAGCGATCAGGTTCCTTTGTGTCCTGGTTAAATGCTCGTAGAGCAGCTTTTGGAAGATGGTGATCCTTTCTATCTATTTCTTGTCCTAATAATGTTTGCCACCCACAGGAGTAAGAATTTTCCCACCTCCTACAGGAATGGACTCTTAGAAAAGCTACTCCTATTCTTTGTTTTGTTTTGGTTTGGTTTTTTAATGCTGAAACAATCATTTAAGGTTTAACCAGGGTAAATAGGACAGAATAGTCTAGTGGACCGACCATGGAGTTGCAAGTCAGGAGACTTCGATACTGCTACTGACTGTCACCAATTCAGTGGGTGACCTTGGTCAAGTCACATAGAGCCCTGTTCTGCCAGCGCTTATGTGAGTAGCCTCATTGCTTTGAATGAAACTGCTCGTATGACTCAAGCTCTTCATGTACAGACGTCCTGATAGGACCAGGCCCTCTTTGTAAAGGTGCCAGTTCAGGAAAAGATCACTATTCAGGACAGCACTTAAGACAGCTCAACATTAGGCCAATTAATGAGACCTTAGCACATGCTTGAAGTTAAGCATATGCTTAAGTGCTGGCCCAGTAGGGATGGATTTAAGAATGTGCTTAAGTGCTTTTCTGTATTGGGCCCAAACCAGGAGGATGCGTATGCACCTTGGTAAAGCACTTTGAGATCCTTGGATCAACACTAAGTGCAAATAATTATTTGTTATGTACATCTTCCTAAGGTAATTTGTAACCAAATGAATCATAATCTATAAACGAATCTTAACAGGAACTTTGTATATTGGCCTACTGCCAGATTTTATGTTTACAAAAAGGGGAAACCAGAATTTAAAGTAGATTTTCCCCACAGGTTAGCAAATGATTTCTTGTCGAACAGGTTCTTACTGAGAGCCAGGTGGTCCTCTCTTTGCATCTTGTAGCCTCGCTGCTAGATGATAGCCCGCATAGTTGCTCAGGGATTGCAAGAGCATTGTTTTGATAAAAGAAGGGTTGACATAAGGAATGACAATTCTCGAACATGACGGATTAATGGCAGCTGAGAAGATTTCCAATTTAGTCTGGGAGTCTACACAATAGACTGAGGCACTGTATAGGAACTGCTACAAAAGAGTCTTTCAGTTTGCGTGCAAGTTTAATCCAATGTTTCAACAACTTCCCCTTACAGAAAAATGTAAATAATAATCACCAAGAAGTTGGTGATTACCATTAGTTAACAACTTGTTGCTTAGTTAATGGTCCAAGGTGCATTAATATGTAGTTAGTGCTCTAGCCAACCTGCACCATCGTTTGATTTCAAGTGAATTATTGCTGACTTAATCTTTAGTCTGCTGCGTGCAGGGCAATGACATGTTTAAAATGAAAGGATGGCATGCATTACAATATTGGTTGTTTCCTAGTCAGTTCATATCTCTTTCAGCACCAATTGTAAAATGGAAAACATAGGGGTAAGGTGCTTCGTTCCCTGTCATTTGCGATTATATTGTTGAGTGAACCTAAAGTGACCCAAAAGAGTGAAAAAGAGCCCGAAATCCTCATTGAGTTTTATTTTTTAAAAATTGAAGTTTGTTTGCATCTACAAATGATCTTTTGCATCTACAGAACTTCTTAATGTGATGCAGGAATAATGATGACAATACCCTTTTGTAAAGCACTTTGAATTGTTTAGAGGAAAAGTGCTAGATCAGAGCTAAATTATTAACTGACCACTGCAATTTAATGTATCCGTCCAGCCTACAGGACTCTGGCTGTCTGACATCATGTCTGTTGAGTGAGAACCAGCCAGTTTGGCCAGTGTGATCTTTGTCATTTCTTCTCACGATAAAAGGTATCAAAATCTGACTACAGAACATATGTTCATATAATTGGTCTGGGTGACAGTTCACCATAGGCTGATCCAAAACCATTGAAGTCAATTGGAGTCTTTCCCCTTACTTCATTGGGCTTTGGATCAGGCCCATTTTTGCTGCCCAACCTAGTTCTTCATTGTGAAATAGCGTGGTGTCTGTGTGAAAGCTACCAAACACACTGATGAAAAAATCAGAAAAATTCCAGGTGAAACGGCAAAATATTTTTTCCACTGAGCTCTGTGCAAAGGAAAATGCTTCCTCTGATGTGCAATGCAACACAGAGCCTGTTATCTCAAGAGGAATCCATAATCTATTTGAGTCTCAAACAGAAATACCGCGTTGTTAATAATATCACTGGTATTTCCCACCCTCTGAATGGCGTTGACATGGACTGTTAAGCGTTAGAAGGAAGGAATTGGCAGCTCTGAGTGGGGAGCCAGCCTTCCATGTGGGGAGGGAAGGAATCCATTGGGGATCTCAGTAGCACCTTTCCCCCATAACTCTGAATTTCCTGCTTGTATTGTTTGTTTGGCGTCCCAGCACTAATGTTATTGCAAGATCATTCTTGATGGGCAAATTTCTTTGTTTTGTAATTAAATAATCTCTGGATTATTTTCACTCTGCCAAGTAGAATGTAGTGACTATCTCAAACATGAACAAAAATCCAGCACCTTGGCTGAGGTGCTCCACCTCCATTTTCTGTTCCCACTTGTGTGTTTTCAATGCTCATTTTTGTTGTCACTGAAAAACTAAATCAGTTTCATTTTAAAGTAAGCAACATGACTGTTAGTGTCTAATGGTCACTGAACTGTACTGGAAAAAATTAATCCATTTTATTTTGACTTAGACTTATTAAACGTACAAACGTCCCTTTTCCTCCCCTCGCCTTTTTAACTCCAAAAGCAGCCACACAGATTTCACCAAATCTCAAAATTAAAAAGTGAAGAAATTTCTGCTGTCTTTCATCCTGATCTCAGTTGTTTTAAACCCTAAAATTAGACATTTACACCCACTGCTCTCATCCACATCAAATTGAATTTGAGACAGTTTCAAGTCCCCCTGGGCCCTGCATGTTGATTCCCTCTAAGAAGTCCCTGGGAGCGGAGGGCACTCAGCAGTAGAGCTGACTGTCTCATGAAGGATTTTGATATTTGGCTTCATTTCAAATCTGACTATAACCTGCAATTTTTGAATTTTTTTTGTTTTGAATCAGTGGAAATGTCTCATTTAGATCTGCTTTTTAATTAAACTGTAATACAAAATTTTAAAAGTGTAACACAAAGTCATTTTGAAACATTTCATTCCAAAAACATTAAAACAGAATGTTTCAACACTGTCAGAACCTTTTTCCCCAAAACAAAATTTCTGTGAAATCAAGATAGTTTCACTGTGTTTGGATTTCAACAGAACTGTATTTTAGAGGGGAAATGGTCAAAGCATTTCTGACCAGCTCTGCGTATCACTGCCCTCACTATAGTGTCCGGATACCAATTACATAGACTTAAAAGTAACAACATTTCAACAAGACAGAGAGAAGGGAACAATGCTCCCTGCCGCCCCTCTGCCCCTTGGAGTTCAGCCATTACTTAAGAGGAATCAAATTAAGGCCCCAGTCCTGGAACAGAATCCATGTGTGTGGGGGAGCGGGGGGCAGGGTGGATCCTGCACTCAGACAAGGTTCACTGAAGTTAACAGGGATCTGCATTGGCCCAGGATCTGCCCATGTGGTATCAGTTGCAGGACTGGGGTTACGTTCCTTTGTCCCTGTATATATCTCAGCTCATTTCCCTGTAGTTAAAAATCTGCGTGTGGGATCATTGATCTCCATTGTGATTAAAATTCTGCTGTAGGTTCACCAATCCCCACAGTTGGAACCTTATTGTAGGATCATTCCTCCTCCCCCAGTCAGAATCCTGCTGTAGGATCATTTTCTCTTTGCATCTATTTCTGATGGTAGCTACAAACAATGGACTCATATTCCTCTTTGTCTGTTCCAGTTTGACACAGTTTTATGCAGCAGTGCATGCCAGAGCTTGGGAAGAGCAGCCGTATTTTTGGCCTAGACCAAATTCATCCACCCATGCAGAAAGATCAGCTACATTTACTGGCTTTTACATTTAGAGCTTTTTCCCATCCCTTAGTCGCTTTCCCGTGGAGTGAGTCTCCCATTCCATTCAGAGGAGAAGGATGCATTTTACTCATCTGCTTTTTGTTTTGCCAGAGCCTTTGGGACTCATAGGAGGGGGAAAGAATTGATAAAAGCAAAGCATTTTGCCATAAAAAAGAAACTAAGAGGGCAATGGAAGGCCATTTGTGTAATTCCCCAGGCTATGTCTCTTTGAAAGGGAAGGTCTGGCAGAATCTACATAACCTGCTGACTTTGGAGCTTCCTTTTTATTTTACCACGTGCAGTGTGTCCTTGTGTATGAATTAAAGATTAAAGGCAATTTAACCTGTACTTTTCTTTTTCTTTTTCTGTAACGTTCTTTGGTAATGAAATGGCATTTTTATTTTTATTTCTAAAAAGGGTGTGTGTAGAAAGCACGCACTCACCCAAATGCCATTTCACCCTCCCTTCCCCCATATATATAAAATATATATATATATAGTTTGTGTAAAGGTCTTGCCTGTTATTAACATTTGTACCATGGATCTCACAGTGTTTCACAGACATGAGTACGTATCATTGTTCCCATTTTGCACATGATGAACCAAGGCCCATAGAAGTGAAGTAACATGTACTGAGGTCACGCAGTAAGTCAGTGGCAGAGGCAGGACTAGAACTCACGTGCCCTGACACCCAGCCCAGTGCTGTACTCATGGGGATACATTGCTTTCCACGCTGGAACAGTGTGTCTAAGTGGAGGGGCATTTATTCTTCTGCTGACAGATCAGCAACACCTTAGAGGTCTCCTTCTCTCTTCAGGCCCAAATCCTTGTCATGCCTGGGATCAACAGTGGATACTGTTTAGAAAGAGAGCCTGGGCAGGCCTCCCTTTGTTCTGTTCTGTCATTTTAGCAGATGAGCTATGAAACAAAGGATATTGTTAGTTGCATATGGCGGGGAGGATCCCATCTGACCGCTTGCCATGGGAGCCTTCGTATCTAGCAGACCAATGAGAAACAGAGACTACTCCACACTTGAAGATTTTTAGATTTGCACTATCCCGGGAGATCTCTCTGTGATTCCTCTTTTCCTTCACTGACGTTAGTGAAACTACGCAAAGTAGAAACTATACATCTATTAGTAAGTGTGTGCAGGATCCAGCCCTATGTTTAGACAAGAACAACAGCGGCTGGAAGGGGTAGGCTGAGAGCTGAGATCCTCTGGTCACTTATTAGTTGGATAGTGTCGGAATCAGCAGCAGGTGCAGTGAAAGGACATGAAAAGGGAAGTCAGGCAAACGGTGTGGGCGTGTGAAGCCAGGCTCACTGGAAGTAAATGAGTGTCTCCAAAAAGTCAGTCAGTCATTCAGTTCAAAGGTAGGTGTGAAACCCATCAGAGAAGGAACTCCTCTCTCTTTTCTTGGCTCTAAATGTCACTGAGGGCAGACCTTGTTGTGAGATCAGTAAGGCAAGTTCTCCTGCCCTCCCATTGGGAATTTCACATCTTGAGGGGGAATCTGAAGGGGTTTGCAATGTGATATGGCAGTAAAAAAGGCCAATGCAATTTGGGGCTGCATACATAAAGGCCTCACTTTACAGGGCAGGAAGGTAAGAGACCCTCTCCACATATTTGTGGTGCAACCACACCTAGAATACTGAGTTCAGTTCTGAACATCTAAGTACCAGAAAGATATTGACAAACCAGAGGAAGATTAGAGAAGAGCAACAAAAAGGATTAAGGGGCTGGAGGCTGAATTGATTTATGAGAAAAGATTAAAAGAGCTAAATATGTGTAGCTTGGCAAAGAGACAACTACGGAGAAGACATGATAACAGTCTACAAATATTTGAGGGATGTAAACACAAAAGGTTGATTCTGCAGACCTTGCTCTCATACAGTTCCCACTGAATCAATAGAAGTATGGTGTGAGTAAGAACAAAGAGGAATAGGAACCAGTAAGAACAAAATGAAATGAGGAAAGGGAAAAATGAAGGTGAGTATCAGGGAAAATACCTGACAGTGAGGCTGCAGAATCATCTCTTGAGGGAAGACACAGAAATCTCCTAGTCTGGGACTTTTAAAATAAATCTGAAAAAATGTTAGAAAATGTATGAGTAGCAATCCTGCAGGGGCAAGGAGGTGGTCTGGGGCTACCTCATCAGGTTGTGCTTTAATTCTATTAATCAAATATCAGAGTGCAGAAGCACTGTGTGTATGTGAGAACAGAAATTTGCCCTGTTTTCTCCTCCATGCTTGTGGGTGCATGCTTGTGGGTTGGGTTTCCACACTGCGTAATCCAAAAACTGGATGAAGAACTCAAGTTCCTCACTGGGATTTGCGGGTGCTTTGGCACTGGCATTATTTTTATCAAGCATATGTTGGAAGTTTAGTCTGGGTTCTTTTTATGGATTAGATCAGTATAAGGACATTAGCAGTTTCTTCTTATTGCTTCATACTGGAGATGTTCAAGAATCACATACTTATCTTCTAGCTGATATTCACTGGGCACTGCTTCCAACTGTTCCACTGGAAATCATAACCCTACATTAAATTGCTTGTGTGGCACTGTCCGACCCTGTTCTGAGAGGAGGGAGAGATTTACATTTCTCTCTGTATTCAACAGGTCCACCCATTTCCTCCCTTTCAAAAAGATTCCACATAAACATAAATCTCACTCCAACTCTGACAGTCCCCAGTCATCTGTTTACCCAAATAAACTTTAAGCGAATATTGAAAAATAATTCCTAGTGAAATATGCATCCCCATGGCATTCAATCTCAGTATTTAATGCTTTTTTATGGTTAATAATGCATCAAAAACATTTCCAGTCTTGAGCTGTCATTACATCACATACATTGTTGGGCCCATTTCAGTGACTAAAAAACGTGGAGTCAGCTTTTATTTTTAAAAATACTAATATATAATTACCAAGTCCTGCTTCTCTTCATCTATATCTTTTAGTAAATTGGTTCCTTCAATAGATCAGACCACTGGAAATATGTACAGAAGCTTGGTTTTGAGCAGATAAAGGTCTTATATTAACAGATCCAAAATTCCTTTGTTAGAAATATTTTTCTGCAGTATGGTTTTCTTTTCTTCCTTTAGATCATATAGGCATTCCTAAGACACTGGAAGAACACCAGACTGGGATAAGAATATGTGGCTCTTCCATCCTTCTGATATCTCGTAGCTCTTGGAGGATTTCTTGTTCCCAAAGACAAAAGTGTGGTCTTGAAGCATTCTTGTAGGATTCCCAAGTTAATGCCATGTCTGGATAATGGGGAGGATTAGTGATCATTCTGGATCATGTCAACACGTATAGGACAATGCTGTTCAAAGTTCAAGTTCTCATATGTATTGATACTAATTCTTATTTACTCTTTATATTATGATGGTGCTTAGAGCCATGTGAGCAAATGGTTTTCCCACCTGCTCTAATACACAGTCCACACACCCTGCATAGGGTTAAAATGTACTTCCTCCTGGAACTGACTTTCACTAACAAATGTACAACACAGCAACAAAGTCCAACCAAAGCCTTCTTCCCAGGCGAGGCTGTTTTTGAGGTATCTAGTTCAAGGCTGCTCAGCCTGTCCTGTCCCGTGTGGAACTTCCCCAACTTCTCTAAGGCCTAGTCCTGAACCAGGTACCCATTTGTCTTAGGTGCTGTACAAACGCAAAAGGAGCAGTGGTGCGTACCCTGAACAGTGTCTAGATTGAGAAGACCAATGACATACAATGGGGGAAGGAGACGTGTGCACTAAGCAGATGTACATTATTATTTGGTTTATAGTTTTTAGAACGTTTTGTATTATATGAATACATTTCAGTCTGTCCTGTCCCATCCCTCGCTAGCCTTCCTTGTCCTCCCCTCTCCAGCTTCCCTTTGTCCCAGCTGTCATTAGTTGGCTGATTTTTAGTAGGCATCATGGTAGAAGTCTCCAAGTGTCAGTGTCTCCAAGTGAATGTTGTTGATCGCTCATGGAAGGCAGTTTCCATTTGCATGTGCTTTCAGTCGTCAACTTTCCTTTTGTGTGTGTGTAAGTGTGCCCTTGCTCTTTTCTTTTCTTCCTTGCACTTCACTTCCTTTGTCAGATTTTCTATTGTTTGGCTACACAGTGCTATTTAAGTGTTAGAGCAATTTCTTTTCAGTATCGGGGAAGCACCTTTGCTAATGAGTGCTCACAGTTCGGCCACTTTCCAAGGGAAATCGGGGTGCTTTAAAAACAAAAAGACAAACTAATTGTGTGCATTAGTGTATGCATAGGTGCAGAGGCTCATTCATGCACACACACAGGTACAGGCATGCAGGAGCATGGCCCTCTCTCTCTCTCTCTCTCTCTCTCCCCCATGCACATATGGCAAAGCTGGCCTAATGTTAATGTTTCCAGGTCAGAAGTGACAGGATATTGTGGAGGGCCAGTCACTTAATGAACCCCTGTGGGACCAGCCTCTGTTACTAACAATTTCTCTCCAACACATCAGGCAGGGGAATTGCAGCCCTCACTGTTTCACTCCATCACTTCCTTCCACTGCTTTTTCTGCCTGAGCCGCCTGCTCACTCCACACAAACAAACCAATTATCACCAAAGATACAAATTGGGCCCCTTTTCTGGAAACGCTCCTTCAGCCTTCTGCTTACCCCGAAATCAATCACAGAGACATACAAACACGTATTCCCTCTCTCTCACACACACATCTTTACATGGAAACTTATGCACAAACATGCACAAAGAAGTATACACCTTTGTATACAGACTCCTGTTTAGACACACACGGGAAAATACATGCATGTATCTATCTACCTGCATGTGCTTGTACATGTACACACATTTACGAGATTTAGTGTCGTTCAACAGTGCTGATTTTTCCTTTGTTTTATTCTGAGGCAATCTCCTGCCTGCAGGTCCCTGAGATGTTATGCCCAATGGACATATAGGTATCTGTCTAATGCTAGTTTGTACAATCAAAAGTTGCACATGCTACACAGAATACAGTGCCATATGGGCCCCACTTAGCACCCTTTGAGGGAAAGGGCCACCTGTTCTGAGTATGAAGATGCATGCAGGTGAATGCATTTTTGGAGGGCGCAGATGGGCCTCGGCATTTTAATGTGTGTGTGTGTCAGAGTGACAGTAAGTATTTCAGGTACTTTCTGAGATGATATAGTTTACAGCTGTCATCACCTAAGTCCTTCTCTGACTCATTCCTGGTTTATGCCTAAGGAAGATATTTTGTATGTGAAAATTTGGCAACTTAAGATTTAAAGGGAGGAAGTCAAACTAATGGGCAGGATCAAAGGGAGGAAGTCAAACTGATGGGTAGGATCAAATCCTGTAATGGGCTCAGCCATGCCTCTAAAACTGCACTCGCAGTTGTGCACCTGCAGCACTTTACATCTCCAATTTTATTTGTGCATTCATTTCTGGGTGCAATTAACAGAATCTCAATGTTAGATGCTCGTACAATTCAAGTGGCCAAGTATCTAACCTCTGTTACTTTCATCCACATGTACTTGTGCACACACAACTGCAGCTGCAATTTGACCCTCAGAATCCAAGTCTCCCTACCAGGCCTACCTAGCACTAGGGGTCCTGGGCAGCTACCCACTCAGCCATTACTGCTTCAGAGCCAGGAAACACAATGATTAGAGCTGGACATGAGGAAATATCCCTTGAAGCTCTGATCCCATATTCACAGCTGGTGTTCGCACAAGTCCTTATTCAGTAACCTAGAATTCCACTTGATTTGATCACATTTCTGGAGAGACGTCAAGGCCTCACTGAAGAGACCTGCTGTGTATGTGTGAGCTGCTCCAGCGAATCTATCCCCAGACCCCAGGGGTCTTCAGCCCATAGTTTCTCACTGCTACTCCCTCCACACTATTGATAGCCCTGTTATCTGCAGCTGTATTCACACAGATACATCGTCTGAAAATCCTAATGAGCCGATGCTGTAGTGACACATCACTCAGACACAGACGCCTCCAATGCAAACCAGCACTCAATGTTTGGGTCGGTGCTAGGTAGCCACTACCCACTCAAGCATGCCAGGAGGCTGACTGAATGCTCCAGTGCGTTACAGCTTGTCAATACCCCTGAATAAACTAATCAACCCATTTGCACCTTTATGGAAAAGCATTTCAGAGTCAATGAAATCAATGCAGTCAGTGTAATTTAGAAGAGCGTAGATGGTGGGGAGGGCCCTCACAACAAACCAATAGCCTCTTTAAACTGAAAGTTAAATGAACAAGCTTTCAGACTTACAGTGTTTTAGTGAAATATTGAACAGATGTGAGAAATGTCCCTGCTAACAGTGACCCGGTAAAGTGTACTTCGTTTGTTCCTCTGATTCTGATATCTCTCATTCAGCTGTTCTCTGTACTGAGTCCTGTCACAAGACTGCCACCCAGCCCCAGTTTAAACACAAATTACCCTGTGCCTGAGGTAGTTGGTATTTTCTATGACCAGTATTAACCCATTCCTTTGAGAGATGATCCCCTTGGACTCCTGTACTAGTTCATCCCTCAGTTCCATTGATAGTCCCTGTACCCCTCTGTAGGAGGAAACAGAGTCAATAATGAGATGAGCTTCATTCCTTCCTCCAGGTTATTTATATTTTAAAATGACCAGGAGATGAGGATGAGGGAGATTCTGCAGAACTCTTCCCCCACAGCTCAATGGAGTTTTTAAAGTGCCAGAAATATTGGTTTATTTTAAAAACACAACTGTTTACTTCTAGTAAATCTAGTAAAATGTATGTTCCATTATGGGACTTATATGAGGCTGTTGTGTGTGTCAAGAGCACGAGACACAGAGAGCAGCTGTGGGCAAGTATGTATTTGTGTGTAGACAAATAGTGCCTCTGTGTCTGGTTCCATCCACTCTGCAAGCTAGGGGTGTGATTCCCAGCTCGCATGTTTAGATTTGTGCTAGCGCTCACTGAGTGTGCGCGCTTGAGCTAGGAACCCCACCCCTAGCTTGTAATGTAGACCTAGCCTGTGTGTGAGAATTGCGGGGTATGTTTGTCTGTTTCCTGAATGTCTGCTGTGGGCATATATTAGTGACCGTAGGCACTCAATCTCACGCAGTCCTACTACAGACTGGCAGAATCTGAACAGAATACTTAGAGTTTACGAATCCTGCCCTAACTCGTTGGCACTGACTGCATTCGGAGTGTGTGTCCGTTTTCTGCGTTTAACTACATATTGGTACCTGCCGTGCTCCTTCCAGTGTTCAGACTGGAGAGTCCCACTTCTTCCCTCTACTCCAAACAGGCTGGGAGGGGGTTGCTGTTACCTCTAGTCACAGTTATCATGAAAACTTTTCTGACTCGAGGGAACAGAACACTCCACTCCTCAGGACACGGAATATGTTAGTACCAATACCAATGTCGCTTTCCCATAGACGGGAAAACCTCCGTTTTGGGCTCTTTTCGTAGTGCTTGTATTTCCCACACTCTTCTCAGGTAATGGGAGTGGTTTACAGAGAATCAACACAGAAAAACATATCTGACGTGGGCTTGGGAGGGAGATATGTATTGCAAAGGGCTCTGCTGACCGAGTGATAGGAATATAGTGTTCCCCTCATAAAAAGTGTTGCCATTAGAGTAGCCCAAAGCACTGTATTATTATTGTTTGTTATAATTGTATTACAATGGTGTGTAGTGCTCCATGGTGACAGACGCTGTAACATACACATAGTAAGAACCAGCCCCTTCCCTGAAGAGACGAGAGAGACAAAGGGTGGGAGAAAGGGATACAATATGCAAGCCAAAGATTGGAAACTGAGGCCCAGTGAGAGTACGGCCCCATCCTGGAAGGATATATGCACATACTTAATTTTAAACACGTGTAAATCTTTGCAGGATTCGGGCCTACGTGATTTGCCCAAGTCACATAGTGAGTCCATGGCAGAGCTGGAAAGTTCTTCAGCCACCAAACTGTCCTTCCTCCCCTAGTGACACTGCAGCACCATCCAAGAGAACTCATTAAAACTGGTTTGGTTTTGTTCTTTCCGTTAACAATATAGTGTGACTGGTTGCAACGTTTCAGGCTGGCTTTGGATGATCTTGCCATGGAATACACCTCATACTCCTAAAAACTCACTTGTCTTGCTTCCCACTGCTAACTGTTCGATCAGAAGTACACCACGTGCTCTGAAATCAAAGTTAGAACGCACTAAAGTTATACGTAAATAACCCTCTCTAAAAATCCCTACAACACTGGAAGCAGCAAGAAGCTGCCTAGCCTTTGCAATCCAAATTTCATGCTTCCACCCCCTGTCTGTGTATTGTCTGACTGGGGTACCAATCATGTGTTGTCCACTGCAGTCAATGCCCCACTCTGGCAGGGACAATGACACCTTCTTTGTCCATAAAGCACCATTCACCACGATAGAAATATTAAATAATATTAGTAACACACCAGGGGGTATATTATGTTGTAGGCTGTGCTGGTGACATTTCTAGGCAGTGCTACACCAAGGCATTAGATCTTCTGACATCTGAATGACTGTCTTGTGCTTCAGCCTGTTTCTGTGAAGGGGATGGCAGGGACCAGCCTTACGTCCAATAGCCACGTGCCTCAATCTCCTTCCAAAAGGAATGACAATGACTAGATACAAGTCATTCTGTTGGTCATGAAATTCTTATTTCAATGCAATTTTACAGACCCTGATTCACTGTCCCTTAACTGCAGCTTGTTATTTCTGGCATTAGAGGGTAAAAAAATAGCTTCTGGGCATGTGACACTATCACAGGCCTTTAATGTCAGAAATAATGATCATGTTAAATTGGAGCTCATTACGACGAAATGAAACCTCATTGAGCCCTCTTTTTGGGGGGTTGTTTAATGAATCTGTTTTTCCTTCTAAGTGCCTCTGAATTGGTGCACTGGGGGAGAAGCTGGGGGTTTTGGTGGTAAATTTAAATTATAAGAAACCTTTAAAATGTAAGAAAAAAGCTTGATTTTTCCACTGTTCTCACCAAATATTCTCTTCCTTTGTTACATTTTCAGTTATAGAAATTTCTTGAGGCTCTTAAAGTCACTAATAATAGTCGTATCTAAGACAGCTACAAAACACATTTCGGACTTTATTTCAAGCCCTGCTTTTCCCATAATGAACATGGGATCCCATTTTCTGATTTTTTTTCTAATCAAATTCAAAAGTCTGAAGCCATGAAAGTGCCCATGCATCCAGGTCCAGTCTTTACCACCCAATTCCAGATTCCAGAGCTTGCGTATACCAGGCCATCTGGCCCCATTGTGTGCCAACCCATGCTAGGAGTACTGTGTACATAGCCATGCCTCTGCCATTGTGTGCAGAGCCAGCCAGCACTAGTTGCTGCCTTCTAATATGGCCATCAAAATATTGATAGTATTATTAGAAAAATAATGTTTTATGCTACTCTGGCATAGCCACCTTACACTGTCCGTCAAATAGCCATGCCACGGTCCCTCAAATCAGCTTTATTTCCTGCCAGTGCCCCATTCACTACTCTGCTCCAGTTCTTTCACTGGTTTTTCATCGACTTTCTCATCGAATTTGAACTTCTTATCCCACCTTCAAAATCCTACACAGCTCTGCCTCTATCCCATCTCCCACACTTCCCCTGTGATTCCTCAGCCCCACTTTCCTCTGTGCTCCCACTGGCTGCTACTCCTATAGATACCTTCTCAATTTTTCCCATGCTACCTCCTTGATCTTCATTAGGGTCCTGGATCCTGTGTGCCACACAATATC
This sequence comes from Emydura macquarii macquarii, assembly GCF_026122565.2. Taxonomy (NCBI): domain Eukaryota; kingdom Metazoa; phylum Chordata; order Testudines; family Chelidae; genus Emydura; species Emydura macquarii. Next base: position 649,339 of record NW_027130976.1, read on the forward strand.
CTTTCCAGCTGTCAGACCTCTCCTTAAAACCTGTTGCTTTGACTTTTTTCCTACCCTGACTCCCATTTTGCCCTAAATTTATACAAAACATTTTTAAAACTGGAAGTAACACAATGCACAGGAAAAACAAAGTAACCTCTTGATCTTCTTGCTTCATGTCATCTATCTTGGTGTCGCAAGATTGTAAGCTCCTCAGAATGGGAACTATAAAGCACCATACTCACTTATTGTGCTATATAAATAATAATTTTTGTGGCAGAGTGGGATATGGATGTGTCAAATTGTGAATTCCATTTTGCAGAAAAACATCAGAATGGCCACACTAGGACAGACCAATGGTCCATCTATTCCAGTATCCTGTCTTCCTACAGTGGCCAATGCCAGAAGCGTCAGAGGGAGTGAACAGAACAGGGCAATTTTTGAGTGATCAATCCCCCGTGATCCTGTCCCAGATTCTGGCAATCAGAGGTTTAGGGATACAAAGAGCATGGGGTTGCATCGTTTTGGCTAATGAACACTGATGGACCTATCCTCCATGAATTTAGCAAATTGTTTTTTGAACCCATTTATACATTTGACCTTTACAATATCCCCTGGCAACAAGTTCCACACGTTGACTGTGCGTTGTGTGAAGAAGTACTTCCTTATGTCTGTTTTAAACCTGCTGCCTATTCATTTTGTTGGGTGATCCCTAGTTCTTGTTTTATGTGAAGGGGTAAATAATACTTCTTTAGTCACTCTGTCCACATCATTCATGATTTTATAGCTCTCTGTCACATCTCCCCTGATTGTCTCTTTTTTAAACTGAACAATCACAGTTTTTTAATCTCTTCTCATATGGAAGGTGTTACATGCCCTTAGTCATTTTTATTGCCTTTCTCTGTGTCTTTTCCCATTCAAATAGCATAGTAACCTCCATTTTGTGTTATGTGTAGAACATACATTCAAGAACACATGGCTAAGGTTATTATGCTCAATTCTGGACAGTTACACTGCCCAGGTATGGTATTTGACATTTTGTTGAAGGATGATGGGTAGAGATGACCTCACACTGCAATTCAGGACCATCAACTTACATTGTCTTTTAAGTGCTGGTCCAACCCCATGGAACAATGGATTTCCTCTACAGGGGTACCTGCGTGGTTGTGGATCTGCTGCATCCCAGCCTGGCCACATAGTAAAAGTGGGAGAGACTGTACGTAAGAGACAGTGCTACTCTGAGAAAGGGGTGCCATTCTTTGCCAATTGCAAGAACTGCCTACTCCTAAATTCTGACTCATAGAAGAGGTGAGATCAGATGGGGCAGGACACGTCTCATGACTTTTGTTATTTTGCAAAGGTATGTAACTCACCTCGTCCTTTTTAAGAATAAAGTGACTGTGGTTAAGAAATTCCTTTGCTAAACCTGTGTTCGTTGCTTTCCTTCCATGTTGTCTCCAAAGAGGAGAAACTAGAAGCCAGAGTGCTCACAGTTAGGAGGAACTCTGCAGGAGTGTGTGTAAGCAAGTAGGGGGCTCAGGAAGTCTGAGGTACTGTTTATAGGAACTAGGGAAGTTGGCCTGTAGAGTCCAACATCCCAAGGAAGTGTTCAGACAAAAGGGCTGAGCCTGGGGGTGTGTCCCAGAGATCCAGAACTAGAACCATGACTAGACTCTACCTGGACCCAGCTGACTTAATCCACTTGCAACAAACTGGTGTATGTACAGAGGACATTTGGGCCAGGTTGTAACAATGTTCATATTGCAAATGCAATCATGTTCACTACAACTAAAATCAACCATTTCCTAGAAGAATATCTAGGACACTCACATTGAGGTTCACTTCTTTCTCCCCCCTCAATCCAAATTACCCCTTTTTCCATCTCTCTGGTGTATTGGTCAGGAAATCATGAGGAACATATAAGCATTGTTCCCGCTGCTTTGGCCTGTATTAGTAAACATTTTCAGACAGCCAAGTGGCATACCTAGCGCCATTTACTGTGCTCCTCTTTAAAGCCTATGTTGGAGCCATTTTGTCACATCTGAGCAGAAAGAAAGCAGTGCCTTCCTGAATGTCTCTGAAGTGTAGTGTGTAGTACTGATTTTTTCCAATCATCTCTAAATAGAGGTTTCTCTGTCCCTCCTACCAGCTCAGCACCCAAGCAAGCAATAAGCGTGCTCTGCATTTGAAATCTGACATCTCTCTTTAGCTTGGCAAAGTGCTTAAAAAGTTGGTGTCTCTTTAGCTAGGCTCACTCTCCTTCTGCAGAGAGATGACCTTTTACACAGGAGATAGGGCTGTCATATAAGAGATTTCTGATGTGTAAAATGGTTTTTCTGCTGCATTCTTAAGACAGTATTATACCCAACAAAAACACTCATATACAGTATATATTGTGTATCAGTGTGCATGTGTAGATATGTATCTTTATATATATAGACACACATGCACATATATATACTCACACAGAGAGTGAGAGGATGCTAGTTCTCTACACTAATATTTAAGTGTAATTTTTTGCAGTCATGTTCTTTTTGGTCATTTTTTTTTCTCCTGATTCTGCTACTCTCTCACTAATAAAACATTATTTGGCCTCCATTTTTTAAATTTTTAAACCACCTTTCTTCAGTTCTGTGGGAGACTGAAACCAGAAAAACACCAAGTAAGATGTATAACTGACAAGTTCCAGACGTGTTTCCAAGACACTATCGTAGCTACCATATAATGTGTGTTAACATATTTTAAGATTAAAAGCTAAATATTTGCTACAGTTTAAGTACTGTACTGCATACGTAAAAGTGTTGTTAGTATGCCAGAAAAACAGATTTCTGCAATTACATCTAACCAGGCGTCTGGTATAATGGAAATATTTGGCGAACTGCTGACTTGCTGTAGTTCCTGTCAGTTAACCAATAATCCCTGTAAGGCTGGGTGTTAGAGTAGTTAGACGTCTCCTGACTAACTGGTCCTTAATAGTGCTGCTGACAGAATTGATTTTGAGGGTATTACTGTTTTATTTGGTGGGGCAGGAAGGGATGATTTACATAAACACACACTGAGCAGTGTTGTTTTTAGAAAATAAAAAATAAGCCTTGTCGTTTCTGGATTAGTGCCCAGGTGGTGGGGTTCTGGGAAGGCAGGAGAGGAGTCTTTCTGGCACGTTTGTGGTAGTGATGTGATATTCTGAGGAACTCCATTTCCAGCTCTGAAACTTTTCCATGGGTCCCAGCACCATGAATTCATCTTACCTTGGGCTGACAGCATGACTAGTGTTTAAAAGGTGACTGTATAAAATAAACTGGGTTCCCACCAGCAGACTTTGCAAGACTTCCTAAATCCTGTACCCAGATGGAGCCTTAGCATGGCCTAGCCTGGCTAAAATATCTAAACACCTCGCTTGGCCTTTTCAAAGGTGCCGAAGGGATTAAGTTACTCAAATCCCACTGACATTCAGTGGAAGCAGGGCACCTAATTCCCTTAAGTTCCTCTGAAAACTCCAGCCATATGAAGGAGGCAGAGTTTGTCCCTCCCTCTCATCATAGTGCAGTTTCTTACCAGGTTTAGAATGATGGTGTATCAGCGTTGAGAATCAAGAAACAATTCTATATACCAGACATCTATCCACCAGACATCTGGTTCAGAGACTGATTTATGTGATGGGTTACATACCACAGTTAGTAGTTCTGCAATTTCATATTTGAGTGTCTAAAGAACACTTGGGTGAATACCATCTGGTCCTGTTGACTTATTATTGTTTAATTTATCAGTTAGTTCCAAAACCTCCCCTATTGACACCACAATCTTGAACAGTTCCTCAGATTTGTCATTTAGGAAGAATGACTCAAGTATGGGGATCTCCCTCAGATCCTCTGGAGTGAAGACCATGCAAAGAATTAATTTAGTTTTTCTGCAATGGCCTTATCTTCCTTGAGTGCTCCTTTAGCATCTCGATCATCCAAAGGCCCCACTGATTGTCTGGCAGGCTTTCTGCTTCTGATGTACTTTTAAAAAATGCTGTTAGCTTTTGTATTCTTAGCTTGTTGCTCTTCAAATTCTTTGTTGGCCTCCCTAATTATACTTTTACACTTGCCAGAGTTTATGTTCCTTTCTATTTTCCTCAGTAGGATTTGACTTCCGCATTTATAAGATGTCTTTTTGTCTCTATTTACCTCTTTATTCTGTTGTTTAGCCATGATAAATTTTTTTTTTTGGTATGCTTACTTTTTGGGAGGGTGGGGTATACATATAGTTTGAGCTTCTATTATGGTATTTTTAAAAGTTTCCATGCAGCTTGCAGGCATTTCACTCTTGTGACTGTTCCTTTTTATTTCTGTTTCACTTGCCTACTCATTTTTGTATAGTTCCCCTTTTTTAAATTAAATGCTTCTGTGTTGGGTTTCTTGGGTTGTTTTCCTCTCTACATTATGGTTACCAAGTGGGTTAGCTATAGTCACCTCTTGGACCAGATCCTGTGTACCACCTAGGACTAAATCAAGAATTCTTCTCCCCTTGTGGCTTCAGGAGTAACTGCTCCAAAAAGCAGTCATTAATGGTGTCTAGAAATTTTATCTCTGCATTCCGTCCTGAGGTGACATGTTCCCAGTCAATATGGGAATAGTTGAAATCCCCCATTATGATTGGGATGTCCGGTTTTGTAGCCTCTCTAATCTCGCTGAGCATTTAACAATCACTGTCACCATGCTAGTCAGATGGTCAGTAGTATATTCCTACTGCTATACTCTTATTATTCTAGCATGGAATTATCCATAGAGATCCTATGGTACTGTTTGATTTATTTAAAACCTTCACTCTATTTGACTCTATGGTTTCTTTCACATATCGTATCAGTGCAACCTACTCTGTCACTCCGACATATTTTGTACAGTGGTATTATTGTGTCCCATTGATTATCATTGTTCTACCAAGTTTCCGTGATGCCTATTGTATCAATCTCCTCATTTAATACCATGCATCTTGGTATTTAGACTGCCAACATTTGTGTACAAGCACTTATAAAATTGGTCAATATTTAGTTGCTGCCTTCATGTGATGTAATTGAACAGGACTCTTGTTTGACTGTTTCTCTTCAGTTTCTACCTGTATTTTACCAACTTCTATCCTCTCCTCTTTACTAGGATGTAGAGTATCCGCTTTAATAAATCCATCCCCGAAGGGATGTGTCTGTCGGAACCGTGTGCTCCTCTGCACCTATCAGCTTTTCCCCAGCCCTTATTTTAAAAACCCCTTTACAACCTTTTTAGTTTTACGTGCCAGCACGCTGGTTCCAGGTTGGTTTCAGTGGAGCCCATCCTTCCTGTCTAGGCTTCACTTCTCCTAAAGGGTCCCTGGTTTCTCATAAACCTAAATCCTCCTCCCAACACCATCATCTCATCCATGCATTGAGCCCCTGCAAATTCTGTCTTTCTGCCTGGCTTTTTTGTGTGTGTGTTGGGCGGGGATAGGTGGGGGCGTGTTATTGGCCTAAGTTTAGAGAATGTGTATTAGGTGTATCTGGCTCTCATGCACCCTCTCAAAACTCTTTTGCAAAACTCCCCTGTTCACTAGCTCCTCAGATCACTTTACACACTGGCTTTTTAAACTCCTTATCTCCCTGAGTTAGCCCGCTCCCGCCCCCGCTCCTAAAGGGATTAGGGATCCAAGCATGGGAGGCTAGAGCCTCATTAGGAAGTTCTCAGCCTTGCCCTGCAGGCTGCTAGCACAGCACACGGTACCGCAAACAAACCACACTATAAACTTCAGTCAAGCCGGCACACAGTTAGCAGTGAGCTCACAACACCAAACAAACAGACCACAGGGTTATGTACTCAGCCTCTCCTCCTTCACCTGGAAAACTCCCTCTCAAAACTCCTGTTTGCTGTTCCTGTTAGCTGTTTCCAGGAGTCTCCCTTGGGAGCCATAGAGCCAAGAGATGCCCAACAGAGCAAATGTTGGGAACTTCCTGCTTTTATGCTTTTATTCCATTGTCATATGATTGACTGGGCAGGGGGGGAGGGTCGCCTTGCCCCCAGCAGCTTTTTAACCCCTTCATCACCAGTACTGGATATATTTTTGCACAAAAGTGAGTTGCTGGGAAACTCTGACCTTGACATATCATTTGAAAAGAATATGAGTCCTACAGGAAGACAAAGCGGAGTCATCAGGACTATGCAGTTACTTTCAGGTATTTTTTCTCTCAATAACTAAATATGGAAAATTTACAGTCATGGAAACAATGCAAATTATTTTTAGGGCAGCATCAGTCACACAGAGAGACACTTCTTCATCTAATTATAACTACAATTTAAGTAAGTAGGTTGAAATAATTTAATTTAATGGAAGCAGGTTAAAAATACGCAATAACATGCAAGTTGCATCTGTATGTGTGGAAGGGCAGGAGGAAGCAGATACAAAGTTTCAGCAAGACTGGCTAAACACAAAGGAAACGGGGGTGAGGGATTTGGATTTGGTTTAGAGTGAGATTACAGTGTTAGGAGACGGGCTGGAGTAAAGAGAGAGGTCCTGAGATGGGGCATGAACAGAATCAGGGAATCAGGTATGCACTGTGACTATACCTTACATGACAGAGACAGGGAGGCAGTCCCATTTGGGGGCAATGTGTCCACTGTGGACAGACAGGGAGAGGAGACAGGAGTCTGTTAACAAACACAGGCAAAACGTTGGAAAACAGAAAGATTTAAGGAAGCATAGATGAGAAATTATGGGGCAAATCTCTAAGGCTCCTGGATGCTGGGGTGGGGAAGATTCCACCCCAAACTCTGCTGAGGTCAGTGGGGATTTCTGAGGATGAGGCCATAGGGCCCATTGCCAGACCAAGGGAGGAGACTAGCTGCTGCTGTCTGGAGAGTGGAGGTTTCAGAGTGAAGAGTTAGAGTAATCAGAGCTGGAGTCAGGAGCCCTGGACAGCAGGGGAGCCAACATTTCAGCAAAGCAGCACCTGGGAGAACACGAGGAAGGAGCTGCTCAGAGATGATGTTAAAACAGATTTACAGACCGTGAAGATATGGGAAGCAAAAGAGAGTCTGGAGTCGAGTCAAATATCTATTGTCTTGAGAATAGAGGGGTAAGTAAGGTGTGGAGGCAGGGGAAGGGGTGCTTTGGAGTGAGGGCATGGATGGACTGGCCATCTGGCAATTGCCAGAGAGGCCGGTGCACTCAAGGGCTGGTGGTCCGGTCAGCCCATCACGGATGCCTTTCATCAGGCCCTTCAACTGGGCCAGCTCCTCCGTCCCAGCCCCACCCCTACCCCCCGCCCCTCTCCTACCACGTGGGCCCAGCGGCGCTCTGGCCGGTGTGCTTTAAATTCCAGGGCCGATTTTTAGTCCCAGTCCGTCACTGAGTGAGGTGTTAGGGGTATGGTACACATGAGGAGCTACAACAATAATCTGTACTGTCAGTGTCTCGTGTTAAGTCGTTCCACTAAGTTAGTCGCTCTCCTGAGTCCAGATTGCATGGCAGAAGTGCGGCGGGAGATTCTTCTTACCTTCTGATGAGTCCCTGTGCTCACTGATCACCTGTTGCAACAGCGAGGCGGATTAGTGTGGGTTATTGGAGCCATTCACACTCTGGCCCATGTTACAGATACTGAAAAATTCCCTGTTCTGTTTCCTGGAGCCACCTTGCCAGCAGCACGGATCCTGCAGTCTATTTGATCAGTGTTACAGGATGCCAATACTCATTAAATCCCATTTCCATAATTTACCCAGAGGAAGATATCGTACTGGCTGGAATACCCTGCGTTACCACTATGGTGAGTTTTTGATGTAGTATCTGTGAAATGGGAGTGTAAAAGAGCTAAGCGCATGGTCTATGGAAACGGTCATAAAGTCTGCTCCATTGAAATGCCTTGCTCTACTGCCTCTCTGATTGGTTTGTATGTCTCTGGTCTCCTAATATAGGATCCTGGCCTCCCAAAGCAGCTTTTCTGTTGGTCTGTCTGTGTGGCTCATTATTTCTTTCTCGTATCCTGTTGTGTTGCTTGGTGAGGAAGAATGAATGCAGTATTTATCAGTATGGAGCAAATGGTACCATTAACGCTTAATGTGTATGTGGGGAGAGGTCAAAGATCACCACTCATTACAATTTGGAAAAAATAGGAAATTGAACAAGCCATTTCATGTTTGATGGCTGTGCAGATGTTTTTTAGATAATCATATGGGACACTGTGGAATTAGATTAATAAAAATGCAGAGACATGTTCATTCTGAGCATTGTTTCTCCATGTTTGCAAAGGTACCGTCAAGGTGTGCACACATAAGTTTGTAGGTGAGGGCAGCACTGTGGTGATTTGTAACTGGGTGGCTGTGTTTGTGTGTGGCTTGGGGCGGATGTACTTGTCTGCCACTACTGTACCTGCGTTCTCTGTGTATGCATTGTAGGCTATACACACACATACTATGCACCAGCTCTAGTTCTCACAGAGAGAGTAAATGTGTGTGAAGACTCTCAGCCAGATCAGACCTTAAATTCACAGCCCCTTGTGGGGAATGTGAAGTTGCACTTCCTCATGGGGAGCTCTGGGAGGCGTTGTGTGTCTATCTCATCCATCCCATGATTGTTAACATGGCAGATGAACAAGCTCCCAGGTGCACAAAGGGAGCTACACCAGCCCTTAAGAGCTTACAATATGTTCACTCCTTCGCAGCATTCCAGCTCTGCTGGTGTGTACCAAAGGGTAGATGGGGTGTCTAGGAATGTGCAGGGTCTGTAAATGGGTCTGGCCACTGCATAGAAGAGGAAGGCAGGGAAGGCTTATGCCAACATCCTTTCAAGGACCACCTACTATCTGCCTCATGGATATTCTCTGTGAGGGGGGATGGGAAAAGGCTGTCCAGTCAGAATCAGAGAAAATTAGGGTTTGAAGGGACCTCAGGAGATCATCTAGTCCAATCCCCTGCTCAATGCAGGACCAACCCCAACTAAATCATCCCAGCCAAGGCTTTGTCAAGCTGGGCCTTAAAAGCCTCTAAGGATGGAGATTCCACTACCTCCCTAGGTAACCCATTCCAGTGCTTCACCACCCTCCTAGGGAAAAAGTTTTTCCTAATATCCAACCTAGACCTCCCCTCCTGCAACTTGAGACCGTTGCTCCTTGTTCTGTCATCTGCCACCAGTGAGAACAGCCTAGCCCCATCCTCCCTGGAACCCCCTTTCAGGTAGTTAAAGGCTGCTATCAAATCCCCCCTCATTCTTCTGTTCTGCAGACTAAACAAGCCTAGTTCCCGCAGCCTCTCCTCGTAAGTCTTGTGCTCCAGCCCCCTAATTATTTTCATTGCCTTCTGCTGGACTCTCTCCAAATTGTCCACATTCTTCCTGTAGTGGGGGGCACAACATTGGACACAATACTCCAAATGTGGCCTCACCCATGCTGAATAGAGGGGAATAATCACTTCCCTTGGTCTGCTGGCAATGCTCCTACTAATGCAGCCCAATATGCCATTAGCCTTCTTGGCAACAAGGGCACACGGTTGACTCATATCCAGCTTCTGACCCCCTGCAGCCTCTGGGTCCTTTTCTGCAGAACTGCTGCCTAGCCAGTCGGTCCCCAGTCTGTAGCAGTTCATGGGATTCTTCTGTCCTAAGTGCACTTGTCCTTGTTGAACCTCATCAGATTTCTTTTGGCCTAAACCTCCAATTTGTCTAAGTCTCTCTATATCCTATCCCTACACTCCAGTGTATCTACCACTCCCCCCAGCTTATTGTCATCTGCTAATTTGCTGAGCGTGCAGTCCACTCATCCTCCAGATCATTAATGAAGATGTTGAACAAAACTGGCCCCAGGACTGACCCCTGGGGCACTCCGCTTGGTGCCAACTAGACATCGAGCTGTTGATTTTTACCTGCAGAGCCCAATGATCTAGTCAGCTTTCTATCCATCTTTTAGTCCATTCATCCAACCCATACTTCTTTAACTTGCTGTTAAGAATACTGTGGGAGACTTTATCAAAAGCTTTGCTAAAGTCAAGGTATATCACATCCACTGCTTTCCCCACACCCACGGAGCCAGTCACCTCTTCATAGAAGGCAATCGGGTTGGTCAGGCATGACTTGCCCTTGGGGAATCCATGCTGACTGTTCCTGTTCACTTTCCTCTCTTCCAAGTGCCTCAAAATGGATTCCTGAGGACCTGCTCCATGATTTTTTCAGGGACTGAGGTGAGACTGACCGGTCTGTAGTTCCACAGATTCTCCTCCTTCTCTTTTTTGAAGATGGGCACTATTTTTGCCTTTTTCCAGTCATCCAGGACTTTCCCCAATCGCCACGAGTTTTCAAAGATAATGGCCAATGGTTCTGCAATCACATCAGCCAACTCCCTCAGCACCCTCGGGTGCATTGCATCTGACCCCATGGACTTGTGCATGTTCTGAACCTGTTCATGTCCTGAACAGTCCTGACCCTGTTCTTTCAGCACTGAGGGCTGCTCACCTCCTCCCCATTCTGTGCTGCCCAGTGCAGTAGTCTAGGAGCTGACCTTGTCTGTGAAGACAGACGCAAAAAAAGCATTGAGTGCCTCAGCTTTCTCCACATCATCTGTCACTAGGTTGCCTCCCTCATTCAGTAAGGGGCCCACACTTTCCCTGACCACCTTCTTATTGCTAACATACTTGTAGAAACCCTTTTTGTTACCCTTCACGTCCCTTGTCAGCAGCAACTCCAATTATGATTTGGCTTCCTGATTTCACTCCTGCCTTTCACTCGTCCCTAGTCATCTGACCAAGCTTTTACTTCTTGTAAACTTCCTTTTTGTGTTTAAGCTCACTGAAGCTTTCTTTGTTGAGCAAAGCTGGTCGCCTGCCATATTTGCTATTCTTTCTGCACATTGGGATGGTCTGTTCCTGTGCCCTCAATAAGATTTCTTTAAAATACAGTCAGCTCTCCTGGACTTCTTTCATATTAGACTCCAGGGGATCCTGCCCATCATCTCCCTGAGGGAGTCTCAATCTTGGTCTACATTGCCAGCGACAGTCAACAGGAGATATGCAAGCTATGTAAAGTAGCTTGCGTATCTCCTGTCAACTTACTTACATTGCCATACTGTGGCATCTTCTCTGCACTACATCGATGAGAGATGCCCTCCGGTTGACGCAGCCTTACTCCTTTCTCCACGACCCACTCAGTTGATCCTGCTGCATCAATCCCCAGGAGCCGGCCATGTCGACATACGCAAAGTCTGCTTTTCTGAAGTCCAGGGTCTGTATTCTGCTGTTCTCCTTTCTTCCTTTTGTCAGGATCCTGAACTCCTCTCTACTCCTGAACTCAGTTCTGGCAAGAGGAGTGTCTTTCCTGCAGAAACACAAGCTAATTCCCCTAGCAGATCATTAATACTCTTAGTTCGCTGAGTGTGGGAGTGGAGGAGGATTTTCTCTTTTGGGTCCCTATTCTGTGTGCGTTTGATGGTGTGTGTGTGGTGTGCAGGACTGTATGAGGAAAAGGGTGATCTCTGCTGACTGCCTTACTCTTTAAGTATATGTGTATGATGGAGGATGTGTATGTGTCTGGAAATTAGTGTATTTTAAGGTTGAGAGAACATTGATCTCCACATACAGTTGTTTCAGGAGCTGCAAATTTGGTAAGTTAGCGTATTAAAGATTCTGCCTTGATGTGTATTGATTATGGGGCAGGTCTTGTTAGACAGGGTTTGTTAATGATCAAACAAATATTGGTAAAAACTAGATAAAGGGAAATCTACCAAATTCTACAAATAAAATCAGAGCACTGCATTATTTAAGGGCCACAGGTCAAGCTCTGAGTCCCCATCCCCGTTCCTCCCTCCCCCAACTGCAGCCATAGGATGGTCAGTAGCTATCAGTGCTTGGGATGGGAATACCAGCTCTTCTTCCCCCCTCCAGGAAAGCTAGTGTGAGGCATATTGCTCCAGCTATGATGGCATTTTTTTAATATGGACACATCTGGCCACTAGGAAATTCACTACTCTCAAACCCCCAACTCATTGCACATGAGCCACCAAACTGTCTTCAGATGAAAAATGAATTTTGATCGCTATTAACACAGACTGGATTTGAACATGGGACTCAGAGGGAAAGTCTCTTTGTTCTCTCACTGTCTCCTAATCCATTCATTCCTCTTCCTCCAGCTTTTGTTATCTTTCCAAATTGTTAGCAGAAAAGATAGATGTATGCTAAATACTTTCACAGATTCCAAACTAAAACAGCTGTCAGAGCTGCAGTCCCACTTAGTTGGTCTTCATGAAATGCACCCAGCATTTCTGAGAGACAGGGTAAAGGGTAAAGGCAAACTGCACCCATTTAGCAGAGGACAGTGTGTGACAGCTGACATAGTGACACTGGGTCCCTGCACAACCCATGTCACTCTTCAGCAGGAGGCCCTGAACTGCCCATTTTAATTTAAATGTTATTTTAAAATAAAATTGCCACTTCAGAATGATGATAGCTTCTTACTGTATAAGTTTATGAACGGCGCTGAGTAAAGTGGGTGCAGTTTTCTTTACTGTTGTTGCTCTTACTTATTATTATGTAGCATCATGTGTGTCCACAGTGCTGCCCAATAGGTGGTCTCTGGAACTGCATGCTACACAAACAAGCCTTTTGTTTGGGAACTAGTTTTTTTTTTTTTTTTTAATCTTGCATTCTAACAAGGTAATGTGGAGCAAGGAGATTTCAGTTCCACATATTGATTGTTTATTTGCATAGTGTTTTCTGGCAATCAGATATTACGGTGGTGGACACAACATGGCCAAACATCCTGCTATGCAAAATAAGTCAGATCTATGTAAGCAGGGTCCGACTGAGCTTTCCCCTCAACATCTAATGATGAACTGGGGGAAAAGACTTCAGGAGCAGACAGTATTTGCATAGACACATTTAGTCTGCCTAAGTGTTCAGCAGACAGAGCTGCTTGGCCAAAGTGATCAATTCTGGCTGGTTTTGGGTTAAAGTTCACTTTACAGAACTATAAACCCAAAACCTTACAGTTTCACGAGACCTTGCTCCACATCCTGTGAAGCTGCAAGCTCCACTCCAGAGCCTGGCAGCTATGCCACAACGCCGGTAAAAGCCATCCCACCAACCACGGGGAAGGTGGTGGTGAACTCCGCCGTCCCAGGAACGGACAGTCGGCTGTGACCGGACGGTGTCATCACTGACAAGGAACAGGAGAGGATCCTTATGATGGATGTCACGGTCTCCTTCAAGAACAGGACCTCGGCCTTCTGCAACACCCGAGCTCGAAAGGAGAAGTACACCCCTCTGGCCGAACCCTTGAGAGCAAAGGACTAAGAGGTCTAAATGCACACATTGACTATGGGAGTCCTGGGTGCATGGAACCCCAACAATGAGCAGGTGCTGCGGGTGTGCACAATCAGTCAGCAGTATGCTCGGCTGATGCAGCATCTCATGGTGTCGGACACCATCGGGTGGTCCAGGGACATCTACTCAGAACACATCACCGGACATCGGCAATACCGAGAGGAATGAGCCGGAGCGCAACCAAGAGGCAATGCAGAAAGACCTTTGATTTGTGGATCGTATTCACTAAAGAACTATCCATCCTAAACTTCTCATTCACTGAGGGACAGCCCATGCTCATCATTATACTCGCTTTTGACAAACTGGTCTCCAATAGTTCTTTTTGTATGAGTGATGTACCCAAAGGTTTGGATGCTAATAGCACAATTGTCCTGCTAAACCCATTACCAGTCTCATGCATTGTTCCCAGATGCAGAAACTCTCTTCTTAAAAAACACTATATTTGATCATTTTTTAACATTAGCTTTAATACAAAATTTTGAATGCAGGGGTAATGAAACGTTGTTATCCTTAGTGTGGGAGTAAAGGGGAATGGAACGGTACTTAACAAGCCCTGAATAAGGGGATCACCCCAAACTGAACCTCACTTGCTGAGCAGGGGGGGTATGGATGCCAAATCCCAGTGAAAGTCAGAGGAGGTGTGGACAGGTGTTCCTAGGTGGTGGTGTGGACTATGTTTAAAGGGGTGGGAGGTGAACCCACATGGGCACCTCTCTGAGCTCTGGGTCTTTGCTGACAAAGGACAACCAGCTGTGCGCGAAGTGCAGCACAGGGAAAGGGGAGTGGTATGTTAAAGGGACACTCACTTGTCAGACTGTCACACCGCAAGATGGGAAACAAAGGCAAAGGACACTGCCCAGTTGTGGTGTTTTCCCAAATTAATGCTGGGTCCCCGTTATCCACAGACTCAGTGCTTGCAACTGGGAAAGGATTGCCTCCCAGAGGCAAGCAGCAGTGGTGGTTAATTTCCCATATTACTGGGTGAGGGCTCAAGCCGGTTCTGTTTTGTGTTGTTAAGAGGAACCCCTAGATATTGGACCCAGTCCTTATTGCCACCCCCACCATTTGGCAGAAGGGTTACATCTGTAAGTGGCTCTTCAGCTAAAACTCGGCAGCTCTCCAATCCTAACCATAGACTTGCTCCCCTTTACTTTCCGGCCTCCTCCCAGGAATGGGACACAAGGTGTCAGACAGAAATGAGGAGCCCAGCATTTCTAGCAGAGCTTGCAAATGCAGTTGGCATGTTTACAAATTCTGTTTATCTTGGAATGCCATCAGACTGGGGAGGAGAATGTCGTTTTACATTCTTAAGAGGCTATCTACGCTTGCATTGGGTTTGATTCTTTTTGGTACCCTGAGGGTTGGTGTGTCTCAGGATGTCCTGGTAATGGAGTAAAGAGGTCAGAAGAACAGCAGTGAGAGACTCTATCTAATTCACACCTTGGCACCAGCATGCTGGGGCTGACACGTCCAATTTACTGTGGCACTGTTTGACAGGTGTCGAGACTCAACAGTCACACAGAAATACACACGACTGCTGAATCAGAGAGAGAAGATGATTGAACATCCTGCAAATGAGACACCCGGGAAAAAAAAGCCACACACACAAAGCAATTCAATAGAAAATCTAAGCTAATTAACGCCCGCTGTTGCCTGATGCATGCCATGGCCCCTCAAGGACTCCTTGCCATGCGGGAGTTGAAAACATGTCAGGAGGCTACTCTGTTCCTTTTGCATGAGGAATTTTATGACATTTTAGTGCAACAAAGTTCTGAGAACTTTCACAGCAACTTGTAAAATTTACTGAGTAGCAGTTTTTTTCAGGCTCTATTCCTCACTGTCCAAGGTTTCCCTTGTACCCAATCGCATCTTCTTTGGTTTGGCATGAGATACCATCACTTTGAAGCTCCCTCTAGACCATCTCTGACGGGTGTTTGTCTAACCTGTTCTTAAAAACCCCCAATGACAGTAATTTGTTCCAGTGTTTAGCTACCCTTACAGTTAGGAAGTTTTTCCTAATGTCGTACCTAAAACACTCTTGCTGTGGTTTAAGCCCATTGCTTCTTCTCCTGGGCTCAGTGGTTAAAAAGAGCAAGTTTATCACCCTCCTCTTTATAACAACCTTTTATGTACTTGAACACTGTTCTATTCCCCCTTCCCCCGTCATTCTTCTCTTGTCCAGACTAAACAAACACCGGTTTTTCAATCTTGTCTCACAGGTCATGTTTTCTAGACCTTTAATAATTTTTGCTCCTCTTCTCTGGACTTTCTCCAATTTGTCCACATCTTTCCTGAAATGTGGTGCCCAGAACTGGATGCAATACTCCAGTTGAGGCCTTATCAGCGCTGAGTAGAGCTGAAGAATTACTTCTCATGTCTTGCTTACAACAATCCTGCTAATACATCTCAGAATGATGTTTGCTTTTTTTGCTACAGTGTTACATTCTTGATTCATATTTAGTTTGTGATCCACTGTGACCCCTAGATCATTTTCTGCAGTCCTGCTTCCTAGGCAGGCATTTTCCATTTTGTATTTGTGCTGTTGATTATTCCTTCCTGACTCTGGTACTTTGCATTTGTCCTTATTGAATTTCACCCTATATATTTCAGACCATTCCTCCAGTTTGTCAAGATCATTCTGATAATTAAGCTGGAGAAATGTGGGCTCAACAGAACTATCATTAAGTGGATACATAATTGGTTAAACAACCACAAACCAAGAATAACTATTAATGGAATGATGTCGGATTGGAGGCAAATCTCATGTGGTTCCACAGGGATCTGTTCTGGCTCTGGTGTTGTTTAACATCTTTATTAATGACCTGGATGGTGGCATAGAGAGCATACTGATCAAATTTGCAGATGACACAAATGTAGGGGGGTTTGCTAACACTTTGGAGGATAGAGCTAAAATTGAGAGGGATCTTGATCAATTGGAGAACTGGGCTATAGACAACAAAATGAAATTCAACAAAGACAAATGTTAGGTGCTACACTTAGGGAAGAAAAAACAAATGTACAAATAAAGAATGGGGGATAACTGGCTTGGCAGCAGCATTGCTGAGAAGGATCTGGGAGTTGTGGTAGATCACAACCTCACTATGAGTCAGCAATGCGATGCCGTTGCAAAAAAAAAAAAAAAGCAAAAGCAATTTTAGGTTGCATTAACAGAGGCATAGCACACATGTCACAGGAGGTGATAGTGCTGCTCTACTCGGCGGTGGTTAGGCCTCAGCTGGAGTACTGTGACCTATTTTGGTCACCAATGTATAGAAAGGATGTAGAGAAACTGGAAAAGTTCCAGAGGTGACCAACAAAGATGATCAAAGGGATGGAACACAAGCCATATGAGCAAAGGCTGAAGGAACTGGGTATGTTTAGTTTGGAAAAGAGGAGATTAAGGGGAGACATGATAGCGGTCTTCAAATTGTGCCATAGACTGCCATAAAAAAGATGGAGAAAAGTTGTTCTCTTTTGCCACATAGGGCAGGACAAGAGGCAATGGGTTCAAATTACAGCATAGCAGATTTAGATTAAATCTCAGGAAAAGCTGGAACATACTGCCACGGGAGATTGTGGAAGCTTCTTCACTGGAGATTTTCAAAAGGAGGCTGGGTAGCCATCAGTCTGGGATGGTTTAGACACAGCAAATCCTGCATCTTGGCAGGGGGTTAGAGTAGATGACCCTTGCGGATCCTTCTTACCCTATGATTCTATTATTTTGAATTCTGATTCTGTCCTCCAAAATGCTTGCAACTAATCCCAGTTTGGTATTATCTGAAAACTTTATAAGTGTATTCTCTACGTCATTATCCTAATCAGTTATGAAGATATGGAACAGAACTGAACCCAGGATAGATCCTGCAGGATCCTACTCGATATGCGCTTCCAGCTTGACTGTGAACCATAGAGTGCAGACATGCAGGAAAAGAGAAGTCATTTCTTATTTCCACAGTTCCCTAGGAATCAGAAACTCTGGGGCATGTGTTTGAATAGCATCTAGCAAAATGAGGCTCTCCTCCTGATTGGGGCCTCTGGGCATGAGTGGAATGCAGCCTCAGGCAATAAATAACAGTACCTGGGGGGATTGGCTATTTCTAATGTGAAGCGTTAGGAGATGGCAAGCACAGACCGCTGTTTGGTATTTTGCTGGTCATTATCTAAAGAGTTCGACACTATCATGACACAGGAAGGAGATTCCCTAGGCCTTTAATTCACCTGGAACACTGTTCACCTATGAGCAATGCAGATCAGTTAGCGGGATCAGTTCTGTGACCTTCCTGCCATGGCTTCTGCTGCAGCAGAGACAGGCTGCTGCACAGCAAATCTTTCCACTTCGTTTCGGGTCTGTGTGTTGGGGAGGGGAAGGTGTTAACAGTGAGAGGTTATGATACTTGAGACTTGGCTGAAGTGGGAGGATCCTGTCATTTGGGGTAACAGCTCTGTACAATACTGCAAATCAACAGGACGTAGACTGGCCCTGCTGTGAGAGTCAGTGGAGCCATAACTGAATGAAAAAAAGCTTTTTTGTTGTTGTTATTATTCATGTCAGAAGCCTATTGGGAAACCCTTTATCTGCATTAAAACGTATATATGAAGGGAAAAGAAGAAAAGGTCAATGAGTGTGTACTACAAAGTAACTCTTTGAACTAAGCTCTGTTCCTCTATAAAGTTCTTTCCAGTCTCTTCACAGGGACAGAATTTGGATTCCAGGTTGAATTGAAGCTGGCTCCTGATGGAATGTGTATCCCCTGAACACACCTCAAGGAGATTATCCCATCATTAAATATTTGTAGGATAACAGGAGAAGCCTAATTTAGTTTTTGTTTCTTTCTCTCTCTGGTTTAATCACAGATGAAAGAGACTAATAGCACTACAGAGCTTTCTGGTGATCAAAGGCCAATCAATCCTCTTTGTGGAGTAATTAACTATTTGCTAAACTTGCAGAATTGATTTCCATTTAGGGCTAAGAGAGAGGGTTTTAAATGAAGACCGATTTACCAGGCGTGAGGGGAGAATCTCAGCACTGATGCCAGGAGATACTCAGGGTGATGAATTGAGCCTGCTAATTGGAGGCTGAAAAATACAGCTGGAATCTGGCCTCATTCACACCTACTTTGGGGAGAAAACAGGCAAAGGGAAATAAGACTCAGCATCTGATAGACAGCTTTCTACAACTGCAGCAGGGAAGGGGTGGTACAGACAGCATCTGAATCACAGGACAAAATATGAGTGTAGCCTGCTCAGATATGGGGAAACTCTTGCTGCACTGAAATACAGATAATTTAATCCAAGAAAATATTCTGCAATTGAATTCTATCTACCCACTTGGGACTTTCAGCCAGTGACCTAGTTGGAACCAGTTTACATCTGCACTAATTTCCTCAGTACAAAACAAAACTTCCAGCTTTGTATGTGGAGCCCTAATTTAGAAGGAAAGTCCTGGTAGCAGAAGAGAAATATGGACCCTGTAAAACACTGGGGAGTTCTTAAGGCCTTTCCGGCACTTCCACACTGGGGAAAAGTGTCTGTTTATAAAACGCGTACAGCTCAGGGAAGGGAAAGTTGAATCTTAGGCACATGTTTGAAAATGTTGACACAGAGAGACTAAGTGACTCAGAGTTTGCTAGTAGGATACAAAGCCCTTCATCTCTGGTTCCTTGATTTAGTAATGCCCCAGATCAGTAATAACCCAAAGCAATTTTCATGCAATGTCTGTTCAGTATTGTGTGTGAAATGAGTTGCTAGATTTTACTTCAGTTCCTAGAGAACAGATGTCCACACTGCAAAAATATCACAGTTGTCACTAACTGGCCCCCTTGTTAGCCATCTCATCACATGACCAATGACTAAATAGACCTAGTTAGACTGAATTTCCCATTCACTCCTGGGGGTGGTCCCTCAGAACAGTGTCGAAGCATCTTGGTGGGACATAGTATATAAGCTTTCATGTCTTGGGCCTGTACTGTGCTTCTTTTTGGCTCTCTCATGTCTTTAAGGCACTATATTGTATTGGGCCACACTGTCCCTGAGTGAAGCTCCAGGAGACATCGTGACACTCAGAGTTCGTTGGTGTATAGTATCAGCAGGTAATTCCTAGTTAAGGATAGAAAAATGGGTTTTGAAAAACTCCCCTACAATTTCTCCGAACATCCTGTACTGATGAAATCCAAGAAATCTCGGGGAGATAATGTATGGGTTGCTACTTGACATGAGGATGTGTTGGAAATGCACACTGGAGAAGGCCCTTTGGTAGAGGTCATGCATTTCTCTCTCTTCTTCACATGTCCCAGAGTCCAGCATTCCTATTTGGACCCACACCCCTTCAAAACAGAGAAATGTGTATATCTATATATATACCTTTTCGACAAGAAACAGCCTTCTGTCATCTGATTGTCATTGTATAAATCAGACAGTTCTTGGTCAGTGAGAGATTCAGTCTTAGCTTTTCCACCCCAAATTATGCCCTAGATATGGACTGGTTGAGCTGAGAGTCTCTTCGGAGGGAGTTGTGTGCTGATCTCATAGAGGGAGGTGTGTTGTACCATATACTAAAGTGCTTTGAAATGACTTTTCTGTTCAGGTAACCAGCGTTGGTTGTTTTTATTTGCTTTATGAGCTTATAGGCCAAGAGGTGTGTTGTGTTATACTGTTTGAACAGGTTACATTTAAGGTTTGGTTGTCAGTGTAAATAACAGGCAAGAAAAGAAGCTGAAAGCCATGATGCTGTTAGGACAGACTAACAGTCTGAAAGATGGTTTGTGTTTTGTTTCTGCTATCCAGAAGTCTAAAAAGGTTGTTTGTCTGAAAGCCTACAGGTTGTGTTGATAATGTAAAGAATGAGTTAGCCTCACTAAAAGGTGGATTGTGTTATTTCAGGAAGCTGCAGATAGGTAGTGTGTGTTTTGTGTAACCACCCTGGTCTGTGTATTAGTTTGTCTTTAGCAGGAACCGTTGTGTTGTTGGAGAGGTTAAGTTTTGTTGTAGTGTAGCAATAGGTTTGAGATGACTGTATTTGTTTGTTTCTTGTAAATTGAATTCACACAGAACTATGACTTGATTTTCATTGGCACACAAGCTGAAGGGAAAGTTTCTTCTGATGTCCCTGTAGGCCTCCTTAAACAGGGACATAACAACTCTTAGTTGAGAAAGAGTAAAAGAAATTCCACTAAGGGAGCTGTGTTTGCAGGAAAAGCTGAGGCACTGGTTGTAACCTTGCCTCTCAGCTGACCAGCAGTTTTTAAATGCAGGGGCTGCTGTGAACTGACTTACTACAGGATAATTACGTTAGGGACCAATACAGCCTGTTGAAAATCAATTCTGTTGGACCAGTGTGTTTGTTCGGAAATCCACTCAGCCAATTCAGGAGCACATTAGGCTGCAGGCCCATTGCGCTGACCTCTCCAGGATTGGGGTTGACACTTGAACGAAGGCATTTGTCCAGTTAAAGGACAGTACTACCAGCAGACTCTTATCTCCCCTAAATTGGATTACTCAGATCTGCTTGTTCTCTTTAAAGATAGCTACTCCAGGTTTTTTCCTTCTCTTTCTGTCTGTCTGAGATGGTTACCTAGTGATTACTGTTTAACGTGCCATTTTCAGCTATTCCTGGACAGTTAACACTTAATGCCACCACTAGCTCTCCCTTCCTTACATGGAGCAACGCTGTCTTATACTACAGCCTAAATTTTCAAGAACTGTTTATTTCTGCACCTTTTTTTGAAGAATAGCTTGCTATTGGACTGCACAGCAGAGTTTCTAAAGCTGAGATTTGGATCTTAGCAAAGGGAAGCATCTTCCCTTACAGGTTGTGCATTGGAAAAAATATCCACTGTCCAGGGTTTTAATGTGGTTGAAAAAAATGTATCTTCTAGGAAATCTGCACAAATCATTCAAAATTCTCAGAGCTGGAACCCTGTCATAACTAACACTGGATATGGAACCCTTATCTCTTCATACCAACTACCAATGGTGAAACTTGTTTCTATTGCATTTGTGAGAAGATGAAGGGGAGGGAAGGGAAGCTGCTAATTGTAAAAAAAGGAGTTGCCTTGCATCTACAAACTATTTGCGATTGCAGCAGGTTGTGAAAATGTGGACTTTCTCTGGTCTAAGTGTTTTCCCATAAAGAGATCTACCCAAGTCTGGGTAAGGCTTTTTTGAGAACACGTGAAAGAGACTGTATGAATCGTGTGCTAGACCTGCTCAAGAACCTTGGAAAGACTTTGTGCTGGAATTGATGTATTTTTAATTACACTAAGAGATTGTCTACACAGCAAGTTACTGAGCATCAAGCCACGGTGTGAATCTAAAGTGCACAAATTTGCCACTTAGTAACATGTTGTGTGGACACCACTACAGCTCAGTGAAACTCCTGGAGCACAGCATGGTGTACTGTGTTTCAAGTAATAGTACTTGCGTTGGGATTAAAGTAGAAGTGTGGGTGCTTGCTAGTAAGTTGCAGCACTGTATTCTAAACTCTCTCAACCAGACAGAATAAAAGAACATGAGAATGGCCATACTGGGTCAGACCAAGAGTCCAGTTAGCCCACTGTCCTGTCTTCTGACAGTGGCCAGTGATAGATGCTTCAGAGGGAGTGAACAGAATAGGGCAATTTGTCAAGTGATACATCCCCTGTCATCCAGTCGCAGCTCCTATCAGTCAGAGGTTTAGGGACACAAAGAGCATGGGGGGTTGCATCACTGGCCATCTTAGATAATAGCCATTGATGGATCTATCCTCCAGAAACTTAAATAATTCCTTTTTGAACCCAGTTACACTTTTGGCCTTCACAACATCTCCGGGCAATGAGTTCCACAGGTTGACTGTGCACCGTGTGAAGAAGTATTTCCTTATGTTTGTTTTAAACCTGCTGCCTATTAATTTTATTGGGTGACCCCTGATTCTTGTGTTATGTGAAGGGGTAAATAACACTTACTTATTCACTTTCTCCACACCATTCATGGTTTTATAGCCCTCTATCATATCTCCCCTGAGTCATCTCTTTTCCAGGCTAAACCGTCCCAGCCTTTTTAATCTCTCTTCATATGGAAGTTGTTCCATACCTCTAATCATTTTTTTTATCCTTCTCTGTACCTTTTCCAATCCGAATCAATCCTTTTTGAGATGGGGTGCCCAGAACTGTGTAAAGTATTCAAGATGCAGGCATACAATGGATGATTATAGTAGCAATAAGTTATTTTCTATTTTATTATCTGTTCCTTTCCTAATGGTTTCTAACATTCTCTTAGCTCTTTTGACTGGTGCTGCACACTGAGTAGATGTTTTCAGAGAACTATCCATAGTGACTCCAAGATCTCTCTCGAGTGGTAACAACTAATTTAGATCCCATCATTTTGTATATATTGTTGGGATTATATTTTTCAATGTGCATTACTTTGCATTTATCAACATTGAATTTCATCTGCGATTTTCTTGCCTAGTCACCTAGTTTTGTGAGAGACCTTTTTAACTGTTTGCAGTCAGCTTTGGACTTAACTACCTTGAGTCATTTTGTATCATCTGCAAGCTTTGCCACCTCACTCTTTATCCTTTTCTCTAGCTCATTTCTGAATATGTAAAACAGCACTAGTTCCAGAACAGATCCTTGGGGGACCCTGCTATTTACTTCTCTCCCCCATGAAAAATGACCATTTATTCATACCCTTTGTTTCCTATCTTCTAACAAATTACTGATCTATGAGAGGACTTTTTCTCTCATCCATGATTGCCTACTTTGCATAAGAGCCTTTTGTGAGAGTCCCTGTCAAAGCCTTTCTGAAAATCCAAGTATATATCTACTAGATCACCCTTGTCCACATGTTTGTTGACCCCCTTAAAGAATTCTAAGAGATTGGCGAGGCATGATTTTCCTTTACAAAAATCACGTTGACTCTTCCCCAACATATTGGGTTTATCTATGTGTCTGATAATTCTGTTCTTTATTATAGTCTCAAACAATTTGCAAGGTATGGAAATTAGGTTTACTGTCCTTTAATTGCCAGTATCACCTGTGGAGCCTTTTTTGAAAGTCGGCATTGCATTAGTTATTCATCAATCATCTTGTACTGAAGCTGATAGGTTTAATAGCTGATTTAAGTGATAGGTTCCATACCACAATTAATAGTTCTGCAGTTTCATATTTCAGTGTCTTCAGAAGTCTTGGGTAAATACCATATGGTCCTAATGATTTAGTACTGTTTAATTTATCAATTTATTCCAAAATGTCCTCTCCTGACACCTCAATTTTGGACAATTCCTCAGATTTGTCATTTAAAATGAATAGCTCAGGTGTGGGAATCTCCTTCACATCCTGTGCAGTGAAGACCGATGCAAAGAGTTAATTTAGCTTCTCTGAAATGGCCTTGTCTTCCTTGAGTGCACCTGTAGCATTTTGATCATCCAGTGGCTCCCCTGATTGTTCGGCAGGCTTTCTGCCTCTGATGTACTTAAAATAATTTTGCTGATAGTTTTTGTGTCTTTTGTTAGTTGCTCTTCAAATATTTTTTTGGCCTGCCTAAATATACTTTTACACTAGACTTGCCAGAGTTTACATTCCTTTCTATATTCCTCAGTAGCATTTGACTTCCACTTTTTAAAAGATGTCTTTTTGTCTCTAACTGCCTCTTTTACTCTATTGTTTAGACATGGTACCATTTTTTTTTGGTCCTCTGTTTTGTTTTTTATTTGGGGTAAACATATAGTTTGAGCTTCTATTACAGTGTTTTTAAAAGTTCCCATGCAGCTTGCAGGCATTTCACTTTTGTGACTGTTCCATTTTATTTCTATTTAACTAGCCTCCTCATTTTGTATAGTTAGCCTTTTTTTAAATTAAATGCTACCGTGGTGAGTTTCTTTGGTTGTTTTCCTCCCTACATTATGGTCACTGTTACCGAGTAGTTTTACTATATTCACCTCTTGGACCGGCTCCTGTGTACCACGTAGGACTAAATCAAGAATTTCCTCTTCCAGGACTAGCTACTCCAAGAAGCAGTCATTAATGGTGTCTAGAAATTTTATCTCTGCATCCCATTCTGAGGTGATATGTTCCCAGTCAATGTGGGGATAGTTGAAATCCCCCATTATTATTGGGTTTTCTGTTTTTGTAGCCTCTCTAATCTCCCTGAGTATTTCACCATCATCACCACCATCTTGGTCTGGTTGTAGATAGTATATTCCTACTACTATACTCTTATTATTCAAGCATGGAATTTCTATCCATAGGGATTCTATGGCACAGTTTGAGTCATTAAAGATTTTTACTATATTTGACTTTGTTTTCTTTCACATCAATGTACTGAGCCCCTGCATTTCTGCCTGTCTAACTGGTAGTGCATGTGGAACTGGAAGCATTTCAGAAAATGCTACCATGGAGGTCCTGGACATTGATCTCTTACCTAGAAGTCTAAATTTAGCCTCTATGACCTCTCTCCTACCTTTCCCTATGTCATCAGTACCTCCGTGTATACAACCACTGGCTCCTTCCCAAAAGTCTATCTTAATGTCTTGAGTGGTCCACAACCTTCACAGCAGGTAAGCAATTCACCATGCAGTTCTCCTGGTTATCATAAACTCAATTATCTCTATTTCTAATCAGCAAATCCCCATTATTATTAGCTTTCTCTTTCTAATAACCAGGGTCCCTTCCTCTGGAGGGGTATCTTTAGTGCAAGAGCATACCATGACATCATCTGGAAGGAGTGTCCCAACTCTGTGATTGGTTTCCTCTGCTTCAGCTTGATGTTCTCCTTCCTCGAGACTTTCATCATCCCCAACAGCAGAGAGGCTGTCTCACTGGAGTTGGGACTGCGCTACTGTGTCCCAGAAAGTCTCTTCTCTGTATCTCTGTCTCCCTGTGCTCCTCCAGTTCAGCTACTCTGGTTTCCAGAGCCTCTCCTCAGTCTCTGAGGGCCATGAGTTGCTTGCATCGAGTGCACACGTATGCCATGTGCTCACAAGGCAGGTAAACAGACATGCTTCATTCCGTGTAATAAACTGGATAGCTCCCCTTCTGCTGCTGGACTTCTGCCTCCCTTTATCTTGACTCTTGCAGGGGAGGTTGTTTGTTTGTTGTTGTTTGTTTTGAGTGTGGGGGGAATGTTTATTGGCTTTAGTTTAGAGAATGTTAGGTGTATCTGGCTCTCACGCTCCCTCTCATAACTCTCCTCCTGTTCACTAGCTCCTCTGATCACTTAGGAGCTGGCTTTTTAATTCTCTGTTCTCCTTGGATTAGCCCCTCTCCCTTGTTAAGGGATCCTAAAGGGATTAGTGATCAAAGGTTGGCAGGCTAAAGCCTCATCAGGAAGCTCTCAGCCTTGTCTAGCAGGGAGCTAGGCTCAGCACAGAGCCCCCCGAACAGACCACACTATAAACTTCAAGCAAGCAAGCTCATGGCAAGCACACAATAAACAGACAACAAATGCACCCTAAGGGTTACTGAGTCACTCCTCCTTCACCTGGAGAACTCCCTCCTAAAACTCCTGTTTGCTACTTCTATTTGCTAGCTCCTGCTCCTGTTTGGCCGTTGTTCCCAAGAATGAGCAGTATCATTTGGTAATGAGCCAATATATTCGCTGGGAAGGGAACCACCATGTGAGAGGAGGTATCCCCCTCAAATACAGAGAGGGAAATCACAAAAAGGAAATATAGGTTTTAAGACATAATGGCACAATGAACATCTGTCAGTCGAACCCTGGATCTATGGAGAATCCAAACTAGTGTATTTTGTAAAAGAAGGAACACTGTGTAAGATTCTTCACTGCCTTGCATCTTGTTTACTCATTTGTGCCCATGCAAAGTGGAGGTGAAATACTACCTCTCTGTTACAGTTGCATTTTTAATTCACTTTGTGTAGTGTTAAATAGTTAAACAACGTGCAAGCAGAGGACAACCAGGCCCAGTATCTTCAGAAATGATCATCTGAGCCAGCAATCATGTAGAATCAATCTTCTAGACCCTCTCCCCTCATTGCTGACATGCAAGCACTTGTCTTAGGGATTGGACTCTCCAAGAAAATGCCAGATTTCAAAAACAAGGTTCCACCAAAGAAAACTTCCTTGTTGCATTTTTAAAATCCAGCAAGGAGCTGTTAGTGGGTTCTTAAATTTGATAAGCACTAAAATTGTCTGAGTGAAGCAGGTCACCCTGGAGCATCTACAGGAGATATTTCTTGTTTATATGTCAGACTGAATTTTTTTGTTTTTCTTTAAGTCTAGAGAGACTGGAAAATAAAGTTGAGAAAGGATTGAGTGAGTTGGATCATCAGAAAATTTCCTTCAATTTAGAGGAAGTGTGAAAAACTCTCCCACTCTAGCTCTGATCATGATGGGAAACCAGATTGGGGTGATGCTTTCATGCAGACTCTACTTGAGTTTCTTTTACCTTCTCTTGGAATGGAAAGTGCTGGTGCTCTTTGTTTTGAACCTATGTTCTGGCTAAAGATCCAAGCAATGATACCGTGTGAAAGAAGTAGTTGCTGTTTGTCTGTAGTAAGGTGGAGGGTGTTAATTCCATTCCCAGCATATGGAAAATCAACTTTGTGAGGAACCAAGGCAGAGTTCCTTTGGTGAGTGCAGTCCAGTAAAGTGGCAGTAGTAATTGTGTGTAATTGGGAATTGTGCTAGACACCACAATCAGAGATATATTAGAGCTAGAAGAGACATACTGGCCATTTAAGATGCAATTTATGAATCTTTTTATATCAGTCCAGTGTCTCAGAAACAAGTTCGATAATATGTCAGCTTGTGAAAAAACAACACTTAAATATCAAAAGTTTTAAGTCTTTTTTGTGTCTTTGCAAGATATCTAATAAAAGCCCCTATGGGAGTTAAAGTTCTTGCTTAGCATACAAAAATTTATGAGTTTTATAGTGTTCAGGGCCTTAATCTACAAAGCGTAATTGAATCCTCTTTTAGCTAGCTGCATCATACAGCCCCAGCTGTAAATAAACCGTATTGTTGAGAGTGAATGCAGCCACAGCTTTTGCTTCTGTTGCCCACCCTTAGTAAATATTTCTGCAAAACAGATTAACTGAACTACTGTAACAGATAAATAGAGAACAGGGTTTGCAAAGCAAATGTGGTAACACAACAATCGAGTTTAAACACAACTGATAGCTCTGAGTTTCTGCTCAGCTGCCTGCCAATATCAATGATTTTCTGTTTTCATGAGTCCCAGCACTTGCCTTTCTGTCCGCTGAGTGCATAAAGTGTTGGGAAAGCTAAAAAAATCCTTCAGGCTATCTTTACAATCTTCACAGTTTTGGGGCTTGGATTGAACCTCTTTTTGGAGGGGATGGGGTTAAATTATAAATCAAATTAAACCTGACTGATTCCAAATATATCAATTTATAATCTGTATAGAATCTGATTAACACCTTCTGCTACCTACCATCACCTGCAAATTCTAGGGTGTGTCTGCACTATGACCACGTTATGCACAGGTCTCAGAGTTATGTAATTGGAGCCAACCTCCATCTTGAAAACCATAAAGGCACCTCTCATAGGAATGGGGGCAGGAGGGCTCACCCTGTCTGGTCTAGTGTCGGTATCTAGGTATTTTTACTACATTCCTCACCCCCAAGACTTTCCCTCTGCCATTCCAGACAGAAAAAGTTTTCACTGGCTGTGATGTTCATCTAACATGCTCACATTGCTGCAGCCTCATCTCCTCACAGAAGAGATTTCTGCTATTGAAGAGCAATGGATATTTTCTCTATAAACCTTAGCGTATGGGGTTGATAACGTTTGGGAACAAAGTTCTAAATTAGGCTGCCTATTTAATGCCAGAGCCTTGGAAGCTGACTTTTAATCTGGTTGAAGTTATTATTTAGCCAAATGTTAGAGAGAGGAAAGAAAAAGTTTAGTTCCCCTTCTTCATGAAACTGTGCTGGGTGGAGTTGCTAGACAATGCTCAGCATTATTTAGTGTTTGGAAGAATAATTATTTGCAGATGACCAAGAGATGTTTTTGAGAATGAGTTAGAGCATTTTTCATTACTTTCTTCTTAAAGTGTGTTTGGGGAAAAGCTAAGTCTTTTCTTCAGCTGCCACTATGTTCCAGTTTTCCAAATGAATGTGCTAAAGGTGTTAGTAGCAACCTAAAGAATACAGTGAGTGAGATAGAGAAACTGGTCCCTTCATTGGGAGTCAGAATCATCAGATCTCCTCTTAGAAAGCACAGTCTGTAATCTAATAGCACTCTCTCTTTTTCAAATATATGGGAAGAAAGGAAAGCACCAGTATCCTCTCTCTGCATCAGTATCAATATCTGTTGTGGGAGTGGGGATGTGTGTCAGCTGAATATAGAATCAAGGCCGTCATCATTTGTTGTCATTTAAAAATGCCGTGGGGATCACAGTATTTATTTTAGCAAATAATTGAGATCCACTGTTTAGAATCAACACATTGGGTGGATAAAGATTGTTAGTTTCAAAGCAACTGAGGAAAGCCCTGACTCCACTTCTTGCTCCTTCTGTGATGGCAGTGTTTCTCAGCCCACAGACTGACACAGTTAGGAAAGAGTTGGAGGCTCAAGAAAAAGTCTGATATTTCCTAAAAAGCCTTCCACAATCAAAGAAAAGAAACTTCCATTCAAGTGATAGATACGCAAACATTTCCTTGATTGACTGAGTATGATGAGTGGAAGAGAACAAAAGGGGAGGCCAGGTGGAGCCAGCATGTACTGTTAGAGATGGAAATGGTAAGTACCAGTTTCTATGACAGAGAACATATAGATGCCATCTTAATGATTGCTCCACTATATTACAGAGAGAAGAACCATGGGCCAAATTCTCTGTCAGTTTAAATGTGCAGAATTCCATTGAAGTTATTAGAACTTTGCCCATTTACACAAGAAGAGAAGTTAGCCTTCTGTCTCCCTTAAGGGAAAAACAAAAAACAAAAAAGAAAGGTTATGGTGTCAGATGTCTGGAGAAATATGTTAACTGGGCTTAACTTTCAATGTGTATGGGAGTTATATAAGGAAGGAAAAACTTTTAGAAAATATGAAACATTACCATTAAAATCCCGTTCTCTTTCATTGCCATCCTGTCTCTGTTACTTGGAAAACCCTGAGTAGAAGGAAGACTCAAGTAACTCTGATTGCATTATTGTTCCTTGATAGATGTAGCCCACAGAGATTACAGAATTGCTGAGAAAGCGTAAGAAATAGAAAAGTTATATTTTTCTTTAAAATTTGTTCAAATGTTTGTAACCATTATTGGGGAGCATGGGGGATTTACAACATTAAGAAGAGACTTCAAATGACTCACTGGCCAAGGAAATCCATTACTGTTAGGATGCTATGGAGGGAACTACATCTGCAGAAGCTGGAGTAATAAATGCATCACATTATATAAGTATTTCTCTTTTTTTCCTAATGTACTTTCCTCTTCTCCCTCCCTGTTTTTACAGCCATGGCCCCCTGTGACCCCAACACTCCACCCCTCCCGTTACTCTGGTTACACTAAAGCGTGGCTGCTCCTCCCAATGTGGCTGTCGTCTCCTTGTCCTGCATGCCATGCAGCCAGAGCTCTGTGCAACTCGAATAACGACAACCTCAATCCTAGTGAAAGATGAATAATAAGAACTGCTGCTGTTGATCCCAGAAGAGCCTGATAAGGAGGTTTGTTTCGGAATAATGAGTATGGAAATTCTGCATTCATAATGAACTGCAAGCAGTCTTCCAACTCACTCGTGCCGAAAATTCTCACTTGCCTTTCCCATAACTTGTCACTTGTGGGTTTTTTTATTGTTCGGTATGTAAACAAGGCCAGGAAGGCCTTTGTTCCTTTGTGCCTACTTAGATTTGCCCATTAATCCCAACCCCCCTCCTTTTCCCACCAATGCATGCAGGATTACACAAAGCAAAAGTCATTAATTTTTATCTCTGACTATCTGTAGGGTTTTTAATGTGGCCTGGCTTGCTTATGCACCACCAATTACATGTCATAAGTGCTTGTAGATGCTGGGGCAATATCGTAGCCTGATGAATCACTGCCTTCTCCTCCGATTAGTATGCAAGGGCCTGTGTTGTTCTTTGAGCAGCTGGCATGCCAATGAGGATCTAGCTCTGCCGGTCAAGGCATCTGGACATGAATTCAATATGGATTGTTTTAATTAAATGGCTAAGCACACAAGAAGCTAAGAAACAACTCCATCATTGAGTGAAACTTGAAAATAAAGTCGACATTTGAGTGGAGTGAGAAGGAATTGTTTAAACACTTTTTTTTTCAACCTGGAAACTCCACTTTCTGTTACAGGTGTGAAGTCGCTACAAGTGTATTGAGTTGAAATTCATCAAAAAAGGACTTCTTGATAACAGAGTTTATCATGATTAAGTATAAGAATCAAAGCACCAGCAAACTCCCACTATTCCACTCTTTTGTAGGCATTTTTTTTAATATTAAGATTATTGTAATTTATTGATTGCAATCATTTTTAAAAAGGGATTAGGTAGGTCTGGACAGAAGGACAGTCTGTAATTACTTGTCATTGTCACCAGTGAGAAGTGTTAACTAATGAAGTCACCTGTTAATTCATTGGGAAAAGGAGGGAAGGAGTCATAACCGGATTGTAATCATAACTGGAACTGTAATGGTCTCTGCGTATATAAGGCAACTGAAATGTCACTAAGAATCATTTTCTCTCTCTGCATCACTCTTTGCTTTGCTGCGGGAAAAAGTGAAGATTGTGACAGAATCATGGATCCGTTCCGATTGTGGCTGTGATGGTCTTATGGCTTTAATTCTGTTACATCAGCTCTCTCCTTGGCACAGAGGGCACAAGCTTTGCCCCCTGCCCTTCTGTATCAGATTCTGAAATGTCTGGCTGATTAAAGGGCACCACCTTGGAAAATCATACTTCCATCTCAGAACGTTGCCCTACTATTGTCACAACTAACAACGGAGGCCCTTTCTGCATTGAGGATATTTGCACCAGTGTAACTACATCAGTACAGTTATTTTAGTGCACATTTCCTTAGAACAGTGCCTCCATTTCCCCATCTGCAAAATAGGGAAAATGGTACTTACTGAAAAGCACTTTGAGATCTAAGGATAAAAATACTATATAAGAGCTATGTGTTGTTGTTATAAACCCCGACATTACACAGCGAGAACAAAATAAATTCTTCAAAATCTTTCAATATAATTTGGCTATATTAATAGTTGTAATCTTCATTTTATCTGGAATTATAATAATGCTTCATTTAAATTAATACCCTATTAATAACAGTAGGTTTGTGATGTACTCGCACAAACAGTGGTCATGTCAGTGGTTTGAAAGTCTGCTTCTAATAACAGTACAAGAAAAAATATCTATAATAAACTAACTTCAGTGAAATCAAGCAAAGAGAATATGATACTGCTGTAGCCGTTATTTAGAAAGTTTTCATTTAGCTACAGCTAATTATTTACAAGCACTGGTTGCCTATGTTTACCACCTCTGAGCTGTCATAAAGAAGTTTCAAATTAAAGATGTCAGTACCGACTCCACCAAATTCATCCCAGGTAACAACTCTACACGTCAGTGGATTTACCTCAGAGATCAATTTGGGCCATTGTGTTTTATTGTTTGTGTAGCTTCCCATTAAAGGAGAAATGCATCTTAACCATCTCCTTAAAAATGATGGCATGGCAGTGGCTACCTTGAATTACTTCTCCATAGAGAAACTACAGTGAGTGAGGAATTGGTTGTGAATGGGCAGGTTAAATATCTATTTCCATTTTTTTTTTGGGGGGGGGGGGAGTTATATTTTCTTTGTAACAATATTGACATGCACATATATAGGATGATCATTAAAAGACTGCATATTAATGAGAGTGATTTTCTCTGGTATAAATCATGCCGTTTATTATCATGATAGACTGTTTGAATACAATAACAATATTTTAAGTGGTGATACGACTTTTTGCTGGGCCTCTCTTATGAGGTCTTTGTCTCACATTAGGCCAGGGCAAATTGAGAGTTATGCCCCGCTTCCAGAATCTCTGGAACAATTTCTCTAGCTCCTAGATAGAGCTAATCCAAGGCTGGCCATTTCCAGTGAAGACATCTTGATGGGGAAAAAGTGGGTGAGTCAAGCATATTTCTTGACAGTAGAAGCTTAACTGTTTGCCTCATCTTTCATTTGCTTCCTTCTTCACATTCGTTTTTTGTTAATAAAATAATAGTGGTGTTTAATTTGAGTTGCCAGTAGCCAAAGGTCTCTGGGCACCTTAACAAATATAAACTGAAAGCATAATTTACAGTAAATAGGCAGCAGGTCAGATTAAAGCCAACAGAGTGTGAAAAGTATGAAAAGCTCCAGCACACCACTCAAGACACTCAAATGTTGTGGAAACAAAAAAGGAAATAAAAATTCTGGAGCCCTCACCCTGAAGGTTGTCACAGACTAGGGTGACCGGATGTCCCAGTTTTATAGAGACAGCCCCAATTCAGGGCTTTGTCTTATATAGGCACCTATTACCCTCCACCCCCGTCCCGATTTTCCACACTTGCTATCTGCTCACCCTATCACAGATGTTGAGGGGTGAGGGAACTCTCTGCCCTCAGTAAAACAGGCCCTGCCCCTCTGTGCTCTCAAGATTGTTCCTTGGACATTCAGCACTTTGACCGCTGCTAAGCTCAATTGCCAAAACAGACCAGAAAGCAACACGTGTCCTTTTGTTGGAGCGGTCCTATATTATTTATATTTACCGGTTTAAATGTGTCTATTAACCCTTCCTGCTCCCTCCCTGAGTAACAGTAAAGCTTTGACTTCAGGTTTAACACAAACATGAATAACTCCAAAGATGACTCCAAAACATAAACTCATCACTGATAAATTGTTTAGATAACCCAAAAATTGGGAGACTGGTAAATAATGAAGAGGACAGGTCACTAACACAGAGCGATCTGGATTGCTTGTTAAACGGGACATGAGCAAACAATATACTTTTTAATTTGGTTAAATGTAGATGTATACATCTAAGAACAAAGAATGCAGGTCATACTTACAGGATGGGGGACTCCATCCTGGGAAGTAGCGACTTTGAAAAAGACTTGGGAATCATGGTGGACAATCAGCTGAATGTGAGCTCCCAGTGTGATGCTATGGTGGAAAGGGCTCATGTGATCCTGGGTTGCATAAACAAGGAATCTTGAATAGGAGTAGAGAGGTAGTTTTACCTCTGAATTTGGCACTGGTGCAACCAGTGCTGGAATACAATGTTCGGTCCAGGAGTCCACAATTCCAGAAGGATATTAATAAATTGGAGAGGTTTCAGAGAAGAGCCATAAAAATTATTAGAAAATAGAGTTCAATCAATTTAGCTTAATGAAGAGAAGGTAAAGGGGTGACTTGATTACCGTGCATTCATATCTATATAGGGAACAAATATTTAATAATGGGCTTTTCAGTCTAGCAGAGAAAGATAATGCATGGTCTGAAAGCTAGAAAAATTCAGACTGGAAATAAGGCTTAACTTTGTGACAGTGTGGGTAATTAACCATTGGAACATTTTACCACTGGCAATTTTAAAATCAAGATTGGATGTTTTATGAAAGATATATTGTAGGAATTACTCTGGGGCAGGTCTCTGGTCTGTGTTATACAGAAGGTCAGACTAGATGATCCCAATGGTCCCTTTTGCCTTTGGAATCTCTGAATCTGCATTTGTTTTTCACTGGTGTTTTCCCTCAGGGAGCCATTTAAAGAACTGAAATAATAAAAGATATGGCCTTCTCATACTATTTCCAGCAGCCAGGAAATGGAATACCGTGCTTACACTGCATCTCTTGTGATATCAGGTTCCTAAATGGTTAAAAATCTATGGGGGAAAAATTAAATATAATACAAGGAGACACAAATACTGGCATCTATGTACACCTCTAAGAACAGGCAGCCAATGCAGAGCAGGGAGCTCAGGATATTAGCGAGTACAGAATTTCTTGTAATTTTACCCTCTGCTTCATCCTCGGAATACAAATCTCACCTGTGTATTTGAATGTTGATACCCCTGCCAACCCAGCACGTCTATAGTTTCTCTACCCTTGTTGTGTGATTGTCACATATCACAGTATTTGCCTTAAGGTGGCTGTTGCCCATCACTGTGTGGAAGGCAGTACAAGCTGGGAATGCACAAATGAACTTGTGACATTTCTGATGACTTCTGTTCCATTTTGAGCTTTCTGACTGATGTCTTCCTCTACTCCAGTTAACCTGCCCCTCCCTCATGTACCTTCATTATACACCCTCATCTAGTAGGATGGGCAGGTAAGACCTTCTTCTTTTACAAAGAAGTGTACACAGAATTAATACTGCTTGCTTCCCCTGCAAAGTCAAACGTCACTATGACAGCTGTGTGCAGAGTGAAGGGAAACAGCAAAAGAACTGTAAAAGGTGGGGCTTTGCTGCCTTTCGGTTGGGAAATCATGAGTTTTCGTTTCAGCCCATCTCCAGGATTTTTATGTGCTTAACAATTGCATAGACTTTGTAGTTATTTTGGGCCTCAGGAGGGAACGTGAGAGCAGCTGTCTCAATAGCTTGATAGATACCAGAATGTTTCCTTTTTTCTACGTTGAGTTTACCATCCTTGTGAGCCCATTACTGCTCACTGTGTTTCAGGGAGTGGCACAAAGCTAAGATTTGGGCAGTAGTAAAGACAAAAGCTCCCACTGCAGCTGTGACAGCTCTAGGAGCCTTCAGCAGCCTCCAGAGTCAGATATTTATCAATGACCCATATAGTGATGTCAAATCTGTAATAGATGACTTTGTGAGGGATAGCCTGGGCACACATCCACATTGCAGAGTGAACTTAAGAATAAGGGATACAAGAACAAGGGGTACCGTACTCTTAGAAGGAATTTAGAGACCCCAGAGCAGGTAGGATAAAACATTCATTAGCAAAGAGGAGAACAGTGTGCCAAGACAGTATCTACCAACATAAATCAGAAGAGTGAGTGTACATGCATATGTGTTCTGGTGAGATTATGACTATGATTTTGTGGTCCCCATGGTCTTCATGAATAGTGAAACAAACATACAATAGGTTGTGCCTGGCAACTTCAGATCACCAGACCTTGTTTGTGACCCTTATACTCATTTTTAGTTTAAAATCAAATTTAAATCTTCATTATGTGGAAATGGGAAAGACACTTTATTGCTGGCTCCCATATAAGAACCTGAATAGTTAGGCAAGCTGGTAGGTTTAAAAGAAAAGGGACACTAATAACCCAGAATTCAATCTCCTGGTATATGATATCAGCAGAGACCCTCAGTTGTCTGTTGTATAACCTACATACTATGTAAACCAAAGAGATTCATCCTGTCATCTTAGCACCATGATGAAGGACAGCAGAAGGTGTTTTCTCACAATTATTGCCATTTGCAACATCATCAGGAAAGACAAGTTTTCAATATTTTAAAGTTAAAATAAGAACATCACAGCAAAATCCCCAGTGGTATTGCTGTGATGATGCATATATTGCAGTCTTGGACTTACATTCCCCTAAATAAATGGTGCCCAATTTACTATTCTCTGTTGTTGTTAGGATTGAAGGAAAGTGGCAAACTACTTGATTGCACCTGGCTTTT
The DNA here is from genome assembly GCF_026122565.2 of Emydura macquarii macquarii. Classification (NCBI taxonomy): domain Eukaryota; kingdom Metazoa; phylum Chordata; order Testudines; family Chelidae; genus Emydura; species Emydura macquarii. Next base: position 685,197 of record NW_027130976.1, read on the forward strand.
TAAAAATTTTATTTTTAACACTATTGGTTTTGTATAGAGGGAAGCTCCAGTGAGTTCAGATTTTTTTTTTTTACACAGTTTTGCAGGATTTATTTGTCAAGAGTCCAGCGCTCTCTTGATGGTGTTATTGAGCATTGATGCCGTCCTCCAACTTACGAAGGCAAACAGCATATCAAAATGAAACTTCAGCTGCCCTCTGTGCATCTGTTCCCTCATTTCAGATACAGAGTGGGAGTTATATTTATGGTTATTGCATCCTTTTGGATCATTTCCCCCTATTCTCCACATACTGTAGTCTTTAGCCTTGTTCTCGTCTTCATTTGTCCTCTAGGCCAGTGTCTGGCCCAGCTCAGGCTTCAGAGAACGACTTGTGTTAGCATACCGGCTGCTATCCTTAATGCAGCCCAGTTCACTCTCATCATTTTAATAGTGGACCTAAGGTATGTTGCCATGTGAACAAGTCATTATGTCTCCATAGCAACCAGCCAGATTGCTGTACACCAGTCTGAGGAGTGGACTTTTTTCTTTTTCTTTTTTTTTTTTTCCCACCCCCCCCACCCCCCCCGCCCCAGGCTTTTTCCTTTGTTAAATTTGCTGAAGGGCTCACAATGGGAGGATGCAGGCTGATTTTCAAGCAGTTTTTCATTTAAACTTGTAAGTTGTTGTACAAACAGAAAAGCCGGCATGCCGATAGACTCGCTTTCAAGGCAGCGTTGATGACAGGACTTTGAACCAAGACCCCAGCATGCCTTACAGTTTGACAGAACTGAGACGATTACATGTCTTGGCGCCTTTCCGATTCTGCCCCACACTTCCACTCTGCTGCCCATGGCAGGAATTGCAGACTCTCACACACCGGTTATGTGACTGACAGATATCCTTTTACCTCAGCTCTGAGCCACGTTTTGCTATTTGAGATCTCTTTGCTATTTGGATCAAAATTAGACACATTGACTGATTTGATTATCCTTGACCATCCCACAGATCCACATAGCTTGTGCAGCTTCCAGCACCAACCAGCTGGGGAGACAAGGGGCATTGAAGGACAAATGATTCAGGCAGTCAGACTCTGGAGTGATGGAAGCCATGCAAGTACCTAGACAGAGAGACAGATAGAAAGAGGGATGGTAGTAGAACGATTATTGAAACTATAAAACTAACTGCAAAAGGAGCAAGAAATAAGCAAGTGAAATACAAATACTAAATCTGAACTGTAAAGTGAACTTCCTTTATACGTTTAAATACAAGTAAGGCAACCATTTCCCCTTGAAACTGTCTCATCTCAAATGTTACAGCTTGGAATATGAGAACAAATACAGAATGTTTCTGTGTAAGAAGGCAAAGTCAGCAGGCAGAGAATGTGATGCTCACCGCTCACCTAGAGGGTGTTCAGGCAATCTGTGAGGAAAGGTGGGGAAGATGATGTGCAAGTGCAAGGAGACTTATTTTGCTCTGTGGAGGGAGCAAAAGTGAGGAAGGAGGTGGACTGCCTGTTTGAGAAGTGAAAGGTACTGAAAATGCATATTCTCATCCTCTCTGGTCGAAAGCTGAAATGAGTGTCTCCATAATATAGTGACTAGAAATGGACCATCGTCTTCCGTCTCATCTTTTGATGCTCAGGGAAATATATACCTTCAAGTTTGTTCAAAGGATAAAGTTCTGGTGTATTTAAACCAGAAATATCTAACAAATCATAAATGTAAGCTGAAATTTAATGCCAGAAACATACAATTTCACAACAATCCAATAGCATCTAGTAAAAAAATGTTATAGTACAACTGTATCCTTTTGTTTATAGTGTTTCTGTCTTTGTTTTGTTCATGCCTTCACACATGGCACAATCATTATTCACACTGCCCCATCCCCCCAACACACATTCACAGTGACCATTCCTCACATTTGCAGCTGAACATGCACTGACAGATGCATGGTACAAGTTGGGCTTGTGTTCGTACAGTACATGTGCTTCTACAGGCAAGTCTTTGGTAAGGTGACTCACCCTCCACAAGCAGCAGGGATCAGTTCTGCTTTGTGCATAAAATTACAGCAAACACGCCTCAAATAACGCAGGACACTTTCATAATTGATTTATGCAGGGGCTCTGAAAGTTCTATTACCTTTTGTTTAGCTCAGGGGGCCTGACTCCGTGCAATCCATTGCTGAAACTAATTACAAGATATAATTAAACTGTGACACGAAGATATTATACCGTTAGTTTACTAATGACACCGCGAAGCTGTACCACCAGCACAGGACAGTGATTATGCTTCATTCATTATTTATCCTTTTGCTAAATGAGACGCTGACATTTTCAAAAATTACTTTGAGGTTTCTTAATTGTCGGCAGCAGGATGGACTGGAAGGAGCTCTCCTTCCTCTTAGTTACTTATCCAAACCTCAGAAGTATTGTTAGCAAAAAATAATAATAAATAAAATACAATATACTGCCTTTCTGATGGTTGTTGATTTTTCTGAAGATGAGATTGCAGTGCTCAGTGAGCATTTGTGCCAAGCAGCAGGTTCTGGTGAAACAGCAGTGGCCCTGGATGAACGGTTACTCTTGCTGTTACATACCATTGAGCCTAGGTTAATCTGGATATTTTAAATTCAAAAGTAATGCCAAGTTTTGAGTGGTTTGGCATGAACTGACAGAAAACCATCCCATCCCTCCCCTTGAGTGACTTAGAGTGTCTATTTTCAGCTCTGACTTTTCTTTTAATAACTTCATTTGTACCTTATTGATCAGTAAATTAATTTCTCTATTAGCATTACGAAAATGGAAGCATTTACAATAAGAAACTATAACATCAAATAGAAATGTTGTCATTGGCAGAAAAATGGGCTGGTCCTGCTCCCATGCTGGTGATTTGTATGTCTATCCATCCTCCATTCTTTGTTGTTGTTATTTGTATTGGTATTCCAGTAGTGTTCACAGTATACGAGGTACTGAACAAACAGACAAACCAACAGGAAAATAAAGTTCCTCCCCAAAGAGTTTACCATCTTACAAGGTAAGCAACATATGAGGGGTGGGAGATATGTAGATACTCAATATATGTGCATTATAACATATTAATATGTTTATAATTATTGTAAATAAACATCAAGGCCCTGATTCAGCAAAACACTTCAGTACATGCTTAAATCACACTGAAATTAATTAGACTTAAGCTTATGCTTAAAGTTAAGTGCAGACTTAAGTGCTTTGCTGAACCAGGCCCTAACTAGGTTAACTTAGTTTGACGTTCTTCTTATATCCTTTGGGATATATGAATTAGGGAGGTCGATTAAGAAATGAGAGCTCAGCATATTGCTTTCAAGATCTAAAATAAACCACATCAATGATTTTTCCAGCCTGGAACATGACACAGGCTCTCAATTTTTCCTCTTTCAATATCTTATCTTACCATGAGTCAATTGGCTGAAAAGCACTGTACTCTAGAATAAGCTGGGATCTGGAATTCCATCTGTTGGCACTCAAGGCTTGGATTATGTGGATACAGTTTATTTACAATTGTTACATCTCTGTGTATTAACCTTGCTTATTATGCTATCATTTTATCACATTTACTGACTGCAATTTGATGAGTTTTTGATGCTGTGTGTGTGTGTTTTCTCTCTCTTCTCACTCCCCCTCTCTTTCCCCACCCCCACTACTCATCAGGGTCAGAGATCCTACAAGGTGCATTTGGCTTTGTATGGCCACTAACCTCTCAGTAACCCCACTGGTAATGCAATCTGCTTGTTTTCATCAGAGGCACTACTGGACGGCTTAAGACAAGGTTTAATTTCTTCTGAGTGTAATGGCATCCGGCATATATAATTATGCTATTTTCTCTCCTGTGCTGATTAAATACGATTTACCCAGAGAACTAAATGATGAATATTTGAGTGGAGTCTGTTGAGCCAATAGCTGGTAGAATAGCCACAATAAATAAACTTGGGAGGGGGATGGGAAGAAAGTCTTATGAGTCTGTTAGGTAACATTAGCAGGTGCAAGAGGAAGGAAAATGAGATCAACACTGAACGCAGTAGAATACTCCCAGCTTCTTTTTAAAGGAAAAGCAATACTGAAAACTAGCCTTCAATCAGGATTTCTTTCACTATCAACCAATTCAGTCAGAAAAAATTGTCAGATCAGTATTTTTCTATTGTTCTTTGTGCATCTTAGGAACTATTATAATTTTATTGAGCAGCAGACAGATTAAACCCTACATATTTTGTCTCTGAAACCCCTTGTATTTAAATTGTAAAAAAGGGGGTAGTTTATTCATCCTGTGACACTTTTCTTTTGTTAAACTGAATATAAGACCCAGATTTCCAGATATAAAAACCATCATCTTAAATAGGATTTCCAAATGCAGAACAATGTCAGGAGCAGGCCGGCAATGTTTGTTTTACAAATGTAGGCCGAATTGTGACTTTTCCAGATGTCCCGCGTATGGGAGCAGCCCAAGAAGCACATTGTGAATCAGAAAATCACAGTCTGCCTCCTGGTTTCCTCTTCCTTCTTGGGTGGAGATGAGGAGGGCCAGCCCTATACCAGGTGCACGTTCCCTGGTGTGACAGCACAGTTATACTGATTGGCATATTGGAGGAAGGGGACTAGAGTCAAAGTCCACCCCACTCCCTGCCTTTGCCTGCCCAAACCTCTCTCACTTATACAGGAGGAGATGTAGCAGCTCTGCTGAGGCTGCTTCTCACCCTTTGCCATGCAGGAAGTTGGCACAGGCAAGCAAGAGGGGTCCTTGCCCCTCCTTATTTTCCTGCATAGACCATTTAGTAATCCTGGGATGATTTTCTCCCCACAATACTGAAAAAACCACAGGCAATTTTCTTCTAAGAGATTCTCATCTCTGTTTCTCTTCAGCACAGAATATTCCTCTACTCCAGCACACAAATGAGCCTTTCAGACATCCAGTGAATCTAAAGTTGTGCCATGTAAATTTGTGCCTTGGGTCACGTTTTCAAGCTTAAGTATGTAAGGTATGCGCTCAGGTCTGTTTTTGGATGCTCAGATTGACACACTGGAGGGGAACAATCATACATTTGCAGGGCATAGACATGGTGAGCAAATAGGCCTTTGCCATCTCTAACTGCTATGATTTCAACATAGAGATCGTTGTCCTTCCATCTTGAAGGAAACATAGTTTGTTACTCTGGTTTTCTGTGAAAACTGGAATAGAAATGTTCAGAGTGTCTGTCCATTGAGAAATATTCAAACTAAGAACTTCCATTTGGCATTTGAACATCTCTCCTGAGTTTAAATTGTTCTTTCTGGGAATATGGGAGTAAGAGGGTCTGAGGAAGGCATAACTGACCCTGTGTAACTGGAGAGAGGGAGGGGTTCACCATTCTTGGAGACTTCATTTAACATAAATTGCAGAATTGAAGTGGGCTGATGAAGATCAGGATAATTTCAAATTAGAGTAAGTTAGGAGGTATCCAAAAATCATCCTTCCATTAGACCAACCTGTACTGCCTTTAAGTCTGGGATACTGCTAGATGGAGTGAGCACCAGCCTGGTAGAGTCAGACTCAGAAACTCTCTTAGCTGGTGTTAACTTCAAGCAGCCCCTCCCCAACTTAATGTCTGGGGGACTTTGGAGAAATTGCTTCCAGCTTAGCTTGTGCCTTTCTTTATAATTAAGAAAATATTGTTTCCAAGATGAGCAGTTTTAACAAATCTAGAACATTGCATGGAAAGATGAGGCTCCTATTGAGGTAAGCGTGGGGGATTGCATGGCTTGATCAGATATGGGAATAGAACACAGCAGGCACCATCATTCAAGCCATTTCAACTCAGTACTAGTTGTTTGCATGTAATGTCTAAGGACCCCTCTGCCAACTCTCTCCAGCGCCTCTAGTTTTCCTTCTGGGGTTCACTGCCATTGTCAAACTTGCAGTCTCTTTCCCCACCACTGAGTTTTCACACACCAGTGAATTGCAAGACTCTAGATATAGGTGACTCCAGGCAATTAGGAGAGAGCTCCTGTTTTTAGAAGATATGCAGCAGGCAGGAAACCCAATTTCCAAATTAGTTATCAGGTGATATAATATTTGGCCTCAGTCAGCATGATTGACAGGGGGTCTGTGTGTTCTCAGATACATTATTTAAACGTGTTGAGATATGAGATTTTCTGCACTAATTACTTCGAAGGCTGTATTAATCACAAGACACTTTAATACCCGATCAATACTTGCATTTGTCAATGACCTTGTAAATCATCTACACTTTAACTCTGCTGTGTGGCAAAAGCAGCTCCTGAAGTCTTTGGGGTGAGATAGGTTTGGGGCGGCGGGTTCCAGACCCTCTGCTGTTCAGCAATGTGCATTTAGTGACGTCTCAGTTGAACTGTTGAAAGTGCAATTCTAAAAAGCAGAGAGAGGGTCAGGCAACGTGGCTTAGTAACAGTTGTCATATAATCATAGTCTAACCACAACATTAGTGCTTGATAATGTGAATTAGGGAACAGGTGTGTTGGTGAGCTGATTATACTGCACTGGGGGGCGGCTAAGGGAACACACATGGCAATGGGTCATTGATATGTTACAAATGCACTTGAAAGCTACCTTGTGAATCCTCATGCTAGAACACTGATGTGCAGATCCTACTACATTTCAAGGCTGGAGGTGTGAATTCTGATATTAAAGTCTGAATCATAACGCAGCTGAGATGTTGGGGATGCCAATCCTGGTACTTTCAAAAGGGCAAAAGAAGAAAATAAAATAATCATTTGAAATAAGGTGAGATGCTACTCTCAAATAACCATTCAGGTAACATTCAGTGTGGGGAAAGCAGACTGGGCAGTATTTTATCTTTATATAAGTCACTGAGCTGGAAAAAAGGAATAGACGGGATGAGAAATTCCAGGTGCATTATGATGTTCTATTTAGCTGCGATTGCCATTTTAAATCTTGTACAGAGATAGACCACAGTGGATGCAATTTCTATGGATAGGTAAGTTATTGCTGTTTGAGAAGATATTTCTCATATTCCAAATTGGGTATACTGCTACAGCTGGTAATATTTTACCTACCTGTAAAAAAAGTAAAAGGCACTGAGAACTTGTTCTCTAATCCCACCGATAATATCCCTATTTACCACATGTTCTGACTACTATAAATTAAGGAGATATGAGTTAGTTTGAGTGGATTACAAAAATCTCAGGCCAGTTAATTTCTGCTGGAGAGTAGATCTCACATTGTAAATTGATTTAATATATTTCACTTCATCCCCTTCCTACTCATTTCAGTTCTTTACTAATCTTCAGTTTTTAGACCAATGAGACTAATGTTTCTGTGTTATGTTCTCTGTCTGTTGGCGTAGGCTCTGATCTCACCAAGACATCCTTATGCTTTCCACCTCACTGGCACAACAGTTCAGGAAGTTGTGATGAAGACATTTGAACCCCTCTTCTGTGTTTTCCCTGTAGTGTGTGTATTACTCTTTCTCTGGCAGGTTTCTCTTCAGATCCTTTTCTGTAGAAGCCCCTTGAGAAAATCTTCATTCTGTATGTACAAAAAATACCTTCTTCCCATCCAACTTTGTTCCTGTCATGCAGTCACTGCTGTCATCTCTGAAGCGGCTCAGCTGCAGAGAGAGGTGAGTTCAGTGCTTTCCCTCTACTCTCGGGCCATTTTTTCTCTGCTGCTTTTTTATTATTTTATTTTATTTGTGGTCCCTGTCATTCTGCCGGGGCAAAGGGGTAAAAAGATCTGACACTAAGTGCGGGGAAATGCTGTATCTGGAATCTATCTTCCAGACGGCAAAAGAATAAAAATTCATGGCAGGACAGCAGCTGCTGACACGTTCCCAAAGACATATTGCAGGTAGCATTATTTATTGTGGCACAGAGTTCATAGAAGTGCTACCTCAAAGCACCCTGAGAGATCCTAAAAAGCCCATCTCCCATCAGGTAAGGCAGATTTATGATGGCTGCTTGTGGAGGGGGTCAGGCAGCACCATGCAGGAAGAAAGCTTCTTGCTGAAAGCGTGGCTTCTCTCTGACGTATTCAGTGCAGTTTGATTGGTTCAAAGGAGGACTTTAGCCTGTAATGTTGACCATAAAATTGCAGTGACATGCTGCCTTAGATAAGGAGTGCTGGAGGGAGGGGACAGGGAGAGTTCTGGGAGCAGAAACACTGGGGGCTAGCGCATGTGCTCATATTTGAGGTTAATGTAGGGGAAAATACCAGTGGGGGATGGGGATAGGGACAGATTGATGATCTTGTGGTGGAAAGCTATACTCACCAGGCTGGAGGGAAAAAACCATGCAGGAGCGTGTGCACACACTCTCTCTCTCTCTCTGTTTCTCTCTCTCTCATTTCAGCATAGAATAATATGCTATGACCTAATCTGACCAATTTGACCTCACTATTGTCTAAAATAGGAAAGAGAAGAGACTTTTACTTGTACCTTGCAGGCTTGAGCAGGTATTTAAAAGGGTTATCATCAGCGAGATTAAAGTTGTGCTATTACACCAAGCATCAGGGCTAACCAGGCTTATAAATGTGGCGCCCACAAGATGACTGGGCTGACAGCCCACGAGCCAGGGCTTCAGGACAGATTCTGCAACACTGGGTCAGGGTAAGTGGCAGGTTCACTTGGATCCACAGCACAGTTAACTGGTGTAACAGTTCAACATAGCCTCCGTTGTAGAAAGCTAATATCATCTGAGCCAAGGCTGAACAGTTTCCTTATGGTGTCAGTTGTACTGATGGGTCAGCTGTGATTCTGGCATGGTTTTCACCTCGTGTACAAGCTAGTGTTCTGTATCTCCACGGAGGAGGATTAGGCAGAAAATAGAAAACTGTTGGATTTTCCTAAACTAGGGCTAAAGGAATTGAGAAGGTCTGAGATGAAGCTCAGAACTCATCTCTTGAAGGTCATAGGTGACTGAGCAATGGGATACAGGGCTTCTCTCCTGCAGGCCACTGACTTGAATCTCATGTATGCTGGCAGTGAATACAAGTTTACCATGTAATGATGTTCAATAACCTATGTGAAATGAAATTTGGAGGGAGGCTCTGAGAGTGGCTCCTAGAGCATAGAGTGCCAGAGGTGTTCACATCATAAAAACCACCACCACAGCTGGCTTTAACTGACTGGATGTGTTGAGAGAGAGGACAATACTGAATAGGCATGAATACTGAAACGATCTAGGGGTGCAGGTCAGAGATGGGCACATTAGCAGGGGATGATGTATGTGGGCTGCTTGCACAGTCCTGCCATTCTGTATCTATTCTGTGGGTAAACTCAGAAATTCAATCACCACGTCTATCATCCTTTCACTTTTTGTAAATTTGCATTAAAAAGAAGTCTAAAAAATAGAACAGTCACTCCTGGAGGCTTGTGGCCACTTAAAGCAAAGGCTAGCTGGGAGCATTCTATATATTGTTTAATTTGAGTCTGCCATCTCAGTGTTTTCTGCAATGTCATCTATGTGCTTTTCCCTCACTATGGGTGAGTGTTGGACTCTGCGGGATTCATTTGCATTCACAGAATTTAATTGCAAGTTCCATTGACAATCAGTGTTTCCTGGGCAGGGAAGCAAACTGTGTGACTTTGTTGTTGTGTAGAGGGTTGGGGATGGGCTTAGGAACATGGTTGTTCAGGAGGACATTCTGACTTCACGGTATTCCTAGCTTCTTGTGCTGGATTTTAACCTTGAGAGATATTAAAAACTTTAATGGTCATTGGGGGAAAAGATGCACACCTGTTTTTCTTTCTACATATATGACAGTTGCCCCATTGCACCTGGCAAGGATTCTGAACACCGCCTTTCCCCTCTTGTTTATTATTTCATTTACTCATTGCAATTTAAATACAAAGAAGATTCCTTATCCATAAAACAGCCCTGACAAAGAATAATGATCAGCAACAAATAAACCCACTACCCCAACAACAAAAATTAAATGATGTTAACCAGGCAGTAAATATATGGTTTTTGCAGCATGTTCTGAAGATGAAATGATCTGCATTATTTCAGAAGAAAAGGTACTTGGCAGCAGTAATTCAGATTCTAGTGTCTCACTTTCTTCACTGCAGATTTTTGGGTTCTATTTAATCCAAGGAGGCCCCATCTTAATGGCAAGAGCCTAGCAGCCATCTCTCTTCCCACATTGTTACAAATACAGTTATGAGTCCAATGATTCAGTTTTTCCCTGTGTATCTGGCTGGTGGTTGTAGAAATTGTCCCTTTTCAGGTATCTGCTGGAATATGTCACATAATTTAAACCTGTGGCATGAAGCCATAGAACATGTTAGAAGCCGGGAGGACACTGATGCTCTCATACTCTTCATCGTGCCAGCATAGAATCCAAATGGTCACTCTGCCCATTACACTTCACAGTGCCTCCTGAGAGCTGTTCTTGACCCCTTGAGGTCTAGCACTTGCCCTAATTGATACCAAAGGGGAGGAAGCTAAGTGAATGTTTTCTCAGTCTCCTTTTTTCCAGGCCAACTGGAGGTTATCATGGCCATAGGCTGCTTCCTAGCTTCATAAACCTCTTAGGTTATTCGGAGTCATGATTCTCTTATTCAACTGTCTGTGCTTTTCCTTGGGATGACTAATCCCTCAGCGTGACTGGTGGAAGCCGCAGTATTGATTTCTGTGTCTCTCTAAACCTCAGTTGTGTTCGATGCTTGTTAAGACATTTGAGGGAATATCCAGTAGGCTCTGGGAGCAATTTGAGTGCTGAACTCAATAGGCTGTACTTGAGAGAAGTTTCCATAAGGTTACTGGGCAAGCCAATAGAAAGGATTTAAAAAGAAAGAAAAAGAGAGAGAGAGAAAGGAAGACTCTTATCCCCAGACTCTTACCCCCAGTAAAACTCTTGAAGGAATTAAACCAGCATGGCACTTTTGTCTCTCTCTCCTATCATTAATAAAAGAGCATTTTTATTTATCTTGCTCAGAGATTTGAGGGTCCACTTGAAGACATGTCAGCATCATCTGGGACAAGAAGAGAGTGTTTGATACTGTGTGTCTGTGAAGTTGTGAATATTTGTGGGGTGGAAGGTGATATGGTGTTTGCATTTGTAAGCAGGAAGACTATATGTCTGTGAGAGTGAGCCAGATGCTGTCTCTTGTGCTGGGGGGGGGGGGCTGTGAGAGAGCCTGATTACCAGTCCGTTTCTTAATAAGGAATCAAATATTGATTGTTTGTTTGGTTGGGTTTTTTTTTTTTTTTTGTATAATGTCCACTTTTCTATTTGCCACTGTGCATCACAAAAGCTCCCTGGCTTCAAGGGGTCCTGCCAGGAGAGCACCAGCGACTTTTGTTGTTCTCTCGGGAGGTTAGTGAATTGTGTTTGAGCTGGAGCCGTCAGATGCCCAGACTGTAAGGTCTTTTGTCCTATGCATGTTGTTACTAAGAGGAAGATTACTGTCCTCTGCTTGTCTATTTCGTTTATTTATCTCATGAGTGAACTGCTCCTTTATGTGGAGGGAGAGAGTTGGATGCTGGGAAGGAGAGGCATAAGGACGCTGGAATGAAGCTGGGAACTGGGGTGGGGAAAGATAAGTAGTTTGGCTTGTGGTGAGAGGATGGAGGGGAAAATCTAGTATAATTTAATTAGAACAATAATATGTGACCTCTGCCACCCTGATTCCTTTCTATGTTGTTTCTCTTTCCCCTCTTCTCTTCTTTCTCTTTGTAAGCTATTTGCTCTCAAAGAAGGGATTGTATCTTCCTTTGTGTTTGGGAAAGCACCAAGCACACTTTGAGTCTAAATAGTGGTCTAAATATTAAAATTAATAAAACTACAGCCCAAATCCTATCTCACTCCCAACTGTGTTCATAATACAATACCTACCACTTATAAAATGCATACAGGTATTCACAAATTAATCCCATATGACCTGTGAGGTCAGTATAGTATCTCCATTTTACAGATCAGGAAACTGAGACATGGAGATATGAAATGGTTCATCTGAGGCAAAGAAGAGAGTTGATAATAACAGCAGGATTAGAACTCAGAACTCTTGGCTCCCAAACATATGCTTGGTCCAATAGATCACACTACCTTGCCTTCAGCTCAACAGGCTTTTTAATGTAATTGAGAAGTCAGCAAGATTTGCTGTAGCTCTTAAAAGGATCTTTGTCAGAAGAATGAGTGTTACTTGTCTGCCTCTTCCATTTGTTAAGCCAGATTTCTGCTCCACTAATAGACATTTAATGGGCTGACCTAAACTGTACCAAACCAATCAAAGTAAATGATGATTGTATTACACTTTTTAAATAACATTAAAATTGTGGCACAACTCAACAAAACCAGAGGATTCCAAGTGAAGCCAAATGCTCTATCCATATAATTTAAAAATACAACCTAAAGAAACAACAAGGCAAACTTAAGACACTGAAAAATTATTAATTAATTGCTCTACTTCTTGTGAAGATCCCTGTCAGAGCAATCGTGTTCCTCTGACTGTGTTATTACTGTTTGGACTTGCCCGTGCAGACAGGACTAAAATGTTCTTCAAACCTGTTACAAAATCTTTCCACAGACTTGGTTGTAGGGGGTCTGTAGTGTTAGAACATAATTCCTCTGTGCTTTAAAAGTTGCTGTGTAAACAGGCCCTAAATAAGGCTCCCCAGAAACAAGCTTCGAACCTTTTGCCCTTCATCTTCTCTCCCACCCAAAAATCTCATTCTTTGTGTCTTATTTGTCGTCTTTAAGTTATCAGCTCCTCAGGACATGGGTCTTGTCATGTTATATGTGTGTAAACTGTTGTGCACATCAGCTTTCATTTTCTGCCCCAGAGATGGATATGCATCTTTGGGTGGGTGGGTGGGTGTGTGACACACGCGTATGTGTCGACACACTTGCAAACACACAAACTCTTTATACTAGTAGTTTGTCTACCTTTGCAGTGAAAAACATTATTTGATGGGAGTTTAGGCTGTGGCAGCCTTACGTTAGAATTTCTTGGCTTTTTGGTTTATATTACAACTGTTTTAGGTATTCATATTTGCTAGTTTTTTTTTTTTTTAAATCATGGAATATAATAAATTGTGTGGTGTTTGGTCTCCTGACTAAATTCTTATTTAGATAGAATTGCCCAAAACTTTCAACTTAGGGCATTTAAATTCTGGCCATCTATCTGCATACTGTGAATATATAATAATATCAGGCATATATCATGCAAATCAGAGATATATTGTTCACTGCGTAGCATGGAGGTTGAATAACATAATTCTTATGAAAGCTAATTTTCAATGTAGTGTTTATATATCAGCATCATTATGGTGCAGAGTCTGAGAGGTCTTTCTCCTTGAACTTTTCTGCAATGTTCATAATAAAACTATCACAGTTCATTCTGAGCTAAACTTATCATATACAATTTCTGCTTGGCCAAGAAAGCAGGGGGTATGAAAATTATTGTGCCTTGTTATATTTCTTTACATGTGGGGTTTGTTTGTTTGTTTTTTAAATGAAATTCTGTAGATGTATGAGTCCCTAATAATATATAAACAATGGATAGGTCTGTGGATACTTTTGAGGAAGCTGTGAGTTACGGGAGTCACTCTAGGGGCTTGAGAAGGCTGTCAGATTTGAAGGGATTTCCATCCCCAAGTATGTTATCAATGACATTTCACTCATCATTCTGTTACTAACTCCTCCCCCCAACTTTTAGTTGGATATTGTCTTATTAAAAAAGACAGAATTAAACTCCTACAAATACAGGAATCAAAGCAAAGGTGACAGTAAACCACAAATTACAGAATACTTCCTGGAAATGATGACATTTCCTGCATAATCTATCGCCCTGTTATTCCTTCCTTTGCTTAATGAGTATTATTAGCTACCGTATGGGCTGCAGTATCCAGGTGCTACAGGGCAGGTGAAGGATAGAACCTAAATTCCCTGGCTTCATACACTTGGAATTACTCTACCTTTTTTTCTGTGCTTTATACATGTTCATACTAATCATGGCTAATGTTATTTCACTGCCCTGATTTCACCTCTCTTTTTGCCATTAATAATAGATTCCTTTTCCCTTCTATCTTTACAAATGGCAATGGACGTTTTTTTTCAAAGCCACACAGCTGTCTGTCAGATAAGTAACATGTTGAATTGCTCATTAAACAGCACCATTGTGTCCCGATCCATTTGGATTAATGGGTAGATGCTCGATTTCCAAACACACTCCATGCTAACACAGAGTGGAAGGTGAGAGGCTATTGAGCTCCACAGCTGACACTGTTACAATGACCAAAAAAAAGAGAGCACTCTACCAATCACCACATCCTGAAAGTTTTCCTCACAAAGCTGATTTCTCAGCATGGTCTCCAAGGACAGTATCTGTATATATTGACAGAGCACTGACAAATTCAGTACAATATGATGTAGTAAATGCAGATTTACTTTGGAAAATAAGCAACAACTCCTTATATTGGCATGAATAACCCTGAATCCCAGCAAGTAAGCTATTAAAGTCACCAGGACTGACATACCTGTTTGCCAAAGGTTTTGAACCCTTTCTGTGATTGTTTCAGAGAGAAGGGAGAGGTGAGATGAGCATATGTCAGCCATATTTCTGAGTGCCTAATCAGGAGATAGCAGATGCTTTTCCAACCAGCTTCATGTTCAGATGCTGCTAATGTAAAAATTAGTAGTTTTTGGCTGCTGCCAGAATACAGGATTTATATGATCTCAAACTGGTATCCTGGAGAACTGGAATATAATCTGTCAACCAATGAGAAGCTAATAAACCCCCAGCTAGGGGGCCAATTCTATTTTCAGCAAATTTTCAGTTCACACTCCGTGATCAATGAAATGCAATTATTCAGAAATACAAGATCAGGGTACTGTGAGACCCCTTCCTATTTTAGATTACTTCTTTTTTCACAATATACACATGTGCTTTTTCTTCTCCTGCTCTCACTGCACCAGATTCAGTCCTTTTGTGAGTGGGTGTGATTGGATAAGGGATGTTGCACCTGCATATCAGTTTGGCCCTTTGACTTTGCCAATTCCAAGAATCATGAAGGTAGAAAGAAGAATGGCTGCCATGTTCATATCTGGGGAAGAAAAGATGCCCTGTTCAGCAGGAAGTTAGCAAACCTGACATGCAGCTTTTTCTCTGTGTTTAGACTTTATGTCTGACCTCTTACAAATGTGTTAATTCACCTTCATTTCACCAAACACATTTCACAACTCTTATGAATTAAATCTCAAATTCACATCCAGATATGCAATGTGAATGGGTGGGAGTATGAGCAGTTAGTTTTTCTTTTTGCTCATGTCAGGCCTTAGTATGGCATTCTATAGCAAATGTCCTTGATCAGGCTAGCCTGAGTTGGCTGTTAAGAGATCTAGTGCTCATGGATATTAACAGACTAGCACTTAAAGTTCTTCATTCCTCTAATGCAAAGAAATTATCATCATCAATTGGTGTAGTGCTAACAATGTATTGGAATTTGCTTTACCTCCCAACTGGAGGAAACAGTTGTGGCAAGAAACACAAGGCTGAAAGTTGAGTTACTTTTTTCACTAAACTGAGACCAAACAATTCATTTCACTGAAGATGTTGGTCTGATGCAGCACTTACATTACAGAGATGAAAGGTGATTGCCTGCTTACTGAGCCACCCAGCTTCCCCCTCTCCTTTCCCCATTAGCAACTAGGACTGGATCATGCAAGTGTAATAGGGTGAGCAGCTTTTTACAGCAGCAGCTAAAATCACACATTTGATTTGTTCACTTTGATGGTGCATTCAGTCAGACACAGTTATCTTGTGAAGACTCTGATCTTCTTTAGCCACATGGCCCTTTAAATATCCTTTCTCAAATAGGAAGGAAAAAGCAGTCTGGTGGAGTCCTTCTCTTCTTTAGTATCGAGCCTTTATTAAGGCTTTGCCTTCCGTATATCTGTTACTTTCTTCCTTTCTGAAGGAGTCAGGTTGATTCAGTACTTTTGGGACTTGGTGACATTAATGTAGCTGTTTTATGTAACATGGAGTCATTATTAACAGAATCCTAGATCATAAAAAAGGTATAACAAGAGACAAGGAGGGTTTTTTTTTCCCCTTGAAGATAATAGCAGTCGTGCTGAAGAAGAGAAGGGCAAAGGTCAGAAAGCTGCTCTCTGATTGGTTGCTCACACTCTGCATTGACATTTCTGCAGTTTCATCAGAAATTCTAAATAATCCATGTGAAAACTGAGGTTATTTACAGAAGATATATACGCACTGCATGAGCCCGTAAAATTCTGAAGACATAATCTTGGCTCTTGGTGCTTCCTTTTGTACAGCAATACCCCTGCTGCTGCTGCTGTACAGACATGTACAGTTCATGAAGCTGTGTGGATTGAGGTAGTGAAAAAATCCAAGAGTTTGGCAATATTAGGATGAAGGCAATAAATGTCTGCACAGAGAGAAAGAGAGGAAGGACTCAGGTAGGCAGACGGCAAGTGCTAGTTAGTTCACCATAGTTTTATGTACAAGAATGAGTGAAAAGAGAATAAAATGGGGAACCCAGTCCCCGAGACTTGGAATCCTACCCACACATTTTTCCCTGTTTAAAGAAATAGCAAATGTAACAAATTTACATGACTATTTCATTAACCCAGTTTCTATTCCAGGAGAGGGCAGGTAGCTGGAGACTTCTGATTCCTTTACTTTGCTACATGCTTAATGACCCCCTTCGAGCTCTTTCCCTAATTTTATTCTCTATATTTAAAGAACTTCATTTTTTGTTTATTTATTTATTTAACTTTTACCATAAAATTCCCAGGTTTTACAATAGCTATTGTTCGGTTTTTACCTATTTTCACCTGAATTTTGGGCCACTCAAGTACATGAAAATACTTATGTTAAGAAAATCCAATACACTGCATTAGGTAAATGTGTTTATGTCCATAGTAAATGCACAAGACTATGTGTAAGACTAAAGTAAGGCTATGTACTGGAAGACGCACGCGTGTGTGCGCGTGTGTACTGTTAATATACAGTTCATTAAATAAACTGCAGCATTAAAGTGCTTTTACTTTCAATAGTCTTTCTTTTCTCTGTTGCTTTTTTTCTGTCTTCCTGTCCCCGAATATTAACCCCCGCCCCTCCCCCCATTTTCACAGAAAACTGTGAAGTTAATTTTTTGCACCAATTTTTCACCCATTTTTTAAAACATTTTTAATAAACACTGATAAATTCCTGGAAAATTTTAAACAAGCTAAAAACCGTAAATGAAGGCCTGTGTCAGCATTGAATACAATGACAGGCAAAGACCATAGGAAGACCTCCCCAATCTTTCTTGTGGGGTGGTAGATGGATGACTCTTAGCAGGGACAGTCAGAACATCCACCCTTCTCACTGCCTCTAAGCATTTCCCCTTCTTGCAGAGACTGAAAACATTGTGCTAATGCAGAGGGTTAGATCAATAGTGTGGCACAGGCACTTCATCACATCTCTGAGTGCAGCATTGCTTCTCACACTGAAAAGTGTGATGAAATTTTGTAGTCCTCAGAGTATAAGGAGAAACAAGGTTGGTGGTGGTAGGGGAAGAAAAAATTACTTATATGCAGTACAGATCACCACAAGCACTATTGCTGTTTTGCTTTTGAGAAGCCCAGATGTCAGACATGGTCAAGAGGATGCAGAAATGGCCACATTGGTGTTTAAATGTCCATTTTATGCACACAGGTACCAATGTGATGTGGGATTGGCGGTACTACCAATCTCAAGTGTTCAAAAATCATGTTACGTCCCCCCCAAAAATTCACAAGCTTGACATAAAAATAAAGAAAATTTTGCATCCCTTTTATTTGCCTTTGGGTTTCTGAGATTTTATTGTACACATTTTCAAGCTTTTATCCACCACTGTATGGTCTACTAACTTCCTTTTCTGTTTTTAACAAAAGCTGAGATTTTGACATAATCACATGACTCCAGGAGCCAGGGCTTTAATAAAATCATCAAATAACACAAAACTTGCAATAACATTGAGAGTTGGTAACACTGAATTTGGGCATCCTAGTGAACAACCCATGTTTGAAACTCTGCCCAAAGACCTCAAATTGCCTGGTAACCCTAGTTTGCAAAAAGTAAGTCAGTTCTCTAAAGCAAAGAGTTTACAGCCAATTGAGATTTTGGTTATAAACTCCTCTTTTGAATTTCCTTTCAGTTTTAACTTGGCCACAAGGTCACAGCCTAGGGGAAAAATTTGGAACACTTTTCAAAGCAGTTAATTTGGATATTTTCCAACTGTTTAAATGGAAATACAAATGAATAAATAATTATAATGTATTTTAACGCAGATACTTTTTATGCATTGGTTTAACTGAAAAATATTTCAGTTTAAAAAACATACAAGTTGTTCTACAATTCATGCAGCATGTATTCACTGCAGCTGGCAATTTGGAAATTGAGTTATGAACCTGGGAAAGGTGCCACCTAGCACTCTGTACTTTTGGATTTTGTTTACCTTCGTATCTATTGCGTAACGGACTGCAACAGAATAAATATAGCTGTAATTAGTGATTAGTGTGCATTCAAAAAAGACTACAGTTCACATTAAAGAGGTATTTAAAATCATATAATACAATATTAAGTTAACTAAGTAATATATTTATGTGCATCTTTCATTTCTGAAGAATCACAAAGATTTGGCCAGATCCTTAGATGGGATAAATTGGTATAACTCCATTCACTTCAAAGGAACTACACTAATTTACACCAGATGAGGACCTGGCCTATAAGGGCAAAGCATGATAAACATCTGTAGAGACTTGAGACCAGTCTGTAGAAGGATCTTACAAGAAAATGTTTGTTTCAAAACAATTTAAAACTGTAGAATGGGGGCGGGGGTGTTAAGTAAAAAATCTTGGATGGCCAAGAATATCTATTTCTCCAAAGCCTGTCTTAGTCCAGAATCTCTGGAAAATAATATTGAGTTCCCCCAAAAATGTAAATATGGAAAATATATCAAACTCTAACTTCCAAAATACATATTTCTTTAATAGTCTGGCATAGCTACAAAAACAGGTCTGTGAGAATAATGGATTTTTCAGGTAAAATCAAAACCAATTTTTTTTTTTAAAAAAAATCCAGCAAATAAAGTAACAAAAAAAATTGGGTAAAACAAAATAGTTGTATTTCAATTATGAGCGTTTTTTAACTTTACAAAAATTTTATAAATGAAAGGACTTTTAATTTAAAAATTCATTTCATCTGAACCAAATATTTCACTGTTTTAGTTTAAAAAAAAAAAAAAAATCCAAACGATTTGGTGAACTCAAGATGAGTCTGCAAAATGTTAGTGTTGCCAGATCTGTGTTTTGTGCCAACAAAAGTTTCAGTTGAAAAATTTAGCTCATCTCTACTGCCATGTAAACAATACACATTTTATAGCCTTCCACACAAAGGTCTAATATTATGCTGAGACATATGCTCACAAATGGTAACGGAGTCAGGCTGACATCCTGTCCTTGATTTACCATGTTAGATCATTTTGTATCATCATGAGTTAGAGCCAGATTGTCACCCTTACCTATGAATGTCCTGCCTTTTGTCAGTTTGTATCACACCCACCACATTATCTCTGTGTTGATTTTGTTGTTCAATGCTATAGTGAACTGGTCTCCTTTCCCTTTAGATATTAATGGTCACAGTGAGACTGCTGGGCCTTTCAATTACACTGCAATGAATCCCTTAATCTCTTTAAGTAGCTACACTTTTCTCATCTCCTCATGGTCATTACCTCACATAACAACATCTATATCCTAATCCTAATCTGGGGTTGATGGGTAAATAGTGAATGCTGTACTTTTATTTTATATGAATCTGCAGTGCAACCCCTGAGGAAGCCACAAAAAAAGAGGTCACTGCTCTGGTCAGCAATGCTTATTTATAAGACCTAAGCACGTCCTCTGGCACTGAGAAATCAGGCAGGCCAGGGTGATGAGCAGAATACACATGAAATGGCATTGTACTGGCAGGAGGCATTATTCAATTCTCTGTTCTGCTATAGACTTCTTACATGACTTTAAGCAAGTGACTTATTCTCTGTGTGCCTCAGTTCCTCATCTGTAAAATGGAAGTAATTGTACATCCTTACCTCACAGGGATGGTGTGAGGATTAAATACATTAAACAGTATGAGGTGCTCAGATACTATGGTAATGATGAGTCATATAAGTACTTTAGACTAAAATAGGGATGGGATTAAGTACATGGTGAACTGTTTTGCTCAGTTGGGAACCTAGTATCCTAGAATCATAGAAATGTAGGGCTGGAAGGGACTTTGAGAGGTTATCTAATGCAGCCTCCAAACTGAGGCAGGACCATCCCCGACAGATATTTGTCTAATCTGTTCTTAAAAACCTCCAATGATGGGGATTCCGTAGCCTTCCTTGAAAGCCTATTCCAGATTTTAACTATCCTTATAGTTAGAAAGTTTTTCCTAATATCGAGATTAGATCTTCCTTGCCGCAGATTAAGCCCATTACTTCTTGTCCTACCTTTAGTGGACATGGAGAACAATTGATCACGGTCTTCTTTATATCATCCCTTAACATAAGTGAAGACTGTCCCCCCCCCTCCCTCACAGTTTTCTTTTCTCAAGGCTAAATATACCCATTTTTTTAGCCTTTCCTCATAGGTCAGATTTTCTAAACCTTTTATCATTTATGTTACTATCGTCTGGAATCTCTCCAATTTGTCCACATCTTTCCTAAAGTGTAACACCCAGAACTGGACACAGTATTCCAGCTGAGACCTCACCAGTGCTGAATAGACCAGGACAGTTACATCCTGTGTCTTCAATATGATGCACCTCAGAATATTAGCCTTTTTTTTTTCAACTGCATCACATTGTTCACTCATATTCAATTTGTGATCCACTGTAAGCCCCAGATCTTCATATAGTGTGTGGATAGTCTGTTTCCAATGGGCTGCTTCAACGTTTGGTCCTAGCACTGGTACCTACAGATCTGATCCAAAAATATATAAAAGCACAAGAAGAAAAAAATTAGGTAGATGAGGCTACCCAATTTAGAATGACTGCACCAGAATCCTAACAAGATCATTTCACTTTTAAGGAAAAAAATACATTTTTCATGTAATTTATTGATTTTCAATATTGTACAAATCCAAACCGTGTAAAGCAATAATACAGAAAAAGATACAGCCCATTGGAAAAACAATTACAGATCAAATGCCCAGTTCCTTTAATCAAACTGTACAACCAACATGCTTTCACTAGCCTAAGGAATATAAATTATACAGACTAATGAGATAGGAACTAGGATGTAAAAATTACCATTTAGACATCCTGATTTAATGTTGTGTTGTAGTAACCGTTCTCCTTGAGATTCTGTATTTATTTTACCTAAGTACTCACTATCTGAGTCCCTGTGTCCTCTTCTCATGGAGTGTCAATGTGTCCTCCTCTCATATTTCTGACATCATAATATCGTCATGGAGCAGAAGGGACACAATGCATATGTTCTCTGTTAGGTTCCAAGATCTGCTAGAGAGTAGAGACTGACATTTTAAATAAGGCTTGATTAAGTATAACAGTATCTTGTTATATGCTGCACTTCATAGTTGGCACAGAAGATTTATATATTTCCCAAGATTTAATCCCAGTACACAGTAATGAGGCTCCCTGGCCGAGCAAAGTAAGGCCCTTTACACAAACTTGATGGTGTGTCTTGTCTGTCATAGTGGTGCAAGGGCCTACTAATGTGGAAAGCTAATCTTACACAGTCAATGAAGTGTGCAAGTCTCTAGTATTACTAAGATGTTATTTTTACCAAATATACTATTGTATATTTACTATTCTATTATGAATTATTCTCATAAATAAACTGTGGTTATCAAAATAAATTAACAAAGTGCATTTTGTGATGCATTATGCTGCCTTCTGTGTACAAACTGACAAATTCAGTAATTCACAATATCGCCTCATCACTAGTGTGAATTACGGAGGTACACTATAAAAATACAGGATTCAACAATCAGGCTTCTGAATGTTGAAAGTAGGCCACCAAGGATCTGTTTAAATGAAAGGTATGTGGACTGGCTTGGAAAAGCTTGAGATATACCCCCTGTTGAATCTTTGTCAGATCACGACTCTGTCATCAAGCTCATGGGAATCACCATTTGTAAGCATAAGGATTGATGCTAGTTTAACATGCAGAGTTTGGGGTTTGCATTTTTGCCAGAGTCACATCTTCTGCAATTCATAATGTTCACATAAAGACCTACATTAAAAGGTGATTAAAAACAACCAAAGCCAGGAAATGTTAAGTTAAAATAGAGGTTTTGTTCTTCCCTGCCCCTGTGTACCTATGTGTGTATTCAAGGTGTGTCAAATCACTCAGTGTTCTGATACTATCACCCATTGCGCCTAGGTATTAGAGAGGTATCATTGATACTGAGTTGGTAGTCAGAGGACTCTCCCTCCCTCCAGTGGCCACTCTTCTGCACTGAGAAATGATGGCTCCATTGGTGAGCTGCGTATTTGGAGATATTCTCTGTGTTTAAAGGAGCAGGTATCAGGCATCTATGCCATTAAATACTAAACTCTAACAATACTGGTTGTCTTTTTTCCTCTTTTTTGAAGTTGTTTAATATAGTCAAACAAGCGTAATTTGGGAACATTCGTGCCCTGAGAACATTTATTTTAAACACACACAATTTCAGGATAGTGGAGAAGGGCAATAACATTTGGTTGCATGTTTTTCCTCCGCTTGTAATGCTCTTGCTAGGCTAGTTTTCCAATTGCATTGCAGTTGGACAACCCTGTAATCCAGGCTTGTAGCGTGGGTGTTTTTGAGAATTTCCAGCATGGATGTTTTCTAAGCTGTCAGTCAGCCCTTGCAGGGTGAAGAGATGAGATCTAAAAACAACTAACTGGCTTGCTGCATTTCCCACACACACACACATGTACCCCTAGGCCATACTAGATGGCATCTGCACCATCCAATGCCTCCATGGTTATTTCCAACAAAAAGGAGAACACAGATTAAAACTTCCACCAGATCTCTCCTTTGAAACAAAAGCATAATGAAAGGGTAGGCATGGCCCCAGAGTCTACTGTGATTAGTTGTAATTCTTGGTGGGGTGTGACATGCTCATCCTCCTGAATTAGTGCAGGGCACAAGGAATTTAGCACGGTGCTAATTGTGATCAGATGAAAACAAGCATCCTCAGTATGTGGGCATACAGCAAGACAAAACAGATGCCTGAGCTTTTCAGAGCAGTGCTCCACAACATGAACTGCCAGACAGCCCTATGCACAAAGACAGCTGGGGGTGGGTTTTCTACATGTCAGACTCCAGTGGGCAGAGTAGACAGGGGAGAGACACAGCAGCAGTATCTGGGTAACCATGTACCTTTCTTCCCTCTCTCTCTCTTCCCTATTGCTCTACCTTTCCTTTAGTAGTCACAGGATGTGTGCGGTCCATTTTCTCTCTGCACCACCAACCACCATATCCAGGTCTTCATTTTATTTGCAATTACAAACGGTTAGACATTGCTATACGGCTGAATTTAACTAAGGAAGACCCTTTGGTGAAGTCAGAAATCTTAGGGCACCAGAGAGGGAGAGAGCCCTGCTCATGAAGAAAGATGCTCTTCAGCAGCTAGCGTGGCAGTGAAGATTCATACCAAAGGCTCTCTACAGCAAGCCTGAGGCCAAGAGGCAGACTCAAGCAACTCCTTACCCACCCCCTAGGTCAAACAGATGGAGGGGAGGAGGATCAGCTGCAACCCCCTATCCCTTCCCCGCACAGCCACCCTTGCCAGAAAGAGAGAAGCATGCAGGGTCTGTCCCACCACCCCCGCCTGCTGTGGAAGGCAGCAGGGGATAAGTAAATACCCCAGCAAGAGCCAGCACTGCTACTCCCTCCCTCCCAGAAGCAGGGAGAGCAGAGGCCAGTTTCAGGGGCTCTGAAATCCATCTCCCTATGCTCCTCATCCAGTCACTGAATTGTTGCTGGCGGAGCCACTGTTCATTCACCCCTTGGATCTGCTGTGCAAGGCAAGAGAAAATGTGTGTTGCCAGGAGAGGTACAATGTAGAGGGGTACGCTGTGCTCTCTACTTGAAGACAAGGTGTCTGAATTAACAGCAGAGTAGCAGTGAGCTTGTTGGCCCCGTCAGGAGGCAGCTGGAATGGAATGTTGGTGCTGGGAAGTTCCATGGCGGTTAGGAGTGACAGTTGGTGAGAGCGGGAAACAGCCGAGTGTAATCTAGACTCTGGTGCCTCAGCCCCAGGCCTGGGGAAAAGGGGATCTACCCCCATAACCCCTCAGAGAGGGGGGGAGGAGGATTTACCCCAGTAATTTCACTACCCTTCCCCCCACACACAGATATGTGGGGAAGGGATTATAATGTTTTTAATCTGTCAGAGACATGGGGTTATTTACCCCTCTTCTATTAGTCTACCAGAGATGGCGGAAGTTTCCAGAACCAAGGGGGATTTACCTCCCACAGTCTGCCAGAAACATGGGGGAATCACCACTCAGTAATCTGTCAGAAATGGGGATGATTTACTCCTCCCTTCAATCTAATCTGCCAAGGCATGTGGTGATTTATCCTTCTCTCAATAATCTGACATGGACAATATGCTTATCCCCTTCCCCCCATCTCCGATAATGTTCTGGATACAGAGGGGCTTTATCCCCAAATTATCTGCCAGACACAGAGTAATTCATTCGCTTTTTGGTAACATGCCCCAAATGGGCAGATTTAGTCTTCACGTGCCCTAGCTCCCCAGAGAAGATCTGCCAGATATGGAAGGATTTAGTTTTTTCCCAGTAATATGCCAGCAGTGAAGGTATTACCTTTCTCCTCTTCCCCAGGAATTTGACAGAGGTGTACTGATTTACCCCTCACACCAGGCATCGTATATACCAGCCAAGTTAACCCTTTTGGGTAGCCTGTTACGAAGTGGCAATTTCACATCATTGCCAAGCACTTAAGATTGCAGAGGCATTGGCATTGTTTATCCTCTCTCCATGCAAAGGGATTTATCCCTGGCGAGGAACGTCATGAGGCTATGGGAACACAAAAGGGACAATGGAATTTCAGAGTAACGACTAAAAAAGTACCAGAAAAGGAAACGATGGAGGATAACAAACACAGTGATTCAATGTGTCCAGGAGACACAACCCTCAGAAGTAGGTATTTCTTAAGGGATTATTTAGGGGTTAAAGCCAGAAAGTTGGGAAAATTCATTTTTTTCTAAATGGGTTATTTAAATATGTTAAGAATTTTTAATATTCTATTCTATTGTGGGAGTGCTCAAGGATTCTGAACAGAAATTCGTGCCCCATTGTACTAGGTACTGTACAAACAAGTAAGAAAAAGAATCCCTGTCCCAGAGAGCGAAGATTTAAACTGCATAGCAGTGGTGAAGTAGGGAAAAGGCTGGGAGACAAGTAACACTAGAAAGGCACAGTACCAAATTAAATTTGGAAAGGGGGTTTGGGAGAGACCACAAGTGGATGAAAGAAACTAAGATTCCACCAACCATTCTGCAAGAACTATCATATCCCCACCCCATAACCCTGATGATCACCCTGCACCTGTCATTTCCAAGCTAAGACTATAACTCTGACCCACAAATCACCACACTTCACTTCTCACTACCATATCTGTGTTCCATT
This sequence comes from Emydura macquarii macquarii, assembly GCF_026122565.2. Lineage (NCBI taxonomy): Eukaryota > Metazoa > Chordata > Testudines > Chelidae > Emydura > Emydura macquarii. The sequence continues at coordinate 710,814 of NW_027130976.1, forward strand.
ACCTTGACCTGCAGACTGGCAATTTACTCCTTTCTGTGACTGCCACACCAGAGCTCTGAAACCCTGACCTATAGACTGGCGCCATCTTCTACCCACCTGACGGTGCCTTATAAACCTGACCTGCGTGTTAGCACAATGTTACTTCCTACTTTTTAATTTATATTTGAATGTACCTATCTAGGAGGTTGCTTAGTCCTGGAAACTGATGTTCTCTATTTTCTGACTGAAAAGATGTTGCATGGCGTTGACAGTGCATGACTTTTCCATGCACTTCTGATAATGTTCGTCATCATTTTGCTGGGGGAACACCAGTAAATTCAATGAATCCGGTCCTTCTGCCCAGTTCATGTCTTGGACCCTCTGTTGCAACATTGGTGCTAACTAATGCCAGTCATTTTATTGGGTTAATGATGCGGACACCTGGCTACCCTCAATTTTTTATCTGTGCACAGACAGTTTGAAACTAGTGAGCTGTGAAATGAATTAATCATAGTCTGTATTTTTGTTAATACTGGGGGTGATCAAAGATATCCTGGGAGAAATTCTATGAAATTTTGTCACTCCTGGTTGGGGGCTGTTTGTGCAACTTAACTTGTGTGTTCCCAGTTGGATGCCTCATCTCTGAAGCAAGGATTTAAGGACGATGGTCTTTCCCAGTTTGGGATCTGTGGCATTTACCCACCATGTTGGCTCATGTTGTTTTTCTTATTATAATTATCCTCACATTATTATTTAGAAATCCCATCAGGACATTTTGCAGACATACAAAACACAACCCTTACACAGATAAAACAACTAAATATAGAAGCGGGAGAGCAGGGGGGCTGACAAAAGGGGTTGAAAGAAAAACATTCTTCCATGAGCAATATTTCTTTTGTTATGTTTCTGGGTGGGGGGAAGGCAGGTTGTTTAAAAATTAAGTCCTGGTGTGAGAGTGGCAGAGAGGGGTCCCAGAGCAGAGAGGATCCCATTCCTTCTACCTCTTCTGGATGCAGCTGCATTGTCACACCATACCTCTCATTGAGTGATTCTTCTAGCCTCCTAAATTCTACATTAAATGGTGCTGGAGAATGATGCTCTTCAACCACACAAGCCAGATGTTGGGGAGCCTAAGATTGGCCTTGAACTCATATTGTTCTAATGCCACAATTCACTCGTTCTCCCACCTCGCAAATCTATTATGCCTTGTAGCAGGCAAGAAAAGGACTAAGCTGTAATGGATATAAAGGGAAAAGTAAGGCCATAGGACTGTTATCTGTGCTTAGTACTAAATCAGATGATTCTTAATGAGGTAACCGAGTACAGCGACCCCCAACTCTTTCTTTTCTCTTGCTCTGAGACAAATTAACACAGCCTGTATTGCCTTCCCAAGTCCTTGTCTAACTACACAATCTTGGAAAGGACAGCTGACTTCATTAAAGGGTGCAACATTTGCATAAACATGCCGGTTTTTAACTTTGTGTTGTCAGAAAGTAAGAATTAGATAACTAGACCTATGGTCTGATTTTGAGAGTGGCACTGCCATTGTGTTCTTTTCATGTGTCATCCTAAGTTCTACAGATATCTTGACATGTTTCATCTTTTTTCATTTGCAGATGCTGATCTGGAGAATTTGTACCAACTCTCTCTTGGCAGGATAGAAACCATAGTTCTTGCTCCAGTCTTTGGCAATGCCCCAGTCTCACCACATTATTGTCACATTTGCTTGCTGAGGTAGGGAAATCTTCCTCTTTAACCTACATGCTTCGTAAAAATGATTTTTATGTTGATAACCCTGCCAGGATATGTAATGTCAATAATACAGAATCGGAAAAATGCACATACAGGTAGAGCAGTCATGCTCATTTCAAGGAGTTCTTTGTTGCATTTATACTGTACACTGTTTAACAACATCAATGTTTGATTAATAATTCATCTTCTAATTATATCTTTTTACAAGCACTATTTGCATAAAGTACCTCTGAGCACCTATCTTGCCACACCTCATCACTGTTGGACAGGAGTCTTTTAGTTGTCCATGCTTTGTCTGTGATAAAAGTGCTCTTGAACAAGATGGTCCTTTAGATAATATTTCTTTTTCCTGGTGTCTTCCAGGTGAGATCTTGTCAGGGTCTTTCTTTGTGGGGAGTGGTGAGTAACTTTAAAGTCTCCATTATTTCTTTATTCATGATAGATTTGACTGATAGTTACTGGCCTTAGAGGATGGGCCAAATGATTGATGCCTTTTTACTTAATTTGAAATTGGAAAGCTGGACCTTCTCATCTCAGTCACAGTCTAACTGCCATAAGGGAGAGGTGAGAAAGGGGGGACAGGTCTTCCAGTCTGTTTAACTTTTGCATGTAGATTGTTGGAATTAAATAATTTCTGAACAGGCCATTTAATACTTGGATATTTGCAGAGGTTTCTGGTAATTGAGGCACTTGGCAGAAGGAAAATATTCCCAAACATGAAAAAAAATTACCCCTCCCTTTATTTGGGGTTTCACTGCTTGTGGGACCTCTCCACTTTCTTTCTTGAACTCAGCTGTGCAATGGGGAGGGTCCTATCATGTGAATGTCTGAGCAGAAACATCCTAGTAATATTTTATCTTGTTTTTAATGATGATAGCACTCTGACCATGCTGAAAGCACAAATTTTTCTTTCTTAAAATTTAATTCTCGTTAGTTTCATTGTGGCCTCCCTGGGACTAGAGAACTGCTAACTGGAGGGGCAATTCATAGAAATAAGAAAGCAGTAATTAGCAAGGTTTTACAACTGAAGTAAAGCTTTATATCTATAAATCAGAATAAGTTACCACAAGCAAAAAGATGCAGCCTGGTTTACAATCCAATCTTCAGAACCAAGCATGTCTTCTCACAGGCAACTTCCCTTGTTTGGTTCCCCAAGAGTCATTCTTCTCTCTAGTCTATCTAGGGTCTTACATTAACATTGGATCTGATTACCTATAACTTGTCTCATTAGCACTTGTGGAAGGGCAGAGGAAAATCAAAAGTCAGCTGAGTCAGGCTACTGGGAGATCAGAAGCAGGAGACAAATTTGAGATTAGAACCACAAGTTGGTAACCAGAGTTAGGCTATGTCAGGATACCAGGGAGTCAGAGGCAGGAGTCAAACTGTAGATCAGAACCACAAATCAGATGCCAGGAGTCAAGCTGGGTCAAGATGCCACGAAATCTAGCTGGGGGAGCAGGAGCACAAAGTCCAGAGCAGGTTGGAACTAAGTTGTTCAGACAGCATCTTGCTGCTGCTTCTAGCTTAAGTAGGGCCAGCAGCCAATTGGCTGCTCTGGGACTCTGTCAATAGGACCTCATGGGTGAAGTCTCAGGCTGGGTCTGGGCTTTGTGGGACCTGGATAAGCAGCTGTCAGCAGGCTACCAAATGGAGGGTTGGAGCATGGCTGCTTCTGTGGATCCAGGTTCGAGGCCATTGGGTCATGACATCATCTCCCTCCCCTAGGGGTGCCCTCTGGGGAAAATGGATCCAGTTTCTCAGGGTGGCTCTTACAGAAAGCCCAAAGCAGGAGCACAATTATTCTCAGCTGACTTCCAAGTGTGCTCCTTTGGGCCGTAACCTTCCCAGTCAATCAGGTCCCACAATCTACCCCACTTGACCTTAGAATCAAGGACTTTGTGGACAATGTATTCCTCCTGACTTTGCACATGTACTGGTGGGGGAGGTGATCGGGCTGTATGCGGTAATGTGTTCTCATTGTGGCGTTTTAGGAGTGAGACATGAAATACGGGGTAGACTGTGAGCCCCATCTCCCTCAATACCTTAAAGTTGACTGGGTTGATTTGTCGTTGTTTTGTTGGTGAATCCAAACTAGTGATCTGGTTTCCAAGAGGATCTGTCTGTGCAGAGGTGTTCTGTAGAAAGCCATGCTTTTTGTCTTACAGAGTAGGTGGAGCCTTGTTGCCTATGCTAGTCGGCATGCTTTTTGTAATCCTCCTTTGCCTTCTCAAGATGTCCCTTCATCTCCTCTTGGATGTGATGGATATGTTGTATTAGTTCCAATGCCAATGGGTTGGGGGAGGATATCAATAGCTGTGGGTGAAATCGGGGGATGGAACCTATAGTTGACAAAGAAGAGGCTGTGGCCTGTAAATGCATGGTCTGCATTATTATATGAGAATTCAGTATATGGTAATAGTATAGATTGGTTGTCCTGGTGGTGGTTGGTGTAGCATCATAGGTATTGCTCTAGGATCTGATTAATTCTTTCCATTTGGACATTCAGCTGAGGATGGTAGGCAGAGGACTGGCGCACATAGATCCTTAATAGATGTAGGGCCTTGTGCCAGAAGCAGGCAGTGAACTGGGGACCCCATCAGAAGTGTCATGAGCTGGGAATGCCATGAAGACAGACTACATTGTTTATCCAGAGCCAGGCGCTTTCCTCTGCAGAGGGAATGAAGTGGGCATTTTTGAAAAGCAATACACCACTGTCAGGATGGTCGTGAAACCACTGATTTCCAGTAGTTTTACCATGAAGTCCAATAAAATAGCTTCCCAAGGCCAAGATAGGGTGTCCAGAAGTTGGAGGAGACTACAGGGTTTCTGGCAGAGGATCTTGGTGTGGGCGCACACCTTGCGGGAAGCAACAAAGGTCTCTATTGTGGGGCACATACAAGGCTACCAGAAGTACCAAGTTGTTAATCATTGGGTTTTATATTGGCCCAAATATCCTGCCAGGGTGGAGTTGTGGCACATTTGAAGAAGTGCCACTCTCGCAGGGCCAGAGGGAACATAGACGTGATCCATTATGAATGTGATCCTCTTCTGGATGGCGTGTGGTTCTTGGTCAGTAATTGCTATCTCATCTGGTGGAAATCCAGAGACAGTATATGAACATCAGCAGATACTGGAGGGAGGTCGCATTAAGGAAATAATGGGACTTGAGAACATGCGCTGGTTCCAGATTGCAGAGCCATGCCTCCAGGACAAGGTGTCAGACTTGCCATTTCTAGTTCCAGGGTGGTAGGTCAAGGTAGCTGAATTGGGAGAAAAATAGAGCCCACTGGAGTTGTCGTTGGTTTATGGCCTTGGCTTTGCGCAATACTGCAGGTTCTTGTAATCAGTAAATATTTGAACCAGATGACAGGCCCTTTCCAAGTCATGTTGCCACTCATCAAAGGAAGTCTTAATTGCCAAGAGCTCTTTGTCCAAGATCTTGTAGTTTCACTCAGCAGAAGTAAGCTTCCTCAAGTAGTAGGCAATGGAGTGCAGTATTTGCTTGGGTCCATGCCTCTGGGAGAGGACTGCCCAATCATTGTGCTAGAGGCATCAGCTTCCACAATGAAAACTTATGTCATTTCTGGCAGTTTTCCATTCTGTGACGCTGACAGACCAGGTGCCAGTGCATGACAGATTGTCAGGACAAGTCACTTGTAAGTGAATATCAAAGGAGCTGATTGTATAGTTTTCATCTGTCTATATCCTGTAGTTTTCCAGTACATTATTTCTACATTATATATACTCTATAATTAAGTAATCTGAGATCAAAAGTGTGTTAATTTAAGATTGTAGTTAGGTGTTAAAACTTCATGAAAACTAATGAAGGATTGTTGCTTGATATTACATTACCTTTTACATTGAGTCTCTCCCTGTGACTAAAGTCATCAAATGTGAATGGAGCATTGGTAATGCTAATGAAGAACTTAAGGGCTGTAACAGAAAATGCTCATTTCAAAGCGAGGGGTCAGGGAAGAGTACAGACACTTATCAGATTGCTTTCTGTGTTGAAAAGCTCTAAATATGGATTCATGGAATGATCCTGCATCTCTGGACTGTTTGGATTCCAGCAGGATGAAAATACTGAGCAAATGAACAGAGATCCCCAGAGTTATCCTGGATAATCCTGAAAGACTTTTGGAGACTGGCAGATTATCACATCTCTCTAACATTTGGATTTACAAATTTGGACTCACCTGTTAATGTATTTTACCTGTTTAACCTCTGAATAATTCTCATTTCTTTTACTTAGCTAGTAAATCTTTAGTTAGTTTACTGGAGAATTGGCTACCAATTTTTTTTTTTTTTTAATGTAAGAGCCAGAGGATCAATTGATTTGGGATAAGTGACTGATCCTTTGGATTGGGAGTAATCTAATGTGATGTGATTTTTGGTTTATATAATCTTTTATCACAAAGTCCAGTTTGCCTGGAGAGCCAAAGGAGACTGTCTGTGACTTCATGGTAATATTGGTATAGTGGTTGGGGAGTGCACATTTGTTATTGACTTAGTGAAATCCATTTATAAAATATACCACCAGTTTGGGTTGTGTGCCCTGTTTTCTGACAGTTTGACCTGAGATTGTCACTCACAGTTGTGAGCCACTTCAGATAGTATGACATATTCATTCCCCTCCCAGATACAGACAAGATTGTAAGCTCCTCAGCATTCCAATTTAGTGAATATGTGGGCAGCATCACGTGGTCCAACAACTCAGCAATTAGGGATAATGGCTTACGATTCCCAATTGTTTCCTGATTTAGGACTTGGTAATCGACACAGAGGTGGAGGCTGCCATCCTCCTCCTTTACAAAAAGAACTGGGGCACTGGCTGGTCAGGTGGACCTGTGGATGAACCCCCAGGCCAGGTTGCCTTGGAGGTATTCTCACAATGCCACCAGTTCCGGCTCTGATGTTGCGTATATCCACCCAAATTGTATCTTCATTCCTGGCTGGAGTTCTTTGGGGCAGTCATAGTCCTGGTGTGCGGGGGAGGCATTCCACATTTTTCTTTTCAAAGACATCAGCATAGTCACAGTACGTGGGGAGATTTCCATAGTTCCCTCAATAGGTATTTCGATGTGGGTGACTAGACCTACTTGAAGTTTCTTGGGCCTGAGTGCTACTTTTACAGGTCCCTGGTCATGCCCTCAGCAGAATTCTGACAGGAAAGTGACCTTCTGTTCTTGCCAATGGATGAGGGGATCATGAAGGGCTAGCCAGGAGATGCCCAGGATCAGGAGAAAATGTGGGGTATGGATCATACCAAACTGAATTATTTTTCTGTGTCCCTGTATAACAGCCTCCAGGCAGGCATTCTCTTCCACAACTGGACATGAAGACAGTGGGAAGCCATCAATAATTTCAATCATGTTCAGTGTGGCCTTGTATCACAGTAGGACCTGAGCTGTAGCTGTATCCATAAAATTGTCTGCTGCTCCTGAACTGATGAGGACCTGTTAGAGGGGGATCTGCTGGGGTCCCCCAGGATGAGCAGCTGGATAGGCACCTGCAGATAGGAAGCCCTTGGATGGGGCTCAAGGAGCATCTCAGTGAGGACTACGGCACAGGGAAATTCTCTTCTCTCAAGGATCAGGCCAGTTCCCCCACCATCTCTGGACCGATTTGTTTCCCCGAGCTTCTCGGCATTTGTACGAGGCATGGTTAGGATGACGTGGCGAGGTTTGCTGCAGTAGAAGCACAGATGGCACAGACAGCACTATTCTTTTTCTTCAGGGGTGAGCCATTGACATGCCAGATTGGTTTGCATGGGTTCGGGCAATACAGAAGGTGAGTGTTAAGAGAGAGTGAAACTATGAGTGAAGACTAAAAGACCAGTGAGTGAATACACAGATGGATGAGTAACTCAAGACTAATACAGCAAAGGATTATAGATTCCACAGTGGTTTGGAATATAAGTGAAAGACTCCAAGCAAGGACCTGGGGAGAATACACACAAAGGAGAGAGAGAGAACTAAAAAAGTGAAGAGAGACTTGATTCTATTTATTGTATGCATTTTAACTTAAATCAAAGCATTATAAAAGTCAGAGTTTATAGGAGGATTTAGCTAGCTCAGATGATTGAGCATGGGATTCTTAATCTCTCGCTACTTTCAGTCTTCGGTTTCAGTCCAGCTCAGTTGGGTAATACCCAGAAGTGGAGCTCTTCTTTGGGCTGTGGACAGTAACTTGGTCATCTCAGAGGCAGTGTCCATTTCATAAACACAACCTTACAAAAGAAGTTAATTAGCATCCTGGTTGGCAATATCAGCAAAGAGGATAAATAACAAACTTCACTCTTAGAAAGTATTTCTCCTCTCAGGTATGTGTGGGAAAATCTATATTATTGCTGCCCTTGCTGTGGATAAATAGAGGACTTTTGGTTTCCAGAGCTATCAGTGAAGCACCTTCCATCCATCAGCTCCTCAGAATACTATGGCAATCCCCTTGGGAATTCCCTTCAGAGCCATGATGACCCTTGGCATGGAGCTGATTCTCATCTGAAGAGTGCCTGTTAATTTAGAAATACAAGCGTGTATTGGATTTTTGCCTTCAGTAGCTAGTTTATGGGATTAGCCTTACTGGCCAGTGCATGTTGTTGCTGTTCTTCTTCAGTGGTGCTACAGAGTTTGTTCTTTGGCAGTAAATTAAGAAGTTCAGGGCCAAAATCACCACTAGTGTAAGTGGGTGTAATTAATTGGAGGTGCACCTACTAATGCCAGTGGTGAATTTGGCCCTCAGTTGCGCAAGCTGTTTTTCAATGCCATTTGCTGTGGAGTAGACATAGAACACCTCTTTTCAATAATGGCAGGTACATAATGTATAATCTGCCAGGCCCTGCAGTAAATTTTGCTGCCCTTTAAGGAGTCTGCCATTCTGCCTCAGACCATCACCCTAGACAATACATACAATACTTCTGGCTAAGCTTGGGGACTGAGTTTATTTGATTTTATTAATACATTTGTTTCCTATATTTCTTGTTTCTAAAGCAATTTGCCCAGGATTTTACACTTCCAACACAAAGTCCCTGTTCTCCAAGTTCAGTGTTCCAGCCACAGTTCATTTTCCTTTATACAGTTCTTCTGGAATTGCCTTTGTCCTCCCAAACTGCCTGCTTTTAATCTATCTATATATATCTTGGGGTTTTCTACTGCCAGCTATTAGTGTAGCATCCAAGCACGTTCCATGTAAAATCAATAACACAAGCAAAGTTAGTAGTGGGGGTCTCTGAAGTTTCTTCCTTTTCATGGTAAAATCTCTGTGTGGGATAGGGTTTTTGGTTTTGTTTTGTTTTTTAATTGTATTAATTTATTTTATTGGAGTGAGGGTTACGCTTTTAATAAAACTTTCAATGACACCTTTCTTCATATATTTTTATCTAACATCAGGTGCACACTTCAGCTTCCAGAGATTCATCAGATTAATTAAATAAATGGAAACCTTGGGAAATTCTATAATGGACAAAAGTTTTTTCTGAATATCCCAGTGAATCCAAAATAAGGCATCCACATTTTTCCCATTTATGTAGCAAACTTTTTCAAACCCTTGTATCCTTTCACCTGTTGTATATGAATCTTTAAGAATTTTGTAAACTGAATCCAAAGACTTCACATGAAAATCCCACCTTTCCCAAGTTTGAACTAACATGTTTGATCCTGATCTGAGAGAGAGACTAATGAAAAGATGAAGAACAGAAAGAGGGAGACAGACGATAGGAGAGATGAAGCAGAGAGAGAAAGAAACAGGGCTGGAATGGAGAAAGAAGTGAAGAGCTTAATCTATTAGAGTTTTTGAAAGGTTTGGGCAGGGTTACAGTCTGAATGTGTTTGGCAGTGACCTCTAGGTTTGTTGCAGCTTGTTTAATTCTGTTAGATTGTACATTTTATTTGTTCTTTCAAAAAATCAGTATTTAGAAACGATCACAACGAAATATACTTAAGATGGCAGAATGTCAACTCAAAGACTCCTCAGAGACCTTCCTCACTCAACCACTTCCTCATATAAATCCTAGATACTAGATGAACTTTGCTGTGCTCCATGGAATTCAACAAGTTCAAATTCTGTTAGAATTCCCTAGGAAGGAAGTGAATTCTAGAGCTAAAGGGCTCAATCCTTAGCTGTAACTGAAGTAGCACTTTAAGTTACCCTGTTACAGGTCTAGTTTCGCCTGCAGAGCAGTTTGAAGCAGCCTCAAACCTGCTCTACATTGTGACCAAGGGCCTACCAGGAGTCAGAAAATAACTGTGATCCAGCCATGCCTGTTTCCCCAGTCTTGTCCAGGACCTAGCATAAAACCCCAAGATATAGAGTCAGCTATACTAGCCTACACCTCCTGTGGGAGTTCACTGAGATTCCCCAGGAAGTCAGTCAAACTGTCTATTATGGTAGCAATTCAGAGACTCCTTAATGGAGCGGAGGAGTGACATGAGGACTTTCCATTGAGAATATTTTGTCATCATCTTCTAGATATTAATCAATCAGTGGTCCCTTGAAATACTGAATTACTGTCTTACATTTTAGTGCTTCTGTTGTGTACTTGTCATATTATAGTATGAACCTCCCTATGTTTCTGTATTGTGGAAGTGATTGACCACAGAACAGACTTGTATGTAGAATTGAGAGAGAGTGAAGCTATGAGTAAAGTCTGAAAAGGGAGTCAGTGAACATACAGATGGGTGAATGAACATACTATAGAGATCTCAGTTTCCCCATCTGTCAAATGGAGATGATGGTATTGGCCAACTTGTAAGGCACATTGAGATCTGTGGATGAACAACGCTATATAAAGCTAGATCTGATGATGGTGACTGTTAGCTTCAGTGTCTCAGTTGATTTCAACTTCTAGGTTATAATAGTCATAAAGAGGACATGTGTAATATATACACAGTAGAAGCCAGACCAGTAGAAGCCTATTCAATTTGTGGTTCACAGGTATAATGTGTACTATGCAAAGCAGGTAGCTGTGTCCTTGTTGTTTCTAATAATAACAATATTATATTTATCTTATCGCAGGAGCTGGAGCAACTGCTATAATTAAGACTGCTCCCAAGCATTTCCATTGTAACCTGTTGTTTTCAGTTTCTCATAACTCTTGGAACCATTCATTTTAGGCTATGATTTTTTTATGTTTTGTCTCTGCCTGTGGGTGATTTACTTATTAAGTATGATCAAAACTGGTTTGGCTGTATTTGCAAATGACAGAAGAAATATACATTTCCATTATCAAAAACAATTATTTTGATTGTCTCAAAGCTGCTCTATCGCTAAAGTGGCTGGATTGAAATGTGGCAGGGAAAACACCCTAACAGAGAAAAAGTGTCTTTGGATGTCCGGGTGAAAATTGGGTTTGGTATAATTTTAAGTTAATTTTACCAAAGCGCTAAGCACAGGTAAGCTGCATAGCACATGTCTGAATCTTGCTACAGAATAAACTCAACTCTTGAGTTCCCCTAAATTACCCCAAAACTGAGTAGAACCAACTTTCAAACATTTCAGTGAAATATAGGCCTGGCCTATACTTATGGGGAAATTTGGCGGCAGTCGACGGGAGTTACACAAGCTACATAGAGGAGCTTGCATAACTTACATCGTCTTCCTAAATCCTCTTCTGCGCACCGTCTCCACTATGCTGCGCCAACGGAAAATGCATACCTGTCAATACAGTGCTACGCTTTTTGGGGAGGTGGTTTTACTAAATCGACTTCCGGATCTATTGAGCGGGTCTTCACTTCTGCTCACTTGATCTGGATAAATCAATCCGATGGCAGCAAATTTGCTGCCATCAGTGACATACCCATAGGCTTTGCTAGAAGGAATCTTCCTCCATCCTCATTCTTCACCAAAAGGCCCTCTGAGCCTAGAGGAAAGTACATAGGGGCTAGAAGATAAATTCTCTTCCACTGACTGGCTTTAATAATTCCCTGCACATCAAAAAATGTATTTAATGAATCCTCATACAGGGGGAACAAATGTACCTTAACTCTGGCATTTCATGATTATTGAGTGCTTATCCATGCAACCATGATGTTCTCTTAAAGTAGTTTTTTTTTATGAAATATGCATTTAAAGCTCTAGGTGTGCATGTTGCTCATCCAGGAGAGCTGTAGAGAACTGACATTCTAAATTGTTTGCACCAGAACACAATGCAAGGTGAGATTTAAAAAAAAAATGGAAAAAGGGGTGGGGTGGAAGAATTAACCAAAATAAGGTTATGCGATTGCTTAGGTGGTACAGTATGGATCATGTTAATCTTTGGAGTGGGTAGGGAAGTTGGGTGTATGGGAGAGCTTAATGTAATCACTCTAAAATATTGTTTAAAGAGAGTTAATTAGAGGATGATTGTTTGAGTGATTGTGAAAAAAAGTGGAGAAGTAATTTGCATTCTTCATTACGTGAAGTTTGAATGGTCTTCAGGTGTATCCTTATGTAGGACACATTGCAGTAATCCACTCTAAAAATGATAGGGTCACAGGTAACTGGGCATAGTGTGGGCCTCCTCTGAGAGGAATGGACATAATCTCATAGCTGAGTGCAAATAGAAAAGGGTATTTTAGCTTTCTGAATATTCCACAGTAGCTGACAGTACAATAAGACTGTGTTATGTAACTGTGTACAATAAGACTGTGTTATGTGTCCAGTAGTAAATGTATACTATTGATTTCTGGTATTTTGTTCTGGCTTTTTTTTTTTTTCTCCTGTGATCTGAACAGACTTGATTATTGGATGAAGGCTTAACATGCATTCCCTTTCCAGACAGAACCTGAAGTTATGAAGGAGGGAGGAAAGTTCCTGGGTTTTGTTCCCTGCTAGAGTTGTCATATATACAAATAATTATAATAATTACTTGATTATGGGAGGTGAACAAGCATTAAGGGAGTGGAGAAGGCAAGCATAAATCAGAAAGTGCAAAGGTTGCTTTTCTTAGTAATGTTTGTAACTCTCAGGTTTCATAAAAGTTGGTAGGTTGGATACAATTTCACTGAAAGGTTTCAGAAAAGCGCAAAGAGTGGGTAATGCTTCAAAGAAGAGGGACCTCAGAGAAATTTGAAAAGGTTTAGTCTAATTTTTTAGAACCATTGATTAATTCCTAGCAGAGGGACATGGAGATGTTGCTCTCCTTTCTTCTCCCTATCGCCTTCCTCTCCCTTCCTTTCTTTCCTTTCCCTCCCTTCACTTTTTTGTGCCTTTGTCTTTTTTTTCTGTTCTCCCCTATAGGGGGTGGAGGAGAATCAATAAAATATAAATACATTTTTAAAAAGAGAAGCACCTGTTTAAAAATCTATCTTTGGGAGATCCATTTTGAATGAGAATGAAAACAATATGCTAGAAATAAATGTAATAATCTTAGTGACTGCTTCTGCTGCCCAAAAGAAAGAGTTGACACTACACTCTCTCAGTACATTTCAATAAGACCTTGTGTTCTATTATCAACACATGGCTTTGCTATTCTGAACTAACTATGACATCAGTCCTGTGGCTTTACAGAGGTAGATTTGGTTCACTTCCACTAGCACAATTTGTATTTTCCTGATCCCGTGACTGCTGCCTAGGGTTCACGGTGGGGTGGGGAGGGCAGGGTGGAGAGGAGATTTCACCCTCCCCATTGCTTCCCTCATTGCAGATGATGTTTGTACTGTTATCTTCAGGAATTCCAACAAGATAACACAGTTTTAATTTATAGTCAGGGCTTTCTAGAAGAGCCCTGACAATAGAGACTGTGACCCAGAATATGTTCTGAAGCAACTTTCACTTTGACTGACCTGGCCAGTCTCCCTGCTTTGCCATCATCACCAGTTTTGGGGCTGCACTGGTCCACTGAAGGATTTCTGACAGATGGGAGGTTGTACCATCACTGCCCCCAGGTTGGACTTTCTGATCCCTGTATTATGCCAAAGAAACCAATATAATTCAGGGCTGAATCTAGTCCAATAAATGTAATTAAATAGTTTGTTCCAGTAAAGCAAATAATTCCAGTTCCCACATCTCACTGACAGCAAAGTAAAGACCTGGAAGATCATCATTTATTTCAGAGGATGGTGAATCTTCCTTAAGGCCTGGCTTACTATTCACCAGTAAGAGATGACTTGGCTTGGTTATGTTCACTTTCACCCATTTTACCCAGCTTTGCTAATAAGGACATTGGAAAAGCATCTAATAGGGGGGATCTCAAAATAATAGGAATGCTGTGATTTATGTGGAACACGCATTTTCTTTCTCTCCGTAGCTAACTTCTCTGCTACCACTAAGTATAAATTATCCAGGTGTTTTGAACTCACAAGATTATCATGACAGTGGTTCATTTTTTGTGATGCGGTATTCAGATTTCTTTACTCAGAGATGACCAGCAGGGAGAGTATCCTTGGACTGTGCAAAGGGTGTCTCTGTCCCTTAGTGAGCTAGAGGGACAGAAGCATGAGGCTTATATAGAGACACAAACTTCAAGAGGACCTTTGTGGCTGATTACTCCCTTATTCCTCTTATATCATCTAACCACACTTACATCTTTCCTTTGGTTTTGAATACATGTATTCATGTTTTGTATTAGCCACTCTCCTTGCAAAAATATAGATCCTGCCTCGTGGACCTTTCAACTCCTTCTATTTTAAGAAAATCACACTCTTAGCTTATCATTGGGTTTGTCCCCTTCTTGAATGTTTCTTATGAAAAGGCCATGCTGGAATTTAACCTATTTATTCTCCGCTGCAATGTGATAATTATGGGGACAATTTAATTTTTGTGAATTAATTTGTTTAAAAAAATATGCCACACACCCAAGATGAAGATTGCACTGAGCCAGTTTCAGCATCATTGCTGGTGGGCAATCTGTGCTCACTGCAGCACATCAGTATGGGAGCAATGCCTTTTACCTGGTGCTTTCTTGTGTGATACAGATCAAAATAAAAGCAGTTCCTTCCTTCAGGGGATGCCCTGACCCTTTAGACCACAAGACAAATACTTGTTATTTCAAAACCAAAGGAAAGATGTGAATGTGGTTACATGGTATCAGAGGAATCTTCCTATATTTGGAGGGGTTTTAAACCTTTTTCAAATTTAAAGCTTGAGTAATAATAATAGCCAGAACAGGAACAACTGAAAGTTTTCCTCTTGGCAGAGTGATGCCATACCCTTCTGTGTTGTTTTCAGGAAGGCAAGGATGTATGTTCAGCTCTGGTATTCTAGTGACTGTTTTGAACCCTCATGCTGGAATGGACACTCTGGTTGTCCAGACATTGTCCAGTCTGCAGGATTTTCTTTTCTTCTCGTCCCAGGACTGTAAATCCCCTCTTTTTGGTCATCACAGTGTTTAAAGAGATTTTTTTTTTTCATTACAGCTCTTGACGTTTTACCTTCCCTTCTCATTAATTAATTTCCAGGCTCTGATTGAAAAACAAAATACAAATACAAAAGAAATCTGACAAAGGACATCGTTAAGTAGCTGGCAGACTCTGCTGCACTAGTCTTAGAGAGGAGATGGCCTTTTGTTGATTGCCTGGGGTTGACATGACTTGGTTAGTATGCTAATTTAGTCTTCTGCATTTAACATTCAGATCAGGTCTGGGCAGACTCTCTAGAGCTCTGGAGCTCAGGAATGGGCGTCTGCCTAGCAGCATTGAACATTCTGTGCATGAATTACATAAATACCCAAACATTCTGTCTGCTCCTGCTGTGCTCTTTTCCCCTCTCTTACTCATTCCCCCCTCATTCCCCCCCCCCCAACCACACACACAATATACCATCCAAGCAGCTTTCTGCAAATGCCGAAAATGTTAAATGTGAAAAAGCCATCTCTGATTGGCTAATTCCTCCTCCTCTGTGTCCCCAAAGGCACTCACTTGTACATACAATGTATTCCTTCTGCTGAAGAAGCTCTCAGTGTAATGGGCCAAAATTCAGCAATAGTGAAGTAACATGGAGTTTAAAATCCCAAACAGAAGAATGACATCTTTTGTAAATACCTCACACCCTAAAAATCTTTAGAAGATCCCTCGCCCACAATTGCAGGTGAAGAAGAGCCCTGTGTGCCATTTATTTGGTATGAAAATCGAACACATACCCTGGAAAAAAGCCAGCTCCTATTATTCCAGGAGGTTGCCATTTTTTCATGCATGTTTGGAGCACCTGAATTGCAGTTCCCCTTCTTGGGGGGAGTGTGGTCACAAAATTAGAAAAGGGTTTGAATCCGGAAGCAGTTCATGTGATCAGGTCCAGCTGTTACAGATGATAATCTGGTATATTTTCTGGAACACCAACCAAAGGAGAACTTCATTTCCCAAACCTCTCTTTCCGTATGTATCTGTAGTGTCGCAGCAGTTCCCAAGAGACAAGTGTAGAATCATCAGTTTCTACTTTCATTTAGCAGATTTTGAAAGTTGTTTATTTTATAGACCAAATCAGCTGAGAGCAGGCATGAGGCTCCAATTAAAAGAAAAGAAATGGCTTTTTCTGCTTTGAATTACAGCACAACTGTAGCTTTTCCTGCAGTTGTTCCTTTCTCCTGGCACATTGCTTCTTTCAGTTCTGTCCCTTAGTGCCAGGGGTGTATTCCATTTGCAGCGCAGAAGCACCGGGATATTCCTGTCCAAGTGCCCGACAGCAGCAACCAGCGCTTTCTCTGAAGCTGCAGATTTGCTTGTCCTTGGATTGTTTTTTTTTTCTCTCTCTCTCTTTTGGCTCTGGTCCAAGCTATTTTCCTGTCATCATTTCACTGTCTTTTTTTGTAATCCCTTTTTTAAACATCACCAACAATTAGCCGATCTCCCTCCCCCATTTTCATGCACGCGCACACACACACACAAAAACACACTCTCACTCTCCCGCTCTCCAGTGAGTTCCATCACTGTCTTGTTTTGCCTTTAAGTTTAAGGAATTACAGCTTCTCATTATCTGGAGAGTACATTTTGAAAGGCTTTGTGTTTACTCACTTTGTAAGTGATGCTGGCCTTTTAATTATTCTCCTTTCACGTACCATAAGAGAGCAGCAAGCTGCTCAGGTCAGACCAGTCGACTGCATATTCCCAAGAAGGCAGTAGAAAGGAATCATGTTTTACCTCACTGCTGCTGCTTTCTTCCTTTCCTGTCAGCGAGCCAAGGAATCCCCCCAATGCTCTTACGTAGCAGATACCAAAACTGTGAGTCACTTTTCACTCCCAGAGCAATAAGTCCACTGCAACTGTGTACGTAATGGCAGACACAAGGTTGGAAATATCCCCAAGCTACCAACATGCCCCGGAACCAGTTTTCCAGCCGTGACTTTGTCTTTCTTGCTATCGCTCTCTCTCTCTCTCTGGCTCCCTCCTCTCTTCATTCTTTTTATGCTTTTTCCTTTTCTTTCTTTCTTCCTCTCTCTGTCTCTGTGATGCCGGCAGCAGCAAATCCAGCAAGAGCTGGGTCCCTCTCGCCTTCTGTTATTTTTTACTGCAGCAGCCTTTGACTGCTTTCTCTGCCAGGTTGGATCACCAAAGACACACAATTCGCTCACAATGAATAATCAATACAGATATTGATCTGTGGAAAATGTTTATAAATTCCTAAAAAGGAATCAGGAATGGGGAACAGGGAGGCTCGTGGGGGACGACGGGGTGATTCTAGCAGCGGCTGGAGGCAGAACCTTATTCGGATCTTGCGTCTTGCTCGCTCCAAAGTGACGGGTACTGGAATGTATGTGTGTGCGCACGCGCGTGGTGGTGGTCATGGGGTTCTGTATTTTCATTTCTCTACAGCTGCTTTTTCTGAATAATCAGGAGACAAATGGCTCATAGGCCCCATCAGTGCCAGGCCTTGGCTGCAGGCCAACACTGCTTTGTTTTCATCATCACATGCTACTCTTAAATTTGCATAAATACCAGGTTATTTTTATCATGTTGCCAAAAAGATTTTTAAAACCTAGAGAAGTATTATATGAAAGAGGGTTTGCTATCTAATCATTGGTGCTGAAGATTTACTTCCGAATCCATGTACTTTAGTGAAGTGGATACAGAAAAGGAAGAAAAAGTGGCAATAAAAAAGACTTGGAGAGAACTGAAGAATCTGAGATTGCCAACATAAATTCTGCAATGGGAAAGCTGTGAGCATTTTTTCGGGGGGTAGAGTGAGAGATGAAATGAAAAAAACCCAACTACATGAATCATATCTGTTCCCCCATCTATTTCAACTTAGCTGAGTTGATCCATTCTAACTGTGAGATGATACTATTAAGGGAATGGAACTTGCTGCAAAGATTATAGTCAGTGGGATTAGGTAATACCCTAAAACCCTCTTGAGGTACCATTCCCACATAGACATACCACTAAATGATATTATTTCTATGGTCCCAGAGTATCTGGGTGCAAGCTCTTGGTGACACACATTTGAATTTCTCTGAGTGCAGCTGAGACTACCAACCCCCCTTTTTTGTGAGGAAGTGTCACTATTTGTATGGAATTTTCTCCTTCTCTTTTTTTCCACCTTATCTCTCCCATTTTCTGTCTTTCTGGGAAACGGTATAACCAAGTCTAGAATACTGAAGGTTCGAATATCAGGGCCACGGATTATGTTAAGTCTTTTTAAGGCTTGAGTTGGGCAGCATAACTCATGAAAAAAAACACTGAGGGTGGGAGTGAGGAATGTCTCCTTAATTCCTTCTGTTATTGTGGTTATGTCTATGTCTGACAAATCAAGGTGCCATTTCACTGGAGTTGGTGTATACTTCCTCAGTTTTGCTTGTTGTGTTTACAAAAGTGACACAATGTGGTGCACCATGGTTTATCTAACAACCTCTGGTTACTGATAGCTTATTGGTATGTCATTTTCCTTTCACACACACACCTCTCTCTCTCTCTCTCTCTCAATGGGTAGTAAAATCTTTATATGATTACAGTAGTCTCTCCCATTGCTTCCTTTCCTGTGCATGCACAGTGCTGCTGGTCTCATGACAGAAGTATGAGTAACCTTTGAGATAGCAATCTTGAGTAAGACCTCCATCTGAGGATTCAATTCCAACGTCTCCTTTCCTGAGAGGAGCTGTCCGCTTTATCAGCCAGCACCAGCAGGAGGGAGGCTGATATTTTATTTTCTCTCTGGCTTCTGATTAGTTCCAGCAATCCAATTAGCAGAGGCATTTATATCACAAGGGGCTGAGGTGCCCCTGCTCATCACTGCAGCTCAGACCCAGTCATAAATTCTGCCAACACTACATCTTCCATGTGACATGGATTAATTACAGCTCTGAGCCTTCAAGAGAAGGTTTGCAAACGAAGGTGTACATGAATATCAGAATTAAAGAGGAGGCAAAACAGAATGAGTTTTGTGTGCGTGAAGAATTGGTCCAGTGATTTCACTGATGATGTGCTAGGGCACCTGTGGATTGGTTCAGAAGAGGATCAGGGAGCAGTTAAACTAGATGTGCGTGTTGTTTTGACAAATAGAAAACATAGACGCTGTCTGGGGGATTAGGAATATATTATGAACTCTGTACCTGTGGCTTTATTAAGAAAATCTTAACATTTATTCTTATGCTTGAGTGCTGAAAGTGATGCTAGATGAAACCTTAATACATTTTTTTTTCTACTTGAGAGTGCATGCCCCACCCAGTGATGTACTTCATAACACTGACATGGGCACTGATCCTGGACAGAATGTATTCAGTGTTACTGAAATCACTGTTTGACTATACTAGGGCCCGCCTTATTCTTTGTTCATGTCTTTCCTAGAAGCTCTGCCATCTAGAAGATAATTTTCCTGCAACTGATACTTCTGCTCTAGAAATGGTGATTTACAGGTGCCATAGTATCATTCCTGGAAATATTGATCTCTTGAGATGGTACTTCTGATGTTGATTTCATGGAAATGTATTGTCAGTCCCTGTAGAAGTGGTATTTCCTGAAATGATGCTACATCAAGTTGGAAATAGGAGCACATCCAAATGAATATAGAGAATATTTTGTATCCTTATATTCTGTCTACCATTATCTATTTCTAAATCTCTTTATTTCTCCATCAAGCTGCAGTATCTATCCATTCATCTCACTGGCATTATCGTCTATCTATTTCTTTATATATCACCTATTTATTCAACTATCCATTTTTCTATGTATTTATCCATTTATATCTCTCTGTCTAGCCATATATCTGTGTATGTATCCATCATATATTCATCTATTTCTCTATTTCTCTGAGCTGTCTTTTTATCAATCATGTATCAATTTAACCATACGTCTCTATTATCCATCTCTCTCTCAATTTTTAATCAGTTCATCAACCTATCCATTCATTTATCCCTCCATTCATTCATCATTAGGTTTCTATCCATTTATATAGATGTCTATTGTTAAAATAATTATGGCCAAATAACTCCTCAAATCTACATTTTAAAATGTTCATTAGGTAAATAATTTCAAAATGAGGATATCAAAATTTCTGTTTACTTGACACACATGGTACATCATCTCCATTTGATTCACTGTGGCCTCCTATCAAACAGAGTATGTAAGCAAACATAGTTTCAATTGGATTAAAATATTTTTTTAACTGTAAAAGCATGTTTAGCCAAGAGACTTCCCTACCTATGAAAGAACTCTCCCTCTTTTAAAAGAAAATTACACTTTTAATAAACTTTCAAACCAGATATTTTCCTCTTTTTTTTTAATAATAAGAAAACTTACACATTATGTTTGTTGTTTAGTATTAGCCAAGGCCACTCTTCACATCTACTCTCAACTCCAAAGATCCAGTGGCTGGAAACTGAAACTAGATAAATTCAGGTTAAAGATAAAGTACATATTTTTAATAGTTAGGATAATTAACCATTGGAACAACTTACCAAGTGATGTTATGGATTCTTCATTATTTGAAGTCTTCAGATTAAGATTTATGTCCTTCTAAACAAATATGTTCCAACTCAACCACAAGACATAGGTCTGAGGCAGAAACTACTATGTGAAATTTTTAGACTGGAGTTAAAATTAATTAATGGAATTACACCTGGGTTGAATTTGGCCCAATGTCAGACTCCCTTGGCTTTGGTCTTTTTATTTCATACCCTCAACTTACTGCAAGCAATGTTTATCTAGGCTTATCTAGGTTTAACAGGAACTGTTCATTAAATTGTTGTGTAGTTTAGCTGCCAATATGAATTTTCTATCCCCTTTTTAGTAGAACACAGGATGATTCCAGTGAAGGTTATTTGCAAAACTCTGGGTTTTTTCTTCCTCACTGCTGATTGAAGGAAGAAACCAAAAAAGTGCTTTTAAAAAACCTCTCATCCTCCTCTCATCATTATGTTCCCCAGTTATTTCTCTTCATATCTTCCTTACTGGCCTAACGCTCCCTAATAAAAGACCTTGGCTGACACGCGGGCAGCCCACCCTCAACTGAGATTGAAACTTATTGGATGGCATTGAGCCAATTCCATTCTTTAAATTCTTTAATTGAGAGAATGTACTGATATGCAAACATATTTGAAGTGAACACTACTCCATTTTTACAGAGATTTTATACAGGAAAATTGAAAACATCTATCATGCTTTCTCCTGTTTCTTTTCCTTGGGGTGTTTTTAGCCACCAAGAGCTAATTCTTCAAGCTTGTTGAAAATTTACCCCGGTGGGAGATGATGATGTCCAAATGCTAACAGAAATTAATAAAATAGAAAGAGGCAAGAAAAACCTTGGAGATGAATGAATAACATAGCAAATATTTTCCATTGTATTATGGGGTGTCATCTCTTTACCTTTGTACAGAAAATGGCATGTGGAGAAGACTTCTGGGGTATGTCTACACTGCAGCTGGGAGTGTTTTTCCCAGCCTTAGTAGACAGCCATGCACTAGCTCTGTTTGAGCTAGCACACTAAAAGCAGCAGTGCGGATGTGCAGCATAGGTGGTGATGTGAGCTAGCCATGCAAGTGCAGACCCAGGGGGTCAGGCGGGCTTCTGTTTGGGCAGTTAGCCCATGTCCGTGCCTGGGCCATATTTTAGTGTGCTAGCTCAGGCAGAGGATTGAAGCTCAGGAATGAAGTCAAGCAGAGCTAGCACATGTCTGTCTACCCAGGGTAGGAGGCACATTCTCCACTGCAATGTAGACATACCATGGTTTGCTCAATATTACGTAAATTCTGTTTTCTAGGAAACAGCTAATTTATATTGATCGGGCCTAAGGTTTATGGGCCTGATTTTTTTCAAATGGTATAAATCAGAATAGCTCCACTGAAGTCAGGTCTGCCAAGCAGCTCTAGCCCAATAGCTGGATTTGCTGCATGGCTGCTATCTTACAGCAATGGGAAATTGGCAGTTGATTCAAGCCAAAAAAAAAAAAAAAAGAGTCAAGCAGCATTCTTGCCAGTTGCTATGACACATCCTTGGTTATCTCAAAAATGATCAGTTTCTCTCATGGCCATATCCTCAGAGGGGCTTCATACTGTTGTTGTTTCAGTCAAACATGGAACTGTGGTTTGTTTTTGTTTTTGCTTTTTTGCTTCCACTTGTTGACAGGAGTCAGCAGCTTCCAGAGCTGACACAGATAAGGCTAGCCTGTTGCTGCAGTAAAAGTGCAGCTGAGCTGGTGGTTTTGTTGCAGTGACAAGAGACACAGGCCTAACATGATTCCCAAAGACTCAGGAATGAAATCAAAAATAAAATGTACATGTCCTACACTTGTACATATACTATAGAGAACAATCTTGCATTGCCCTTCAGGGGGATGGATTAGATAGAACCTAATATATTTTTTCTGTTTCTAATTTCTGTGATTCTCTCTTTGGTGTTTGAATTGGGCTTCCCTAGATGGAGTGAAATACTGATCTCCATCTGAATTGAGAGACTGCAAAGATCAGTTATGCTTAGATTTGCCCAGGAAAATGGAAGAGAAAATAATCTGTTTTTCAGTGCCTTTTATATTTATATTTATATATATATATATGTTTTAATTTCTGTATCTCTAGGTGTTTCCATCAGCCTGTCATGGCTATCTATTAGATTTCTATCCAATAAGCACCCCATTTTACAAGAGATTGGAGGAGGAACATACAATCAGCATTTCCCTCTTAATTTTCGATTGTCTCCAGTAGCCACGGGAGCCAAATCTTGAATCCTTCACCTTGATCCATATCTCAATTTGCCATCATATTGCTCAATCAGTAAGCTAGTGTTCCCTTTCTTGATTAGCAATTTTTTTCTTTTATAAAACAGTCCTGCATGAATTTTTTCTGAAAACACAGGCTAGAGGAAAAATTGTCAAAAATTTCTCACTCTCTCTCTTTACTTTATTATCCCCTCATTTTTTTTGTCATTTAACTCCAATTATTGGATGCTAAGTGCTTTTGGAAATTTCATTGTTAATACCTTCTTACAGTGCTATTAATGTAAATCAACTTTAATAGTGTCCCAGCAAGTGTAAAAGCAATCAAAAATTCAGTACTCACGAATCATTCTGTAATTTCAGCATAAAATGTTAATAGAAATAATATCCAATACCATAAAATATCAGCAAATTCAACTTTAAATATATGTGATGAATGACTTTACCATCCTGCACGGTCCCATGGACTTCTGCAACATGAAACATTTTAGTGGCAAAGCTATGACTTAGCCATACAAGGGCTAAAATGCAGTCCCCTCCCCTCCTTACACTCACCATTCTCAGCACACGTATACATGGGACCCTACCTTTTCAAAATATAAAAAATCATCTTCGGTTACAAGGTGACATATGGACAGAGTTCTTGAGTGGCAGTATGGTGGGGGAAATGCTGGGGAGCAGCAAATGGATTTCTAACCAGTAGAAACCCACTACAACCTTTCTGTCCCAAGGCTGCCTAGAAAAGCTATAACTACATTAGCTTTGACTGAGACTGGGATTTTCTCCAAAATCAAGTTTTGACATGCCTCAAAAGTTGTGACAATGTTAATAAAGACAGGTCATCTTATGATTTGAACCCTCATATCTCACTAAACCTTTGTCTGATTTCTCTCAGACTTTCCAGAAAAATTCCACCTTGGCATAAGACCACAACTGTGAAATTGCATTGATTGGTTTCGTTTTGGTGACATTGTAGGGTTGTCAAAATCATTCTTAAAATGGACAGTTATTTTCATAACATATGGCAAGCCTTGGCTATAATCACAACTCAGGAGGTGGTGTGCAAAAATGTCTAGGTCAGCTCTGTGTCAATAGCTGGGTATTAGGGTATTGGTGTTGCTACCCTAATTCTATACCACTACTATGCTTGTGTGATGCTCCTGTGCCCAGCTATGCCAGCATTTACATCCAGTATCCACCAGTGATGCATCACAAAACATCTGCACCCCAGGAGAGAAGCTAGGCTTAGTGTCTCCACAATATTAGGACACTATAGAAAAAACAGAAATAAAACCCTTTTATTTCTTAACATATTTTTAATTTTGTTTATAATACAAAATTTCTTGTTGAGCTAAGACAAACCATCTAGAAAATAATTCCATTGCACTCTCTCAGTGAACTTCTTGCTTCAATGACAGGATAATGATAAGGGGCTTGATCCTGCATCACTAAAGCCAATCGGAGTTTTCCACTGATTTCAGTGAGGGCAGGCTCAGGCCAAAGAAGTATATCTAAACTGAATTTTATTAATTTAATAAAATATTTAATATTTCACCTCAAGAAAATTGCTTATTTTTAGATTCTGACATGATGGTATTTTCATATATTAACATGCTATATAAATACTAACTGTTATTTCTAAATATTATAGTGCATAACAGTTTTCTGTTTAAAATAATCCTTGGAGATGTAAGGCTTAATCCAAAGCTCACTGATATCATTGGGAATCTTTCCATTGACATTAGTGGGTTTTGATCAGCTCATAAAGAGGAAGTGATCTGGGGTAGGTTTGATGGCTTGAAATTTGGGTAAGCACCTGTGTTAGGATTTGGTTTTTAGGATTTGCTATAGGACTGGGGATTCTAGAACAGAGCATTCAGGCTTTTGACATTTTTTATGGCTTCTCTTCCCATTGTCTCTATCTTGTGGTGAATTGAAAATTTATACTTTCCCAGATTATTTCCAGTCTGTATCTCCAGGTCATGAGCCATGACATAAGTTTTGCTGGTATGAATATGATCAGAAACGTCCAATCAGGAGGTTTTGCTACGTATTTGATTATATCAAGGCCTTTGCATTATTTTGCATTGTGAAGCACTGTAACATTACATGCCATTTTTTGCAAAGCACACAAACATTTTTTGCTGTAATATTTCACTGGGCTGAGGTAAAAATATTGCCTCTTCACTTATATACATTTATAGGTTCTGGTATCCTATAGACTCATTTTCTTTATATACAAAAAGATAATAAAATTAATAAGAAAAAAAAGATATTTTAGAACTATCATCTTCAGAGAAAATAGTTGTGTTTTGCAACTCTCAAGATATGAAGTAAATATGAGAGCTGATTCCAACTGAAATACAATGCACTAGCAAAGCCACATTTAGATACCATGAACCCCTGTTATTACAATATAAAAGCATCCTTTAGAACTGGAGAAAGTACAGCAATGACAGCCAACATGCTCCGGAGATTCAGGGAGCATTGTTATCCAAATAATTCAATTTCTGCTTTTCATTATATGGGGGTAAATCTGAAATAATTTCACTGACTTCAGTGAAGTTATATCAGTGTAAATGAGAGCATTATTTTGCCCACAATTTCTATATATTTATTCGTAAAAAGTAGATTCAGAGGGAACATCACCAGAGTCTATAAAATTCAGAAGTCAGTTGAGGAGCTAAATGTTACAGAGTTAGTTGAAATTGTATTTAATATCAGAACAAGCTAATACAAACTTGAAGGGAAAGTGAAATGGTGTTACTGAAAGGTTATTGTATCAGAGCCTGAATTCAGCAGTCCATGTTTCTTCTACAAGAGATGGTGTCTTCAAAAACACCTAACACAAAGAACAAAGAGCTCATAACAATAGATATTTACATTGCTTTGAGGGCTTGATCCTACACTCCTTCCTCAGACAAAACTCCCATGAATGTGAAGAAATCAATTTCTGAAAAAATAAATCACTATTTAAGTTCTATGTATTATAATTCCTTATATTGGATCAGAAGTTTGTCAAGAAATAAATTCTTGAAGGGGAAACTCAGAGCCCTGAATTCAGCTTCAGACAGTTATGTAAAATGGAAATGATTTTTCAGATATTTTGTTCAAGAATGTATTTTAATTTCTAAAGTCTATCCCCATATTCTGTTAACAATTTATAATCTTAAGCATCTTTTAAAATTTACTTTAAGAACATTTCAGTTCCTCTTTAAGCCTAGGGAAAGTACTTGATAAAAGGCTTCAAGTGGAATTTCTTTACATCAAGATCAGTTAATAAATGAAATAAATAAAATATCAACAACAGCAATCAGAACAGTTTATGTTAACTGTTTAAAACAATAAGAGACAAATATTTGAATGGGAAAATATTGTGGGTATAAACAAGCTTGCCACCAGGGGGGGCAATTGATAGGGGCATCCTGACCTCCTGTCTAATGCTAAAGTTTCCTGTGTACCTCTTTAAACAAGGAGGCACCTTCTGTGCCTGGAGCTCAAGAGATCACCATATTATGAGGAAGCAGGAGAAACAATCTTTAATCCTTTCAAAGCCCATTAATATTATGCATATTGACTGAAACCCTATGGAGTGGTCCTGACAGGGCTTTTTCATTACTGCAGTACATTGTAACCTAGCTACCTTTGAAAAGTAACCAATATTGAGAGCCACTTGACATTTGCAAAGGATTATGGGTGTCCTCTCTATCTCTTCTCAAGTTCCCAAATTTACAATGGTCTTAATTTAAAAGTTAAGCCAGGGGATCAGTTGCTTAGTCTGGAGCTGGGCTGCCCTTTAAAAAAAAAATTGAAAAAAAACCCCAAGTTTGTGTGCTGATGTGACCTGGCTTCAGTTTTTGGGTCTGACTGGTTGTTTTAATGTTGTCTTATTTTTAATTATGAAGAAAGGTATCTAAACCAGAATTTGATAGAAAGGGCTGGGAGGTTTCATTCCTGCTGGTGTTGCTGACTTGCATGAAGCAGCAGCAGCTGGTAATGAGTTGGTGAAAATGAAAAAGGGACATAAGTAGCTTCTTTAGCAAATCCCCTGGAAATGACATGGAGCCTCTGGGATCGATAGGATCGATCCATCTGAGGGCTGCAGGGGCCCACTCATCCAACTGCCAGCATTTCTCACAGCACAAGGAAAACAACGTTATTACCAGCAAAACTGGTACAAAATATATGAGGAAAAATCACATTCAGTTCTTTTCTTCCTTACTCACTGAAGGAGGCAAATCTTGGGTTAGCATTACAGTCTACATTTTAGACTGAAAGAGGCCACCATAAACAGAAGTATGCTGTCTGCTCCAATAGACATTGCACTGACAGTGTGAAGTCTGGCACTGTTGCTCAGAAAGGTATATATGATCTTTCAGAGTATGGTATCTGGATCCTGGGGTTATTGTGATACTTGGATATCAGCTCCTGTTGCAGTCACACAGCTTGCAGTATGTCAAGGGGGGTGTGAAGCCTGGTATACCAAGCTCATGTGTCCCTGTGAAATAGAAAGTTCTTTTAAAGTGAAGGAATCCAAGGACTCGTCTAAAACTCATGCAGACACAGCCCATAGCAGCTTACAGAACATCCCCAACCCATTGTCTAAAAAGTCAATATCACTCAAGAACTGCTGAATGGATAAGAATCTTAAAACGTTGGATGAATGGTTGGAACAATCAGGGACTCCTGGTTAAGAAGTAGTTTTAGCAGCAGCTGCAAGCTAGCCGCCCATATGATTTGAATTTTCTGATCTGTGAGCAGTTCAGCTGTGGTGTTTGTTTTTGCATCTGCTTTTGGGCGTGGGGCAGAGGAGAGGAGAAACTATCATGAAAAATCAATATAGGGAAAAAGAGCACTGGAAATGGGGAAATGGTCCTGGGTCCAAGGAAGGATTCCTGAGAGACTCCTGGTCTCCCTCCACCCCGGTGTGTCATATCACAGCCATCGATACTGTCATATCCCATACTTTGGTTATGATTTAATTGTTTTATTTTATGAGGCTAGTGTAATTAGTTTCACATTTTAATGTATAACTAAGCTTCTTAATCCATTGTTTATAGTGAGGATCTAAATTGCCTTCTACCCCTTACAGAAAGCATTTCAATTCCCCAGTTAGTAATCATTGTTTAGCTAAACCTTATGCCTATCTTGAAGGAAAATAATCCTCAAAGATGAGCTGTTACAACTTCTCTGAGCGCTCTGAGAATCCTGCAGGCATTTAATGAAAGCAGCATTTCTCCAAGCCTTACTCTAAGGAGTAAATGAGAAAGGCAATGATCCCAAATATCATGGTCAAATGTCCTAAACGTAAAGGGTTTTGACCAATTCTTGGGTCAAAAATTATTCCCTTTGCACCACCCTGTTGATGCAAATGGGCAATAACCATGGCCCAATAAGTCAGGTGAGTGTTCCTCGGAATGGGAAATCCCAAGTGGTATAGAATCGATATAGCCAGCTCTGTGTGACTCTCTTGGCCCCTGCATAAAGGAGTGTGGCTAGGGAAAAGAGAGCATAGCTGGAGCGCTTGAGCAAACCCCAGTTGCTAGAATGTGGAGCCACTGGCAGATGGATGCAACTTGGAGCCACTGGCAGATGGATGCAACTTAAAGCCACACTGGGACTGTTCTAAGTTGTACTGGGAGTCAAACTACATCCTGACTAGCCCAGGATCAGGGTGACATTTAGTTGGCATACTAACCATTAGACACCTCCCACTCCAAAACCATTTGGGTTGTATACAAACACAGCTCATCCAGATCCAAGAACTGGGCCCAAAATTGTATCTGTATTTGGACACATTTTTGTCTTCTGTTTGTGGCATTATCCTTCATCTGCACATTACATAGAGCTCAGGATTTTTTAAATGGTGGGAAAACACTTAGGTTAGGAGTAATGAATAAATAGTAACAATGTTTAGCATTTACATAGAATGTTATATTTTCAAAGAGCTGTACTGATGTCAACTGATGAATACTCCTATACTATAAAAACATAAAAATAGCCATCTTGGGTCAAACCAATGGTCCATCTTAGCCCAATATCCTGTCTTCCAACAGTGGCCAATGCCAGGTGCTTCAGAGGGAATGAATAGAACAGGTAATCATCAAGTGATCCATCCTGTCGGCCATTCCCAGCCTCTGGCAAAGAGCAATCCGTGCTTATCCTGACTAATAGCCACAGATGGACCTATTCTACATGAATTTATTCTAGTTCTTTTTTGATCCCAGTTTTAGTTTTCGCATTCACAACATCCCCTTCCAAAGAGTTCCATAGGTTGACTGTGTGTTTGTGTAAAGAAGTACTGCCTTTTGTTTGTTTTAAACCTGCTACCTATTAATTTCATTGGGTGACCCTTAGTTCCTGTGTTATGTGAAGGAGAAAATAACATTTCCTTATTTACTTTCTCCACACCAGTCAAGGTTTTATAGATCTCTATCATATCCCCTCTTAGTCATCTCTTTTCCAAGCTGAAAAGTCTTTTTAATG
This sequence comes from Emydura macquarii macquarii, assembly GCF_026122565.2. Taxonomy (NCBI): domain Eukaryota; kingdom Metazoa; phylum Chordata; order Testudines; family Chelidae; genus Emydura; species Emydura macquarii. The sequence goes on from NW_027130976.1 coordinate 740,079, forward strand.
TCTCCTCATACGGAAGCTGTTCCATATCACTAATCATTTTTGTTGCTCTTCTCTGTACCTTTTCCGATTCTAATATACCTTTGTTCAGATGGAATGACCAGATCTAAATGCAGTCAAGATGTGGGCATACCATGGATTTATACAGAGGCATTATGATATTTTCTGTCTTATTATCCATCCCTTTCCTAATGATTCCGAACATTTTGTTAATTTTTTGACTGCCGTTGCACATTGAGTGGATGTTTTCAGAGAACTATCCACAATGATACCAAGATCTCTTTCTTGAGTGGTAACAACTAATTTAGACCAAATCATTTTGTGTATATTGTTGGGATTTTGTTTTCCAATGTGCATTACTGTGCATTTATCAACATTTAATTTAATTTAATTTTCCATTTTATTGCCCAGTCATCCAATTTAATGAGATCCCTTTGTATCTCTTTGCTGTCTCTTTGGACTTCACTATCTTGAGTAATTTTGTATGGTCTGCAAATTTTGGCAACTCATTGTTTACCCCTTTTTCCAGAACATTTATGAATATGTTGAACAGCACTGGTATCAGTACAGACTCCTGGAGATACTATTATTTACATCTCTCCCAGGGTTGCCAACCTTGCATTTTAGTTTTTATTGACATGAAGATCTGAAGTTGATTTTTTTTTTTACTGACATGGTAAACTTTTTACTGATATCACTAAAAATACCATAAACAATACAATAATGGCACAAAAGTGTATACTCGCTCACGATATTCTGTATATAAGAATTTGGAATTATGCAATTGTTTTAGCTGCAGTTAATTGATCAATCGGGTTGTTTGGGTGTGTGCAATAATAGAAAACAGATTGATAGAAAATTGATAAAGTCATGATCCGTGTAGTTTTTTTATACAATAAGTGATTTTGAATGATGACAATCAATGTCAAAATACAATATGTTTTGTTTCTACCCAATTTTACGAACATATTCATTTATTTATGGATTTACTGACTGTTAAAATTGTACATTTTTTTACTGACTGTCCATAAATTTACCAACGGTTGGCAACCCTACTCTCTCCATTCTGAAAACTGACTCTTTATTCCTACATTTTGTTTCCTATCTTTTAACCAGTTACTGATCCATGAGAGGACCTTCCTTCTTATCCCATGACTGCCTACTTTCCTTAAGAACCTTTGGTGAGGGACCTTGTCAAAGGCTTTCTGAAAGTCTAAATACACTATATCCACTGCCTCTCTCTTGTCTACATGTTTGTTGACCTCTTCAAAGATTTCTAAAAGCTTGGTGAGGCATGATTTCCTTTTACAAAAAACCATGGTCACTCTTCCTAAACAAATCATGTTCATGTCTGTGTCCCATAATTCTGTTCTTTACTATAGTTTCAACCAATCTGCTTGAAACTGAAGTTAGGCTTACAGGCCTGTAACTGCTGGGATCACCTTTGGAACCTGTTTTTAAAATTGGCATTATATTACCTATTCTCCAGTCATCCGGTACAGAAACTGATTTAAATGATAGGTTACATACCAAAGTTAGTAGTTCTGCAATTTCACATTTGAGTTCCTTCAGAACTCTTGGGTGAATACTATCTGGTCCTGATGACTTATTATTGTTTAATTTATCTATTTGATTCACAACCTCCTCTAATTCCACCTCATTATGGGACACTACATAAAATCATAGAGGATTAGGGTTGGAAGGGACCTCAGGAGGTCATCTAGTCCTGCCCCCTGCTCAAAGCAGGACCAACCCCAACTAAATCATCCCAGCCAAGGCATTGTCAAGCTGGGCCTTAAAAATGCCTAATGATGGAGATTCCACTGCCTACCTTGGTAACCCAATCCAGTGCTTTACCACCTGCTTAGTGAAAAAGCTTTCCCTAATATCCAAACTAGACCTCCCCCACTGCAAATTGAGACCATTGCTCCTTGTTCTGTCACCTGCTACCACTGAGAGCATCCTAGCTCTATCCTCTCTGGAACCCCCTTTCAGGTAGTTGAAGGCTGCTATCAAATCACCCCTCACTCTTCTCTTTTGCAGACTAAATAAACCCAGTTCCTGCAGCCTCTCTTCATGTCATGTGCCGTAGCCCCCTAACCATTTTCGTTGCCCTCTGCTGGACTCTCTTCAATTTGTCCACATCCTTCCTGCAGTGGGGACCCAAAACTGGACACAATACTCCAGATGTGGCCTCACCAATGCCGAATAGAGGGAAATAATCACTTCCCTCAATCTGCTGGCTGTGCTCCTATTAATGCAGCCCAATATGCCATTAGCCTTTTTGACAACAAGAGCACACTGTTGACTCATATCCAGTTTCTAGTCCAGTGTAACCCCCAGATCCTTTTCTGCAGAAGTGCTGCTTAGCCAGTTGGTCCCCAATCTGTAGCAGTGATTCCATCCTAAGTGCAGGACTCTGCACTTGTCCTTGTTGAACCTCATCAGATTTCTTTTGGCCCAATCCTCCAATTTTTCTAGGTCATTCTGTATCCTATGCCTATTTTCCAGCATATCTACACTCCCCCCCAGTTTACTGTCACAAACCTGCTGAAAGTACAATCCACTCCATCCTCCAGATCATTTATGAACATGTTGAACAAAATCGGCCCAAGGATCGACCCCTGGGGCTGCCAACTAAACATCGAGCCATTGATCATTACCTGTGGAGCCTGATGATCTACCCAGCTTTCTATCCACTTTTAATCCATTCATCTAACCCATAGTTCTTTAACTTGCTGGCAAGAATATTGTGTGAGACTGTATCAAAAGCTTTGCTAAAGTCAACGTATATCACCTCCACATCCACAGAGCCAGTCATCTCATCAGAGAAGGCAATCAGGTTGGTTAGTCATGACTTACCCTTGATGAATCCATACTGATTGTTACTGATTATCTTCCTCTCCTCCAAGTGCTTTAAAATGCATTTTTTGAGGACCTGCTCCATGATCTTTCCAGGGACTGAGGTGAGGCTGACTGGTCTGTAGCTTCCCGGATCCTTCTTCCCTTTTTTAAAGATGGACACTATATTTGTCTTTTTACAATCGTCTGGGACTTCCCCCAATCACCACAAGTTTTCAGAGATAATGGCCAATGGCTCTGCAATCACATCAGCTAACTCCCTTGTCACCTTTGAATGCATTGCATCTGGCTCCATGCACTTGGGCATTTCCAGCTTTTCTAAGTAGTCCTGAACCAGTTCTTTCAGCACTGAGGGCTGCTCATCTCCTTCCCATTCTGTGCCACCCAGTGCAGTAGTCTGGGAGCTGACCTTGTCTGTGAAGACAGAGGCAAAAAAAGCATCGCGTACTTCAGCTTTTTCCACATCATCTGTCACTAGGGCCCTGTCTACACTCACCTGTGAGATTCGGCAGCAGTCAATGGGAGTTACTCAAAGTACGCAAAAAACTTGCGTAACTCCTGTTGACTGCTGAGCTTCTCTTCTGTGCTCTGTCTGCACTGCGCTACTTGTGTAGCTGGTCTTAGTATGTCGATTTCTGGATCGACTGAGCAGGTCTGCACTGACCACTCAGTTGATCCAGAGAAATCGATCTGATGGCAGCGAATTTGCCGCCGTCAGTGTAGCCGTAGCCTAGGCTGACTCTACCATTCAGTAAGGGACCCACACTTTCCCTGACCACCTTCTTGTTGGTAACATACCTGTAGAAACCCTTCTTGTTACCCTTCATGTCCCTTGCTAGCTGTAACTCCAGTTGTGCTTTGGCCTTCCTGATTTCATCCCTGCATGCTCGAGCAATATTTTTATACTTCTCCCTAATCATCTGTCTAAGCTTCCACTTCTTGTAAGCTTCCTTTTGTGTTTAAGATCACCAAAGATTTCTCTGTTAAGCCAAGCTGGTCGCCTGCCATATTTGCTAGTCTTTCTGTGCATCGGGATAGTTAATTCCTCAGATTTGTCACCTAAAAAGAATGGCTCTGGTGTAGCAATCTCCCTCACATCCTGAGCAGTTAAGACCAATACAAAGAATTCATTTAGTTTCTCCACAATGGGCTTGTCTTCCTTTAGCACCTTGATCATCCAGTGGCCCCCCTCCACCTGATTGTTTAGTAGGCTTTCTTTTTCTGATGAACTTAAAAAATAATTGCTGTTTTTTGAATCTTTGGCTAGTTCTTCTTCACATTCTTTTTTGGGCTGCCTAATTATACTTTTACAGTTTGCCAGAGTTTATGCTTCTTTCTATTTTCCTCAATAGGATTTAACTTACAATTTTTAAAGGATGCCTTTTTGCTGCTAACTGCTTCTTTTACTTTGTTTAGCCCAGGGCACTTTTTTGGTCCTCATACTATGTTTTTTAATTTGGGGTATACATTTAATTTGAGCCTGTATTATGGTGTTTTTAAAAAGTTTCCATGCAGCTTGCAGGCATTTCACTTTGGGCACTCTACCTTTTAATTTCCATTTATCTAGCTTCCTCCTTTTTTGTGTAGTTCCCCATTCTGAAATTAAATGCTAGTGTGGTGGGCTAAATTGTTAAATTAATTAATGGTTGCTATTACCAAGTGGCTGAGCCATATCCACCTCTTGGACCAGATCTTGTGCTCCATTTAGGATTAAATCAAGAATTGCCTCTCCTCTTCTGGGTTCCAGGAATGGCTGCTCCAAGAAGCAGTCATTTATAATGTCAAGAAATTTATTTCTGCATCCCAAAGGTGATATGTACACAGTCAATATGGGGATAGTTAAAATCCCCTATTATTATAATGGTTTTTTTGTGTTTATAACCTCTCAAATCTCCCTGAGCATTAAATCACAGTCACCATCACCACCCCAGTCAGGTGGTCAGTAGCTTATCCCTACTGCTATAGTCCCTTAAAATAGGGACATATTATTATCCCCAGTTTATAAATGTGAAAATGAAGCTACAGTGGAGAAAGTCACCACTGACATAAGAAAGTACCATTCCTCAAAGTCAATGTGTTCCACCCACTTTTGCTTGTGATGGATTTGACCTAGAAAGGTTAATAACCTAGTTTTTAGAGGTGCTGATCACAGCTTCCATAGAATCAAAGGGAGTTGTGCAGGCTTAAATCTGACAAATCATAACTAACTTGTCCATGGTCATACACAGAATTAGTAGCAAAACCAGGAGTGGAACACAGAAGTTCCTGTCTCCCCTCTACATGATAGACCAATAGACAACACTATCTCAGATGAACAGAAGGGGCTGTGAAATATAAGAATAGGGGAGCATGAAATGAACCAAAGGTCTGTAGCATCAGCATGGAGATATTAATGTAATTTCTTCTCAATAACTGCTAGATGTGGTGAGGGTTGTCTGTGTGTTTCAAGCTCATAACACATTAAATCCACATATAGTTCTTTTAATAATTTGGTGTTGAAAAGATTTTGGTTGATTTTTCGATCCAACATCTTTCTTTTCACTCATGTTGTACTGCACTTCAAGTTGCAACCATTGTGTGATACCAGCAATCAAAATAGGTGACAGATTAAAACAATGATTATAGTGAAATGAATTATAAAAGATGTTTTCTCACTGTGTGAATTAAACAAGTTGTTTTAAAAAGAAAACTGGAAAAAATATTCAATAATGTGCAGTCATAAGACACCTCCTACATAGGTTATTAGCATAAGTGACTGGAGTTTCAAATTTGTAGCACAAACATCCACCACTTGAGCTGCAAGAGCTGCTTTCTGTTAACCAGTCATTAGAAAAGAGGTCCCCAAACTGTGGGGTGCGCCCCCCTAGGGGAGCCTGGAGGAATTTGGGGGGGCGTGGTGGAGCCTGGGCCAGCCCCCACAGGGCCGGAGAGGAAATGCCACCCAGCACACTCTGCTCCCATCTCTGCTCCAGTCCCTCTCCCCAGCTGCACCCTCAGCTTTGGCTCCCATCTGCAGCATCTGGCCCTACTCCTGGCCACATCTTCACCTGGGCCCCAGACCCGGTGCCCTGCTCCTGGCCACATTCTGTGCCCGGCACCCACTCCTGGCCATGACCAGCACCTGGGCCCCATGCCTTGTTCCTGGTTGGCCATGGCCCGGGCCCTATTCCTGGCCCTGGGTCCTGGCTTCCAGCCCCATTCACTGCCCTGGACCCTGGCTGGTGGCCCTGGGGCCCAGCTCATGGCCCCATTCCTGGCCCTGACCCCGTGGCTGCAGCTCCAGTTCCCAAACCAGCCCCAGCTCAGGTCCTAGCTCCCAGCCCTGCTCAAGGCCCTCAACCCTGGCTTTTGTCCAATTCTGGCTCCTGGGGGAGCACGGACCAGGTAAGGGGGAGGGCAAGACCCCAAAAGTTTGGGGACCGCTGCATTAGAAGGAGACTTGAGATACACGCTGCCAGGGTGTTACACACTATTTGCTATACAACTGTAGAATGCTGGAGATCAGGAATCCTGTGTTCTACCTCTGGCTCTAAGAGGGGAGTATTGTCAAGTGGTCACAGCAGCAGCTGGTGGTGGTAGGATAACCAACATACAAAAATTTGGTGCAATTGTTCTGATAGGCAGTGTGACTGAGTGGATGAGACTTCGATTTGCCACAATTCACAGAAATATAAATGGCAGTCAGTAGAGATAAGTCCAGAGTATATGATCTTCTTACTTCCAGCTCAGTACCCTTTCCCCTAGACTACAGGGTGTTTTCATGCGGAGCACACAGGTGCTTGCAGAATATTGCTTGATGTGTTGGTGCAGTAGAACAGGCAGCTGGACAGAATGGGCTGGGAAAGTGAATTTAATTTCCACTAAAAATGTTGGAGGGGAGGAATTGTCCCAAATCAGGATGAAAAGCCAAAACCTCAAAAATATTGCAGAAGTGAAATTCTCAATATTTCATTTCAGAAACAACAAAACTTCCCCTTGGTGGAAATGTTTTGGTGTTTCCAAAATGAAATATGCTCCTTGGGCTTCCAGCGTGGAAGCCTAGGCTACTAAGAGCCAGGAAGCTTGAGCTGCTGAAGAGCCTGGAGCCTAGGAGCCAGGTAAGCCCCAGCTCACCAGCAGTCCACCAGAAACTAGGGAGACAGGCAGGTAAGTTGGTATGAAACTGTATAGGTTTCCACATGCAGCCTCCCTAGTGTCCTTCAAAATATTTGTTGAAATTAACACGTTCCTGTGGAACATTTGTCTTTTGATGAATTGGCATTTTCTGATGAAAAAACATTAAACTGGAAAATTTCCAAACAATTCTACAGTTAGATTTCATTTTAAAATAGAGTGGTCCACAAAACTGTGTACACTTGAGAGCTCTGCTAATAACTAAGAGGTTTAGAACAAAAGATAATAATAATAATAAAAAGACCATTTACACTGACAAAATGGTTTCATCATAATAAAGACGAATCCAGTAAATGGTTGTCATTTTCTCTTTGGGTCTATGAAAGTCCAAATGAATCATTGTACCTCCTAAACATCTTGATATGTAAATAACTATGGGTAATAGGCAGTTATCTAAGCCATATGATGTTATGTAACTGAAGTACTATTAGGCTTGGCTTTCTCTTTAAGTAATGATGATTGTAATAATGTATTTCAATATACAGTAAAATCTACTTCAGTAAAATGCTGGTTTACCATGATCCCTTCCTTTTGAATAAAGGTCAGGTGCATACTCCAGTTAAATAGCCCCACTCTGACTAATTACTAATAAAAAAGTTCTAATGTTAAAACTTTATTTACATTACTTGTTGGAGTAGGACACTTCAGTGACCTACAAGAGGTCAGAATTCTGAAATGGAATCCCATCCCATTTATCAGCAGTCTGGAAAGGACATTGACATTATCGAGGTAACGCTTTGGCCTCCAGGGTTGAGAGTGTTCCGCTTTATTCTTACAGCATGTGTTGCTGGTCAGTCTGAGCATATGTGCACTCTTTCTTAAAATCTGTAGCTGGAAACAAGACAGGAGAGATTGGAGAAGGTCTGGGCAGAAGCTCTACCGTAAAGTGTAGGGAGGAGTTTTTTCTTATTCTGATAAAGTTCTTTGAATGAAAAATACAACTCTTTCTATGATTCTTTTCCAATGTCATATTGACAGTGCATTTGTGATATAGACACTCTTGTGGAGGCAGCCCACCTTACTTGCCCACTTGCTGTCTTACCCCTAGAAGGAAAAGGGGCTCTCATGATGAATAATGAAATATGAAAACAATGACAGAAAAAGTGTTAAAAAGGCAGAGTCTCTTCTGGGAAAAGAAGAAGTCTCCTTCCAGTCTCTGATTTCTCTTCACTAGTCCAGCCTATTGCAGTTCCCCAGAATCCTAGAAGGAGTCAGCAGTTCCCAACCTTCTCAAGTGTGTGGACCCCTTTTCAACCTCCAAACATTTTGCAGACCAACACATGCCACTAGTTTTATTTGAAATTGTACATATCCTTGGTGAAGGATGTTATTATTTTTCTTTTCCGCGAAACCCCTGTAGTAGCCTCGCGGACCACCAGGGGTCCACAGACCACAAGTTGGTAACCGTTACAGAACATGTTTGTTGGATAAATGCAAGTGAACAGCAAAAATACAAATGCAGCAGCAATCAAATTTGCAAAACATATTAATCTTTACTAGTGGAAAAATTCAGGAGTCTTCCATGACGGAACTATTCGTATTTTTATAAGGAGGCTGTGGGTGGGTGTTAGGTCGCATGATATATTTAAGGCACAATAGGTCACACGATATCCTATAAAGACTTTCCTTTTTACATTCCCGTTTCATTCCATTTCCCTTCTACAGTCGTTATTTTTATTGTTCAGCATGTTGGCTTGTTACATGTGATACTGTGAAGTAATGAGAAAATGTTGGGCATTTTCCTCTTACAGGCTTGGCGTATGAAAAAATGACCCAGTGCTGATGACCGGTGTGTTTGTGGTGATAATTCCAAATTGGAGGCATAAAGCTACAGTAGATCGAACACATCTACTGCCAGTCTGTATTTATATTTATAGCCCTAGTTTCTGAATGTTATTCCCCACTTAAGTTGTACTATTGATCTCAATCTTTAACCTTGTGGATTTCACAATGGCAATAATGACACCTAAAACACATAGTGCCTGATGTGGCAACAGTGGTCAGCTTTTATCACTGACTCCAATGGGAGCTGATCAAGCCCACAAACAGCTCCAGATTTAGACATGGCAGTAATGTTCTGAAGAATGCAATCTTGTTATAGTTTAATTACACTATGGTCAAAAGACCAATGTCTGACTTTTTCCTTTTTTTTTTAGTAGGTGCCCCATCCAAAAGTCAGAGATGATCAATTGTACATTCATCATTAAAGTTTAGAAGCAAATCCTTATTGGTCATAAATTTACATAAATCTTTATGAACCACTCGCAGTGACACTGTAGCTTGCAAATGCTCAGCAATTCTAAATCTAATCTTTTACAGGACTTCCTTGAAAAAAATTTACCCCTGCCTGTTCCCCCTCATGCCCCTTTTAATTTCCCCTCAGAGCCACACCAACTGCACTGCTTTTTTATACATCTCCATTATCCTTTATATCAGAAAAGGCTGGCCGTTTTTAGAAAACTCTTGACACTATGAGCTGTGCTCTGCTGTACTGAGCTGATTTGAAACCCTATTCTGTATGCTACAGGTTATTAGGGTTAGCAGAAAGAATGTGCATTTATTTACTGAAGGTACTTTATAAATCAATATCTTGTTTTTGAACTCAGGTCAATAGGAATAACAGAGAAACACAACCAACAACTACAGCAACCCTAAAACAGCACTTTTAATGTATTGATTTTTAGAGGAGTATCTTTTCCTGGCATTATTCACACAATCTCGATAAGCAATTCAGTGCAATCAAAAGTTGTAAAGAATTACATAATGCAAAATACCTATAATACAATGTGTAAGTTACACAACTAAAGTAAAGTCAGGAAATGCAATAGTTAAGGTTCTCATGGGACTATTCATGTCTTCCTGTCTGTACTATACAGCAATGAGCACACTATTGTGGTCAATAAATAATATCATATATTTGGCCTCATTGCACATATACATTTTATTATGTTTATTTAAAAATGTTAAACAGTAATAGATTAAGGCATTCATTTGGTGAGGGTGGAGGGGACAGAAATAGAAAATATTACACATGTACAACAATGCCAAGTTCAGCTAACCTTAACATTTGCTTTTTCTAACTTTTTAAAATTATTTAAATTAAATAATAACTAAAATTATTAGTTTAGCTCTGCAACTTTACCATGACAAAAAGATTTTTGCAATTAATTTCAAGGGGTTTTCTTCCAAATGAAAAAAAAATCCATGAATAAACTACTTCTGTTCATATTCTTTAAGTACATTTGTAAGTATTGCACCATTGCCTCTTTTTAGTGCAAGAATGACTCTTTTAAGGAATATGTTTTTAAAAGGTACTTGTGCAGAATTTGCAGGTACTATGCCAGTTACCACCATGAAATTCACTAAAGATCAGACTTCACACTTGCATTTTAAAAGTGCAGGGCCTCAGAAATTCCTCCTCTTCCAAGAAGGAAAAGGCTCAGCACCCACAGATTTTGGTTAAGGCTTACATGATTTATTTGGGATATTCCCCAATTATAACTGCCAGATTGTACATAAAATAGCATGTATGTGTTGGGTTGATTAGGCTCCCTCATCCTAATCCCTCCTGATATAGAAGTGGAAATCACCTCCTTATGCTGTGGTCTAGCCAGATTTGCCAAAAATTTAAAGTTTTGTAAGGCAAAATTGTCCAGATAAGCCGGACACATGGAAACTGATATGTCCCCAGACAGTGAATTTTAAAACATATATTGCACTTGATACACACTATGGTTCAGATCCCCACCTGTGTAGCTCCTTTGGCTTTAGTGGAGCCACACACATTTACACCAGCTGAGGATCCAGGCTTAAGTACTTAATCACCCCTCCGTCCCATCAAATACATAAGTAGCCTTTCCATTTTACAGCTGAGGAAGCTTAATAAAGGCAGGGGGACAGCAATCTGTGTTAGAGTAGGATTAGACCTATAACTAATGTACTAGATCATGCTACTTTTCATGTTATTGAGCAGCTCCTCCTGTGGCTGAGATCACAGTGGCTGCTCAGCAGAGAAGCCAGCTCAACTGTAGGTAGCTGGCTAAGAAAGAGCTTGCAACAACCCTAGTATCACTGGAAGTGTGTATGGCACTGCCCCACTCTTTTGCCAGCCACAAATTCATCTGGATTTCTTTGAAAAATCTAGGGATTTATAGCTATGGTGTTTTTGGATCCCAAAGGCAAGTCCTGTGTGGCTGTAGGGGGAAACATAAATTACCTGTAAACTTTGATTTAAATCAGTTCATATTGTTTTATATTTTCAAAGATACCTGTGCAAGGAAAAAATATAGAAACTTGGTTTCTTTTTTTAATGAAAGCTGAGATACTCCATTTCATTTCCAGGTCTCCCAGATCTGGGATGTGGAGACAGGGAATGTTTCATGGGCCTGGTTCTGCAGGTCCCAGGGCAGAGAACTCCATGAAATCCACTAAGGAATTTACCAAGTAGATCTAATGTGCCTGGGAAGCAGTTAGATACAACAGTAATGGGTGTTTTACAAAGCCCTAAGATAGAATGATTCCATATAGAATGAAGACCTTATCATAATATAAATAAGTTTTTACTCTTGACAAAATAGGACCATGTAGATTTTGCAGAATAATCCCAGTTTGCCTCTCTGTCATCACTGACACCCAAGACTCACCTTTGCGATACTCACAGGTTATTTAACTTAAGAGACTGACTCTCCAAAACTTTATTCACAAAGGTAGGTCCATAAATCAATTGTTTGTTTGTTTTTGTCTGAGTAAGTCCTAGTCACACCAGTTTGAGTTGCAGGACCAGGTTGTTGTTTTGTTCTAAATCTGTAAGAAATCTTTGCCTTGGTTTGTTTTCTTTTTCATGTGTTTAATATTAACCATCCTAGAATATAGACACAGAGAAGACCTATTAGAACATTTTGTCCCTTGTTATCAAGACCTCATTTACTCTGCAGCTCATTGGACCCAAATTCAAGGGCAAAGTCTGCTGAATACTGAGGCATGACACCTTGAATTCTGCAGTAATATTAATATACTACATTGTCATGCTATGCTCTTCACTTTTTATGAAACAGATGTAAGAAACAACCCAAAATGAAAAATTAAGTTTATAAAGCAATATATTTTATCATTTGCACTGAAGCAGAGGATTAATGTTTGATACATGCAGTCTTTTGACAGACCTTTGTGTTGACCAGAGAATTCAAGGTTGTGTAGTGAAGCTGTTTTATATCAACAGACTGACTTAATACAAATTTCTGCTGCTTCAGCCAGCTTTGGGGGCTTAGACATAGGCATTTTTCCAGAACATATTGAGATTTTTACTGGATACTTCATTATGAGAGGTTACATTGAATGGTGCTGCTGCATTTTAAATATGTTTGAGTTTTTGGGTTTTTTTAAAGTTATGGCAACTATTATACATGGTTAGGTGCTCATTTTTTTTAGCAGTTGTCAATTCAAAGAAGTAAATAAATAAGACAAATAAATAGCTGCTACACAGATTGATCCTGGAATCTTGTACAGAGATCACATTCTTCTACTGGCATAGCATCCCAGCTAGGTAGTTCTACTGCTCAGTAGATGAAAAGTGATCTTTAATCCCATGATCAAACTTTTTTTTCATAAACTGGTATCCTGGCTGATCATCTGGAGATAAATTGAAGAAATATATATCTGCTGCTCCTTGGACAGTCACTTTGAACTTCTTCAGAATTTATAGTAATGCTGAAGGTGGAAGGGTTTCTGTCTTTTCTGCATTCAGGAAATGCTACAGTGTTCAGCAGTGAACTGCATGTGTGTCATCTCAAGATGGATTTGAAGCTCCTTCAGGGTATCTATCACTTCAGTAGCAATAGAGAATTGTGACTGAAATCTGTTCAGAAGGGTGCACAGCTTGGTATGAGAGAAAATCTAGCAATACCCATAGTCGAACACATGGTCCATTATCAAAAAGAACTTTTTAAAAAACGTATCTGTATTTCTCTGAAAAATATTGCCTTTCTACCTTTATAATGCTATAGTTTCTCTGATAAATGATTACTCATACACTTTCTTTAATAAAATGCACATTATCAATATATTCATTTTAAGTCTTTAAAGTCCTTTACAAAAATAATTAGTATAAATTTTATGTGGGTGGGTGTATGTTGGGTGTAAGTTGGGAACCATTGGTTTAGATGATATGCAGATGCCTTCAAATATGAAAGCCACCCCTTTCTACAGGGGTCAAGTAGCGTTATTGTCCTCCTCCTGGGTGTCATTTTCTCTCATGCTGCAAATATTTTGTCTTCCTTCTACTTGACAAGGTGCACAGCTTCCTGAACAGTTTCATGAAAATCATTGTAAGTGAATAGCTTTTGAGGTGCATCCAGAATTAGGTCCATTTTATGAGCTAGACAAGTGATGTACATGCAATTTTGAAAAAAAGATAATTCAGCGTCTCAGTAAAAGTGTTTTTTCGTTCATGCTGTGTTCTTTGGTGCAAAGATGTGAGGAACCTTGTAATCAGTTCCATATTCTGAGGTTGTTGCAGTTACTATGAGACATGCTAAAAAGAATGTTGACTGTCCAGTGTCGTTCTTCATTAAGGGAGGAGAGAATTGCCCTGTGCTCTGTATCATTTGTTTCATCCCCATTTACAGCAGCTTTTTTGCCAGCACTCGTGTGTTCAGGAGTTATTTTACATTCTCATGCATATCTGGCAGGCATAACCTCCTTAGCTGAGCCATCTGAAGTATGGTTCCACTGTTCCTGCTATAGTGTAATAGGAAACCTCAGCAGAGGGCTAGTCAGCCTTTTCAAATGGAATGTTGCATTCCTGGCAAAGAGTCACAAAGTCCTGGGTCATTCTGATTTTGTCTACTTGGAATTCAGTTTGGTATTGAATAATAGTTGTTGGAATGCTCTGCTTCTTTCTGTTCTTTAAACTCTGTATTCCATTTTATCTGTTCTAGATTTAGGATGGTCACTGTAAGTATTCCTCTTCATGTGATTCCGGGCTTTCAGATGGTCATAGACAATTCCTCTGTGACAGCAGATACTACCTATTTGGAAGTCAGGAAAATGACCAGTTCAGAAAGCTCTGTGGACAGAATTCACTGGGGGGCAGCAAGGGTTAATCAGCAGGACCATGGAACAGCTGGACCCTTTCAGTCACCCAGCAGGCCAGCTTGGTGTGCATCGAAGAAGTGCAAGCTAACTATAAAAAAGGTGCTGGGAGTAGCTGAGCAGCCTAACAGCTGCACTGGAAAAGCTTTACTCCTCACAGAAGCGACATTGCTAAATTCATTGTAAGCCGGTTTTAGTTTAACGACTGTGTTAATTTTTTTACTCTTCTGTTTGTAGCTTACTTAAAGGTTTGTGAGCAGGAAAGGCATCCAAAGACTGCATGCGTTTTCAGCCTGTTTTGAAGGCTTTACTTTTTCCTTGTTCTGAGGTGGAAAATGTTTCCAGCCCTTTTTAAGGTTTATTTTCTCTTTCTGGGAGAGAGACCGAGGCAAAAACTTTTTCATTGACTGACAGGAAATTGTAGCCAATTTGTTCATGTTATCAGGTAATTGTGTTAGCCATGACAATAGATAACTCATATGTTTCATATATGATCAATGTGTGATAAATATATCTATACCTACAATTTAAAAATAAGTAGAATAGGATCATAGGAGTATAAGATTGACAAGTATTTAGGAGTGACGAGTGTACATTAGTATATAAGTAAAGCAAGGCTGTAGTGCAAGGCCTATAGGGTAAGGCCTGTAAGATTTCAGTTTAGCTATGCTAGCCCTTAGGGTTAAGGCGGCTTGACATAAATAGGTGACCCAGGAATAACCCTGTGCCAGTGAAGTTACTGTAAAGGTTACTGTAAGGAATGTGCCAATAGGTGATGTCAGGAAAATATGTTGTAATGTACCTGTCTAAACCGAAAGACACCAGATTGTAACATCATGAAAAATTCTGCTCTTACCACAGGTTACCATGCAACCATGTGTACATAGTTTCCCTTAATCTCATTAGCATCTAAGAGAAAAATCTATGAAAAGCAGGGCACCCCAAAATTTCTGGGGTGTGGAAGTACAGATAAGGAAAAGGAGGTTGGAATCCTCATGCACATGCATAAGGTGTTGGGCATGGTCAGAATAATGGGATTAAAAGGGTTCCTAGTATGGATAGTGTGGAAAGACCTCGTAAGGGAAGACCCCAGAACCTGTTGAGAGATCCACCAGACTCTATATAATATCTTCTGGGTATGTGAATATGAATATAGCATTAGCTCTCAGGTTGTGTATGTGAGTGTAACTTATAATACAAACAAGATTTTTTTTACTTGTAACTGTTTGTGATCACAGTATTCAGTCGTCTTGTGCTCCTAAGAGTCTCCCAATCTAAGAGAATGGTGAAGGGTAGTCTTCATCCTATTGATCTAAAAACTATAGCACCACAACAGCCAGATTCACTCCCTAGGAGCACTATAGTTTAATATAGAATTATCAATTCAATTTAACTAAGGGCAACAAAGTAGTTATCGGAGGAAGGAGAGTTTAAGCAGCAAATCCAGGCTGCTACCCCAAATTCAGAGCTCAAGACTGGATCTCAAAAGTGCAGGATGGGTTTGAGTTTCCTTCTCTCCTCACTAAGGAGGGATAGGGCTGGTTGGGTATTTTCTGTTGAAATGTTATATGGTTTTGTTTTTTGTTTTTGGTGGAAAATGCGGTTTCACCAACGTTAAAATTTTCTGTGAGAAAATTTTGATTTTGGCCAAAATGTTTCAATTCTTCTTTGAGTAGACGCAGTTGTGTATTCCGCATAGGTGTTGGAACTAAGGAGGAACTGATGCACTGCATGGTCCTGAAGTGGTTTCTATTATATACAGGGTTTACAGTTTGGTTCACTGGCCCTCAGCACCCCCACTATAAAAATTGTTCCAGCACCCCTGTGTAGGTGTGTGCACGCCCAGCACTCTGGCAAAGTTCTCCAGCTCCAAGCAGTACCTGTAGGGGGCGGCACTTGCACCTCTTCTGGCCACATGTGATGGTGGCACCCCAACCCCCTCAGTTCCTCCTTACTGCCCATGGGTGGAGTCCGAGTTCTGTGTGGGGTTCTTAACCTCACAGTTCCTCAAATTCTTTGATTTTGTTGTTCTGGTTGTATATAGTTAGTTAGTACCCTTAGTATTCATGTTAGTTTGCTTATTTAAGAGTTTTTCCCTGGTTCAAACATTGTCCATTGTGTGGGGAGGCTATCCCCCAATAATGACCCTCACACAACTTGTTTGCTCTGCTTAGGCAAGGCTCATGTAAAAGAGTGGTGTTTGATTCGTAAAAATCATTCACAAAATGGATTCAGGTGGCTAGAGACCTTCACCTGAAGCAGCACCTGCTCAAGCAGGCCTGCTTCCATACACACACCTACATTGGATCAGAGGTCGTCCTCAACATCGGTGAGTGTTGCCAACTCACTCTCTGCAGCTGTCGTTTCTCCAAAGAGATGCAGAAGCCCCTCTCCTTTGATTGTGCCAAAGAAAAGGTCTTATAAGACCAATTGTGACCACTCCAGGCCTCATGGAGACTCTTCTTCCTCCTCCAGGAAGAATATGGCTGCTGCCAGTATTCGGGATGGAGCAGGTCCTTTCAGCTGCTGTCCAGTATTGCATGGGGATGCCAAAGGCCCCGTACCATCAACTGATTTTGGCCTTGGGGCATCCATTGACTCAGGTGCTGATGAGGGTGGTGCTGGCACCAATTGTATCTGCTTTGGTGGCATATCAGGTGGACCTCCTCTGCCTTTCCATCTCAAGCTCTCCTTAGGTCCAGTACTTCACAAGGGTTTTGGCGTCCACAGTCTTGCTGCCTGGATGGGCCACTGAACCTTCAAGTCCGTCAGCACTGCATCCCAATGTTTCCTTGCTGCAGACTATGAAAGTGAGTCCAGTGCTGGGCTTGGCACAAGGGACCTCCTCAGCACTGGAAAACTGCTCTGCATCGCTGTACTCCATGCCACTGATGTTACCATGGTGGCCCTCCTCTCTCTGTCCTCCTCTTCGCACTGTTGGTGGCTTCAGTAACATTGCTGACTTCGGTACTAGCACTGCTCCCAGGGCTGGAGACAATTGAGGGGTACCCTGTGCCAGCTGCGTCATTTCCACAGTTCCTTTCTTGCTTTGGACAACAGTGAGCTGGATCAGTTGCTCACACCCTCAGGCCTGGCTCCACCTTTATCCCCAGAATCCCAAGTACCCTGAGCATCCAGGTTGAGATCGCCCTCCCACTCTCCATCATCAGGCCCACAACAGGGAGTGTTCATGGAGTAGCATGGGTACTAAAATTGGCACTCCTTTTCTGCTATCAGGCCAGGGGCCCCTGGCCTGATGCATACTGGCCACCAATGCCTTACCCTTGTACCAAGTGGCCCCCCTGGGACTTAAGGGACCCTCCTCGATTGCAGAGGTCATTCTTTCACTTTAAGGTGAGATCACCAGATACTCTGCTGACTGGGGCTGTCAACCCACCACATGTTCAGGCACCAGTTGTCCTCTCCCTAGCAGAGCCTCCAGAATTGTCCCATTCATGTCCACCTGTTCAGGAGCAGAACCTATCATTGGCACAGTTAACTGCTTCTTCATCATCCCTTCACGATTCAGCCGTTCATTTGCTCTTCCTCCCCTTCAATATTTGAGGACTTCAAGGACTACCAGGATCTTTTTTTGACCATGGCTGCTTCCTTGGGCATCCAAGCATAGTTACTGCATGAAAATACCCATACCACGTTGGACACTCTGCAGCCATCTGCCCCCAGAAGAGTGGCCCTCTCCATCGATGATGCGGTTTTGGAGCTTGCAAAGATTCTTTCAAACATGCTGGCTTTGGTGCTGCCAACAGCAAAGTGTTTGGAGAAATGTTACTTTGTCCCAATGCAGGAATGCAAGGAGGTATCCTTTTCTCCACCATTGCCATCCTCGATGCTAGTGCTGTTGTACTCAGGTGGTGGGCTCACTTAGACCATCTCCAGACTCAAGACCTCTGAACTTCTCAGGAAACCCACCTGCCCATATTACGTGCTGAAATTGAAAGCTGTTTGTCATCAGACATGCACAGCATTCCTCTCATACAGATAGGATTGACTCTTCAGATCATGGCAGACACCATCACAGTTATGATTTAGATGAATAGGCAGAGAGAAGCAAATTCTGTCTCTCTCACACTCACACTCATACACACCCCAATAACAGGAAGCTGTGCATCTTTGGAGCAGGTGCATTTGCCACAGAATGACCCTGGTAGGTCTTCACTTACTAGGCTTGCAGAATGTCCTGGTAGACCACCTCTACAGGCAATTCACAAGGGACCACAATTGGCCAACCAAAGATATCATACACAACATATTCAAAAAGTGTGGTCACCCAATGATGGAGCTGTCACAACAAATGAGAACAAGTGTCACACATTATTCTCCAGAGGGGGTCATAGCCCAGGTTCTTTGTCAGATGCCTTCCTAATCCTCTGGATCTGGAGTTAATATATGTCTACCCATTGATATCAAAAGTCCTAAGGATATTCAGACAGGACTAAACAATGATGTTCATGCTGGCACTAGCTTGGTCAAAACCATTCTAATTCTTGGACCTGATGAATATTTCCATTCCTCCTCTATTGCACTTACCTCTTCTTTCAAACATCATCTTCGAAAAAGAGGGACAGATCATAGAATCATAGAAGATTAGGGTTGGAAGGGACCCTCAGGAGGTATCTAGTCCAATCCCCTGATCAAAGCAGGACCAACCCCAACTAAATCATCCCAGCCAGGACTTTGTCAAGCTGCACCTTAAAAACCTCTAAGGATGGAGATTCCACCACCTCCCTAGGTAACCCATTCCAGTGTTTCACCACCCTCTTAGTGAAAAACATTTTCCTACTATCCAACCTAGGCCTCTCCCACTGCAACTTGAGACCATTGCTCCTTGTTCTGTCATCTACTACCACTGAAAACAGCCTAGTTCCATCCTCCCTAGAACCCCCTTTCAGGTAATTAAAGGCTGCTATCAAATCCCCCTTTGTTCTTCTCTTCTACAGACTAAACTAGCTTAGTTCCCTCAGCCTCTCCTCATAAGTCACGTGCTCCAGCCCCCTAATCATTTTTGTTACCCTCTGCTGGACTCTTTCCAATTTGTCTACATCCTTCTTATAGTGGGGCGCCCAAAACTGGACACAGTACTCCAAATGAGGCCACATCAGTGCTGAATAGAGGGGAATAATCACTTCCCTAGATCTGTTGGTAATACTCCTACAATGCAGACTAATATGCCATTAGCCTTCTTGGCAATAAGGGCCCACTGTTGACTCATATCCAGCTTCCTGTCCACTGTAACCCCCCAGGTCCTTTTCTGCAGAACTGCTGCCTAGCTCGTCGGTCCCCAGCCTGTAGCTGTGCATGGGATTCTTCCATCCTAAGTGGAGGACTCTGCACTTGTCCTTGTTGTTACATAATATTACTCCCTGGTAGTGCCATCAAAATCTGATGTCCATTTTGGCAGAGCTGCCCTTCAGGGACAGTTGAAATAGACTCCAAGCACCCACCTCATGTGCTGAGGGTTATTGTTTGTGAATGTCCAAGAGTGGAAAAAATATGGAGAGGCATTCAAAGAAGAAATGGTTACTTATCTTACAGTAACGGTGGTTCTTTGAGATGTGTTGTCAATATGTATTCCATAAACTGTCCTCTTCCATACTAATATGGAGTCCTTTACTGTCTGAATTTATGTTGCTAAAAAAAACTAAGTGATGGTTGGACTGTTCTGCCCTTTATGCCCTCAGGTGTCAGATGTGATGAGACCTAGGGCACAGATTTGGCCCTTATAGACACTGTTGGCCAGAAGAGTCTGAATTTGAGCACATTGGGCGCATGCGCTCTAAGAGTGGAAAAGTTATGGAGAACTCCTCGCAAAGAACCACAATTACTGTTTGGCAAGTAATTGTTCTTAATAATGAATCTGTATTTTTCTTACTGTTGTTTCCTTTAGTTGTATATCTTCTGCAGCAAGAGCCTCGCATGAGCATTTGCCCATTGCCATTAACAGTTACACCTGTTGGAGGAAAATGCTTCACTGAGTCTCAAACTGATGGATCATTTGCTGAATGGAGAATAGCGCATAGTGTCCATAAACTAGAGGTTATCCCAGTTGGCTTCAAAAGTACCAGGATAAAAATAGTGTTGGGACAACTGCTATAAAGGAAACATATGTTATGAATTCTTTGGCTGCTTGCCATATTCCTTTGCTGTTACTTACAGGCCACAGTAATACTGGAGTGAAAATCTGCTCAAATGTAACATGGACAAGTACAGTAGGCATCTTGATAATTTAGTGCATGACACATCTATGACTACAAACATTTTCTCTTGGACTATCAAGTTTGTCAGTTGGTCATCTTTTCTGAAAAGGTAGTTGCCTATATTTGCTATCCCAAGTGAGCTCCATGATCTCACCTTGAGGTGTTAAGACTTGCTAACAGCTATCAGAACTTGTGTAAATTACAGTGATGCAGACAACATGTTGAAAAATCAATAAGTAATGAAATAGTACTGTAGTGAAGTAGCCAAGAGAGCAATGGGTGGAAAAGTCCCAAGGATTCAGTTTCATTTTGTCAAAGTATAAAAGATGATACTATAAAATTCTCCCCACTGATCAGGTAAAATTGAAATACAAAAGAGGAGTAGAGAGGTTGTAGCACAGGCATCTCTCGGGTTTCTGTGACTAATCTTCCATAGGAATGCAGTGGACTCCACATAATCCTACCATGGCAGACTAACCAGTCATTTTGCTTTTCTTTAATGAAGTAATGGAAATGGTTGTCAGTCTTCATATGCTCTGACTCAGACATCTCCTGGCTTCTTGCATCATTCCATGTCTTCTGTGAATGCCCAAGAATCTCCAAATCCATCCTTCCTAACATATTTAGACATAGCCGTTTGCAGGAGTAGAAGCAGCAACAGGAGGACATTTCTCCTTCTGCCATGGAATTCAGTACCTCAGAACAATTTCTCTGTTAGAAAACCATCAAAAACTTTGAGGAACATGACTTTTGTCTCCAGTGTTGATATGATAGGGCTCTCTTTAAGTAGAGAATGTACAGTCCTAAAATATTGTATTATACATAAAGAAAATTGTTATAAAAGAAAACAGTTGAAGAGAAACTGTTGAACTGAAACAAGCTTCCAAAAGTTGAGCAGTAGTTGGATACTCTTTCATTTAAATCTGTAAATTGTGAAGTTTCTTTTGAATTAGTTCTTAACACTGAGGAGGTGTTTCTTCCTGAACTTAGAGTTGATTAGTGTGTGGGAGAGTTTGGAGCAGATACCCCTGGAGTGGAAGGGACTTTCCCTGCTGTGTTCCTGTGGATGCCTTTTCTTGGCCCGAGCTGCATGCAGAGCAGGCTCCATCTTGGCCATGAGGGCACTAAAGTAATAATAGTAATACATTCTGGTTTGTCTTTGCTCACTTCCATTCCTTGCTTTCAAGAATGTTAAAGTTATATAGCTGGGTTGTCCAACCCATGTCCTGCAGGCCAGAATCCGGCCCACCAAAGGCTGCTGTCCAGCTGGTTCCATTCACTTAATGGACTTTATCTACAAAGAAGACAGTGCATTTAGCCATCTCTCTCACAAATGATGAGTTTTCCAGTGCAGACTTTGTTGTCGTGTTAGAGGCAGGCCTATGTTGAGACACCCCCTGCTACAAGTTCTCAACAGAGAACTCTAATAGAAGACTCTTGCGTTTTTAGGAGCAAGAACCTCACGTTACATGGCTACCTCTGACTGCTTCCTTCCTTTCCCAACTTTCTTGCACATTATGAGAACTGAGATCTACAATGCCTGTTAACGTTCTATTCTTCTTCGAGTGATGACACCTAAAGTGGAGCACCCACAGGGACGTCATGTCCCGTGTCCTTGATTGAAGATCCTTTAGCAGTACTAGTCCGGGTCCCACATGTGCAGCTCCTGTCTCATGGCGCTGTTGGCACACGTGTGACCCGACTCCCTCAGTTTCTTCTCAACCGTCCACAGTCTGAGACGGAGTGTCAACAGCAGTGAAGTTTTTCTCATCCTAGATCAGTGTTTCTTAACCTTTCCAAACTACTGTACCCCTGAAGCCTGAGTCCCACCCCCATGGGGCTGAGGCATGTAACTTAGTTTCATGGCGCCCCTGTGGCTCCAGGCAATTGCCTTTCTTGCCACCCCCAATACCAGCTCTGCACTTGCGACCCCTCTAAAACCCCAGGTTAAGAAACACTGCCCTAGATAGAATAATAATAGAAAATCAGTTAGTTTAGTCATGTTTTAGTCACGTAGTCAGTTACACGTTTTTTAAAAAAAAAACAATAGTACAAGTTTTAGTTTTTCTTCTCTTATTAGGCTAGGGATTAGGTTTTAAACAGGCCAGGTTCCCAAGGCTTCAAAAGGTGCACCTCATATAGAGAGGCCATGGCAGCCTCAGATGGCCACTCACAATGTGTTTGCTGTCTAGGGGAAACCCAGGTGCCACAGAAGTGCACTCACTGCAGGAACTTGAAAGCCAGGGTGAAGAGAGACAGAGACCTAAGGCTAAAACTTATCCTTCATGGAAAAATCCCTCAGAACCTTCTCTGATCCAGGATAATACAAACCTCCCACTGAGAGCCCTGAGCGCACTCTGTGAAAGAAAGCCTCATCACTGCCAGATACTGCTGCATCAAAGAAAAGACACTCGCCCAAGAGACTGTCCCCTAAACAGAGTACCAAAGAGTCAACAGGTCCCTCAGGTACAAATTGGTCCATGCCACCCAAGGACTCGAAACATCTGGGTGAGGAGTTGAGGAGTAAACAAAAGCATCCCTCCTCTGACATGGCACCGAAAAAGGACACAATACAGAGTGTCTGAGTAGTGCTCAACGGTAGCAACCGCAGCACCGCCAGAGCCCATGGCTCTGAGTGCGGCAGCCAAAAAAGATTCAGCATCGAGACAGACCACGGCACCAAGGTTGGCACCGGAGTCACTAATGGCACCGACAATTGCTGAGCTGATCATTACTATGGGGCCGATGACAGACCCAGCACCAACTATGGCACTGCCGTCAAAGAGAACACATAAGCATCATCACCTAATGGCAACATCTTCTCCACAATCATCTACAGGGCAATCACCAATATATTTTGCCCACGATGAAGTTCTTTCCCCAGTGCACTCCATCAGCACAGAAGACAGTGAGCTAGAGGAAGCCCAATTTTCCTCAGAACTTTCCTCCCCCACCAGTTCATCGGTAGAGTCACATGGATATTCGCCCGAACAGGTAACACACCATATCCATGGTATGGGCCACCATGGTTTGGTCCTCATATGCCATACCAAATGCAACGGAATGACTGGGATGCCTCTAAGGCATATAATAGACCAAATAGCTCTCATACGAGTAGAGCAAGGTCATTCAGACAATCACCCCCAACTACATCGGCTAAGGCGATGAAAGAAACACAAGCAAAAGAGATAAGTGGAGAACAGGAAACATCCCTCCCCACACGCGACTCATCTTCATCACCAGATGAAGCAGTCATCCCACCCACGCCCACACCTGTAAATGACCCCAAGCAATTTAATGACTATTCGCACAAGAGCTAGAAATTCCACTGGAAGAGGTCACAGAGTCTCATCAGAAATTACTAAAAATTCTGCATACCACAACATCAAAAACATACTCCCCATGAATGAGGCATTGATGGAACCAGCCAACACCATATGGCAGATGCCAGCCAACATTCTCCCTCCTCCCCCACCCAACAAAATAGAAAATACTATATCCCGGCCAAGGGGATGGAATTTCTATTCACTGATCCACCTGCAAATTCTTTACTTATAGACTCAGCAAATCAAAGGGGAAAACAAACAAGCTATAAGTCAACTCCACAGGACAAGTATTGGAAAAGGCTTGATTTGCCAGGAAGAAAAGTCTACTCATTTTCCACTCTACTGATGAGAGTATCAAACTATTCAGCCCTGCTTTCCAATTATGACCATATCATGTATGAGAAACTAGCACAATTCACGAATGAATTACCTGAAAACAAAAGGGAACAATTCAAATCTCTACTCACTGAAGGACAATTCATAGCGAGGACTGTGCTACAGACCTCTCTGGACGTAGCAGATATGGCAACCAGGCATATAGCCCGGGCCTCTTGGCTTCCTGCAGCCACTCTTCCAGAGACCCACAAACAAAAATAGAAGATCTCCCATTTGACAAGGCTCAACTTTTTTCAGAGAAACAAAGGCTCCAGAGCCACACTACTGACTTTAGGAATTTATACACCTGCAACAAAAAGGAAGCAATATAGATTCCAACCATACACTCGCTGATATCTGCCTCATCCACAGGACAGGCAATACAAGTCACGGAGGGGAAAACAGAGATCACAGAGACACTCAACAAGCACCTTCAGGAACTCAATCTGCACCATCCAAACAGCAGTTTTGAGTCATTGGTCGAGGGTCTGAGAAATCCCACTCTGCAGACAGTGCCAGAGTCATCCATTGCAAACTTCGAATTTCACCCCCAACAATTCCATCTCAACTGGTCAATAATTACATAAGACAAATGGGTAATAGAGATTATCAATTCGGGATACACTATCCCATTTCATGTTCATGCATCCGACGAAGTGGGTTTCTGCCCCCAAAAGCTTATGCCCAAATACATTTGTTAGTCTTTAAGCTGCCATAGGACTCTCACTGTTTTACTATCCCATTTATATCCATCTCTCCCATCCACAACCTTTCCCCGTCCCTCTTCAGGGACTCAACTCACGTGCAAGTATTGCACCAAGAAATAAACTATCTCCTACAAATACATAGAACACGTCCCTCGACAGCACAGAGAGAAAGGGTTTTATTCCCACTATTTCGTGGTACAGAAAAAGAATGGAGGATGGAGACCCATTCTAGACCTGAGAACATTAAACAAATTCATGAAGCGACAAAAATTCAAGATGGTCACACTATCCACCATAATACCAACACTTCAAGAAGGGGACTGGTTCTCAGTCCTCAACCTCCAAGATGCTTATTTTCATATTACAAACCACCCCGCTCACAGATGCTTCCTAAGATTTATCGTGTCAGGCAGTCACTACCAATACAAAGTGCTGCCATTTGGCCTTTCTATGGCATCGAGGGTTTTCTCCAAAGTGCTCGCAGTTGTCACTGCACACCTAATGAGACAGGGCAGTACAATTTTCCCATAGCTACATGACTGTCTAATACAGGCCACCAGCAAAACACTAGCAAGACAAGCCATTGCTCGAACTATAACACTATTTCAACAATTAGGACTCAAGATAAACACTGAAAAGTCCACTTTGAACCTGACACAAAAATTGGAATTCATAGGAGCACAGCTCAATTCAATAACAGCCAGGACATTCTTACCAAGACCCAGATTCAAGGCTATCACAGACTTAATATCAGGAGTCCAACAATAACAGCATGACTTGCTCTACAACTCTTGGGACATATGGCAGCCACAACATTCATGGTCCAATATGCCATGTTACTTTTAGGCTGGAGAGCACACTTACACCACCACATGATACAAGGCAGGTGGTCAAAACACAAAACCAGTCTTCACATAAACATGCTAGAACTCAGGACAGTCTGCAATGCTTGTCAACACTTTCTACCGCTCATAAGAAACAAATCAATAAGGATAATGACAGACAATATCACATGCATGTTCCATATCAATCGCCAAGGAGGAGCAAGATCCTGCTCCCTCTGCACCGAATTAATAAGACTATGGAACTGGTGCATATAGCACAATATCCAAATATCCGCGTCATAGCTACCCGGGAAACAAAACATTACCGCAGACAGCCTTGAGACACTTTCCACAGAATCACGAATGGCAGATGAACACTGAAGTTCTATGCAATATATTTCAATGGTGGGGTCTTCCTATGATCAACTTATTTGCCACAAAACAAAATTGAAAGTGTCAGCTATTCTGCATGAGAGCAGGGCTAGGAGCAGGCTCCATGGGTGGTGATGCATTCTTGCTCAACTGGAACAGAGGATTATTGTATGCCTTCCCACTCATCCCAACAATACCCAAGACCATCCACAAAATCAGGATCGACAAAGTAATGGTCATAATGATAGCTCCCTTCCCCGCTTCTCCCCCCACTAGGCCTGATAGCCTGGATGAGGAAGTTACCTGATTCAAAGGAGGAGTGGTGGGAGTAGATTGGAACAAGGAACCTGGGTATGGGGTAGCAGAAACGGGACTGGAGGATGGTGGTGGTGGTGGGAGAAGGAAATTGGTTTGGGAGTTAGTGTGGGAGAGGAGTTTAGGACTGGGTGGGCAAGGACACTGGCCATTGGAGTGGGGAGGGAAACTGGTAGTGTTAGGGCAACTGGATTATGTGATCATATAATTAAAACTATTGCATAATATATACGCACTTGCAGCCTTAGGTCTGGCATTTCATAACTTTTGAATACTTGACTTTTCAACTCTAATAATCTTTTAAAGTAAGGAGTTTTGAATGTGATATGTAGAGAGAGCAATCAAGATACGGTGTGACCACATTTTGGGCTAAATGATCAGCTAGATTCCTCAAGTAATATAGTGGAAGTGGATTTTCAGGAGAGACTTAAATATGTACTGGGTTAGAGGGCTTGCAAATGAGCTAAAAAAGGGTGCTCCATACATAGGGGTCAGTGTGGAAAAAGGCATAGAGACGTTTAGCTCCGTATATGGATTTCTTTTTTGTTTATGTATGTACTCATTTTTATTATGTGGAAGGGAGATTAAGAATGCTGGGAGTGGACAAGTTGATAGACACAAGGGAGAAGAAAGGCAAAAAAGGACACTGAAGGTATATCTGCCCTACCTGAGCAAGCAAGCCTTCCAGCTATCTCCTCCCTAGTCTTCTCAACAGCCTCCTCGCTCACTGGTTTGTCAAAATTGCCTCTGCTCAAACCCTTGCTCTTTGCAACAAATTCAAACTTCATGTCCTTTCCTTAAAGACCCTACATCACTTAACCCCTCCTGATCTCTGACCTGGTCTTCTTTCATATGTCCCTTTAGGCTCTGCCAACAACGTCAGCCTTGATGGCTCTTTTGTCTCCTTTTCACACAAGCATCTCCCAGTCTTATTCCAGCCACCTCTATGCCTGGATCACTCCTCTAAAAGCTATTTACTGAGCTACCACACTTATTTCAATTCTCTCTTAAAACTTTAATTCTTCCATAAAATATCCTAGCTGTTATGAAAGAAATCGTAAAAAATGTTTGTTGTGGGAATGAGTCATTAAGAGAATGCACAAAACTACCAGAGTTGTTATATAATCTTAATCAATAGCATTCATCCTGTCTCCTTGTTGACCGCCCTCTCCCTCTCTTGTGTCACATCTCAATTCTAGATATGAATATTTTCCATCACAAATATTCAGATGTGTAAATCAATATTCAATTTTTGTGAATTTTTATGCTTGCAGTTTTGAAGTTTGTTTTCCATTAACGTGTGCCAGTAGAAACCAATTGCATAAATGTTTGCAGAAAGCAATCACAGAAAGGGTAATAGCATGATAAAACACATTCACAGATATGTTCAAGAAAATACTTCCAGAATTTTTTGCAGTATTCACCCAGCTCTGTTGCCAGACCAAGAGAGGATAAGTATGATCTCCCTTCATAATAAAGATTAGGACAACCTGAGCAGACCTTTTTAATGGACTCTGAAGAGAGTTCCTGTTGCTGACATCCAGTTTACCTGTGTTATTGCCAGCAACGGCTCTAAAGGCTGAGGTCATAATGTTGGATGTTTGATGTCAAAATTCCTCTGTGTGTTTCCTTGCTTCTTTTTCCAGCTCTTCCAGATAGTCTTTCTACTTAGAGATAGAAGCCTGTGGATGAACGCAAAGGGGAACATTGCAGAGGAACCCAGGCTCTGGAGGGGATGGTTTTTCATTTTTGGTCGCAATGGATATCATAATTATCAAAGTGCCCTTTCGAATGAACTCCTGGGCACCTGTAGAGAAAAGTGTAGTGTCTTGTTCACCGGTGGTAAAATGTTGCTTTACAGCCATCAGGAAATAAAATAAATAAGAGAAAGTGGAAGAAAATCAGGTTAAAAAGCTTCTGCACCATTTTCTGGTTGGAGTTCTAAAATCTTGAAGTGTTACCGTCCAAGCTTTTCTGAATGACTTGATGAGGGTTTTTTGTTGTTTTGGTTGCTGCACTCTTGGGACTCATTGGAGTGGCAGGATAAAAATTAATTAGAGACTCTTTGGAGGGGGCTTTGGAGATAGCCTCAGGCTACACTTCATTCTGGTTGTTATAAGCAATATCATCACTGCCTTCTCTCCCCGTGAACAGACCTGCACTGGTGCAGCTGGGGGGAGCCACAGAACATTCAACACAGACATCAGAGCAAAGACTTCCTCCCAGAGAGATTACTTACCACAAAACCAGTGGATCTACCTGCTGATAACCCCAGAAATATGTCTTCTTTCATTTTCTGGTTTCGAAGAAGGGCTGCTTATGAAGCTCACAGAATCCTGATGAAATATCCATAGAAGAGGCACTTTTGCCTTCCTCTTCACCATGAATTATGCTGATTGGGAGTTCTTGGGGGAGATGATAGAGCAAGCTCCATTTCAGTGGCAGGTTTTATTTTGTAGGGAGTGAATTGACATGTCAGTGCACGAAGAGAGCTGACAAATAACCATTTCAAGCCAAAAGATCATATATGAAAAAACTCAGTTATTTCTCTCTGCCCTCTTCCCAAAAAAAATATTTTAATTCCAACTGCACAGTCTCTAAAGCTATTAGAACAAGTCAAACTGGGAATGTACCTATCGAAATTGGTTGCTTGTCATGCTGGCTTTGAAGCCTCATTCTCGTGGAGGGGGGCAGCATGGGGAACTTCGCAGAACTGGAAAGAACAATTCAGTCTCATGATTTATATCCTGAGTTGTCATCAGACTAATGCATATGCCTGCCTTTTTTAGTTAACCCCTGGAACAGATGTCTTTAACACAATTAAAACTAATTTTAACTTTCATTGACTTCAGTTGGGCTGGTATTCCATGCTTATTTTTAATGCAATGGGTGTCTGAGGCAAAGTCCAAATTGTCTGTGGAGGCAATTGGGAGAAAAAAGTAAATCTTCTCAAAGCACCAATTATTTAAAAAACACAATAAACCTTTTTTATAAACTATAACTCTAGATGTACCACCAGGAATCAGTAAACAGCTCCAATTCTCTGATCTCCTCTGATTTCCCTTTTGGCCTCTGTACAGTTACTTATCAAAATTACTTTCAAATTCAATGAGGAATGATGATTATTACATACAATAGCAGCCTCAGAAGAAAGGAAAGTACTGTCACATGACAACTATACAAAGGCATATCACCTGGTGCAACTGTTCATAGTCCATTCTGTGGATGAGTCCTGAAATCATCCTAAATTTGTGTTACTTCCACAGGATATATGCTTTCTTAGTTCCAGCTGCCGTATAGTTAATATCTCCATAGCATAGAAGGAACACCCACTGTACAGTGTGTCTAATATCAGAATGTTAACACTGACCTAGAGCACTGTTCTTTCTTCAGGTGTATATTAGTAACAATAATTTTATTATTTGCATTAAATTATTGAGTGATTGGCTCTCTATAATATCGATTAACTGTGAATTTATAAACTGCCTTCTCTTCCCTCCCTAAATTCTCAGGATGTTATACCAATAATTAATATCTGATTTAAAAAGAAAGCAATACGTAAAACACCAAATACACAATATAAAATTAGATAGAAACATATAATTTAAAACAAGGGTATTGAAAACATTGTATCAGGACAAAATAATTATTGCTCAGAGTTGGATTTTTAAAACTTTTAATGGAAAGATGGGTTAAGATGGATCTTCCAGGAGCCGTGATAACAAAAGCTCATTCATTTTCCAACTTAAAATATGATGATAGGTCCCTAAAAAGTGATTGATTTCAGGGCAGAGATCTCTGTAATGATCAGGCACTGTGAAAAGTTAAGATGTGATGAACACTCTCTCCTAATGTTTCAAAAACTAACAGAACCATTTAAAATTCAATCCATTGCTTTATAGGCACAGGGAAACTGTAACAGGGCACGACCAAGCCTGCCCTGCTTCTGCTTCTTCTGTGCTCTCAAAGTCACTCAGAGACCCTGAGGTTCAGTAACCACTGGTGCAGTTTTATTTACAGGTTGAGCTTCACCACCTTTTTGCCATACACAGTTTGCCTTCTAGCATCTGCACCCAAGAGGAAAGAGCCATCGCTCTACCTCCACTTCCACTTCCTGGATCCATCCCTCCTAGCTTCCTTCCTCTCAGCCCTTTATGCAACCCCAGACTAATTGGGCTGGCAGTTGTCTCTGGTTCTCTAATTAGGTGCAGGTTTTCTCCAGCCACCTCCAATTTACCTCCCTAAATGGGAGCTGGCGTGACAGAGGGCTGACTTAGCAGTTCTTGCCCAGCACCCTGTCACAGAAACAAAGAATGCAGGTGACATTTAGAAATGTGGGACTATATCTTGGAAAGCACTGAAAGCGCTTAGGGGTCATAATGGATAACCAGCTAAAGAGGAGTGATACTGTAGGTAAAAAGGTTAACACCATCTTTGGATGTCTAAGCAAAGGAATATGGATTAAGAGTAGTGAGGTTATTACTTGTGCTTACACTACTGGTAGAACCATTAATGGATTATTGCATTCAGTTCTAGTGTCCATAGTTAAAATGTGACAAATTAGAAAGGGTTTGAAAAAGGCCTATGGCTTGTGTTGTGCTGCAGGTCAGACAAAATTATCACAATTGTCCCTTCAGTAGCAGCCAGTTTATTATAAAATCATAGTAATTATACTCTGATATCTAGATAATCTAGTCCATCCTCTAGGACAGTGTAGAATTGTTCCAAACAGTATATTTCAGGGGTGCCCAAACTGCAGCTTGCGAGCTGCATGCAACCCTTTGACAGCTCATGTGTGGCTCATAGAGCCCCCCACATTCTCCCCCCCATTCTCTGCCTACCATCTTTGGGAGGTGGTCGTGGGGCTTCTGTCCTGTGTGAGGTGTCTGCCAGGGTTTGGGGCTTCAGCGGAAGCCCTAAGCCCCAGCAGGTGCTTCCCACGGGGCAGAAGCCCAGAGACCCCCTCCCCACCAGAGGGCAGAAGCCCCAAGCCCTGACAGGTGCCTCCCATGGGGTGAAGCCCAAAACCACACTTCTCACCACAAGGCAGAAGACTTACAAACACAATGGAGACCCACAAAGCCTCTAGCTCTAGGAGTATTTAGCTATGAAACAGTAAGTAGGATGTTAATATTTTTTAAAATGTACGTATAAAGGTTGTGTGTCTTGTGGCTCTCAAACTTCTCAAGGTTATCATATGTGGCTCCGAGGATCAGTAACTTGGGCCACTCCTGGTATATTTGCTAGTGCATCATCTAGTTTAGTTTTAAAGACCTCAACAGACAAGTATATAAAGCAGGTCAGATATAACCACTGCTGTCCAATCCAAAGCCCTTCTATGAGTGCATTATTATAATAAATGATCCTCATGGTCATTACAGCATAGGTTGTTTATTTTTACAGTAACCAAGAGTGTGCTGGGCAAGTCACAAAATAAGTAAAAGAGAGCTCTCTGCCGTAAAGACTTAACAATATAGATTTTAGAGATGGCATATCAAAGTGGAGTAGGCACAAGGTAGGACAAGGTTTTCAATATTGAGGATTGCTCAATTTAGCCACATCCATACCTTGGTGGTTTGGTGAATTTGTTTTTGTTTTTTAATTTTGTACTTTTTGAAGGTGATATATCAGAAGTGAGTCTTAGGAGGCATTTAAATAAGAAGAGTATTATGACAATAGTGTGTTACTCTTGCAAGTTCATTCTGAGAAATATAGGATGCAATTAGCACAAGTTACATAGAAAAAGGGAAAAATTTTGTACCATGTCTATGGAAATGGCAAGGTCAGTTCAGTATTTATAATTGTGTCCCTCTGATCAGTAGGAAACATGAAGAAAGAAACATCCCCCACACAGCTGATAAGAGCAAGTATTCACCAATAACAATCTGTGGCAGTGAGTTCCACAGTCTGTGCTGAATGAAAAATTTCCTTTTATCCATTTTCAATTTGCCGTCTTTCAGTTTTATTGAATGTCCCTTTGTTCTTCTGTTATGAAATTATTGTGATATTGAATGCTGTGACTGTTTTATTTTGCATTCTTAGTGCTAAACTAAAGCTACTGCATTCCTGAACAGAGGGAAATCAGTTCTTCTAACATTTGTCATATATAAGTGGTCTATTACATTAAGACATTTTCATTGAGCAAAGATAAAAGTAAAAGGCAAAGAAAGGAGGAAAAAAGAAGAAAATGAAGAGCAAACAAAGTACAGAGCTATACCGGTGACTAGTGAATTTTTCAAACTAAAAGTGATGTCAATAAATGCCATATGTTTCTCATTAGATGTTCAGGATGAAATACTGCCAAGCTAAAATACTTTTTTTACCTTTCATTGCTACTTCCACCAAGATGCATTTCAGAAGAGGCCAGGACTAATTTTCCTGAGTCATGTTTTTGCTAAACAAATTCAAGTATTAGAAGATTTAAGTTATATTGGCCCCTTAACAGCATTTTTACTTCTGGAGGCCTTCCCCACTATCCCCCACCACAGTCCTCTTCGCTTTTTCCACTAAAAGCAAACATCATTCATTATCTCATCTTGGTATTGCAGCTTTTTAAGTTCAATGTCAATAGCTAGTTAGGAGAGGGCAGGCAGGTCAGGGATTAGGACTCCAAACTGTCCTTGACGTTTCTCTGTAGGATGATCTGCTGTTTGCATCAGGCTAATAAAAAAAAATCCCCTCTTCACTATCTCAGGAATGATCAGGACAGGAAAATGTCAGTTTCGGGGCTGACAGATTTCTAATAACAATAAGCTGGAAATAAGAGACAGAGCAAGAAATAAATACTGTCAAGTTTGTTTTTAATTTAATATTTTAATGTACATTTACTTGTGCATGTGTGTTTTTCACACACAATTTTTCAGTCTCTAGGCTTTTTTTTCCAAGCAGCTTTATTGTAAGAAAGTCTGTGTCTATTTTTATATGATTTGATTTTTACAGTTTTTCCACAACCTTTTAAAGATCTGGAAGGGTCAGTCTTCCTGGCCTGGAAGCTGTGAACACATTCACTCCCACAGAATTACTTATAAGCACAGAAATAGTTTCCACTTTCAGAAATATCTATACATATATCTGGAGTTACAAAGATTATCTGAATTCTCAGGCTTAATCTAACAAACCCAGGATGGAAACATACCATTCAGATGGAAATACTTATTTTATACGAAGCTTTAAACTTGATAATGAGATTTCTTTTTGTTTCCTTAGTTTTTATTTGTATTGCAACTTTGATAGTAGAGGAAATATATAATGTTTCTTGTTCATACAGGATACAGTATTTTACCCATGTAAAATATCGTGCCCACAAAGATATCCTTCCTGTGTAGAATATGTCTCTTCTGAATATATTCTATATATGAAGATATTCTGTAAAGATTTCTGACCCACATGAGATGTCTTACCCATAAAGGATATCTTTCTTTTCAAAGATGGAGTAACACTTATATTTCAGGATGGAAACACAAAATTAATTGTGAACTTTGTCAAGGTGCTGTGAAACACAATCTTGTTGTTCAGGTGGTTACAATGGAAACAATTTCCTTCCAGGATTACTGTTGAAGTTACTGTTGAATTTCAGAGCCTGATGAGAGTATACTAAAATTTGATTAAGTACATATAACAAATAAAACTTTGAGTCCCCTGTAAAACCTGGAACTAATTATTTGAGGGCAGTCTTCATTTGGTTGTCCAAAGTCCTGAATGCAAATATACATGGGGGCAGCTCTTTCCAGAATATTGTTATTAGTTGTGTGTTGTCCTACAAAAACTCATGGTATCTCAGAAGTGAACTCAGTTCATTTCTATATTCTCTTAATTTATGAAGTTTTTTTTCCAAATAACATTTTATAAACACGAATCAGATGTTCTGAAATTGTGGCCTGCAGAGTAGTTTGGAGAGTTTGCTTGTCACGTGGTGTTGGCTTACCTTCTTGTCTGCAGCTGCTAAATTTATATTTAAAAAGGCTAAAAACACATTAAATAGTTCCTAATATTGCTTTTCCATGTAAGCAATTGCTGCTACTGCCCCAAGGATGTTATGGAATCACAAATGTAAGGATAAGTGGTTAATATGATTGCAGATGGCAGAAAAATTGTGAGAATAACTGATCCACAGTAGTGGTACGCAGTCTTGGATCCACAATAGTGTACTTTTACATTTGTGTGCTTCCTGTTTTTCTTTTTGCCTCTGCTCTGCATGAAATGTAAGTAATTTTCAAATTGGTACCTTGTTACTAAGATTGAACTCAACCAATTGCTCATTCACTGCTTCTGCCCACTACTCAACCATCTGTCCACAGATATTTATACACTTGTTGTAAACCAGATCTTCCTCCTCCTCCTCCAAGTAGTGTTGCTATGGATAGTCCACCTCAGGTGCACATGTGCCCCATGCACCTTTGATCAGAGATTTTTGTTAGTGGTGCCCATTTACCCTGTGCATGTGCTCCAGACATCCCCATGCCTCATACCGAGAATATATAGATTTGTGTAGGTTAATCACATTCACTTCCTTCTCAGTCAGCTGCCGGCCTGAGATGGAGCATCTAGTGTGCTCACTTCAGCTATGTTTTGCTTAGCCTCAAATTTTAATTTAATTTAGCTTATCTGATTTAGTTCTTCGATAATTTGCAAAGGGTTCAGTTTAGTTTTTTTCCTCTCCACCACACCTTACACCTCACTTCTGAGGTGTTTGCTTTGGGGGTCATCATCAACATGGTATGCTGGGATCCCTGGGATTCAAGCACTGCCCTTACTTGCTGGGAAGCTATCCTGGTCAGCAATGGACAGGTGTATGTGTTGTCTGGGAGATGTCCATATCACAGCTAAGTGCAAGATCTGCTCAGCTTTTAAAAGCAGATCTTCTTAAAAAAAAAAAAAAAACCCCAGAAGATTAAATTTAGGCTTCTCATGATGGAGCACTCCCTGAGACCAGGCTTAATTCCAGGCCCAGGTACAGCTCCCCCCTCACGGGACATCAGCCTCCAAGCAAGCACAGTGCCTGTTGACCTTGGTACCTACGTCTTTGCAGGATAAGAGCTTGAATGTCACTATTAGAGTTTCTAGGAAGAGGAGTTCTGGATCTCCTCACACACAGCCTATTTCAAAAAGCCTAAGTCACCATAAAGACTGACCATTTCAGAGATCACATATCCCAAGAAGGGTACCAATGAGGCTCAAGGCATCTTTGGTACTGGGAGCTTGTTGAAGATTTCGAGCTCCTCAAAGGCTCATTGCACCATGCATACCTTGGTACCAAATTCACCTGTGGGAAGGTGCATGTTTGACTGCTTCAGATATCCTATACACTCTGCCTCAAAAAAAATCTGTAACATCATCTGATATTTTGTTATCAATCCCAGTACCTAAACTGGTAAACCAGAGTGCAACACTGAGGATGCAACAGCAGCCTTAATATTGGCACCATTGGCTAGACGGTACCATCACTATCCTTCGTACCAACATCAGTTACCCTGGAATCCACCTGATACAAATGCAGATTCAGCCCATACCACAGGAGTTTTGATTCTCTTAGGACTTGTCAGTGTCTGACAAGCCAGAGAATCCAATATTAATGGGTACTGAATTGACAAGATCTTCCAGACCTTACCTTTCTTCCATGGTTCTCTGGTACCATTAGCACCCCATGGACAACCAGCTCTGCCTCCAGTGTCTGCTTGTCCTCTGGACTATGCTGAAGACTTTTCTTCAGATTTTCAGATCTCTGTATTGGGATATCCTGCATAACTCCACAGAGATATCTTTCCAGGTACCGTGAATGCAAAAGAAGCTCCAAGGGCAAACAATCTTGTGCCCCTTCTCACTTGTACGAGTGGCACTGGATGCCTCCTCCTCTATCTTCTGGTCCTCTATAATTGCCATATTGGAACCCAGGTGTGGCCTACCGCCAGCCATTTGAGAGTTTCTAGCTATTCCCATGAGGATCATTGTGAAAGGCACTCTCCTGCCCCATTTCTGCCTCCTCAACAATCCCAACTTCATGAGGAGTCATTGTGAGAACAAGAGGCTAGAGTGGAGAAGGAGATGACACCACAAACTAATATCTCCTTATCTTCTCCAGATGAGGCTGTGATGTCTCCTCCACCTTCTTATGATGATGACTTTAAACAGTTTCAGGACCTGATGAAATGGATTGCTGACTTGCTTCATATCCCACTGGAGGAGGTCCAAGAGTCACAACATAAGCTCTTAGATATACTCCACATGACCTCCTCTAGTCAAGTAGCCTTGTTAGTAAATTATTCCTTATTGTATCCTGACAAAAAGACTGGGCAAATTCCAGCGACTGCACCACATACATGTAAACAAGCCATTAAAAATACTATGTTCCTACTAATAATTCTGAATTTTTATTTTCACACCCTCCTCTGAACTCTTGAGTGGTGGCAGCTGTTAGTGAGTGTCATAGATAACATCATACTAAGTCTATACCATGCGATAAAGACCAGAATCTCTTTAGCGTCTTTGGGCATAAAATCTACTCTGCCACGATCCACTAGTTTAGAATAGCAAATTATGAGGCTCTGAGGGCAAAGTATGATCACGCTAATTACAGCAAATAAAACACCTTTATTGAACATCTTTCCCTGGAACATCAGGAACAATGTGAAACCATCAAAAGTGAGTTCCGGTTCCAATCCAGCACAGAGGAAAGCGATTTTATTCCAAGTATTTCCAAAAAAAGACCAGGAGGGTTGGAGCCAATATTAGACCTCAGACTTCTAAACACCTTTGTGAAATCACAAAAATTCAGGATGGTAACTCTTGTAGCTGTCCATTGTTAGATTCCAGAGATTCCAAGCCCTCAACCTTCAGGACATATATTTTCCTGTCACCATTCTCATGAGAGGTTTCTTCATTTCATAGTCAGCCAGGATCACTTCCAGTATTATGTGCCTCTCATTTGACCCAAAGAGTATTTTCCAAAGTCCTGGCAGTAGTAGCTGTTCACCTTTGTTGATGATAACTTCAGACACATCATTTATGGAATGAATGAGCCCACCTTGGAGGACACACCATCCAAGACAAAAGTCTACCTCAAGAACCTCTCTTTCATATCAACCTCCTAGAATTATGAACAGTCAGAAACACCTGCATTCAATTCCTTGCCTTAATCAGGGACCAATCCATAAAAATCATGACAGACAACAAGGCCTAAATCATTAGGGAGGAATGAAATCCCCATCTCTTTCTGCCAAAGCAGTTGAGTTGAGGAACTGATGTATAGCCAATCATGTTTTCACTTCGGTCTTTTACCTTCCAGGCATGCAGAACACAATGGCCAATGACCTGAGCAGACATTTCTCCCTAGATTATGTGTGGGAGCTGAACCCTTGAATTCTCAGACAGATTTTCTTGACCTGGAGGTCTCCAGAAGAGGACTTCTTTGCAACTGCTGTCAGCAGCAAGTGCAAGAAATTCTACTCCACTACCCCCGGTCCTTTCCCTTTCCTTGGAGTTTCATCTTGCGTGACTTTGCAGTAGAGAAGGAACTAAAGGTGGTTCACCTGTCCTCGATATGGGGCATGGAATGCATGCACCAGTCAAACAAGCACTGCTACTGAAAATGTCCAATCAAAAGTGCCTGGGGCACATATACACCTGAAGTAGAGCCCCCATAGGAACACACATCTCAAAGAACTGCAGAAACTGCACAAGGTAAATAACTTCTCCTTTTGTTTTGGGGACATTATCTACACCAGTTATTTTGCCTGTCTATCTGGTGTTTAAGCAATGTTGCTGTGCTTCACTTCCTTCCCTCCTTTTATAACTCCTTATTGTCTAGCTACTCAATTACAATTTCCCTTGGAGAAAGCCAATAGATAAAAGCTCAAAAATATAAATTTCCCCAGACACTAATTGGTACTTTTCTATAAACAATAGCATCTACCATGGTTTGCATTTGAGAAAAATTACAATATGAATATGTTTTTTCCCTGTGGGGCCTGATACTCCACTCCTTTAGTTGGCATAAAACTGGTGCAACAGAGTAGAGAATCAGGCCCATAGAGTTTAAGAAAATACTTTCAGGGCCCAAGCATAATTTTTTCAAGCCCAGTACAAACTTGTAATACAGGCCGCCTTCCACACATATACCACAATCCCTCATCCCATACATACAATCTCATGAGCAATGAAAAATTTTTCCTCATGGTAATAAGAGTTGCAGCCTGGGCTGGGTCCCCCAGGGCCTCTGGGGCCTCCATAAAGTGTACCCTCCCTTCCAGCCCCCCCATGTGGGGGCCCTAAATATATTAGTTAGACTAAAGACTAGTCAGTCTGATTTTTTCATTGCTTAGCCAAGGAGCCAGGCTGACGGATGGATTGCAGGCTGGATTCACAAATGTAAACCTTTTCCTGGAGCTATGTGCCTAAGACAAATCTTTCTCATGAAAAATGGTACTGGTGGTGTCCTCTTATACCCAACATCCTTAGGATGTGGAAGACCTGGGTTTAAATCCACATTTTGCCTGTTTCAGAGCAGTAATTCAAACCAACCTCCCACGTTAGTGCCCTGACCACTGGGTTATAGAGTCAATCTCTCTTTCTCTCTGGCCCAAAGGATATTTAATTATTTATACAAAGTGGAACAGCTTCAACAGGAGAGATTGAGAGAGATCTACCCCAGAATAGTGGTTGGGGCACTGACCTGGGAGGCAGGAGACCTGGGTTTAAGTCCCTTCTCCAAATCAGGTGGAGTGGGGATCTGAACCGTTGTCTCCTTCATCCCAGATGAGTGCTCTAATTATAGTTTGGCAGAGCACCTTATTTTGGCTGTGCTTTGGATGGGGCCTAATCCTGTAGGCATGCTCTTAAGAAGTTTCCGAGCATGTCTATTGGATCAGGCCACACCTGGGGAGAGAGATGAGGGAATGCCTAGTTTGTGAATCCTATCAGGAGTTAGGCGTCGAGCAGCTTGGTGTCATCAGGATTTAGGCAGCTTGCACATGCCCACCAGCTGTAGGCACAATGGGGATTTTATAGGCAGAACCATAGGGACCTAGGAATTTTAGGTGCCTACAGGGTTAGGTAGCGACTGAGCAGTGGTTTTGCGAATGCCATTGGCACCTCAGTGTTGGACTTAGGGGCAGTTAAATGCCTCACTCCCACTTCTGAACCTAGCCCTATGTATTCCCTCTTTGTGATGCTGGTAAAATAAGTTTATGATGTAAAGGTAAGTGAGTTTTCTTATGCCTCAAGTTGCTTCAGGGGCTGTGTCCTGGAGTAGATATTCCCAGAATGTCTACAAAGGTGATGCTTTCACCATACCTTCTCCATCAGTGGCAGTTGTCTTGGATGGCTAAATATGAGCTGAGGAATCCATATAGAACAATTAACTGTACAAAGTCTATGGAATTAGGAAGACCAAGCTTCTCATAAACATATTGGAACTTTGAGCAGTATCTCTGTCCATCCAGACCTTTCTTTCTAAATCAAAAGTGATTAGTTCAAATACTAACTGACAGCACCACTTCTCTGTATTACATTGGTCAGAAAGGGGGAAAGCTTTCTTTCTTCATTTGTTCCTGAAGTCTGCTTTGAATTTGAAAATGGTGCCTCTGTTGTCAAATCATGTCTGGAGCTAACCATTTTCCAGGCAAGAACAATGTTTTGGTAGGTGACTTGAGTTGAAGATACAAATGGTCCTTGCAGTACTGTGTTATAGGACCACACTCTTGGCATGAGATTTGCCTTGGACTGATCTTTTTGCAACATGGTAGAAAGAAAGTGTCTCTCTTGGTTCTAAATGAGATTTGTGTCTGGATTCCATGACTAATATTTTTTCCCTTGTACTGAAGTCAAGAATACATATGCTGTCCCAACAATCCCTCTTCTCAGAAGAGTGATCAGAAAACTTCTATAGGACAGGATTTTTCGTATAGCCCCTGTCTGAGCTTATCAGTTTTAGTTCTTAGATTTGCTAACCCTGTCTTGAGGAATTACAGGTCACTTTCAGTCTTCCCAGACATTCGGTTACAGAGCAGAAGGTAGATTCTCTATCTGAACCTGAGGTCTCTGCACATAGCAACCTAGTAATGGCACCCCAATGAACTCAGATTTTACTTGCTCAGTTGAAGTGCAACAGATTCTGATAATTATAAGGCTCTCACAAAATGCACATGCATCTCAGAATTAAAGAGATTTTTCTTGTAGGCAACTCAGAAAACAGTCTCATTTGATTTTAAGTACAATTTAAGTGGATCCAGACAGATCCCCTTCCAGACCTCTCATTTCTTTGCAATCAGTTTGTAAATGGAATTAGGTCAGGACAGTGGACCACTACACTCTGGTAAAAAGTACCATGGAGACTCTAATAACCCAATGAGATTAGACTCTCATTTTATGCCTAACAACTTTAACAATATTTTTCACTTGTCATCCAAAGATTTCAGGTATTTAAAAATCCACAATTAAGTCTCACAATGCTTTTGTGATATAGGTATTATCTTCATTCTGCAAATGAATAAAGAGGTAAAGCGACATGCCTGATAAGAACATAGTAAAACCAGGATTTCCAAGCCCCCAAGGAACCTCACTGTCATAGGGTGGGCAAAAACAGAATAGCCCTCTATTGAAGAATGCAAAGCCGTGATGGCTGCCAGGCTGTTTCTAATGGAGCTCAGCAATAGCCCCACACTTTTTAATGTTAGGATACAGTTCAGTATATCTGGCAGCGATGAGGTTATCAGTGGAATATGTTTGAGGTCACACTAACACACAAATCTCAGAATCATAGAAGATTAGGGTTGGAAGGGATCTCAGGAGGTCATCTAGTCCAACCCCCTGCTCAAATCAGGACCAACCCCAACTAAATCATCCCAGCCAGTGTTTTGTTAAGCTGCGCCTTAAAAACCTCTAAGGATGGAGATTCCACCACCTCCGTAGATAATCCATTCCAGTGCTTCACCACCCTCCTAGTGAAAAAGCTTTTCCTACTATCCAACCTAGACCTCCCCCACTGCAACTTGAGACCATTGCTCCTTGTTCTGTCATCTGCCACCATTGAGAACAGCCTAGTGACCAAAGGGGTACCATTCCCAATGGCACTGATGAACAGTGCCAGGGTGGAAAGCTCCACACCAAGGCGAGCATTGAAGGTTTCCCCTTTGATGATACCGAAGGGCGAGCTGTCCTGGGTACTTGGGGTTGGCACGGTACTGAGTGTGGTAACAACCTGGCCAGTACACCCCTCTCTGCCAGCACTGATAACGTCGACTTTTGTACTGCTGGTGATACCGGAACCAACAGCAGAGAACATCCCTGGCAGCTGCAAATACCTCTGGCATGGTCGGTACCAAGATATCAGTACAGAGTAGTGCCACCAATAAGGAAGCCTCTTCTGTCTCCAGACTCAATGGTACCTGTGTAGGTGCTGGAGTCAGTGGTGCTGGCTTCTGCAGTACCATGGCAGAGGAGTGCTTTGGTGTAGACTGCACTTTACTCTGATCCCCATGTCTGGCAGCCTTTTGTGCTAGGGATTCCTTGTTTCTTTTGCCTTTTTCTAGGCATGGGGTGATGATCAGTGCCAGGATTCTGGTACAGTAGGAGGAGCACTACAGATGCTGAGGCACTTGGTGCCAAGTCTGACTGGCCTGGCTCAGATGGAGATCTCAATGCATTTTCCATGAGCAGGAACTTTAGCCTGGTCACCCAATTCTTCTTCGTGTGAGTCCTTATAGCTCTGGCAATGGTCCCCAGTATGAGCTTCTCCTAGGAACCTCAAGCAGCTTGAGTGCAGGTCACTCAGGGGATAGCCTTGTTGCAGGAGACACAGGACTTGAAGCCCGGTGGCCGAGGCATCCCTCAGCACTGGGGATTTGATGAAAAAGTGATCAACACTGATAACGAACTAATTAACAACTTCACTAAAACAAAAAATATACAGAAAAATTCCACTGAACTTGTGAGCACAGAAGAGTAGTTCCAGTGTCCATCATGGGTGGTAAGACAAACAGAGTGGGCTCAGGGTCAGCTGGGTGCTTTATATTGGCTCAAGAGGTGTGCGGCATCAGAGGGTGCTGAATCCATACCAACAGGCACCAGTGAGGGAAAAAATTTTGGCGACTGTGTGCGCACACTAAGAGTGGAATGTACATGTTTAATCATTCAAAGAAGAACTGGTGGTTTATTCAAGACTGGAAAATAATATTAATTAGTATGATCAATTCAAATTGACTGTATTTGATTTGTGACTGATGGGTTACTAGATTTTCCATGATCTATGATCCAGGATGAGAGGTCCAGAAATAAAGCTGTAGATTAGAAGTGTAAGATCCCCTCATATTTTGGGTTGCCAGAGGGTCTGGTAGAATTGTGTGATTCTTAAATTTTCCACATATATTTTTTAAGTGTTTGGTGTTTTTGTTTTCTCAGTGGTAAAATGCACATTTTTGTGAATGAAATCCTGCTGAAAGTTTGTCATTTCTTGAGATCCACTTTAATGGTCTGAACTAGACCAAAACATGTCTAATTTATTAACATTCAACTTGTATCCTGAAAGATTACTGAAATGGATAACTTCTCAGAAAGGTGAAATTAAATTGAGTGTGACAGTGACTAGGTTGTCTGCATATAAAGGGTTACTTTGTGTTTCTGCCCAAGAAGAAAGTGTGGTGTGTGGCTCTATACAGACAGTCTTACTAAAAATTACAGTTTTC
Organism: Emydura macquarii macquarii; assembly: GCF_026122565.2. NCBI lineage: Eukaryota > Metazoa > Chordata > Testudines > Chelidae > Emydura > Emydura macquarii. Next base: position 783,010 of record NW_027130976.1, read on the forward strand.
CTTTGAAAAATTAACCTCCATGGAGGTGGAACTGAAAAAAATGCAACTAAATAAAGATTGCAGGTCTGTTCTCCTGAGTTTGGCATCTGACCTGGCTAGATCAAGGGAATGATGTTTTGTAAATAGTTAAAAATGAGCTCCAGGCCAACTCTATATGATAGAAATTCCTCTTGCATGCTGTGGAAGTTGCTTTTAATTTGGGAGGCTATACCATGAGGCCTGCAGATACTGAGGCACCTGCAAGGTCATAAGAGGTTTGAATGCATAATCTAACCCATTTAGACAAATTTGTGAGCTGAGCTTTCCTCTCCCTCAGACTTGTTTTTGTAAACTATAAATAATCTAGGGAACCTATGAATAGATATAGTTCTAACTTGACAGCAACTCAAAGCAGTTTTCACATTTATTTTATTGTTATGGCAAATGTATTAATGAAATGGATGTTATGAATTATTGATATAAATACTATATATTCCATTCTCCATACAAATATTGTGGGCCTGGTCCAAGGGACTTCATGGATGCTGGCTAAAGCAACTGCATCTGGATGGCTGGTAAATTGATTGTATGGATTAAGCATCTCTCAGTTATCTGGATGGTGCCTAACAGAGGAGCTGGTTCCACAGGGCAGTGGGTATAGCCAAACCTGTCTAAGGTTTCTATCTGTGCACAAGGAGGGTCATCACTAATGCCCACCTGAACTAACCCATGTTTAGTTTTGGGAACAAGCTCCACAACGCCAAAAACAAAGAGAAGGTTAAAGGATGAGTTGATTATAGTCTGTGAGATGTGGGGAACAAATATAATGGGCTCTTTGATGTAAAAGAGAAAAAGTATAACATGATCTAATGGCTGGAAGTTGAAGCTAGACAAATTCAGACTGGAAATAAGGTGTAAATTTTTAACAGTGGGAGTAATTAACCATTGAAACCATTTACCGAGGGTCATGGTGTATTCTCCATCAATGATAATTTTTTAATCAAGATTGGATGCTTTTCTATAAGATCTGCTCTAGAAATTATTTTGGGGGAGTTCTATGACCTGTGTTATACAGAAGATCAGACTGGATGATCACATTGGTCCCTTTTGGCCTTAGACTCTATGAATCTATGAAAAGCTAGTGACTTTGAGCCAAAGGGTTTTCCAGCTATAAATTACAGGGCAATAGTAAGATAGAGAAACAGGCAGTGTGCTAAAAGCAAAGAAACAGTGACCAAGAGTGAGAAAGAAGGGAGATGGTTTTTGGCAACAGGGCTTGAGTCAGTGGTGTCTTAGCAATGGTTTCTATAAGTGGAATGGCCTGTGTGCAGTTTTGGCCACCTCTGTTCAAGGTAAACAGGATTCAGAATACTCTGCATCTGTCACTAATTTCTCTCCTACAGGTAAATGTACCCACTGAAAAGCCCCCAACTCTTGTGTAACTCAGCAAAGAGGCAACCATAAGGTTAATAGCCTAATTTTTCCAGGAAAACCAGTCCCAATTTCTGGCAAACGGCAATCCCTGCCTATCCTGGGTAACAGCCATTGATAGACCTATCCTCCATGAACATATCTAGTTCTTTTTTTAATCCTGTTATAGTTTTGGCCTTACAATATCCTCTGGCAAGGAGTTCCACAGGTTGACTGTGTGTTGTGTGAAGAAATACTTCCTTTTGTTTGTTTTAAACCTGCTGCCTATGAATTTCATTGGATGACCCCCTGGTTCTTGTGTTATGTGAAGGAGAAAATAACATTTCCTTCTTTACTTTCTCCACACCAGTCAAGATTTTATAGACCTCTATCATATCCCCTCTTAGTTGTCTATTTTCCAAGCTGAAAAATCCCAGTCTTTTTAATCTTTCCTCCTACAAAAGCTGTTCCATACCACTAATCATTTTTGTTGCCCTTCTCTGTACCTTTTCCAATTCTAATATATCTTCTTACAGATGAGGGCGACCAGAACTGCATGCAATATTCAAGATGTGGGTGTATCATGGATTTATATAGAGGCATTATGATATTTTCTGTCTTATTATCTATTCCTTTCCTAATGGTTCTTAGCATTCTGTTAGCTTTTTTGACTGCCGTTGCACATTGAGTGGATGTTTTCAGAGAAGTATCCACAATGACTCCAAGATCAATGACTCCAAGATCTCTTTCTTGAGTGGTAACAGCTAATTTAGACCCCATCATTTTATATGTATAGTTGGGATTATGTTTTCCAATGTGCATTACTTTGCGTTTATCAACATTTAATTTCATTTGCCATTTTGTTGCTCATTCCCTTTGTAACTCTTCAAAGTCTGCTTTGGACTTAACTATCTTGAGTAATTTTGTATCATCTGCGAATTTTGCTACCACAATGTTTATACTTTTTCTAGATCATTTATGAATATATTGAATAGCATTGATCCTAGAACAGACACCTGGGAGACACCACTATTTACCTCTCTCTCCTTGTTCTATGCCATGTGGGTCGGTTCAAGATGTATCCAACTGTCCAAAGTTTTCAGACATTCAGCATTGTTCCTTTCTGTTCTTATAACACTTGTGCCTTTTGTGATGCTGTTGTAAAAGCAGGAGTACATGCACCTTCCAGAACAAGGCATCCCAGTTTAATAGAAAGAAGTCAGTGATTAAACCATCTGAAAATCACCTGTATCTTCCATTGATAACAAAGGTTCTTCTTTCAAGAGTGTCCCTGTGGGTACTCCACTTTAGGTGTCTGTGAGCCCTGTGCCTGTAATTGTAGATTTATGATTGCAGTATCTGGTTGGGTCGCACATGCATTGTCGCTGCCTCGCGCCGCCTCAGGTTGTTACGTAGCACCGTGTGACCAACTATCCCTCGGTTCCTTCTCTACCACCTTTGCCTTGAGTCAGAGCCCTTAGCAGCACCTTTTCTCTAAAATTAGAACATATATACTGGATAGTTATTAGCTACCAATTAGATAGTTAATCCTACCCTTCCTGTTTACCTTATCTGCTTTTTCTTTTTAAAAAAAATCTAAATACTATCTTATTAGGAAAATAAGTGTATCCTTTTCCCTGTTAGTATCATTTTCATTGCCCCCTCCCCAGCTCGGGATAAAAAAACTCCCTGGCATGCCCAGTTCTCCAGGATTCAAGCACTGTCTGACATGCAGGCTCTCCATCCTGTTTCTGACAGATACACGCAGTGTGTCCGCTGTCTCAGCGAGTCACATATCCCACAAAAGTGTTCGCATTGCCATAACCTAAACACCAGAGAAAGGAAAGTAAGAGACCGCCAACTCAAACTCCTTATGATGGGAGAAACCTTACGACCAGCCTCAAACTCCAAGTCAAGGACCCCCACACCCACCCACTCACCCACCGGCAAATGGTTGCCACGGGCAGCCTCTGATTAGAGGTCCTGCCACAAAAGCTCCTACTAAGGAGCCCTTGCCTAAAAAGGCTACAAAAAACTGCTCTCAAACCTCTCCACAGAGAGAGCCCACTAAGAGAAAGCACTCCTCATCAACAGAAACATCTTCGGGACAATATGCACCAAGCACATCAGACTCTGAGACACCAGGACTGTTCTGGTACCGCTGGTACCCAGAGAGCTAAAGACTCTAAACGGGCAAGTTCTGATAAAGGCGCAAAGGGCAAAGCAAAAGCCCACAGCCTCGGTCCCTATGGAGCCGAAAAGACACTCAGCACCAAGCAGCTCAACTTCGCAGCATTCAGTGGCACTGCTTACAGTACCTACGGTGGATAGTATCAGATCTATAGCACTGACAACAGCAATTCATATGTCGGTACTGCCAGTTATGCTGATATCAGTAATGTCCCTCCGGGTACAGCAGCAGTTTCTGGGAGCGAGACACCTATTAGTCTCATCTACTCTAGAATCTCCCCTCTTCGGTATTGACATTACTCCAACCCATTCAGTACTGAGTTGCCTGAGCACTGCACCCAGGTGTGTCCCCCGCACTCTCCAGTGAAGAGGAAGGGTAAATATATTCACTCCATCTCCTGCTCAGTCATCCAGACCAGGACTATCACAGCAGTCAGGTCATCACACAAGCTCTGTTTCACCCAGCTGGTATGGGCATCCTTGGGTACCACCCCTCATACCATTCTCACCACAATGGCTGTACTGTGATCTGTAGGCTTTATACAGGGCACAAAAACAGAAACCCCCAAGCCCACCAAGATTGAGGGCATCACAATCCCCAGCATCAACTATGCCACTACCCTCAGAGCCTCAAGAAGGGGTCACAGAAGAGACCGATGAAGCCTCTGATCAGGAAGACTCATCATCACCAAACCTACCATCATCTTCTCCAGATGAAACAATAATGTCCCATTGCCCACCACAGGGGATGACATTAAACAATTTCAGGAACTTTTTAAAAAGGTAGCAGAGTCCCTGGACATATCCCTGGAAGAGATATCTGAGTCTTAGCACAAACTGCTGGACATTCTTCAAACATCCACCTCAGCAAAGATACAATTGCCTGTTGATGCTATCAGGGAACCTGCCAAAACCATCTGTTAGACACCACCATCAACACCACCATCGTGCAAGAGTTTAGACAAAAAATACTATGCCCCCTCCAAAGGAAGTGAATTTTTGTTCACACATCGCACACCAAACCACTTAGTGGTGGATGCAGTAAACAAGAAGTGATGTAGACCATAGTCATAGTGGATCTGCCATTTGAAGGCCCAAAACTAGTCTGGGAAAAATTGAGTCCCTCCATATTCTAAAAGATTCAAGGGCAACTCTAAAATCACTGGGTATCTGTAAGCCTGCAAATAAAAAGAAACAAGGTGGAATTACACATAGAGATTCTGTCCACCTTACACACAGCCACACAGACAATATGACCAACGTTGTAAACACAGATAAACCAGACGATGTCAAACACCAAACCAGCCTTCGACAATCTTCTTTGAGACAGCAATTTTGAAGGTGTGGTCAAAAGCATGAGACTCCTATAAATTCTAACATTGGAAACACGTGCCATCTCCACATCATTTGGAGATTGACTGTCACTATTTCACCGAGTCTGACAGAATATCAGGGCAGACAAATGGGTTCTGTAAATCATCGAGATTGGACACTCCATCCCTTACCTCCATCCCACCTACCCACACCCCTTCCCTATCCCTCTTCAGGGATCCATCTCACGAGTACCTGCTGCAACAGAAAGTAAAACCACCTTATACATCTAGGTGCAGTAGAACCTGTACCACCACAGTTCAGAGGGAAAGGTTTTTATTCACATTACTCTCTAAAACAGAAAAAGACGGGTAGATGGAGGCCCATTCTAGATCTAAGAAGATTCAACAAATTCATCAGAACCGAACATTTCAAAATGGTGACATCAGCTATGACAATTCCAGTGCTAGAAATGGAGGATTGGCTCTCTGCTCTCGACCTCCAGGGTGCATATTTCCATATAACAATCCATCCATCACACAGAAGGCTCATAAGGAAAACAACATTTCCAATACAAAGTACTTCCCTTTGGACGGTCGACCACCCCAAGGATTTTCGCAAAAGTCTTATCAGTGGTAGCAGCACCTCTACACAGACATGGGATTATGATATTCCCGTATCTAGACAACTATGTGAGAAGGGCACTAACACAACATGAAGTGATAGACGCTACTCAAAGCACAATAATCCTATTCATGAACCTAGGGTTAAAAACAAACAAAGAAAAGTCAGCACTCTTACCAGTACAGAAATTAGAATTAATTGGGACTTATCTCAATTGCCCAAAAGCCAAAGCCTCCTTACCTCGACAGTGCTTCACCACTCTAGTCAACCTAATACCAACTGTTACAGACAGCCCTCGAACATCAGTCAGAACCTGCCTACAACTACTAGGGCACATGTCAGCAACAATATTTGGAGTCAAGCACATCAGACTTCACATGAAATGCCTGCAAGTGTGGCATTGAACAGTCTACACATCACATAGACACAGCCTCAACAGACTCCTCACAATGCCACACGAGATAAAGGATCCTCTAAAATGATGGACACAACCAAAGAATGTCTGTACAGGATTTCCTTTTCTACAAAGGACCCCAACAATGACAATCACCATGGATGCCTCCCTAATAGGCTGGGGAATGCATCTACTCAACAACACTGTTCAAGGCCGATGGTCCTCATCAGAATCCAACCTTTACATAAACCTGCTAGAACTAAGGGCAGTCCAAAATTCATGCAATCACTTCTTACCACTGATCAAGGACAAATCGATCAGGTTCCTAATGGACAATGTGGCATGCATATGCTATATAAACCACAAATGGGGAGCAAGATCCCATTCCCTATGCACAGAAGCAATGCTGCTCTGGAACTGGTGCATCAGTCACAACATCGACATATCGGCATCATACCTTCCAGATGTCAAAACACAACAGCGGGTGCACTAAGCAGAGACTTCTCACAGAACAACAAATGGGAAATGGAGTTCTTCACATGATATTCACACAGTGGGGGTTCCCTGACGTAGACCTGTTTGCAACAACACAGAACACCAAGTGCCCACGATTTTGCTCCAGAGCGGGACTGAATCCCAACTCCCTAAGCAATGCTCTCCTAATAAGTGGGACACACCCTTAACGTACACTTTTCCGCCTATACTGCTCCTAGCCCAAGTCATTCAGAGATCAGGAGGACAAATCCAGAATCATCTAAATAGCACCTACATGACCCAGACAAACTAGGTTTCCATACTTCTCACAATGTCAGTGTGCCCACATGAAAGTCTTCCTCACATACATCTTCTCCTCTCCCAGGATGCAGGACACATCCATCACCCCAACCTGATGATCCTGCACCTCAAGGCATGGTTATCCATGGCTCACAGAAAGCAAAACAACCTGCTCGGGGGAGGTAAAAGATACCTTATTAACAGCAGAAAACCAAATGCAAGAAAGACATACATACATAAATGGAAAAGATTCTGCACATGGTGCCAGAATAAACAACTTATACCAACTTCTTTTCCTTTACCAAGAGTACTGGATTACATATTGGAATTAAAAAAAACGGGCTCTCTACAAGTTCCATCAAAGTGCACCTGGCAGCTATCACAGATTTCCATGATAAGATGGATGGGGCCACCATATTCACCCATCCAACAACCAAATGATTCTCAAGGGCATTAAAAATACCTATCCTGAGATAAGGACTCCAACTCCAACATGGGACCTCAATTTGGTCTTACATGGACTCATGGAAACCCCTTTGAACCACTTTCTCTTTACTTCATCTTTCCATGAAGGTGGCCTTCTTCATTGCCATCATGTCTGCTAGATGCGTAGGAGAATTAGGTGCCTTAATGGCTCACCTTCCATACACAACTTTCTTTAAGGATAAAGTTATTCTTAAACCACATCCTAAATTCCTACCCACGGTCACCTCCCCATTTCATTTAAATGAACCCATCCACTTACCTGCATTTTTTCCAGAGCCTTACACAGTCAAAAGAGAAACAGCATTCCAGACCCTGGATGTCCAAAGAGCACTAGCCTCCTACATAGACAGAACAAAAATCTTTAGAAAATCACCAAAGCTGTTCATTTCTATAATAGAGTGATCAAAAAGGGGAAAACATCTCAAAACAGAGACTATCCAAATGGCTATCAGGATGCATTCACTTTTGTTATCAAAAACATCAGTTACAAGCCCCCGTGGGGACCTGCACACACTCTACAAGAGCACTTTCAACATCCATTGCTTTTCTCAACAATGTCCCCATTACGTCTGCCCACACTTTTACAAAGTACTATGCTATAGAACAACAGTCATCTTCAGATGCCCTATTCAGACTCATGGTTCCATCAACTGTCACGAGTACAACTACAAAGACCCTTACTTCCATTGAGGGGCACTGCTTGACAGTCACCTACAGTGAAGCACCTACAGGGACAACCATCTCAAAGAACCTCAGTTACTGTACAAGGTGAGTAACTTTCTCTTTAGGGGGCTTATCTAGGGGTGGGACTCAGTTTGTAACCCGACTTTCTTTCTTGCCGCTGCATAGTTCTTCCAACTCGTCACACATTTCCAAACATAAAGATGCATATGAACCTGTGCGACATCTCAGAGCTGAGGCCAAACCTCATTCTCCAGCACAGCTCTGATGAGTTTGAGGATCCTGTCAACTATGGCTACAGTGTGCTTCAGAACGGTAGCCAAACAATAGTCTCCTGGGATATCATCTGTGCTTCTTACTGTACTGTTCTACATATGGGAATTAGAAAGAACAGCAGATCTCAGCCTTGGGGAGGGAAAGAGCACAATTCTTTAGGAGCTATCCAGTGAAACCTCCATCAAAGGAGAAGAGAGAGAGGAGGGAATGGTGGTGTTGGGGAAGGGAGTGGGAACTTCAAACACTTCATTAAGTGTCAGTGACTAACGGATCAGCTGGGTGCAGCCTTTGGAGAAAAATGAAATAATTTGCAAACAGCTTGGCTAAAGTGTGCATAAAGGATAAAAAATGTTAAAAATAAACTGTTAATATGATAAAATAAGAGTGGATGCTACAAGCTGTGGCATGTCATGACTTGCAGGAAATACAGTTCTGAAAAAATACAAAAGGCCTTCAGTACGAAGTAATGAGGCACATCTAATTATATTTAAGAAAGAAGAGCAAGAACTGCTTAGGAGCACACACAACCCACCCCTTTCTTCTCTCATAGGCCAGTCAGAATTCCAGTCCCAGAGACACCATTATTTCATAGGCGGGTGAGGAATTTAGAGAGCATCACAGAAAACAAGGTTGTTATTTTCCCATAACTGTGAAAAGAAATAGAAAAGGCTTCCTTGTCTGTTCTCTTCCTCCTCCCAATAACTCCCATCAGGAAAAAAAAACAAACCCCTGCCTCCAAAAAAAACTGAGCCAAAATAAGCCTGACCACCATGAGAAATTAAGCCCATCAGAATGACATTTGACACCATCAGGCCACAGCTGAAGAACAAGGGAAAAGTTTTCGGACGACTGTCACTGACCCATAGTCCCTCACTCCTAACCTTGCACTCCAACATATGTTTCTCATTTCCTTGCTTATAGCTGGTCCAAGCTAATGATATGTGTTTTGGCAGCCATCCCATGCTTGGCATACTGCCTGCCTTGTTCTCATTGTCCCAGCTACTTACAGAAATCCCTTTCTCTGTCTTTCTCTCTTTTAGAAAACCAGCTTTACAGAACAATAAATATGCAAAACAGCTTTCACTCTATACAGCTACCATCTTGAATACTCCACTTTCCCCACCAACCAAACACATCTTATCAATAGAGGCATGAAGAGACTGCCCATGTGTGAGAGGTAAGTTAACACAAACAGTGGAACTTCAACATATTGGCCCACTGGAGTCTTGCATTGCTATAAATATGAAGAACACAGCTATTTTGAGGGACGATGGCATGGGAAAATTCTGCCTGGAATCTTGGATATGTCAGAGAAGACAGATCTTTCCAGCAGACATGGGAAGAGGGACTAAACACTCAGAACAGGACAGAAGAGGGGAACAACTTGGCAGTTGCCAGGACTGATTAAAATAGGAATGAGAGATGCCAACATATTTGGTTTTCTGCCTGAGTAATCAGTAAGGGGCTGCCAAGTGATCAAATGGCACGAGAAGGTAGGAAGGATGGTCTAGTGAATAGACTATTGATCTGACCCAAAGATCTCTGCTCAATTCCCAGCTCTGCCACAGACTTACTGTATGACCTTGCTCAAGTCATTTATCCTGTGCTTTAGTGGAATAATACCTACCTCACAGGTGTGTTGTCTTAAATCTGTTAATCATTGTGAGGTTCTCAAATACTGTGGTGATGAGAGTCATATAAATACCTAGATACATAGATGTTTGGCTTTCAGCTTCTTGTTGGTAAGGGAGGGAGAGTCTGATAAACTAGGGAGTGAGCAGAATGTTCCATTTTACTGCCCTCTTACTGGAGAGACCTGGGCTCCCCAATAAATCATGTACAGAAATAATGGAAGTCTTATGAAAAAGTTACATTAGGCCTGCCAGACCTGCCTGAATAGGCCAACACACATAGAATCATAGGACTGGAAGGGACCTCACAAGGTCATCTAGTCCAGTCCCTTACACTTATGACAGGACCAAGCATTATCTTTCTAGACCATCCTTGACAGGTGTTTGTCCCTTTTAACATAGCTGTGTTAGGGAAACTTTAACTGCAGCTTAACAAATTCTCATGCAAATAATTATACATTAAAATATAAAAATGTGTGATGATAAAGTTTGCAGCAGACAGCTAGATTGTGCCCAAAAGTAACAGCACTTTGGGAAGAGGAGGCAGTATTGTAATAGGAGCCTCAGGAGGAAAGCTGGCAGACCTTTTGGAGGGTGCAGCATGTTTTCCCTTCCATACCCAACTATCCCTGCTGACTAGGCAGAGCGAGATTGTGGTGATGGCTCTACTGCCTTTTGGATGGCTAATATCACAGGGCACATTGGCCTGTCACAATGCCTGTACTCCCCATCTACACCAGCTGAACCATGTGCAAATGTGAAAGGGAGAGGGGAGACTCTTAGACCCTGCTGTGCATTGCAGAGGGCCAGACCAGTCTGGCCTTGAGTCTTTCTTTTTCAGTATGTTGAAAGTATTACACTCTCCTTGTATTTTTTTATTAAGATTTTTGTAATGTGCTGGACTCTAGTCTTATAGCACATACACAGAATTTAAAACAATCAAAATAATTTACAACCTTACTCAGCATAAGTAAGAGAAGTAAGTAAACTTCTCTCCCAAGTAAAGCTTTGGAAGAGAGATGGCCCTTCAGCTTGCGTTAAAAATCATCAAATGTGAGATCTGGAGAAACCCTCATTGAAAATTTTCTCTTGTAAATCAAGGTCCTACTACTCAAATACTTCAGCTGATTACCATTGCCTCTGAAATACACAGGAAGGGAGTCAGTCTCAAAAGTAGGCAAGGACCGAACAATTTAGGGCTTTATAGGTTAAAATCAACACTTTAAACATCACCCATAAATCAACTGGTAGCAGTTTAGCTCATGAAGCAATAGTGTAATCCCCCTTTCTTAGGTGAGCGGTTGAATTCAGCACTAGCTGTAATTTTTAGCTAACATTAAAGTAATCTAAGATTGTGCTGACCAAGCCAAGAATGTCTGTAGTGAGTAATAGACATGAAAGAAAAGGCAACAGCTTTGTTGCCAAACACAAAAGATGGAAAACACTCTTGGTACCACTCATATCAGAACAACTAGAACAACAGCTGCTAGGAATTTTAACAAGAACCCCAGGCTGCAAGACTGCATAAAAATGGTAGGCATACCTCCTCAAAAAGGGTGCTGATGAATCTTCATAATTTCTTCTGGTTACTTTCCCCACCATGTCAGCATCATTTCTTCTTTATTTGAGTCATGCTTTAGCCAGCTTGCCCTCATCCACACTCCAGTCTTTTGAGAAACTGGGGCAAGGTGCTCAATTCCATTGGCTGGATCAGAAGAGATTGAGATACGTAACTCCAGGTCATTCACATACTGAAGACTCCATTACCAGTATATCCTACTAATCCTGCTAACAGCCCCATGTATTTGTTAAATGGAAGTGACAGTGTAGAACCCTGTGGAGCTCCACATTAGAGAACCCTGGAGGACAAATAAGCAATTGCCCAGTACTACTCTGTTTTCTCTTAAAAGAAAGGGAGAGAGCCACACAATAGCAACTCCATCTACCTTTTCTTTGGTCTGTAAAGTGAATCAACAACACCGCATGGACAAAGGTTTCAAAAGCAGATGACAAATATAGAAGAATCAGCATGGACACCATTCATCCCCAGGAGGAGATAAACCAATATAACCAGTACAGTGTCTGTACTATTCCAAAACTAAAATTACTAGAGTCAAGAAGTCCTGAGAACTCCAAATATTGACAGAGCTGTTCTGCCACAATCTTTTCAGTAATCTTCTCCAAAAAGAAAGATTCAACTCTGCACAATAACTAGAGACCATCAGTGTCCAGAGACAGACACACTCTGGGTTACTATGTAGACTAACCCTTATTTCTGCTTCTTTGCTTTACTATCAGGATAACCCTAACAAAGATAATATAAACTCTAGCACAAGCTTTCCAGGCTCAGCTAAATACTAGTGTTTTGCATAAGATTTTTCAGCCCCATCCCATAGTTCTCAGACTATTTTCAGCCCCCCAAAATCACCAGGAATTAATCTACAACAACAGCAGAGTCCTGCCATCTTTTTACAGATGCTGTATGCAGTGTAGTTATAGCTGTGTTAGTACCAAGATATTAGAGGACACAAGATGAGTGAAAAGATATAACCTCACCCAGCTTCTCTCTCACCTGTTTACAGAGGCAGGTCATCGCCAGCAAAAGTCACAATTCTTAACCACTCAAGAGCAGCATGGTTCTAAGGCCTAGTCTACTCAAGGAAGGTTTTGCCATTTTAACTACAAAATACAGTTAAACTGACAAACTCTCCAAATGTAGACACAATTATATCAGCATAAAAATTCCTGACTACCATAGGCTTTCCTGATACAAGAATGTTTATATCATCATAACTGTGCCTACGCTAAGGCTTTTACTAGCATAGTTAAATTGGCAAAATATCAAGCCTCTAACCGATATAGCTATGCCAGCAAAATTTTCTAACATAGACCTGCCCTAATTTGTAGATCACAGTCTGCAACCCCTTCCTTCCACTATCAGTTGCAAACTATGTATTTTGCCTTCAGAAATACTGGACATTAGTATTTCATCAGCCTACTCATACTCAGCATGGTGAAAATTAAATGTTTTAACTTTGCCTTCTTTCCTTCTTAATCAATCACTGTTATCCATGCATTCGGCTGCTCTAGGGCTTGATCCTGCATCACTGAAGTCAATAAGAGTTTTGCTATTGAATTGTATGGGAAAAGAATCAAGTCCTTCCTAGACTCAGAATCTTTGTGTCATACTCAGCTCCATTCTCTCTCCTCTTACCCCTCTCCCTGTATCCAGGTCCTTGTTAAATTCTGCCCGTTTTCCTCCTATAATATTACCAAAAGCCATCCCTTCTTCTCCATCCCTTTTGCTGAAACTATGTTCCATGCTCAATCATCTCTTGTGTTGACTGCTGCAACCTCAACATCGCTAGCTGACCCGTTCTCACACTGCATTCCTCAGGTCTACTCAATATGCTACCACCAAAATCACTTTCCGCACCTGCCATGTCTTCCTCATCCTCAACTCTCTGCATTGTGTGCTCTGCCTCATCAGACCCCTGCTCCGAATTCACTTCTTTCTGTTCAACAGTCACTGAAGATCTTAGTCTTCATCCTAGACATTGACCTCAAATGTAATATATCTGACTATAAGCACATCTCATGATCTTCCACTATTACCCTCATGCTTTCATCCTCCTCCCCAAACCTTCTTTGCCACCATCCATTGCTATCTTTATGTCTACTTTAGATTGTAGGCTCCTCAGGGCAAGGACCTGTCATTTTTATCTGCCTATAAAGCAACATGCACACCTATAGAGTAAGTGTAAATAAGTTAATTATTTTGATTTAATTCCCAGTCCACATTTTATTTTTTTATACGCCTGTTGCAGAGTGTGGGTACTACAGAGCTGGAAACTTTCCATGGAGATTTGTGTTCAGGGTATTGGGATGAGAGGATAATGAATTTGGTTGCTATAGACAGGTAAGAGTGAGAGGAAGGGAGAGGCATCCTGAGACTTTGGTATAAGAACCAAAAAAGAGTGAGAGAGAGGAATCATGTGTCAGAGATATTGGCCCTTTCCTGTGGAATAGGGCCCTTGCTGAGGCTGCCATCTCTCAGAGCAGCCTTGTGAATGGATTTTAGAGAACAATCAGGTATGACCTGTGATGAATTATACTCTGATAGTTCATGCAGGTAAAAGTAGTTCAATCTCACCTCAGATAGTGTAATGTTCCCTTTTCAGTCACAAGGATATCAGGCTTTAATAACCAGCAGTTCCTCTAATACTCTAGCAGTTCCAAACTCTTACTCATAACAAGATCCACTGACTGGAAGTTAATGTCTGCAAAATTCAGACTGAAAATAGGAAGCAGCTTTTTAAGAATGAAGGTAAATAACTATTGGAACAGATTATCAAAGGAATGTGATAAATTATCCACCCCTGGAGTCTTTAATTTAAGATTGTCATCTTTCTAAAAGATGTGCTCCAGCTCAACCGCAGGTGGTTGGGCTTGCTGCAGGAGTTACTGCATGAAGTTCTCTGGCCTGTGTCATGAAAGAGATCAGACTAGATGATCATAATGGTCACTTCTGGCCTGAAAAAATCTAACATTGAGATTCTGTGCTATGCCTTCTAGAGGAGCAGCACTTAAGGCACAGCCCAGAAGGCCCACATGTGCACCCTCAGAATTTGCTCTGGGTGCTGAAAGTGCCCCTGGTATAAATGAGGTTTATGGGTAGCTCTAGACCAGGGCAGCCTAAAATCTCTGTAGCAGGTTGCATTACAGACACTTTCCCTCCCACCTCCCTTACAACCTTGGGCCAGGGATTGTGAAGGAGCTAAAATAGAGCTGCTTTCAACAGCCCTTCGCTGTGCCTGTACTGGAGGAATTCTTCTGGGGTCCCTTTGGAAAAATTCTGGGCCCAGTATGCCACTGCGGCAGTGTCTAGAGGCCAGGCACGGGTCAGAATCTGTCCCTATAAGTTTACTGGTTTTCAAAACCTTTAATACGACCATGCAAAGGAATAGATCTACTAGTGTTATATTTCACTGAGAAAAAGTTTTTGCAGATGCTGTTGCAGGTGTCAGACCAGGGACTTTTGACACTGAAAACATTATTCGACAGGAGATTTGACATCTAAGTGGTTAAAATATCACCACATTTCACTCCTCTTAGGTTTCTCATAAACATTCAGCAAAGCAATTTCACTCAATCAAACATCTTAACTACTGAAGTTCCCCTCTCCAAGGATGTAGATTGTTATTTTATGCCAAACGTACTGTAATTAAGTTTGACATAAACTTAAATATGTGGTTTGTGGGGCAAATGGGAGATGGATTTTTCCATTTTCCTATATAACCTAGTGAGCAGGGCTTTAAACTAGGTTTGATGTGGACAGGAGACAAAAGAGAAAAAGTCAAAAACATGGAGATCTGAAAGAAGGTTCAGAATTTTTGTGAAGCATGGGCCATTAAAGCAGGGTTAAGGGTGAAATGAGAGAACCTAAGAAGAAAATCAAATCAGTATCTTAGATGTCTGTATACTAATGTGAGAAGTATGAAAAATAAGCAGAAAGAACTAGAAATGCTAGTTAATATACACAACTATGACATAGTTGGCATCACAGAGACTTGGTGAGGTAATACATATGATTGGAATATTGGTATAGAAGGGTATATCTTGCTCAGGAAGGACACACAGGGAAAAAATGGAGGAGTTGTTGCCTTCTATATCAAAAATGTATACACTTGGACTGAGGTTGAAATGGAAATAGGAGACAGACTTGTTGAAAGTCTTTGGGTAAGGATAAAAGGAGTAAAAACAAAAAGGGTGATATCTCGGAAGAGGTCTAGTACAGATCACCTAACCAGGAAGAAGAGGTGGATGGGGCTTTTTTTAAACAACTAACAAAATCATCCAAAGCACAGGATTTGGTGGTGATGGGAGACTTCAACTACCCAGACATCTGTTGGGAAAATAACACAGCAGGGCACAGATTATCCAACAAGTTCTTGAAATGTATTGGAGACAATTTTTTACTTCAGAAAGCTGAGAAATCTACTAGGGAAGAGGCTGTTCTAGATTTGATTTTGACAAATAGGGAGTAACAGATTAAGAATTTGAAAGTGGAAGGTAGGTTGGGTGAAAATGATCATGAAATGGTAGCACTCAGGCTTTAAGAAACAGAGGAGGGAAAATAGCACAATAAAGATAATGAATTTCAAGAAGGCAGACTTTAGCAAACTCAGGGAGTTGGTAGGTAAGATCCAAGTCCAAGTTCAAGAGAGTTGGCAGTTTTTCAAAGAAACGTTATTAAAGACACAAGAGCAAACTAGCCCAGTGCGTAAGAAAGATAGGAAATGTGGCAGGAGATGACACTGGCTTAACCAGGTGATCTTTAATGAACTCAGACTCAAAAAAGAGTCCTACAAAAAGTGGAAACTAGGTCAAATTACAGAGGATGAATATAAACAAATATGTAAGGACAAAATTAGAAAGGCGAAGGCACAAAACAAGATTTAATTGACTAGAGCCATAAAGGGTAACAAGAAAACATTCTACAAATATATAGAAGCAAGACGAAGGACAAGGTAGGACCGTTACTCAATGGAGGGAAACAATAATAGAAAATGTGCAAATGGCAGAAGTGCTAAATGACTTTTTTGTTTCAGTTTTCACCCAAAAATTTAATAGCAATTGGACATCTAACTAAATGAATGCCAGTGAAAATGAGGTAGGATCAGAGGCTAATAGGGGAAGAACAAGTTAAAAATTACTTAGACAAGTTAGATGTCTTCAAGTCACCAGGACCTGGTGACGTACATTCTAGAATACTCAAGGAGTTGACTGAGGAGATATGAGCCATTTGCAATTATCTTCTAAAAGTCATGGAAGACGGGAGAAATTCCAGAGGACTGGAAAAGGGCAAATATAGTGTCAATCTATAAAAAGGGAATAAAGACAACCCAGGGAATTACAGACCAGTCAGCTTAACTGCAGTACCCGGAAAGACAATGGAGCAAATAATTAAGCAATCAATTTGAAAATACCTAGAAGATAATAAGTAACAGTCAGCATGGATTTGTCAAGAAAAAATCATGTTAAACCAATCTAATAGCTTTCTTTGACAGGGTAATAAACCTTATAGATAGGGGAGAAGTGGTAGATGTGGTATATTTGGACTTTAGTAAGGCTTTTGATACTGTCTTGCATGACCTTCTCATACACAAACTAAGGAAATACAACCTAGATGAAGCTACTATAAGATGGGTGCATAACTGGTTGGAGAACCATTCCCACAGAGTAGTTATCAGTGGTTAACAGTCAAGCTGGAAGAGCATATCAACTGGGCTTCTGCAGAAATCAGTTTTGGGTCTGTTTCTGTCCAATATCTTCATCAATGATTTAGATAATGGCCTAGAAAGTACACTTACAAAGCATGCAGACGATACCAAGCTGGGAAGGATTGTAAGTGTTTTGCAGAATAGGATTAAAATTCAAAATGATCTGGACAAACTGGAGAAAAGGTCTGAAGTAAGGACAACTGCAAAGTACTCCACTGAAGAAGGAATAATCATTTGCACACATACACAATGGGAAATTACTGCCTAGGAAGGACTACTGAGGAAAGGGATCTGGGGGGGTATAGTGGATCATAAGCTAAATATGAGTCAACAGTGTAACACTGTTGCAAAAGAAGTAAAGATCATTCTGGGATGTATTAGCAGGAGTGTTGTAAGCAAGACACGAGAAGTAATTCTTTTGCTCTACTGCACACTGATTAGGCCTCAACTGGAGTATTGTGTTCAGTTCTGGGCACCGCATTTCAGGAAAGATAAGGACAAATTGGAAACAGTCCAGAGAAGAGCAACAAAAATGATTAAAGGTCTAGAAAACATGACCTATAAGGGAAGATTGAAAACATTGCATTTGTTTAGTCTGGAGAAAAGAAGACTGAGGGGGGACATAACAATTTTCAAATACATAAAAGGTTGTTACAAGGAGGAGGGAGAAAATTTGTTCTCTTTAACCTCTGAGGATAGGCCAAGAAGCAGTTGGCTTAAATTGCAGCAAGCCAGTTTAGGTTGGATGTTAGGAAAAACTTTCTGACTGTCAGGGTAGTTAAGCACTGGAATAAATTGCCTAGGGAGGTTGTGGAATCCATCATTGGAGGTTTTTAAGAGCAGATTAGACAAATACCTGTCAGGGATGGTCTAGATAATACTTACTCCTGTCTTGAGTTCAGGGGACTGGTCTAGAAGTCCTCTCAATGTCCCTTCCAGTCCTACTTTTCTATGATTCTTTACGGAGAATGCAATAAAATAATGTACAATTTTTTTTTTAATTCCTATCTTTTTACTCATTGTCTAGTATACTAAAACCACACAAGTTAATCTGTTGCCTGCTATGTTTCCAAGGCAAGTGTCTTATCACTGATTTAAAAAAAACCCACCAGCTTAACAATAAAAAAAATTATTAAAACTTTTATATTGCACTCTATATGAAAGCTACCATATAGGTAGTTTATGTATCAAAGGCTAGAGGTATTGGAGATAGCATCCATTGGTGGATCATGAACTGTTACTGGATCAGGACTGGAGTTTGTCAGTTTAGCCCAATTAATGGGATTCTTTAGATTTCTAAACTATAGTGAGGACTCTCTGCATTTCACAGTATTATTCATTACATTGTTATGCATTTTATCATTCACTGTGCTTTGTAGTGAGCAAGCTATCTATTTTCAAGGCTGAAGGGCCCTTAGGTGTCTTTGAAAGCAGGCCCTAATCATTATAATATTTTTTACTATCGTTATTATTTATAATTTTTATTATAGTAGCATCAGGATAAGGGTTTCCTTATGCTTGGAGCTGTGCAAACACACAACAAGACAAGGTGCCTGCCCTTAAGAGATTACTATCCAATTTAAGACCAGATACAAGGAAGAATAACAAATAATAGGGAGGGAAAGAGGTGGGGAAGGTGAGGGTAGCAGTAACAAGATCATGCAATTATATAGACAAAGAATGTAAACAAAAGATAGTTCAAAATAATGTACAATTATTTTTTAATTATCTTTAAAATTCCCTCTGAGCTCCTTTAAAATCTGTCCTCTCTAAAAAATTTGGCCATGGAGTGAATTATTATTTTTGTATTGTTTTGTTTGTTTTCCCAATTGTATATATTTCGAGCAGACCCTCTCCCTATCATCATTAGTTCCTCGGACTAATTCCTGCCCTCAGTTATACCCATGTACGCCCTTTGAATTCAATAGCCAAGATTTGCAAAAATGACTAGTAATTTTGCATGCACAGCTTGAGACACCTTAAAGGGACCTGATTTTCAAAGGGCTCAGCACTATTTATGAACAAAGAAAACAAGGGATTATATCCTGGAAAGCAGTGACTCACAAAAAGATTTAGAGATTATGATGGATAATCAATCAAACATGAGCCTCCTTGTGCAATGTTGAGGCCAGGAGGACTAATACTGTACTTGCATGTATATTGCATAGGAATAGGGAGGTGGTATTATCTCTGCACACACCACTGGTGAGACTGTTACTAGAATGGTGAATTCCGTGGAGAATGGTGAGTCTGGTTCTGTTGTCTACATCTCGGAAGGAATGTTGAAAAGAGTTACAGGAATGATTAGAGGTCTGAAAAAGCGAATTTAAAGTGAAAGACTAAGAAGCTCAATATATTTAATCTATCCAAGAGACAATTAAGAGGTGACTTTATCATGGTTTATGAGTGGCTGTGTGTAGGGTCCTGGGCAGTTAGAAATCCACATCCTCTGGAATAAACTTTTACCTGACCCGCAGTCCGCCTTCTCTTTTAGATTTAACCACATCCACATTTGCACATCAGCTGTTTTGGAGCCAGCAACCCTCCATGAGCTGTTGAGCCCTGCCAGCAGCCTAACAGCTGATCAGCTGTCGCTGCACCCCTGGCTGGCAGCTGCTCCAGCCCTGCCCCAGAAGTCAGAGAGGTCCCAACCTCCAATCCGATCCGCGATCCACAAGAAATGGTCCATGAATATCTGCAGATATCTGCAGATTTGCAGGGCTCTACCTATGTGAGAAGAAGATAGGGGTGGTAGGGTCTCTTTACTCTACCAAGCAAAGGCATAGCAAGGTTCAAAGGCTGGAAGTTGAAAGTAAATTCAGTCTGGAGATAAGATGCAAATTTTTAACAGTGAGGGTAATACACCATTGCCATAATTTACCTAGGGACGGTGACGGACTAGGACTAAAAATCGTCCTGGCATTTAAAGCAAACCAGTCAGAGCGCAGCTGGGCCCACATGGTGGGAAGGGGTGGGTCAGAAGAGGGAGCGGAGTGGCTGCCATGCTCTGGCCAGAGTGCCGCTGGACCCATGTGGTGGGAGAGGGGCAGGGCGGGGAGAGGGGGAGCGGATGCCGCACTCTAGCCAGGGCACCACTGGGCCCACATGGTGGGAAATGGGTGGGGGAAGGGGTGGGGCCGGGACAGGGGAGCGGCTAACGCGCTTAGCCAGACCCAGCTGAAGGGCCTGATGAAAGGCTTCCGTGGTGAACCGACCAGCCCACTAGCCCTTGATTGCACCGGCCCCTCTGGCATTTGCCTGAACTGCCAGATGGCCAGCCCGCCTGTGCCGAGGGACGTGTGGATTCTCTATCACTTAAAGCCTTTAAATCAAAATTGGATATCTTTCTAGAAGGTATGTTATAGCTCACCCAAACGTTATTATCTTGATGCAGGAATTACTGGGTGAAATTCTGTGTGTTATGCAGGAGGTCAAACTAGATGATCATAGTGGTCCCTTGTGGCCTTAAAATCTATTAGTCCAATTTTCCTTCTTTCCAGAAGAAAGAAAAAGAAATTCATGAAGAATCTTTGTAATCTTCATGGCAAGAGAGACTATTATTAGTTCAAGACCAGAAGTCCCATAGAAGATCCTTTCTATCAGGATCCTTTTTAATCATACATGGGATTGCTTCTTTATACCATTTCTCAAATGAACCAGATGTAAAAGGAAAAGTAGACACAGAAGGATTGTGCTGAGCTTCATAATACTATCATCCCTCTTCTTTCTTGTAAATTTTACATGCAGCAAAAAAGTTGATCATTTTCCCACTCAGAAGTCATGATCTGATGTGTTTGTGAATCAGACTTTCTGACAGCTTTCTAGTGAACAAGTAAAGAGACAGCAGAGATTTCAGAAAAGCTGAAGAAATCCTATTGTCTTCTAAATAAACCAAGAGTGAGTAGAAGACATATTATAAAAACAGGCACCCTTTTTGTAGCTACTCATCATCTGGACACTAAGGAGAGACAACTCCGACATAGGAGAAAAATGGAACAAACCTAGAGCATTAGGTTCACAGAATAATTCTCCACCAGAATGGCTTTTAGCAGCAAGCAAAGCACATGACTGTCAGCCCGCTCTGTTGGAAATCCAGTTGGTTATCTTGGGACAGACTCCTTTTGACAGACAAGTGGCTCACTGATTACTTCCGACAAGTGTGTGTCAGACCCATCTCAGACACAGATTTACTGTTTCTCAACAGCCAAAAATATTAAGATGATGACTGGTATAGACAAAAACTTGCCTTCTGCAAAATAGTGTACTAAAAATGTTACCTATTTGAGATGAACAGGCCTGTAGTCCATTTTGTTTCAGGTTCCTGAGCAATTTTGTGTAGAGCAGTTCTGGACCTCAACTTCCTCAGGAAACAACTGAGGAAGTTCAAGTTCAATACAGAAATTGAAGTCTTCATTTGATACTTTATTCCAAGTGTACTTCTGTTTTTGGGCTACCTGGAGGAGGTGTACCTCCATTTGCCTGTTCAAGCATTAGTTCAGCTAATTCCTCACTTTTCATATTGGGACAACCATTTATAATACAAATTCCTATTCTTCAGATTGTCTGTGGCTCCAGGGATGCTTACCATGGTCTCAGCTGTACTAATAGTGGCTCTCAGGCTAAGGGCCATTCACGCATATCCATTCCTGGATAACGTATTGATCTGAGTACCACCTCTGTAAAAGACCAAATCAGATACTGTTACACAGCTGCAATTTATAGAGATACACAGATTTCTTACAAATCCGGAGAAGCAACATGCAATGCCCTCACAAGAGATTTTACACCTGGGAGTACTCAGAGTCAAAAATAAAGTATCCCAGGAAAGACATTGGATAATTGTCTCAACAATTCAGGAAACCAAGTACTTAGTTTTATCAGTCCAGGTAATAATGAGTCTCCTGGCATTGTTAGTAATGTGCATCCATTTTCTCACATTTCAGCTTGTACATGAAGACTTTACAAAGCTATCTTTGTTCCCTTCCTCCAAAAGTATCCACCTACAAAAGCCAGAATTCTTTGGAAAGTTAACAAGTTTTAAAACTGATAGACAACAAAAACAAGTTCTTAAAAGGACATGATAGCTGAATGTACCAAATGAATATTAATAATGAACATCTTTTGAAGAGATGGAGCATTCACACTGCAGTAGGCCATTGAGTATGGTCCCCTAGAAGAGTCAGAATACTATCAACATATTGCTTTTAGAATCATAAATAGTAGCCTGAAGGATTTGTTACCCTTGTTTTAAAACAGACACATACTCGTGATCACAGACGTTGTTACACCCATGACCTACCTCAACAAACGGTACCAAATCAGTGTGTTTCCTCATGAAAGCACAGCTATTACACTCTTAGGTAAATGTTCTCTCCGTAATAATGAATGTTCAAAAATAAAAGAATGTTCTCTCCATACTAATACTATGCAT
Organism: Emydura macquarii macquarii; assembly: GCF_026122565.2. NCBI lineage: Eukaryota > Metazoa > Chordata > Testudines > Chelidae > Emydura > Emydura macquarii. Next base: position 805,480 of record NW_027130976.1, read on the forward strand.
CTAAGGAAGAAGCAACACCACTGCAGACTAGCTCAGCAGACAGATGGTAAATAGTTGGACTGGAGCCTACACCTTCCCATATGTACAACCATAACAAAGAGGTTTGGCAAGCCCAAGTTAGACCATTGTTGCATCCAAACAAAATCACAGAGTGCTCTTGTTTCTTGTCAGAGGTGATTGCCAAATTGTAATTGCTCTGGATGTATTTTTCCAGTCCTGGCCTCAAAAATTCTTGTATGTTTTTCCTCTGTTTCCAAAATTTTCCAGAAGTTCAAGAGAGAAAAGCAATAGTTATTCTCAAAGACTACGGGTGCCATGATTCCTTGACCTAATGAACCCCTAATATTCTTACTGCACAGTTAAGAGTAATTTGGATATGAGTATTATAAAGGTCAGATCTGCACATAGACCCTGACAAATTCACAGAGCTCTTCCTTGAAACTTGAATCTACTCCTGATCTACTGAATTTGCTCCTAATGATCTTACAAAAATCATTTTGAACCAATTCAGAAAGATCCTCTCTACTTCCTTTCAGAGTAGTTTTTTCTAATTGTCATCACTTTAGCCAAACTAATTTTGTTTCTCTTCAGTAGAGTCAGAATATTGTACATTCTACTTAGATAAAATAATCAGATCTTCATCCCCAAAGTATATTCTATTTTTCTATTGTTCATAAATCTCAGGAAATAGTTCTCCATTCTCTCTGCCTAAAACCCTCTATTCCAATATCTTGTCTACCCCCTCTACCCGCAAAAAGAAAAAAAGTTATATTATATAATCTGGGTGTCAAAAGAGCTATTGCCTTGAACCAATCAAAAAACCCTTTGAGAAAAGCATTCTTTTTTTGTTCTAAATCACCCAGCAATCTAGGGATTAAAAAAAGCGGCAAAGGTATTGTATCTCAGAAACTTACAAAGCAAGATGTTCCACACCATCTTCCTCTACAAACCCCTGTTATTGGCAGTTCATATATTTTTAATTGTCAGAAGGGACCATTGTAACCATGTAGTTGATCTCCTGCATAACACAGGCCAGAGAACCTTGGCCAATAGTTTCTTCATCAAGCCCATAACTTCTGTTTTAGTTAGTGCAGCTCTTTTAGAAAGGTATCCAGTTTTGATTTTAAGATTTAAAATGATGGAGAGTCCACCACATTTTCAGGTTTGTGTATCTTCTTTTAAACCAACACGTATACAGTTACACCCCATTGTGTTAACTATTACCAAAAAAAGATTATCCTCAAACTGTGGATGAACAATTCTCACTATTTACATCAAAGAGTTACTGAAGTTTCAGCTGACTGATTCAGATATATATATGCATTTTTTTTCTACTTTGGAAGATTTCACACTGGTGAGTGCTTTAGAGCGTGGAGCCTTTCCCTATACCAGTAACCCAATGGCCTGGTCTGCTTCCCAACAGCAGGGACTGAATCTTTGTGGACCTGCCTATTACAAGAAACCAATTTTTCAAGTAAGCAAGTATTTTTCCCATAATAGTATGAATCTCTTTGCCTTTACTATTTCTTTTACATTTCTTACAAAATGTTTGTATTTCTGCCCCTCCTCTTTTGAACAAAGATTGAATGTAATTTTAATAATGCCTGTCTAGCCTCAATCCCACTGACTTTAAAAGTTAAACATGTGCTTAAGTGCTTTTTTTAATCAGGATCATAGTAATTTTGCTTTGAAAACTTTCAATTTCTTCTCTTGGTCCCTTTCCTTTCATTGCTTTATCCCATTTGATTCTGCCCAATAGTTCCCACATTCCTTATTAACATGCTTTACTGAAATGCAGCACATTTATTATTCACTTTTTAGGATTAATTTTTATATTAATTAAAATTCTAATAGGATTATGATCCCTGTTACACAGCTCCTCCCATCTATAGTCTTGCCCCTAATAACCCATATCTAAATGAAAAATTGTTTTGTAGTTTCTTCTTTTACATAGTTCGTAAGAAGGATTCTCTTATATTATATCCACAAATGTACAATTTTGTTTTATTTTCTCCCTTGCATTTTGTGTGTTTCTCTTTATGTCCATGATTTGTAATTCTCATCTCTACTAGTTCTCGGAACATTTCATAGAATCAAAGATTAGGGTTGGAAGGGACCTCAGAAGGTCATCCCCCTGATCAAAGCAGGACCAATTCCAACTAAATCATACCAGCCAGGGCTTTGTCAAGCCACACCTTAAAAATCTCTAAGGATAGAGATTCCACCACCTCCTATTCCAGTGCTTTAGCACCCTATTAGTGAAAAAGGTTTTCCTAATATCCAACCTCGATCTCCCCTACTGCAACTTGAGACCATTGCTCCTTGTTCTGTCATCTACTACCACTGAGAACAGCCTAGCTCCATCCTCCTTGGAACCCCCTTTCAGGTAGTTGAAGGCTGCTATCAAATCCCTCCTCATTCTTCTCTTCTGCAGATTAAAGCCTAATTCCCTCAGCCTCTCCTCATAAATCCTGTGCTCCAGCCCCCTAATCATTTTTGTTGCCCTTCTCTGGAATCTCTCCAATTTGTCCACATCCTTTCTGTAGTTGGGGAGACCCAAAACTGGACACAGTACTCCAAATGTGGCCTCACCAGTGCCAAATAGAGGGGAATAATCACTTTCCTCATTCTGCTGGCAATGCTCCTACTAATGCAGCCCAATATGCCATTAGCCGTCTTGGCAATAGGGCACACTGTTGACTTATATCCAGCTTCTTGTCCACTGTAACACCCAGGTCCTTTTCTGCAGAACTGCTGCCTAGCCAGTTGGTCCCCAGTCTGTAGAAGAGCATGGGATTCTTCTGTCTGAAGTGCAGGACTCTGCACTTGTCCTTATTGAATCTCATCAGAGTTTTTTGGCCCAATCCTCCAATTTGTCTAAGTCACTCTCTATACTATCCCTACCCTCCAGCGTATCGACTACTCCCCCAGTTTAGTGTCATCTGCAAACTTTCTTTTGTTTAAAAGTGTTTTTATTACAAATTAATATGCAATTTCAAATCTTGATGGATATACAATAATACATGTGTTGATAACTTTTCATACCACAATTTATAGTATATTTGATTTTTGAGGTTTTATTAAAACTTAATCAATGTACATATATCAAGGTTGTTCCTCTTTTATTTTCTTAACACTTCATAGACTTTCACTGACTTCAGTTACCTCTTCATCCAGTTACTTCATAAGATCAGACATATAGCCAATTCACTCTGTCAGCACGTCTGTTACTTTTAAACCACAATAAACTGATACCAACCCCTAAGTTAATCAAGTGCCTCCCAGTTCAATTACCTTAAAATCCTTCTTTCTTCTCTCTCTGATGTCTTTTGAACAATCTTTTCTCCTTAATATGAAATCTCCTTCACCCCCATTTTTCATTGCCTATCTTGTCACCTGTTTGTTTTCTGTCTGTGAGCCTAATACCCAAACCTAAAACACTCCTAATTTCCTCTGGTTTTCAACCACCCATGCAAGTTCCTAATTTGTCTATCCCTATGACAATAAGCATGGCTTTGCATACGACATTGGTAAATTTTACTGAACAAACTATATTGTTCTTTGGCTTACTTTCTAATTCTTCAGAACTTTCTTATAAAACCTGCTTTTAATTTTTTCATAGTCGTATGTTCCAACATGGACTAAAACTATTATCTCCTATCTAGCTGAAGTTTGGACCTTGTCTGTATCTCTTCTGCTTTAGCAGCATGGAGACCACAAAACAAAGCTTAATGAGACTTTCAGGAGATTTTCAAAGCCACAAATGGCAGTTTGCAGCCTAACTCCCATTAAATCAGTGGGAGATGGGTGCCTAACTTCTCACTGTCTCTTTGAAAATCTCCCCTTACGTTTCTGAGTACCGACTCCCCCATTACTAATTTCATTTTCCTTTGCCCTGTTCTCCCCTTTTTCCTTTGACAGATATTTGCTCCATGGTGGTTTGACTGTGATTCACTTTTACTAATACTGACTGCAATTACTTTGTCCTTCTCAAACAGTCACTAAATTGAGAACCTGTTACAAAGATTTTAAGGCTAGGAGAGACCATTATAATCATCTAGTTTGACATTCTGCAATACACAGGCCATAGAATTTCATCCAGTGATTCTTGTATCTAGCCCAATAACTACTCCTGGAGGAATTCTGCACTACTGCATGCATGCAGAATTCATGTTTCCCTGCAGCTTTATTTGCTTCCCCTCAGAAAAATGACTTCTGACAGGGAAACAAAGGGAAACTGGAAAAGCATTCACGTCCCCCTCCTCCCCCCAGCAGCAAGGGGGCATCGTTCTGGGTGCCCAGAGCAGCCAGTGGAAAGGTAAATTACCATGCAGACCCCCATCCCATTGAGCCCCAACCAGCTGCACCTAGACCCTCACCCCAACAAGCCCCACTCCCGAGCACCTCCCTGCTGAGCCCCTCCACACCCAGACTCCCCCACTGAGCCCCATCCTGCCACATCCAGACCCTCCTGAATCCTAACTAACTTCACCTGGTCCCCCCTGCAGAATATCATTCCCTCTGCACCCGGAACCCCCACAATGATCCCCTGTGCATCCAGATTCCTACAAACACACCCAGACCCCCCACTGAGCCACCCACACCCAGATTGCCTCACACTGAACCCTCTCACCCCACATTAAGCCCCTTCACACTTGGATCCTGGCAGGCTGAGCCTGCCTGCCCCACACCTGGCTTGGGGGGCCAGGGCTGGATGTTCATGTGAGACTCTGTCCCTCTCGCTTGCTATCTTGGTGCATCTGGCATGGAAGGGTATGGCCCCAGGGTGTTTCTGGGGCAGTCTCGGCCCTTGTACTGTCTCAGGGTCAGGTGCAGCCTCACCACTGAGTCTGTGTCCGGGGGGAGGGGGGCGGAAGTGGAGGAGGGATTGCACGGTGATCTCCCACCTCCATGTAGCCAGTGGCCTGTGCTCTGCATTGCCATGCTGGAGCTTCCTTATTTATTCACAAATAAAATATGCAGAATTTTTAACTGTTGTGTGCATATTTTTTTTTTTTTTTGGCACAGATTTCCTTCAGGAGTAAATAACTTGTGGTTGAACTAGAACGTATATTTTATACAGATATTTGATGCTGCTTTAAAGACTCCAAGTGACTGAGAATCTACCACATTCCTTGGTAATCTATTCCAATGGTTAATTAAATGCATTTTAAAATGTGCATCTTATTTCCAGTTACAATTTTGCTGATTTCAACTTCCAACCATTGGCTCTTTTTATACCTTTGTTTGCTAGATTAAAGATGACTGTAAGATAAGATAACTTCCGTGTTTAGGCACAGTACTTACAGAATGGTATGAAGTTGACTTTTAACCTCCTCTTTGATAAACTAAATATATGTGCTCCTTTAGTATCTCATTGTAAGGCATGATTTCTAGATCACAAATCATTCTTTTATCTCTGGTCTTTGAACCCTCAGCAATATTTCAACATCCTTTTTGAAGTATGGCTACAAGAACTGGACGCATTATCCCAATAATGGCCTCACCAATTCTGTAGACAGAGGTAATAGTAGTGCCCTACTCATGCTTGATATTTTCCTCTCTAAATATTGAAATATTCCATTAGTCCTCTTGGCCCCAGCATCACATTGGTAGCACATTTTCAATCATTGAGTCCTTTTGAGAGTCACTGTTTTCCAGGATAGTCTTTTCTATCCTGTACATGTGGCCTATGTTCTTTGTTCATAGACATATGGCGTTGTATATGGCTGTTTTAAAACTTGTGTTCTTTCATTGCCCTCGTTTTGCCAAATGATTGAGAGTTCGCTTTATCTGTAACCTGTCTCATGTGATCCTTGGATATATAAACAGGAAAGTAGCAAGTAAGAGAAAAAGGAGATGATTTTATCTCTATATAGGGCACTGGTGAGACCAATACTAGAATCCTGCCACAGTTCTGGTGTTCATATATTTAAAAGGATATTGAAAAACTGGAGAGGATGCAGAGAAGAGACACAAAAATGATTTGACAGCTACAAAAAAAAAAAGTCTTCCAGTGAAAGATTTAAGGAGCTTAATCTGTTTATTTTATAAAAATAACATATTGAGAGGTGACTTCATTATGGTGTATAAGTACCTTCCTGGGGAGAAAGTATCAGATACTAACGGACTCAAACCTAGCAGAGAACAGCATAACAAAAATCAATGGCAGAAAGTTAAATCCAGACATTTGATTTAGAAATAAAGCACACATTTTTAACAGATAGTGATTAACCATTGGAACAAACCACCAAGGGAAGTGGTGGATTCTCTATCTCTTGAAGTCTTCAGATCAAAACTAGATATTTTTCTGGAAGATATATTTTAGCCAGACATGAATTATTGGGCTCAATACAGGGGCAGCTAGATGAAATTATCTGGCCTGTGATATACAGGTAGGTCTCAGTGATCTAATGGTCCCTTCTGGACTTAAAATCTATTGACGTTGTCAAAGAACATCAAGTTCCTTTGAAAAGACCTATTTTCCATGAAACAATGTTGATTAGTAATAATTATATTTCCACCATTTAACTCTTTATTGATAATGTCTCATATCAACCTTTTCATTATTTGCCCAACATTTATGTCAGATTTAAAATTACCCAGGTCAGTCCTGTGTGCTCCTTTTAAATAGTGGTACAAGATTGGCTTTCTTCTAGTCTTGTGGGACTTTCCCAGTTTTCCAAGACTTATTAAGAATTAACCATAAACCTCTGGAGAACTCCCCAACCAACTTTCTAAAATTCTTGCATGCAAGTTAGCCAGACTTGCTGATTTAAAAATGTTTAACTTTAGTAAATGCTATTTAACATCCTTCTTAGTTACTGTATCATCATCATTTTATTAAATGGCTACATCTTCCGGCTTGATTCCAAATACAAAGCATAAATGTTTATTCAACACTTCTCACTTTTCTGCTTCATTGCTAACAATTTTAACATCTCTATCTAGTAATTACCTATGGCATTGCTAGGATTCCTTTTGTTCCTGATAAATTTTAACAAAATCTTTTCACTGTGCTTAATCCTAATGGCCATCAATAGTTGTTTGATACCTTTAGCTTTTCCTATCAGTTGCCTACATTTCTTTACTTCTGATTTCTATTCATTGTTATAGACCGTTCCTTTGTTCTATTGGTTATATAATGATTTCTTATTTTTATGGCCGCTTTCACATCCTCTTAACCAAGATTCTTTCAAAACTGTTTTTGTAACTGAGGAACTTTAACTTTATGGTGATCAAGTAAAGTGTTCTTAAACAATTCCCAAATTTCAGTCACACTTTTCTGTTTAATTTTTTTTTATTCCAATCCATTTTGCTCATAGTTGTTTATAGATTTGGGTAATTTGCCCCTTTAAAGCACCAAGTATACTAGGATATAAATACACTAATAACTAGTTATTAGTTGGCACTGTATTTTGTTTGCACAAAATGAATGTAACCAATTCATGATCATTTGTACCTAGGCAGCCACTAATGTTTAATTCAGTGATCAACTGGTCTTTCCCCATCAGAATGGGGTTTAATGTTGTATCACCAGTTCACTTTGCAGATTACACTCACTTCCCAGTGATCATCCTCTCTTCTGGCCATAGTATTGCACTTGGTTATAACTGCTACCCTATCTTCAGTGCTCAAGCCCAGATCCTAATGCACTTCACCTGCACTTGAAAATGCCCTTTGTTTTTCCTGCAAGATCTAACATCTCCATTTTTACTGTTCAGGGCAGTGTTTTTAAAATACTGTAATAGTATCAGTATTTAAATCCTTGCAACTGGGATTTCCCTCAAATTCTTTGACAAAAGAACCAAAAGATTTAGGTAGTAGGATACAGTTTGAAATATAGCATATTGTTATTGCCCTTTATCATTTCTACCATGTAAATTTATGACATAGGTCGATCAGCTGTTTGTGATATTATCATGAGAAAATAAGAGTTCCAATTATTTGCAATAGCATAAATACCAAGAAAAAATATTGTCCTTTTTAGTTTACATAGAGGAATAATCTGTTGGTGAGCTGTGTTGCTACGGTCTTCATTGTCTCTGGAAAAAAAAAAAAAAAAGTCCTGAATTGCAATTTATTTTGAAGGATTTAAAACTGTATTAAAATTTATAGTAAATTGAATGGTGGCTTGCAGGTTCATAGCCAGTTTCATTAGGAGTCTTCCATGCTCCAAAACCAGGAAAAGATGAGTATTTAATTTTAAAGATTAAATTTTAGAACTTAATACTGCTATAAATTTTTGAGTCTCTGTGCACAATACACGACTTGGGTGTGTGGCTAGCACATCTTGGTTTGCCAGGCTGATGTCCACCAAACCTAGTGAGGTATGCAGCCTTTGAGTCTCCACTCAAATTTTGGGGATGCTTAAGAAATAATACCAATAATAAAAAATTATATCTGGACAAATATATCAGTTCAAAATATTTTGCTGGGTTTGAAAGTTGTGGTACTTTGGAATATGGAAGATTTATTTTGGCAAAAGTAAACACTTAAGGGAAGTAGCTGAACACATGTATTATACGGGAAAATAGTATGAGAGTAATTAAAAAATGAGATCTGACTTCAAGGCAGAGGAAGTGTGCTATGCTATCATACCACAACTGATACAAGAAAAATCTAACATATTTGGGGGCAAATATATGAATATTTGAGGGGAAAAGCATAGACTAGTTTGAAAGGGTTTATTACTAAGTAATAGCCATGGAAGAGTTTTCTTCATGCCACTACCTGTCTTGAGTAAATAGCTCTGGAATTCAAACCTAACCCCAAATTTAAACTCACCTTTGTCACAGCCCAAGGGGGAGGAAAATAAAACATGCAATCCCTCCTTATTATCAAAATCTTACCTTTCCCAGATGCAAAACCACTTCCCATGGTTTCTGGGGTGCCAAAAGTCCCATTGACCCCTTTCCACCAGTTAAAACTTCCTCCCAACAACTCCAAACATATAGTTAGGTGTTTTCATAATCTGCAGTGCAATAACAATTTTGGGACAGCATAAAATAAATGTAATTTAATATAAAAAGAAATGATTCAATACTGTCCTGCATATTACTTATTATGTTTAATGTAATTACAGCTCTATCTTTACCTGAATTTACCTGAAGTTGCTATACGGTTTCCATTTTGCTTCACCTGAGAAAACAGGAGCCTTCTTGCAGTTTGTCAATGCAGCTTGCTGTGCAATATATGGGACCCTGCTTCTATGATCCAAAGGAAGGCCAGGGGAACTAAGGCTGGCAGGGGAGTTTGGTCAGGTGCAGTACTCCTAACATGCACAGGAGTGAAGCTTTCTTTGGTCCCTTTATACCCCCTAGTCCTTCGTGTACTTAAAGAGGCAATGGACGGGGAAGAGTGACAGTAAGCAAGAGAGGGTTGGGACAGGGAACACCGGGCTACATAAATCCAGTATCCCTAGTACACAGTTTAGGTCTAATGTATGCATAGTTAATGACACACTGAATATAGAGAATATGGAGCTATCTCTAAATTAATACAAAGAATATTCTGGAACACAGTTTGGTAAATTCTAACAATGTTATTGTTTGTCTCATGATATTGGGATTGGGTGAATTACTTGAAACCAAGCTCCTGGAGCCTTTTTAATACATGCGAATTTCAGCTTTCATTTAAAAAAAATAAGTTTCTAGCCTTCATGGTTGCAAAGAAAAGCTTGACAGCAAACCTTAGAGGGTCAAACCCCAGAAGACAAATTAAAAACAACAAAGACAAATATTTTTAACATCTCATTGTTTTTAAACCAGTCCTATGGTTTTGGGAGGGATTGACTCATCACTTTTGAACATTTGGGATTGCAACTACCAGAAACATTTCTAGATAGCTGACAAAAAAGTTTCTGGACTACATCCCAAAGTTCCTTTAACGGACTTATCCTGAAAATTATTAGCAATCTTTTTAGGAACTGATAAATTAGCTGTCCATTCTGCCTTGGTCTGAAAGATTTAAGTTCCTGAACACAGATGTCTAAATATAGGGATATTAGTCTGTGTAGGGTGTTTGCCTGAGTGAGGGACTGTAGATATGTAAATAGTTTGGTTTGTCCCAATAGAGCTTACATGAAAACATCGATGATAATGTAAAAAAGCAATTCTCTTGACATATCCATTTTTGCATTTTCTGCAAGTCTTATACATGTTCTAAATTGGTTAGTTATCATTACTTGTCTTGTAAAAATCGTTCCCATCACCTGAAATCTTATGTAGGTCAGATTTCTTCCATTGTTAAAGAGCCCAGAATTTTGAGCTCTACAGTTGTTCCAGATGAACAAATCTGAAGTTACCATTAATATTGGTGCTGAACTTTTAATTAAATTTAGAGTCTTAACCTGGAGATGCAGGTTTTGTGGCTAAATGATGCTTTCTTGTTTACTTTTTATAAAAAAAGTGTCAGTGTTAACATAACCGAAAATTCCACAGGATTTCTTACAAATTTTTACTCCTTCCTTTACTGACATACTTTTATCTTTCTGTATCTAGAACCACTTTTATTTTCCTTTCAGAAATATGTTTAAAATTAATTTGCCTTACCTTGTCTTAAACTTTCTCAACACCAGTGAGACAGTTATGCTGACCATCACTAAGGGATTCATTGGGTTGCATCAGTAATCCAAACCCAGAATGTCTTCAGCTCCATTGCTCCATTCCTTTTTGAGGAGACTGATGACATTTATTCATTTTCACAACATTTATGATCTTTTAAAATCCAGCTAAGTAACACCAGCAACAGAATTGCTAACTATTTTGATCATTTTCCACTAGCATAAAATGGGATGTTTTCGGACTTTTAAAAACTAAAGAATGACATAATACCCAACCTCATTTCTTATTTATGAATATTTCATCAGACATAAGAGTTTCCTTTTTTTTTTTTTTTTTTTTTTCATTATGCAAAGTCCAAAAAAATGAGCTGGTGCTTAAGGTTAGTGAATTGGCTTCATTTTGGAGGAAGCTTTTTACCAACTTTCTAGTATGGTTATCTATAGCATGGCTTTTGCTGACATAGTTGGTTTTTTGGGGTTTTTTTTTTTTTTTTTTAATTCTTGACGCTCTAGCACAATTTTGCTACTTAGATACTGGTACATTTATACTTACTCAGAAACCAGTACAGCCATAATCTCACACACTCAAGGGTGGCTGCACTGGCATTTGATGTCTGCATGGAGGCAGAATTGTAAACAGTGTATTAAAATATGCACAGAAATTATTCTGAGAGTATAAAGTCCAGAAATTTCACACTAACCTTACATTTCAAAGTTGTTTTTGAGTGGCATACCTAACAATAAATTAAAGCCTTGATCTAAACTCCACATGGAGTCTGATTCTTTACTGCTTTGCACCTCAAGTAGCTATTTACACCTGTGCAAAGTGAGTGCAAACAATTTGTAACGTTACCCTTCTGATGTTAGTGATTTACATCCACTTTGTACAGGTGTAAATAACTTCATATGGTGTAAAGCAGTGGAGAATCTGGCCCTATGTCTTTATGAGACTCAGAGTAGTGGCATGAGAGCAGAGGAAGCGTTGAAAAGGGAACAGGAAACAGATGGGAGATGAGATCTCTCAAAACTCCACAAATTTTCAGAAATTTCAGGCCAGTCTCACACCTGAGGATTTAAGCGTAGCAAAGGACAAATATTACTCTTTTCAGAGATACAAAAGAAGAAAGCAGAAATGTGGAAGGGAGGAATATACTCTAGGTTAATTACAAATGAGCACAAAAATGCAGTCCAGTTCTCCCTTGTGATGTGAAAAATGTTGATTAAGTAAGTCTTCATTAATATCAAATAGATAGGACATCACATCAGTCTTTGAATTCATTTAGCACTTGGAGGAACAGGAGGACTAGAACTGGATCTCCATTCACACTGGAATGGGCTCTGAGTACAGGTCTGAGAGCAGAGGAAGAAGTGAAAAACTTTAGGAGACCCACCAGTGATAAGCTGGCAGAAATACCCTGTGCATTTATGAGCCAAAAAAACAAAACAAAAAAACCCTGTCCTGCTTTCACTTGGCATCCTATTGTATGGAGCACAAGGGGGGAATATGTTACAAATTCTGGAGTGAAGGAGGGGAAATGTCAGTGACATTATGTTAGACCAACAAACAGTCCAAATTCCTCCCTGAAATTTATTCTGGGCTGTAAACCAGATGAGACTGCAACATACTAGATTACCAAAAAGTGTCTTTGCATGTTTTGTGATTACAGTGTTAGTATATCATTCAGTCTTCTTACTCTGTAGTTTTATTTATATTTTCTTTTCAGAGTGGGGCATGGCCCTTTAACCATGAGAAGTTGAATCTTCTTGCTAAAATGGTAAAATCTTGCAATCCAGCTGACCTCCACAAAACAAATCAAAATAGCAAAGCTGTCCAAAAATCCAAGACACCCCTCCCCCTCCTCTGTAACTGCATTTCACTTGTGACCTTGCACAGCCTGTGGTCAGACAAGATCCTTTGAACACATCCCCAGAGCTTCAGTGATTACAAGCTCTTTGATTACCTAGCTCAACTGGTCCTCAGTTCTCTATAATTCTCTTTCTCCCCGCATTTTGTGCTCACCTTCCCCCCAACACCCTATTCATTCACAGGCAATATTTAAAGTCAAAGCTTTTTTCCACCCTCTTTTCATTTTCCTATAGCATATAAACCTCAAAACGTAGTTAACACTAATCCTGATTTATTTAGGATTTATCTGTATTATTAATTCCAGTCGTGTTGTGAAAAAAGCGCTAAAGGTTCCAGTTTGTATGTGAAGTTTGGTTGTTTGGGAGAGAGGTTTACAAGAAGAGTGACCTTTTTAAGGCTTATCTTTTAGCCAAAATCTCAGACTTTTGCATTTTTTAAAACACTTTGGATGAGAATTGGCCATAATAATTTGATTTATATTTTTTTCAGTAAATACACTGTCGGGCTATTTCATGCATTAATCGGGATTTAATGTGGATTTAAACATTTACAATGCAAAATAATTTGGGTTAAAAATAATCCCCCTTGATAAAGCTAGAAAAAAATCCACAACTGTCACCATCTCTGACAACCAGGCATCAAATAAGACCTTGAATATGCAAATTTAGAAAAGAAAAAAAATTGAACAGGAAAGACTTAAGATGGCATGTTATATTTTGTATTCCGGTCAATCAAATGTTTTGACTGACTTAATGGTTTGAGGAGTCAGGGTCTTGAACTACTATGTGTCATAAATTAATTCAGCATCGTTCGTCACCTAATGGTACAAATTCTGACATTATTGTCTTGGAAATTTTGCCCTTCAAAGGGTGCCAGATTATGCTATATACATGCCCAGACTACCTCAGTATGGAATTTTCAGTAAAAAGTCTTCTCAGTGCCTGATATAATTATGTACAGTACTTAGAACCATTAGAGATCCAGTCAGTTGTTGGGTTCCAAGCTTCAGAAATCAAATGTTTTCTGGTTCAGTCCTGGGCATAGCCTTTGTAGAAAGACTTATCTTCCCATGTCAGTTTTACATCTGTGTAACTCTATTGACTTCAGTGGAATTACTTCTGATTTATGCACATGTGAGAGCAGAATCAAACCCAGAAGTGGCCTGATTTCCCACTGCTTTGCCCCTTGTGTAGTCATTTACACCAATGCCAAGTCACTATAAAATGCTATCGAATCAGAATTGGTAGTGTTTTACACCCATTTTGTATAGTTATAAATGATTGCTCAAGATACAAGGCAGAGAAAATCCAATCCTTGATTTCATGGCAATGAGTAAGGACAAAAATACAGGCCACCCTGTAGAGCTCTTCCTGGTGTTTCTTTGGAATGTCTTCACTGAATTTAGAGGTATTCATAGAGTAGTCAGTCCTGTGGTATACAGGAGATGAAGCTGGAGTATACCATCTGTTGTGGCAAGAGTCATAACGCATTAGTCTCTCTCCATCCATTCTATTCTGGATGCAGACTACCTGCTAATAGATAATGAAGCCTCAAAGCCTCTCTAGCCTGCACCATTCACATAGTGTAAGGAGAAGAAAAAGTCTGAAAAATGAAGTGCCCAAATTCTGTACTTCTCAGTTTGGAGAATTTCATCACTCTGAGTGCAACTATGTATTTTTTCCACGCCTCTCACTAAAGCCAATGTGGCTTCCACCTGCCAATACACACCACTTAATGTCTACCCCAAACTGGCTTTTCAGGTCCATATGGAACTATCTGTCTGTTGCATCTGTGTCCATCACTCTGCCATCTGAGTCCCTGGATGATCTGTGGATATTGCATGAAACTACAGGGTACTGGTCAACTGTAACACCACAATTCTCTATTCCTGAAGCCATGTTAAAACATGTACAAAATTAATCTAAAGTATTATTGCACATATAGCTGTGAACTCTTAAATCTTTCTTTGAAGAATGACAAGACTGCTTGGCCCACCATATATTTAATGTACTCCCAACTAATCTTCATATTTGACATAACCCATTAACCTACAGATACTATAACTTTCATAATTTCAGGGTGCATATACCATTATACATTTTTAACTGTACCTTTGGGCTCTGTTAGCATGGGTGTTTGCCATCATCAGGCCAGGAAACCACAAAGTCTGTCGTCTTAAACTGCAAGGCACTAAATTATCCAAATGGGATTCACAATAAGGCATAAGATATACCAAAACCCTATCAAAGAGCTAGGATAACTGATTTTTTCCAAAGTCTGTTAATGCCTCTCACCTCCTGTTCTCACACTTTGTCTTGGTTTTTAAAAGAAATTTCAGATCATGTCATTCAGGAATGTTTAAATAATCCTTGTGTTTTGTCCACAATGTGAAATTCTCTTGCAGTTTGTCTCACTTCAGTTTCCTCTGTAGTCTTCTCAATAGTTTATCAGCTCCATCCACCAATAATAAGGAGCTGAATTCCACTCTGGAAGCCGTTGAATCACACTGGTAATTGCTGGATGAATTGGGGAAGGATATTCCAGAGCTGTCCAGGAACCAGTAGGCTGTCATGCTAGCGAGCTGCTTTTACCACTGAACAATATCCTAGTTTCATATAAAGCTTGAGAGAGATTCGTCAAGTGAGGAAAACCCAGCCGTCAATAAGTAGCTCTGCGGGGTCAGTCAATGAACTGCCTTTCAGATGGTTACCGACCACTGAACTGGTTCTACAGCAACAATCAAACAGTCTTTAGCTGCTATCAGCCACTTCCATCACCTCTGAGACTGGCAGTTTTCCAATAAAGCCAATACCCCCCACCCCCAGGGTAAGGTCATCAGCAGGAATTGGGCATTGTCATTTTACTCCAGCAATTTGACAACAATGTTAGCTTACACTCTATTAGAAGGCAGCTACACCCTGACCCCTGACCCTGACATTGACCGCAGACAGCCCACTAGTAGGATGGCCGCTGATAGTTTAAGGTGGACTGGTGAAGTTACTTAGAACAGCCCTCATAGCTAGCACTACAGAAAGTCCATCAAGACCAATTGTGCTGAACTATGCTGATAGCGTGTGATATACTGATACACTATAGACTTCTCCTAATAGTATGCTTTAAATCATGAAGTTCAGAAGCAGAATGGAGTTGAACTTAACATTCAGCAGTGAATCAATTATACATAACAAAACATCTGTTTAGGAGCCAATGCTGGATTCTGGGCACTTAGCACAGCATTGAGGATAGCTGTTACCAGATATTTAGAGAGGAAATTGCAAAATACAGTTTATAAGATTTTTAAAAAACAGTAAACCAAAATGTGTATTTTACAAGAGTGTTAGAATGAGATATGCTTTATATTAGGAGCAGCAGCTTGTTATGTGTGCTATTCCAGGGTTGTTAAATTTGGATGAGCTTTATACCAGGACTGCTAGATTGAGCTATGTGTAATACAGTACTGCACATTATAGCAGGAGACAGGGTGCTTTGGATATAATGCAACTTGAAGTTTTCTGAGATTAAAATAGCAGAGAAAAGTTTTCACAGAACATTCCTTCCAAATCAGAACCTCTCAACTTTAATTTTTTCTGGTCTTTATCCATGTAATCTTGCAACAGTTTCTCTATTGAGGATGTAAAGGCCTTCCCCCCATCAATAAAAACATTAGCTCACTAAACATTCTGATGGCTTTGCTTCTCTGGATTAACCCTTCGGGAGCTGGGGTTTCCTTTGGATTTGTAAAGATATTGATCACAGATCATGTTTGCCTTTCAAACACTCTCTCTCTACTTTAGACTTGATGGATCGTTTCAGCGCTGCAGATAGGCAGCAAATTCACCACAGCTACTCAGTGAAAGTCTGCAGTAAACTGTTTAAAATGTTTTCAGTAGCTGGTTGGATGGACAGATAGAAGAGTTAGAGCTTTAAAAAGGAACATGCTGGTCATCCGCATCTGGATTAATTTATTGATTATTTCCTCAGGTAATTCTCAAAGCCATTACTATTTTAGCAGAAGATGAAAGGTTATGTAATGTCTGATTAACTAGACTTTATCATCAAGTTAGAAAAAAATGAACTAAATTGCATTTTAAAAGGCTGGTTCACCTCTCTCCTAATGATAAACCATTTTTCAGCAAATGTCTAAAAATCATTAATAAAATAACTTGATAACTGATGAGCAAGGGAGGTAGCTGAGATACCTGCACTGCTACTAGTCAAGAACAGTTGGAGAAGCTCTTAGGATAATGATGCAGGAGAAGTCTTGTAAAATGTGTCACATTTTACAACCCACGTGGTCTTAGCTGGCCCAACTGGCTATGGTAGAACATAAGAACTAGTAACCTAACCAGAAAACAAATCTTCTGCCTTTTGAATGCATGTACTAAATTTGTTCTCCCAGTATGCAGAGTCTGACTGAGACCCTGGAGACTTACACATTCCCTTTAGTAACAACTATTTTATTATTGTACTTCTCATATACTGTGAGCTTCTCTTGTACACATGTATGAAAATGAAAAGAGATCTGTCTGGCCCTGTCTTGGACTGAGAAGGGCTGGTGTTCTCTTGAAACCTGGGCAGTGTCCCCAGGTTATTGAGCCCTTGGAATATCTGCTCCAGGAATTGTCTCTGCTGGTCCTTTGGGGATGTTGCATGTACATGCAAGTTTATTCATAAACTTCAGTGAGTCCACCTGCTCTTATAGGTGGGCTGTATCTTAGGTCTACAGCTCTTTTGTCTGCTGTTACATCGTCTATTTCAGGATGTATTCAATTTTCCTTCCCTGATGTCCCTTTTGCAGAAGGATTTAAAAATAATAAATCCCATTACTGACTCTGCATGTAAGAAGCTGCCTTTCCCAACCTGCACCACAAAAATAGTCCACACACTATGCAAAGTCCAAACTCACTTATTTCCTAGGGTTTGGCATTATTAATAAAGAAAGAAACAATAAAGCAGTGTAAAAATCCACTCAGACTTTCCCTCTAGAGTTGGGTGCTCCTAGGATTCCTTCCTCAAGACTACTGAGTCTACAGCCTAGATCCTCTTTGTCCAGAATACCACTCCCATTTCTCTTATATCTTGTTGGGGAGAACAGCAACATCTCCCTCCCTGAGTTAATAGAATCAAAACCTGTCAACACGGTAGGATGTTTCAGGCAAACACTGCTAGGTTGTTATAAGCCCAGTTTGATGAGACATGATCCTATAAATTACAATCTTGGGACATGTACGGCAAAACAAGCAACCAATGGAAATACCCTGCATAAGTGAAATAGCAGCACCGCTAGAGGTTCTTATGCTGCCTCCGGTTCTTTTCCTTTCTCAAAAATAACTTTGGAAATTCTTCAGTGCATTCCAGCATTACATTTGCCATTTCTTAAAACCATAGCCAAAAATGTCTCTCTTTTTGTAACATGTGTTTAAGATAGGCAATTAATGAGAGGCAGCATGGATTGAAGGGATGATTACAAGGTTGGGAATCAGGCCATCCTCCCTGAGTTCTAATCCCACCGCTGCCATTGATTTGCTGTCTAACCCTCAGGAAATCACATCATTTCCCTACTTCAGAGATGGTAATATTATCTCAGAAGGATGTTGAGAGGGTTAATGAATATTTGTACATCACTTTGAATATATAAAGTATTAACGTGTTGTTATGGATAACTGTGTTATTGACAATTCTGTAGTGCACAGTATTCATTGATCAGTCGTCTTCCTGTTATCAGGGTGATCACCTGCCCTGTGATAGGTTTGATCATCTACCTTATGTTAGAGAATTAATGTATCCATTTCACAGTCTTACTCTTGTAAAGAGTATTTGTTTAAGAGGATTTCCTTCTTCATGCAGAGAGAGCAGCAGCCATGCCAATCAGGGTGGGGGCAGATTATGGGAGATTGACTGATGGAATATAATCCTCAAACTGTACTGATGAAGATTGTATTTCAAAGGTAGCAGCTCGTCTTCACTACAGGGAATAGTCCACAGCCCATACATAGGGGTTTAATGAGCTCTGACAGGCATGATTTCTCTGGTGGTATAGTAAAACAACATGGCCAGTTCTGATGGCATGGAGGTCCTGACTTTTAACAAGGACTTATGACATAGGGTACACTGCCCAGGAGAGATAGAGGAGCACAAAGCCAGAGAGACAAGGTCATCAGATAATGAAGTGGTCAGCATTGGATTTCTGTCACTCACACTGGTTTCAGCATAAGACTGAGGGAGTTTAGTACAAGAAATTGGTTAGCAGCACATAAAGCAAGGAGGGGAGCTCAGACGACTCAGGAAGGACCTTTATCACTTGCTGTTTTGAACTAGAGTAAATGGTGACTTCTCTGTAACTTTAAATCTTTAAATCAAAATTTGAGGACTTCAGTAACCTGGCCGGAGGTTATGGGTCTATTACAGGAGTCGGGGTGGGTGACATTCTGTGGTCTGTGACGTGCAAACAGTCAGCCTAGATGATCATGATAATCCCTTCTGGCCTTAATGCCTATGAGTGTTTCTATCTAGGTTCTTATTTTGGTGCCCACCACTGTGGTATCTGAGTGATTCTGGGACAGAAGGACTCACTGGCAAAAAGGAAGCTCAGAAAACTCTAGTAAATCTCTGGAGTAGAGGAACATGCAAGGAAAAGGGGAGAGCAATAAAGGAGCAGGAAATATTCAGAGGTGGTTGCAGTATGACATATTGTTCCTACTCAGCAGCAAAAAGACAAAGAAATTCAGGCAAACCCATAGCTTAAAGTGAGCATTGTGGTTAGACGTTGAGATTAGGGAAACAGGAAGGAAATGAGCAGTATAGTTAGAATACACGATCTGGATCTGGGTTGAGTGAGCATCAAGGTGCTGATTCATCTGCATGCTGGTCCGGAGTCTAATGCAAGGTCTGAAGAAAGCTAGCTTGTGCCTCCTTTTTTTAAGATACAGGTTAGGGCATCCCTGGGTGCTGCCATAAATTGAAACACAGCTGCTATGGCCCCTCTGGGCCTTTTGGCAGCCAGAGAATAAGCGGGGAACAGGAAACCCCAACAATGCCTCTGGCATGCCCCCCTCTACCCCTGAACTGTCCACTGGGCTGGGGGACTCCTGCAATCTAGGAGTTCTTCTAGGGTGTCTGTTTTCTAAGAAAACCTTTAATTTTGTTCCAAACAATCTGCAGAATAGTCAAACAGCAGGACTGTGAAACATAGTCTGAGGAAACTAAGACCTGTTGTTAAAGAGGTTATGATGTGATTATGGTCATAATTTAAGGTTTGTTTTAAAAAATATGTTCTATAAATCTTAATCTAAATAGAAATGTTTAACATTAAAATAAACATTTGCAGCCCAAACTCCGCAGAATTGTACTACTGCATAAGAAACCAAAAAATGAAACCAACTAGAAACAACAATTAAAAATGAGAAACCTATTATCCAACCTAGTTAACATGCAAAAAGTAAATAAAAATCATTAATGATGAAAAGGAAATTAGATTTTGAAAGATACTATAGACAATAAGACAAGATGATATTTAATTACACAAGGAAGGAAATTTGTTCTTTAATATATTATTTTGACCTTGACAGTCCCTTTAAAAATGTTAAATTTGCAAGCCCTACAAAGATTAAAATAATGAAACAAGACCTGTGCAATTGTTTCCTTTCTTATTTAGCACTTCAGCCTCTGGTACTCTGCTACAAAAATTATAGCAAACTGAACAAAGCAGGGTAACCTGCATCTGTATCAGCTTCAGCCATTGAATAGATGAAGGGAGTGTAGATATGCTTTTCAGCTATTTTTCTCCATCTGGGGTCTTATGGTTCCTTTTCTTCTCTTGGTAAATGTGGGCGCTGAAGCCAAGTGACCTGTTAGTGAGTTGAATTGTATGATTACATTGCAATGTTTTAATTTGTCTTTGAATGAATTCTCATAAGCTTCCATGAGAAAATCTCCCATTAGATGCATTTGTTTAATTTAAGAACAGTTGGGAGCGGATGGGCCGAGATGACAGATGGAGGAATGTGGTGTCTTACAGGGGAGAGCCAGCACTTTTTGTATTTATCTTTTCTTAGCACACAGTTGCTGTTCTCTGCTGCTCCCATTCCTTGTGTGCATTTTTCATTCACTTTCTTAGAAATCACTCCTTTTTTGTACTGTTGGTCTAATAGATTTAATTGCTTTTTTCTGTACTTTCTTAATACACAGAGTATTGAAACAAGCAGACTAGCAGGATGGCAGGACAGAAAAATAGGCTGAGCCTTTACAAGTGGGTTTCAGCCCAGTTTTGGACTCTAGGGTATTCTGCAGAAAGAGATGGGAAAAGGAAAACTGCTTTGTTAATTAGATCTGTTCACTGTTGTTGAGCAAGTTGGCCAAGTGGGATGTGTGGTCCCTCAGACAGGTTTACTAGCTATTTTAATGTTTTCAGTCTGACGTTAAAGGGGCACTGTCAGTAGATGGTTTAAGCCATAAAGTTAAGTTTTATTTAAATCAGTTATTAAAGTTATTATTAATATGAATATTTTCATGACTTTTTAAAAACACATCAAGGAAGACAGTGATTTATTTGGATGTAAACATGCTACTATAAGTTTTACAACTCAAGCATTGCAGCATTTTGCTGATGCATGAGAACCAGAAAGTGAAATTGACTAGAAAAAAAGGGGAAATGGCTAATCTATTTTCATTGTACAAAATGAATGAAATGCACTAAGTAAACAAACAGCATTAATCAGGATAAATAAATTATTCTACCTGTCTTACTAGCATAAATTGTAATTAGTCATGGAAATGAGGACAGTTATATTATCTATACATGGGGCCCAAACATGAAAACATATATGAGTGTGAACAGTCCCCTGTGAATAGTCCCATTGATAACAAGTGTTTGTAGGATCAGTTCCATGGTTTGTGACTTGTGTCCCTTTAAAAACCTTTTAGTTTTAATAACAGTAAATGATAATAAAATCTAATTTAGAAATGCCCATGCACTGAGACTGCTGGGCACCATAACAGAAATAACTAAAATTAAATTTTAATAAGCAAAAGGAAATCTGTCAAAAATAAAAAGAGTCACTTCTGTTCTAAGTCTCCTTATGAGGCAGCTTTATAAAACTTATTCCATTTTGCAATTTGATCAGTCAAGGAGCTAATTTAGCATACAAGGCCAAAATGTCAAAACCTGGAAGCTGACTTGTGCTCAACCATATTTTGCAAATGAATTCACTTGCATTTGTATGGGCCACATCTACATTTGTGCTGCACACAGCCACCAGAATGAAAGGTTTAGCACATGAGCAAAGCAAGGAATAGAAGACACCAGGTAGAATTTTGTAACCAAACTTTAGAGTTTTAAACTTAATAAGACCAAAACTGAATTCTTTTTTTTTCCTTCAAGGCTCTCCCCACTCCTCCACTTCTGTCATTGTTGACAACACTACCAGCCTGCTGTCACTATGTCCTGCAACTTGAAAGTCATCTTTGACTTCTCATTTTGCCTCACTCCTCACACATTCAAGCCATATTCAAATTCTGATGCTATTTTCTTCACAGTTTCTGCAGGATCTGACCATTCTTCTCTGTCTGGAATTCAAAAACTCTTATCCAAGCCTCTCTTATCCATTGTCTCTTGCCTTGCCTTGATTACTGTGACTTCCTCCTCTCTCTGGACTCCCTGACATCCAAATTGCCCCACACAAATCCATACAAAACAGTTACCATCACCATCCTTCCTCGCCCTTGATCGGATCATGTCACATCTCTTCCCATCCCTTCACTGTCTCCCCTTTCCTCTGCCTCATCAAGTTCAAATTTCAAGTTCAACACATTCAATTTATTTTGTCCCTATTTAATCACTTTGTTTCTTAATGCATCCTGCCCTGCCCCTCTGCTTCACTAGCCTTGAACGCCCATTTTTCAGCTTCTCGTACAAACAGCTCCATACCTTCTTTCACACTACCTTTTATGAGTAAGACCTTCTCAAAACTGATATACACCATCTTCTCCTTCCTTAAATCTCTATTGATCTCAAGCATGTATGTTTGGAGTAGCACATTGCCTGGCTTTTCTTCCTCTAAGATGCATTATACCATAATAATATTTTAACTGTTCAAGTTAGATCATGAACCCAAGAAACAGATACATGGGGGCTTTAGTCAACCCCCACTAGTGTAGGAAGGCTGCAAAATGACCCAACTGCTACAACAGAATCAGCTGCTCCCCACGCCATGCTCATCCTAGGAAAGATTGGCAGTGTTTGCACTGCTCTCTTTCATCAGGGGTTCTACCAGAGAAGGCAGCTTTCAGTTCTAGCCAGGTTTCCGTATGAGCTATGCTGGTGGAGGTTGTCCAGATATGCTGAGTCAGTCTAACTACCAGGGATCCTGAGGCCACTCCCTCCTTTTCCTGTCCATCTTTAAAAGGGGGAACAAAGAGGATCCAAGAGATTATAGACCACTCAGTGTAACTGTGATACCTGGAAAGATACTGGAACAAATTATTAAACAATCAATTTGTGAGCATCTAGAAGAGTATAGGGTAATAAGGAATAGCCAGCAAGGGTTTGACAAGAACAAATCATGCCAAACCAACCCAATTTCCTTTTTTGACAGGTTTACTGGCCTACTGGATGGGGGGAAGCAGCAAACATGATATATCTTGCCTTTAGTAAGGCTTTTGACACAGTCCCTCATGACATTCTCATAAACAAACTAGGGAAATGTGGTCTAGATTAAATTACTATAAAGTAGATACGCAACTGATAGACAACTTCCTGGTGCATGTGCTGAAGGAACCAACTAGGGGCCATGCTCTCTTGACCTGCTGCTCACAAACAGGGAAGAATTAGTAGGGAAAGTAGAAGTGGATGGTAACTTGGGCAGCAGTGACCATGAGATGGTCGAGTTCAGGATCCTGATAAAAGGAAGAAATGAGAGCAGCAGAATGCAGACCCTGGACTTCAGAAAAGCAGACTTTGACTCCCTCAGGAAACTGATGGGCAGGATATCTTGGGAGGCTAATATGAGGGGGAAAGGAATCCAGGAGGATGTGCTTTATTTTAAAAACACCTTACTGAGGGCGCAGGAACGAACCATCCCAATGTGCAGAAAGAAGAACAAATATGGCAGGTGACCAACTTGGCTTAACAGAGAAATCTTCAGTGAGCTCAAACACAAAAAGGAAGCTTACAAAAAGTGGGTGCTTGGGCAGATGACTAGGGAGGAGCATAAAAATATTGCTCAAGCATGCAGGAGTGAAATCAGAAAGGCCAAAGCACAAATGAAGTTGCAGCTAGTAAGGGACGTGAAGGGTACAAGAAGCATTTCTACAGGTATGTTAGCAACAAGAAGAAGGTCAGGGAAAGTATCGGCCTCTTACTGAATGGGAGAAGCAACCTAGTGACAGATGATGTGGAAAAAGCTGAAGTACTCAGTGCTTTTTTTGCCTCTGTCTTCACAGACAGGGTCAGCTCCCAGACTACTGCACTGGGCACCACAGTATGGAGAGGAGGTGAGCAGCCCTCAGTGGTGAAAGATCAGGTTCAGGACTTTTTAGAAAAGCTGGACATACACAAGTCCATAGGGCTGAATGCAATGCATCCCAGGGTACTGAGGTCGTTGGCTGATGTGATTGCAGAGCCATTATCTTTGAAAACTTGTGGCGATCGGGGGAGGTCCCGATAATTGGAAAAAGTCAAAGTATAGTGCCCATCTTTACGAAAAGGAAGGAGGAGGATCCGGGAAACTACAGACCAGTCAGCCTCACCTCAGTCCTTGGAAAACTCATGGAGCAGGTCCTCAAGGAATCCATTTTGAAGCACTTGGAGGGGAGGAAGATTTACCTCTCTCCATTGTGAAAACTGACTGTTTATCCCTACTCTTTGTTTCCTATCTTTTAACCAGCTCCTTATCCAAGAGAGGGCCATCCTCTTATCCCATGACCGCTTACTTTGCTTAAGAGCCTTTCATGAGGGACCTTGTCAAATCTGAAATTTCTGAAAATCTAAGTATGCTATATCGATGGACTCACCCTTGTCCACATGCTTGTTGACCACCTCAAAGAATTCTAATAGATTGGTAAGCCATGATTTCCCTTTATGAAAACCATGGTGAGTCTTCTCCAACATATCATGTCCCACTGCACTTGGTATTGATGAGGCCTCAGCTGTAGTACTGTGTCCAATTCACATTTTAGGAATGATGTGGATAAACTGGAGAGAGTCCAGAGTAGAGTAACAAAAATGATAAAAAGTTTAGAAAACCTGACCTATAAGGAAAGGTTAAAAAAAATGGGCATGTTTATTCTTGAGAAAAAAAGACTGAGAGGAGAACCTGATAACAATCTCCTAATATGTTAGAGGCTGTTATGAAGAGGACAGTGTTCAATTGATCTCCAAGTGCACTGAAAGTGAGACAAGGAATAATGGTCTTATTCTGCAAAAAAGAAGATATTGGTTATATATTAGGAAAAGCCTTCTAACTATAAGGGTAATTAAGTAATAGAGTAAGCTTCCAAGGGAGGTTGTGGAATCCTCATCATTGAAGGTTTTTAAAAATAAGCTGGACAAACAGCTGTCAAGAATGGTCTAGGTTTACTTTGTCCTCCCCCAGCACAGGAGGCTGGACTTGTTGACCTCTAAAAGTCCCTCCTGGCCCTACCTTTCTATGATTCTATAATTCCCACTCTCAGGATGCAGTAGGTACCTTCAGACCTCCTCTCTCACCTTTGAAGTGGGGATTGCAAGTAGCTTACGAGTCCCCTCTTCCCTCAGTGGAATGTCTACCACGAGGGGCACATGGTCTGTATTCTGTTGACAGTGAGTCTGACCAGTTGTCCCTATGAATAGATGGACAGACACTTTCCTACATCCATCTTTTTCCTACACTCCTGATTTATTACTTTATAAAATAATAAAACTTTTAAAAGGTTGAACCTAAACTAAAGCTGTGACTCTGAAACGTTTAATCAAGCTCTTGTGGAATCATTTTACATTATGTGCCTTAAACATTGATCTAGTCCACTAAAAGTTGGCCTAAAATACAGTGTAGGTACTAATTATTAGATCCAGGAAAAATGTCTCTGCTGCTTTTGATTTCTTTGTGTTCTACAATATGTGACTAAGCAACATAACAGACCATAAAGCAGAACTAATCCTAGCAATTCAGAGAGGAAGATAACCAGTAACTGACCTGACCTGATTTACTCAGGAAGGAAGTAAACAGAAAAAGGAGAGTTTATCAATCTTCTCGTAACACCAGCCAATGTTGCAGTTAAATAATAATAATTTAACTTACATTTTAAACACCCTTCATCCAGAAGGATTCCAAAGTGTTTTTACATCCTTTATAAACTGATTATATGTATAGTATAAATCCCTTCAACCTTTGCAGAAATGCAATCACCTGTGGGCTGGACCTGGGAGCAGTTTAACAGTACACAGTGTTATTACGCAACAGTTTCCGACAACAAATGAAAAATACTGTGTGCATCTGAAATGGTGTTTCCTCTGAAACTAGTTCATGCTGCATTTACCCAGCTTGTTGGAATTATTTCCAGCCAGCTATCAGTCTCTGATGGGCAGTGTTCTTAAACTAGTACCTAAAGTGCCTCCCTGTTGGCAGAGGCTGGAACTAGAAAATCTATGCAACTTTCTCCCAGCCAGCAAGTGCTTCTACATGGTTTCCTACAGTGGCCTTAGATAGGAGTAGCAGAGACTGGGATAATTTCTTTCTCTGTATAAAGTAGGTATCACAGTACTGTAGGTGTGTATTCTGTATACCTTCTCATCCTTAAACTCCTTCCCTTTTCCTGCCCTCAGCAGCTGTCCCTAATCATGGGGGGTACTCTGCTTAGCACAGCGGAGTGCACAGAGACTGCGCATAGACTCTGAAGGGCTTTCCTGCTTCACCAGCCATCACACGTGTCTTTGTTATCTCACCTGTCGATGCCCGGCACTCACTTGATGTCTCAGTTCCGGAACAGAGACACTCCAGCTGCTATCTGGGAAGGCGCTGGCCCCAAAAATATTTAGTTAGCAGCCATTCAGTTAAGTGGAATTGACTTTTTATCGGCTTTCCTCTGTACGGCTGCCACCAGCGAAGGCCGTTTCCTCCTTCCCTCTTCTCCGCCTGTCAGTTCACTCCACATTCCTATCGGCAGCCTTTAGCTCTGATCAATACTAACCGCTGTGTAACAGCTCACGCACGGCTGCTTTAGTTTGCATCGATCAGACCCTTCTTCCAACAGGTAGCCAGCTATTTGAGGCAATGACTTGAGATAAACACCTACTTTTACTTCAGGCTAATTCATTATAGAGAGATTTCAAGGAGGCCTTGTGCCCTATTTCTGAGAGACTCATAGATATCAGCGATTCAAGAACAACTCCTCTCCTGCTTGAGATTCTAAGAGACCTTTGTTTCCTTCCCTCTCCTTTCTGAAATGCAGCCTATAGAAATGATACCATCCAAATCATTACAAAGTCACTGACTGAAAATTACACTTCAAACCATTTTACTTTGAATTAAATGAATTTGGAATTCATGAAACTGAAGAGCTATGGACAGTATGGCCAGGTATCCTCTTAGCTGCCACAAGGCATCTCTGCCAAATCTTCTGACCTGTAGCAGCTCCTCTTATGCCAGCCCACAGTCCTATACACACACCTTTGCAAATGCTTCATTCTGTTCCACTACAACACCCCTGTTAGTCCAGTGCTTCCTCCTGACACTACTCTGTCAAAACACCAGAACTCTGACCTGTAGTAATCCCTGTTAATCAAGTGCAAAATTTGAATTTTTGTGGAGATTTTAGTGATGTGAAAAAACCTTCCTTGGAAACTATGCTGAGACTCATTATATGAAAATGAGATATATTGATACTCATTGTATGAAAATTAGCCAGTTTAATTTACAGGAACATACAGCACACAGCCTTCAACACTGCACCTTCTGACCCAGCTGGACATGTAAC
Source organism: Emydura macquarii macquarii (assembly GCF_026122565.2). Classification (NCBI taxonomy): domain Eukaryota; kingdom Metazoa; phylum Chordata; order Testudines; family Chelidae; genus Emydura; species Emydura macquarii. The sequence continues at coordinate 832,860 of NW_027130976.1, forward strand.
CCCTGTTTTGTTTCTCAGACACCATGGAACAGAAAATGATATTGAGCAGATAGACGTCAAAGAGCATGGATAGGAAGTATCACTTTAAAACTTAAATAGCTATATAGTGCTGTTAGCAATCGTCTTTTTCACATACCTGCTGCTAACCTATAAAGTGTCGGCATTGAAATACGTAGAAAGCTATTTGAAGAGGACTCCTGGCAGGTAGACAGAAAGATGAAGTCAAGCTAAGTGGAGGAAAAGAACATCCAGGGAACTACAGACCAGTCAGCTTCACCTGAGTCCACAGAAAAGTCCTCAAGGAATTCATTTTGAAGCACTTGGAAGAGAGGAAGATGATCAGGAACAGTCAGCATGGATTCACCAAGGGCAAGTCACACCTTCTATGATGAGATGACTGGCTTTGCAGATGTGGGGAAAGCGGTGAAGTGATATATCTTGATTTTAGCAACGCTTTTGATATGGTTTCCCACAGCTTTCTTGCCAGCAAGTTAAAGTACAGGTTGGTTGGATGAATGGACTATAATGTGGATAGAAAGTTGGCTAGATCATCGAGCTCAATGGGTAATGATCAATGACTCAATGTCTAGTTGGTAGCTGGTAACAAGCGGAGTGTGCCAGAGGTCAGTCCTGGGGCCAATTTTGTTCAACATCTTCATTATGATCTGGAAGATGGAGTGGATTGCACCCTCAGCAGGTTTGCAGATAACACTAAGCTGGGGGAGTGGTAGATACCCTGGAGGGTAAGGATCAGATACAGAGAGACCTAGACAAATTGGAGGATTGGGCCAAAAGAAATCTGATGAGGTTCAACAAGGACAAGTGCAGAGTCCTGCACTTAGGATGGAAGAATTCCATGCACTGCTACAGACTGGGGACCGACTGGCTAGGCAGCAGTTCTGCAGAAAAGAACGGGGGGTTACAGTAGACAAGGAGCTGGATATGAGTCAACAGTGTGCCTTTATTGCCAAGAAGGCTAATGGCATAATGGGCTGCATTAGTAGGAGCATTGCCAGCAGATTCAGGGAAGTGATTATTCCCCTCTATTCAGTATTGGTGAGGCCACATTTGGAGCCAGTGTTGGGCCCCCCACTACAGAAAGGATGTGGATAAATTGGAGAGAGTCCAGCGGAAGGCAACAAAAATTATTAGGGGGCTGGAGCACATGACTTATGAGGCGAGTCTGAGGGAACTAGGATTGTTTACTCTGCAGAAGGGAAGAATGAGAGGAATTTGATAGCAGCCTTTAACTACCTGAAGGGAGGTTCCAGGGAGGATGGAGCTAGGCTGTTCTCAGTGGTAGTAGATGAGAGAACCAAGAGCAATGGTCTCTAGTTGCAATGGGGGATATCTAGTTTGGATATTAGGAAAAAAGTTTTTCACTAGGAGGGTGGTGAAACACTGGCATGGGTTACTTAGGGAGGTGGTGGAATCTCCATCCTTAGAGGGTTTTAAGGTGCGGCTTGACATCCTGGCTGGGATGTTTCAGTTGGGATTGGTCCTGCTTTGAGCAGAGGATTGGACTAGATACCTCCTGAGGTCCCTTCCAACCCTAATCTTCTATGATTCTCTCTACTCTTAGTCAATATTCCCCTTTTTATTCATCCAAGGATCACATTAGCCCTTTTGGCCACAGAGTCATACTGAGAGTACATGTTATGGGCAAACAGAGGGCAGTGCTTCAAAAAGGCTAATTTCCCAAAGCTGAGGAAAGTTACTAAATTGATGTGGAGGAAAAATTCATACAGAAAAATCTGAATGAAAATTGGGAATTTTATAAGAACACTTTATTAGATGGTCGAAAGTCATACCACATTCAAGAAAGAGAACAACTTGGGCTAAAAGCCTATCCTGGGTCAGTGGCAAAATTAAGGCAGAAATTAGAAATAAAAAAGTAATATATAAAAATGGAAAAAAGGGGAAATAGGTAGCAACCAACATAAATTAAAAGTTATGAAGTATAGAACATTGATATGGGATGCTAAACACATCACAGAAAAATCTGTGTCTAACAGGGCTAAGGAAAATAAAGAGCTTTAAAGTATATTAGGAACAAAAGAAATCTTAACAATGCTATAGGCCTGTTACTAGATGGAGATGGTAAAACTGTTAATGATGCACAAAAGGCAGACATGTTAAATAAATATTTCTGTTCCATATATGGAAAGAAGGAGGATGATGTACTTATATCACATGCGGATGACAAAATATTTTCCAGTCTATTCATAACCCAGGAGGATGTTAAACAGCATCTGCAAGGAATTAACATTTTTAAATCAGCAAGCCCAGATAACTTGCACCCAAGAGTTCTAAAAGACCTGACTGAGGAGATATCTGCCCCAACTGAAGTTCATTTTTAATACATCTTAGAATTGTGGGGAAATTCCAGAAGACGAGAAGAATGCTAATCTTGTGCCAATATTTAACAAGGGCAAGAAGGATGACCCAGGTAAGAATAAACTGGTTAGCCTGACATCAATTCCAGGAAAAATGGAAAAACTGATACCAGATTCAGTTATTAAAGAATTAAAGGATAGGAATATAATCAATGCCAACATGGAAAATGGATTTTATCAAACCTGATTTAATTCTTTGAAGAGATTACAAATTTGGTTGACAAAAGTAAATATGTAAGTATAATATACTTAGACTTTAGTAAGGCATTTGACTTATATGACACTCTGATTAAAACATTAGCACTGTACAATAACAATAAATCACAAGTTAAATGGATTAAGAACTGGCCAACTGACATGTCTCAAAAATAATCATCAATGGGTAATCATCACTGAATGGGAGGTGTCTACTGGGGTTCTGCAGGGAGTGCTACATGGCCCAGCATGATTCAAACTTTCATCAATGATCTGGAAGTAAATATAAAATCACTGCTAATCAAATGTGCAGATTTTATGTATTCTCCCAGATAATTGGTTAGGACTTCAAATAGTGTAGGACCAAAACTGATCCTTCTGGATCCTCAGTAGAAAGGCACACCCCCTAAATGAGGGTTCCCATTCCCATTACATTATGAGACCTGTCATTTAGCCCATTTTTAATCAGTATAATGTGTGCCATGTTCATTTGATATCATTCTAGTCTCTTAATCAAAATGTCATATAATACTAAGTCAAATGCCTTATAGAAGTCTAAGAATATTATGTCAACACTATCACCTTTATCAACCAAACTTGTAATGTCATCAAAATATATATCAAATTAGTTTGATAGGATCTATTTTCTTATATGCCCATACTGATTGGCATTAATTATATTATTCCCCTTTAATTCTTTATTAATAGAGTCCTGTATCAATCATTCCATTATTTTGCTTAGGATCAATGACTGGAATACAGTTATCCAGCTTTCTTCCAGTCTTCTGGAACTTCCCCAGTGTCCCAAGAGTTACTTAAAATCAATATTAACAGTCTATAGACTTCCTGCCGAGCCTGCTCTTTTAAAACTCTTAAATGCAAATTATCTAGACCTGCTGATTTAAAAATGTCTAACTTTAGTAGTTGCTGTTTCATATTCTCCTCAGTTGCTATTGGAATGGGAAGTATTTCATTATCATCACATGATATGGCTATATCATCTGGCTTTTTCCCATATACAGAACAAAAATATTTATTGAATAGTTCTGCATTTTCTGCATTATTATTGATAACTTTTTTCATTTCCATGTAGTAATGGACCATGACATTGTTAGGATTCCATTCAGTGTTGATATACTTTAAAAACTCCTGTTTGTCCTTAATTCTGCTGGTCAGAGTTCTCATTGTGTCCTTTTGCTTTCCTTATCAACTTTCTACAGTTTGTAATTTTTATATTATATTATATTATATTGCTATCAATTATACCTCTTTTCCATTTGTTATATATTGTTTTTTCATAGCTACTTTTACTTCCCTCCTAAACCAGGCTGGTTATTTAATCAGTGTATCCTTCTTTCTTGATTGTGGGATTTTGACTTTTTGTGCATCTAGTAAAATGATGCCAGTCTTCATTGGGCACTTGTTAAATTTTCAAATAACCATATTCATGATTTCTCCCATGCTACCCCTCATGTTCAGGAGGAGTTCCCCTTAAACATCTACAAAACTACCTCTATGTTCACCTACAAATCCTCTCTTAAAACTCTTTTTTGCCATAATGCCTACAAAACACTTGATAATGGTTTGACAGGTAGTGTGCTGAGACCTCTGCTTGTCATTAGGCGAGGCAGGATTCGATTTAAATCAGTAGAAGTCAGTAAACATCTATTTCAGCTGGCATGCTGAAACTGATGAAAAAAATATTGATCGGTAACAGTTGGTGGGAGTGCAGCCTTTACTGCACCAGCACTTGCGGAAATTGGGTGTCACTGCCCTGTGGCAGTATAGGGAGCTCTCCGAAGCCCCTCTGTCATGGCCTCGTTCCCTCACTCACCAGCCAGGAGTGTGGGAGCTGTCCCCAGCCAGGAACTGGTCAGCAACACCCCACAGCTGGGGCTCATCTTCCTTCTTGCAGTCCTGGCTGAGGCATTTCTGTTTTGCCGAGTCAGGACTGCACCCTCCCCTGCAACTTGTGCCCTGGGGCTTTGGGCCTCTTGGATGTTCAGGGAGTCCCTGCAGCCTCTGCTGTCAGCGCTGCACTAACCCTAACCCCATCCCTAACTCCCTCCATTTTCCAGCAACTGTAAAAATAAAAACAGATAAAAAAATTTAAAATCTTAAAAATGATAATTGATAACAATAGAAAAATAATCTTAAAAATAAAAATCAATATTAATCATCAAAATTAGGAAAAAAGTAACAACCAAATTCTGCCAAACCTACCTATCATGCTGATCAATGTCATCTCATTGTTTCCTTGTTGGCAATTCACTACTATCTCCAACAATGCCTCTCTCAGTTCCCTTATTAATCCTTTGTTCTTCAGGCATCTGAAAATGAGAAGAAAGTCCAGATTAGCTTCTGTTTGGTTATACATGTTAAAGGAATTCAGATGATTTTACATTTGCTGGTTCCTTTCTGGAATTCCAGAATGGAGAAAAATATTAATGCTATTCTGCCTCTTCTCTTGTCTAGTCAAGACCTCCTGTGTTCTAAATATCCTAGGGAAGAAAGGCGGTCGTATCTCAGGGTTATTGTTTGTAGTCTACCTACCAGACTGAAGCCTGTATAAACATGTGCTAGGAAATCAAACTCATGCCTTTAGCTATTTGAAAGAGGTTCCAGGGAAGATGGAACTAGGCTGTTCTCAGTGGTGGCAGATGACAGAACTAGGAGCAATAGTCTCAAGTTGCAGTGGGGGAGATCTAGGTTGGATAGTAGGAGAAGCTTTTTCACTAGGAGGGTGGTGAAGCACTGGAATGGGTTACCTAGGGAGGTAGTGGAATCTCCATCCTTAGAGGTTTTTAAGGCCTGGCTTGACAAAACACTGGTCGGGATGATTTAGTTGGGGTTGGTCCTGCTTTGAGCAGGGGGTTGGAATAGATGACCTCCTGAGGTCCCTTCCAACCCAAATCTCCTATGATTCTACGATAAGAATGGTCACACTGGGTCAGACCAATGGGCCATCTAGCCCAGTATCCTGTCTTCCTACAGTGTCCAATGCCAGCTGCTTTAGAGGGAATGAGCAGAACAGATAATCATCAAGTGATCCCAGAGGTACTACGGGTTGATAGCCTGATTCATCGGACTAGCAGAGACTAGTGAGTAGCCAGCTGAAAGGACCATCTGTCCAAGGTACTTATATGGCCCTCATTATTGCAGTATATAAGCACCTCAAAATATTTAATATTTTTATCACTGCAATATCTCTGTGAGGCAAGACAGTGCTAAAATCTCATTGTACAGATAGGGAACAGAGTTACAGCAAGACTAACTGACTTGTCTAAGGTCCCGTAGGAAATCTGTGAGGGAACTTGAACAGCAGTTGACCAAGTTAAAACTCTAATGACTGGATCATCCTTCCTACATAGAGCTTTGCAATCTGCTTGGGAGCAAAAGTGATGGACTGGAAAAAACACATCAAGCCCAAAAAGCTGTAGCTAAGGGAAGAACTTGTGAGAACTGCTAAGACACCCCCTCGCCATCTGGTGATAGGCATGCAGGACACAGGGAGGGAATATGAGGTCTTGCTGTGCTCTAAGTTTTCAGAGTATATTCTCCATAGCTTGATTCCTGCTTCTCCTTCTCACTCTCCTGATGCATGGACTTTCTAAAGTTTGCAAGAGATGATCCAGATCGTCAAAGTTTTTTAGGAATCATGCCTAATGCAGAGTTTATAGCAAACCATCTCTTTATAAACATTACTGATACGTGGATGTGTTATAGGTAGATGTACTCCATGTATGCCCAATATATTATTTCCAGGGAGCAACATTCTTGTGGTGACTGACAGGTGTGGGGGTTTTTTTTTTCCTTCACCAGACTTTTTAACAACACACTGATAGATCTCATTCTAACTGCATTTGCTGTTATAATGTTCAGGTGACAATCTAGATATCATAATGACTGGCACATTATAAATACCTAATAGCTAGCTAGATTAGATGCATTATAGCTGAAATAAGCAACACATCAGCAAGTGTGTGTGTGTACACATTTCTGAATATGGAAGGTTAATTGGGAATTCAAATCCAACTTCATCTGCTTCTTTCCTCTCCTCAGGGACTCCTGAGCAAAGCTCCAGTGACACCCTTTCACTTGTCTTTTCAGAAATCATTGCTAGGCTCTATTACTTCCACATTGCTCGGTGCCAACGGCAATCACAAAGATTCATACTTCACCTTTCCTGAGCTGCATGATGAGACCAACACAAGTATTGACCCGAGCAACTGGCCCATCCACAGTGAAACTGTTCTTTGTGCTGCACAAATATTTTTTGGCCTCAGTGAGGCATTTGAAAGCCACCCAGGCTATTGCAGACATGAAAAAGCTGTTTGCACACCAAACTCTTTGAAAGACTTCTGAGGGCTCCACAGAAAACACAGCACACAACAGACCTGTGCACAGTTCACTCTCATGTTTTTACACACCCTCCATAATAAAAACAATTCATTAGAGCCCCACTGTACAGACTGTAGTTTTACTTTTGGGAAGAGGAAGAAAGCAAATAAAGAAGAATAAGAGTCTTTGGCAAGCATGAATCTTTAGCAGTCCTTAATCAGTATGTTAAATATTTCACAGATCCTTCACATCCAGATCTGAAATCTCCCTACAAGAGGGGGCAGCAAGTCTAAAATAAACACCCTGCCATTTCCAGTTCTCATATAGCCAAGCCAGTGCATAGCAGCGTAAGGCCTGCAGGGCATCTAGGGTTGTTACAAACTTTCCAGTGAAGTGAGTGTTTATTATTGTTGTAGGTTTGATGTGTTCCCAAAAGGATCTAATCAACATGTAATAAGGCCTCAGGAGAGCAATTAGAAACCTCAGCTTTAACTCTGTTATAACCACAGTGGAGAAAGTAACAGTTGCTTCTGCTCCTGGGCTATGCAGCAGGATTCCTTGCAGAGGAAGTAGTAGTGGGAATCTGAAATCTAACCTTGCTTAATACCAATGTTTGAAGTTGAGAAGGGGAATGCACAAGATGACTTCCTTTGCTGACTGGGTGTGCACAGCCTGATAGTTAAATCAGGCCAGTGTTCAATCCCCAGCTTTTTCTCTGTGGCCTTGGACAAGTCGTGTAATTGGTCTGAGCCTCAGTTTCCCCCTATGTAAAATTGAGATAAAAATAATTGCCTTCCCACAGAGGGTTATGAGGCTTAATTAGTTAATGCTTGTAAGTAATTTGAAAAACTTGGATGTAAAGTGCCAGAGAAGAGCTAAGTATTAAATACTTCTCACTGTTATTCAATTTAGCAAATTATCCAGCCACTAGAAAGCAAGAAATTGCTTTAGAAGACAGTTGATCAGGGTGGCAACCATAGTGAGGGCTGGCTGCTCTGGGGCAAATGTTCTTTACCAAACTGTCAAGACAGGCATTTAGAAAGACCATGACTATTTCACAGGCATCTGCACTGGGACATATAAAGACATTCTCTGCCTGTGGCACATAATAGTCTATTCTGCTGTGGGCTATAATACTTTGATCTAATTTCAACTGTTGGGTGTCGTGTGCAGATGCTTGGTGGTGTTGGTTGTCTGTGATATACAGAAGATCAGATTCGATGGTTCAGTGGTCCCTTCTGGCCTTAAATGCTATGATATATAAAGCAGTGGCCATACTTACTGACCTCTGAGCCGCATATAACGATCTTCAGAAGTTTGAGAGCCAGGCCTGAAACCCAGGTGCAGCCCGCAGGGCTGAAGCTCCGAGCTCCACACCCCAGTCTGGTAGGCAGAGGAAGGGTGGAGGGGCATTTATACTAACTGTAAACAAGCTGCAGTTTGCACTTCTGAGTTATATCTACACAGAGCATTCATTTTGTGGGGGAGGAGGAGAAGGTTGCCTTCAATAGCTGAGGGGTTTTTGTTCTTGAAAATATGATAGGATCAAGGTAAAGAATTTTAAATTCTCGCCAAATAAACCTTCCAAATGTCTTATCTGAGGGGACTTCTTCTGTGGCAGGACGATGCTATGGTATAGAGAGAAGAAAGGCCTTTGTCCTAAAAACAAATATCACACTTTAACATGAAACATATTGACAAAACCCAAATATTTTTAGAATATAAGAAACTGGAAAGAATAAAACTTCTCCCAGCAGCTAAAATATTGGTTGTCCATTCCGATTCTTTTAGATCTGTCAGCAGCCTTTAACAGTCTAGACTATGAGGTGGTGTTAGTGTGTTTGCAGACCATGGCAGGGTAGACAGAATTGCACTCGTGTGACTCTATTTTCTTCTTTCTGAGATAAGTGCTCATTTAATAGTTGCTCGCATATCCAAAGATTCCATCATGTGGGGTATTAAGAATTCACCCTTCCTCTTCAATGTATATGTGAAGCCAGTAGGGGAGATAGTGAAACAGTTTGGAATGCTATGCACTCAGTAATCAGATGACATTCCACTCTACTACATTTTCATCATAGCTGGATGGTGCTGTCTCTCAGCTTTCCCACTATCTACCTTAAATTGATGCTTGGAAGAAAACTAGCTGGATGAAGCTCAGTCAAGATAAGATGGAAGTGATGCTGGTTGGAAACAATCCGAGAAGCTGGCAGAGGTTGTCAGTAGACAAAGACAAAGCAGTACGTATCCTCCAATGTTGTACCTTCAGACCAACTGGACACACAACATTAGACTTGCTGTTCAGCCACCATTAGAAGTGAAAATAATATTGAACAGACAGAACTTTAAAATAATTGATGGCCGGCATCACTGTGAAGATTAACTAAACAGAAGTATGATAGTAATCTTTCTTTTCTTTTTTGCATACCCACTAACCTAAAAAGTGTCTAATGTGGGGTGTCAGTACTGAGATATATAGTATGCTTTTTTACAAAGGAATGCTTATACAAAGACAGGTAGAAGTTTTTGAAGTGTACTTGAGAGTGCAACACTTGTAGTATCCCAATGATCAGACAGCCTCCAGTGGACCAGCGTGAAACACACAGGTCAAATCAGAACATAAATGTGGAAAGGGAGAGCCCCTGTTTTTTGCAAGTGCAAACTAACATGAAATAAAATGAAAAACAAGCTATAAAATGAAGTAAACCTATAAAACAGTGCCCAGAGCAGGAAACCAGTCCCAATCCCACAGGACAAGTGCCGCCACTGTAGGGTGAGTGCAGGGCAGGCTCTCTGCAAACACTCACCCCATGGCTCCCATCTGTGGGAAAGGACCCAATGCCCGCCCAAGGCCTCTGACCTCTCTTCTCCACAGAATCCCACAATACAAAATAAAACAGAACTACCCAAAAAAGCCAAACCAAAACATAGGCAGAATTTCACAGGGCTCTAGTGGTAAGTATTAGTCTCTCCCTTTTCTCTCTCTCTCTTTTAACAGCTGAGCACTGCTCCTCATTTACCATTGTTCCAGGCCATGGCCTGCACAGCCCATAGTTAAATCCAGCACTGAGTGACCCCACTGTAAATTATACAGAATACAATGATAAAAATAAATAATAAATAATCCGGAAGCATAAGACTGACTATAAAAACATTACAAGAAACAACTCTGTGAGCCTTCTATGCCATGTTAAAAGCATACATCAGTAGAAGTCAACCTCTTGAAATATGTGGGAGCAAAGTCTGAGGCCCAGCTAATTAATTAAGGGGAAAAAATAGAAACCCTATGCCCACAGATCTGTAAATACTACATGTCCACAGATGCTCCTCCATCAGTCGCTTCAGAACATAATTAAAATAATTCCCTCACACCATCATAAAAAATGAACACAACTTCTAATGCCATCTCATCCAAAGCAGCAAAAACATCCTTCATATCAAAGTGCAAAAACTCATGCCAAATGAAAACATATTCCACCTCTCACGTCACTCCTAAACCTCAACAACTCTAACCTCCAGACTAATAGAGCAAATTAGTTCATTGAGACTAGAATGTGATTCAGGATACCAAATCACAGTCTAAAACACCAGTACAGGGAAGAATAGATCACAAACAAGATAGTTGGCTGCAGATCCATACTCAGAACAATCACACTATCAACTACATTACCATGATGAAATATGCAGAACTAAAACAGGCTCTTAATAAATACCAAATCCATGCCCAACTAGGAGACACAAAACACCGTTCCAAACCAGTAAGGAATGACTGTGCAACTTACTTGACACAGAGATTGAAACAGTGAGACATTTTCTACTCTCATGTCCAAACTATAAAGGGAATGTGAGAAAGGTATTTCCTCAAATTATCAGAAATGATTAAAAAAAGAAAAAGAAAAACTTTACATAAGAAAAGAGAGGGCAGAAATTGCATTTCACTGCCAGAACATCAAGAATGGTCAATAACAAAAGGCAATGGCATAAAACCTGAAGTGCATTATAAAACCCTGACCACGACAGATATTTGATTTATTTTATCTATTTCTGGCAGGTACCCAAGGCTGATACACTTTGGCAACACTTGTATAGTTTGTCATGAAATCAAATGTTACTGCACTGACTTGACAGATATGTACCCAAGCAATTGAGCAACTAACAATTATTGCAATTATTAATGCAAGAATATTATTTTACTGGAAATCAGAGATGCTGGATTAGAAAATTAGATTGAAGGGGTGGGAATTACATGTAGACCTGAAAGTGGTGAGGTTTGTGGCCGTTCTAAATTCCTGTGGAAGGGAATTCCAAAAGCTTGATATAGCAGCCAAAATGGCCATGTCTTCTGTGCAATTCCATTGTTTATAAAAAGGGAAGCTGTTAAGCACAGTTGAAGACCCAGAGGGTGAGCTAATCCAGTGTTTCTCAACCTTTTAAGTAGCAAGTACCCCTAATTTCTGACAATTTTAATAAGTACCCAACCCTCAATTGTCCATGGGATTTTATATTTACAGACTAATGTGAGCCATATGTTGGAAGAAGGGCTGAGTATATAAGGCCGTGATATGACAGATGTCAGATCTAGTGTGGGCAGGTTACCACTTTACACCAGGGGTGCACAGCTCAAGTATGTACCTGGGCTAGAGGTGATGTTGGCCAAAGCTAGGAGGCTTTGACTGGCATGCCAATGCTGGGAATATAAAACACTGTGCCAAATTTTTTGCCATAGATTTGAGAGGAGGAAGGGGTGAGAGGGAGACAGGGAAGGAGGGTAACTGGTGAAATCTGGGGCTGTCATAGTTGTCAATTTCACTGCTCAGCTAGAGCAGTGAAGTTGACAAGTTTTCTGGGCACTGGGCTTTGAGCCAGGGATGGGGGCTGCCACCTGGGCAAGTTGCAGGCGGCTGCTGCCAGCCTGGGAGGTGGGCGACTGCCACCCTATCCGAGCTGGGGAAGAGCCGGCTTCTACGCCGGCTGGGACCCAGGGATGTGGGCTGGCGGCTACTACCCATCTTCAAGCCAGGGCGCTGGAGGCTGTCCGTCAGCTCGGAGCCAGGGCACGGGTGGCTGCCACCCAGCTGCGAGCCCAGCTTGCGAGATGCAGGAGGCTGCCACCTAGAAGCTGTGACCGGGCAGGAGGTGGGGAGCTGCTGCCCACCTTCCCCAGAAGCTGGGGGCTGCCACCCGCCTCCCAGCTCAGAGCTGGGACCTGGCAGGAAGTGGGCAGCTGCCACCCGCCTTCCCCAAAACCCAGCGGCTGCCGCCCGTCTGCCAGCTGGGAGCTGTGACAGGGAGGGAAGCGGGCAGCTGCAGCCTGGCTACCCAGGACTGTGGCGGCTGCCATCCGCCTCCCAGCTGGGAACTGTGACTGGGCAGGAAGCAGGGGGCTGCCGCCTGCCTTCCCCAGAAGTCAGCAGCTGTTGCCCACCTCCTCTTCACTCTATTTTTCCCCGGTACCCCCTGCCTGTGTCCTGAGTACCCCCAGGGGTACACGTGCCACAGGTTGAGAAACTATGAGCTAATCTTTTAAGTATCCTAGTCTTAGATATTTGATGGCTTTGAAAATAATAGTGTCAGATGGCAGAATATATATTTTTTGTGCTAATGCTATGTGAGTGTCCAATTTGAAATAGGAATTCAAAAGGGATCATAGATTGTTGAATACCTTTCTGATTTGGGGACATCCATCTTCAGTTCATGGCAACATCATGGTGGCTCGTCAAGCTCTTCAAATTGTTTCACTCTGTCTTCAAGCATAAGCTGCCTCTTGCTTGGATACAACTTCAGTCACTTCTTCCCCATCCATTAACTGATCTCAACTGAGTGCTGGGTTATGTTTGTGTATGAGATGAACAATAGAGTTGAAGATCTTCTGCATATTGTTGATAACTGAGACAGTTTGGCAACATTCTGGGTTAGACGGACCACTGATCTGATCAGCACAGCAGTTTCTATGTTTCTACACTTACACCAGCAGATGTATAAAGATATTAAATAGGATATGAAAGAAAGTGGAACCTTGTGATGCCCTACAGATGAAGTTTTTGACAACAGAGAAGCAGGCGCCCATCAACATCGTCTGGGTGTGCCCCTGAAGGAAGGAGTCAAACCATTTAAAAGTATTTCCCTTTACTCCTGCTGCATCTTTCAAATCGGACAACAGTGTTCTCTGACTGACCATGCAGAATAACAAGGAAAGGTCTAGGAGTAAGAAGGTAATTTCAGCTGGCGTGCTGAAATTGATGACAAAAATATTGATCGGTAACAGTTGATGGGAGTGCAGCTTTTACTCACCCGCACTTGTGGAAATTGGGTGTCACCTGCCCTGTGACTCTCTCCGTAGTCCCACTGTCATGACCCCATTCCCTCACTCACCAGCCAGAGTGTGGGAGCTGTCCCCAGCCAGGAACTGGTCAGCAACACCCCACAGCTGGGGCTCATCTTCCTTCTTGCAGTCCTGGCTGAGGCATTTCTGTTTTGCCGAGTCAGGACTGCACCCTCCCCTGCAACTTGTGCCCTGGGGCTTTGGGCCTCTTGGATGTTCAGGGAGTCCCTGCAGCCTCTGCTGTCAGCGCTGCGCTAACCCTAACCCCATCCCTAACTCCCTCCATTTTCCAGCAACTGTAAAAATAAAAACAGATAAAAAAATTTAAAATCTTAAAAATGATAATTGATAACAATAGAAAAATAATCTTAAAAATAAAAATCGATATTAATCATCAAAATTAGGAAAAAAGTAACAACCAAATTCTGCCAAGCCTACCTATCATGCTGATCAATGTCATCTCATTGTTTCCTTGTTGGCAATTCACTACTATCTCCAACAATGCCTCTCTCAGTTCCCTTATTAATCCTTTGTTCTTCAGGCATCTGAAAATGAGAAGAAAGTCCAGATTAGCTTCTGTTTGGTTATACATGTTAAAGGAATTCAGATGATTTTGCATTTGCTGGTTCCTTTCTGGAATTCCATAATGGAGAAAAATATTAATGCTATTCTGCCTCTTCTCTTGTCTAGTCAAGACCTCCTGTGTTCTAAATATCCTAGGGAATCAAGGCATATTGCAGGGTTATTGTTTGTAGTCTACCTACCAGACTGAAGCCTGTATAAACATGTGCTAGGAAATCAAACTCACGTTTGCAAGAGAAAAGGAACCTTTGCTTAAGGAGGTGGTATAGCAGAGGCATTGACCTTGCAATTTAGCTATATTAAAATGCATGTTGTTCAAGTGAGCCCATATTACAATGTAATCCAGATCACTCTGTAGAAATGACTGGTCCTTATCATTTACCACTCCACCAATTTCTGTATCATCTACAAACATTACCAGTTTATTTCTGTTTTCTTCCATATCATGAAAAAACAATTAAAATATTGTGTCATGACCCCACTAGAAACTTCACCATTGTTCGGTAGTTCCACAACTACCATTACTTTCTGAGGTCTACCAGTTATCCAGCTTTTTGTTCTAATATGTGCTGCATTGATTTTGTAGAGTGTTAATATTTTAATCAGAAAGTTATGCTAATTTATTCTCTGACCATTAAATAAATACTTTTAATTCCCATCCACCACTCCAAAATGGAGAACAGTTGAAAATGCTGATCAATATCAAATTAATCAATGCTTTCCATAAAGATGATTTTTGAGGATTTGTTTTTAGATATATTCTTCAGGAGGTCTGTCTCCACTGTTGCAATGTTTTCAAGATGGCTCAACTCAGAATCAGTTTCCCCTCATCTGTACCAGAGAAATGCAGCATTTGTAGCCATCTTTAGTGGATGTCTCCCTAGCTCTTGGCTGCTATGTTGTTCTCCAGCCAGCCCAACTGCCCAACGTCCATTTCTATTGCTCCCACACCCTGGCTGCCAGCTGGACTCCAGCTCTGGTTCCCTGTCACCCTCCAGCCAGATTGAATAGAACAACACAGGGAGCATGCACTGTAATCCAATTATCTCCCCTTGCAGGAAAAGATGGAGAGCAAGAGGCAGCTGCAGACAGGTCCTGGCAGGCAGGGAAACAGGAAACAAAATGCTGAGTGCCTGGCTGCAGCAAAATGGTGAATTCCACAGCAAAAATCTTGAATTCTGTAGCATCTTGTAAAAATACCAGATTCCGCACCCATTTAAGAGTCCTTGAGTCCCTGCATGAAAGGGGCAGTTCACATATCTTAAGAGTTACTGTTTCAGGCCCTTAGCAAACTCAAGTAGACATCACTACATTGATTAACACTCTATTCATGTTACCAAGTTGACGTCTGTAACCATAAGGGCAAGAAATGTAATTTTTTTTAAAAGTAAGATGAGATCTGGAGCAAGATGTTAATTTCATGGTTGCAGAATCACAGAATATCTGGGGCCCTGATTACAGGGTAGCCCTTTTAGCTCTAGTGGTAAATTCCTTTGGGTTTTGAGCAGAAAAACTAGGGTTCTAATCCCAGTTCCCTGGTGTGCACGTGATCTAATTATTGTCTGTTGTCTGCAGTACAGAGATTAAAGGATCGTATATCCAGAGTGCATGGACTTCACAGAGCAGACTGCCTTTTTCTGATTCAGAGTGAGTTTTTTAACAAGAGCTGGGAGACAATTACAATTGAATGTGGGAAGTATCAAAACTTTCGTTTAAAAGATATTAAGTACTGTGATCTATTTGTAAAACTTAATTGCACACACTGCTCTCTCCCTGCTGCTGTGGAAAAATAGCAGTGGAACTGGGAATAAATGTTTAAAGACCCTAGCATTCCAAGCATTCCTTCTCCTTATTGTGGTTGACTTGCTGCTGATGAAAGCACTAACAGTACTGCCTAAAACCAGGCAGAGTGGGGAGAAAGCTTCAGGCACCCAGCTTGGCCAGTGCACTGCAGTCCAACCTGCTATTCTAGTCTTGTGTGCCCACTCTACAGCTCCGCTAATGTATTTCAGTCCTGTCTCTTGCTGTCCTGTGCGTCCTCTTTCAGCTCAGCCAATGCCTCATATTCTCCCTAGTATTCCCATGCTGGGCCTGTCCTAAACAGAGATGCTTGGATAGTAATAGGCACCGTATGAAAATCTGAGAGAGATTCACTACTGATTATGCAAAGCTCTCTAGTTCTGTGATGTGAGTGAATATACACTAGGTCCTGGCTTGAGAGCACCATATTCATCTCACATATGAGCTCAGTCAAGTATGAATCCAGGTCTGAGTCTAGGACTCTTAAGGCTGAAGCATTAGGCTTGCCCCAGATAGAATACATTCCATTTAAACGTTACACTTAAAACTACATTGTGAGCTCCTCCAACAAGTCCAGGAGATGTTTCTCGACAGGTTTCCACTTCTCAGATAGTGCAGCTGTTCAGGCCATTCCTAACAGTCAACTCCAAGCTGCAGTGAGCAATTAGATTTGGAAGCTGATAACCAGGGACCCAATCCATTCATAAAATCTTTACTATTGTTTAGTCACTTTCTCTACATGAAGCTCAGAATTTGCAATGAAAAGAAATTCTCTCTTAGGGTCAGAGATTTGGGAAAGTCCTACAGAAAAACAGGTGTCAGGTGAAATGCAATGCCTGGTGCATCATAGTCAGCACCTGGAACAGATGTGCAATGACCACCAGGGGGCAGCTTCCATAAAAGCACTGTCAAAACTGGGACTCCAGCATAGTTGTGACACCATCAGGACATATATGTTCCAGCTCCCAAATCTCCCCCCACCGCACAATAGAGCTCTGCAACTAGCTGTTGTGTAAAAATGTCACTGTTAAATGTATCAGATTAATATGGCACAAACTAGTTTTTTGGTTTAAAGATAGTATTAAAAATGACAAAACAATGAACATTTTGTAACATTTTGAAACGCTCTTGTGACACAATGGGTCAGATGTTTCTTTTTACATGATTGTCACTGGCTAAAAATATGAAGACATGTTTCTCTGGTGGTAGGACACTTCTTTTCTCTTATAACAAATAATAAGTAAATTATGTTTTATGCAGTGTTGTGGTAGCTGTGTTAGTCCCAGGATATTAGAGACAAGGTGGGTGAGGTAATATCTTTTATTGGACCAACTTCTGTTGGTGAGAGAGACAAGATTTGAGCTGACACCCATCTTGTCTCTCTAGATTATGTCTGTCATTCACTGTCCAAGGTAAGGTTCTTGTGTGGATGCTCAGTGGACTCCCATAGCTGCAGATGGGAACAGATTCCATTGTGAATGTTGCTGTCTGATGCAGTTCATATTATGTTTAGATCCATTTTTAAAAATTATTGTTGTTGTTAGATATTTTGCTATGTGAAATAAACAAGTCAGTCATGTGCTGAAAAAGGCTACAGAGACTGGAAATGGTAAGAACAGCTCTCTGGAGATGGCACTACTTGGAGGAGAATCAGAGCAGTCAGATTTGGGGCCAGATTTTCAGAAGGACTGAGTAGTCACAGATCCAGTTAATGTCAATGGGAAGTGGAGGTGCTTAGCATCCCTGAAAATCAGGCCGTTGATGTTTTGGAAGCAGGTACTTGGTGCTGTGAATCTTTGCTTATACGGATCTCTGTTTTCTCTACTCCCATCTCTGCTGCTGTTACCTGTAGGGCGTAAATGGAGGTTTCTTAAAGATGCACAGAAGGATGGAATATTGATTAAACCAATTCACGCAACAAGCAGTTGTACTCTTCTGAGCACAAGCCTCTTTTTTTTGCAGAAACTATTTACTACTGCCATGGCTGCATTATAAACCAGATTAGAATGGACTTGGCAGAAGCTCCATATTTTTCCTGAATTGGACCTTAAATTTGGACACCCCTTCAAATGTAAAAGTAACTTAGAATAATTTTTGTTTTGCATTGCACCATGTGTTTGAATGTGCTATTGGATACATATAAGGAGTCTATAACAGGGAACTCTTCTGCTTACTCACCTTATTAACAGGTATTAGAATTTGCATAATTTTATGCGGGGATTTAACACCTGCCACAAAGGTGGACCAACAGAAGAGCCTTAACCCGTATTATAGATCTCTGTAATGCAGTCATCTAGTCACCAATGAGCTCTGATTCTCTTACATTTCCATGGTACAAGAAAAATAATCTTGGAGGAGCTTTGAAAGCAAAACATGATTTAGCCAATCATAGAAAGTCCTAGAAGTTAGTGTAAGTGTCCCTTGGGGGTCTGCGATCACATTCCAATAACCAGGTGGTGGGAGTTGGGCATATTGCTTTCCAACACACTTGGAACCATTCCAGCTTTTTACAGTCTCCCCTTCCCAACACCCCCTGGTGTCCCTCTAAACAGAAACTCTGCAAACATTTTGTAAAAATTCTTTTCTTTTGAATTTAAAGCACTTTGTGTGTGGATTTTCAAATAAATGTTTGTTTTAGTAAGTGCAAAACTATACCAGGCTGGCACTCTCACTGGTCATGTTGAAAAGCGATTGTGGGATTTATTTGAGCTTTTTGATGGTAGTGTTGGTGGTGAAGGTGTGTAGGGGATTTTTTCCCTCCTTGAAATGGGATTGTATTTGTGCCTGGATTAAGCTGTCTTGTATCAGTCCTGACATTTTTATAGCTGAAAACAGCACATCAAAGCATTAAAAAGGTAAAAATGAGTATAAAATGGCGTTTGGCCAATGTTTATGAATAATTGAATATGATCATAAAATCATAAAAATAATCACCAAAAGGTAAATAAATTACCCAGTTTACTACTTTTTCTCATGTACAGTTTGATACAAAAGCTGAAGCCATGAATGATTTATACCTGTTTTAACAATAATACTCATTTTACTGAAAGATGGTCAGCACTAAGGTTGCTGTGGGCTCAGTGCCAGTTGTTGAAAGGTTAATGTTTTAGCAGCAATATATTAAATTATGAATAATACCATTCCCAAAATGGAAGGTTATTAGCGCAGTCTGTTTAATTAGCCCTGCTAGAACTTTGCCATCAACTAGCACTACCCATCACTACAGTGTGATAATAGGGAACAGCAGGGTTAGAAAATCAACTGTCAAAACCAGGGAATTCATGTAGCCTGACATTTCATCATGGAATCTTCTGGGACTTTGTTCTTGTGAGACCCTAGATAACTCCAAGCGGTTAACCATACTTTCAGCACCTCTGAAGCTACAGCCCAGATAATGCCCACACTGAACATAGTTTCCAATTTTACAGTGTGCATGGGTACTAGAAGGCACAAAGGAGTACGCTAATCTTTCCCTTTTGGAGTCCTGGTAGCCAATTCTCCTGCCAAAGGATATGAATAACTCTTTTAATCTTTGAGAGTTACATGTATCATGTAAAGATCCCAGGATTCCTGGGTTTAAATATGGCTTCGGTCATTCACATGTTAAGATAGTTTGATCTCACCCTTGTCCCAGTTTGTCCTGAGAGAGAGAGAGGGCCCATCACATCCCTGAAACCTAGTGTATGCTAGAGAGAAGGCCTTTCCACAAGACATGTCCAGAACTGAAATAGCAGAGGTCCATAAAATCAAGATTGAAGTTCACTGGCACAGCTGGAGGGGTGAAGATCTGAAATAGTAGTAGGGTGATGCAGGTCAGGACAGAAAGGGAGTCAGTGAGTGGTGGTTGATTTATTTGAATAACATTTGCCTGCACCAAGACTACTTCTAGCCTGCAGCATGTACTCCTTTACTTCCACATGTACTAAAATTCACTTCCTTTTCTCATGTATAAAAGGAACAAAATATAGTCTCTGTTATTTTTCTATTATTCAGATTATACAGTGCTTTCAGAATATAAGGTGCACAGTATTACATTATTATTATTTATTAAATTCTTGGCTACATTATCCTAAGGATAGAGCCAGAAGGGCACTATACAAAGGTAATGCCCTGTCTGTGAGATATGCAGCCATGGGAAGCTTCCTGGAGTTGGGAGAGGCCAACCTTAGTCTTCTCTGTCTTGTCTTCTGATTCTTTTAGGATGGGACAGTTTTGCCATTGAAAAGAGGAAACTGGAGAGGTGTAAGAACTTTGAGTCTGTGCTCTTTTTATCAACTGGACAATTATATGCCAAAGTAATTTATTCATCTCCATTCCATCACCATTTGTCAGATTTAAAAGATATTTTAAATAACAAACAGTACCGTATCAAATATTGTAATAGAAAGTTACCAAAAGATCTGGTCTGCAGAAACAGGCCCATTTGATTCCAGTGGCTCTCAAGTGTCCTGCAATTCTGAGCCCATTTGACTCCACTGACTCTCAAGTGCACCTTCCCATGATTTGTATGAAAAGGAAAAGTTCAAGACATTCAAGTCAACATAAGTGACAACAACAGGTAGGGACTAAATTCCTCCTCTTCATTTACATTTCTTCTCTCTTCTTGAGATTTCCCTAATAACCTCTCCTTCACACCAGCTGACCCTCGCTTCTATTTGTGCTTATTGAAATAGGTGAGCTGTCATTAGAATGGCTTCCTTGGAATACTAGAGTGATGTTTTTTATAGCGCAGAGCCTGTACTATGGATAGAAAGAAAAGGATAGGGTGGAGTAAGGTGATAAAAATGGATGAAGTGATGGGAGATGTAAGAAATAAAGACAGAGGCGATGGAGCAGAAGGAAAAGAAAGTCATGGAAAATAAAATCTCGTCTATTTATTAGTTAACTATTATTTATACTATGTCCAACATGCATTAGGTTCATTATTGAATAAATAAAAAGACAAGTTCCAGTTCCAAAGAGTTTACAAACTAGTTCTAGATGTGACTCCCTGAGTTAAGTAACAATCAAGAAGGAGGGTGGGATGAGGAAGGATAAAGGTTTGAGCAACAACAGGTCATGGAGTTACTTCATTTTGGTATGTGTATATCTTGATGGTGTCATAAGATGGCATTTTCTTGCTTTTACATTAATTCATTTCATGTAAATAACACAGAAATAGTGGCTTTTCCGGAAGGATCTGAATTAGAAGGATGTTGGCAATAATCAAGGTGGGAGCTGATCAGGGCATAGACCAGTAATTTATGCATAGGGACAAACAGAAAGGGATCTGTTTTATTACCTGGTAAGAAGTGGCAAGACTGAGTCACAGCCTGAATGGGAGGAGAAGAGAAGGAGTCATTGTGCAGGACCCCTGGGTTCCATCTCTAGGTGCCAGAGAGTGGTGTAGTAGATTTGACAGAAGTGAAAAAAGAGGAAGTGAAGCGGATTTAGATGGAAAAATAAGTACCATTTTAGGCATGTTGACGCTGAGCAATCTAAGAGGAATTGTCAGAGATGCAAGCTGCAATGTGAGACTGAAGAGAGGGAGACAGGAGAAATAAACCTGCAACGATAACCAGGACCCCTGATTCAGTTATAACATGGCTGTTCTCCAACTCCGTTACAACAGTTGCAGTTTGTAATCTAGGTCCATAACTAGGCGAAAGCCTTTGACGTATCCAAGAAAGAGTGGAGAAGAGAGGATAGTAAACTAGTGCAAACCAGTTCTACTCTGTAATTAGTACTGCAGTCCAGAGAAGCAGGAGCATGTGTGGTCATTCTAATTTACTGTTGATCTTATTAAATCCCAGTTCTGCAATAATCTTATACCCAGGTAAGGGCAGAAAGAGAGCCTGATGCCCCCAAGCAACCCATAAACAGCAGTGTGATGACAAAGTGTTTATTACTTAGTCTCATGAAGGCCATATAAGTGCTCTCCCAGAGGGTGGAGCTGTCTGTCCCAGCTGCTAATACTCCAGCTCAGCTTTGTTTCTCAAAACACTGTAAAAATGGAAATAATTTGAATAGTTGATTTCCTCTGACAGAGCATCATATGGAAACTTCAGTTTCTTCTTCCCATCCTTTTCACAATAAACAGGAACTTTGCCTTCTCTGCCCTTCTTGTCTTTCTTTCACAAGATCTCTTGCAGTATCATTACCAGCAGAAAAACTTCCAAGGCCTATGTCTATATAACTCTTTGATCTGCAGGCAGCTTGCCAACCCAGCTGCAGTCTCCAATTACAGCCATCATTTGGACTATGGTTGATGCCCCTTTCAAATTATAATCCAAAAGAAAGTTTCTTTTTGTATACATGCATTCATTGTAACACCCATTCATTCTCATCCACTCTCACATGCGTGGGCGCACACTCTCCCCTCTAGAAAATCCATAAGCTTTTTCCTAAAGGAATCTCTTCTGCAGCTCCTGTATCATCAGATACCTTCAGTCCTTCTCACTTACATTATTTAAGAAAGAGAACCAATAATTCTGAAATCAGATTAAATGTGGAAAAATATTTTTTTTCTACTATGAATCCAGGAGAAAGAGGTTCTAATGGAAATTCTTTGTCTGATCAGGAAAACTATACAGCTCCTATTCTTGTCAGTAATTTATCATCTCAAAGTATGTGTAAACCAACAAGAGGTTTCCCCTATTGATCTTAGTCACATTCAGACACCTTTTTCCCCCAGCATGTCATAGGAGAGCTGCAATAGGACACCTTGATTCAGATTAGCCACAGGACTCAGGCTGAATTGGTATTTGGTGGAACACTTCACTGTTATTTCTCTGAAGATCCCATCAATTTCAGAAGAATTTTAGCTTTAATTTACAAAAAAAAATGGTTATTCATTGTGGAAAAAAACCTTTCTTGTAATAAATCAGTGCTGCACAATTTGAGACTGTACATAGATAGCCAGAAATAGTAACTCAGAGAGGGGTGAACTGTCCTGTTTGTTGCAACTGGGTGCTAATCTGGAAGCTTTGTGTTGACAGTTTAAATGGCAACACGGTTAATTATTTCCTGCTAAGACATATATATGTAGAATGGTGATGGTGTGGTATGGTATAAAGGTTCTATTACTGTGACTTTGGGATGTCCCCAGTACATAAAGCGATGACACTACAAGTGAATTAAGCAGGTTACCCCAAGTGTGTTCTGATGCAATCTTAATATCATATAATTGTGTCCTATATAAAACATGTGCTGTAGAAATGCTATTTTAGGAATGTTTTAGAGTTTAACAGATGTTAGTGGAACTATTTTTTGTATCCCTCTTCCTGTAACCCAGGTGCCTTTGTTACCACGAGTCAAATTGCACAAGGCAAGGGGGATCCATAAAAATGCCTAAAAACAACATAAAAAAGCTTTCAAAATTTGAAACCTCACAGATTTAAAGTCAAGAAATGTCAGCATGTACCAGGCTAGAGGTAGGTGCTGAGTCCCGATGGAAAGCTGCAAGTCTCTTTTTTCCAATGGGATAAAGATACTTTTTCTAGTTCTATAGTCTTGCAGGATATTGGGATTTAACATCCATTATATTTTTACGTATAGAAAAGCTGCCATTAGCCCAGCCTGGCTCTGGGATATTTTGTGGAGAACAATTCTCTGCCACGTTGTTTTATTTTTTAATCTCAGACATATGAAACCATTAAGTGGCTTCAATTGTTAAAGTAAGACTTGAATAAGTGAGCAAAGGGCAAATAAGAGTGGTCAAAGTGCAAAGTAACTACATATGGTTCTGCAATTTATCATATGGCTGTCATCTCCATCTATATTGTTTGTGTATCTGTATAGTAGCACTTAGAAAATATCAATGGACTTTGCAAAAATGTTATTGAATTAAGCCTAACACTTTCCCTCTGCTTTCCTTCTCCTCCCCTCCCGCAAGGTAAGCTAGAATTATTGTATGGGTTGTACAGCTAGGGAAACTTAGAGGAGGTCTACACTTAAAACGCTGCATTGATGTAGTTGCAACACTAGAGTGCTTAAGTGAAGATGACCCTATGCTGACAGGAAAGCTGTCCCCCGTCGGCATGGAGCATCTTCACCAGATGTGCTGCAGCTGCATCGGTACAACTGCACCTCTGCAGCGATGTATGTGTAGACATGACCTGAATCTGAGGCACAGCTGGAAGTAGAACTCACATGCCGTGACGCCAAGTCTTGGGGCTAAGGCACATAATCATTCTTCCTTCAGAAACTATGCTTATGAGTATCTTTTTAAAATGAGTTTGCACATAGTTGCCCCATCCACTGACCAGATGTGTACAAAACCAGTTTTGGGAAGAGAGATGTTTGGACTGTGGTTTAGTGTAATGATGATGGGATGGGGCTTTTCTTTTTCTCTCTGTGTGCAGGGCATGATTCTCTCTCTTTCTCTCTCTCTCTGAAGAAACAACAGTTAGAAAAATACAGAGAAGGCTCATTAGGAAACACTAGCATGACATTAGTAGGAGAACTCTACCAATAAATGCAGTGGATAAAGAAATGACTTATCTATGAGCATAAACATTAGGATCCTCTTCTATTAGCCATGAATTATAGAATTCTTTGCCATATCTCAGATATCTTTTGTATTTCTTCACATTTAGCTGCAACTTTCTTCTTTCAAGGACTGAGTGGTCTTATTTGATTTGTTGTTGTAAATAGATGAAAAGTTGATTCTCCCACCTCCCACATCCTAGCCATCATTAATTAGCTGATTTCATATAGACTGATTTATCATTTAGATTGTGATAATACCCAAAATGTGCTCAGTGTTTTCCAGACAGAGGAAGACATGGCCCCTGCTCCAAAGAATGAACAATCTAAAAAGGTAAAGGCCATGTCTACACAGAGTTAGTGCACAAGAAGCTAGCATGTAAATCTATAGCACGCCAGCCTGCTGCGCATTAACTGGCTGCATGGACCCTGCTAGCATGCACAAAAGGTGCCCTAGTGTTGTTTGCAACCTCAGTAGGTGAAAGCACATTACGGGTACATCTGCACTGCAGTTAGACATCTGCAGCTGGCCCGTGCTCTCTGACTTGGGCTTGCAGGGCTGTGTAATTACAGTGTAAACCAGCGGTTCTCAACCGGTGGTACGCCGGTGGTACTTCGAAGAAGGCTGGGTGGTACGCAAGCCATACCGTGCCGCCCGAAGTCCCCCCGTCCCGTCCCCCCCACCCCCCCGAAACCTTGCCACCGAAAAGGGGCAAACAGCGGCAAGGTTTCGGCGGAGGGCATTGTTCCCCCCATGTAACCCCGCCGCCACCAGAAGTCCTCTCCCCTTTTTTTCCCCGAGTGGTACTCGGGAAAAAAAAGGTTGAAAACCGCTGGTGTAAACATTTGAGCCCAGGCTCTGGGACTCTGCAAGATGGGAGGGCCCCAGAGCTCCGTCTGCAGCCCAAGCCAGAACATCTGCCCCACAATTAAACAGTCCCTTAGCCCAAGCCCCATGATTGCATGTCATAGAATCATAGAGGATTAGGGTTGGAAGAGACCTCAGGAGGGGTCTAGTCCAACCCCCTGCTCAAAGCAGGACCAACCCCAACTAAATCATCCCAGCCAGGGCTTTGTCAAGCCCTGTGTCATCTAGCACAGGTATCTAATTGCAATGTAGATATACCCTAAGGAACTTTTAGTGTTCAGTAGCAGGGTTCACACAGACAGTATGCTGTAGATTTACATCCTAACTTGCTACGCACTAAAGCAGAAAGTGATACAACAAACAAAGAAGAGTATCAGGAGGATAATAGCCATGGCATGACTTATTAATTCCATGGTTATCTTTTTTGGTGAGTTGTTTTGTTTTAAGTTCTACTTGCTAAACACCCTCTCCCTCCTTCCACAAATCCTTATCTCCCTTCCACACCAATTGCTACCTTCAATTCCAGTGTCTTTACCCTCTCCTTTCCCAGTTCAACTCTCTACCTCCATATAACTGAGCAGTTCACTCATGAGATAAACCAAATGACAAGTAGAAGATTAGAGACACAAGGTGGGTGAGGTATTTTTATTCACTCAACTTCACGCAGCTACAGCAATACTGCATGCAACAATGGAAGATAACGAATTTTGCTGTCTGAAATGGAAACTTCACAACATGAAGAAAGAGGAAGCAAAACTTAACAGTGACAACTACTTCCTGAGCAAATGCAAGAAACAAAACATCTTCCCCAGAGGTCTCAACAACGATAACCCTCTGACCACCACATAACTCCAAATATGCTGAACAGCTCTGCAGAAGAACTTCAGAAAAACTGAGGAACCACTTACTGCACCTCACATACTCCAGAAGGGACCACCTCAGACAAGAAACCATGCACTGGAAGAAAAACAAAATCAGGAAATGTATCTAGAAATCATGCAAGAAACCTAGACAACTATTAAAAAAAACACCAACCCTGATGACACCCATCCAACACAAAAACAAAAGGCAGAAAACAGAAATTGGTCCAATAAAAGCAATTACGCCAACTTCACCCTCCTTGTCCTTCTAATATCCTGGGACCAACAGGGCTACAACAACATTGCATACAACAATATAAGTAGAAGATCAATTAGCTCATTTATTGTAGATATTGCAGAAATAAAAGGTCTGGAGAAAGAATTTAAAGATCTATGCAAGACCAGGGGAAACATAGGAGTGAGCACTTATGGAGAACCCCCCACTTTGTCAGGCTCTATACAGAAAAAAATGTGTGGCTGCTTTAAAACTTTGAGGTGGTTCTCTTTTTTCCTCACAGACCAGCTCTAAAGTGGCAGATGTGCCTGTTAAAGTGCTAATGTCCTGCAAATGGAAACCCACCCCCAAGTATATTAGGATAATGAGTTCACACCTACTAATGGAGACTTAATAGACTCACTAATGGGCCACCTTTTCCCCAACAGTTTATGACCCCTCAGGATGGCAGTTGTTAGGGAAGGAAAAGGTTAAAGGATGAGCTGTGTCCTCTGTACAGTCTGTACAGCCAGCTCCCTTTGATTCTCTGGGTGTCTGTCTCTGGCCTCCTTGACTTGCTCTCGCTCTTGAGGTAGTTTCCAGGGACACCATCTCTCCACCTTTCTGTACGGAAAAGTAAACAGTTTGAGGCTCCTGTGTCTTTATTAAACATTTCCTTTAAACTGCATACTTTGGCTCTGTGCCCAACTACAGGGAGAAAGCTTCCACAGAGCAGCACAAGCTCAGAGCCCTGCCACATGGTTCCCAGGATAAATAACCCTTTGAAAAGTCAAGCACCTGTGCTGGAGACTCCTCCCTTAGTTGATACTTCCAGGGGGTTTCCCAGCTCTCCAGGGCCCAGGCAAAGAGACTCCTAGGAAATCCTCTTGATTTCTTATGTCAGCTAATCCTCAAGGTAAGTTTGGAGAAAAGAATGGAGAGAAGGGACCAGAGCAGCCAATGTGCAGTGGAGAGAAGTGACTGAACCCACTGGATTCCAAATGCTGACAGCTGGAGACAGGGATCCAGTCTGGCTATGAGCTGGGTGGGGAGGCAGTTTACCTAAGGTGGCTAAATTTACATACTGATGTGGGGGGGGGGGAGGATGGGTTTGGTAGACATAAAAAGGGGATTAATTAGAAAGTAGCTTAGATTAAAAGCCCAAACAATACATTTCTTAAATCCACAGCAGCCAGGGAATTATATGCTAGTACTTACTGTGCTCATGCACCCCCCACCCACAACTGACAAGCAATTTTATTGGGTCTCAAAGTCCCATTTAACTTCAAGTAGGTCTGTTCACACTTCAAGTATAACTATATGCTAGTACAGCTGTTGGTCATGATCTAACATGACTTTTTCTTGCTAATGTCCCTGAGACAACATGGTTCTTTAACTGCGCTAGGGAACAGTGTTACAGACTAGATCCAGGAAAAGCATGTAGGGAGAGAGAATTTGCAAGGAATGTGTAAGAAGAGGGAGAGAATCTTTAGGAATGGGGTGGAGGAAGGAGCGCATGAATGCAGAAATGCATAGGAGGGAGGAGGGGGAAGAAAGCGTGAGTGAGAGTCTGCAGCCAGCCCGCAGAGCGGGAGGGAACACATATGAGAGACACAATGATGTCAGCATTTCCTTGTGGATCGGTCATGTGGTGCTTGCCAGGTAAACAGTCTAGAAATAGATGAGAGGAAGGCAGCACTGGCGTGTACAGCAGGGCCGGAGGAGCTCAGCCTTCACCCTTTCCTTTCCTTACTGCAGCATCTTACAGAAGCAGCTTTCCATGGCTCATGCAAGATTCTTTAGAGCAGAATTACCAAAAACAAACTGAGAAAGAAAAGACTAAAGATGGATTTAAGACCTTAAGTATTTAATGCTCGTTTTGATTTGAAAACACTTACAAATCAAAAGAGGTAGATGTTGTTACTTTGCAAGACCTTGGTCACAGCACATCCATTCCAGCCGTCCTTTCACGAGAAGTGTTATATTGCCTTGAAGAGGAGGCAGTCAGGGGAGCTGGGAAGGTTCTGATTTACGAAGAAATAATTATGATGTTTCTTTTCAGTGAGGAAAGAGAAAACTTTAAGGGGATTCAGTGGAAAGATTCCAACTGCTGAAGGGACTTGTTAAAGTGGAAGGAAATAAATTGTCCTCAGAGCTGAGAGGATGAACCTCAGGGAACAACTTAAAAATGAGAGAATTTATAGCAAACATGAATTTTATTAAATGAGTTATTTCATGCGACATATCTCCATCGAGTGAGGTCACAGAAAATTATGCGTATGAAGCTCTGTGAAACCCCAAGAACAGTCTCCTCCTCAGTGTGCCATTGATCTCCTCTTCATTCAAATCCCTCCTTGCCTTTCAGTGTAATCCACCAATTAAATTATTAACAACAACAAAAAGCTACCTGTGCTGCGTGGAAATTGGACCTTCTAATCTCCAGTCATGCAACATATAATGACTGGACTGTCTGTCCAGTTGAAAGCCTGATCTTTAAAAGTCCTGCGTGTTCTCAGTCCCCACTGATTTTAGTGGAAAAAAAGATGTTCAGCACCTTGCAGGATTGTACCATTAGACTGTAAATTGCTTGAGGCAAGTGACCGTATCATCTCCAAGCATTACAGAGCATCATGCAGGTGGTGGAGCCCAGTAATTATAAGTAAGCCACTGGAGTGGCAGAGGGAAACTGAGAGAACAGAGAGCTGGGGTAAGGTTAAACAGGGACAGCATTAATGGCCAGGTGCTTTTTCCAGCCTAGCAATTTCTCTTACTCTACAAAAAAGCTTTAGAGAGTGTCCCTTAAATGCCTTGAATGTGAAGATTAGTGGTAATTTTACAAGGCCTCAAAGTTGGACTGCAGGGTGCAGCACTCCCTTGAAAGGGAAGAGGAGACACTTCCCCTTGGAAGCAAACTTTCCCTTTACAACAATTTATAGTTGAAGCAGAGTGGCAGATTTGAGCGTAAATATACTATGCGCCTTTGGGTTGAAAGATGGTTACTTGATATCTCTCTCTGTTGCTGAAACACATCACTCAGAAAAGACTCCCAGATCCTAGTATAGTTATTTTTTCAAGCATTATGTAATTGGATTGCATGGTCAGGAGTGCTTCCTTAACAAGCCTTTCAGCAAGCCTTCTGTATCTGCCTCAGCCAATCCTCAACTCTCACACACACTTACTCACACAGGCTCGGTTTAGAGTAAACTTGCTGCTAAATACAGTTAGGAAACAGATGAAACCAAGGCGCGGAGCAGATAATCTGCTCTCCTCACTATCTGGGATTTCTGGAGGGTGCTTCTCAGAGCACAATCCATTGTCC
Organism: Emydura macquarii macquarii; assembly: GCF_026122565.2. NCBI lineage: Eukaryota > Metazoa > Chordata > Testudines > Chelidae > Emydura > Emydura macquarii. The sequence continues at coordinate 862,223 of NW_027130976.1, forward strand.
TGCTTTGCCCCCCCCCCCCCCCAAAAGTGTGTGTGGGTAGCTTTTCTGAACTGAAAGGGATACTAACCCTAACCTTTAACCTTCCCTGACGTGAATGTCTTTAAAAGAAAGGACCAATGGAAATCTATCTTTTGCATTCAAACTGTGAGTGGGCAGAGGATTTTGATTTCTCTTTCCCTGAACTCTCACCACCACTCATAGGAGAATAGATTTTGCCAAAGCATATCAGACTGGTGGTTCATCAGGCCTGATGCTTCAGAAGAAGGTGTAAAATCCCCAGAGGATATTTAGCTCGTTATGCAATACAGCACAAAGTGAGTGGGGCTGGGAGGGGAAAATCCTTACCCCCATCTTTTATTTCTGTTCTATACCATTTTATCATTCTCTTACCACTACTGTCAGTCTATTGGTTATGTCTCTGCTGAGTCATTCCATCCTGCTTGCAACAGCGGACACTTACAGAAGCAATGCTATATATATATATATATATATATATATATATTTATTTTATTTATTTTTAAAGTATGAGCTTCTGCTGGTTGGTACTGTGCCAGGAGATACATTCCTGTGGGCAGTTCAAATAGATGCAGAATGCTACAAACCTAGTAGTCTCTTATTGCAAGAAGGAGAAAAATATCACCCGAATCCTCCAAGAGTACTGCTGGCCTTCTGTCCCTATCTGAATCCAAATCAAAATTGTTTCCTGATTTCCAAAACACATGCTGGCTCTGCTCCACACTCCTCCTCTGTCTATTCCCTGCATCCTTCCAGTCTTGGACTTTTCTCCCTACTGCTCTCAATTGTTGATGAGAAGTTAAACTTTTGTTTTCATTTAATCACTGATTGACTTTCCCTAGAAATGTTTTTGTGTAAGAAGAAGGTTTAGAAAGAGTATCAAACAAATGTTATTTCCATCTTTTTTTGTTGGAAAAGCTAATGGGGACAAAAAATAGAAATGGATGCAGGAAGGGCTGTTCCTGACAACACAGACCTAGATACAGCATCCATGAGGAATTCTGTACACATGCTTGGTCTTTTCATATTATGCCACAGTTTATCGTGTTCATGGTCCTACAATGTCCCTGCCCATGGTCCGGCTGGGGAGAAACATTTTTCTATAGCTCCTTTCTCACTTCAGGAGTTGGAAGCCTTGCCTATAGATTCAGCTCTTGGTTTGATTATTGTGATGCCACCAAAGGCTACTTCCTCTTTTTTTCCAGTTGTTGTTGCACTTATCTAGGGCTTCCAATTTTTGCCTTAAATCCATATTAACTTAAATGCATAGGCTGAAAATAAGTCTGCAAATTGTTGGGCTTGATGCATGAATTACTTGGTAAAATTCTATGACCTGTGTTACACAGGAGGGCAGAAGAGTTAATCACAATGGTCCCTTCTAGAGTTAAAATCAGTAAGATTGTTTTCAGATGAGGAAAAAATCTTACCTTTTTATACGGTAGCCTCACACTGCTTTTACCATGAGTAACAATGGCAGGCAGATAAGATTGACAGACAGGTTGGAGAACAAGCACAGAAAACATACACCCAAAATGCCAAAAGAGAAGTTTCTCAGCTATTTTAACAAATGCCAAAGCTGGAAGCCCTATATACAGATGGGGGTGAATGAGGAGGAGAGGCTACAGTGAACACAACACAGTTCAAGTTGGCAAAGAGCCCTTTCCTGAAGAATGTACTTTTAACCTTTAGCATTCAAGTGTCTGGGCTTAAGTGTCATTATGAGCAATACTTTCCTCTAGCACAGCCTCCCTGACTGTGGGAAGAGGGTTTTGTACAAACCCAACATCTTTCCCCTTTCTTTTTCTAGAGAATAAACAAAATATTTCAGCCACCTCTATCACTTTTAATGCCAAATACCAACTTACTTTAAATGGAAGCTGCTAACATTCCGCTTATATCTAACACCACCAAGGTGTCGTAGTGTTTGCAGATGTGATGCTCTTTGGTCCTGCTCATTCTCTTCGCCAGTGGAAAGTGCTGGTCTAGTCTTTGGGGCTTCTTGTGCTGCTATGGTCTGGCAGAACAGACTCTTTGCAGGACTGTGATTGGATAACACAACCATTAACCATATCTAATGCTTATGGTTTAAATCAAATGGTTGGGCTTTCACGCAGCTGCCCACAACCGAGTTCTTTGCAGTTGGGGCCTCGGACTATGGAATTCTGAAACAGGTGGCTGCAGGTACCTGGTGGAGCCTTTTTTCAAGTGGTGGGGGAGAAGGAAGAATGATGGGGTTCTAGTGACTGGCCTCTGCAGGAAACAATACAAAATGGGAAACATTGGGCCAGTTCCTCCATCTCTCTGGCACAGATTAGTTAATTTCACCTTTTGGTGAACACAGTGCATGAAACATTAGAGAAACAGCAACAGACAAACATCACACCCTGCTGCAAATGGACAGGCTAGATCATCTCCATCGATAAAACACTTCAAGACTGACAGAAAACAAACACATCCCCAGCACTGACCAAATTTGGGAAGCTGCATTCCAAGGCGAAAAAAATGGAGCTATAAAGGAAGTGTTAAATGGAAAGAAAAAGAGGAGACTCCTGGTTTGAGTTGGGTGCTGAGAGGAGAATCCTTGCAGTGAGGCATCCTCTTCGTTGATCCAGTGCAGAGTTGGTTTAAGGAGCTTTTTGCTGATCAGAACAATTGCTGAGGGAGGAGCGGGACGCCTCCTTTAGCAGTTTCTGTAGCTCCTTGCTGTTCAGTTCCCACATCCCAGCCCTCAGAGGGCACTAATCAGAGCAGCTATACTGGCTAATAGGGGAGGGTCAGGGTTAGCTGCAGGGTACATCAGGGATTAAAGTCACACGCTGGATCCCATCTTCAAATAGGCATGTCTCAAACAGGACACGCTCCCTTGCAAATGTCAAACTTGCTTATGTTATAGATAGGAAATATTCTGAAACACACACACAAAATGTAATTCTTTGACATGAACATTGTGTGAGGTATTTTACAATTTGCATGTATGTGTGAATTTATAAAATAAACACAAATCTTTGGGAACCCCCTTCCCAGCAGCAGATTTTTGTGCCGTTGTAAGTCAGGCTCCTAGAGACAAGAAAAATCTTTGTTTCTAATAAACAAGATGAACATATTTGACTAAAAGTGACGTAGGTGCACCTTGTCTCCATCTATCACAGTAGGTATCTCATTATTTTCCAACTTAAAACTTTGAGAGCAAGGGGAGTGAGGCAGGTCTAAGGTTAGCAGAGCTGGTCCTAGCATCTAAATTATTGAAGAATCTGTTGACTCAAGTTTTCTCTCTTGGGCCTCCATCTCAATCCGAAAGAATTTTAGGGGGCAGATTTTCAAAGGCACAAAGGCCAGTAAGGTGCCCAACTCCCACTGGAAAGCCTTTTAAAATCTTCCCCTTGAAAATCTGGAAGGATCTTCATTTTGTTTCTGATGTATTGGATTTGGGGAGGTTTATGTGAATTGCGGGAAGGAGTCTCTCTCCTTTTCAAGATTTCCTGTTGAAGGGCCCTGACTGAGCTGAAGAGATGCAGAGTCTTTTATTTAGTGTATTTGATACATGTATGCCAAATTGTGTGTGAACTATTTTGGAAGCTATAGAACCTTTAATTGATCCCTTAGCCTTGAAAGCAAAATGTCTTTTTTAATTTTAAAAATTAGTTTGATTTTATCCTTTTAATTGTATTATTTTGTAACTTAATCCTCCCTTTTTTCTTTTAAAATTGTTCCCATACATTTAGTTTAATTATGAGCTTATTTTGATTTTTAAACATGTTTATTAAATGCTAGTATTGAAGATATCAATACAACAGGCAGGAGAGGTACAAGCATAAAACAAGTGCAACTGTGGCAAATATCCATCGAGTACTTTGAGCATCAGTTTGATGCTCAATATTTATATCAAGTTAGTGAGTCCTGATTAAATACCAAGATTTGTTTTCCTCAGTGATTCTTTTTTAAAAGTGTATTAATGTATGGCTATATAATGTGTTCATTTTTTCTATCACAATAAAATCTACCATGCCTTGCATTAAAACCTGAAAAACAGGCAAATATACATTTTTTAAATCAGTGTCTCTCAATTACAGGTCCGTGGACTGGCACTGGTTCCTGAGATCTCCCTGACACAGTTCAGGAAGGCAGCAAGCCAGTCCCTTGTATCAAAAAGGCTGAGAAACACCATTTTAAATAAGAGCCCTATCAGGAAGCTGCTATGCCCCTAAAGGAATATTTATGTGCTCTAAGCAGTGACAAAACCAAGGTGTGAAATAGCTGGACTAGTCCATTGATGCCTTTCATTGTTAGTGACTAAGATAATTCCAGTGATGAAAAAAATGGATGTCTGCATCTTTTTTTAAAAAAATATCATTGCATAAAGGAAGTAGCTAAGAAGAGACATGAAAAAACAGGGAGAGAACAAACATCCCCCTGATTTTCCTCACTCCAGAGCTCTCTCTCTCTCAAAATCCTACACCATGTATTTCTCAAGAATACATACATCCCTCTAGCGTATCCACATATACATCTCTCAGCAATAAAGGAACTCAGCCTCCTGTCCATTAAACAATACATGCATACATGCCTCCAGAAGAAATTCATACATCTGCTAGAATTGCTCAGCAGTGCGTCTCTCTAGCCCAGTTTATCAGCCCTCCTGTATTTCTGCATCCCAACAATGAATGTGCTGCTGTTGGCACATCCCTTTCCCTGCCTCTTGCTAAATGCATGTTTATGGGCACAGTGCATCAGATCACTTCTGTGGCTTGCACAACTCTTTTGCAAGCCAAGGCTTTTGATCATTTGTGCTCTTTCTATCCTTAGGAGCCGCTAAATTAATGCATGAGCTTGATCTATTTCATGTTAGTTAACCTTCTCCCCCTCTTTGCATTCAACTTGATATTAACAAACTTTTAAATAAAAATACAATCTAAGCATTGTGTAGATAAAAAATGCTGTGAAAATCAGACCCTTCCCAATTCTTAGTACTAAGGTTTGATTGCAGATTTCCATTGCAAAGGAGCGGAGAGAACTGGAAATCTGACAAATGCCTTCAAATTGACCTGTATTTTCACAATGCACACAGTGTTTAAAATGAATGGCAGACTTTATCACTTGGAGCTACTTCAAGGACTCTGGGCCTCTCTGTTTTATTCTGATTCTTTAGACCTATTTCCAAGTAGAAAATCATATCAATTCATATTATGGACTTTTTCTAAACTGGTTATATTTTACAATAGGTTATTGTCTTATTTAACCTGGAATTTTAAAAAATAGCTTGGAACTTCCCCCTTGACCTGCAGGCACAGTTATCAAGAACTGCTTCCTAGGGCTGATGAATTGGAAGATCTAATAGGTCTTTTCCATCTTTAGCATCTATGATTTCCACCCCACCCAAAATGGTGGTAGTAGGTAATATTCAGTCAAGATTAGGGTTCTCTTTGAAATTGCAGCATGGTTGCGGCTCTCTTCTGACTCAGTCGTTTGATTAAACTGGGGCTATGCCTAGATCTCTGTCCCCTTCTTCATCCTAGAAAGGTGAATAGCCAACCTGCATTTCCCCAGAAGGAGCCCGCCTCACTCTATTCTCCATAGATAATCACCACTCTTCTAGGGGCTCATTCAGCAGAAAACCATAACTGATGTCTAGGAATTAACAGATTCCAGACAGCACATTCCTAAAACTCTTTAGTCTTTGCACAACTTTTTAAGGAGAAGTAAATTTTGTAAATATATTTTAGTGGTAAGTTGTACAAAGCTCTGGTATTCGTTCCATCACTGCAAAATAGATAAATGCAATGGTATACATCTACATCAATCTCCCGCATAAATATGCTGCAGGTCAACAATTAGATGGATAAACAATTTTGTATTTCTTGATCCAATTATTCATGTTTTTTTCTATATGAAAATACTTAAGTTTTTCAAATCTAAGCGCTCCTTTCCATTAAGTACATTAGCTAGCCAGACAAAACATTAAATACCTTTATATCTGTGTAAAGGTGTGTGCATATAAATAAAATGGAGCCAGCCCTAGTGACGCTGTAGTTGAGGTTGTGTTGATTTCCACTTAAAAACCAAGACTAAAACTGATATTTTATACTTTAATGATAGAATTTGGTCTCCAAACTCTTTAGAGGACAATTGAATTTTCTAATTACCATTACCAACCTGTAAATATAAAATTTACTATATGCTGTTTGTAACCATTATCCACAGCTATGTTGGAACCCTTTAGTCAGATTTCTGTGCGTGTGTATAAGGGACAGTTCGGATGACTCAGTAAGCTCTGCACCCACCCCTGTATACTGAAAATGGGAACTCTTCCGTTTTTTACTTCTATTTCTCCTTGTCTATCCTGTGGGTGGTGATGGTGGGGGAAAAAAAAAAAAACTCTCTCTCCCCAGCTCCCTTAGCCTCATCTTCTGCCCTTTCCAGAGACTGACGAAAGGCGTCTTAGAACTCGACCCCAGAGCAGAGTTGCTTGTGACTGGACCTGGCTCTGGGAGGGAGAAAGGGGAAGAGTGCAACCCTCTCCTCTTGCTTTGCTGCTTAACCCTTTATTTACTCTGAAAGGGAGAAGTAGTAGTAGTGCTTCTAACCCCAGTTGTAATGCTGCCCTCTTCCTTTTCTGGTCACTTTGGAAGCACAGAAGAACAAGAATGCAGGAGCAGTGAGACTGTCACAGGAGGGGAGAGGGCAGGAGAGCCAGAGGAATACCACAGAATTGCTGAAAAGAAGAATGTTTGGTTTGTGTTAACGATCCAGACAGATGCACTTCAGCATATTTGCATTTATGGAACCATACATTTTCCTAGGACATGAACGGACAGCAACATAGAAACGTACATGTCTAATACATGCACACAGAGCCTATGGTATTTCTAAGGCACCTATCATCATAATATCTGGTATTTGACTTTCTTGCCCCTTTATCCACATGTTTACTTTTTCCTGTGCCCTGGAGAAAAATGTGCACATAAGCAGGACCATTCTCTCAGACTGCCCCACTAGAGCTACAGCCTTTGGAGAAAATATGTTCTCCTTAAAAACTGTACCAAGAATTAGCAAACAATTGTTAGCTTTGTTCTGTTCTCCTAGCTTCACCCTCATCGAAGCACAGTTTTATATTCACAAAGAATGGCAACTACAAGTTCTGTATACCTCTATAGACAGCACATGGAGCAGCCTTACAAAATCCTGCTTGCCTGAGGCAAGTAGGATTTTTTTTTTTTTTGGGATGGGCAAGTTATTTTTTCAGTTACCTTCACAGTAAGGGTGGGCAAACAGATTTTTCTGCAGGGACAGGTACATTTCCATGACAATTTTGCAAGGCTGACTGAAGTACATGCTCGCATTCATACTCTTACTGATGTGTAAATTCACATACAACATACAGACATGCAAATAGTTACACAGTGTATGCATACCCCGTAGTGTTCATAATATACAAATACATTTAATACTTATACCAATTTAAATGCCCATTTTCTTATATCCCTTCAACACCTAAAAATTGCAAAGCACCTTTCTTAATTTATCAGATAATAGCAGCAGGTCTTTGGATTGCTAGTATTCCTTCCCCTTTTCTACTACTATAATTTGCAAAGACTTCAAATTACTACCTCAATATTATTAAATAATGCATACTCTATAGGTGTAAAGAATTAAAAATACAAATATTTACTAGTTTTAGCATGCAGTTTATGACCATATGAAATCCATTTATATTAAGATTCTCCTAAATGGAAACACCAACCGCAACCACATTCCTTGGTCAGTAAATTTAAATTTATTTTAGTAACTAAAATATTTATTTTGGTAACTATTTAAAAAAAAAATAAATTACTGATATTTTCAAAGCGTCTCTAGATCGGCAAGGAGGAAGACAATGTGGCTGCATTTCTTTCCATACCAAAACTGACAGATTTACACAGGATCTTGGAGACAGAGAAAAAGGAAGAAAAATATATGAAATTCTATATCGTATCTTGTTGCCTGCTCCATCTCCTAAAAATTCAAACCCCCGTTTCCCTCCAAGTCAGCTACATTTTACAGTGACACTGGGCTGGGGAAAGTGTGATTAACTGTTTCAAATGGAAAGTTTAAATAATAATCACAAATGGAGCAAATTGAAAGCAAAAATGTTACGGTAACAATACAAAAATTATTTAATCAAAGCATAGGTTCTGTTGGGACTGAAGGAATGTTACATCCTTTCCTAAAAAAAAGGGGGGGGGGGTGGTGGGGGTGGAAGAGGAGAGAGAAAGCAAGCAAGAAAAAAGGCAGAGGCACAGCAGCCTCCTGGAGTTCCCCATTGTCCAGGGCTATAGAGAGCCCCGGAATGGCATTAACCTCACAAAAGACATATTGTGCTGGGGACAAAAGGAGCCCCTTCTTCTACAATAACTTTCAGCTTTTTATTTTTAGAAAATGACAAAGCTTTTGCAGCAATGGCTGGTGAAACCTGTAGCCGGATTTCCAGCGAAGCTAGACTTGGCTGTATCGATCAGCTGTCCCGCTTGGAAAAGCAGCCAGGAAAGTTTGCAGGGAAACTCGGTTTTGATTCCTGGAGGAGAGGAAAGCCCCGATTTGTTAAATTGAGCTTTCTAAATAAAGCCAGTTTTATTCCCCAGAGAGGGTCGGGTGAGCCCGGGGGATTCCGGAGCCCGGCAGGAGCGGGCTCTCCGTGCTCCGAGCGCTCCGGCTAGAGCAGGCTGGCGGGGGAAGGAATGGAAGCGCGCCCCGAAGCCCTGCTCCCTTGCCCAGGGGAGCTCGGCGGCTGCTCGCCGGACGCTGGCATGGCGCTGGCACGAACTGAGCGGGCCGCACTCACACGAGTCCGTCCTGGTCACTAAACTTAGAGCAGCAGCCGGGCGCGGAGGCTCGTGGCAGAGGAACTCCGCCGCTCCCTCCCTCCCTCCCTCCGGGCGTCTGCCGGGCACCGGCGCCAGGTGGCTGCCCGGAGGGGCTGGGAGCAGGTACGGCGGCAGGTCCCTCACCCCGGCCGGCCGCCGCCCTCCGCAGCCGGGATCGCCGGGCTCTGCTTCGGCTTGGGGCAGGGCAGGGCAGCCCGGGGCAGGGGGCGGGGAGCCGGGCCCGCATCTTGAGGCGCGTCCCAGGAGCTGGCCCGGGCTCGGCTCCTCGCCCTAGCGACGGCCAAAGTTGCGCTCGTTGCCAGCTGCAACTTTCCCAGCTCTTCGCGGGAACTTCCCGCCGCTCGCGGTCCGCCGCGGGCCGCTCCCCCCGGCGGGCCTGCGCCGCGCAGGTGGCCCGCTAGCCCCACGCTCCCGCCGGGCAGAGCCGGGAGCAGCTCGGCGCCCCCGTGCGTGCGTGCGGGAGCCTCGGCTCGGCTCGGCCCGGCCCGGCCCGGCCCGGCCCGGCGGCGCGGCCCCTCCGCGGGGTGCTGCGGGCCCCCCCGAGCGGCGCCGGGCGCGGGGGCCGGCCCCATGCCCCCAGTTTCGGAGCGCTGCGCTGCTGCCGCCGCCGCCGCGCTCCCCCCGCCCGCTCCCTCGCTCGCTCGCTCGCTCCCTCCCCCGCCGCCTGGGCTGAATCTTATTGATCCAGAAGGTGGCTAATTAGCCCTTCCCGTCGTGCCTGGGTAATGAGGCACATGCGCACTGCACTAATCAGCCATTTTTTGCAGGAAACTAATTAGCAGAATAAAGATCCAAAGAGTTTTTTTTCTTCCCAATCATCAGATCTGAGTCCGGGCGCTTCCTGCTCCGGCGACCGCCAGCCCCGCCGCCCGCTCCGCTCCGCTCCGCTCCGCGCCGCGCCGCTCCGCCCCGACCGCCGCTGCTGCTGCCGCCGCCCGCGGCCCCCTCTCTCCGGGGGCTGCAAACTCCCCAAGAACGATGCTGCTGCTGGGCAGCGGCGGCGGCGGCGGCGGCTCCTGCTCGGCTCCGGCTGCTGCCTCCTGCTCCCGCTCCCGCTGCTGCTGCCCCGGGCTCCTCCTCGGAGCGCGCCGCCCCTGCCGCGGCAGCCAAACATGGGATCTGTAGCCCCCGCGCCGCCGCCGCCGCTGCCCGGGATTAAAAGCGCCGCCGCCGCCGCCGCCGGAGAAGCGACCGTGTAAGTGGCAACTTTTCTGCCCTGTCCCCGCTCGCCGGGCTCCTCCTGCTCGGGGCGCTCGGGCTGCTTTGCATGGGGCTGGTCCGGCCCCCTCCTTCCCGCCCGCTCCCACCCACCCGCCTCGGAGCCCTCCGCAAACTTTGTGCCGCTCGCTGCCCCGGAGCCCCGCCGGGGACCCGCCAGCCCGGGCGCGGGGCTGCCCCGGGACACGCTCCGCTCCGCGCTCCGCGCACCTCCCGCCCGCGGCACGGGCTCTGCGGCCACCGGCCCGCCGCGCCGCGCCTCGCCTCGCCCGCTCGCAGGTGTATCGGGGACGGCCCCGGCCCGGCCCCGGCCCGGCCCGGCACAGCAGCCCCAGGAGGCGGCGGACTCGCCTGCTGCCGAGGAGATGCCAAGCGCCCGTGGGATGTTGCGTGGCCGGCCGGCCGCTCCCCCGGCGCCGGGGAGAAGCGCAGCGAGCGGCGGGGCTGGCTGGAGAGGGCAGGAGGCTGCTCCGCCTGCCCAGGGCTGGGGTGACCCTGGCGGGCTCCGCGGAGGAGCAGCGCAGCGCAGCGCAGAGCAGAGCAGGAGCGCGCTGCGGGCGCTGGGCTAGGTGGCGAATTACACGGCAGAAATTCACTTCGGGACAGGAGCGAGCCCCCCAGATGTGCGCCTGGTGCTGGGCTCTGCCCTGTCGGAGCAGTGCCTGGGGAGAGCAACTTGGGCTGAGTGGCTTAAAATACAGCTTTGTGGGGGACAAGGCGAACATTGATCAGAATAATCTGCATAATCGATAGGGCGATGTGCTGAAATCGTGTCCCTCCATTTACCGTAAATTTCTCTAATCTCTGCAGTGTAGCTGCCCGAGTGCAGCTTCCGTCTGCCTCGCCTGCCTTGAATTGCAGCCCAGCAAAGCCCGAATTCACTGCTCGGCTCTCTGCAACTGTCACTGGCAAGGAGCGAGGCGAGGCACGGCACACGTTGTCTGGCTCACTTTAAAATTCCTTCCCTTGACTTTCCTGTTCAGTGTCGTCTTTGTGTGTATTTTTTCCGGCTGGGTGTTGAGAGGTTTAATAGCAGATGTCTTTAAACTCGACCAGTTCCTGAATGTGGATTAATGTAGTTGTTTGCTAGTCTTTCAGACGAATAACAGCACTTTCTAGGGGCCCTTCTCTGTTCATCAAGTTCTAGATTTCAGCTGGTAAATGTCGCATACATTCTGCACAATTAATATACCGGAGAGCAACTCAAATATTTTGTTTCGACACCATTCCATAGCAGTCTTGCCAGTCCCTGTAATCCTGCTGCCTTAGGTGACTTTGTGTTTGGGATGTATTTTGAAAGAGAAGAACAAGCGAGTCTGTTTAGTATTTTATTTTATTAAAGTGTACATGGCATGATTGTAGTTAAGGGGATGGGAGAGGTAAAGGCAGGAAATGCCCCTATAGGCCAATCCCCCCCTTTCTCAGTTTCAGTTTTTAATTACTTAATGCTGAATTGCACAGTGCTTATCTAAATATTTGCAAATGTTCTTTCCTATTGATTCCTCTGAATAAACTGTCCTGCTTTGCTTCAGAGAGGAGGTGATTCATGCTCTTTTAAAACAAAAATCTCTAGAGCAGTGTGTGTATACTGTGTGTAGAAAAACACGCATTTTAGTTTTAATTTATAAATTGGGTGTGTGTTTTTGAAACTGTGTTAAACTCTTTTTGGACTCAGGGACAGATTTGTTTCTCTTTTGAGCTGTGCTTGGAGGAGGCCTTTGGTAGGTCCAGGACCTGGTGTGTATATGTAATATACATCTCTGCTTGTTCTTTTTTTCTTCTCCTTCTCACTTGTTTAATATGGAGCAATTTTCTGGAGGCTCCGTGACTCCCTCCTTAGGGTCACATTGAGTTCGAATCGCACTGAAGGTGCAGGGATCTTGCAATGGGGGAAGTAAGAGAATAGAGAGAATGGGGTCAAGTTGACTCCTTAGAGGCCAAAACTCCCATAGCTGCCTTTTAAAAAAAAAAAAAAAAAAAAAAAGTAAAAGGTTTAGCTTTCCTCGCCATGTTACAAATTGCAGCCTCCCTTTTCAGATATTTGCTTTACAGCTTAAATCTTCTTCTGCCCCCACCCAAAAACAATGGAGGGGGGAGAAGGGGAAAAAATAAAATCCATTCAGTTTAGGCAAATAATGTTCAGTCTCCATATCCTATTACAAAGCACTTTGAATATGCAAGACATCACACAAGACCAGTTATTCCAGTTACAACAAACTTAAACACAGAGAGAGAGAGAAAGGAAAGGCAGGTTTAGATTGTAATTTTGTTAGTGTGAGAGAGTCATATTTAAAGCTTTTTAATTTCCCCCCTACTTTCACGTAGTATCAGTCCTTTTTTTGATGTCTCATTCTTTCATTAAAATCTTTCAGTTGAGTTTAGGAAGATTGCTGCAAGCAACACATTTTCTGTATTTTTGTTCCTGTATCTTGGAGGAGAGTTGGCAGGCATTCTGTGGTTTGCAGTTACACAATATGTTATCATGTTTTTAATCACTAAATCATTGCAGTGGTTATAGATTTACAGTCTGAGGGTATTACTGAGAGGAGCAACGGAGGCTATATGTATTTATATGTATGAACGTGTCTGTATGTGTTGTGAACTTTTAAATTGTATTATTTTCTTTTGTTTTCTGAAAGAGAAGAGAGTTTATATTTTTGTGTCCAGTCTCCCCACATGCTTCAAAAAAGTTTGTGAAATCTTCTGATTCTAGCAGAACAGGAATTCAAATTGTTGTTATACGGGATGTTATGTGAAATATTGGTGTTAAACTATCCTAGTCATTGGGGTTAGTAAAAGGCAGTCAGGCTGTTCTCTTGTTTCAGTGGTAGCTACCTGCATTGGGAGTGGGCACTGATTGGAAATGGCAATGTGGGGAAGAAAGCCCCATTTTTTGTAGCTGTCGGTGAACTAGTATGCCATGTCACTGGTAGCCCACTCTCTGCTTCTGTTTTCATATTATTATGTAACAGAATCCTTGGTAGCATTAAAAATTCAGTATTACAAGCTGATTGTAATGCGCCCTCATTAGGGAGCAGTGTCTGGTCCTGTATTAAGTGAAACACAGAGCACGGCTTTTAGATTATAAACACCAATAAATAGTACGTATCAGCAGAGGAAAAAAATAAAGTCAGCTGAGCTTTCGGCCCCTTCTTAGTTCTCTTCCCCCTCCCTACCTCACCATATTTGTCTGTGTTTTTATGGGGATGCTGTATATCTGCTTTCCATTGGTGGCACTTCCTACGTCCGTCTTGAGAGAGACTCTTGTGTGCACAAAAGAGTTAGAAGTTTGTTTTTGTTTTGATCTCTATTAAACAGGTTCTTCAGTTTGCTGATGTCATTTCCTTTCATATTTGAGTTGTTTGTTGTGCCTCCCCCAGTACTCAGCTGGAGCCTACGGCAATGTGGGGAAGCGCAGCCGCGGAGTAAGTTCTGGGTTCAAAGGCTGAGGGTCGAATGGTGCTTTTTCGTCATCCTCTGATTTGCCTGCTTGGAAAGGAGCTCCAATCCCACTATCTAGTTAAATGCTCAGACACCAACTTTCTGTGGCCTGTCCATGGCTGCAGTGGCAGGCGATGATTCATCTCAATTTCCTTTTCTCGCTCGCTCGCTCTCCTTTTTAATGTCTTTAATGCTCCCCTCTGTCCATTCCTCCCTCCCTCCCCTCCCCCGCCAAAAAAAGTTCTGACAACTGCAATTCACTTGCAAATCTGAGGCCAGCATTAGTGGGGCTCCTGCTGTGAAAAGAACGAAAGTGTTTCATGTTTTTTTTTCCTGTCGCTTTATTTCTGTTCTTCATCTCCAGTTAAATATTTTTAAGTGGCTTTTTCCTTTCCTTGGTCAGCTGACTGATTTCAGAGGTATGGACCCCGTTCTCCTGATGTCATTAATATTGCCATCTAGCCCAGTTCTCTCGTATGCAAGCATTCTTCAGTCAGTAACAAAAACAACCAACAAAAGAAAGGGGAGGAAAAAGAAAGCAAATTTCTAACTGCAAAGGTTTTTGGTTTCAGTGTTTTTGTTGTTGTTGTTGTTTTTGTTTTAAATCTAGTTATGTTAGGAGAAGAGTGGCCATTAGGTTGTTTGCGTCAGCTTTTCTGCATCACCCTGGGGTGAAAAACGAACCAGCATTGACACTTGGCTTGATGTGAAACCCTGGGTAACCCCTTTCGCGTTCCATGGCTCTGGCCTTTTGTTCCTCGCGAACTGAGCTAAGGTGCTTTTCACTTGGACCAAAGGCAGCACGAGAAGTCTCCGCGTGTGCTTAGCGCCTTTGGACGGCCTCCTCGTGGTTCTTGTCAGAGCAGAGTCTAGCAAACAATTGCTTTGGCGAGACACAAATGCAAAAACATTTGTCCATTTTTAAATCTTTGTTTGAGGGGTTTTTAATCTCCTCCTCCTTTGAATTTCACAGTTTCAGTTTGTGTCTTGAGAGAGACAAGTAGATATACGGAGCAGATTTACCAGAGGCCTGGTTAGCAGTTGAACAGATTCAGCAGAAATAGCTAAATCCTAAACTGATGGACATATGGCTGGCTGCATTAGTCTCTCTGTTAGCACTTTTTCTTCAGTTTTTTAACATCAAAATGTTGTGCTGAAAAGGTGACAAATGAAATAACAGGCTTTTTTTTTTTTTTAAACTTGCTTTAGTATTTTATAGGCACTGTTTTTGATGACCTCTTACTCCGCTGTGTGTGCACACCACAGACCCGTCAGTTCTGAGCTTGCTTGTCTGTACTGGAAGAATTATTAGGCAACCATCTTATTCTAGGTTGTACTGTGGCTTGTATGAGTAGTGTTTCTGATATAGTAATTTAATTATAAAGGTGTCTTAACACACATTGCACATTGGAGAGATTGGTGCATTTTAGAAAAGATTAATTAATCCCCCCCCCCCACCCCCAACCTCTTAAGGCTCTTAACTTCGTTTTTAACGTAGTACTGCCTGCCTGCAGCCTTTGTGTGGTTTGTACAAGGCTGAATATAAACTGATATATCAGAGGGGAGAGATGGTCCATGAACAAAGGAGAAGTCCAGTTCCCCTCCTTCTCTCCTCCCCAACCTTAATTTATCTGCATCAACTGGGATGCTGTATTTAAGGGTCTGTCAGCTTTTCTGTTATGAACTCTTACATTTTGCAGTTTGTACCATAGAAAAACCTCCCCAGGGCTGAGATGAGGTGTTCAAGGTGTATGCGGGCTACTCTATTTTTTTGTTGGTTTGTTTTCCTATAATTCAACCTTCTCACCCTCCCTCCCCCAATTTGGAATTGGCCTGTAGCCCATTAGTCCCTTACGGGAGATTTACACCTTTGTATTTTGAAGTGAGGAAAAGCGCACCATGAAAGGAATTCTTCTAGTAACAGACTGTTTTCAGCATCTGCACAGAGCTTCCTCTGCTTCCTTCTCTTCCTTTTCTGTCACTTGAAACTTGGATAGGGTTTTTTATCTGTGGACTAACATTGCCATGATAGAGTTGTTGAGGGTTGTCGTGTCAGGAGAATGGGAATCAAAACATCTGTGCTTAGGCCTCGGCATAGCAGACTAATGGTTTTGACGGAGCTGTTGTGGTCTGTTGTCTGGAAAATCTGCATTCTACGTAGTGCCCGAGGGGGGCCTCGGTACCACAGATTGTAGTGTGTACCTAAATATAACTGCCTAGGCACAATGGGGTGATATAAGGGCAGAATATGAAGCTCAACTAAATGTCCTGCCTCTTGTTTTGTCACCGATTTACAATTTTAGTGTGTTTCTGTATTCTTGCAAACTCTCTGCTGCACTTCGGAAAATTAAATCTAGTCAAGCTCAGTTATGTAAGAAAAAAGCAGATAGTTAAGGTTTCCCTTTTTGAAGAAAAAGAGGGAGCTAATAATCATTGTCCCTTATTTCAGGAATCATAGCTGCCCTCTGTGTGAGAATGAAAACAAGTTATGTGTACTCAGTGCATGTGTGTGAAGAAGCCTGGTTGGCACAGTTTTATCTGAGTAAGTTACCAGCTAACTGAGCCTCTGAGGTGGTAAGTCTCCCATTTTGTGGGGTGGGGAGGGGGCAGGTGAAGCCAGCATTTTTTTGTTAAAATATTTGTATTTAGCTGTTGCCAGTGCATGCCTGCATTCAGATGCAACTGGATTAGCTTCTGAAGAACTGGAATTGAAGAGGAATGACCATTTCCAACTCTTATTATTTTTCTGGCTGGTTCTGCAGGACAGAAAATGTCCATCTGTTGGTGCAGGGGAGGTGAAGTGTTTATCTCCACAGCAACCACAGTTTAAAGAGCAGTGGTATTCCAGCCCAGGTGTACATTGTGTACATATTTTCAGAGAGAGGGTGTAATACGGCCGAAGTCTTGTTTGAAATTTTTTTTTGATTCGGGGTGTCGGAATGGGGGATACTTGCTGAATGATTCTGCATCAGGAGCAACACGGCGTTGAAATTACCTGCCTGCTTCTCCATGTAGCCCAGAGTGTCTGCTCGTAGAGAATGCTCCGTGTTCTGTGTCCAGGGGGATCTGAGGTTATTTGTGTCCCTGTTTGTTAGGTCCGTGAGGTGGAAAAAACAGGTTCTGCTGCCCATTGTTAAGGACATTCTCTTTTGCTGCTAAATCCTGATGTTGTCTATATGGCATTCCAGGTGTCTCTGTTTTGCTCTTGAATTCATTATTATTTTTAAGACGTGTGTCTATTGATTGACCATTTTTATAGTGTTATCAAATTACAGACATGCCCATTGTTAAAGCAAAGCAGCAAAATTAGATTTTTCAACACACAAACATTTTCTTATTGTCCTTAATTAATTGTACAGTTTGTGTTCCCAGGACGGTGGAAAGTGCAAGCCCCAAGTACTCAGGCTTTCAAGTTTCATGTTTCAGAAAAGACGGGATTGGAGGAAGGAGGTTATGTTCTTTCTCTGTTTCTTTGGGGAGGAGGTGAGAGTCGGGGTGCTGGTGATAGTATTATTGTGTGTTGCAGCCCTATCCATAGAAAATTCTCCATCTTCCCCACAAGTTATTTTAATAAAAAACATGTTTGCTTTGCGGTATGCTTAGCCTTTTCTGAATGGTCACTTTGGCATGAATACACCTATAGAAAAGTAATCTCCTAGGATTGAATAGAAACAGACATGTCTTGGGATGTCTCAGTTCACTGCACTACTGTTCTTTCCTTGAATACTCCCGACCTGCTCCGTCCCTCCCAGTGCCCTGATAACCTATGGTAGTCCCGGCTTCTGGAAGTGTTGGCTGGCTCAAACGTCTATAGAATCACCACCTCTCTGGAATAAAATGTAGGTGCTTCCTTCTAGAGGCTTTTCTGGTGTCTGTACCAGAGACTAGCCAACAATATACTATTTACAAAGCAGCCTTAGGTAACAGAGAATTTTAACACCTGCCCGGATCGTAACCACACTTGAGCATGTACAAAAGTACTAGTACACACACATGAACATAAAACGCCATTCAACAGTTATACCAGATGTTATAGTGATGAGCATGGTATAGTATCTAAGCATCTGCGCTGCTGCTGTCCAGTGACATGCCCATAGCTTTTTGTTTTCTCTCTCTCTGATACAGTACAGTCATACAAACAGAATGCCTGGCCAGGCACTTGGAATGCCTGGGAGAGTTGCAGTCTGAAGAAATACTGAATGGGACAGTGGGGGGGTTCCGTTTTGCCCTACCAAAGGTATCGTCTGTGGTGAAGTAATGTGTACTTGAAAGATGTGGCTATAGGTCTAGAGTATGAGGTGGGAGATTGGTTGAAGGCAGTAGACGACTATTATTGTAGACTGTACAGGAAACCGAGACCTGCCCTGATTTTGTGGATGTGGGTTTGTGTGTCTGCTGCCCACCAGATTGGTTTTATTTCCATCACTTTTTATTTCTTTATTTCATTTGTATTACTGTAGTGCATCAGTACCCAGTGTGCTAGGCATTGTTACAGATGCGTAACAAAGAGGCTCCTTTCCCCCAGTCTGTTTGCAGTGGAAGCTCCCACTGTCTGGGTACCGAGATGGTAGGATGAGGCCTAGTCCCTTTTAGAAGCGTGAAGAACTTTATTTGAGAGCATGAGGAATCAATTCGCACCAGGAAGAGCCCGTTTCAGCTGAGTTTAAGCAGTGTATGCTGTGCTGGTGGTTGAGGGTCCTGCAGGCCAGGAGAAGCCTGCTGACAGTTTGGTGGCAGGAGCATAGTATTGCTGGGCGCACTGTATACACTGGGTACCCCCTAGGTTTCCACAGGCCCCTTGGTGTTCCAGAGAGGCGTCCGTTTGCAGGGCTGGATGGATTTGTGCCTGCATGGTTTGTGAGTTTGAGAGGCTGTGTGCTTGCTGAAGAAGCGCGAGAGCTCCTGGCTGCTGTGTACCCAACGTCCTTGCGTGCGTTTCCGATTAGCAGTCCCTTACTGTGCCAGACAGAACTGTAGATGTCAGGCTTTGCACAGAAAGGAGGGCGAGGGAGAGACAAGCATAGGAGCAGCAGGGCTGTGAGTTTCAAATTAACCTTCTGCTTTGTTGATGTCTAATATGAAGCCCCCCCCCTTTCCCCTCAGCCCCCTCCCAGTGCAATGCATGCTGGCAGATTGTGAGTCTGGCTTGATTTACATAAAGCTATTACAAGAAGCGGGGCAGCAGGAAGCCTGCGTTCAGGCAGTGGCCCTCTGGGGGACTGCAATCGGAATGCCTTGTGCCGACTGGGCCAATCCAGCAGTGCTCAGGCAGGGGGAGGGGAGTTTCCCTTCCGGAGAAGGTTTGGGGTGTGCGGGATTTGACTGGCTCCCTTTCAACACGATCTCATAGCTGAATATGGAAAAGACCTGCTAGATTATCCTGTCCCATGCAGGATTGCTTCCTACAGGAAATTTTTTTTATATTGCTTTGTCCAGTTTAGTTTTAAGCAATGGGGATTCCACCCTTTCCTTTGGGAGATGATTCGACAGCCTTAATACATCCGCTCCTAGAAAGTTCCTTCGTACGTTGAGCCTAACGTTTCCCTTTCTGAATTTCACCCCTTTACTCTTCGTTATCTGCTATCCTATCCGAAGTCCTTTTCCCTTCTTCTGTTTGCATTTTTCAAATACCTGTTGGCTGTTAGAGATGCAGATTACTGAATAGCGCATGGATTTGAAGTCAGGAGTGCTCAAGCCTCGTCCTCATGCTGACTCTGGGCAAGTCACTTAATGTTTGTGCCTCAGTTTCCCTCTATAAAATGAGATAAAACTTAGTTATGTCACAGAAGTGTAGTAAGGATTAATTATACCAGATTTATAATGTGCATTGAATATGGAATGCGCTTTGTGTTATGTCCCATCCCCTTGCCTTTCGTCCAAGTTAGACACAAGCACTTCTTTGCTCATAAATATTTCTTTCCAAACCACTCGTCATTTTCATAAACATGCATTTGAGTATGAAGCTATTTCTCAGCTTCATAATCTTCCCTTATCGTCTGAATAATTCCACACAGAGAGGGGCTTGATGGATTGTATTCTGTCATCTTGGAATAGTTAGCGTGCTGGTAACTCAGTGATTCAACAATCAGGTGAAAGATCTGCTCACAGAACTGTAGAAGTTGCCCAGTGTCCATTTTGCCTTTCCAATAGAGAACTCAGTCTAAGCTCTCAGTCTAGTCGTCTTATTCGTTCTCCCCTTCTTCTACCTTGTTGCAGTCACTGTCACCACCACCTCCATTCCTGGGGCCTCAGTCAGCAGGATCATTATAGACAGATGCCTGGGGCTCTGGTTTAATTGACCTTTATTTTGGGATGGGGTGGGTCTGAATCTCCTCCTTGTCTGAGCAGCTGTGCTAGATTCTTATTGGATCACGCTTGTTCGTGTGTGTTGCCTCGTCTCGTGGAAAGGCGGCAATGACAGCGGCTATAAAATACCATAACTGCTACCATAATACAAGTATGGAAAGAAGGTGGATGTGCACATCTGGCGAAGGTGAAAGGCCCATCTCTAATCCAGAGGGGTTGTCTACAGGGTCTGTGTCACTGCTGTGGGGAGGTGGGTTGCTTTGGAAATCCAAGCGTTATCACTGTAGAAACAAAGCCACTTTTTAATGTCTCCTTTAATCCCTCCTGCTCCCAGTGCCTCTTGGGGTGTGCGTTCTATGTGAGGAGGTGTCCGGTTATATGAGCCAGCACAGTAATTCTAAGGAAGAGACTTCAATCAAGTAAAACTGTGACACATCTAAAAGCGCAGACGGCCATACTAGCCCCACGCTCTCCCCAAAATTGAGCCTTACAGGTGTTGCTGGGTTCGGAGAGCAAGTAGCCAGTTAGTGGAGTTGGCGTGCTTCTCCCAGTTAGTCCATTTGTGAAGTGCAGGAGCAGGGGAAGAGGGGGAAGGAACTCTGCTGCATCATAAGACTGGTGGTGGAGAAGGATGCTCTGATGACAGCTGCAGTTGGCGTGGCATTGTTGCAATCCCTGACTAGGTGAGGAGAGGCGCTGGACGTTGCTCTGAGTTTCATTCCTTTTGCGTAGCGTAGTGTCCTAGAATGGCACATGTGCTGAGTACTAATAGAGCAATGCCTGGCTCCCTAGGGTAGAGTGTAAATGGTTTCTCTGCCCCACTGCTATTTCAGAGTCTCGTTGATTCAGCCTATAGTGGCATCTGCTGGGAAGGAGCTACCGCAACCTTTTCCTTAGTTGTCTTGTTGCTTTAATCAGCCTCTTGACTGTTTTCCCCTTTATTTTGACCAGGCAGGAGTTCTTGTTGGTCAGCATGAGATCCTGGAAGTACTTGAAGTGGGTTTGATGCCAAAGCAGTCATGCCTGAAAAGCTCCCTTCCTTGCAGGCTTGCGACAGTTTCATCTGAAACTGCAAATGTCTCAGCGACTGAGCAGAATTTTGGGAGAGTCCAGGGAATTGCCCCCAAAAACTTTCACTCTGTGCTGAGGAATGTTAGCTAGATCTATTTCTCTGGGGTTAACAAAACACAGTGAAACCACTTTCACGAGGAAGGGTAAACCTCTTGGGTTTTTTTTTCTCTCCAATCTCTCAGCTGGTTTGAAGAGAGCTGTCCCTGGGCTCGGGACCAAGGGCCTGGCTGGCATCAGCTCTGCATCTGGTCCATGTATGTTGCTGACATATGGGAAGTGTTTTAACTAAGCCGCAACCGCCTCGTTCATATGTTTCTCTCTGAAGATGCTTCCTTTTACTGCAAGTTCCTTTGTGATGCCTCACTCCTGGAGGTGGGCTTTGTAGAAGGGGGAAGAGGGAGACTAGTTTGGGGAAGATGACGTTTACTCTTCTGCTCCTTTTCCCTCCATTAGGCTTAGAGGCCATTAGGGCATGAAGCATCAGCTGGTTCCTCCATGCAGTAGGCATCCTGTCAGGATTCTGGATGCGACTGTTTTTTTTTCTTCCGTTTGCATCTGAAGGTCATGGTATAGTGGGGGACACAAGGATTAATGAGGCCTAGAAAGTGAGCACCTCCTCAGAGGCATTGGATGGCCCCCTGGGAATCTTGAAACTCGTAGCTGCTCAGTCATTGGGCTTCAGCATTCTGCACCTCTCGCCTGTCTTTAATCCTCTATTACAGGGGCTCCTGGGGTGCTGCTGGCAATACTCCAAAGGGAGGGGAGTGGCGTGACACCACTTCTCCTCCTCCCAACCAGTTCCCAAGGCAGAAGAAATCTCCATGTGCATAGACCCTTGAGGAACTCTGAGAGCCCAAGCAAATATGTCCTCCTTGCCTCTCTCCAGACCCTGCACAAGGAGCTGGGATCTTTGTGCTTCTTCAGAGGATTTGGACCTTTTTGACTTAACATGGAAATGTCTTGTGGGATTTTGGGCTTGGCATGTATGGGGTGGAAAGAGATTCCCCTAGCTCTCAGTGTGGGAGGCAGGGGGACCTCCGCTAAACATTCACAAAGTATCTGGCATGTTAAAATATTTGAAATGACAGTGGAATTTTCATCTGCTGCTGATTTCATGCTCTGTACCGAGAGTTCTCATTCTCAGACCTCTGATTCAGCAGTGAAATGGTTCCCCCACCAAAGCCTCTGTCAGCAGAGGGTAGTGACTGCTGAAACCTCGTACGTAAATTTCTGGGGTAGAGGGAGGGGATAGATGGAGCTGGGAATATAGCTAACGTGTAGCCTCTCTAGATTGTCCCCCATCAGAGTTAACAAGTGTAAGAGAGTTGAACCAAGAGGAAGGTTGCTGATTCCCTGAGGGCTGCAGAGTGTCTGAGAGAGCGTCTCTTCTGCCATTGTGTGTCTGTAATGTTCAGGTTCTTAGCATATTAAAATCCAAAAAGTTAAGTGAAACCAAGGGTGAGTCAAAAAGCTCAGGCCTTTTTAATATTCCCTTTAAAGGTGACCAGCAATGGAAGAAATAGATTTGCATCCTGTCTTATTTCTCTCAAATTATTTTTTTCTTTTTGCTTTAGAAATATTAGGAGTATCCAAGCTTGTCTCTCCTGTTTTTTTTGTTGGAGGTCTCCTTGAGGGAACCAGAGAACTGGAATGGGAGCTTTAGTCCACCATTGAAGGGGGTGAGGTGTTTAATAATAAAGATGCTTTCTCCCAACTGTTTATCAAGCAGTTGATAGGATATGAACACAGATTTCTAAACAGCCCTCAAACCCTTTACCTTTTCATTTGTTCAGGTTTCAGTCCCTAAATACTCTACTGTGATATCCTACTAGTTTCCCAGTCATCCATAGAACCTTCTAGGAAAAACAGAATGGACAAAACCTGAATTTCTAATGCTCAAAATGTATTCTCTTGAGAGTGAGTGTCAGGGGAGCAATTCACCTCCCTTCATCTATTGTAAAGAAGCAAAAACAGGGCACTCTCCTTCTCTTTGCAGATCACCTTTGAAGGGGGAGGGGGGTGACAATGTGACGTATGATTCCATTGCCAACGTTAACTGCAAAGAGTAAAGCATTGACAAATATTTTAAATTATTTTTTCTCTCTTTATAGTTTAACACATGATAATATTGTCAGAATCAGCTTAATGTGGGTTATTTTTAAAGGGGTAAGTCAACCTCAAAATCATGCTTCTGTCTGAAAATTTGGTAGAAGTAACACCTCCCATTATTCTAATGGAAAGCCTAGAGATTTTTTCTTTGTTTACACTGTGTGCTGGAAAGTGCTTTGTGTATTTCACTTTCTCTGTGAAAGTCAGTTTCCTCATTGGTATGGGTCTTTCACACACCAGGTGTAAGAGACATACTTTAACATAAATGAAAAATACATTTCCTAAAATGAGAATTCCCCATGGTAGGACCTGAAACTACTTCTGACATTCTTTTAATTGTCCACATTTCACATTACGTGATTTAAACAATAAAGTATAGTTCTTCTCTGAAAAACAACTCGTAAAAGTGCTGTGATGCATCTCTGTATTTATTGTTTCAAAGATTTCCATATCAGATATGCTCCCTTTTCTCATTGGTAACTCTGCAAACTCAGCCTGTTTTCTGAGTCACACACTGTGTTTTTAAGGCCATGTCTATGCTAGAGAGCTTGCAGCAGCACAGTTGCATCAATCCAGCCGCACTGCTGTAAGATCTCTCGTGTAGCTGCTATATGCTGATGGGAGAGGGGTCTCCCATCGACATAATTAAACTACCTCCAATGAGCGGCAGTAGCTGTTGGCAGGAGAGACATAGCGCTGTCCACATTGGCGCTTCTTTTGGTGTAACTTGTCACTCAGGGTGTGTGGTTTTTTTCACACCCTCGAGCCACAAAAGTGGTAGTGTAGACATAGCCTTAAACTCCCTTATCTGTAGTTGTAATGGTTCTGCTGGCCAAACTCCCTGTAGCCTTCAGTGGATTTGCACAGATGTGATTTTTTGAAAGCCTGTTCAACACAAAATTTGCACTCTTAATTTAAATGGGTTTAAAAACTGTTTTACTTAACCCAGTACAAAGCCCTGTGTGGGGGGTGGATGCTCTTTTATGTTGGTTTAAGGGTAGCTTATTTTGGTTTAGTTTATATCTGTTGCCAATCAAATTAAGCTAAACCAAAAAGGCCGATATAAGAATGTCCACACAGATTTGCGCTAGGTTATGTAAACCGGATCAAATTCACACCTTAGATTAAATTGGTGCAATTTTCCCGTGTAGACCAGTCCCTTAGTAAATAATTCTGTTGATGATGGACAAGCAGGAATAGATTCCAGCTCACTCACCTGTAGTTGTGTTGACTTTGCATGGCTAACTGGAGCTAAAAGCAAGAAAATCTGTCACTAAAGTTGGCAGTTATGATTTTAAATATGCATGAGGGGGTACATTTGTTGAACAAGAAGATGCTGTTTTTCAGACTCATCTTCCAAAGGAAATAAGATATTTTAATGTAACACAAGAATTTTTGGAAAGCTTTGTAGGACATGCCTGTCAAAAATGTTACAATTTGACTTCCAGTTATTGGGTATGGAAAAGCTGATTCATTCAGTCCTGGGGAACCCTTTTAGGAAGCGTCATTGCTTGGCACCTCCTCCACTGAGAGAACAGGTAGTCCTGTTCATGGAACAAGGATGGCTAAAAACTGCAGTGGAAATTTGTATACTCAGCTGTGTAAGGTATTGTATCTACACACTGGACTTTCCCTTTAACACTCTATTTGGAATCTGGTTATTGCCAGCGTGGCTGTGCTGAAATGGCAAACAACATACCCTGAAGGAGGGACGGATAAGCAGCCTGAGGTCTTGTTTCTGCACTTTTTTGCGCCTGGAGCTGCACTGGTGCAAACTTGTACTGTAGATGCAGTGCTGCAGTGTCAGCAGTGACTTACACTAGTATCTCATGCCTGCCAAAGACAGGCCGCTTACAGCAGCTGTTAACAGTACTTTTGATCCACTTAATTAAAAAATGGTTAGCTTCCCCATGCTCTTGCAGTAGCCCTGGTCTATTGAATTCTGTATGAATGCTGTCCCATTCTCCTAACACCCCTGCTAGGTATGTCAGTTGCTCTTCCTGCAGCCTGAACTGCCCAAGAGCAATAACCTTTTTCACTCTTTTCCTGTAGCGGTTTTCAAAACAACTCTACTGTTAAATTCTACAACTGCAGAAAGTGTATCCAGGCTTCTAATGTGTTTCAGGCTCTTTGCTGTTCTAAAATGAATTTTTTGCTGCAGGCTTTCTGGTAGTTTAGTTTCAATTTAAACAGCCCAGTATTAACATTTGGAAACAGCCTCCTTCCCATCTGCATTAACACTGTAAAGACTCTGGAGTACAATCCGTCATGATACAAAGGGAGAAGAATCTGGATTCAAACAAAAGTGGGTGTGTTTCTGCGGTGTGGGGGGAATTGCCATAGCAAGCTATGTTAGGGTTGTATTGTGTTTCTGGACTTCAGTTGTGGGTGTGTAGAATTGTGTTGTTTTGTGTTGTCAGCAGTCCCTAGAGTGTGTGGCTACAGGCTGGATTTTTAGTGTGTTTGAATCTAAATGTCAGGTACTGATAAAGTGCTCACCCAAATAGGCTGGCTTAGCAAGTGGGCCTGATTCAGATCTCTCTGCTCTTGTACCAGTGTCGTGCCATATACTAACATGGAGTTACTCCTCCCTTACACCAATGTGACATCAGAATTGGGCCCAACTTTTCTGCGCTAGCTTAAAGATGCTCCCAGCACAAACATTGCCGTAACCAGCTGTTTTTATATTTATTATAGCGGAGCAGGGACTTGTTGTTTCTTGACACAAAGTTTGAGTCCTGTGATGAGACCTAGTCTGCATGAGAAAATTGTGCTAGGTTAGCTACATTGCTTTAGCAACTGATACAACTCCCTTGTAAGAATGCTTTACATCCGTATTTATATCAACAAACTAGACCTAACTGAAGCGAAATCGATGGAAGACATTCTTAAATCAGAATGAGTGTCCACACAAGTGAGTTGCACCAA
This sequence comes from Emydura macquarii macquarii, assembly GCF_026122565.2. Lineage (NCBI taxonomy): Eukaryota > Metazoa > Chordata > Testudines > Chelidae > Emydura > Emydura macquarii. The sequence goes on from NW_027130976.1 coordinate 888,169, forward strand.
TTTAACTGCATCACTTTCTACAGTGATTAGCTAAATTGGTACAACTTTAGTGTGTAGACAAAGCTTAAGTGATGTGTGAGGCTACCATTCCTCTGGAGTCCCAGTAGGGCATCTGTCTGTAGGCCCCATAGTCCTAACTGTTAAAGAAAAAAATGCCAGCATAAAATCGTCAGATTCTCATTGCTCCAGCTAATTACAAAGAGTAAATCACTAGAAATGTTTGTTTTGTGTGTAATAAAGAATAATTAACACGCAGACTGGAAGCTGTGATTTTAACAATGGGTTGGGCACAGTAGAACTGAGAGAACTGGGTTTCTCTCTAGAAAGCTTGGAAAGGGCAGGTTCCAGATAAGATGGTGATGAACACAGGAGAAATGCAAATCCCACTTCAGAAGTACTTGTAAAGTGAATTCTGTTTTTAAAACGTTGATTCATTAGAAATTGTTAAATTAGCATACTTAACAACAAAAATTAAATTGTAGAACGTAAGAACTTTGAAATGGTTCTCCAGCTGTCTAATGGAGAAGCTGATCCTTTTGGTCCTACTTGATCATTTAATTTGATCCTGCTGGGATGTGTCGAAGTACAACCTCCAATGAGAAACCAGGCGCACACATTGACTGAAGACTCATGGATTCCAAGGCCAGAAGGGACGCGTGTGATCATCTAGTCTGACCTCCTGTATAACGCAGGCCATAGAATTTCCCCCCCAAAAGATGTGGAACAGGGTCATGGATTTCTAAAATCTATTTTGAAATTCCTGCTTGTGTGTAACTTAGGAAATATTTCCAATCTAAGGAAGGGCTCTGTAAATTTCAGACACTCCGTAGCAAGAAGAATAAACCTCCAAGCCATAGGTGGGGGTGAAAGATAGAGGTACGTTCTCATTCTGCTCCTGCCCGGGGAAGCTCTGAGCAACAGCAGAGGAGGCAGTGGAGCTGTCTGCAGACTGTGAACACTCTCTGTGTTAGGAGGCAATCTCTAGTGACAATGGCTAGACACTTCACTTTCTTTATATGTTGAATGTTGTAGGTCTCTTGCCGGGGAGGATTTTCTAGTTGACATTAGTGAGTGGATCTGTTAACTATTAATCCCTAGTCTTCCTTTATCTTAAAGTTTCCAGTCAGGGAAAACAGTGGAAGGAGACAGGCTGGGTTTTGGGAAGGGAAGAATCAGGGAAAGCCACTGAAGGAAGTCTCTTCCTCCACAGTCATGGGTGACTTATTAGACAGCATGACTACAGTAGAGAGCCCTGATTCAGCCCGAGCGGGGTTGTGAGAGGGTGTCCTAGCGCTGAACCCCGGCTGAGCAACAGAAATAGCCCAGGATTGTGTTCCATTTAGAGTCTTCTTCTGTGCTTATAATGGCTTCTGAGCACCTTTCCGCAAGGCATTAGGCAGTGTGATTGGTGGCTGTCACGTGTGGTATCTTCTCCAGTCCTCTCCCTGGAGGAAAGTTGTACCGTGTCTGTCTCTGGGTGTTGTTAAATATGACACATGATCGAACAAACTTCCGCATTTTCTGATTCTCCACAGTCTTTGGCTTTACTGCTTTGCATTCACATTGCTAGTAAGTGGGCTGCTGGGGTAAAGTTGTTTGACTCTGAACCAGTTGCTTCACATGTGTAGTGTATGGTTTCCTGACGTGGCTCTCGCAGCCGCAGGAGTTCACACATAGAAGAAAAACCCCTACCGCTGGGGAACTTCTGGCACTCTGAAGCACTGGACCAAGACAGTACACCGCTGTATAGTTTTTGGTGACTTGCAAACGGTCTTTGATGACTTTCTAATTCTCTCCAACTATTGTATCTGTTCTGTAGAGCAGGGGTAGTCCATTTATTTTTTTTGTCAAGGTCCAGATTTCTTGGTCAAGGTATAGTCAAGGTCCAGACTCCAGAAAAGACAATAATAAAAAAACCTGATGATGATGATAAGTAAATAAAAAGATTTTGGGGTCCGTTCAGAAGCATCTGGTGGTCTGGATTGCAGGGACGTCTTTCTTTCCTGCCCCTATGCTGTTTGGTATTTTTTAAGTAGGAAATTGCTGTGTGTGCTAAACAGTTTCTGGGGACCCATGCCCTGTTTCTTAGGAGCCACTTGCTCACTTAACACATTTTTCAGTTTTCTCTTGTTGAGCCTCTTTGTTACTTTGCATTTAAATTTCTGCATCTGCATGGAGTCCCACCTTTCTGCTGGGCTGGGCCAGTATTTCTTGCCACGCTTCTGCCACTGCATTCAGTAGTGCAGATGTTTGTCTGAATACAGACCCTTTCTCCCTCTCCTCTCCCCCAGGAGGAAGTTGGCAGGCTGCCTCCAAAGTGAACACCTCCTCTCAATACCCCACCTAGAGCGGCTGTCCAGGGTGGATTTGTATATGCTAATAAGCCTGACTTGTCCTAGCTTGTTTGTAGTGATTTGTGGCTGCATTTATATGCAAATACTAACAACCTGCTGCTGAGTTAATTAGCATTTTTTCTCTTTGCTTCCTGCAGCTTTAGGAAAGGGGCTTTATTCTTTTTATTCCAGTTGTCTGACCTAACCCTCCCTCCCCTCCCCCTGTAAGTGCGGAAGTGCCAGACCATGCCCCTCCCTTCCCTTCCCTTCCCTTCCCTGTGCAAGAGGAATAGACGGGCACAGAGTGGTGCTGTCCCTCCGGGCACTAGATAAAAGGAATATGGCTGCAGCTGCGGATGTGCCAAAGCTGCCAGCACCAGCAGAAACTTCATTTTTCCTGAACATGGTTGTTGCAAAGCGAGGGGGGGGCACCAACTCGCACCTCAAGGAAGAGTTGATTGGTACCTTTTCCACGTGCTGATACAGGCATAGGATGTTCTGGTTCTCTTGGCCTTCTTGATTGCGTTCTGCTACAGGAGCGTCTGGTGTTTGCACCAAGTGACTTCTGATCTTTTTAAAAAACCAAAAAAAAAGAGAGAGAGAGAGAGAGAGAGAGAAACTGTCCTGGAAACCCACAATTTCTGCTTTTCATGTGGTGATTAGAAACATCAAATATAATCAAGTGAATGGATCCCAAAAGACAGAGGCTTCACCATTGTTTCCTTGTGGCCCAGGTATTGCAGAGCTGAGCTGTGTGCGCTGGTAGAGTTGGCCTCTAGCTGATGCTTTGAAACTAATTTTTGGACACCAGCTACATCGCCTGGGGTGGGGAGCAGATGTTCACTCGGTTGGACTTGAGGGTTTTCCTCAGTTTGAATTTTCTGTCATCTTTCTCATTATTGCCCAAATTTAAGGATTGCTTCGTCTACCCATTCTGGGGCACTTGGAGTGCTGGTAAGGTTTACAAGTGAAATGAGCAATGACATGAGCTCACTCCCCTGCCACCCAAGTAAAGGTCAGTGCTCTGTACAAAGAAACCCTGGGTAGAATCACCGGGCCAGATCTCTCCATCTGCCCTTTACTTGCTTGATCCAGATACAGGCAATAGGTGCAATTCCTGACCAGCCCGGAGAGCTGTAAATGCCTTTTTGCTGGTGAATCCTGCACGGAGAGCTTCAATCTCCTCCGCCTCTCCCTCCCTCCTTTCTGCCCTGAAGCAAAGTCTTTTTCACAGTTACTGAGTCAGTGAGAACAGTTTTTTTTTTTTTTTTTAAAGCCTTTGTTTTTACTCTTGAAAGGTAGGGCCCTGGCTGCACAGCTGCAGGCGTGGAGCAGAGGAGACTGAGCTCCCTGCAGCCTCTAATCTCTGCTAAAGCTCCCACCTCCTTGCCGCTGTGTGGGAGGGAGGGAGGGAGCTGCACAGCACGGTTGGCCTATCTGGAGAAGAGGGTAAATCTCCACAAGGCTCTATGTTCTCTCCTTGGAGTTTGCAATACAGTAACTCGAGCTAATGGAGGTACAGGATTCCTTTATTGGGTGAAAGGGGTGCTAATCTCCAACGGTGACAAGGTTTAGGGTGGGGTCTCCTGAAGAGAAGGCCAGGCACTTCTGTGATTCTCTTTTCTACATGGCTTGTGTCCTGGAGGCAGGAGCTGTGAAGCGAGTTCCCTCTCTGAATCTCTCCATTTTCTTTTGACTGGAGGCTAGACTCTCATGTTGCATTCTTTTCTTCCCTTTGTCCCACCTTTTTTCTGTATGTTGTCTACATAAATTGCAAGCTCCTTGGGCACTGAAGTGTCTTAACGCAACTAGCATGTTTTGGGATACAATTTAAAGAAAGGAAAGAAGTGGATTAGAAGCCTGAGGCACGGGGCTGCAGAAACGGCAGGCGGAAGTGGAAGTCAGTCAGCCCTTGTTCCAGGCTTGATTGACAGTTTTTTTTCTGCACTTTTCTTCCAGATATGTGGAGTCATAATGTTGTAGTGTGTGACTGGAGGAGAAGGACTTACGGTGATGTAACTTCTATTGCATTCGGCCCTGTAATAAGAAGGGAAGTGAAAAGGAGAGGTCCATTATGTATCCTGTGGCATTGAGATGGAGGTGGGGGTGGGGAGAGAATTTACCTTGGTGCCACTTACTTACCTATTCGCAGGCTTTTATCCTGGTGACTTTAAAGCCTGGAAGGGGGTGGGCAAAAGGGAGGCACACATGCCCACTTTCACCTGAGGTCTCAGCACATGAAGGCGGTCTTTTTCTGCAGTTTTCCTGTTCTAGCCCATCCTCTTGTTCGTAGTCGCTTCCACCACCATCTCCTGGGACTCATGATGCTCAGGACTCTGGTTTGATTTTTGGCCTGGGAAGGATGCAGATTTTCCTTTTTTTTTTTTTTTTTTTTTAATCCCTTGGATGCTTTCTGACCCACCTCCTTTTATTTTCTTATTTCACATCCTCAAAGACAAGAGGGCCTGGAAGCACAGACCTGTCCTGCTGCATTCCTGAGTAATTTGGTTTTGATTAACCCAAGGGGAGAGAAGTTGGTTTCTCATAGCGACCATTGGGATCAAAGTGCCAGGAGAGGCAGCTCCCGCTCATACATCTGACTGACTGACTCCTCCGTCCCACCGTCAGGGGTGGCCTTTTCAACCCTGGCTACTTTGGCAAGTTATTTCCACTTTTCTGATTTTTCATGGTAGTGCTCAGAGAGCTTTTGATATACAGAAAAACACACACCGCTCTGCCCCTCCTCCTTGCATTTTCTTCCTGGACTCCTTTTCCTTGCAAAACACATTCTTGTGCTAATCCTGCTGCAGGAGGGATGCAAATAGCTCTAATTGTCAGACCCCACATCTGTGCATCTTTTCTTCTCATAGGAGATGGTTAAGCATTTCACTTTCACAAAGCACTGGGCACTTTTCCTTCTCTCTGTTGGGACAGTTGTCAGGATTACCAGGTTCAGGTCTGATGCAAAGAGGGGACGGCTGTGGGTTCCTTCCTGGAAGCATAGGTAATTTCTCCACCTATTGCTCCTGGGTTGAGTGTGAGAAGTTATAGTTGCACCACTCTTGATAGATCCAGTTGGATGAGTGTCAGCACATGAGGAACAGTGAGACAATTTCAACTCATGGTGGTGAGAAACCAAGCTGGCATTCTGGTAGAGAAGACCTTATTCAGGACCCAAAGCTACCATGTTGTGGGATCTGGTTACAACGCTGTATAACAAGGTGTCAGAATCCTTCTGTGGAAAAGGACAAATGCATTTGTAATTGAGGGGTGGGTCATGGTATGTAGTTAGGATTATTTTTGACCCGTGATTCACAATGAATCTCCTACTGTTCTGAAAGGGGGGCTTGCACAAAGATCACAAGAAAAACGGCCTCTAGTAATTTAAACTTTTAGTCACCATTATTCAAGTATTTGATTGTTTCTGTCTGGGTTCTTATCAGGCTCTTATTGCCGTAGTATCTGAGCGCTTCCCAAAAAACGAATAAAAGAAAATCAGAGTTCAACGAGTAGACTCTATTTCTGCTCCTTGGGTCACTCTTACCTCCTCCAGAAAGGAGTTCCATAGTATTGCATGTTGGTAAGCAGTCAATGGGAAAATACGTATCCTTTGGAACTATTACTATTTCTACTCTGTGTTTGTCTGTCTTCCCCTTCTCCTTTCCTTTCCTTTCCTTTCCTTTCCTTTCCAATCAAGATTAGATCTCTTCCTCAGAGATAAACGCTAGTTCAGCCACAAGTTATTGAGCTTCATACAGGAATTATTGTGAGAGATTCTATGGCATGTTTTATACAGGAGGTCAAACTAGATCATGATTGGTCCCTTGTGGCTTTAAATTATACATTTTAACCTGTGTCGATTGACCGAGTTCTTTAGCAGCAGTGATCTGGGTGTGGATGAGATCCACTAGGACAAAATTTTATGTAAATTATCTTCTAGAAATAAACCAGCCCATGAAGCACTTGCACACGGTAAAAGTTCAGGAGGCAGATAGCCCCAACAGCAGAACTCTTCCTTTTCAGGCTGATGAGTTAAGCAGTGTTCAGTGGGGATACGTTTGGGCCAGATCCGTCTGGTTCAAGAGTAGTTGTCCCCTCCCCCGTCAGCCTTTATTTAGGGATGTTGTGACACTGGTGTTGTATTGTGCAAAGTCTTGCTTTCTCTGTCCCTCGCTACCTACAGGAAAGAAGGGGGCTACCGTGCTGGAGGTCAAGGTGTTGAGGCAGCCTTTCAATTAAGGGAGGTGGGGGGCGCCTGGTGGAGGTGATATTAGCATCCGCACAAGACCTTTGGGGGAATGGCAGCAAGGGTTTGGACACTGACAGTGAAGAATGCAGCAAAGCGGAGCAGCAAAGGTTTGGTTTTGCTCATACATATGAGGGTGATAGCAGCAACGCGCGGGTAAGTTCATCGGAGGAATTTGGCGTGGCAGAAAGGATTTCATCAGGTGAGCTGGGGTGAGGTGAGGTTCAGGGAGCTGTCTGGCAGCCTGGTATGTGTGGAGCCCATGGAGGTTGGGTTGGGCGGTAGCAGGGTGATTTGTTAAAAGGCTTGCCTATGGTGCTCCTTGCTGTTGTGTCAGAGCGCCTCGTGGGCCTTGATAGGGCTGTCCCAGCAGCACCCTTGTGAGGTAGGGAACATCATCCTCATTTCTCAGATAGAGAATGGAGAAACAGGTTGCAGCAAAATGGAGGATTTTCGTAAATTCTCTAGCCCCTGGTGTAATACCAGTGCAGCTCTGCTGGCGTTAGCAAAAGTGGGAATGCTCGTGCAGAAAGGTTGCCAACCTTCTTACCACCACACTATTTACAGCTGCTCTGGCAGAGTTGGGTGATGTAAAATAACTGACCATCGGTTTATGCTAGTATTCCGTCTCGGCTGACACTGGTGCTGCAGTGGGAGTCTTCCCTAACTTTGTCAGTGTAAGGCCAGAGAGGTTAAGTGACTTGTCCAAGGTCACACAGAATCTGTTGCAGAGCTGAGACAGACCACGCATCTCCTGAACCATTCAGTTCCTTTAACCATCCTTCCTTTCTTCCCAAAATACTGTTGTGAAAGGAGGAAAACCCTGAAACGCCTGTTTATTACTTGTTCAGCTGCTCAATGAGCAGCTCTCTCTCACACGTCTCCCCAGAGAGAACCAAGCTGGGCAGCAGCCTTCAGCCCTATGCTTAGGGTGAGGACTGAATCGTGCTCTGGATTATTGGGCCCATGCAGGAGTGACTGTCTGCTCCAAACACAGCTCAGGTAAATAAATAGAGCCACTGGAGTGCTTAGTGTGAAACCTGTGCAACGGAGGGTGCCATTCTTTTTCCAGGTGGGACCCTCTGAGGTTTTCATTAAATACTCAACTGCTTGAAAGCTCTTTACGGACAGTTGTAACTGGGAGAATCTGGTAGGGCCATTTTCACTCCTGAGTGGAAACTCCTAACTCCCCACGTGAAGCTGTGGGAGGAGGGTTTAGTGCCTGTTGAGTCCTGCAGCATGCACTGTTGTTATAGGAGCTCGGCTTGAGCCCTGCGCCTTCCATGCAAGGAATGAGGTGGTCTCTGTTTGCTGCTTGGGTTTGGAGGGAGACGGAAGAAAGGTTCTGGCGCCTAGCCCCAGCTGGGAATGGGGTGAGCTGCAGCTGCCTGACCCCGGGTGAAAAGTTCAAATCTGCATTTAAAAGGAGGAGAGCCATTAAGTGGCTGGGACAGTCTCCAGTCAAATCGAAAGGGTTTTTGTTTCTAAAAGACACTGGGCTGGTCTCTTGTTCAGACTTCATACAGCCCTGTGCGCTCTGCGAAGCCCACTGCTCCTGTTCTCAGTGGCTCAGGCTCACGGGGCAGTTTGGGTGTGTGTGGGGGACAGAAAGAGGGGATCCTCAACTCAAAATCATCTTTTGGTGACGGTTTCCTATGAAGATCTAACCTTGTGTGTGCTGTGCTTCTAGCCTCTTGAAACACGTCACAAACGTTCGTCCAAACTCCTGTGCAACACAGATAGCCCCAGCCACGAAGATGACAAGTCAAGTGTGGAGCCCAGGTACCCCAGCTCCCTGGCCTGTACTCGAACCACTAGGCCATGTTCCCACTGCTTCACTTTTATCTTTGACCCCAAGCATTGGCCGGCAGGCCCGAAGCATTTCTCCCCCCAGAATACATTAAACTGCTTGAGCTCCATGGTAACCTCCTCCCCCGCTTAGTGTTCACAAATCCACACTGGAGTAGCCAGACATTAGTATGAACAGGACTTTTGTCTCCATGGTGATTCAGCTGCCCCACAAGAGGGGGCCGGGGGAAGCCCTGTTTTCGTTCTGTAGCAGCAGTTTGAAATGAGCTTCTGGGTGTTAGGATGGAGTTGGGAAGCTCCCTTCAGGCCAGACTGGTCCTCTTACTCCTGCTAAAAAGTTTTAGTCAGGTCTCTCTCGCAGCGAAGCAGCTCTGGTGTATGGAGCAGTTGGAGGGTCTTGGCAGCATCTTGGTCTCCTGAGCTCTGTGGCCGTGCCCTGCCTGGGTGAATGTTCTTCTCACTGAGCTAGCTAGATGCTGGGTTCGTTTTTCTCTCCCTGCCCTCGGCAGTGTATTGAACTCTGCTCTGCGGAGCCTTCCTTCCAGTAGCACCGAGTGGCTTTGGTTTGTTTGCAAGTGTTAGACAAATGTAAATAGCTTAGCTCCTCTTTGTGCCATCACATTACATCTGTTAACGACCCTGGCTACGAATGGAGATTGAGGCCACTCCTAGGCTTTCATTCCTTCCCCTTCCATTCTGATGCTAACAAGTTGGTCTGTAAACCTGGGAGGAGCAGGATACAGCAGCCCTGTTTCTTCTGTAGGTCTTTAGGACCGTGCCTTGTGGACTGTGCAGCTACAGAGAAATGAGTTTCATGACCCTTATTCAGATGGTGAGACCCAATACAGAGTGTGGGGAACAGGCGTCAGAGGAGGCGTCTACCTGTGTGTTCGCTCCAGCGGCTTCAATGTTTTAATTTTGGGGAAAGTCGCCTGAGGGCGGGTGGGACGAGCTCTTCACCTAGCGTACCTGCAGCTCTTCACCTAGCGTACCTGCACGTTGAACTTGAGTTAATTTTCAGAGGCAAAACTTTATTGTAGCAGAATCTGCAGTTCTTTGCGTTTTCATATGCTCATCTGAGCTTCCAGCTAGATGTCAACCCTAAATAAGTTCTGTTGAGTGGTGTGGGTAGATGGGCGAGGGAGATGGCTCTGGAAATGAAAGATATTAACAGGCTTCTTGTTAGATGTTTAGGCCATTGTGTACCTATTCATAAAGCGCCTTCTGGAAAAGGAAGTGCACTAATAGGAGTGCTCATCTTTGCATATGTTCCGTATTGTCCTTGTATTCGGGATAGTATTGAAGTCTGCAGCCAGATATTAAGCTGATCTGCTTTTTTGTAAGACAGAGTAATGCACTTAGGAAGCCCCAGAAGTCCATGTAGGGCCTTGTGTGTGCTCGCATGTTTGCACATGTGCATCTGTGCACCTCCCCAAGAGGTAGCAGTTGTGAGCTCTGGTGGCTTGCAGCATTTTACCACTACGTTTGTTAAGCCTGCTGAGGAGCAGCTGCACTGCTACTGTAGACAAGGTCTCTGCAACTTGGAGTTCCTAAACTGTGCCCAGAGATTGGGAGTGTTGGTGATACTCTCAGAAGCTGAAACCAAGTCTGCCTGTTGAGGTCTAGTGTTCCACTTCTCGGTTGTTGGATCAGAAGCACAAACCTGGCTGCATTGGGAAAATGGCTGGATTTCCTTATTTTCATCCCAGTGTGGGCACATTCTTTCCGGTTTGGTTCGAGGAGTGGAAGGGAACATCTCTGGAATAGTCTTCTGCTAAGCCTGTTCCTTGTCCTTGTGGAGCAAGTCAGTGGGAATTTTCTGTCTGCCAGATCAGTTTATAAATGAAACTCTCAGGTTGCCTGGTCAGGCCTGCTGGGGGGCTTATATGATATCTGATATTTCTGTTTGCAGCTAGACTTTTAAATCTTGGCCTGCAGCTTGCAAAAGTGTTTCTGGAATACTTTAAAGGGAGAAGAGTCTAATTCTCAGTGTGACACTGCTTTGCATTACCATTCGGGAGCAGCAGCTCCTCCTGGTGACAGGGTGGGGCTGGGCAGCTAAATTCTTTGTCTGAGGTCAGTCCTGTGAAGATAGGGCAATTTAATTAGTGGAGCCTTTGTCATTAGTGAGTTATTGTTTTTGTCTGGAAACACTTAAAATACTGTTTACTCCTTGTCTCAACAAAATGCAAAACAGCAATTAAGCAGAATTTCTTTTTGGTATGAAGCAGGGGCCAGAATGGATTGTCAAAAGCCAGGTTGTGATTCCCCCTGAACAAAATAAATGCTCCCCTTGTGCTGCTGCTACCTGATGGCAGGGATGCTGTTCACCCCCTCTTCCTGATTTAATCCCGCAACTGCTGGTGAGTGAGGTGCTGTTTCCTAGTGTGTTTCATGGTGTTAGCATTCTTTCTTCCTGTGCCAGACCTCTGGTGGTGAGGGGTTTAATCTCCTCTCTTTTTCTACTCTCTGTATGAATGAGGGTGGAAATGTAAATTGGACAAAATCCCTGTTCGCAGTCTCCTGGGAGTCGGGCCGGGGGGAGGAGTTGGTCAGACAGTATGAGTCCTCTTCTCTTGAATGTCTTCTCCTGAGGAAGCTGAGCCTGTGTGAAACCCAACCGGAGGAGCTGAATTTGGGACTGGAGTTGATGAAATACAGATGCTGTGGTTCAAACCCTACTGGTTGCAGGATGGGGGGTGGTTCCTGTCCTAGAAGCTAGCGTTATGTTAAAGGTCTGTGGTACAGGGAGCCACTTGAAAAGGCTGAGTGGCATGTGCGGAAGCAAGTTAATTCTTAATCATATCTCATATTCGCCTCCGTTGCAGCAGATATGTCTGCTGTAAAATGCTTAGTGCTGAGATCCCGATTGGGTAGCCCACACTAAACGCTCAAGCTCCTGCCTGCCTTTTTTCTTCAAACAATATCTTCTGGCTTCCAGATTTCTGATAAATTGATAAGAAGAATTGCGTGAGTCAATAGAGTTGTAGACACTTTGCCAATATAACCCTAGCGCTATTGATCTGCCAGTAAATTAAAGTCTTACTTAGAGGCTGCCGATATTTCTAATCTCCTGCCTCGCCAATTACAACCTTCCAGCTACCTGGAAAAGATAGCGAAAGGGAGATGGGGCTTTTGAATTTTTTGTTCTTTGAGCTAGCCTGTTGATGGGGCAGGAGGGAAGGGAGTGAGGTGAAGTGGGTGGGTGAGTTGAGGACTAGCTAGCAGTACCTCAGGCATTAGTTGTTGAGTTTACCTTTGTGCATGAGTTTTATTAGTGTAAAGAACTCTGGACTTCAGTTTAATAGTGAATCTGTCACTCACCTATCGAGGCATCCTTTATAGCACTCCCTTTCTTATTCACACTCCGAGTTCCCCCGAGTGTTGGGATGGGGGGAGAGAGTCTAGGAATATCATGTGACCACATCTCCAGTCTTCATTTCCGTGTTTGGGATCCTCTCCCTGTTTGCGCCAGGGCTAGACAAATAGCTATTTCTCTCTCTCTCATGCTCGCCCCTCTCCACTAATTCTCCTTCATGAGCTAGAAATCGGATGGGAGCTATGAAACCCTGGCTTTGCTGTGGTGATGGGAAGGAGGGGTCCTGGCTTTGGAGACTGGGACCTCACAGGTCTTGCCAGAAGAGGCAGAGCAGTGAAGAGAAGTGATACACTTCCGAAATAAAGGAAATGTGGAAAAATCCTTTCTGCCTATTGTAACTTCTGCCTTGGTTGGTCTGTCTGTCTGTCTCTCCCGTCTGTGCCCTCTTGACTGCTTGTTTGAAGTTGGGCAACAATAACGGTTGCTTTCAGATGTCCAAAGAGGAACAATGGGATCATAGAGCTCCCTGCCGGGGCTCCCACTTTCAGTGATGATGGCTTCAGCCGATTGTTTGTCTGATACGCTCCTTTCAAGTCTCGTTTGCTTGAAAGTCAGCAGTTGGCTTTGGGAAGCAATCTCCAGATAACTGCTGTGGTCTTTCTAATACCCCAGAGCGAAAATCAATGGGAGGGATAATTCTTTCCCTTGTCCTACACAGACTTTCATGTGTTTGTACCTCCAGCAGCACCTATGAAATAAATACAGAAAAGGAAAAAAGCCCTCCCTTCAGTGCTCTCTTTGGGATGCAGCCAGGCGTCTCCGGAGGGTGAGCCGGTTGTGCAAAGCAGTCTGGTCTTGTGCGAGACTGCCTCACACAGTGTTTGGTTTTATGTTTTGTGGATGGAGGGCTGCAAGGGCGACATAGGTGCAGGCCGAGAGGCAAGTGCTACAGGGATGATTACATAAAGAATCACTAGGGTCTAGTGTTTGGAACTGAGTGGGTAATGTAGGCTCTAGCCTCAGTTTAGCCACAGTGTGACTTGGGCAATGACATTTTAACCTTATCAATTTCCACATCTGTAGTAAAATGAGGATGTTCACCCAGTCTTGTAAAGTGGTGGAGTAGCATGTGCACAGTCTCCTCATTATCTTAAACTCTGTTTAGGGATGCTCCAAGAAGTGAGGAGGAGATCCAGTATTGCCAACCCTAAATGTTCAAAAATTATGAGATGATGTAAAAAATAATAGATTCGGTGTTTATTTGCCTTTTGCTTTTTGAGTCTTGAGGGTGCTCAGGGGTCACATTTTGAAGCTTTCTTCATGGCCATCAGGGCTAGAAACTTACTTTTTCTATAAGAATGAAGGCTGAAATCATCACATAGCCACATGACTCCAGGAGCTGGGCTTTAAGGAAAACAATCATCATGAGACTCATCATGAAAGCATGAGTTGGCAACACTGATGCTGGGGAGGCTGAAATCCCTGTTTGGGAACACAGCATGAATGCCCAGAAAGATCCTGGTGGAAGTGTGTGGCTGAAAGTATGTCTGTTGGCACAGACCTTACCTCTTCTTCCACCTTACAGAATGTGTCTAGAAAGAAGTGTGTTTCTAAATGAGGTTACTTGCCTAGCTGTCTTTGTGCAGATCAGGTTTGTTGTTGGTCATTTTGCTTAATCACTGATGTTGGGAAACTACAGGACAGAACTTTACACTGAAGACTTTAACCATTCCAGCTGTTACTGATTTGTCATGGAGGTGTTATGAGTCCTATCCACGAGGGAGTAAAGGTGCTGAGCTGCAGAAGGGGCATAGCCAAACTGAGTCTGTAGGGGAAATGGGGCATCAAAACTGTCTCTACATTAGATTTTTCTTCAGATTTTCAATGGTTGTACTTCAATTAGTAGTAGCAACAGTGGGCATGCAGGGCACCAGTATTTGTACCACCAGGCTGCTCAGAGGAGGCCACCATGGTTTCTGTCTGTTGAAGCTGAACCAGTGGTAGTGTGTTAGGAAACTGAAGAAGGATCCTGTAATTTAGACAGTCCTGGGGACAGGGAAAGGTTTGACCAAGGTCTGCTGTTTAGAGTTTTGAGCGGGTGGGTCTGACTGACTCTCTCCTTTGTTTGTAGGTTGTATTGTGTGAGGTGTTTGAATCCTGGTCACATCTGTTGGGGGTGACGCCCTGGCATAGACGCAGACTGAAACAAGGCTTGTGTTACAGCAGGAGAAGTTGCTTATTAAAAACACAAACTTTATTGTAGCAACTTGTTAATGTTCAATTATCCAAATAGCGGGGGCTCTGAAGCAGTGAAAGGGCATCTTGAATGTTGTGCACTGCTTTTTCTCCTTCTGTTGTCCTAGTAATTACAGCCAAAACCTAGAAGGGGCTAGAAAATATTTTCATTAACCTAAACTGGTGCACTGAAATTAGCATCATCAAAACTTTCAGCTCCTTTTTCTCCTTCTCCTCATCCTTGGATGTGGTATGATTGGACTCATACATACTGGTTGCATGGTACCTGGCTCACTCAAGTAGGAGAACAAACTGTGTGGCTTCTGCTACCTATCTCCTCCATGGTTTGCCCAGTATTAAGGCCAGGGGAACAGTGTCATTTGTCAGACCCATACCCCAGCACTTCATACTGTTTCCATATGCTGTTGGACTTGCTTTGTCTTGTGGTCATGCCCTTGCAATAGCTTCTGCCTAGACCATGGGCGTTTCTGCTTTGCTGCTGATGGAGAGGAACTCAGTCGTGCAGCCAGTCCTTGTATTGTTTTTTTTTTTTTCTTTTTCAGATTCTGACATAGTTAGCACGTCACATATGCAAAATGTAAGTAATCTGAAGAGAGGAACTAATTAGCTGAGGTAGATGAATAATATTAATCCGAGGTAGGCCTGATTCAAAACCTCTGATTTAAAATTCCTTCAAGCTTTGGGTGTGTTTTGCCACCATCAGATCGATTCTTCGGGATCGATTGAGCAGAAGTGGAGACCTACTCAGTGGATCTGGAAATCGACTTAATAAATCACCCCCGGAAGAAGTGAGGCTGCGTCGATGGGAGGGCATTTCCTGTCGGCTCCGTGTACTGGGAACACAGCACTCATTAGCATTTAGGAAGTCGACGGAAGATACACAAGCTACTCTATGTAGCTTGTGTATCTCCCATTGACTGCTGCTGAATTTCGTGGTAAGTGTAGATCAGGCCTTTGGGAGGAGTCTAGGTTTGGTGTTTTTGTGTCTCCCTCCCCCCCCCCCCCCACTTAGGAATATTGTCCATATTATCATATCTCCCCAGGCTGGGGGGGTGGGGAGAGATTTGCTACTTCACGATGCTTTTGTAGGCATATGGTTTTAACTTAAACAAAAGTAAAGTTCAGCAAATGACTTGGAATGTGTGAATTGCCGGACTAGAAATTCATCTAGTTCAATATCCTGTTTGACTATGGTCCTTACCAGGTGTTTCAGAGGAAGATGCAAGGACATCATTGTAGACCATTGTGGAATGACTTACCCGGGTGGTGGGGGGAGGTCCCTTCCTAACCCCCAGCATTTAGGTGTCGGCTTATGCCTGAAGCAGCCGGGTTTATGTCCTTTTAAAAAATATTTTATCCTGCCTAAGGCAACTAAATATGTTCTTATGATCCATGTGAACCTCTAGTGCATTTTTTTTTAAATCCTCCTAATTTCTTAGCTTCAGAGCTGTCTAATGGTGGTGAGCTTCATAAGTTAAATTATATTTTGCTTTTCGTTTTCATTGAACCTCCACTTGATTTTGTAGTGTAAGATAGGATTCTCTCTACCAGTCATCATTTTTTCATACATCTGTCTTGTTTCCTGTTACTCATCCCCTCTTTAAACAGCATCAATCCTTTACGCCTTTCCTCATATAGAGGCCCACCCAGCCCTCCAAT
This sequence comes from Emydura macquarii macquarii, assembly GCF_026122565.2. Classification (NCBI taxonomy): domain Eukaryota; kingdom Metazoa; phylum Chordata; order Testudines; family Chelidae; genus Emydura; species Emydura macquarii. Next base: position 903,791 of record NW_027130976.1, read on the forward strand.
AATTTTTGTCCTGTCTCTGATCCCTCTTTCTGCTACACCCTTTTTGACATAGGGTGACCAGAACTGAACGCAGTATTCCAAGTGAGGGTGTATCATTGAATTCTATAATAGCATTAGAACATCAGCGTTTTCTATCCTGTTCCTAATCATGCTAATATTTTCTTTGCCTTTCTGGCCACAGCTGTATGTAGAGCAGAGGTTTTCATTGAGTTGTCCACAATGATATCCAGATCTTTCCTGAGAGTCTACAATTAATTAAAAACCCAGCAATGTATATGAGTAGTTCATATAAATTCTTCCAATGTGCATCACCTTACAACTGTCAACATTGATTCACTGTTCACCCCTCTTCCAAGATCACTAATATATTAAAAAAAATATTAGTCCTGGTATGTAACCTTGTGGCTCCCACTGTTAACTTATTGCCACAATGAAAATTAATCATTCCTACTGGTTTTTTTCACTGTTATTCATTTGTGTTTTACCTTCTATGTACAATGGAAATTAGGATTAAATTTAAAATCTGAAATTTTGGAAAAAATAGTTATCAGGTAATGAGTTTAAAAGCAAGCTCCATGTACAAGACTAACATATATGACTTAATGTATCAGTCTCACACTGCTCACTCTTCCCTTATAACTTCTGCTTGCATGAAGGACTTCAATAGAAACGTGTACAATTTATCTAGAATGATGACAGATAGAAAAGGAAAGAGAAATGGCGTGTCTGTGTGTCCTCATCCATCCGTCCATCTCCTAAATTATTTGTGCTGGCGCAGCCTGTAAAATATTGCCCCTCGTGGCCCAGCGCTGGTGTGGTGTTGAGCTATGAAGAGTGCAAGACGCCCAGCAGTGTATTAAACACTAGTTGAGTACAGGAGGGCAGCATATCACAGGAGAGAGATAAGCAAAGTTCTCTGATTGTGGATCAATAAAGGTTAGTGACATCATATCTCAAAGTGAGAGAACCTGCTTTCTGCAGAGCAATTTATCAGATCGCAGGCTGGAACAGAGTTAACCTTTTCCTACCCGGATATCAGTTCTTCATCCGACTCCAAACAGGATAACCTCCCTAGCCGCAAGAGAAGATTCTCTGACCTTGCCTTCATAATCCTGCAGATAGTGTGATAGGAGGATGGCTCTGGCTTACACCTGGGAACTGGCAGGATTCTCCTCTGAACGATTCTTGGCATTGTTTGACCCTGTGCTGGAGCTTACAGCGTCCAGCTAGGCAGCACTGCCTGAATGCCGTGCTGGAGTGCCGGGATATGAATCGCTGTGCAGCTGGCAGAATCAGCACCATTTAGTGTCCGATATTAACCTGCCATTCTTTTGTCGCCATACTATCGCTTTTGTGCAGAGAAGGGAGTTAGAGAGCTGGAGCTGCTGCCTTTCGTGAGGCAGACAGACACCACGTATAGGTGGCAGCAGACACTTGAGGCACCTGCTTCATCCGTTTTCCATGCTCGAGCGCCGGGCTGTGGGGAATAGGAGGCAGTTTCCCACACTAGTCTAAGTTTCAAACACTGAGCTGTGGGGAATTGTGGGCAGCATTGCCCTAAACGATTCTCTTAACCTTGTGTTGTGTGCTGCTGAGAGCAAATGTCCTCAAACATCCCTGGGCATGGCCTATTTTGAAGAGCTCCTCTGGTCACAATGAGTATTAGTTGTGCTTTCCAGATGAATGAAAGGGCGGGTCCGTGCCCTGAGGGGTCTACAACCTAAACTAGACATAACACAGCAAAGTGGGATGAGGGTAGGAGCATGGGCAATTCCCAGAATAAGCCTTTATTGTCTCGCAAGGAAATACCAGTTTTCTTTAGCAGATGCTGGGATTTTATCCATAAAGACTGTTGCTTTTCGTTTCCACTGAGATTTGTTGCTGGGAGTGAAGGCCCTTGTCTTTGGCTATGCCCTGACACTACGTTGGGGGCAATGCCGGTCACATATCCTAGTGGGCTGGGGGATGGTTAAGAGTCTAGTCCAGGCTAATGGGCTGATGTCCAAGTAGAAAGTGTATTTTCAGTGAGGAGGTGCTGAGATCTTAGTGGAGCCTGGATTACTGTGTGATTGTGCTGTCAATACTGCTGTATTGAGTCCGAGAGCGCCTGCACAACACAGGGAAACACTTAGCTCACTAGTGCTGCTTATTGAGAAGCCAATAGCAATTTACTTGCTGACACTTGACATCAAATCCATTCCCAGAGGTGCAGCTCCTACTAAACCATTGCCAAGTTCTCCTGTACACCTGCCTCCCTACCTTCACTTGAAACGTGCAGTCAGGAGGGAATAAATGAGGCTACCTCATTTTTTCCATGTATGCCTGCCCACAAGAAAGTGAGGATCTCTTTTTAAGTTAGTACCTCTTCTTTTCCCCTTTTTCCTTCCCTGCACTTAACTAGCACTGACAGGAGTTATGTACTCCTCTGAGCCCTGTGATAGGAGGGAAATCTTTACCCTAGAAAGTGAGTTTCACATGGGATTCAATGTCTACAAAAATGTCTCTCTTCCATGCGTGTGTGTGGCATAGAGGCATAGGGAATGTGGGGAGGTTAGAATGGCCAGTCAGTTGTGGAGGGAGAAAAGGAGTGCCTGGGATATTTGTGCCAGAATAGATGGATTTCTTCCTGTCAGGCTTCCTTCCTCCTGTGGGATGGGGAGATGTGCCCTGACATGCTCAGTCTCATTGTCCCCGCACACCTTTTGGGGAGCGCTTACTGCAACAGAGCATCCACAGCATAGCAGGCACCTTCAGACAAACGCCAAGTCGAGGTCCTTTGTCCAAAGAGCTAACTCTCTTAATGGACAGCAAGTGAAGGAATGGGGCTGGGATGAAATCAAACTGGGATATGATGTGACATGAAAAAGGGAGGCAAATTGGGCCTATTCCCTTGTTTTGCTTCTTTAAGATATATAATGCATCTGAAAGGCTTAAAAACCTTTTTAGGAATACCAGTCCAATCTTTCCTCTGTCTGTAAGAGGTTGTTTTGGACGATTCAGATAATGTAAGCAGAGAGCTTTCTCAGCCACTGATTGAAAGGGAAAGTGTTTGAAATTAAGAGTTCTTCCGGCTTTTTTGTTTGACTTATTTAACTCAGTTGCCCGACAAAGAGCTTAAAAGTGTCTGGATAAAAATCTCTTCCATTGTAATCTGGTCAGGTGTCACTTGCTTAGTGCCAGAGTTGGTGTTATCCTCTTAGTTGTCCAGTTGTTTTTAGGCCTTCCAGGAAAAGTAGAACAGAGAGAACCTGAATTCTGAATGTAATAACGAAGCAGAACAAAAACATATTTGTTGGCTGAAGACCTTCTGGGTTGTAGTTTTTGTTTGTTTTAAATCCTGCGGAAGCAAAAACGATGCGCTGCTCTTGTTCTGATTTCAGGTCACACTGATGCAGGTCTGTCTAGTTCCATGCTTTCTGTTTGTATGTGCTTTACGTTTAACTCTTTTACCCCGCAGGGTATGGAGGAGAGGAGTCAGCTTTTCCTTTTACCTTAAAGCCAGTTGCAGAACAGTAACACCTGGCAGAAAGGTGTCTAACTGCTTTGGAGGCAGGGAATGCAATATGTCCAGTTGGTGGAACAGCTGGAATTCCTGTTCAGAAGGAGAAGCTGTCCATAAATTGAACAAAGCTGTTTAGAGGGTTGAGAAGTAACAAATACAAGGAAATTGGAGTTCAGAGCTCCTGCATCAGTGAGCAGCCTGCTCTGGTCTTTGGAGCATACCTGTCTGGATGTTTTCACTGTGTTTTCAATGCAAATTTCTTTTAAAGTGGCCTTAGAAAAAGGGAATCGGACTACAAGTGAAAGTCAGGCAGGCAGCACCTCCCCAGATTGCTTTGCATCTGTGCTGTACCTTCTCTATCTCTTCCAAACAGTATGCTTGTGGTCCCGCAGCATAGTAAATAATGGATTGACTGTGTCTGACATTGATCTCTCTCTGCTTTAAATAGAACTTCCCTGCCGGTAGGTTGGTTCTCTTGGTTCTGTTTCAAGCACAGACCTCACATCCAGATAGACATGTCCCTGCCTAGGAGGGGGGGATTCTCTGTGCTCCTAAGCGAGAATAAACAGGAAATGCTGGCCTTGAAAACTTGTTGATCTCTGCCTGGTGGCTGTAACCAGAAGATGATGGTGATGTTGACAGAGCCAGTCTCAGTGTGAGGGACGTTGGTGTGCTGGCAGGGGAAATGCCAGTTTTGCAGAGTTGGGCATTTTGGCACTTTAGGTTGTCATAGAGCTGTTGGAAAAATAGGAGGATCTCTAGCACAAAACAATATTTAGGATGAAGGATTAAATTTTATTGGCAAAATGTTGATTTCACCATAGACACAAAATGGGGGGAAAATTTCCATAGATGATTGAAATGTACAGATAGGCAAAGTAAGAAAACTGCTGCTTGAGAACTAATTAGTTTGGTTTAAGGATATTTACTTTGTCAACATCAGATGTCAAAATATACAATTGGTGGTGTAATGGTTATAAAGCATTAACTTTTTGAATCTCATCGTCTACTGTCATTAAGTAATTCTGACTCCCTATAATTTCCTGCAACTGTGAATTTAAATCAATAAAAAGCTTAAACCCCATAATTTTGCATAACTGTGAAAATTTTAATGATTGAAAAATATGCTTAAAAATACATCGATATTATTTGTAGAAATTATTGTAAAAAACTCAAATTCCACCAGACATAAGAATATTGGATGACCTGAGACCACAGGGAGCAGTGGCCTGGGTTTCCTGAGCACACGGCAAAGGGAAGGAGTGTCTAGGAAAGGCGAAGAGCTAGTTTCAGAAGTCTGTGTGCGCACACGGGCAGCTGACATGATTTGCTTTTCTTTGCTCTCCCACTGAGGTTGGTTTTTAAAAGCCCTGTGGGTGCACAAGGGCAAGCTGAGGGGTAGGTCTGAGATGGGTATCCAAGAACTGGACATGCGCAAACTGAAGAGAGGCTTTAGGGAGCAGAGGCTGCTTTGATGCCTGTTTGTGTGCATGTTTACACCCCTTCCTCTGCCTCTGGTCCCGGCAGGGAAGAGAGCAGCTGAGGCACAGCTAGTCTGGTCTTTCTAAGGAACACAAATATTGACTGGCAAGCAGGTGAGCAATAAACTAAATCAAAAATAAAAAGCTCAGGGGAAAGTAGAAAAGTGAATTTTGTAAATTAATCACCTGTTGCTGCCCTTACACCAGTGTGGACTGAAGCTTATACGGTGACTGCTGGAATGACATCTCCCAGAAGCTGGACTCACTAAGAAAATGGGGGAGGGGAATATTTAATTGTCACACTTAACAGGACAGCACAACTTCTCTAGTCCCTTACGACATGAGAGAGGCTAACAGGTTATTGAAATGCTAGTTGCTGCTGCACACCTGACAATGCCTAGGGCAAAATGTAGGGTTAGAGTCCAGTGGTCTCCCCAATGATATGCTGTCCCTTTCCCATATTTCTTTGTGGAAATAAGCCTGCAGCTTGTTTCTGGAGCACCCCTTCCCAAACCCTGTCTGACTCCCTCCATAGCCACCCCTCTTTTGAGCAAACAGCTGAGCCAGCAGCCAGTAGAGGGCTGCCGCCATCTGTGTCTGCCAAACCCCAACTAGCTCCTTGCTAAAGTTGGTCTGCAGCTCTAAAGTTGGTTCCAAAGGCCTGCCCCCTCTGTGCAGGATCAGCATGGAGAGCCGTTCCCTGATGGACTTGCCCAAGGACATACAGCAAGTCAGTGATAGCTGAAATTACTGGCTCTACTTATTAAACATTGCAGCCTTGTCTACACATGTAAAATGTAGACCGCCATAGTTATTGCACTTCGTGGTGTAACTTTTTAAAACAAGATGATATGCCAATACAAGCCTCAGTGTAGATGCACTTTCACCATGATCCTGCTTTTGCAATTATAGCTTACATCGCTTGGGGAAATGTTTGCCAGCGGAAACACTTTTACTCCAGTGGCTAATAAACCGGGGCTACACTAGGAGGTTTTGTGGCAGCAGCTTTACCACTATAGTAACGAACACCAGCAAACTTCTTTAGTGCAGACAAGGCCTGAAACCTGTGACAGAGGAGAGAACCAGTGGAGTTGTCTTCCATTGGGGGCAGGATGGGAAAAGTTAGGTGTTCTCTGGTTTGAATATTCTTGTCATATCACTGAAAAGACAATAAGTCACCTCTTGGTTTTTAGCTGTCCCTAGAAGAGGTCAGGCAGATTCACCTGCCAGCCTGGATCGTACATATTTGGCTAAATAAAAATGAAGTCACTGTAATTTTGAAGGATTATTATGATTTTGCCCAGTGCTAAACTCTTGACAAAAATAGAATGAGAGACAATCACTGTCCCAAAGACCATACAATCTAAATAAACGAGGCAGGCTGAGTGTAGAGGAAAGGGATGCACTACCCAAGCAAAGTGAGGTTTGCAAATGGTATGTTAGTATTCTTTGTGTGTGTGTGTGTGTGTGTGTGTGTGTGTGTGTGTGTGTGAGAGAGAGAGAGTCTCTTGTGTGGGATTTGATTAGGAAGGGTTTAGCTAAATAGAAAGAAAAGGAGGTGGAGGGACAGGAGGGAGGAAGTTGAGGTAACAACTAATCAGCACCAGGGAAAGAAGGTTCAGAGTGAAAATGCAGAGAGCAGACTCATCAGGGTTCATGTTCTCTGCTTAAAGTGCTTCTAGAGTTGCCGTGCCAGCTCCTGTCTCTGGCTGATTCCTCCCTGCAGTTTCTGTCCCTTATGCCACATGGTGGGGGTTGTGGTGGGGGATCTGTATGGGCACTAGTGGCCCTATTTCAGTAGAGCTCAGTACGTGAGGCCTGTGGGTGATCAGTGCCATTCCAGGCAGCATGTCTGTCTGTAGTCTGGGCAAATGACTGTCTGTGAGAATGTTTTCAAGCAGAAACGTGCAGGAGGTGAGCTGCGAAGTGCCATGTGGGACACTTGGCTTTAGATGGGAAGTGCCTTGTCAATCAATTGTGATTCTTGGCGAGTGGTTTTGGTGAGTCTCTAAAGATGCCAGTCCTGTTCTGATCGTCCAAGGGCTAAGAGCTCAAGGGCTAGGGGTGGAAAATAAGGCCAAATGAAAGGGGTTTTGGGGCTCTCTCTCACCTAGCAAAAGGAACACCACAAAAAAGAAGGGCTGATCTGTTCAGGGCCTGGCTCAGACGCTCTTCAGAATAAGACTGCTGACAGGAGTCACCACGGCTCTCAAGAACAAAGTTCATGTGCTCTGGAGAAGGAAGGTCGGCATGGGAAAAGTGGTAACGTCACTTAAATGCAAACTCTGTGGAACGGAGGGTAACCAGAGATCGAGTACAGACAGGTAGATAACTCGTGTTCTATGTGCTTGTAAGCATGGTTAGGAGGGTTATGGGCAGGTGCGTGCCCCTCTCCCCCACAATCAGAGGCTGGTAGAGTTTGTGCATGTCCCCCAGCTGTGGGGGTTGGGGTGCTGGGGGCTGTTGGCATGACTGATGATGTGCATGCCATGCCGGCACAATGGATTTGTAATGTGAGTTTAGCGTAGCTGATACGGGAGGGGGAGGAATCCTTTGAGTAAGGTGCCATGGCACTTCAAATACACATGCAAGCGCAGTTTCTAAAGGGTCAGTGGAGAGTGTCCTTCTGTATGTTGTCAACTGAGGACTCTTACTGAGGTGCCTGTTGAAATGAGCTGGCTCATGCTATCATAGTAAAAGTAGGTGTTTTCAATGCCACGGTGTCGCTCAAACCTGATTTCAGAGGTAACCTCTTCAGGCTCCTGGGTTTTGGATGCGCCAACACCACTGAACTTTAGCAGTGTTGTAAAAAGCAGTGCCTTTGGGAGCCTCATGATGGACTGAACAGTCAAAGCCGGGGGGTAAGAGACCATGCCGTTCCTTTCCATAACTACTGTAGGTGTAAGAACCGTCACTCTGTCTAAAATCTTGGTTTGGTTTTTAGCCAGACTTCTAGCTCCTTAATGACGGCAGCTACTGCTATTTGTGGGTTGGGACTGGTGCCTGTAAGCGATACCTACAGTAAACAATATGTTTACCAAGCTGGAGAAGCTTCAGTTTGGTTCTGGGGCATTGTCTGATGTCGATGTCAGAAAGACTGCTTCATGCTTTTGTCTTCCTGGAGTTAGCTACACATGTGTGCCCTACGAAATGATGTCCCATGGAGACATGTTCAGTATGCCTCAGGAATAGTGGCCACTTGGCTCCTTATGAAAGAACCCTGCGAGCCTGACTTTCTGATCCATCCCTGGCACAGGGCCCTGTTCCCATGCAGATGTACAGTATGCTTCAGTCAGCTTCCATGGCCTCTACATTGGAGAAACTGAAGTCTCTATGCTGGAGCAATGCTTTGATCAAGTGCCAAGCTGGCAGATTTTTCAGGGGCTGTTCTGGTATCGGGGAGGTTGGTTCCAGTGTCTGAGACTTAAAGGCCTTAGCTCAGACAGATACCAGGCTGTGCAGTTTATTTGGAGACACCGTTTCAGCACCAGAGAGATTTCCAGCTTAGTGGGCTCCTGACAGTGCCTTGCTTCTCTTTGACTTAATGTCTCAGTTGCGCCCAACATTTATTGCTCTCCTCTGACCTCAAGCATAAGGGTTAAAGGAAACAGGGCTTGGGAGTGGGGGCCTCTTTGCACAGAAGAGTGAGAAACATTAACATAGATCCATGAGCATGTGGGTGGATCAGCTGTGGCTTCCATGATTCCAAAGTTGCCTTCAACCCTTCCGGTACTTCCAGTTCCTGTGGACTCTAACTAGCTCTTCCTCGTGTGGGGAGAGTGCTGGTCCCTCTGTACTAGTGCTTCTCTTGTCTTCTGCAGCATGCCCACTCCTCTCCAGAGGGACAGGTGGAGGTCTTCCTTTGGATCCAGAGGAAGTTTCTTGCTTTGGAATTTCAGTTCCAGGGTCAACCTGGGCACCATCCAGAATGGGCTTGAAGACTCACTTAGGAAGCTCTCAAGACAAGAGAGAGACGTACAGCTTCTGATGATTCACATTCCCCCTCAGGTTCAACTAGGAGCTTCTGCCTTGTCCTCCCTGGAGTAATCTTAGGCAGACTACTTTGCCTGGTCTTCCTGCCTTTTATCCATTAGATGAACTACTTGAATTGTGCATTCTTCTTTCCATCCCTATGACCGAACATGTAGTCAGAGAAATCTGCTGTTTATGCTACGTTGAGAATACCCTTCCATGGCGTATCCTGGACTCAGGACAAACCAAGGTTTTCTTCCAGAGCTGAAATTTGTGGACACTCAATGAGCTATCCACTTCTTGAAAGAAAGTCTTGTGAGCTATTTTTCCTCAGACCAACTGATCTCTTGGCTTCCTCCACCTTTCTGACCAATCTGTTCCTGACTCTGGATGAGATCATTGCAATGTTGGGTGGAAGCAAATTATTCTTCAAATGTAGACTCAGTGTTCAGACCCTGGCCTGTTCCCCAAGAGTGTTAAGTGTCTCAGTTGCTGGGAGTTAGTTCAGAGTGAAGGCTTCAGGCGAGTTTGTACTCAGCACATCTTCTTGGCATGGCGAAGCTGTGCCTCTGTGGCTGCACTTCCCTTTTATACTCATCCAAGCTTGGTGACAGCTAGTATGGCCATGAGCAGGGGAATCACACTTCTAGCTCGTAGTGTAGATGCAGCCTATCTGTAGTAGTCATTGCAGAGGCCTCCTCTCTGGATTGCTGGGGGCTCACTTGTGAGAACTGACCATTCCTGGGTGGTGGGACATGCGGGAAGCCATGTGTCACACACAGCTGTGGGCCGTCAGGTGGCATCTAAAGTCCTTTATGCTTCTGTCAAGTGGCTGTGTCCTGTGAGTGCTGATGGGCAGTGTGCCTGCGGTGCTGAACCTCAACAAGTGAGAGACGAGGAGTGAGGCACTTAGAATGTATGTAAACTTTGTGTAGCTTTTAGAGATCAGCTTAAAGGGAATGCCATTTCTGTGTAAAGCTAGTTAAAGAAGATCGCTTAGACATTGAAACGATACTTTTTTCAACTGAAGTGTCACTTCCAGAGAGTCTGAGGGCTCACGCTGATGGTCTAAGGCAGCATTGCTTGCCTGGTAATGTTCTATCACGGAAATCTGCGGGGCTGCTCTCTGAAGTTAGTCACAAATGTCCATGGCATGTTGTCTTGACTTAGTATATAGCTGCAATGTTCACTTCGGGAGGACAGTTCTGCAATCTTTGTTTAGTTAGAATTGCTTCTTTGCTTTTCTTTGTGGTGTTGCACTGCTGGCTAGGGTCTGAGCATATGCAGAGAAGAGAACCAGTATCTGGTTCTTAGTGTTGCTTGTGCATATTCTCACACACACCCCCCCGCCTCCCCACACACACACTTTTCCCTACATGCTAATTTGAAATCCAAATACAGAATGTCTTCTATGTGGGCATGGTTAGGCTGTTGACAAGCCGGGCTAAATGTTTCTTTTGCCCTGCAAGCATGATTTCTGGTTCCCTGGGTTGAGCTTTACTGATTTGTTTTTCATCCTGGTTACCTCTGTTGTCTGTGTGGTGATGATGATGATGATTGATGATTGTCAGCATGTTGGTGATATTTAAGGCCCTACTTAATTTGTGATATTGTGGAAATTGCGAATCCCTCAGTATTAGGCTTCCATGGCAATTTTGATTTTAATTAGCTTACTTTGCAAGGTCCATGCATAGATTTTGAGGTTTGCAACATACCCCTTTTTCCCCATTAGTACAGTAGAACCCCATTAATCTGAGCTGACAGCAGCTGGGGCTCGGGCTGTCAGCCCCGGATGGCTGGGACTCCTGCTGTCAGCCCCGTAGCACAGCTGGTGGAGTTCCTGCTGTCAGCCCCACGTACGGCTGGTTTTCTAAATTACTGCAATTAAGAAAGGTCCATTTTTACTTTTATGCGATTTTTTTTGTCTTGTCCACAACTCAGCCTCAATTATTTGACAACCATCCCGCGATTCAAGTAGGGCCTTAGTGACTGAAACTCGGTCTCCATATATGTGTTGAAAAAGGGAAGGGGGGCCAGGATTAATTCTCATGGGATTCTACACATGAATGCTCCTGGAGCAGTTGCCTATCAAATCCGTTTTGATGCTGTACTCTTCATTCCCACTGTGTCTTGTACATAAATCAGCAGCACATCTTGGTCAAATGTGTTGAGCACAAGTGACAGGTTGCGCAGTATGATCATTGAGGTTTGACCTGTGTCTGCCATAAGGCGGTCACTACCTTTTTGTACTACTAGAGCCATCCCTGTGCTGTGCCTGGCCTGAGCACTGATTTATGAAGTGTCCAGGATGTTAGCAGAGGTGCGTTTTTGTTGGACCTGGTTATCAGCACGTTTGGTGTGCTTGCCTGGATAACTGGGATCAGAAACTGGTTGGTAGATGCAAGCTCATTAGCATCCATTGTGTGTGTTCTGTTTTAATCATGTTGTTCTCTGTCATGTCCTACATAAGCTTCTCGTCTTCACCTTCCAGCCCCTTCCTGGCTGATTCTCACCCTTCCTGTTCTCTCTCGCTCAGTATCCTGAGGTCGACTTTCATCTCTGATCAGCTCATGATGCCAGTCTCCATCGTGCTCATGTTAAATTTTCTAACAAGCACCTTTGTGCTGTCTCTTGTTCTCCCCCTGACACTTGAGAGAAGCACCTGGTAAACACCTGCAAAGCCATTTCATTGTTTTTCTTCAAACCTCACCTTAAAACTCTCCTTTGCCATGATGCCTACAAAAAAATTGTTGACGGCTGGGCTGCTGGTGTGCTGAGACCACCACCTGTCATACTGACCTACATTGTCTTTGTTTTGTTTTACTCCTTTGTCTGTTGTCCCTTGTCTGATACTTAGATAGATAGTCCCTGCCCCAGAGAGCCTGCAGTCTTCTGTTTTTGTTTTCTTCTCTTTGTACAGCGCTTAGCGCAATGGATCCAGGGCTAGGCACTATGATAGTACAAGTAATGAATAATCTACTAATCATTTTGCTAAGCTTGTTTCAAGTGCTAGGTAGGTCATCTTTGGAAGTGATGTGAAAGATTTTTGGTTAGCTGAGGACTGTGAGAACAACCGTGATGGGTAGTGGTTTGAGCTATAGGGACAGGAGCAGATATCCCTTGGAGCTTCTCGTGCCTTTGCTTGTTCGGTCAAACCTCTGTGAAGAAAAGTTGGATGATATCTGATATGTTCTAGCACACTGTCTTTCATTCCTTAGACTGTCTCTTATTCAGTTTATATTTTAATAGAGTAGTCAGAGGCTTCGCTGTAGTCAGGTTTTATCATTCAATTGACTACTTGGAAAAAGTCCAGCTGACCATGACTTGGCAGAGTTAGTTGTGGAGAAGAAAGAAGCTCTTTGTTTTCTTCTTAGCTGTGTCATATACCGGTAAGAAATCCATGTGCTGTTACAGAAGGAGGCTAGAGTGTGGTTTGTCAGCAACATTTCATCTTTTACATTTGGTCAGAGGAAGTATGATAGTAAGCCAAGGTGACGATGTGGATGGTTTGGGAAGGGGTTGTCTTTGGACAAAGGTGTCAATGGTTGTGGCCACTAGATGGCTGAAATGCTCCACCAAATTACACTATGTATTTAACTCCTTTTTATCTTTCCTTGTGATTCAGGCTCCTTGTCGTTTTTTTTTTTTTTTTTTTTTTTTTTTTTTAAAAATCTCCTGTGGTATTCCGGTACCTGGAATTGTGTGTAGTATTCCAGATGTTGTCACACAGCACTGTATCAAACGAGATGTTGTCTTCCTGTTCTGTGATGTGCCACAGAACATGACACCCACATTTCACTGGCCTTTTTTCTGACTTCTGCATTATGAACTTGTCTGATTTGCTGTCCTATGTCTCACCTTCAGCCCCACTACATCCCAGTCTTCTCCTCCCTATTGAGTAAATGGATTTTTTTCCTAGCTGTGTATTAACTTTCACTTTTAAAGGTGAATGTGGGGTTAGGTAATGTACACATTTAGACCAAAGTCTTAGTACTCTGATCCAATGGATTTGTAGACCTCATTCAGAGGACCCAGGGCTCTAATTCTGCTGGATCAAGAATTCTCTCATGCTTGGCTTGCGTTCAGCACACAGATCTTTGGCAGGTTAAGTGGCCTGGGTTCTGAGAATTGCAAGCTGCTTTTCATATCCAGATCTGAGGTGTGATTGGGAGTTGCTGCAAAAGGCCTTTTTCTCCTGCCGCAGTTGTATTAAAATCTCATACAGCTTCTGTGCTGCCTGGAGCGCTAGTGAAGACTGCTGGTGTTGTAACCACCACATCATTTAGACCTGCTCAAAACCGGTCAGGCAGCACAGTTACAAAAAAAACACCTGTGCTTTGTCTACACTATCGCTTACACCACTGGTAGCATGGGCGGAGCAGCTATGGTGGTACAGAAAAAGGCTTATAAATGTTCCCAGTGCAGGTTCAACCATGAGGCATATCTTTTACCAAGTGCCAGAGCTCTGACAAGAGAACGGAAATAAGCTCCATCCGGTGGAACTATGCAGATTTAATGTCTCAGTAGTGGCAGGTTTTTGGAGCAGTGTTAGTACAATATTTCCCTGGCAAGGAATCATTGTTTACTTCCAGAATCTAAGCACAGTGCCCCAGTGTAATTGGTAACACAAACACAAACCTTATTGCAACTGTTCATAAGGTATCCTAGAAGAAACAATAGTAGAACAAGATAATAGAACTGGAACAAAACCATTGTCACTAGAGGTCACCACTCCGCACCCTGGTAAATGCGCTAGGAGTAACGTGACCAAGGTGTGACATCACAGCAGAGTGCTGGTATCATTGAGGCGCTTCATCAGGCAGCTTTGCTTGTTTGTCTTCTCCACTGGCCATGTCTTTAGTAAACAGTCCTGGTCAGTCTTCTCACATGTACCACAGCCCAGGAAGAAGAGAGACCACAGGGCATCCAACTGGGCAGGTCTCTCTTGGTGTCATAATGACCTGTATTGACACAAATAATGTTAGTCTGACTGTTCTTTTTCCGTTCGTTCTGATGACTTCGGATTTGCGCTGGTACGTGAGATTTAGTCCTGGAAAGCTGAGACCGCAGATATTTTGAGACATTTGAGCAGGCTGACAGCCAGCTCCTAAAGTGCTTGGCAGCCCAGATTACACATACCCAGGTGCTGCAAAGATTGGAAGAGAGCTGATGGCCTGAGGCTACCACAGAAGTGGGCAGCGTGCCACTGCCTTATGTACTTTCCCATTCTTGTCTCTGTCTGTCTGAGTGCAACCAGCTCAGGCTTTCCAGTTCCTCAGGCTGCCAGTCTGCACCAGAGCATCTTAATAGGCAAACTGTGTGGAAGCCTCCTTCTCCAACTGTAGGAAACGCTGGTTCCATTCTGCTGCTGCTAAGAGCGCAGGTGCATTAAACATGAGCCTGCAGCCTCTGAGTCAGGTGGAGATCAGGATTGTTGGTAAAGCAAACCCACATCTTGCCCCTTTTCCTATCTCTGTTGTTGCATTTCAGTTTTGTCTTTATCTGCCAATTTCTGAGGAACTTCTGAGCAGTTACAACTGATTGAGTTTGGGAAAGGAAGTGCAGCTTAGCGATCAAAGGCTGAAATGTTCACAGCTTCTGCTTTCTGTGAATAGGTCTAACAAAAAACTCCATCTACCCTCTGCTTGTCTGAGGCTACATCTGCACTATGAACTTGAGGGTTTGATTCCCCTGCTTGCATACGCATACTCCTGCTAGCTCACTGAGCGCAGAAGTAGCAGTGTAGCCGTGGTAGCATTGGTGGTGGCATGCTGAGTAGAAACCCAACCCGTAGGCTCTGCAGCTCTTGCCATGCTCCCCAGTCTGAGGCTGTGGGATAGAACTGGAGGGACTTGCTGACTGAAAGGAGTATTTGTTTGCATTGTAAAGACTAGTCACTTTATGTACAGACTAGTTCATACAAACTGTATGATAAAATCTTTCATTAAATAGATTTTACAGAAGAAAAAAATAACTGAAAAAAAATTAAGGGGCAAAAAGAATGATCAGGTAATTGAGCACCCAGACTTAGTTTTTGTGCGCTGGTCTTGGGGAGTTTTCAGATCCCAGTATTAATTAATACTCATTGTCACAGCTGTCTGTGAATTCTAACAAAGAGCAGTTGAAATGTGAATGTTCTGTGCAGTTCTGCAGCTCAGACATTCAGCATTGTGCTACAGTGGGACCCAAAAGTGGGGGGAGTCCAGAGGAGAGCAACAAAAATGATAAAAGTTTAGAAAACCTGCCCTGCGAGGAAAGGTTTAAAAAGAACAAAAAAAACCCAACCTGCATGTTTCATCTTGAGCGATGATTGAGGGGGGACTTAAGTCTTCAGATCTGTTAAGGGTTGTCACAAAGCGATGGCGATGAATTGTTCTCCATGTCTACTGAAGGCAGAACAAGAAGTAAGTGTCTTAATCTGCAGTGCGGGAGATTTAGGTTAGCTGTTAGGAGAATCTTTCTTACTGTAAGGACACTTAGGCCCTGCCAAGGGAGGTTGTGGAATCCGCATCATTGGGGGTTTTAAGGCACAGGCTGGACAAACATCCGTCAGTGATGGTCTAAGTTCATTTGGTCCTGCCTCCGTACAGAGGGCTGGATTTGATGACCTCTTGAGGTCCCATGCAGCCCCGCATTTGTGATTTTGTGTGGCACATGAAACCTGAGTCTAACTGTAGGGCAGGCTTTCTCAAAGAGGTGAGGCATGGAGCTTTGAAGAGATGCAAGTCGAAAGAGAGAGATTCCTGCAAATTAAGGTAATACTTTAGGATACCTGACAGAGGAGAGAGCTACACACCAGCAATGCAGAATGAGATTCCTTGAAAGCAAGGCGGCTGGAAGGATGTGTTGTGGCTCTGAGGGTTAGGGCAGAGGCCCTGCCCAGTCACTGTGTGCAAAACTCGGATGATGCTGCCTTTTGAATTGAATGTATTTTAAATGCAGATTATACTATTAACGTTCAGACGGGGGGTTACTGTAGCTGCCTTGCTATTTCCCTAATGCAGAGTTTCTCAGCCTGTGGGTCCTGTCCCAAAATTGATTCATCAGAATGCACCAAAGGGTCGGGTCATGGACTGGCTGTGCTCAGCTTTTCACTCCGGGTGTTGCAACCTGTGCACAGGGTCCCAGTGCTGCTCAAATTTGGCCCAGCCGCCCCCATGTCACGATGACCACGGGCAGGGGCTACCAGAGCTGAGCTTGAATGAGTGGCTCCCCACCTCCATGTTGATGGGAAAATATTTCCACTAGCAACCTCCTCTTCTTACACTCACTGAAAGGTGCCCCAGGCAGTTTGTTCTAGAGAAGGGAGTGGCCTTCACCCCCTATGTCCCAACTCCCTCATTCCTGAGCATATCTAAAGGGCCTTCAAATCTCATGCCTAGGTGACTTAGAGGGATAGTTTGATTTGCTGTGTGATTGGTGCAGTAACATGTCTGGCCTGCAAGTTGAGATGCACCAAACTATCCAAGGTGGTCCTGTGGGATTTCTGGCCTCTGTACACAGAAACATCCTCTGCCTTCTGAGCACAGTTTCTGACAACCCAGCAGAGTTAATTCAAGCCTCTGTGCAGACTGAGGGCAGTGCATAGCCGAGCATCCCAGCAGGCTGGCAGGAAACCACTGAAAAAGGAAATTAATCCTTCCTGGTTCTCCCTTCTGCGCCAAATGAAGTTTCAAGTCTGAAAAAGCCATTGCTCCAGGCTGCTATCTGAACCTAAGAGAGGCTTGTTCCCGTTATTAAAGGTGACCTGCCTGACCTTTTCTGTCACTCCCCGTGATGTTCAGTCTGAGCATATTGTCATTCAGTAGTTCCCAAGGGCCCTTCCATAACATGCATGTATGCTCGGGAACTGGGAGTGAAGATCTGCTGGGTTGTCACTTGGGAAGGAGCTCAGAGCACCTGTAGAGTACAACAGAGCTCTTTAACTGAAGAGCAGGACAGCTTGGCCTTGCCGTGCTCCGAAAGGCCTGTCTGTCATAGCAGCACGTCACTGGACAATGGCCACTTCGCTTGTGGGACCTCAGTGGCTCAAGTTCCTTAAAGAGGACCTGAGTGGGTGTCAGAACTGTTTTTATTTCATTTTTTAATCAGAGTTGCGTAGGGAAAGCTTTGTGGTAGTAAAATCTCAATAGCAGCTATTAACCACCTTGTGAGAACGAACCTGAGTTAGCCCCTGGAAAAGTGTGGCGGTCTCTAACTTTCTCTGGTATCCCTGGAAGACTTTATCTGGTGTGGTATGGCGTATGTGCCGCTGAGGAAGATAAAGACCAGTTTCAGTTGATCGCTCTTGAAGAGGCTTTGATATCTGATGATGTCTCTCTCTCTCTTTGCTTTCTTTTCCATCCAGAATTTTGTGTCTGCATTTGGGATGATCATTGTCCTTGTTCAGTCGCCCTTGGCATTTTTGTCTTTTCCTTCCCCTCTGAAAGTCCATCTATGGAAGTCGATTTGACTTGAGTCTCTGATATTTGGTTCATCTTCAGCCGATGGATTGAGGACATTTTGTCGAAGTTCTCCAGGCCTTTGTTGTTGTCCAAGTGTGTTCATCTCTTCCACAAATGTGCATTTCAGTTCAGTTGTTGACCTCAGTTCATGGGTCTAATAGGCCGAGGGAGGCTTAGCCTCCCCTGGCACAGCTGCCACTGACCCACTGCCAGATTCCTGAGCTGTGATGGGCCCCTGCTCTGCCCCTTCCCCGAGGTCTCCACCGCCTGCTGGTGCCTGGCTGCTCCTGCACTCCACCCTCCCTCTCCGGAGTTCAGAGGTCCTTGCTGCATGCATCCCTCCTCTCCTCCAACCCTCACTCTCCCAACACCCCCTGCCCAGTATCCCTCACCCCCTTCCCCTGTGAGATCCCCCCTCACCCGCCGGCTCCTCACCTGCCCTCCCCCACTGCTCGCTGCATCCCTCCTCCTCTCCTCCCCACTCCACCGCCTGCGAGATCCTTTCTACCTGCCCTCTGCCTGCATCCCTCCGGGGGGTGCCTAGGATGGAGTGTAGGTAGGGCCACGGGCAGAAGAGGTGGGATAGGGAGCAAGCCTCCCCCAGTAGAGACTTCATGCGCCGCCCATGCCTGGTTTCATAGGATCTTGCTTCCAGACTGTGCACAGTTCAGTACCTGGACTCCAGTCATGACTGCTATTACACCATGTTTGTTATCCCGATAATATCTGGTTTCACTTCCTGCACCAGTAGCTCTAGTTCCTCCATTTTGTTACCCAGGCTCCTCGCATTGGTGTACAAACATCTTAATTTTCATTGTTTGGCTTCGCTCACATTCCTTACCCAACTTGGCACAGTCATTCTACTGCCATTATTGCCTCTTCAACTGGTGCCAGTTTTTATTAAAAATGAATAAAAAGGCTCCAAAGGTAATCCTGGCAATTACAGGCTAATAAGCCTAAGTTAAGTACAGGGAAATTGGTTGAAATGGTGGTAAAGAACAGAATGATCAGATGCGTAGATCAATGTGATGTGTTGGGGAAGAGTGAATATGGCTTTTGTAAAGGGAAATCATGCCTCGCCAGTGTCTTGCAATTCTTTGAGGGGATCAACAAACATGGACAAGGGGGATCCAGTGGATATAGTGCACATGGACTTTCAGAAAGCCTTTGACAAGGTCTCTCACCGAAGGCTCTTAAGCAAAGTAAGCTGTCATGGAATAAGAGGGAAGGTCCTCTCCTGGATCAGTTACAGGTTAAAAGATTGGAAACAAAGGGTGGGAATAAATGGTCCGTTTACCTCTCTTCACCATGAATATCGTGAAGTCCAAAGCAGACTGTAAAAATTAAAGGGATCTTGCTAAACTGGGTTACTGGGCAACACAATGGCAGATGAAAATCAGTGTTGACAATTGCCAAGTAATGCATCTTGGAAAACATAATCCCAACTATCCATGGAAAATGATGGGGACTAAGCAAGAGTGCTGGACCCTTGGTAGAAGTAGGGGGGTCCACAAGGTCCTTAGTGGTCCCACCCTATGGCTAGGCCCTGTCCCCAGGTATGTCCCCACCCTCTAGGGCAGGTGGCGGGTTCGGGGCTCCCCACAGAGACCCGGGTTCCTGGGGTGGCTCTTGCCTGGGGTGGTGCCTCAGGGAGAAGAGGAGGAGCCAGGGGTGGGGCCACTCAGAGGGCCCGGCACCAGGAAGAGACTGGTGCCATGGGCAGAGCTTGTGCGGGGCAGCGGATTAGCTTCCTGCCATGAAGTGCAGCCCCTGCCTGCGCCGCTCCACACCTGCCCAAGGCTTGCAGTTTGGGGGCTGCAGCTCGGCTCTGTCCCCCAAACTACACCTATGATAAAAAGTGGCTGGTCTGGCCCTCCCACTTTTAAAAGTGGGGGGACATGCAGGGCCGTATTATCCATTAGGCACAGTGCCTAGGGCCTACGAAAAGAAATTACATATAATTTTTTATTTTTATTTAAAAAACTATTTAATAGCTTAAAATCAAATTAGTTATTTCGGTCGGGAGGGTCTACAACGGCAAGTGTGCCTAGGGCCTACGAAGGTCTTAAAACGGCCCTGGGGACATGGCCCCCTGATCTCCCCTGTTCTGGAGCCTCGGGTCTAAATTAGTTGTTGCCACTCAGGAAAGAGTCTCGTTGTGGACAGTTCACTGAAAACATCCACTCAGAATGCAGTGGCATTAAGAAGATAACAGAATGTTCGGAACTATTAGGAGAGGAGCAGGTGGTAATAAGACAGAAAATATCATAATGCTGCTATATGAATCCATGGTAGGCCCACATCCTGAATACTGTGTGCAGTTCCGGTCACCCCATCTTGAAAAAGATATACAGTAATATAATTGGACAACGGCAACAAAAATGATTGGGGGTATGGAATAGCTTTTGCATGAGTAGAGAGCGAAAAGCCTGACTGTTCAGTTTAGAAAAGAAACGATTAAGGGGGCTGTTATAGAGGTCTATAAAATCATGAATGAGGTGGAGAAAGTGAATAAGGAAGTGTTATTTACCCCTTCACATAACACAAGAGCAAGGGGTCTGTCACCTGTTGAAGTTAGTAGGCAGCTGGTTTAAAACAAACATCAGGAAGTACTTTTTCACACAACGCATAGTCAACCTGTGGAACTCATTGCTAAGAGATGTGAAGACCAAAAGTATAATGGGTTTCAAAAAAGAATTCTCTATGTTCATGGAAGATAGTTCATCAATGACGATTAGCCAAGATAGTCAGAGCCGCAACCCTATGCTCCTGATGTCCCTAAACCTCTGACTGCCAGAAACATCAAGCACTGGCCACTTGTCAGAGGCAGGATATTGGACTAGATGGATCACTGATTTGACCATTAGGGGTGGTCTTATGTTCTTACAATCACATTTATAATGTGTAAGCAGAATAAAATCTGGACCAGTAAAATATATATACATTTTTTCAGCCGGGTGGAAGAATTTAATCAGAAATATGTGAGTGGTAATTGGGGACCATATCTGAACACCTTTCTAGATGCCCCAAAAGCCACAATTGAGGAAGAAGGCCATGCTGGTTAAAAAAGTGATCTGGCTTAGAGGGGAAGTGAACGCAACTATAAAAAAAAAAAAAAATAGAAAAATAATATATAACAAATGGAAGAAAGGGGAAGTTGATAGCAATGATTATAAGTCAGAAGTTAGCAGTTATAGAAACTGAGACAGAGAGCAAAGGTACACAAGGTGAAATCTATGGCCAACGAAGTTAAGGACAATAAGGAGGAGTTTTAAAAATATATTAGGAATGAAAAAGAATTTCGACCATGGTATTGGTTCATTACTAGATGGAAATGGTAGAACTATCAATAATAATGCAGAAAAAGAAGAAGTAGTCAACAAATCTCTGTTCTGTATTTGGGGAAAAACAGATGGTGGTGTCTCATCATCTGGTAATAACATTCTAACATCTGCCAGAGATACTAAAGGAATGGTAAAACAGAAGTTACTAAAGTCAGACGTTTTAAAATCAGAAAGTCTAGATAACTTGCATCAAAGAGTTTTAAAAGAGTTTGCTGGACCGTCAGTGCTGATTTTCAATGTCTTGGAGCACTGGAGAAGTTCCAGAAGACTGGGAGAAAGCTAATACTGTGCCAGTTTTTAAAAAGGATAAATAGGATGACACACATAATTATAGGCCTGTCAGCCTGACAATGATCCGTGGCAAGATAATGGAGCATCTGATACAGGACTCAGTTAATAAAGAATTAAAGGAGGGCAATGTAATTAATGCTAATCAACATGGGTTTATGGAAAATAGATCCTATCAAACCAACTTGATATGTTTTTGATGAGATTACAAGTTTGGTTGATGAAGGTAATAGTGTTGATGTAGTATATGTAGACTCTTGGTACCATACAATATTTTGATTAGAAAAGTGGAACAATAGAGAACTAACATGGTGCACATTAAATGGATTACAAACTGGCCAATTGGAAGGTCTCAAAACGTAACTGTAAATGGGGAATCATCATTGACTGGATCTGTTTTCAGTGAGGTCTCTCAGGGATCGGTTCTGCACCTTATGATATTTAACATTTTTATCCATGATCCGGAAGAAAACTTACAATCATCACTGCTAAAGTTTGCAGATGACAGAAAAATGGGGGGAGTGGTAAATAATGAAGAGGACAGGTCACTGATTCATAGCCATCTGGATGGCTTGGTAAACAAGGTGCAACCAAACAATAGGCATTTTAATGACTAAAAGTCAATCTATACATCCCAGAACAAAGGATGTCGGCTGCACTTACAGCATAGGGGACGCTAGCTTGGGAAGCCGTGACTCCGAAATCAAAGATTCGAGTCCTGGTGAATAGTCGGCTGCACATGAACTCCTAATGTTAGGCTGTGGCCAAAAAGCTAATGCGATCCTGGGATGCATAAACGGGAATCTCGAGTAGGAGTGGAGATGTGGTTTTACCTCCGTATTTGGCACTGGTGTGACTGCTGCTGGAAAACTATCTCCAGTCCTGCTGCCCACAGTTCAAGAAGGTTGTTGATAAATTGGAGCGGGTTCAGAGAAGAGCCAGGAGAATGATGAAAGGTTTAGAAAACCTGCCTTGTAGTGATAGACTTAGTCCAGTCTTATATAGTCTAACAAAGAGAACAGGTAAAGAAGTGACTTGATCATGGTCCGTAAATATCTACATGGGGAACAAGCATTTAATAATGGGCCCTTCAACCTCTCAGAGAAAGGAGTAACATGATCCAGTGCCTGGAAGCTAGAAAATGTCAGACTGGAAATAAGGTGTACATTTTTCACAGTGAGGGCAATTAACCATGGGAACAGTTTACCAACGGTTGCGGTGGATTCTCCATCACTGACCATTTTCAAATCAAGAAGGGATGTTTCCTCTAAAATTTCTGCTGTGGGAATTATTTAAGGGAAGTTCTATGGCCTGTGTTGTAAAGGAGATGAGCCTAGATAATCGCAATGGACCCTTCTGGTCTTGCAGTCTGTGTGGATGCTCCTGTTCCACCTGCAAGTGCTAAAGAGCTATTAAATGCTCCCTCCTTGTACTGGGCAGATGTTTTTGAGTTGCAGTGTTCGGGAAATGTCCTAGTAACCATACTTTCTTGAAACAGAGCTGTCAAATCCCATTGAGACACCAACAGGGTTGTTGACCTGAAGAAGAATCTTTATTGCAGCAGAACTACTGTAAGAGCTCCTAGTGTCAAAAGTCCATCAGGCCACCTCTCTGACGGTAGTGTTGGGCACTCAGTCTACAGTTGTTGAAGTAACTAGTTTAAAAGGAGAACAAGGAGTTCAGTATTGTTGTGGTCAAGGACCTCACCTATCCCCAAGGTCATGCTATCATCATGCGGAGTTCTAACTGTCATGGCAGTTGGCATGGGCAGCTTTTGGTGCATATAGCTCCATGTTTGTTTTCCACCTTGTGATGCTAGTGGGTATCTGGCAAAACACCACAAAAGGGGATTAGACTGTGCAGTGGAGCCTGTTAGCTGTCACATTGCATTGGGAGCTGCCGGGAGGTAGCTGTCTTTGAACTGTAGTGCTGTAATCATACCCAAGAGTTGTAGTTACACTTGCATTCTTGCTTAGCCCAGTCATCCCTCTCTGAGAGAGACAGCTTTCTATCTTCCCTGGCTGGTTTATCTGGGCATGAGTGCACAGACGTCAAGAAATAAGTTGGCTGAAGGGTTTTTTCCCTCTGACCAAAAGATTTGTCTTTGTAAGGCCTCTGCCTGTTGGAGAGGCGCCTGTGTGTTTCCAGGTTTGGGAGCCAGTACTGGCCCCCTTGGGGCTCTTGGAACAAGTTGAGGCTGGGATTTGCTCCAATCTCTCTCACTCCCCCATGCACTTTTCCTGCCTGGAGCCAAAGCAAGAAGCCAAGAATTAACTGTTTTTTATCTTTCCTTTTCCCCCTTGTTGCATCAGGGTTTGAGCAATACCTGGGTTGATTGGACATGGAAATTTGTCACTTCCTCCCTCTCCCCTCTGAAGGTACACTAGATTTCCAACCTGTGTGGAGAACTCAGTAAATATCTGAACACCAAGCAAGCGAGATGGACTGATCTTGAAGCAAATCTTTGGATTCCCACATTCTGGAGTCCGTAAAACTACCAGCATTAGAATTAGATGCAGTGTGGTTGTCCTTTGATATTAATATTTAGCATATCCTGTGCTCTTTTACCTACTAGAGCTGTAATTAAGTGTGTCCCACATGTAATGGTGTCTAAGGGCTGGTTCACACTGACCACGTGATTCGGCGGCAGTCGACAGGAGTTACGCAAATTACACAGAGTAGTTTGCATAACTCATGTCGATTGCTCTGCTTCCCTTCTGCGCGCTGTTTACATTGCGCTGAGCCCGTTGGCTCAGCACTACGCTATTTGAGGGGGTGGACTTATTCAGTCGACTTCCTGATCGATTGAGTGGGTCTCGCTGACTGCTCAATCGATTCAGAAAGATCGATCTGGCGTTGGCGAATTTGCCGCCGTCAGTATAAATGTAGCCTAAGGTATAGCTAGCAGGCTTCCGTAGCTGCAGAGGGGGCGGAGAACTGTTCCTGTTGTAAAATCCTCTGCTACTCCTGGACTCCAGAAATGGTGGGATTGCCATTGTGTGAGAGCCTACACGCCATAGGGCTTGTTTGTGTATGAGTCATGACCCCATGTGTCTTTAGGGACAGAACCATACCCATTCTCCCATCCTTTTCTGGTGCTGAATGAGCATCTGTAGTAAAGCATCATTGGAATGTGCAGGTTTCTGGTCAATTGGCCTGGCCTAGGAATCATGGCACATCTGCCTTCTTTTAACTTCAAGATAAACTTCACTAGACATATCTGCAAACAAATGAGAAACCACAATACTTCATTTCAGAATCTCTTTTGCTGATGCGGAAATGAACCCTTAAACATTCGACTCTATATTGGCTGGAAGGCAGTGGTCAGGCAGGAGACTGGGGACGGGTGTAACTAGTAAAAGATGCCTAGGAGAAAGGAGAGAGATGTGATGACCATGCTGAGTTATAGGGATTGGGAATTCTTATGGAAATGTTGCTCTGGGGACTTTTATGGATGTTTGCCTTGCAGAAATATTCAAGATTGTTAAAGATTCCATGTTTCTTCCTCTAGAGTCTGTCTGGCTGTCTCAGGAGTATGACACAAATTCTGTATTCCAATCCCAAATCTGAAATTTGGGTTAACACAGGCTGCCCAGTGGCACTGAATTATTACCAAAAAAGGAAGGACAAAGAAACGAAATTTAACACTTTCATGTCAGATACAGCAACAGTGTAAATGATCACAATTAGTTGAAAGCCACTGTCTTCTCTGATTTAATTAATTCTGCAGCTTTTGACATTCCAGACTTGAGTCGACAAATACATTATTTACAGTGGAGAAGCCCAGGAACTAAATTCAGGCCATCCTTGAGAATCTGAATAAGAGGCCAGAGTTTGGAAAGAATCTGGGAAGGTGGCCTCTTGGCCACCTTGTGCTGTAGGAGAGGGAGTATTTCTGGTCCAGCTCCTGGCCTGAGGAGGGGATTCTGCCGATTGTGCTCGTGGAGCTGAAGGGTTTGTAAACAACATACGTTCCAGAAGAGTGATATTTAGAATGTATCTGAGCACTGGTTGAATAGGGAGTGGTGTAGAGGTTAGGCCAGGCTCCAATTCTCATTTTTTGTCAGCTGAAAAAACTTGGAGCTGCCATTACTTGTTTCCAGTCCGAATCTGAGGTTCAGACTTGGAGATCGTGTCCTCTTGTGTGTAGGCACTGGGAATGCTGTTGGCCAGTCACATGAACGCTTTCATTTTTTGGTGTCCCTTTTGGCACTCTGCCTTCTTCAGGCTTGAGCAGTGGAAGCTGGGATGGTGCATGGCATATCTGCCTTCTTTTAACGTCAAGATAAACTTCACAAGACACACAAGATGGTGCATGGCTTGGCTTTTTGAAGGAGGCCAGGTCAACTTATTGGCGCTTACTGCCAGTACTTACTGCTTTGATGTCTCTCTGCAAGTCTTGATTTTGAGTCTTCATAGTAATTGCATGCGATGTTGGATCTTTCTCTGAACTTGTGCTTGGCTTTTGAGCTCTTGGCCCAGCAAAATTCCATAGGGGTGACTTCTCCCTGTGTGAAAGTGTTCATTAAAATCCTTGAATTATTCAGAAACCTGAGCCACGTGTGTGACTAAGTGAGAAACAGCAGGCTGTTCGCAGCCTGTGGTGCAGGGCGAGGAGATGGAAGACCTCTTAGTCAATAATGGCAGGATGCTAAACATCAGTTTATTTCACATTTGTGACTTCAGCAGAAAGCTCACGTGGCAGGAGTTCAAGTGGGCTGCTGGCTTTTGAATATACCCTCAGGCTCCCATCTTTGCATTTCACCGGAGGCCTTGCCTTTTCAGCCTGCTAAGAAACCATTTTCAAAGGTGAGGAAAAATTCCATTAGTTCACCTTTTTAATTGCTCCTTCAGAAGAAGACTCTTCCCTCAGCCTCTTAGGGTTTAGTCTGCTGCAAAGTGTCAAAAGTAATAGTGACAATGAAAGAACCAGATGTTACCAAGAGCAGTAACTGGTGTCGGACTGTCAGTCTGCTGTCCTTGGTTTCCCTGCAGGTGGGAGCAGACAGGTACTCTTGGCTCTGAGCGTTCAGAAAAGTAAGGAGGAAGTTGGAAATGGGACAGCATGTTCCACTTAACATTCTTGGAATGACTCTGCACTTTGGGGAAAGTAGAATCAGATGCAGCCACAAACTTAATATGGGCCAGAATGGTTGTCTGTGTCTGAGTGGCACTTTGGGGCTAGGGTATGGAAGTTTGGGCATCTATGGAAAAAGCTGGCTCTCATTCCCCCATCGGTGCCCTGGACGGGAGGGGCTCTATGGACCAGGAATGTGGTATAGAGGGTGGGCTGCTTCTGACCCTAAAGACCCAGCCTGGCTGTGACCTCTAGGCATTGTCCCAATGTGAATGTTGAAGAATAATGCCAGAAGCAGAGGTGCAAGTAGGACTGATCTGTGACGGTGCTTCAATGTCCTTCTTGGCCTTCTGTGTTTGACAGTAGCTTCTGCAGGCTGGGTAGCCATCCAGAAAGGGCCTGCTCCCATAGGCTTTATAGTGGGAAACCACTGACGGTCTAAACTTCCATTTATTTATTAACTTCTTTTGTAGCCGTCTTATCCTCATCCCTGGTCCCACTTTAATTAAGAGCTGGGAAAGTGCTGGCATCTCACAGAAATGTTGCTGAGTCCCTCCTTTGGATGTGAGCGAAAGCTGCTGTATGTGGGTTAAGGTCCCCAGCAGCTCCCCTGGGGACCTTTTGCAATCTTGGTGCAGCATAATCAGAAGTTGCAATTACTGCTCTGCTGCTAATTATCTTGCCTAGCATTAGATCAGTTTACATGCGGAGCCTGGAGACTGTAAGTAAACATCAGCCAGAGGGCCTTTGACTGAACAGCTCTTCTGGGATAGCTCTCCGAGTGAAAAACCCTTTAGCTAAGCAGAAAGCTGGTGAAGACTCTTTGGAACTGCGGTCGCCCCTTTTATTTCAGGGCTGCACAAACACGGCCCTTTTGACTGGTCGGATTTCTAGAGACTCTTTTCAGGAAGCTGTAAGGGAAAAGTGCCTGCATTGAAGGAAGGCTCTTCACTAACCTGCCCCAGGACCTGAGTTTGTCTTGTCTCCATGCTAAGAAGTCAGCTCTTCAGGACAACGCCTCTTCTGCTGAGAGAGCGGCTGGAGGGGGCGGGGATAATCACCTTCTCTGACAAGCTCTAGTTACTAATCCCTGATTGGCTGTTAGTCTGTTCAAATGCTCTGGTGTTGGTGTGCCCCGTTTCTTCCCATCATCGGAGGGGACTTGTCGCAATCACCGTTCCTTAAGAGTGGCTGGGTTGGAGCAATAGAACCGAGTGTGCTCTGTGAAAGCTGTGTTCAGTGACTGGAGCAGGAAGATGGTATCCACTTCATTGGGCTTGCTGGGCATAACCTCCTTGTGCCCATGACATGAAGTGCTGATCTCCGATTCCAGCCACTATCTAATAACTAACCCTATAGCAACCTGATTCATTGGGGCTAGTCTGGCACATGGCCTATAACCATGGAAAGCCATTATCTGGCTCACTGCCTGCTTGTATGGCCAATCAGATGTGTGAAAGAATTGTGGGTTTTATGATAAAAGCGTGAAATTTGCCAGGGTCTTGGGGCATGACCTAATAAAGATTTTCAGTTATGGGGCCATTGCCAATCATGCCATGTTGGCTGTGGCAGCCATTTTAAATTCGGAATGCATTTTTTCTACTGATTGATTGATTGTTTATGGTATTAAACCATCCCGGTGGGTTTTTATTTTTGTACATTTGTATTCCTATAGTCTGAAGTGTCCTAAAAAGTGAAGCATGAATTGTGATGGTTTAAGATTATACAAAAATATTAAGAATTAACATGCTCTGTAGTGAGTCACCAGGGAGTATTTACTAAAATATTAATTATATAGAAAAATGACAAAATAAGTTGCCAAGTTTTTGTTAGTGAACAGAAAGTTAAATTCCTCTTTGCTAATAACAATATTTCAGGTTACTCTGTGCACAGCAGGATAGGGCTATGTCGCAGGAAGATTGAAAAGGGAGCTCACATAAACATGCAGTTGGAAACAGTCTGCAGTTACTGAAATATTTCAGTCCATCCACCATTTTTCCAGGAGGAGAGTTGCAATTTGGCGTGGAGTTCTCCCTTGCAGGACAGGAGGTCTGCTGAACAAAGAGAGTTTATTTTGCTTGATAGGCTCTGTTAATGGTTTTGTTTTGTTTTGCACTCGCTCTTACAAACATGGGGTACCGCTGCTGCCTGACCTTCTCAGCCTCCATAACAGACTGTCACAGTAGAATCTGAAATAGTTAAACTGGACACCAAAAACAAGTCGGTACTCTCTTCTGAGAAGGAATTGCCCATGTCTTCTATGACCTCAATAAGAGCTTTGACATGTTGTGGAAAAGAAGCCTGGACACCTTTCACCTGCTCATGATGCTTTGTGTTAAACCCTTTTTGAGTGGTTCCTTTCTCTCTTGCAGCTTCAAATTCTCCTATCAACCTGGCCACCTCTGGTCTGCTATCATCCAGTGCCAAAAGGCCTCTGGGCTTTGTGCTAGATGAACAGCTCTGACCTCCCGTTTTGATAATGGTCTTGTTTTGCTCACGAGCTCAGTCAAGAGCAATTGCAGAGAAAACATGCTGGCTTAAACTGTGACGTTCCCCTTTAGGAACTCGCTAGCTGTGTCTTGATGCACTGTGTGAAGGCATACCATGTCTCGGAAGTGAACATGAACCAACAAGCATAATCAGTATGATCTAACACGAAGAACCAGGGTCACAGCTTTCCAAGGCATTCTGTGTAGAGAGCAAAGTTTGCCTGGTGGATTGACAGCACATAGGTCAGTGCAAGAAGCTCCAGAGGAAGTGTGGTAGGCCAGAAGTGGAACACTGGGTTTTCTAGTTTTTGCATGTCACACAATTTGTCATACCTCTATGGGGGCCTCCTCTTCCCTGAGACCTTGGGTATACATTGTGCATACAGACAGCTGGCAGATACTTTCTAGGCATGCATTGTACTTGTGGTATGAGACACTTTCAAGGAGTCAGCCTTTCCAGCCAAGGCCACTTGGGCCTGAACAAGGGCTTCTGTCCATCCTCTATCTTCTAGTCAGTCTCCGTTCAGCTTTAGACCATAGTTTCTCAACCTGTGATGTATGTGAGACACAGGTTATGTGGTGAAGGGAGGTGGACAGCAGCCTCTGACTTCTGAAGAAGCCAGGTGGCAGCCACATGCCTCCTGCCCGGTCCCAGCTCCCAGGCGGCAGCCTCCTGCACCTTGCAAGCTGGGCTCGCAGCTGGGTGTCTGCCACCCACGCCCCAGCTCTGAACCAAGAGAGAGCCTCCCGCGCCCTGGCTTGAAGATGTGCAGCAGCTGCCTGCCGCCTGCCCACATGCCCAGGTCCCAGCCTGCACAGAAGCCTCCTCCGCCCCAGCGCGGATTGGGTGGTGGTCGCCCAGCTCCCGGGCTGGCAGCCAGGCAGCAGCTGCCTGCAGCGTGCCCAGGTGACAGCTCCCCTCTCCTCCCCGGCTCAAAGCCCGGTGCCCAGAGAGCCAGGTGGAGAGCCCAGCGGCTTGCCTGGTCCTGGAGCCCCTGGCAGGCTGACTTGTCAGTTTCGCGGCTCTAGCTGAGCAGTGACATTGACAGCTCTGACAGCCCCAGATTTTACCAGTATAAAAATCTTCAGGGGGGCCCACACAGTGTGATTTGCCCCAGGCCCGCAGTCCCCTAGGGATGCCCATGGGGAGCGCTGCTGTCCACTCTGGTGGGCCGCTAGAGCCTGCTTAGACCTCACAAGTTCCCGCCTGTGTGAGGAGAACACCAGGTGACCCGGCCATCAGGCCATAGTGACTGGCTGGCGTTGACCTTTGCTCCTATATGGAGAAAGAGAAGGAGGAAGGAGGGGAGAAACAGTGGGGGGTTTTGTGATCTGCCACAGCCACACAGCACTGCAGAACTCTCCTGCTTTATGAGAAATACAGTCGTCCAGCGGTAAAGGAGGAAGAGATTGTATTTCTCAGAGTGGAAAATTGAGTGTCGGGTACTTATTAAAATGTTCAGAAGTTAGGGGGTACTTGCTAGTTAAAAGGTTGAGAAACACTGGTTTAGACTTACCATTTCCGGATGAAGTTCCTTCCCCCAGCATAATGACAAATTGTGCTCCCTGTACCCAGCAGGCCATTGTATCTGTTTGGTCATGGTGGGAAGGGCTGATCTGCAGTGATCGCTGGCACTCGGTGTGGATTAGGTGGTGTATTGCGTTCCTTATCACAGCCAGGGTGTGATGAATCATTGCCACAGACTAGGAGTCCTCTGCAAAGAGGGGAAGAAACAGTGATGGCTGGGGCAAAATCTGAGCCTGGCTATTTGCTGACATGGTAAACGGCCCAAGAAATGTCTTCATCTCCATTGAAGGTATTCAGACTGGCTGCTTGCCTTGTGATGATATAGGAAGTGATGATACGGTCTTAACTGATGCAGCAGTCTCACAGACTGAGGTGGGAATTAGATGCACAACTCCCACCTCTTGAGTACTGGGTTGCTCAAAAATGGATATCCCTGTTCGATGGAAGGAGTCTGTCGCTGTGATGGGGCTGGGATTGTGGTGTGTATTGTCTGTGGCCGCAGTAGTGAACTGACTGGTGCTTAATTTGTAAGGAAAGAGTGGCTGAGGCTCAAGCAATTAGGTGCTTGGTCTCAAGCAGTTTTCTTTTGCTTTCATAATTGATGCAGCAAGGCTGGCGGTGCTGGGGCTGTGAACTGCCAAGCCTAGAACTGCTGGGGCTTAGCCCTGGAAAGCCGTGGCACAAATTAAGTAGTGGAAGTGACCACCATGATGATTTAGAGGACAGATTACATTCTCATCTTCTGTATCGGCATGCACAGTTTGCCATGCTGGTGTGGAGATGGCCAGTACGTTGACAGAGGAAATAGACCATCCAAGTTTAAAGATGGTATCTACTAGCTCACCTTTTCATGTCTGTGCATGAAGTGTCAAACCACCATAGGTTGGTGAAGGTGTTTCTGGAGCTTTGTTGTAGTACAAACATTGTTCCTTCATGACTGTGGATGTTGCTTTTTGTACTGCAATAGCTGTGGCAAAGTAAGGGTAGTTGGATGAATGGAAATTTTGTTCTGACTCAGTTTTAATGTTTGGACCATCCAGTATCATGGACATCAGTGACTCGGGCACAGATTTTCCTGGCATCCTGGGTCAAATGATTCAGGAAACTGTTATTTGATACATATCTCGGAGAATAATTTTTGTTGTTCGGGGCAGGTGAAGTGCTTCTTGGTTGCAGTCGTCTTGGAGGGCGTGTCCAACATCCTAGTTGAAGGCAAGGAGCACATCTCATCCACCTTCTCTGGGCACTTCGGGGTCTGGCATGTGTGAAAGGGTGTGGGATTTTAGTTCAGTGCTGTGAATGTGCCCCACCAGTGTCACTGCCCCAGCTGGTCGAGTCTTGTGAGCTCTGCTAGTTTAAAGACTGGAGCCGTGTCTTCATTCACTCTTGTCTCCTCAACATGTGCTGTCCATTGAGTAAATGCAATCCCATGCAACATCTTCTGTGTTACTTTGCTCAGTTTTCTTCTCCCAGACTTTGTTGTAGAGACACATCAAACATCTTGCATGATACTTTGGTTCTTGGACCATTAAGTCCCTTGCAGTTTTGCAAGCAAGCACTGGTCTTGCAGCTGAAATGCACGCTTGCAGACTTGACTATCAGTATCGAGGGCTGAAGCTTCATGGAGGTCCTCTGATAGTATGGTCATCTCACAAATAAAGCACACTTCTTTTTCTGGAGGTCCTTTGTGTTGGTCACCTAAACGTGTGTGTTCTCTGCAATTCATCAGGATGATCCACAACTTCCTTATTTATTTTTCAGCCCTTTTAAGTTTGGTCCTGTTAATGTAGCAGGGTTTGTGCCAACATCCATTGTTCTTGTTCAAAGTCTTTTCAGTGCCATCACCATCTAATCTGCATATGATTACGGAAATGGGAAGTGCATTCAGCTTATTGAAAAGTCTAGAGTTTGATAGCCAGATCCAATGTGCTGCTCTGTCTTTGATTACGCTGGATAAATCAACTCTGCACCTGTCTCTTCCTGCCCAAGTACACATTTTCTCCAGTCAATAGAGGAATGGGAATGTCTCTGTTGATGGAGCAGACTGTTGAACAAGCTTCTATCTTTTTGACATGTCTGAAGAACTAGTAATAGTCAATAGTAATCTAATCTTTCGTTACTCTGAACAGTTAATATTACACGATCACCAAGTACCTTTCACATAATAGGAGCATGTGAAAGAAAAAAGAAATGTGATCACATTCTGCAAAGACCATGTTGACAATCAAATTAGTACAAAAGGTGTCCTTATATCTATTTTAAGGTCATGTTGAAGAAAATCAAGAATACATCCCTTGTATGTCCAATTGTAAAACAGCATTATTTGCCAATTATGACAATGTTGTTGAAATTGCGTGGCATGAGTTGGCAGTGGCCCCATTTTTGAAAATCTTTATTAGGTCATGCCCTAAGACTGTGGCAAATTTCAGGTTTTTATCATAAAACCCACAATTCCTTCCTTTTTATTTTTGCACCAACCTGATCCACTCCTGGAGGATGTTGGTAAAACAAGATGCTCTGTTACTGAAGCTGAGACTTGTGTATTTGAGCAGTATCATAGTTCCAGATGTAATCTTTCAGGAGGCCTGTTGTAGGCAGATGTGGCGATGGAGTTGGCCTTCAATAATACATGTCTGCTTAAAGGGTCGATCAAAAAGGTCTTGGTGTAATGGTGCATGCTGAGGCAGTATGCTGACCTTGACTTGAGTTCTTGAGTTCTTTCAGAGAAAAGAGAGGTAAATGGCTGTTGGCAGAATGGGTCTGGCTGCTTTTAGGGGTGATGAGGAGAAACTTCTCAGCCCTGTTTCCAGGGCTTAAGGGCAAAAGATGCTCCCTTCTTAAATAGGCTCATAATGACTGTGAAAACTATAAATCTGCAATGAGAGTGCCAGTCCCCAGGGCATCTGTAATGGAATTTTGTGAGATCGGAACTCTTCCGGTCAGTTTGACTCACTCATGAGCTGCCCTTCTTGTCCCAGGGCTATAGAGGGCAACTCTCAAGTGTTCATTGCTGGCCAAATACCCCCTCCTTCCCCAGTCTGTTTTTAAAGTATATGAACTACAGAAGAGAGAAACTAGACAATGCACCTGGCAGCACACCAGTCACGGAGCACTAACTTCTGTCCATCTTGAGCCAACCAATGAAACTTTGTGCAAGAGAAATTGCCAAGTGAAAATGACACTAGGTGTCAGAGAATGGGATACCTTTGGAAGAACTTAGCAAATGCCAGGAGATGTGTACTAGCAAGCTATGTTCTGGTCCCTGAGAATTCTCTGTTCAGCGCTCTGCCTTCAGTGGGCTGGAGGAGGCTTTGCAGAAAGTTGTTATAGAAACATCCAAATGATTGGCAGGTGGCTCCCAGCAGATTTAAGAGAAGGGTTAATTCAGTGCACTTAACCATGGGTCATTCTAGCAATGAAGTACAGCCCCATGTGGAGTAGAACTTGGCAGCCATGTACTGGTGGAAAATGACTCTCTACAGCAGTTGATGGTAGAAAATAAGTACTGATGTGCCCTGCTCTCTTAGTCTGTGAGAAATGACCAGCTTCGAGGGGCTAGGTGTAATGACTGCAGACGTCTGGAGGGGTTTAGCGAATCTGTTCATTTAACTACATACAATATGCTTGGTGATGTACATGGTACAAATATGAAGATAGTCCCGGACTCCAGGAGTTTACAACCTGGTAAGACACATAAGATAAGAGCCACTGGGAGGCTCAGAGGAGAGAACAAGTGTAGTTTATGCTTGCAGAGTTCCCTAATGCAGAGACCACTTCTACTGGCAAAAAGAGTACCTTACCCAGAATAGTTAAATCACCTCCCCAAAGGACATAAGCTATATTGGCAAAAGGACCCTTGCGGGTATAAGCTACATTTGCACATGGGTTTTTGCTGGCATAGCTATGTCAGTTAGGGGCGTGGTTCTTTCCCACTCCCCACTCTCCTCATAGAAATAGTTATGCCAGCAAATCTCTGGAGTGCAGACATGGCCTCAGCTGTTAATAATTTTCCTGCTTTCACACACTTTTCCTCTAAGGTCGCGTTGGGAAAGAGTGAGATTTAGTAAATACTGCACTGAGCCCCCTCCAAGAGTGGGATGCCCCAGGAAGGATGTGAAAGACTAGCCGTAGCAGTGTAGATAGACTCTAAGAGTCATTGTTTTAAATGATCGTCTCTAGCTGTAATCGTTGCAAAGAGAACCTTCAAAATGTGAAGGGAGTGTAACCCCTGTAGAAATGCCTGAGTTTTCAGAGAGCCCAAAACAATAGTTCTGAGTGGTGGATTGCCCCATTCATGTCCATGGGCCCCAGATCAGTTGCAAATAATATTTGAATATTCCAATATTAATTTCACTGCTTATCAAAGCACATCAGAAAGGAGAGAACATACCTTATTATGAAATGTCTATACCAATATTTCCCAGGTTTATGGGGTTGTGTGCAAAAGACTAGCCTGGGAGAAGTGTGGGGAACGGACAAATTAAGATGAGCAGGCCTTTAATAGCATCTGCCTGGCTGGCTGTGGGGAAAGATGGCTTTCACTTTTCTGCAGCGGGACTCAGCTTTCTAAAGTTTGGGGAACACCGGGTTAGAAACTGAATTTTATGGAAGTGTCTTTTTTAATGAGGAAGGTGAGGGGACCTGATGGATTAGGAATTTGTTTCTTACGACAACAGCGTGAAAGAAGGGATGAAGGACGAGGGAGAAGTAAGTCAAGAGGAGCTTCCGACTTCCTCTCTGGCCTTTGTAGACCTGCGGAGCTGGTAGTGGGGATCTGCTCTAATGCACAGATGTTTTGATTGCTGGAAAGATTTTTTCTCAAGTGGCATTATTTGGGGATGACCCAGTCAGCATGAAAGCAGGAAGAGCAAGCATCTGAGTTCTGTTCTGTATGGAGCACGACATGCAATCCTACGGCATCGGCGACCCCCTGAGCCCAACAACATTGCACTGTTCCGGATACTCTGAAGCTTTTTGGACCATGTCTGCATTAACAAGAATGGGGCCTGCAATTCACTCTTGGTGCCCAAGATGCAGCTCTGCTCGTGATAGCAATGGTCATGGCTGTTGTGTAGATGGGTTTAAAATGCCAAAGCCCTGCTTTGAGCTGGGGAGTGTGATGGGAGGTGTCTGTCACAACTTCCCTCTTTGCTCCGACTGTTGGTGAATTACAGGCCCCACCGTTTCTGCCAGTGTAGATGCAGCCTAGCAGTTCACATTCCTAACCCAAAGAGAACCACTTCCCTGTTGAGGGCAAAGGAACACGTTAAGAGAGATGGTTTGTGAAATGCTGTACGTTACAGATTTTCATACATTCATAGATCATAAAGCCAGTGAAGGGGAATCTGCCATGAGCCTTGGTAAACTGCACCAATGATTGCTTACCCGAGCTGTTAAAAATTTGCACCTTATTTTCAGTCTGAGTTTTGTCTAACTTCAACTTCTAGCCATTAGGTTTTGTTCTATATTTGTCTGCTAAAGGTGTGCTCCCTATCCAGGTAGTTCTAGACTGTGAATAGGTCATCGCCTAACCTTCTTTGTCAAACTAAATAGATTTTGCTCCTTCGGTCTTTCACAATAAAACACAGTTTCTAATCTTTGTTTATCATCCTCGTGGCCCTTCTGTGAACCCTCTCAAATTTATCAGCGTTCTTCTTGAATTGTGAATGGCACAAGGGCTGTGAATGCTGTTGTGAGGCACGCTCACCTCTCGAGCACCCCTTTGTGTCAACTGCAACTCCTGTGCTTCCTGCCGCACACCTGTCTTTTTCTGGATCTTCCCTGGCTCAGCCCTCTGGCCAAGTCACAAAGTTCAAACCCCTTTTGGAGTAACCAAAAGGTCCGAATGAAAATCCAAATAAACCCTTCTCCTGCGCCCCAGCAGATTTCTCCAGTGTTAGCTTCTTCTGGCAGATTTTCCCCACTGCTTCCTTTTCTGAGGGACTCTGGTAGTTTACCTATGAGGTCTCACTGCTTCCATTTACAAACCCTATCTCAGGGCTCCCTCCCATGCAAATCTATCGTGCTCCCCATAGTCTCTCTGGATCTTGCCCCCTTTCCAGGGCTCACCACAGAAATCAATTTTTTCTGTGGTTTTTCTAAGGGCTGGCTTCCCCAGGACCTTTTCAGAGGGAGAGAATTCTTCTGTCCCCTCTCCCCTGGCTCATCTCCTTTCAGCTGAGCTCCCTCAGCTTCTTATGAGGTCCAAGTGCCTAATGGGTCCTTAGCTAGTTCCAGCCCCTGTGGCCAGGATGCAGTTAGTTCATCACCCCACCGATGAGGAGCATGAGTCTGATTGTTTTCTTTTTCTAGCAGGCGATGGGAGTTTGTCTTATCATAGGACACAAGATTGCAATAGCAATTGCAAAAGAGCTAAATACAGAGGTAATATAACCTCTCTGCTCCTACTTGAGGTTCTCCTGTTTATACATCCAAGTATCACATTAGCCCTTTTGGCCACAACCTCACACTGGGAGCTCATGTTCATATACTTATCCATCACGTGACCCATCAAGTCTTTTTTGGAGTCACTGCTTCCTAGGGTAGAATGTAGACTAGACCTTTTCCTGAGAAGTAGAAGATTTAGCCAGAATACTTATAAGAATTTAAATCTTGCTGGCCTCACATGTGAAATGAGTTTGATATTCACCTAATCCATAGAATATACTCCTCTCTTTCTCAGGACTTCCATGACTCCCTCATTGTAATACCTGAATGTCGTACAATCTTGACTGTGTTCCTTGTCACAACACCTCTGTGAGGAAGGCAAGTGCTATTGTCCCTACTTTACAGATGGGGAACTGAGGAACAGAGATTGAGGTATGTCTACACTGCAGTTGTGCTGCTGTAGCGCTGTGGTACAGGTGCTTCCTACAGCAACAGAAGGAGGTTTTCCATTGCTAATGGAGTTAATCCATCTCTCTGAGGTGTGGTAGCTAGGTAGATGGAAGAATTCTTCTATTATCCTAGTAGTGTCTACACTCAGGGTTAGGTCGACTTAACAACTTCATTCAGGGGTTTGAATTTTTCAACCTGCGTAACGTATCTGGGTCCACCTAAATTTTAAGTGTAGGCCTGGCCTGCAGGACTATAAATAAAGCATGTTAAATGGATTAAGAACTGACTAATTCACAGATCTAAAAGTAGCTGTCAGTGGGGAACCATTGTTGAATTGGGGGCCTTTCTATTGGAATTCTGCAGGGAATAGTTGTAGGCCTGATGCTTTTCAACATTTTCGGCAATGTTCCTAAAGTAAATATAAGATCACTGCTGATAAAATTTGCAGGTGACTCAGATTGATGTATTGGTAAATACTGAAGTGGACAGGTTAGTCATACAGAGAGATCTGGATCACTTGGTAACCAGAGTCCACTTAAATAAATGGTGTTTTATATAGCCAAATGCTAGATTATACATCTAGGGAAAAGGAATGCAGGCCGTACCTACAGAAGGGCCATCTGTAGCCTGGAAAAGAGTGACTCTGAAAAGTATTTCAGGGGTCATGGTAGATAACCAACTCAACAGGGGTTTCCAGTGTGATACTGTGGCAGAAAGGGCTAATGCAGTCCTTGGATGTATAAACAAGGGGGTAATGAGTAGGAGTAAAGAGGTAATTTTATCTTTGTGTATGGCACTGGCAAGACAGCTGCTGTAATACACCGTCCTGGTGTTCACATCTTAAAAAGGATCCTGAGAAATTGGAGAGGATGCAGAAAAGAGCCAGAATAACGCATTTTCTCCAGTCCGCAATTCATTTCAGTGGGAGACTTAAGGAGCGGTGTCTGTTTAGCTTGTCAAAAGAAGAGGTAACCTGATTACAGTGTATAAGGACCTTCCTGGGGAGGAAATACCAGGTACTGAAAGGCTTCTCAATCTAGTGGAGAAAAGCATAATAAGAACCAACAGCTGGAAACTGCAGCCAGACCAGTTCAGTTTTGAACAGTGAGGGTGATTACCCATTGGCATAAACTACCAAGGGATGTGGTGGGTTCTCGGTCTCTTGATGTCTGCAGTTCAAGACTGGATGCCTTTCTGGAAGATAGGCTTTAGTCAAAGATAAGCATTGAACACAACACAGGGGTAACTGGGTGAAAGTTAATGGCTTGTGATATACAGGAGTCAGACTGGATGAACTAAGGGTCCCTTCTGCCCTTCAGTTCTCAGAATCTATTCACAGGGATCCCACAGGAAGACTGTGGTAGAGCAGCCACTTGAACCCAGGTCTTCTGGGGCCCAGGCTAGCAGGTGGCATGATTGACATGCACAGTTTGGCATGATTGCTTGGCAGCCTCTTCTCAGAGGCCCTGCTTTAGAATAAGTGGGAGAACTTCAGATCAGAAGAGGTGCATTTGCAGAGCTTTGTAGGAGAAACTTGCATTATGTCCTTCTCCATTTGCCCAGCGAATGGGTGTTAATCACTCACTCCTATGAGCTCCAAATTCTGGATTTTTAAAAAATAGTAGTATGGGGCTTCTTGAACGCTTTGTGGTGCCTGAGTCCCAGCCAGAACTGAACTAGAAAGTTGTTAATGTTTCATCACCACGATCAAAACCGGGGTTGTAAATTTGGGGGTGTTTCTGAACTTCTTCCCCCTCTCCTTTCCTCTGCCCAAGCATGTGGAGGGGGAAGAAGAGGTGTGGGGAGTAGTGTGTGTATGTAATATGACTGCGTCTAAGCAAGAACTCGCAGATGAAGCTAACTCAGATCACTGCTGTACCATGGCAGAGTTAAGGGACTTTGGCCCCAGTTCTCAGGGTTTTCAGGCAGAAGACTATGGCCTAGCAATTCTGTATGATTTTTGTAAAAGGCTCGAGGAAGTACTAGGAGCATCTTGCAGGCACCCTGCAATTATCATAATAAACAGTTTTATCATCTGCTTGGCAATCAATAATGTGGCTTACTCTGCTTTAGTATCTCAGTGGTATTGATTACCTTAACAACTGTGCTGCGGTTAGCATCTGTTAACCCCTGCTCTGCTGGTAGGGCCTGCCACTTTTACTGGAGGAGGCAAAAAGGCTCTGTTTTCAGTCCAGGCAAGTTCAGGAATTTGACAGCAGGCCAGGCCAAAACCAGCTGTAAGCCTCAGACACCCGACAGTAGGTTTTAAACGAGGAATGTGGAGTCCAGTGCATCTTCGGGAGATGGTGTTTTAAACAATTAGAGCAATTGGATTAGAATCTGACTCAAAATGTGAGTATCAAAAGCCTAAACATTTCCCTCTGCTTTCTCTACGTGGTGGATTCTGATTGTGATAATTAATTACTCCACAGTACCTTTTTAGAACAGGTTTCTCACAAGTGGTTTTTTTCTGAGCATTGATTATGATCTCTGTACCTCACTTTGGTGGGTGGGTGCCAGCGGATCATGGGGCTAACTGACACCACTCTGGGCTCCTATGCCCCACTGGACTTAGGAATTGACAGGTGTCAGAATTCTTATTGGAGTGGGAAAGCTTCTACCAGGGCTCTGCTTTCTCAGTGCTGGAATCCTGTGATGTTCTGGGGCTGCATGAGAACTGGTGTGGAGTTCCATCTCGGGTGTCCTCCATGTTCCCCACATGCTACATGGCCTGTGGGGGTATATGTTTTCCATTGGATACAGCATTGGAAACCAATTGCTAAGACCCACTTGGTCCTGCGGTAGCATACAAGGGTCTGGACTGGGGACCGCTGAGTAGTGCTGTGTGTCTAAGAAGCTTGTCTACACTGCGAGGGACGGGGGTATTTGAAAAGCCTTGCCATTCTACAGTCTTGGCTCCCTGCACAAGAGTCTGTGTTTTAAGAACCATAGTGAAGTTTGTTCCACAGGGGGCGGGGGGAAGAAGAAATACGCTTTCTTCTCTTCGGGGTCCTGAGAGGAGTTAGAGGAAAGCAATACTTCCTGGACCCTGGGTGTAACTAGGAAGTTTGGTCTCCTGGCCCAGTATTTCTCCTAATGGAATTTCCCATCAGTTACTGCCTGCTGATTTCTGATCAATGAAAATGAAATTGCATCACCTCCTCAGAGGCTCCATGTATGGCTGCAGCTTCCAGCCGTGTCAGTTCCGGTAAAAATAATCTCATCAGGCGTGTGAGAGGGTAATAAGAAATAAAAATAAAACCCCATAATTAGCAAGAGACGGAACAGCAGAGTAACGCTTTGATTCCCGGAGACCAGGAGAACTACATTAGTGACTCCTTGCTACCCCCCAAATCTCCTGGCAGCAAAAACTTAAGGCCCCCTGAATCCTGCCTAGGTGTGCGATGGCTCGCTCTTGTGTAAGCTCTGCAATCTGCATGATACGCTCCAGGCATATCCTGGGACTTGTCCGTGTTTGGGTCCCAGTTTAGCCATTTTATAGGTAACAACTGCAAGTTGTATTCGGATTCCATTTACCTAAAACTACTACAAAAAACTGGCACCTGCTAAACAGTGGCAGTGCGTGGTATGGGCCAGGAGATACTGAACTTCAGACTCACGGCGTGTTCAATTATGGCTCAGCCTACTGGTGCCCACTGGTTCCCGTACTCTGGGCTTTGTTTTAGTTAGACAAAGAAAACTCCTGCCCAGCTGCCTCTGAAGTGACACCATGTCCCAAGCTCCAGCAGCAGATGGATGGGTAGGTGCCTGGTCTATTGGAACATGGACCCTGTTCTAGAAATCCTCATGTCGGTTACAAGGTTACGCACAAGAATAAGGGCTTGTCTACATGGGGAACTTCCCCAGTTACAGTGGTATAGTTAAACCGATGAAGATATATAGGGATAACTCCCTGTGTGACCTCTTTTTTTCCCCCAGTGGCTTTTTGGATTGGTTTAAGGTCTAGTAGTCTACACTAGAAGTGCTTCATCAGCACATTTGCACTGATGCAGCTGCTCTGGTGCAGCGTGTCTGGCAAAGACACGGGCTGAGAGGAGAGAGAGCTGATAAGTCCAGCTGAGCGGGAAGTGGCAGCTGTGTCGGCAGGAGAGCTTCTCCCGCTGACAGTGCTGCCCACATTGGTGCTTAGATCAGCAACTTACGTTGCTCAGGGTGTGGCTCAGTCAGGGCCCTGAGCGATGGGCGTTATACCACAATCATTGGTGGTGCAGATCTGGCCTAAACTGTGTCCAAAGTGACATCAGCTAAACCAGAAAAGGACACTTACGCCCGAATAAGAGTGTCTACCTGGGGCGTTACACTTGTTACCAAACTGTTGCGGTTTAAAATTCACGCCTTAGCTCATACTCATGTAGCCAAGCCTTAACACGCTGTGTGGAGGGAACCGACGGGACAGTAGCAAGTGTTTCTGGGGAGAGCTTTTTTACTGGTCTTACCACACCCCACATTCCCGAACCTTCTCTTATTCAGAGCCCAGTTCAGCTGCTGAGCTCTTGCTTCCCCCAGCTGCTCTAGCCCACCTCCGGCACTCAGTGGAACCATCAGCTGATGGGTTCAGACAGTGCAGCACACTTCTCTGCTAGCAGCATGGCTTGAAACCCAGACCTCTCGTCAGAAGGCGAAAGGACTATGAGGGCAAGTGCTTGTGTCCCTGCCGGGACGTGTGTAGGAATTTTGAATTCCAGCGCCGTTGGAGGGGCATGTTCTGTGCCACAATCCCGTCCCCGCTCCAAGAGCTTGCTGTCCCCAGCCACTGTCTTGGGGGCCATATATTGCCGTCATGTAATTCACTATGCTGCCTGACCTCTCTTCTAGTCTGGTTACCAGAAGGGTTGATTAGTGAATTCCATAATGTTGCTCTGGTGGCAGGACTGAGCACTCCATGGATTCAGAAAGTCCCTGCTTACCTATCTTAAGTACAGGCTTTTGCAGAGCATGGGAGCCAGGCTCTGAGCCCTGGACACTGCAGCTTGATTGCTTCCTAACAAGGATGGGTCTGAGCCCTGTGATTGGGAAATCTGACTACTGGGGTCTCTGGTTTTGCCCTTGACGCGAGACTGGAACAAGGGCACTGTGTGGGTAAGCTGGTGGAGGGGGCGTGGTGTTGGCGGGGACACCTTATCAGCTACCTGCGCCCTTGGTAGATGAGTGGGCATGATTAGAAGGTTTGGG
Organism: Emydura macquarii macquarii; assembly: GCF_026122565.2. Lineage (NCBI taxonomy): Eukaryota > Metazoa > Chordata > Testudines > Chelidae > Emydura > Emydura macquarii. Next base: position 945,946 of record NW_027130976.1, read on the forward strand.
TGTTTAGACTAGAGAATACCTTGGGTTTTATGACCTTCTGAGGGGCATGGAAAGACTTCACTGCCTGTCTTTTTAGACAGATTTCCCTTTTGAGATGTGTGTGTGAAGCGAAGGAAATGCCTCAAATACTTCTCCTGGAGAGAGAAGATGCCAATAGCCTGTGCTGTGCAGGCCCTTCATAGTAGGGAGATGAAGGAGGGACAAAAGATGCAGTGATGCTTGAGACATGAAGGCTGACAAGCTTCTTCCAGGGGTCACTTCTGCTACTTAGAGCCCAGAGTCTGTTGATGAGACTTACACCTTCGTCCTCAGTTCAGCACAGCCAGGAAGAACCTCTGCAGCTCTGTGACCTCAGACTGTGATCTCACCTGACCTTGGGGGATAAGCAGGATAATGCGGAGGCAGTAATGGATTGGAGACTTTAAGGAACAGGTGATGCAGGAAGTGGTGCTGGTGATTCATTGAGTGGCACTCCTGCCTCTGGGACAATATTGACTGTAGCAGAACGGAGAGAGAGAGAGCACTAGCATTGGAGGAGCTGTCTTCTAGATGCTGTTTCTTAAAGATCTAGCATTTGTCAAAAGACTAGGTATGTCAGTCCCACCATTCTGGCCTAACTGTAGTTAGAACGTTGGGATGTCTACAACTGGCTGCTTCAGCAGAAGTATTGGTGTAGCCAAGGGAAGAGGCAGACTTCAGTTTCTACCACATATTCTGTAGAGCCGCTAGGGTTCCATAACGAAATGTAAACCTGCTGTTGACTGCTTAAAGCCTTGTCTGTATTCGCACTAGCACCAATGAAGCTGAACCAGTGGTAGCGAAGATGAGAAACTTAACCAAAAAAGCCAAGAGTGAACAAAACTTAGTTGTGTAATCCCGCTGCAGTTTGTACAGGCAAGCAGTTCTTCATGTGGGAAGCAAAGCTTATAAGGCTGGGTGAGGAAATCTGGATTCTCCTCCTGTTGCTCCCTCTGACTTGCTGTGTGGTCATGGACAAGTCACGTCATTTCTCGATCCGTTTTCTTTATCTGTACAAAAGGTGTGATGGCACTTACTTACCTTTCTTTGTAAAGCACTTGGAGATCTGCAGGTGAAAAATACACTAGACAGACACCAAGTTTTACAGTTAAAATTATTTATTACTTCTCTCCAAATAGTTGTGTGGTGTTGCTTGTGAAGAATAGCCGCTGTGCTCCTCCCCAGAGGTGGATAACCTTTCATATGGTTGGTAAAATGCATTTTGATGGAAGGTGCTATATGTATTGCATATAACCAGGGCCCTGCGTACTCCTCAATGCCAAGGGACCAAGTTCTACAGTAATAGCCTCTACATTCCATGGCAGTTTTACCTCCATGAAATTGCTTTATTTCTGTCCCCCCACACAAATACACTCCGCTATGGCTTTTAGTGGAAAATATTTCCATCACATTCGCTCATGATTTTTTTTACAGTGACTTTTTGAGGATGAGGTTTTTGTTGTGCTCTCAAGGAAGCCTACCTCCATTTCCCAGGCCTCGGATCCTCCAGATTCCATTGCTCACCAGCCTACACTTTTCTCTGCTCCCTCATTTCGTGGCCCACTGCTGCCTCGCGTAATGGAACAACATAGGATACATGCAATGTAATCTAATTCCCCTGGCAAAGAGGAAGAATTAGCTTCAGGCAGGTCCCAGCATGGCAGGGAGACAAAATAAAGCGCGGGGCTCCAGGCTGTAGCAAAATGGCATATTCAGCAGTAGAAATGCTGAGACTCTCGACATCTTGGACAACTGCCATGAATTGCAGAGGTAACGGGGCCTTGATTTGAAGTGTGGTGTGAGCAGTTTATGCCTCTTAAGATAATTCTTTCTGGATATGCTTCATCGATTTGCACTTGGTTCATATTTTAAAGGTTATCTTTGCAGCCATAGAGGCAAGAAGCAATTATTTTTAAATGAAAATTTTTGGATTTTGGAGCAAAGGAGATGGATTCCACAGCTGTGGAATCATGGAATATGCAGGGCTGTGGCTACGACCGAAAATGGAGATGAAAGGATCTTAGAAACTTGTGTTATTTCTTGCACTCCGTCTGAGAGTCCCACACCAAGCCTTCCAAATGAACTCCAAATGTCCTCAATTATAGCTGGTACAAACTTTTAAACTCTAGCTGCTTTATTTTCTGCTTTGCACAGAGAAATGTAACTTAAGTGCATTTTCCTTCTGTTCCCCATTTTTCTTCTTGCACCAAAGTGCTTGTTCTCTGAGGGATCTCTGCTTGAGAATACATGCACTTTCTTGCCGGATTCTGACCTGGATCTCACTGTCACAGGTTTTGATGATTGATCTCTCAAGGGGCATCAGGATAGCTATATGTGGTGCAATAGCTGACGTACAGAGATGTACAATTTTTGGCTATAAGTTCATGGTAAAACCTTAACGAGAGAGGGAAGTTGTCTTGTGAATATGTTAGTGCTCTTAGAGTCATGGGTTGGTTTAATTCTAGCCTGTGTGACGGATCGAAAAGTACTGGGGATGCTATGCAAGGCTTGCCTCTTCAGGTGGGGACCCTCTCTCCTGTTTCCATGCCAAATGGTTGAGCCATAGAGCTTCCAGTCCTCTTTTGTCTAGCATTTCCTTTGTGTCCTGCTGCTTCAGAAGTGGGTTATGCTAACGATCCTGTAAAGAGCTGAGGAACTCGCTGTGCCTGTACATGTGGGTCTGTGCGTGTGTGTTTTCTGGCCTGTTACTGAGTGTGTGCAGGGCAGTGGTTGTATTGTCAGCACGCCAGTTCTGGAGCCTTGGGCTGGAGCCAGCTGCCAGTGGCAAGGGCCCTCAGTTTTTTTCCTGCCTTTTCCAGAGAGTCACTTTGGAGATGCCTGCCATGTGAATAGTTCCTTTCCTTAAGCCATCTGTTATCTAGTCCTTGCCCAGGGCCTGGTGTCCTTCTGCACTAGTGGACGGGAATCCCTCCGAGCAGAGAGCATACAGCACTTACACAGTAAATTACGTGAAGTCTTTCCCTGCTGGCAGTACAGCCGGCTGGGTCATGGAAAGAAAACTCCACAGCAGGGTGGCAGGGCTGGTCTGATTGCCCATCCTGTCAGCAGGGCAGGCGTGGCTCGCTAACCTAGCATGCATGCAAAGAGCTGTGACTGTCTCTTTGGCCAGTTGGAACCGCAGTCTTGGACGGAGGTCTCTGCAGGGAAACTCTGAGAGCAGCCAACTGTAAGAAGACCGAGGCTATGTCTATACTAGAGACCTTAGTCGCACAGCTGTACCGCTGTAAAGTGTCCCGTGTAGTCGCTCTGCTGACAGGAGAGCATCTCCTGCTGACGTAGCGTTGTCCCACTGGCACATCTGTCGATAAAACTTTCACACCCCTGACCAACAAAGATGCTAAAGTACACACAGCCTGAGATTTGTTTGTGTTGCTGTTTGCTTTGTTAACTTTACCACACCTCAGAAAAGGGGTAGGTGAAGGCTGGGCTTAGATTTTTGTCCATAAACACCATTTTAATTTTATTCTGAAGCATGTTGCAGACTCCTCAGAGTCTCCTTAAGAAGAAGAATATCTGCCAGCCTCTCCAGCACCTTGATGAGGAGTTAGAGCTGAGCTCTGTGTCTCATGTTTCGGATATTAAAAAAAACAAACAAACAAACAAAAAAACACATCCCATCTGGTGGAGCTGGGGAGTTGAAAGAGCAAAGAACCATGGAGGACATCCCTGAATGCTGCTGCTTAGCTCGAACTTTGGCTCTGAGCTGCACCATTCGTTTGAGCTGATGTTTTGGGAATTAGGCAAGAGCTCTCTATTCTAGAAAGTCATTTCCATTTATTTGTTTAATAAAATCTGCTGTATACTTTTCTAAAGCAACCTTAATTTCACCCCCTTGTGCATCCATCCTGTGCATTGAATCAGGCAGGCGTCCTATGGGAAGAACAGTCTGCATTCAAGTAACTTACAGATGTCTGCACTAAGGAGCTGAGTTTAGCCTGCGTGGGCAACCTACATTCTGGAGTTTCCTAGTTTTCGAGTGCTTGACTTTGTGTAACTTCCAATGCTTTTTAAAAGGAAAAGGCTTTTAAAAATGTGCATGCATAATGCATCATCAGTAGCACACAAACTGAACTTCAATACTGCCTCGCTGGCCTCTGCCGCTTGAGCTACAAACTGTAGTGGTTCCATAATTGGCAGCCAGGGAAAGGTGTTATCCTGGTAGGGGATGGGCTGCAGGGGCCAAGGGCTGGATTCCAGTGATGACTGGGAGGAGCCTGGCCTGGCTCTCTGCCCCTTCCTTCCCTGATGCAGCTCACCAGGTATCTCTGTGTCGTTTCCAGTTCAGTGTCTGCATCAGCATGGGCCCGATCTAAGAATATTCAGTTGGTTGTTATTTTGGCAGGATGCCAAACCTTTCCAGAGGGTTGCTAGTGACCAAGGGGAGTTGGGGATTTTTAACCATTTACCTCCGCAAATGTGGACGGCAGTGCCTGGGACAATGAAGAGGCACTTCTCTGGCCCAAGGACTTTCCTCATGCAAACTTCAGAGGTGTGCTGCAAACAACAGAGGTGTTTAGAGCGCCTCAAAAAAAAGGTGGAAGTCTCGTGTATAATGGTAAGTATTGAGCACCCTAAACATAGGGTTTGCTTCCAGCTCCCCCTCTAATGAACAGATTTCACACTCTGTGCTGTGTATTCAGGATGTTCTGCAAAGCTGATTCATTTCCAGTGCTGTTGCATCACCTACTTCACATGGTATGCAACAGCATCCAGTTTCTCCAGCTAACCTACATGGAAATCTGTGACTATCCGCTGCATGAGGTCAGCATTCTCAGTGGGCAGTGCAGGTGTACCTGTACCAAAGCACCTGTTGTGCCAAGTGGGGTGTGAATGTGCACTTGTATTCCTCCTCTCTCGAGGACACCCTCTGACAAGTTTCCAGTTCCCGGCTGTCACTTGTTGTGGGTGAAGGACCATATCTCGCTCCCTCCTGACCAGAGATTTTAAGGCTGCGTAGCTCTCTGCTTACACCGCTATCCCCAGCAAGCCAGTCTGCTGCCCGCACTTTGCTTTCTCTCCAAGAGCTATGATCAGTGTATTGCCCTCACGGCTCTTTCTAAGAGAGTGCATTTATTCCTTGAGGTAAAAGCAATATAGAGCGCACATAATAAAACAATAAAAGAATCTACAGGCATGCTAAAGCTTACTTGAGATCAGCCCCTGATTCCAACCAAGGGATCTGATAGGTTTTAGTCCCCCAAAACCCACCACTGGGTTTTCCCCTTGGTTACAAGTTCATCCATCTTAGATCCAGAACAAAGGCCCGGAGACAGTTAAGCTTGGGCTATTTATCCAGAAGTCCTTTCTTTGTCTATTGCTCTCTGGAGGTGTTATAACCTGAGTGATTTGCCTTGATCATCTCCTACTGTTTTCACTTCCTGGAGGAGATGTGGTAACCTTCCCCATGTGGAGTGCATCTAGCTCCTTGCCCACAATGATGTGTCATCTCTTCATACACTTAATACAACATGGTCACCCAAAGATATTGCAGGAAATTGCCCTACCTGTCCTGGGTGTGTGGAAAGTGGCAGTTCTCCAGAGTCTCCGTATCTGCACTCTCCAGATTTTTGGGTGTCAGGATAGTTTGCTGGCTTCCTTCTCCCTCTCCCTTGCTCTCTCAACCAGATTTCCAATGTGCAGGCAAGTGAAGCTATGAACACAGCCAATCCTAGGGGCTAAATAAATGTTAGACTCCTCTGTGTGGGAGCTTCTTCTGGGCCATCCTCAGAAGTCCCTGCTTCTGCTTTGAGAATGGCATATTCACACAAATGAGAACATGGGTTGTTCCCTTTGGTCCCGCTCTCTCCAAAAGAGGCTGGAAAAGAGCCAGCTCTGCGGGGAAGAGGACTGGGCCAGGGAGCGGCTGAGCAGACTACATTTCATCCCTGAGTAGTCCTGATACCCGGGGGACATTGTCTGAGTTCTCGCCCTCTCCTGCCAACCTCAGTTCCTAGTAACTGAAGTTGAAGCTAGACAAACTCAGGCGGGAAATAAGGTGTATGTTGTTAATGGTGAGAGCCATTGGAACAATTCACCAGTTCTCCATTGCTGACCATTTTTAAGTCAAGGTTGCATGTTTCTGTAAAAGCTGTGCTTTAGGAATTACTCTAAGGCAGGTCTCTGGCCTGTGTTATGCAGGGGGTCAGACCAGATGGTCCAAATGCTCCCTTCTGGCCTTGGAATCTGTGAATCTATGAATAAGCTCAGTCAGCTCAATAGATGTCAAAAGTTCACTCCACTAACCTGTGTGCTGGAGCACTTCTCTGGCTCCATCCCCCTGAACACGCACGTCAGCAGCCACCTTGGAAAGAGGCGACAGTTAGTGCCCAGAAGGCTGTGCATGGAGGGGTCTCCTCTGACTGTGTAACCTCTCCCATCACTCTTTCCTGATTCACCGGGAAGTCTCTGATTTCACATTCCCCCCTCTGCGCACTGCCTTCTCCCCCCCACAGATAGCTGATGTTGCCTATGTGCTCAGGGATTAATTTCCGTACAGTTCCGGAGTTATCCTTGGCTCAGGTCACAGCGCCAGAGGTCCAGCTGACCATTGGTGTTTGAAGCAGGGTGCTCTTCTGGTATGTACGTACCCTGCTGAGTCCTAGAGTGCCTGCTGGCATAAGGGCTAGGTGCATATTTACAAAGGTATGTAACTTCCTGCAATAGGGAGCACTTGAGCTGCTGCCGCCTGTAGAAATGTTTGCCAGGAGTCACATCCTCACTGCCACCAACCTAAAGAAATGGGATGGGACCCTGCTGCTTGCCGGACAGTGGCTGGGGGAGGCCATGAACGAACAGGCCTTCCGTCTGTTAGAGTAAAGCTCCTTCCTCTCCAGAATGCCGACCTTGGGGAGTCTGCAGCTGGGCGCAGGGGTGCACCTCTGGGTGCCAGCCAGGGTAATGGCCAGCAGTCGCAGGTGTGTCCGCTTCTTACCTGAGCGTGCTCCCCCATTTCGTGGTGCCGTGTGTGGATCATTAGCAGAGGGAACAGTTTCTCACTGTCTCTCCTTTTGTTTTCCTCCTTCCTCATCGCTGCCAGTCTTGATTTACTGCCAAACAGCCTCTTGTGAAAGGGCCGCCTAATTAACCCTGTGCTAATTAACAATTTCCAGTTACACAGCACGGCTGTTCCTGTTTCATTCTTGGGGAGCTTGGGCAACAGCAGGAACCCCTCCTCCCGCTTCCCATTTTCTGCCTTCTGTGACGGCTGCAGCCTCTCTTCTTTAAGGGGCTAAGGAAGTAGGCTGCTGTAGATCAGAGCCTGCCCTCAGAGTTCAGCTGTTTGCTGAAGCACAGTTAAGGAAGCTGGCTTCATAGCAGCCACTAGCACTGGAAATACTGGAAGAGGGGTTGTTTTGAGGGGTGGAGGTGGGGAGAATGAATGCTGTACGAGATCACCCAGTGAAAGGTTGGGGTTGACTTCACTCGTTCTGACAGGCAAATGGCTGCAAAAGGAACGTTTGTGGTTCGTGGAGGCCCTTGGTGAAAGTATTAGGATTATTTGTAGTGTCCTTTATTGATTCATACACCTGAATGTGATCTAGTCCTGGTGAGAAGACATCGCTGTTCTTGCGGCTGAAGACACTGCTTCATAATTTCTCATCTTCTGATCACCAAATGCACCCTGTCAGTGTTCTGGGAGGCCTTGAGATGCAGAGATTTAAAAGGGAAAATGTGGGGACTGGGGAAGAATCAGACCAACGGGTTATGGCGACAGAGCTGAGTGTGGCAAAAGCTTGAAGGATAGTTGTGGGTGTGTAACAAAAGTGAGGTAAGAGCTAAAGCGATTGAACAGGAGCTGTTTCCTGCAGCTCACTGTGCAGTGTGTGGAAGCACAGGGGGTATTTGGGTTCTCAGACTGTTCTCTCTCTAACTGAAGATCATTGATTTTATGGGAAGCTATGTTTACAGACAGAGTGCTGATCGACCTGACGAGTTGACTTCTGCCTCCTTAAGTAAGAACGACCTTTTTTTATCGACTGGCTGATGAACAGAAAAAGAGGAGAGAGAATTGTAAGAGGATGGGGAAATGTTGCGTGCACAAAAGATGCATGTGTAGGAGGGATCAGGCGATCCTCCTAAATCTTGTTGCCCTTGTTTCCGGTCAGGCAGGGTACGGCAGATGTGTTGGGTCTGGGATTGGGAGACCCAGGGTGTTAATACTGAACTAGTATGAAAGCCACCCCATTACAATCTAGTTTGCTTCAAACAGGCAAATCATGGCTTTTCAGTGCCGTCTATACGTGAATGGGAATGATCAGCTGTCTGTACCTTTCCTTCCTTGACCCCATCCCAGGAAAAGTAGGTCTGTTCTTGGGAATGGGCAAGAAAACTGCCAGTCACAGAGCAGAGAGGGCCCAGGAACCAATGGAAATGGTGCATTCAGAGCATTCTCGCTCTGGAGTTTCTCACTAACAGCCTTCCGAGATTCAGAAAATCAAAGAAGAAAGCAAGGAGATTCTTAAAGCAGCATCTCCTCAGCCAGTTAACTGGTTGAGTGGGGGAGGGTTGTTAGAGCAACACAGAGGCAGGAAAGCCCACCAATTAATTGGTAAATGCTTGCAGGTTTCTCTGGCCTGGCCTGGGTGGAGAGGAGATTGGCTTCCCTGTCAATAAACAAGTCCCCAGTGCAGCATCAAAGCCGCAGTCCTTTATCAATCGCGGCCTCCTCTTCCCGCATGTTTCTGTAACTTAGCAAGCATTTATGACATTGATCTTACAATCAGGCTGTTAACCCTCCCACCCCATCGCCCCACTAACCCTTTTGGCCCAAACTGTCAATCAGGAATCTTCCAGCCAATCAGATGCGTTCCCAGAAATAGCCTAGAATTTTGAGCAGTCCTATTTCTTGGCTTTAAATACTTCTTGTGAACCAGTTGCATTTTGTGAGTTTTCTGTCCTTATTACTCTGATTCTTGTCTGAGTGATGCTGTGTTAATGGGAACTTGTGTGCGTTAAGGGTTACAAACAGAACGAATCTTTTAAAGACTGACTTTTTGCCAGAAGTTGATTCCCTAGAGAATAATGACCATGGCTTTCCAGGTCCCCTTGGAGGGAGTAGTGTTGTCTCTTTTGTCTTTTTAGGCCTAGATGCATATTCCCAGGGAAGAACTGCTTACTTGAGAGAATTACCATGTTAGTGACTGAAGAGAATACAAAGCTGTATTTTACTTTACATTTTTAAAGCATATGATTAAAAATTACAGGTTGGTTGTATTGAAAGAGACGAGGAGTTGTTGGCGGACAGCTAATTAGATTGGAGTTTGTCAAGTAACAGAACTGCAAAAAAGGCAAGTGCAATGTTGACTTGTGTGTACAAAGCATCATGTCTGTAGTTCAGTGAGGTGCGATTCCTCTCTCCTGGTCTGGTGTGACCAAACCTGGAATATTCTGTTTTTGGCATCTCATAAGAAGGTTACAGATTAACTGGAGGGAGTTCAGAGAATAGCAACAAAAATGACCAGGGAGTGAAAGAAGTGATGTCTGAGGAAAGATCCTTTTAAAAATTACATGGGTATAAATGTATTTCTTAGATTGACTCAGGGAGGCATAATTAGGACTAACAGTGTAAAATTAAGAAACGGAAAATTGAGGCTGAATATTGGAAGAATTCCTAACGAAGATGTGTTAGATTGTGAAATAATCTCCCAGGGAAAGTCATGGAAACTTCAGTACTTGGGACATTCCCAACTAGCCTGGACAGTTCAGTAGTACTGTAGGGAACAATCCTGCATAGGTGTGTTCGGATAACTTCAGCGGTTTTGAGCTCTGATTTCTGTGCTCGTTTTGATGCTGAGGTGCTTAGAGATGACTCCTGTATGTATGCCTGTTGCAGTTGCTCCAGAAATCCACAGAAAGAAGTCACTACCTTCTCTCCCTCTGTGTATGCAACCAAAAACAGTTTGTCTTCATTTGCAGCCATATTGCACAGCAAGCTCCTGCGAGTTTGCAGTCCGTGATTAGTGGTTGCTGGCTGTTTGCATTGTGTTCGTGCCTAGAGGGTCTAAGCCAGGACCAGAGCCTTGTCGTGCTAGGCACTGTACGTATATATGTACCAAAAAGGCACTCCCTGCCCCGAAGAGCTTACAAGCCAAGAGATGAGTGGCTGCAGCACGAGGTGATAGTGGGACAGTTAGGATCGATGTAGTATACAGCGGCCACAGTACACCACCTAACTAGCTATCGTCAGGTGTTACGCAGGTATGGTGCCGTAGGTGGATTTCAAGGAAAGTCAGAGGATAATGTTCTGGTATGGTGGATTTTTACAGGGCATTTCTCCCTGGAATAAGTGGCCCCATGGGAGAGAGAACCAAGGTGCTGCTTGTAAAAATTTGTCAAATTGGCAATGGTGGCTGGTAACTTTGGCCCAGAAGTGGTGGTTGATGGCCCGGTAGCATGTGAGATGAAAAGTGGGAAGGGGGATAGTCCACAAAGGATCTTAAAGGTCTAGCCACATACTTTGTGTTTGATAAAGTGCGGGGTGGGGCCTGTGCACGGATGCAAAGAGGCATAGGGGGTAATATGGCTGAAGTGAAAGGCAGGAAGGTGACTTCTTCAGCAGCATTTTGAATAGATTTGATGGCATTTATTGCGAACAGGAAGGAGGCAGTTGTAATAGTAAAGACATGAGATACTGAGGGCCCGGATGAGTTTTACCTTTAGAGAGAGAGAGAAAAAGCTGAATCTTACAAATGTTGAGCAGGAAGAAGTGATAGGACGTACACAATTTGAATGTGTGGTTTGAGAAGCAGAGATGATGGGCCTCGGTGATGATGGTGACCATGTGACTGATAGGAGTTTGGATGGGAAGGTCATGTAGTTTTGGTCATGTAGAATTGAGTGGCTAGCTGGACTCCACAAAGGGAGATCTGACAGGCAGAGGTTTTAGCTTGGACAGGAGACTTTTCCAGAGTAGCAAGGTAAATCTGAGGGCAATCAGCACAACGATGATGGTTAAAGCCATGCTTTTGACTGAAAGGAGGGTATAGTCAGAAGGGGCTAATAAGAGAACTCTGGGGGACCTCTAGTGAACCCTGGAGCAGCATGACCAAAGTCTGGGCAGGAGCGTTGTAGGGTGACTCTCGAACTCGTTACACAGGTGCAGATACACCTCCAGCACGCCCGGTGTGCGATACGATACGGAACTGCTTCAGATAGAGTCAGTGTGGGCTGAAGGGATCACAAGACTTGCTTAGAGCTTGCACAGCCGACTCTTGGGAAGTGCTCCAGTGTTTTGTGTGGGGGACAGTGTTTCTCTTCTCCCTCTCATTAGATGCCACGGGTGTTGTTTCCTTTTGTTTACGGATTTAAGCCTGAATTGCCCATGGCTGGGTTTGCCAAATTGAGATTAGACTTCTGCCAGTTTTGGAAAGGACAATCGAAATTAATTTGGGGGAAAAGTTGGGAGCTACTATCACTTCCCCTTTTCCTGGCCCCTTTGTCCAGTTTTCAGTTCATGTCACAGTTCTCAGTCCAAGCTGATATGAGTGAATGTTGAGAAGCAGTATAAAACTAAAATCCAAAGATATTGCATCTGCCCTCTCCTTCATCCAGTACTTGTGGGTTTTAAAAAAAAAAAAATCCATTTTCTGGGGAAAAGATGTTTTGCACCATCTTCCAGTCCTGTCCATTGCCCCTTGTCCTATCCTTTTCTGTTAGCAAGGTCTGGAGAAGGTCATTTAGTCTTTCCATGATTTGTCTCCTTATAATGCAAGAACAAGGGGATGTCCAATGAAATTGGATGGCAACATGTTTAAAGCAATAAAGGAAAATAATGGTTTTAAATAATGCCATGATTAACTGTGGAACTCATTGCCACAAAATGAGGCTACGGTCAAAAAGGATTAGACACTTACAGTGACTGGGACATCTAGCTCTGTTAGACAGTACAGAAATGGAAGCGGCGTAAACCCTCATGCTTCAGGACATGAGTCAACCATTAACACACGAGGGTTGTTAAAAAAAAAAAAAAAAAAAAAAAAAAAAAAACTTTACCCAAGAGCAAGTTGTCCATTAGGGGGTTTCTTGCCTCCTCTGAAGCATCTGGTACTGGCTCCTGACACAGGACACTGGTCAAAATGGACCCTTGACTTGATCAGGTCCAGCAATTTCTATGTTCTTAAATAATGTCTCGTCCTCTCTGCTATGTGCTTGGCTGAATTTAACTTCCTAGGTATCCAAGTGGTAAAATCCCTGTGAGTACAGTGTCCTGTGAATTTAAGGACCTTGGGAGTTGGTCCAGGTCTTGGTGGTCCATGGCAGAGATGGATGTGTGAAGAGTATAAACATTGCTGTTCTCAGTAATGCTCTCTCTAGTACCAGGACTTTTAACAGAAGAATGTGTCTTGAAGTGGCAGGATCCAAGTTCAGGAGTCACTTGCTCTGTTCATGTGTGCTGGGAAAGTGTATTAATTCCCCTGGTACTGAGGAGAGTGGGAGAGACTGGCACATTCTCCATAGAGGTTTAATGGTGCAGCTTTTACTTACATTATTTCATTGTAGTTTCTTAATTCTGTTTCCACTCAAAGGCTTTTCCAGTTGAAAATCATCTTCAGTCATGCTTTACAAGGTTCTAAGCTTCTTAGGGATGCAGTGCAGTTATTACCGTTTTTGATGGGGATACAGAGACTCTGTCCACTCCCAGTCCCGCAGTCTCTCTTACTTTTTCTGCCTCCATCACTGAGTAGCAAGAGAGGCAAGGCCACCTCTTTTCCCTCCAGTGAGGAACTGGTTCTAGTGCTCTTTCAGCCCCACACACGGCTGTTTTCACTGGCTTCGCTCTGTTTGCACTGTCGTCATGACCTTGGGTTAGGTCTTGCCTTACAGGAGCTTATTAGTGGGGCACTAGCTCTCCTACAGGGCTGAGGCTGCTCTAGGATGAAGTGGATTGTGTGCATTATAGTGACTGTGCTGTCTGGAAACGTGGTGTGTGCCTTCTCTAACTTATTCGCCTTTCTCTTTCTTTCTGTCTCCCCCCCTCTCTGTTTGCCTTTAGGTGCAAGCCGTAGTGGGTGCAATGAAAGCTCCATGCAGGCCTTACCATGGACGGCTGTGACTCGCCTGTCATCTCTGGGAAGGACAATGGGTGTGGCATCCCTCAGCACCAGCAATGGACTGAACTCAGCAGCACCCACCTTCCTGACAAACCCAGTAGCATGGAGCAGTCCACAACAGAAAACCACAGGGCCCTAGCCAGCCTACGGGTCCCCTTTAATGAGCGCATTCCAGACAGCACCAACTCAGCTGGCCCCAACACTGAGGCCACTAGCAAAGAGGTCAGCTGCAACGAATGCTTGGCCTCCTTCGCCAGCTTACAGACCTACATGGAGCACCATTGCCCCAGTGCCCACCCACCTCTTCCACTGAGGGAGGAAAGTGGGAGCGATACAAGTGAGGAGGGGGACGAGGAGAGTGATGTGGAGAACCTGGCTGGGGAAATAGTCTACCAGCCAGACGGCTCAGCGTATATTGTCGAAAGCATCAACCAGTTGATCCAAAGCGGGGGAGCCAGTGGCAGTGGGGCTCTCCCTTCGTTCGTTATGAACTCGCTACCCAATGCTGGGAGCAAACAAGGGGAACCCTCCTCTGCTGCACCCGTGTATCCACAGATCATTAATACTTTCCACATAGCCTCATCCTTCGGGAAATGGTTTGAGGGCTCAGACCAGTCCTTCCCGAATACCTCAGCCCTGACAGGCATCAGCCCCGTCTTGCACAGCTTCCGCGTTTTCGATGTGCGACACAAAAGCAACAAGGATTACCTGAACAGCGACGGTTCTGCCAAAAGCTCCTGTGTATCCAAAGATGTTCCCAACAATGTGGACCTGTCCAAATTTGATGGCTTTGTGCTCTATGGGAAGAGGAAGCCCATCCTGATGTGTTTTTTGTGCAAGCTCTCCTTTGGGTATGTCCGCTCATTTGTGACCCATGCAGTGCATGACCATCGAATGACTCTGAGTGAGGAGGAGCGGAAAATTCTTAGCAATAAGAACATCTCCGCTATCATCCAAGGGATAGGCAAAGACAAGGAACCCCTTGTAAGTTTTCTGGAACCAAAAAACAAAAACTTTCAACACCCTTTAGTTTCCACAGCTAACCTCATAGGCCCTGGACACAGCTTTTATGGTAAATTCAGTGGCATTCGAATGGAAGGGGAAGAGGCTCTCCAGGCTGGGACTGCCAGTGGAGCAGAGCAGCCACCGTCAGGCATCTTGGCGCCTGGTGCCCTCTTGAACCTTGGTGGGCTGACCAGCTCGGCTCTGAAAACCCCAATTACCTCAGTCCCCCTGGGCCCCCTGGCTTCCAGTCCTACCAAATCCTCAGAGGGAAAAGACCCTGGGGTAGCAGAAAGTGAGAAGCAAGAAATGGGTGACCAGGATAGCCTCTCAGAAAAGGCAGAGCCAGCTGAGGAGGTGGAGGATGAAGAAGAGGAGGATGTGGAGGAGGAGGAGGACGAGGAGGAGGAGGAGGAGGAGGAGGAAGATGACGACGAGGGTTGCAAAGGACTGTTTCCAAGTGAGTTGGAGGATGAATTGGAAGATAAGCCCCATGAAGAGGCTGGGGCTGGGGCAGGTAGCAGCAGCAAAAAGGACCCTGCTCTCTCAAACCAAAGCATTTCTAACTCCCCCTTAATGCCTACTGTGCTCCAGACCCTGTCAAGGGGCACAGCTTCTTCTAGTTCTAATTCTGCTTCTTCCTTTGTCTTTGATGGTGCAAACAGGAGGAATCGTTTAAGCTTTAACAGTGAGGGTGGTGGAGCCAGCGTGGCAGAGGGCAGCAGGAGGTTGGACTTCATCGATGAAAGTGCCAATAAAGACAATGCCACAGCACCAGAACCAAATGAGAGTGCAGAGGGCGAGGACGGGAGCTACCTCTCCCATCACCAGCACGCTGGTCCCCTCTGTGAGCTCGGGGGTGGGGAGTGCCCCTCGGGGAGTGGCGTGGAGTGCCCAAAGTGTGACACTATCCTTGGCTCCTCACGATCACTAGGCGGCCACATGACCATGATGCATTCTCGCAACTCGTGTAAGACGCTCAAGTGTCCCAAGTGCAATTGGCACTACAAATACCAGCAGACACTTGAAGCGCACATGAAGGAGAAGCACCCCGAGCCAGGTGGCTCATGTGCGTTTTGCAAGAGTGGGCAGCCGCACCCCCGGTTGGCACGGGGCGAGAGCTACACTTGTGGTTACAAGCCTTTCCGCTGTGAGGTCTGTAACTACTCCACAACTACCAAAGGCAACCTCAGTATTCATATGCAGTCCGACAAGCATCTCAACAACATGCAGAACCTGCAGAATGGAGGGGAGAGCAAGTCTTCAGTCACACTGCTGGGGCAGCGGCAGCAGCTGCTGCAGTGGCGGCAGCAGCAGCGGCGAACATTGGTAGCACCTGTGGGGCCCCCTCACCCACCAAACCAAAAACCAAACCCACCTGGCGGTGTGAGGTGTGCGACTATGAAACCAATGTGGCTAGGAACCTGCGCATTCACATGACCAGTGAGAAGCACATGCACAATATGATGCTGCTCCAGCAGAACATGACCCAAATCCAACACAACCGGCATTTGGGCCTTGGCAGCCTGCCGTCTCCAGCCGAGGCTGAGCTTTACCAGTACTACCTGGCACAAAACATGAATCTGCCCAACCTGAAGATGGACGGCACGTCCTCCGACACACAGTTCATGATGGGTGGATACCAACTGGACCCCACCAATCCTATCGCAACCATGGCTCCATCTCTAGGTGAGGCTGAAGTGTTTTCCTGTTTTTGCTGCTGTCATGTCTGGTTGTCTGGGCTGGGAGGGGTTCTCTCTTTGCCATATGGCCCTGTGGGTGGATGGGTGCTGTCCATTCAAATCTGTTTTCCCCTATCCTATTCTGAAATATCTGTCGCCTTCCATGTAATACTTACATAGTTCGGTGAGTCTCCGAAGGCATAGAGACCCCATTCTCACCCTAATTTTGTCTCATCTTTGGAAAATCTTGGCAGCCTTTTGTGTTCCGGTATATTTCTTGTGAACTTCAGGAAACTATGGCTGAATTGAATATGGAGACAGAGAGGCCACTGAGAGGGGATGCAATGGTGATCATCGCTGAATGGATTGTTAGGGGTTCTCCAGCACCCACAAGGAGATGTTGGGTTAGTTGATCATGGGGATGTTGATCGGGATAGGAGAAATATATGGACAGTTGGTAGGTCAATATAAATATGATTGCCAATTGTGCTAGATGCTTGTAGAGTGAATTATATTTGCTTGGTGAAGGCGGCGACAAAGACAGTTGCTGTGGATGCTGGTTTGAGATAGGAAACTCAAAGTTTGACCGAGAGAGTTGTAAGGATAGGAAATATTGGCCAAAGATTGACTGTTGTAGGAAAGGGAGGTGACCTCTTTATTTTGAAGGGGGTTTTGTCGTTCACACACCATGTTCTCTGAACAGGCATATTAACTGTACTTTTGTATCTGAAAACAAGACTTTATTGATTTATGTTGACATCACAATTGGTGCTATACAAGACGCCAGTAAAGGCACAGTCCCTGCCCCAAGGAATTTAATATCTAAGAATTAAATTAGAATTTGGAATAATGAGCTAAATCTCTTCTTGAAAGTCTGCCATGTTGCCATAGTCAGTTAAAGGACACAGCTGACACATATCTTCACCTACAGGAGTCCTTAATATAGTGCCCACGGTATCCGTTCATCCATATGTATTGGAGCTTCCCATTGCTAATTCAGTATAAGGGACTGTCTACACATAAAGAGCTGCAGCTGTGCCGCTGCAGCGCGTTTGGTGAAGACACTCTGTGCCGCCATCCATTCTACCTTACTCATTCATGGAGATTGAACAGGCTACCCTAATGCACTATATGATGGGCTCCCAAGACTGGAGCATCTTTCCTTTTCCTATACACTAGTAGTAGTGTAGTTTATTGTCATAGAGGGACTTGATGATCTTACATTTTAGTCAAGTCTGTGTTTGTTTGAGAAGGGTAAAGAACACAAAATATCAGTCCTTTTATTAAAAAAGGAAAAAGGAGGAATGAAAGGCACTACAAACAAAAGTAATTACAATTTACTTCCGTGTATCTGTTGTCCCAGCTTGCGTCCTTGAGGATGGTGGCAAGAGTTTTGTCTTTAAGATTTTTTGTTAATGGTTCCAAGTTGCCAGTAGAAAGAATTTCTATTTGTTTATAATGTATCTTGTTGACACTGTAAACTTTGTGGGGAATCAACATGTTTAGGGTTTCCTGAGACATACACTGTCCAAGTCGCCAGCCCTGCCTGCCTTAAGGTATAGGGAAGTGTTCCTGAAAGGAAGTGGGAGAAACCTAACTGATGTGTTACTCTTGAG
Source organism: Emydura macquarii macquarii (assembly GCF_026122565.2). NCBI lineage: Eukaryota > Metazoa > Chordata > Testudines > Chelidae > Emydura > Emydura macquarii. Next base: position 963,334 of record NW_027130976.1, read on the forward strand.
TGATTCACACTGAACGCGAGCATCCTGAATGTGTCTCCGCTTGTTCGGGAAGTGAATTGTGCACTTATTGGCGTTCGGAATCATGGCTACAAATCTTGAGCTAGGAGTTGTGGGGTAGAGTCTCTTCTCTTGTCAATAAGCACTGGACACAAGTCTAACTATTAGACCCAAAGTAAAAGGTTTATCCTATCAGAGTGGCTTTGTTCTGCATGAATGCATCTTAAACCCCTGCCCCTCACTTCCTTAGTCATCTGTCCCGTCTTTCTCACATGCTGCTTCGAAACGTGTTCCTGTTCCGTGTTTTGACATTGAGGTAGAGGAGGTGCTTTACCCCTTATTTACACTGAATCCTAAACCTGCCTGTGGCTTGTCGGTTTGAGTAGAACAGCAGCTATTCAGGGGACTCCATTCTATTCAGTGTAATTCCTCATTGTGGTTGGGAGGGACTAACTCAGAGGCGTGCGGCTAGGTTGCATGTCAGGAAAAGTGGTGTGATGGGGGAGATGGTAGGCTGTGGAGAAGTCTCCCCAGGGAAGCAAAGGAAGCCTCGTTGTTTGGGACACTGAAAATGAGTGGACTGTGCACTAACTACCCAGTGTACTTGGGGCCCAGTGCTGCCCTGGCAGGGAGATGGAGTAGCTGATCAGCCCGGACAGTGGTTGGGATGATAGAAGTACCTAGACAGAGGAAAGGCCTGTAATCTCTGCAGCCCTGATACGTGGAAAGGAGAGCGTGGTGAGCAGGTTGGACTTTTTCTGCTAGCCTTTTCTCCTATCTCTGTAAGCGCTGTATGTGCTTCATGGGCATGGGACTCCTATTCCAGCCCACCTCGGCCTAGCATCCAGACTGCACTAAAGACATGGTTCCTCTTCCCTGACTGCGGCAGTGCATCTCCGCAGGCCAGAGACGCAGCACCCTCAGTGCACTGAAAACGGGGAAGCTGTAACCTAAGCCATCCAGGAGCACGTCTCATAGGAAAGGTGTGTGCAGATTTCTGGATTCTGCACAGGCCACGGGCCAGCTCATCAAATTCAGACAGCTCCCACTGCTGGCTTTTCCTCCGCAAATGACTGAGCACAGAAAGGAAAACCTTTAAGGACTAAAATCTCCCTTGTTTTATTAGCTATCGACTTGAAGGCTAATCAGACTTGAAAATAACCCCCTCAACCAAGCTGGGACGCAGAGTCAGGGGTCACTGTGAAGGGGAAAAATCAAACCAAAGCTAGTTGAAATGTGGGTGGGGGGGAAGAAGCAGAGCTCCCTCGTGGAGTTCTTTTGGGCTCTTTGCTTGGGCGCGAGATCCTGGGTAATGGAGAGGAGTCTTTCCCGCTCCACATCCTCGAGCCTCTCCTAATGCTATAAGTAGGAGCTTGCTGTATGAATTCACTGTAAGTGACTGGAGTCAGCTCTTGGTTTTGCTGGGTCAGTGATAATTTGAAAAGCAGGGATATGACAGAGCAAGAGAGAGAGCATGACTTTTTCCCTGACAGCCCCCCGCCCTCCCCCAGTTATTAGCTATCGTCCTTTCCTTGGCCATAAGATCTCTCCCTGGCGAGTGCTTTCCTGGAGTTTTCTACCATTCTGAGTTCTTGTTTCAGACGCGCTGAGGTTTTACCACTACGAGCAGGGCACGTTGCGGAAGCTGCAGCTTTCTGCTCTTGCCAGTTGCAGAAGTGACTCACTGTCACTCACTTCTGGTGCTGCTGGAACAGAACTTCCTAATGACATTGCTTGTGCTGCTGTGCGTTGTGGCCCAAGGGCATCTCTTGTTCAGCAGGGGCTGCCTTTTGGTTTTGGACATCCCCTGAGAGACCTTTCTTGTCCCTGGCCTATCTGAAGAGAGCTGTCTAGTTCCAGAGAGGCAAAAACACAGATAATAGAGCCAGCAAGTGGGAGTGTGTCCCATAGCTCTTCGTGGAGCAGCACTCTGGAGAGTTCCCCTCCGACGATCTGTTGGGACTCAGCTCTCTTCTCTTTCTCACTGTGCCCATGGCCCAGCAGGTACAGGACTGAGCAGCAAGGGACTACCATGCTCCAAGCCCAGTGGCTGTAGAGCCAGACAGCTGGCACTTTTGTCCCTAGCCTGTGATACCTGCAGTGCAGAGGAATGGGCATGGGGTGAGGAGGACTTCTGTGCTTTGCTTCTGACCCGGGACCTGGCAGGCATCTTACAGGCCGTGCAGTGGGAGGGAATGTTCTGCTCTGCTCCTGTCCTGGGAAGTACAGGATCCAGCGTTTCTAATTTTTCTTTTTCTCTTTGTGCAGTGGGTGGAGAGATCCCCCTGGACATGCGGCTCGGGGGCGGGCAGCTGGTGTCTGAGGAGCTAATGAACCTGGGTGAGAGCTTCACACAAACAAATGACCCATCACTGAAGCTCTTCCAGTGTGCTGTGTGCAACAAGTTCACAACAGACAACTTGGACATGCTGGGGCTGCACATGAACGTGGAGCGCAGCCTCCCTGAGGATGAGTGGAAGGCAGTGATGGGGGACTCATACCAGTGCAAGTTGTGCCGCTACAACACCCAGCTCAAGGCAAACTTCCAGCTCCACTGCAAAACCGACAAGCACGTGCAGAAGTACCAGCTGGTAGCACACATCAAGGAGGGTGGCAAGGCCAACGAGTGGAGGCTGAAATGCGTGGCCATAGGGAACCCTGTGCATCTGAAGTGCAATGCCTGTGACTACTACACCAATAGTCTGGAGAAGCTGCGTCTGCATACAGTTAACTCCAGGCACGAGGCCAGTCTGAAACTGTACAAGGTAAGGCTTGGTTTTGCTTTATCTTCCTTGGGGGGACTCTCACCTGAAAGCTGCTCTCTTCTTTATCTTCCTTGGGGGGGGCCCAACTGTCAGGACAAAGGAAGAACAATTTTGATCTAGGGTGAGTGGGCATTTAAACCCATTTGGTATTACGAGTTACACACGTAGTTGACTGCGGGTATGGCCAGACTGGCAACTTCCCTGTGTTCAGACTATGACGATGTGTCACAGCCTTTCATTAACGCTCACCTTCCACGTTAGCGTTGGTCCATGACTGCTGTCTTGGGTTTTGTCTTTTTTCCTCTTGCCTCCACTTTTCTGTCCCTTCTGTAACTATCTTTTCCTTTCCTGCCTCATTTCTCTCTCCGCCCCAGCCTCCCTCTCTGAACCCTGTAGGCTGTAACCCAAGAGGAGCTCCGGATACAGTAAATAGTCCTTTCACTCGCGCAGCAGAATTGCTCCAGACGTTGTTATTGATTTTCACTGGACTTAAAGCTTCACCTTTTTCTCTAATCATCCCATAATGGCTTTAGTATGAACAATCAGGTACAAATCGCCATAAATCTAAGCAGCCTCACTTCACATACCTTCTGCTCACTTACACATGCTGTCTCTCTTGCTGTCTTCTCATTTTGCTCAATTTTATATGCGTTGTCTTGTCTTTTCTTCTTTCCTTTTCTCTCCCTGTAACTCTAAAGGGATCTGCAGCTTTGGGTTAGACTAGGCGGTCTCGTTTTGTACCCTATTTCTTTCTTTTCCTAACCCTTCCGTGACTTTTTTTCCTGTCTGAATGTTACTCTCTCACATCAGGTGAGTTCAAAACTTCGAATTTTCCTTGTGTAAGTTCCACCACACTAAGGAGGAAACGTGTGATTTTTTTCCCCCAGCACAGGGAGTTGTTCCAGGAAATGGACAACTCCAGCAGTTTCAGGGGGAAGAGGAGGAAGCAATAGGCTGGCAAACAGTTTAGACTGCACTATAGCTGCTGGAGACTCAGCTAGCGTTAACAGGGCCCTGCTCTGAGGAAGCTCATGCTCCTGGAGGCCCAGCTGATGTGACCTGGGCTCCTGTGAAAATCATTGTTAATGATGTCATGAGAACTGGTAGGGCGTGGCACAGCTCAGCTCTGAAGATGACTAAATTCACTCTTATTTCTCTGCTTTCAAGTTTGCTATTTTAGGAAAGTTAAAGAAGCCAGGATACCTACGAGAGGAAATTTGGGGTGGAAGCGGGAGGAGGAGAGATCCCAGGGGGGCTGGGAAAGGACATCTGAATAGAGTTGTCTATCTGCAGAATTCAGACTCGTGTGTACCAAGCAGAATGATTTAAACTTACAATAGTTTCTCTAGACTCTTTTTGTTGTTTGAAGACAAGAAAATGGTGACAAGTTGCAAAAAAAAAATTCCTGGTTCAAACCATCTAGCTCTGTTGCCTTCTCTCTTGTGAGAAAGCAGGGGGCATTGGCTTTCTCCCACCCACCCTCCCAAAAAGGGAACATTTATAAATGAAGAGATGGTGCGGGAAACTGTTTTATAAAACAGTATACTAGAGGCTTCTGAAATGCCTTCCCCAGACAGGCAGGCAAAGGAATTCGTTCTGAGGGACACTCGGCAGATTCAGACCTGAGCGCTTTTTAAAATTGTTACTATCTCATTGTCTGTGATGTGAGAGTTCCAGTGAAACGTCCAAGCAAGAGAGAGCAGAAACTACCTTTGGTGTCAAAATACTGCACCTGAGTAGATGCCAGTCTCGCATGGTATATGTAGAAATGTCTACTGGTGTATCCACACATTCCATGAGATGTTAGTGTAGAATTCATTGCACACCTGCTTTCATTGAAAATCATATAATTTATGTTGCTCCTCTTACTTCATTACCATTGTGCTGTCCCATGGAAGGAGAGATTCCCAGAGAGTCTTAGCCTAGCGTTGGTGGATTCAGTGTTCATTTTCATGGAAGAACTTGGCTGTAGATAGAGCTGTTTGCTGAGGTCCTCGGCTCAGATTTTCCATTCTTTAGTGTGGTTTCAGTGCCATAGAAGCTTTGATAGCTGACGGGTGGAGTGGGTGTGGGGGTAGTTCATGGACCAGTTTCTCTTCTCTGAGCCCTTGGTGTGGTCTGCAGTAAATTGAGATTGATTGGATGTTATTTTTCCTCTTGCTAATGTAATCCATTAGCCTGGCACATGCATAATCAGTTTAGAGCACAGTTAACTGGGTGTAATCGAGTTCTTCCCTGTCTGTTAGAGAAAATCCTCTCCAGATGCTGCCTGGGTGAGAGAGCGCACGAAGCTTATCGCGCACAATCCTCCTTACTCTGCCTCTTTGCCATTTTCCGTTTAAATCACGTTATTGGCCACTTGGATTGCCCAAGAGCCACTTCAGCAGCAAGTGGCAGAGCTGGAAACTGTAATCCTGAGACCTCCTTAGCCAGCAGCATAACAGCCTATGAATCCTCTCCCTGCCCCGTGTCCGGTGTTTGCTGGTGACGGTGGAGTCAGTCTGCTTGGAATTGTAACATCACCTGTGTTTCCAAGGTGGCAGTCCCCTCTTATGCAGCATTGGTTTATAAGGGGGAGGGGTTCTTTGGGGGGTGGTTTTTTGTGTTGGAGTTTCTCACTCACTTTGATAAACATGAAGAGATCTGGCAATCCTCCCTTTGCCCCGCCCCAAGTTGTCAGACTAGGACTGGTGCTGAAATCCTGGAAACCGGGAGAAAGCCAACTTCTGTGTGTCTCTCCACTGCTTGTGTTGTTGTGTCCTTTGTCGATATAGTTTTATGCTGTCAGACAAATTACCCACAAGTGCCAATATTGTCATAAATACTTGTTTCAGTTCAAAGTGGAATGAGGGGGACATGCTGGTTCAGGGAATTAATGGGATATGAAATATTTCACTTCTGGTTGAGGCATTGTGGGGCTAGGAGCCAAGAGATTTAGGTTCCATTACAGAATCAGCCACTGACTTGATCTGTAGCCTTGGGCAGATCACTTCCTATCTCTGTAAAATGGGAATGATAATACATGGCTTCCTTTTCCTTCAGTGCATTGAGATTTGCAGATGGAAAGTGCAAAGCATTTCTGATCTTGAGACAAAGTATGCAGATATAGGAACTTTAACCTGTAAATTCAAATTTCAAGTTTAAATTCCCACTTGGCTGGCAAAAGTTATTCCAATTTGGCTTTCCTATGACATGTAACTGAAGGATAGCTAATGTGATGCCAATTTTTTAAAAAGGCTGCAGAGGTGAGCCCGGCAATTACAGGTTGGTTGGCCTAACTTCTGTACCAGGCAAATTGATTGAAACGATAGTAAAGAACAGAATTATCAGACATATAGATGAACATGATTTGTTGGAGAAGAGTCAACATGGCTTTTGTAAAGGGAAATCATGCCTCACCAGTCTACTAGAATTCTTTGAAGGGGTCAACAAGCTTGTGGGACAAGGGTAATCCAGTGGATATAGTGTGCTTAGAGTTTCAGAAAGCCTTTGACAAGGTCCCTCACCAAAGGCTCTTAAGCAAAGTAAGCGGTCATGGGATAAAAGAGAGAGTCCTCTCCTGGATTAGTCACTGGTTAAAAGATAGGAAACAAAGGGTAGGAATAAATAGTCAGTTTTCAGAATGGAGAGAGGTAAATAGTGGTATCCCCCAGGGGTCTGTACTGGGACCAGCACTGTTCAACATATTCATAAATTATCTGGAAAAAGGGGTGAACAGTGAGGTGGCAAAATTTGCAGATGATATAAAATGACTCAAGATAGTGAAGTCCAAAGCAGACGGCAAAGAGTTACAAAGGGATCTCACAAAACTGGGTGACTGGGCAACAAAATGGCAGATGAAATTCAATGTTGATAAATGCAAAGTAATGCACATTGGAAAACATCATCCCAACTATCCATATAAAATGATGGGATCTAAATTAGCTGTTACCACTCAAGAAAGAGATCTTGGTGTCATTGTGGATAGTTCTCTGAAAACATCCACTCAATGTGCAGCGGCAGTCAAAAAAGCTAACAGAATGTGGGGAATTATTAGGAAAGGGATAGATAATAAGACAGAAAATATCCTATTGTCTCTTTATAAATCTATGGTACAGCCACATCTTGAATACTGCATGCAGATCTGGTCACCCATCTCAAAAAAGATATATATGGGAATTGGAAAAGGTACATAAAAGGGCAACTAAAATGATGAGAGATTAATAAGACTGGGGCTTTTGAGCCTGGAAAAGAGACGACTGAGGCGGGATATGATAGAGGTCTATAAAATCATGACTGGTGTGGAGAAAGTAAATAAGGAAGTGTTATTTGCTCCTTCTCATAACACAAAAGATAGTTGTCACCAAATGGAATTAATAGGCAGCAGGTTTAAAACGAACAAAAGGAAGTATTTCTTCACACAACGCACAGTCAGCTGGTGGAACTCCTTGTCAGGGTCTGTTGGGAAGGCCAAAACTACAATGGAGTTCAAAAAAGAACTAGATAAGTCCATGGAAGATAGGTCCATCAATGGCTATTAGCCAGGATAGGCAGGGATTGCTGTTTGCCAGAAGCTGGGAATGTCTGACCGGATGAATCACTTAATGATTACATGTTCTGTTTATTCCCACTGAAGCACTTGGCATTGGTCATTGTCAGCAGACAGGATACTGGGCTAGATGGACCATTGGCCTGGCCTAGTATGGCCGTTCTTATGTGGGAGTTTTTAATCTGATGAAAACTGACTTCCTTAGACTCTGTTAATTAGCATCCCTGCTTGATGGTGTCGTTGGACAAGTAGCTGGGATAATAATGGGAAGGGTCCCAGCATGGACAGCCGTAAAACTCTCTATGTTGAAAGGAACTCTCTGACCTCCCTACTGCTCCTTTTCTGCTTGTTCCCTCCTGAAACAAAGGAATGTAGTTCGTTTCTCTGTGATCCCTCCAGATGTTCCAGCACTTTTCTAACACGCCAAGCTAACGAATGTACAGTACCTGAAGTGCAGCCCCTGCGAGGGAAGCATGGAGATTGCTTAATACCAGTGCACTGCACCATGTGACAGCTGCTGGCTTAGTACAGCTTGTTTTCTGGTCCGTGGTTTTTCCCCTGAAATTCTTACCCCATGCATGTAGGTGAGTTTCCAGTGAGGATCCCACCACGAGGGGAGAAGCTAAGTCCTATCCAAATTCATTTAGTGATGAGGCCTGTGCCTGGGTTCCTTTGCGAGGAGACGAAGCATGTGAAGGGTGCACATATAGATGCACAAGAGGCTATTATATAGGTGGCATTTCCAGAGGGAATTAATTCACTAGAGCAGGAGCTGAGGCTGGGAGCTTCCTGCAGAACGGTTTGTGCTAAGCGCTCTGTGAAGATCATCTTGAAGTGTCAAGACTTGGGTTAGAGCCAGACTCTAGGCTGCGAGCCACTAAAGAAACACACAGCTTGGCATGGCTGTCAGAGTAATTCGAATGTCCCCTATGTTTGCATCTGATATCTTAATATTATGTAGGAGAGGAGGCCTCCTTGGATGACACACTGGTTGTTAAAATCCATCTGTAGTGGTTCTTCGTTAACCTGCAGTGACTGCAGTGAGAAAAGGAAATGTTTCTTTGGTGCCTGTGGAATTACCACCTGACTGTCCTTTCTATTGTGTAAGCTGTTTCCCCGTTTGCTGTGTGCCATGCTGCAGACTCACCCCAGACTCCAGTTGCTCAGAAAAGATCTGGTCAGGCAGGAGGCAGGCTCAAAGCTGCGGTCTTCATGAGGCAGAGGAGCTCGGGAAGCGAGGTCTTGTGCAAATTGCCTTTGTTTAACAAAGAAGAAAAGGACCTAACACACTGAGTTCCCTTTTTAATGTGGGGAGAAAGTGATGTTTTTGCATTTCCCCTGCTCTCTGTTAGAGGTCTGAGGTGTCTGCACACTGGGCTGCTGCAGGTGTGTGCTTTGGCTTGCTCTCTGCCTTTGGAGCCTGTGGGTCTCACACCTCGTTTTAATTTAGCTGGGTTTGTTTTCAGTTTTATCTAATGTTAGAATAGGGCAAATTGTTGCAGAAGATGACGTGTCAGGCAGGGCTTCTGCATGCGTGGAGTGGGGCAATACTACTGGGATGGGCCTGGTGTAAGAACCTAACAAGAAGAACTGGAGTCCACCATTCTCAGTCCTGCCCGTTATCCAGGGGACACTTGTTTTCACACTCGAATGGCTTGCAGTCAGCACTGTTGCTAAGAACATCCTTTCTTGCATCACGATAAACCGGCTTTTTTCCTTTAGGTAACGTCTCTGATCCCAAAGAATTCCAAATGTTTTACAAACGCTTCACCTGAAGAAGAGCTCCCCAGAGCTCCAAAGCTTGTCTCTTTCACCAGGAGCCGTTGGTCCAGTAAAAGGTATTCATTCACACACCTTGTTTCTGATAAATGACCAGCCACTTGGCGCTCCCCTTGAAGAGCAGCTGTTTCACATTGCAATACACAACAGTCAGGTTAAGGACAAGCGGTTGAGGAGAATTATCCAGTTAAACTGCAAAGGACTTCTCTGGATTCAGAAAGTCATTTCTCCAGTGGGAGCTGGGCAAGAAGACCAGAGCTAACGACCCTGGCCAAAAGTGCCATTGGACCTGTAATGTCGACGAATGGTTGTCTCGTACACCACGGCACTGCCTGGCAGCAACGCGGCTCATTAAGTTAGTGCTGGCGCAGAGGGAAGATTCCTGCCTGCTGAATCACTTCTTGTTGCACCCAAGTATTTTCTGGAGAGCTCTCATTCAAGTACTCTTCTCTAGGCAAATGCGGCTTGGTTTTCAGATCCGTGTTTTTATCCCAGAGTGCATACTGGAAAAGAGAGATCTGTCTACTTACAGACATGCACTAGATTTTCCGCTGATGATCGAGTCCATGAATGGTCCCATGTTTTATGATGTAGAGAATTGTATGAAGGAGTTTGGTTTGTGTACTGTCTGCTAGTGAGAGGCCAAAGGTGTGAGAGACTGAAGAGGAAAACTTCTTTTTGTTTTTGTTTTTTTAACTGGCGTCTTAAACTGTCCATTGTGAGTTCAGAGGACACCGTGCACTCGGCTGTCCTCCTGAAGCTGTATGTGAACAACTGACTTCACTAAAGACCTTAGTACTTGGGAAGAGCCATCTTGCAGGTGGTGCAGGCTATAGGATAGCACATAACTCTTTGCTTTGAGCCTTTGCTTGGAACCATAACCTGGCCTCAGGCTTGCATTCAGATGTAACAAGGAACTTGGGGGGTGACATGGGCTCTTCTGCAGCAGTGTATTTGTGGTTTCAGCCCTCTAATGACTGGATGGTTCAACACAGGCACAAGGGAGGATGCTGGGCCACTTTCTAGATCTCCCTCCATCTCTACCTTTTTAAGGTTCTTTGAATGATGTTGAGTTGCTCGCATTGAATCTGTTCTGTGCAATGTAGCAGAGTTCAGAGCCACATCTACCTTCTCGCAGCCTTACCCGTCAGTGTGGCTGAGGTCTAAGCTCTGGAACAGACTCATAAGTGTAGTGAAGAGAAGGAGATGGAGATGGGAATCTAGTTAAAGCACAGAAAATAAGGCATTTTTAGGGTCTTGTAGGAAGTTTTGAAAAGTTAACTTAAAATTCCAGTAGCGGCATCACAAGAAATAAACACTTCTTTATAAATCTTCTCTAAGGCTCCAAACTGAAATGCTTGATAGAAATCTGCTGCTCTGAAGGGTTTGTTTACATGGAGCAGTAATGCACACTAGAGGGGGGTCATTTCCAAAGCGCACCAACATGCTGCACACTAACTAGCTTGTGTAGAGCCTGCTGGTGCAAAGTAAAAGTTCTACAATTCACATAAATGGAATGCTCTTTCAGTACTACTGTAATGAGCTAGGGAACTTTTAGTTCACGCCAGCAGGGTCTGCATGGGGCAGTTAGTGTGCAATATGTTGGTGCGCTTTAGATATCACACCCCTCTAGTGTGCATTGCTCCTCTGTGAAGACAAGCCCTTAGTCTTAGGTAATGTCTGCACTGCCCCACAGTTTGCACTACAGGTGTGAGCAGCAGTGTGCACCACAGTGCTGCACTAACTCCCCCATGTGGACACTGCAGGTGCAGACTAAGAGGTTCCTAGTTCATGTTAATGTAATCCTCTTTGAAGAGCATTCACACCCCTGACGTCTGAATTGTTTGGCAGTGTAGACAGACATAGCCCAGACTCCGCTTCTGAACTGAAATGGCCTCAGGACTGGAGTAAGCTTCACAATCTAGAATCAAGGTTCTGAACTACACTAAACTCAAGCTAAAGTAGGCTCTTGCGCTATAGCAAACGCCCATGTTAGAATGGGCTTCTCCCCACTGGAGTTTGCGTCTACCTGCTCTGAGCTAGGGTAAGTGATCCGCTTTGTAGTCCTTTGCCTCCGTCCTTAATGGGTGCAGGCCAAACATTCTGTGATCCTTCCCGGCAGTGCCCAGGTTTTCAAGGCACCTCGCTACCACCTGCCCTTAGCGTGAGGGAGCCTCATCTGTGCCTGCCAGGGGTCAGCTCTCGGACTCCACCAGCCATGGGCAGCACAAGCCCTCCCCTCCTGCAGGTATGGGATAGGCACACTTGAACCCCCAAGTCCTCTGAGCACCCCGGAAGTGTCCATCTCCTTATTCACTAGACACTCAGCCCGTTGTTCCCAAAGGAACAGTACATTACAGCTTCCTAGTCACACTGTAGACCTCAGTTCTGCTTAAAACACAGCACTTCGAATGTTTATAGTGAAAACAGGAGTAAGTTTATTTCCCAGAGATTCCGATGATAGCAAGTATGATTCATGGAAACAAAGGCAACATATAAAATAAAATCATAACACACATTCGAGAGCTTAAACTTAACTAACAAGATGCCCTTTTGTCTAAGAAGGTTCTGCTTTCTTGAAGTCCTTCCCTGTGTTCTTCAACCAAGATGGCTGAGACTCTCCTTTCATGAGATCAAGTCTGTGGCAGCTTGTCTCCACCAGCTGAAGGATGCCAGGGCGTCCTTCTGCATCCCCAGATATAGCAACAACAACATGCTTACACAGCCAATGTCCATGGCCACGTTGTATGGCTTTATTCCAGATGTCTAAAAGCTCCACCGGGATCTCATGCAGCCAGGTTAATTGCGGATGACTGCAGCCAGTCCGTGGCTAGGCAGTGGTCCCTCCTGATCTCAGTCCGATTGCCAGGGCCAGTGTGCGTGGACTTTATCTCTGAGGCTGGCTGTATGAGCTAAAAGTGCCAGCTGGTGGTGATCGATGATGTCGTCAGTCCTCTCAAGGCTAGTTGTCAGTAATGCATCTCCATTAATGTTCAATCAAACCATCTTATGCCCAGGAGCTGCTGCTGGCAATGCACGTGAAATGCCTCCAGCCTCCTGATGTCTTGTTTAAGCAACATTCAGGTTTCAGATCCGTCTGAGAGATTCAGAAGAACACAGGTTTGCTTAATCCATGCTTGTGAAACTATATACAACTGGTTTTGGCTCCAGAACCTATGCAGGTCCTTTGCGGGTGAGGATACTAAACCAGTTCTCCTAAGGATGGCTGGCTGGCTGAGCCAGCACAGGTGTCTTGTATCACAACTTCTGTGCCAGTTCTCTGGATTTTTGATCGTGCCAAGAAGCCGTTAGCTCAAGAGTAGCTCCCACATGCTGGAAAGTCTCTAATATGTCTTTAAAATCATTTGCATCCTGATGGCGGAGGACGAGATGCGTAAACGAGGTTGGTAAACAGTTGAACCAACTGTTACTGGTATTTGCAGAGATCTGTTAAAGGAGCCAATCCATTGTGTGGCAGAACTGGGCTGGCACTAGGACACATCCCTGCTTCAACCTGGATGTAGTGTAAAACCTGTTGGACCTATGGGAACCCCTTCCCACCCATGCCCTTACGTCGTCATGTAGATCCTGAATTAACCTCAGGAGGATGTCAGGAATCCCATTGCCTTGTAGGGCCTTCCACAGGGCAGCTCTGCCAACAGAATGGAAGGCTGCCTTTACGTCTACATATGCTGCTGTCCAAGGATGATTGAATTCACAATGGTTCTCAGATACAAAACAAAGAGCAGGTATAGGGTCTATTGTAGATTGCCCGGCAATGAAACCGGATTGCTCTGGGCGGCTGCATTTCACAAAGAGAGGCTGGAGTTGGGCGAGTGGGACATGTAGGCTCCACAGGACATGTAAAACTTTTCCAGGTATCTGCTATACTCAGTGCATGGGCCTTTCTCCTTATAAAATTGGATGGTAATCCTTTCCTTCCATTCATCTGGTACGTTCCCCGTAGTCCAAGCCCAGACAAAATGTTGTAATGCTACACTTACGGGCTGTATGGTGCACATGAGAAGTTTTGGTGTTACGCCATCGATCTAGAGGCATTCCTGCCACGCAGTTTCTATATCGGGGACCCAACTTCTTCCAACATAGGTATGCTACACACGTTTCAGGGTTAGGGATTGCATCTACCACCAGTGCCTTTTTCTTGGGATGAACATGTTTTACAATCAGCCTTGTCCGTTGGGACTAAACCCCATGTTTTGGATCGAAGTGATTGAATACCTTTGAATGCAGGTTATTTATTAGATCCTAGTCCCTCTTCTGCCCAGTGCTCAAAATAAGCTTCACAATCCACTTCTTCTCTTGCCCAAAAAATACCTTGTCAATGTTTGTTTAGCAGCATCCTGGCACTGTCTGGCCTCAGACCTCTTTTGCAGACTTTGAAAAGTCTCATTGGATAGCCAGAGGTGTACTTTATAATATTTCAGTTCTAGAACGGTGTCTGTGGCTTCTCGGATGGCTGTGCTCCTGGCTGTCCAAGCGGATTCTGTGTCATCTGGGAGAGCACGAAGTGCATCAGATTGGTTCTGACTCTGACAGAATACTTGCTAACAAGGACTGAATTTTCACAGAAGCATTGTGCCTTGTCTGTCATAACAAGTACTCGTGTGTTGAAATCGGGGAATAATTGCCAGATATATCAGAGCCGTCCTTTGTTCTGTGTGTGTGTGTGTGTGTGTGTGTGTGTGTGTGCGTGCGCGCGCCCCATTCACCTTTTCCCATTAATTTCTTCTCTTGAGTTACCCACAATCTCTTCATTAGCATTTGATTTGCTTTGCAGATAGACTTTCATCGTAAAATGCAGTGTTCTAGCCGTGTCGGTCCCAGGGTAGTAGAGAGACAAGGTGGGTGTTGGTGAGAGAGTTTTTGAGCTTACACAGGGCCCTTCTTCAGACCTAGTCAATGTACTCAGAGTGTCACAGTTAAATCCAAGATTGAACAAATAATTTAGCAGAAGTAGTTAACACACATTGTAAGAGACCATTGATGGTGGAGTGGCCCATTAACACCACTGCAGTCATAGGAGAAAAAGTCGGATTAGTATGTTACAGATTGTTGTAATAAGCCAGTGGGTTTTCAAGCTGTGGTTGGTGGACCCATGGGAGCCACAGACTGTCTCAGATTTCCGAAGAGGTCCGCACCTCCATTTGAAACTTTTTAGGGGTCTGCAAATGAAAAAAGGTTGAAAAAACACTCTAATAAGCCATAGATCCAGTGTCTTTATTAAGACCATGATTTTTAATGTCTAGCAAAGTTATGAATGTAAGCTCCCCAGGCTCATCTTTTGAAAGCGTTGTGCAGGTTTCCTTTGAGGATGAGGACTGCTAGGTCAGACATAGAATGATCGCTTACTGAAAGGTGTTCACCCATAGATCTTTATCATTTTCCTGTGTGAGTTCAGTTGAGAGTATAGTGAATGCCTGGTTTAATTGCTATTGGCACATTTAATGCACTGGATGCAGTGCACCACGTTGTGATAGGCAGGTGTAGGACCCATGGATCTTGAAAGTTGTGTTGTGTGGGGTCTTGATCATTGTAGCAGTGGAGAAATGTTCGCAGGTTTTGCATCTTTTGAGTTGGTGTGTCCTGATCTGTGTGGAGGATCATGGAAGGGGCCACACACACACCCCAAGAGATCCTGGCTCAGTACAGAAATAACCCCCCGACTGCCCACCCCTAGTTGTCACCTTCCACCCCATATGGAATATCATCAAAGAACTACAACCCATGCACAGTGGGGGCCACATCATGAAAGAAATCTTTCCTGAACCCCCACTTCTGTCCTTCAAACAACTCTCCGCCTCTCCAAGCTCATCATCAGAAGCAAGCTCCCCACACACACCAGGACACACCAACTCGAAGTGCCACAGACCCAGCCTGAACAACAGATGCAAAGTCTTTAGCTATATCTCCACTGCCATGACGATCAACACCCCTCACAGCACTGAACACTGTTGTAATAACCCCTAAATCCAGCGTTCAGCGCTGTGAGGGGTGTCTTATGACTACTGGGGTGTTAATAGGCCTCTTCTCCTTGACTGGGCCCTTAGAATACATGCTAACTACTTATGCTAAAGACCTGCTATTCAGCTGTGACGATCTGAGCACCTTTTGCAGACCTGAGGAAGAGCTCTGTGTAGCTCGAAAACTTTTCTCGTCCAATAGATATTACTTCACCCACCTTGTCTCTAATATCCTGGGACTGACACAGCTCCAACAACACTGTATTACAGTACACAGTAGTCAGTCAGGGGATAAGCGACTCCCACCTCTCTTGTAGAACTTGTCTTAAGGCACGTCACCTCTGGGTGACCTGCTTTGAACTACAAGGACTTAAGAACACACACACACCTCTCTGTATATGTTATCCACATGTACATTTCACAGATTATGATGACCAAAGTGACACAGGCGTTCAGTAGAAAACCTTACATGATGCTCTTTGGTAAACTAGAATGTAAATACCAGAGCCAGGGGTCTGTCTCGGTAATGCTTATGCACCCCTGTGCCCTCTCCCAGTTGGCATCTAGAGGTCCTTGGGTCATATGTCCTCACCTGACAGACTGATAACGAACACTGCAGCCTCTCTCCCAAGTCTGAAGAGACCTCCACCAACACATTTCCCCCTAGTAAAAATACCTGTATTTCTATGCATTCAAAGAAAGGATAAAACAACCCTGCAATGAACACCCTGTAGTTGCGTTTTACTAAGCTTTCTCCCCCTGGGACTCATTAAGGAATTTTAATACAGGTAACATATATTATCCATTTAACTGTTTCAGAAATCAGGCCTTCACACTCTGTGCCAGCCTGTCCCACCACATTACCCTTGCAGTAAAGTAGATTTTTGCACTTAATGGTTGAATTACAAAAATGTGTTAATATAGGACCATCAACCTTGTTCTGTATGTTCCAGCCTTTTGGAGGGGTTGGGAGTCAATGAATTTGGAGTGCAAAACCACTTGGCTAAATACTTCACATTTATTCAAAAATTAAAGTCAGACCTTTTGATACATCTTGTCCCTGCTTTTACAATATTGGGGTGTGTACTGAACCTATCATTTCATTGGAAGACAATTATCCTCAGACTCTGAGGGATCGCCAGTGATGTACTGAGCCACTTTCAGCCAACGTCCTAGTGAGGAGAATTTGGTTTGCATAGTGATGAAGGTGAAAAAGCAAGGAAGATAGGAGACCAAATAGACTCCAAAGGCAACAGGAGTCAGAAATCCAAGTCTCGGAGTAGGGAGTTGGGGCACAGCAGCCTCCCATGCCTTCTCAGACTCCAAACTGTCCCAGAAGATTTAGAAGTTAATCCAAAATATTTCACAATTTTTTGCCTAGTCTTTGATCTTAACCTTATGAAAGGTGGGAGAGGTTCTCAGTGCCTCAGTCACCATCGTTTCACGTACAATTGGAAACAACCCTGTGGGCTTGGTTTCTCTCTAATTAGTGGTTGTCAACCTGGGGTACGCAGAAGTCTTCCAGGGAGTACATCAACTCATTTAGATATTTGCCTGGTTTTACAACCGGCTACAGACAAAGCTCTAGCGAAGTCAGTACAAACTAAAATGTCATACATACAAAATGAGAGAGTAAGCAATTTGTCAGCACTAGTGTGCTGTGACACTTCTGTATTTTTAGGTCTGATTTTGTAAGCAAGTAGTTTTTAAGTGAGATAAAACTTGGGGTACATAAGACAATTCAGGTACCTGAAGGGGTACAGTAGTCTGGAAAGTTTGAGAACCACTGTTCCATATCACTCAAGCCACTGGGGGAGAGAGCAGAAGGGTTTACGGGAGTCTTTCCTAGCTGCCCCAGGGCCTTGGTTATAATCTCCACAACTAGGGATTGTAAATTGTGACTGGAGGACAAGATGAGCCCTGTATGACACTGCACAATGCCAGCATTCATCTGAATTAACACTTCATTGGTTTTCACTGTAAGAGGAGAACATATTTGAATGTTTTGTTTAAATTCTACAAAGTATTGTCTGTTCATCTGACTGTGCCATGTCTGTCCTAACGCCCAGCGTCAGCTGGATGGGATAGTATTGTCAGCAGACTGACTGCAGAGGAAGAATGGAAGCAAGGCAGGTGAGGAGAGCAACTTCTTCAGTGTTTGATAGTAGTAGTTCTCTTGAGTCAGGCAAAGCAGAGTGGAATAATACTCTGAAGAGTCTGAGTACTGGTTTGAGTCCATCAATCATGCAGGGTATAAAACACCTGCTAATGACAGGTCTAGGTTCCAGAACCCAGTGAGAAGAGCTCTGAGCTCTGCGTCTGCTCAATCAGAGGGGCGTGAGGCAGATATATATGTACTCGCTTGCATCTATTCACACTCTGATTACATCTGCAGATTTGGCATTGTGAAAAGTTGACCACATGCTCAGGGTTTAGCTGATCGCCATATTTGGGTTCTGGAAGAAATTTTCCCTGAGGGCAGATTGGCAGAGTCTCCGGGGGTTTCGCCTTCCTCTGTAACATGGGGCGCGTCTCACTTGGTGGTGGATTATCTGTACCTTGAAGTCTTTAAACCATAATCTGAGGACTTCAATAACTCAGTCACAGGTTAGAGGTTTATTACAGGGTGTGGTTCTGTGGCCTGGGTTGTGCAGGAGTTCAGACTAGATGATCAAATTGGTCCCTTCTGACCTTAATGTCCATGAGAGTATAAATTCTAAGTGGGAGAGTTAAAATGAAGTTAACTAGAGCTCAGTATTTGAAGGTCTGTGATCCCAAGGCCCTCTGGAGGCTTCCCCCATATGAAGTGCTATGAAGACAGTCATGTACCATCGTTCAAGTCTGAGAGATTCCCTGTAGTGGGCGGGTCTAGGAGGCGGTATACCACATCTGTAAGAGATCGGAATAGGCAAATCCAGACACCTTGTGGCATGCTTGTGCCGCAAGCCATCTGCTAGATGGCTTGTCCTTCCAGGAGAAACGCATTCGTTCATCGAATCGCTTATTGCCACCTGCCTAGTGACACCTCACATGGTAGGGATGACAGGCGTGAGAGATGCCATTTGGAGTGTGAAGCTGCTTTGCTCTTTTCTCCTGTCTAGGTCTCATTGCCGGGTGAAATGGGTACAGTGTCCTTGCCAAAATGAAGGCCTCAGCAGGTGTAGCCATGTCGCAGGCCATGTGGCGACAGGACCTTTTGGTCTTTCTCCCCTGCTTGTGTTTATTTACTGACATCGCGAGCCCTGAATTCGCTCTAGAAGCCGAGCCCTTGATGCTGGGCTCTAGCTAGTAGCAAATAACAACTTAGTCCTGTGACGTCACAATCGCATTTTTGTAACTGGTGAAAATGGGTTTGTCTCCAGCCCAGTAGTTAGTGTTCAACACTTGTCAGGGTGACCATTGAACAGGCATTTTCAGCAGTGGGTCAGTTTTCTAGTGCTGAGGAGTCTTGGTGTGCTCGCTATGCAGGGTGGGATCTGTGAGATGTGCGACTGCTCTTGATTTGTCAGAGTGTGTTAGAAATACCACTTTGCAATGCAGTTTTCAACCCGTGATGTCTCCTAAGGCAAGTGTGCTTTATTTGGACAGTGCTACGAAACTAATGACAGCTACGGTCTGAAAAGTGACTATGAAAATTGTATTTGTGGTTCTGTTAGATCTCTGATCCCATGTAAAAAGTGCTTAGTGCACAACTACAAAGATGTTTTTTCTGACCAGCCCTGCAAATCCTGCCTGAGCTAAAAGAATCATGTGGGTTCTTTCCCTCTTGTGCATCATTACTTGCAATAAAAGTTCTGCAAATCAAATTACGGCAGGAGTTACACTTGTACAGACCAAATGTCTAAAAACTGTGCTTTAGGTTACACCAATGCAGCTGTCAGTGGTGTCATTGGGTTCACCAGGCATCTGCCTGGAACATAGTAAACAAGTCTGTTGGTGATGCACAAGGAGGAATAGAATCCAGCTCATTCACTATTAGTGCTTTTGGCTCTTTGGTGCTAACAGGAGTAAAAATCACTAACTATTATTTGTTAAGTTGGCTGTTCTGACTTCCAGAGTGCCATGGATGTTCCCTTCCGTTGGACACCAAAAATGCCTTGATTTGTTCCTGTCCATTTCCCTTGTGCTGCTTTTAAAACCAGTAAAACAGAAAGAGCTAGCATGGAGATATCCATGTTCCAGACCTCTGAAATGGTCAGCCAAGTGCAGTTGATCTTAGGACACTGGCTTCCACAGACTCCCGCACATTTGTCTGAATTTTGCTGCGTTGCAGCCAGCTCTGGTTTAAAGGGAACTGTGTGTAATGCTTTGGCTAGCGATATAGGCATGGTCTCATTTTACAACTTTTATCTCTGAATCTGTTTGATCTGTTCTTGTATCTCTCGGTTCCCCCCAGTCACGTGGTCGTTTGCACGGGCTCCAGGTCTGCCGGCGTAGGGAGGTGGATACTCAGCTGTACTTTCAGGGAGTGCCGGCTCAGTGCCGCCTCCTTTCCCATCAGCTGTCTTGCAGCGAGGTTCACGTTCAGGGAGTTGACAAGGCCTGGTGCCTTCATTTATTCTATTTGGATACTTTGGAAAGGAGTTAATTCTCTCTGACCTGCTGTCATTCACTTCTATCCAATGGCCTCTATCTTTCACTCATGCACTCTTGTACATACTTTGGAAACCCGTCTCACCCACTGCTCCCCCTTTTCTTTCTCATGCTAGGAGAATGATAGGTTTAAAAAAAAAAAAATCACCTGGGGAAGTTTGAGGCGGCAGTAACAAAGCCTCTCTCCACAGAGGGAAGGCTAATTACACAGCTAATTAATCCAACAGATGTCACTTTAAATGCCTGGTTCTTTGTGCATCTGTTGCGCACACATGCTGGTTAAACAGATTTCATGGACCCTGTTCAGAATGCCTGTACAGGCTGTTGGAGACTGTCCCTTTAAAGCCTGGTGGGCCTTGCTACTTCTCTGAAGTTTGTATCAAGAAACCGGGGTCCCGGAGAGTTGAGTCTAGACTTCATTCAAAATAGATGGCAGTAGGAGATAAAGTTCCTCTGGTAGGTAAGATTAATCTCCATCTGAAATATTAAACTAGCCATCAGTCCCCTTCCTCCCCACACTCGTGTTGATCTTTCACCCTCCCAGAGGGAGAAGAGTCCTGCATGGTACACCAGCGTAACAGAGGCTCAGGGAAAAGAGTCTGGACATCTGAGCCTCTCCACTTTAGGTCACCTGTTCTCTTCCCAGTTCTGCAGTATCTGAAGCTCTTAGTCTGTTTGAAGTATAGTTGGCCTGTCTGGTTCACATTCCAGTGACAATAGGTATACATATGGAGTTGGTTTCAGTGTTGGATTGAAGTCATGGGCCTATTGCAGGAGTGGGTGTGTGAGGTTCTGTGGCCGCAGACTAGCTGATGGGGAGGGTCCCTTCTGGCATGAGACAGCCGGGTGTTGCTTTCGGAGCACAAGTGGTAGAAGTGGGGGGGGGAAACGAGAGGTTTCCCACAGATTATGGATTTGTTACAATGTGTGTGGTAGCCTGAAGGAGGCAGCCGGACAGGTGGAGAATGACATGGCATAAGGGGAAGAGGTAAATATAGCCCAAGGCAGAGGGAGGTTTTTCTTGGGGGCTTAGAGCCTTGAGTAAATCACTGTTACTGCAGTTGATTCAGCATAATTGATGTGTCCTCATTTCCCACAGCTGATGAGGATTATATCAGCTCGGTTTAACAGTCTCATTTGCTGCTCCGAGTGCACACTTGTGTTAATGTGGTTCAGTTAATGATAGGAGAGAGGATGAGGTGTCACTGCTCATACACAGAGTGAGTCTGTGGAGAGGGAGCTCTGTTGGAACCTACACAGCTTCCCGTTGACTCTCAAAGGGCCGGCTTTGCAAAGACAGCAGCCAGAACTCTAAGGAACCATTCTTGGCTGTGCCTTATGCAGGTACAACTGCTAGCCTCGCTGGTGCCGGTGCTGGTGCATCTTCCTCCTTTCATAGTTCACTTTCCTGCGGCGTGGTTCCGTGGTCACCAACCGTACGCATTCTGGACCCGGGAAGCCTGAGGGTTACGAAGGCTCAAGTGCTATAGCAAAAATTCAGTGCTGCCTCCCAGGCCCCAGGAGGTGGGAAGTGCAGAGTTACAGTTCCTGCATGCACTGACTCCGTTTCTGAGGTCCGAGTCACTGCACACCTTTCTGTTGCTGCCTTACAGCCCAAGGTCCACTCCGGATTAGGGCCACCCGGTGTCAGACTCTGTGTATACATGTAGAAATAACTGTCCCTGTCCTGAAGAGCTTACCACCAGAAGTCTTGTCAGATTAGGAGACGATGTGTGTTCTTGTCAGGACTAGCGTGTGGTAGTTAACATGAGGTAGAATAGACAAAGCAGTTGGTAGTTTTCACACAAGCTGTCATGTGACGGTAAACGCTGGGCTCCCCGCTAGAGTTTAACTTGACTTGCTAAGCGGTGAACAGTACAAATTGTCTTGGGTTCACTAGATGTTTACCTCTCTTGGTTACCAGGTGTTAGCCCAGGTAAGAACACACCCTTTCTCCTACTGTGGATACTCCTGAAGTTAACACTGCCTCCTCTGATCATCTGAGTGCCTTAGCCCAGCTCTGGGGAGACGAGGGTGAAGTCTAGAGGCGTTGGTCTGCTGCTGTTTGATATGGGCTATGCCATTGACCATGAACTATTGACCATGCCTATTCTTGAGAGACTGTTGGGGGATGGGAAAGATCTGTGGTGTGATTTGAATGGATTTAGGTAACGGGCCTCTGCATTCATGAAAGATGTTGTTGTTCTGGCATTGAAGGCAAATGTTTATTTGCTGACCCATGGACTGAAGTAGGGTGGGTGGAAGAGGCAGATCATCTCCCCTAATTCCAGTTTTTAAGTTTGTCAGACATGCATATAAATAGTTAAACCTATTATCTAACTTGTGGCATGGTGCCAGCCCCTGGCATCAGTTGTCTGACAACACAACTCCAAAGGCCCTGTGCATTGCTGTGTTCCTGAAGGCAAAGCTGCTGTTGGTTTCACCAGGAATTAAACAATTACTGAATCTTAGTTCTCCCCACCTTCCGTGAATTGACTCTATAAATTGTCAGCCTGTTGACATTTTAATGCGAATTATGTCATATGGTATCCCCTTTGATTTCAACATGCCTCAGTTTGTAAATACATGAGCCTCTCAAAGGCTTGTGGTTAGCATACACAGAGGAGGCCTCAGGGGTTTGGTGGGGAGTGAGCACAATGCTTGTCTCTTTCAGCAGTGCGTGTGCCTGGCATGGAAAGACTCTCTTACAGCCCAGTCGCAAGAAACATGCAGAGGGGCCGTCCTGAGGCACCAGCAGCTGGCAGGGCTCCTTGGGCACTGCTGTCAGCGCTCTGGCAGAGTAGGAATGGTGCTCCAGAGAAGATTCCAGGGCGACTGCTTCATGCTGGATTAGTGCTGTCCTTGGCCATGTTTGTTCTTTGCCGTACATTTATCTCCACCCCCGGCCCCTCACCCCCAATGCTGGCCATTGTACAGACTTCGGACTGTTAAAGTAAATCAATCTGGTGGTGTGCTGTTCCCAGTAGCTCCTTCATCCGTGTAGGACAAATATCCAAAACAGATGTGTCCAGATGCACTTGAAGTGGGGGAGCAGTGAACAGATGAAGCCATTTACCCATCTCAGATTTTATTGAGCACTCCTCCTCCTCCCTTCTTCCCCCGGGGTGTGTATTATGCACACAGTAATGTTGGGGCAGTGATTGTTAGTTGTAGCTGACTGTTAGAAGTGTGTGTGCATGTTGCACTTTTTAATACTATCTCTTTTGTGTGTTTCAAAATCGCCTTTCCACTCTTATCTGTGAAGTGTTTGTCTGGAAGATCTGTGGGGAATGGGGCACAGAATATGTATATAACCTATACAGAAATACAGGTCATCTGTATAAATTCCTAGTAAAAATTGTGATAACTTTAATTGCCTTAAGAGTACACATCAGAACTTTAAGGTAAAAAACTTTGCATCGATGATGTAATTGCTCCAAAAATAAGCACTTTAAACCCAGGAAACTAACGCTAAGGTTAAGTTTAAGAAAATAAATTAATGTATAGAAATGTATGGTGAAGTCACCCAAACTCCCTGGTATTACTATTATTTTTATTGCCCTGGTGCCAAGTGCCCTAGTCATGCACCAGATGATAAAAAGATGGCCTCTCCACAAAGAGTTTAATCCAGGTAGATCGTAAACCGGTCAGTCGTATATTTAAAAGCAGAAGGGACCATTATCACTGACACACAGGTTCACATAGGCATAGAATCCCATACTCTCTTTTCTGCCTCAAGCCCATAACTTCTGTTTTGAGCTATAGAATATCATTTTAGAAAGACATAGTCTTGATTTAAAGACTCCAAATGATGGCGAATCCACCACATACCTTGATAAATTGTTCGAATGATTAGTGTGCCCATTGTTTAAAAATAAAAACAAAGACCTTGCACCTTATTTCTGCTTTGAATTTATTTTGCTTCAGCTTCAAATATTGGCTCGTATTATGCCTTTTTCTGATAAATTTAAAGAGTTCTTTACTCTTAGAAATCTTTTCCCCATAGAAGTGTTTGTTGACCAGGAACAAGTCACCTCTTAATTTCTCTTGGATAAATTAAATAGAATGAGCATGGCTCTCGCTACAGAGGGCTTACTTAATTTTGCTCTATAGTGACAGCAAACGATAACGGAGCTGAGGTTGAAACATATTCGTGTTTATCCCTGATTACATGAGCCTTATTTTTAAAGACACGTAGATATTCCTTATTTTTAAAGACACGTAGATTGTTCCTTTGAGAGCTATGGGAGAGGGTAGCCATTTTTTAAAGAGGGCAGAAAAGGCACTGTACGTTAAAACTCAACTCTGCCTTGCCTATGGAGCCATGACCACCACCTCTGTAATCATCAGACGATACAGTCTGAAAAGGAAAAGCTGCCACCAGAAGCTTGAGCTGCTGGAATCTCCTGGATTAAATTCTTCCCAGCCAAAAACATTCCAGAGAGGAGGCGTTGTTTGTTATTTACTCTGATTTAGTAACTCCCATTATTTTATGGTTGTGGGAGTGATACACAAAACATGGGACGCAGCAAGTCCAGCTCTAAACTCTGGGGTCAAGGCCCTTGCGCTTGTGAGGGAAGATCGCGTGTCTGTTGTAAAACACCTCCCTCTCATGCTGCCTTAGCTTTTGTTACCTTACTCATACTGCATGGGCAGAGGAGGGTCTCTTGGTGCTTTTCACAGCTGTACTGTGGTCTGGCATTGTTTGAATTCTTCTGTTGCATTTTGACACGCTCCGGGGTAATGATGCCGTTATTATCAGCATAAGGCCCTGAACAGGACTGATCTCCCATTGTGCTAGGTGCTATACACAGTAATGTTGTCTCGGCAGCCCAGGAGGTACTGGGCCCAGTCAGAAAGGTGAATTGCTTTTTGCAGCAAAGCAACCCTGGCAGTAGGCAAAGACCTGCTGAAACTAGTGAGATTCGTGTAGTCTCTTCAGAATATTTTTATAGTAAATTGATTATTGCTTATAATCTGTAAATACTCCTGCCAGACTAATGGCAGCTCTTCCAAAAGAGCTGGCTTCCTGCCTTAGATCTGGAGTGGGGATCGAAGTGGGGAAACGGCAGTTGTCCCTTGTCTTATGTCTCCCTTTCCACTGCCATTCACCCAGCATTCCTCCTGCACACCTTTGCTTCCTGGGCGATCAGAGCAGCAGTGAACTTCACAAACTGACTGTCCAGCCTGCACAGCTGGCCAACTTGCTTTCATGTTTCTCAGCTGCTGCCGTGTCCATTTCAGCGGTTGCTCCACTTGCACGCTGACTGGAGTATGGAATCTAGAAGGAGGGGCCAGTATGGCTGTGCCAAAAATGTAGACATGCTAGTACCACCATGCCACGGCACTGAAGCCTGCTTTGACCCTGCATCTTCCTGACTGCCAGTTCTTGAAAAGAAAACTACTTTTGCTTGCTTTCTGAAGTCCGTTACTCTCACTTCCCCTCCGTCCTAAACTGTTTTCGTTGTATCCATCGACATAATATCTAGGTGCTCGTCTAAAATGCTGGCATGCCATCTGTCACAGATTCATAGAACTGGACCTGTGCCCCAGCTTTTAAATGCTCTCGTGGAAGAGCGGCTCTCAGCCTTCCCAGATTATTCTACCCCTTTCAGGAGTCTGTCTTGCGTACCCCCAAGTTTCACCTCACTTAAAAACCGCTTGCTCACAAAATCAGACCTAAGAATACAAAAGTGTCACCGCACACTAGTACTGACAAATGGCTGACTGTCTCGTGTTTACCGTATCATTATAAAATAAATCAATTAGAATATAAACACTGTACTTACATTTCAGTCTATAGTACATAGAGCAGTATAAACAAGCCATTGCTATGAAATTTTACTTGGTACTGACTTTGTGAGTGCTTTTATGTAGCCTGTTGTAAAACTAGGTAAATATCATCTAGATGAGTTAATGTACTTCCTGGAAGACCTCTGTGTACCCCGAGGGATACACGTACCCCTGGTTGAGAACCACTGTCTTGGAGGACTCCCTTCAGTGGGCCAGACTCCTAAATAGTCTTACTTTTCAGGGTAGACCACGTGGCCTCACCCCATTAGGAGGAGTGTAGATTAGTTTAGATTAGTATAGAGAAATAAAGGTCAAAACATAGTCTGTGTAGCCAAGTCAGAGCAATCCACCAGCCAAGCTGTCATGGACTCCATTTTAGGCCCTGTCTCTGTGTGTGTCTACACTGCCATGAACACCTGGGGCTAGCCCCTCTCAGCTGACTCAGGCTCACAGGTCTCGGGCTACAGGACTGTACAGTTGTGGTGTAGATGCTCAAGCGTGGGCTGGAGCCCTGGCTCTGGGACCCTTCACCCTTGCAGTGTAGATCTACCCTCAATGACCACTTAATCAGTCCAAAGTGAGAGCAGGCAGCATCTTCCAGTAGCCAACCCTTTACCTTCTGCTGCGTACCTCTAAGTCTGTCGTCACAACCTCACCTGCTGGAGCGTTCCACTGTTGAGTGTAGATTGTTTGTTTGATCAGTTGTTTGATCAGGCTTCTGTCGTATTTCTGGACCCTCTGTGGATCTCAATCAGTTCCTTAATGACCTGTTCATTACATCCCAGACTGCAGGGTGACACCCTTACCTCCTTTCCTAGGCTGTGCCAGGGGACCCCTTTGTACCCACTGGATGGTAATGCAATGTACAGAGGGGAAACTGAGGCACACACCCTGTTCATAAACTATTACTGAAAAATCCTGCTTTGTCACACGACTGACGACTCTCTCAACAGCAGTCTGTTGTGCCGGTGATGGAACGCTTTCCACTCTAACACCCTCCTGAGTTATTGCTGAACAGCAGCAACTCACTAGATATTTTCAGTCAGCACATCTGGATAACTGGCATGCAAGCTTTTGAAACTCTTGTCCTTCGAGCTCTGTGGACTGTAAATGCTGATTTCAGTAACTCTTCGGAACTGGGGAAGGTTAAATGGGACGACTTGGGCCATCACAGGCCTGTCAGCCTGACATTGATCCTGGGCAGGATAATGAAGCAGTTGATACCTGACTTGACCAATCCAAAATTAAAGGAGAATAGCATAAATAACGCCAGGCAACACTGGTTTATAGAAAACAGATCCGGTCAAACTAACTTGATCTCTTTTTTGCTGAGGTAACAAGTTGGGTTATAAAGGTCATAGCATCATTGCAATATACTTCTAGTTCTGTAAGGCATTTGACTTGGTGTATCTCCTGATATTTTGATTTAAGAAACTAGAATGATATGAAGTCAAAATGGCAGATATTATATGGATTCAAAACTGGCTAAATGACAGATCTCAAAATGTAATTGCAAAGAGAGAATCATCTTCCAGCGTCTCTGTTTCTAGTGGGGACCCCAAGAAAGCAGTTCTTGACCTTGCTTAGCTTGGGTAAGCCCTGAGGACGTAGAAGCTGCTGTAATGTGCAAGCTCTATGTCAATTTTTGGAAGCGAAGACTGTAACTTACTGTGTGTGTGTGTGTGTGTGTGTGTGTGTGTGTGTGTGTGTGTGTGTGTGTGTGTGTGTGTGTGTGTGTGTGTGTGTTTTTACCTTCTTTAACCTTGTAAATAATTCTTGTTTCCTTTTCTTAGTTAATAAGCCTTTAGTTTAGTTTATTGCAGGATTGGCTACAAGCATTGTCTTTGGTGTGTGGTCTGAGGGAGTGGGGGTAAACCTGAATATTGTGATTTTTGGTATAAGGGACCATCTATCACACAGGCAGGTTTGTCTGGGTGGCAAGCTAGACCGGAGTGCCCAATGGGACTGTCTTTGTCTACATGTAAAGGCTGTCATAGTGCTTGAGGAGTACACACTTGATACTTGGTTGGTGAAATCTAAGAACAGATCTCACAACAAGTCTGGGATTTGTGCCCTGGTTTGTAACCATGCCGTGAGGTTGCACCCACATTTGTGAGGCACTCCAGACAGCTTTGACGAGGGGTATGGAACAGCTTCCATACGAGGAGAGATTAAACAATCTGAAACTGTTCAGTTTAGAAAAGAGATGGCTAACGGGCATATATTAGAGGTCTGTAAATCATGAATGGTGTGGAGAAAGTGACTAGGGAAGTGATCTTTATCTCTTCATATAACACAAGAACCAGGGGTCACCCAATGAAATGAATAGGCAGCAGGTTTAAAAATAACACAAGGCAGTATTTCTTCACGCCACGCACAGTCAGCCTGTGCAACTCGTTGCCTGGGGATGTTGTGAAGGCCAAAATTATAACTGGGCTCAAAAAAGGATCAGATACATTCATGGAGGATGGGTCCATCAATGGCTATTAGCCAAGGTGCTCAGGGTTGCAGCTCCATGCTCCGGGTGTCCTTAAACCTCTGACTGCCAGAAGCAGGGACTGGATGGCAGATGGATCACTGGAAATTGCCCTGTTCTGTTTATTCCCTCTGGAGCCTGGCATTGGCCACTGTTGGAAGACCAGATATAGGGCTAGATGGGCCATTGGTCTGACCCAGTATGGCCGTTCTTTTGTTCTTATGGTATAGTCTCTGTATTTAGCACTGGTGCAACAGCGAACTGGAATATTGTGTCCCGTTCTGCTGTTCACAATTCTAGAAGGATGTTGATAAATTGGAGAGGGTTCAGAGGAAAGCCACGGGAGTGATTAAAGGATTTGAAAACCTGCCTTATAGTGAGAGACTGAGAGACTCTCAATCTACTTAGTTTAGCAAAGGGAAGGTTAAGAGATGACTTGATCAGACTTTCAATACCTACCTGGGGAAGAGAAATTTTATGATAGCTGGCTCTTAAATTTAGCAAACAAAAGTCTTACAAAATCAGTGGCTGAAAGTTGAAGCAAGAATTAGAAATAAGGAGCAAATGTCTAATGATGAGGGTAATTAACTACGGGAACAACTTACCAAGGGTTCTGCATCACTGCAAACTTTTAAATCAAGATTGGCGGTTTTTCTAAGGACATGCTCAAGTTCAAACAGAAACTAGTGCAGGGAAGTCCTATAGCCTGCGTAATACAGGAGCTCGAGTTAGATTATCACAATGATCTCTTCTGGTTTTATAGTCTGTTCCTGTGTGAAATTGTTTCATGGCTTTCTTAGACGGCAATGGAGTGAAGAGTTTCAAAGGTTACTGGGGAAGCTACAAGCCCAGAGCTGAATAGTGTGTGTCTGGGTAAACAGCGCTGCCATGAGCAAGCAGAATGAGCGTAGCCCTGCAGGATGTATTCAGAGCTAGAGAGAAGAGTGGCTGGTGGCAGCCCAGTAATGCACAGTGTTGATTTCTCAACTTTGTCTGATTTCTGTAGGCCTGTGTGTCTGTATGGATGAGAAAAGATACGATAGAAACTGGGGCAAATGGAATCCAGATCTTCTAGTTCTGAGTCTTGGATTTTTAAGAGGTTCCTTTTCATCTGAGCCTTTTCTAGGTCCTAAGAATCTGTGGGTCTAGCCATTGAATAGAGAATGACAGAGCATCAATTTGTAGTCCTTAGAGAAGCTGGCTGGTCCTCATATGAGCTTCTTGAGATGAAGGTACTAACCATAGCAGCAGCATGAAACACTGAGACCAGACTCGTACTTTGCTGCCCTGGGCTTAAAATACATTTATTTGGTTAAAAGTCAGGAGAGGGATATGTGAGAGTTTATCGAGAGGGAGAAGGGTTTCAGAGAGTGAATTATCCCTCTCCGAATGGGCAATAAGCTGGCAGAAAAATTAGTATTGTATGAATATTAATTGTGTTGGCTTGGCATTAGGTCCTTTTTGCATGTTTAGGAGGGTTGGAATTTCTCTGAGCTCTGCATAATGTGGTGACAGACCCGGGCACAACACTTACGCCACATAGGATCTCTGGGAGTTACTTGTTCAATATTGGCCACAGCTCTCCTTGAGAAGAACTGTTACACGCACAGCTTGGCTGGGCTGCCTAGCTTTCCTTACTCTGAATCACTTCTACTTTAGCATCTTCGCTGCATGTTATACTCCCCAATAAAACAAAAGCAGGCCAGAGAATCCTATCCTATTTAGGACTTCATAGTAGTTTTTATTCCCATACTGTCAGGGAAATGATTTAAGTGAGAAATATCCTGACAAGTGACCCACACGCACATGCTGCAGAGAGGCAAAAAATCGGACCTGGGGAAAATTCCTTCCCAGCCTCCACATGTGGCAGTCAGATCCGAAGCATGTAAGCGGGAACCAGCCAGCCAAGCGCCATGAGCTCCTAGGGACATAAGTCGTAAACTGCTGAGCCCTGCCCCCTGCCATCACAAGCAGCCCCTTCATACAATTGCATTCATACGCTTCTCCAGCTCTTTCAAACCAATTCCTTTGTTTGTCACCACAACTCCTGTTGCGAGGCTGTTCCAGAACCTCCCCCCTCTGATGGCTAGACACATTCCTCTAATTGCCAGCCTAAAGTTGTTCATGGATAGTTTGACAACGTACTTTAGCTTAAATAGCTTTTCACCCTCCCTGGACACGCGCAGTCTGCCATTGGAGTTGGAGAAACCATCTGCTGGAAGGGTGGGTCTGAGGGTATGACCACAGTGGTGTTTTGTTTTGTTTTTAAAGGGGGGTGGGGTGTTGGTAACTTGGATAACTGGATTAGCAGCTCCAGTTAAAGCGTAGAGGGGAACCTGGGGTTGAAGTCAAGCTTCGAACTAGCGCTGAAAGAAGAGTTGCTGGGTCTTCGTTGCTTCCTTAACCTGAGTTAGCACTCTTTGCAGTGTAGACATACTCTGAATCTTGAATCTGCAACTTGGCCTTAAGAGGAGGCTTCCTCATCCATCTACAGCTGTGGGAGGGAGTGCCTGTCTTTCCCCTAGTTCTTTCCCCAAAGTTGGGGAACTGCCAGCTCATTTCTGATGGGATGGTACGGGCTCATTGTGACGCTGGGGTGGACGTGTGAAGGCTGTCTTGTTTGAAGCACCATGTTATTGGCCCTTTCCCAGCCAAGAATTCGGTGGTGCTCTTGTGTGTGAGAGTTTAAATTCAGGTCCTAGCCACTCTCATGACACCCTTCACAATCACAGCAAAGTTCTGAATTGGATTCGTAAGGGTACCAGTGTTAGTTACATTCTGCCTTCTTAAATCTCTCCTCTTCAGCGTCTTCACTTTTCCCCTTTTGCTGTTGTGTTGCTGTGAAGCTGTTAAACAGCTACCCCTGTTTCTGGTTGAAGCAGCTGCGTTTCAGTGGTGGGTAAAGTGACTCCTCTGCCAATCATTTTAAACCCATTTAACATGTTTGTGTCCTTTTGAAGCTGAAACTGCACTTTGGTTCCACCCAGGTGCCATTGGGTATTGCAGGCCGGGGGTATTACGAGATAAAGACCATGATATTTTTCATCTTTAAAATATGTTTCAAGATCTCTGTTGAATCTTCACACGCCCTGTGGAGGCGTCCTCCATACAATAAGGATAACACTGAGGCCAAGAGGGTTAATGGTCTTGTGTAAGGCCACAGAGGGAGTGGGTCTCAGAACTGGGATAAGAGCTGTGGAGTTCCTGGGTGTAGCTCTGATGCTCAGACAACAACTTTCTCAACGCCATGATTAACCAGTCCTCAGCATGAGCCATGTTTAGAAGCGGGGGCTGCCAGGGCAGAGGAATGTCCTGGTTTATGTGGAGGCTGCTAGTCGTGCGTAGCACCCTCCCTGAGGAGCACAGAGTATGGTGAAGTGGAAGCAGGGAGGAGCTTTGGATACTGATGTCTACCTAGGAAAGTGTCTGCTGGTCCTAACTGGTGCAGAGTAGGAGAATCACCCCTGTGCCAAATGGAGACACTTCTGCTGGGGCTTGGGGGTGTGAGAAAGAGTGTCTCGTCATCCTACTCATCTGTGCTCTCGCTAGGGCTGGGCCAGCTGGCTGTCAGTGTACGTTGCTAGGAAACCAACATGCTTTGGTCTCAGTTTCCTTAGGACAAGACCCCAGCAACACTTCAGGGCCTGAAACCAGCATGGATCAAAGGGAAACACAAAAGGACAAGTGGAATGCTGTGACCCTAAGCCCTCCCCCCGTCTCCCACCTCTGATTCTTTCCAGGGGCTTGTGCTTCTTCGAAATGAATCTCAGACAGTTCCGAAAGGGCAGGCAGGTGGATCTGTGCCTACCCTTTTATTTCAGGAGCAGTTTCCTGTTTGCGTAGGGCTGGGGAGCTTAGTGTGTAGATCCCTCCTGGTGAGACTTTTTTTTCTTTTTTTAAATTCTGAAGGCTTCACCCTCCCCTCCTCCGAGTCATCCCCCTCTTGTTTCTGTGGGTGTGGAGTGCACGTTTTTGATTGTCTGCCCATGGGCTGTGCAGTGTCATCTGTGAGTATCGGACTAGTGATGAGGGGATAAACAGCAGACGGCGTATGACCTGAGTAAACCCTGAGTGACCTTTCCCACTGATGGATTTGGAAAAGTCCGCTTAAGGGGCACTCAGGCGGTACTAGCCCTAGACTCTCCAAACGTTTCTCACATCGAATCAGGAAAAGTTTTGCCAGCGGAGCTCTTTCAGTTAGGAGTGTGAAAAATCATGCTCCCAGGTGCTGGCAAAAGCCCTAGTGTCAACAGTTATACTGGCAAAAACCCTTTTTGCGGCATAGCTTATGTTGTATAGCTTATTTCATTTGGGGAACTGATCATAAACAATAGCAGTAATAGAAGTCTTTTAGCAATATAAGCTGCATTTCCGCTAGGAGGATTTGCTGGTATAGCTGTACTGGCAAAGCCTGTCTAGTGTAGCTGAGACCTTAAATAGAACATAATATAAGAATGGCCATCCTGGGTCAGACCAATGGTCCACCTAGCCCAGTGTCCTGTCTCTGCAGTGGTCAATACCAGGTACATCAGAAGGAATGAACAGAACAGGCAATCACCAAGTGATCTGTTGTCCCTGTCGTCCAGCCCCAGCTTCTGGTAGTCGGAGGTTAGGGACGCTCAGAGCATGGGGTTGCATCTAGGGTGACCAGATGTCCAATTTTATAGAGACTGCCCCCGTATTAGGGGCTTTGTCGTACATAACCCCTTATCACATTCCAGCTCTTGTCCTGATTTTTCACACTTGCTGTCTGGTCACCCTAGTTGCATCCCTGAGCATCTTGGCTAATAGCCATTGATGGATCTATCCTCCATGAACTCATTTAATTCTCTTTTGAACCCTGTTATAGTTTTGGCCTTCACAACATCCTCTGGCGATGAGTTCCACAGGTTGACTGGGCATTCTGTGAAGACTGACTTTTTTATGATTGTTTTAAAGAAGGATCAGGAAACGTGTTGACTCCGCACGCACGCAAAGGAAGTTTTTAATCCTTGCCTCCCTTTATGTACACACCCAAAGGCAGTGCTTTAAATCTGTGGGAGGTAGCGAAGTGGGGCTTCATATCTCTCTAGTTGCAACATATGGTCCTGGGGCAGATGGCAAAATTTAAAGCCTGCTTCTAGTTTGTGTGTAGCCAGTACCATTGTGGTCATGGGTCACAGAATAAAATGACACAGGAAATGGACCTTGAAATATCTACCTTTTCAGCGTGTTTTCTCGGTGAACTCAATATTGGAGAGATGCGGAAAAAGAGGCTGAGTGACCCTCTCAGCACCTGTGCTGTACTTCTTTGAGGCTCGGTCTCCTTTCAGAGTTTTCTGGGGATTTTACGACTTTTTACTTACTATGGACCCACAGTACCATGGCAACTACAAACAAGAATGTTTATGTGGAATTTCCAAATGTAAAATACTGAACCCTGGCCTTCCTCTGGAAGGAAAGCTAGTTTTATCCTCATTTTACAGCTGGCTTACCATGGTGGTTTGCCCTGGGGGCCAGTGTGGACAAAAATCTGATATAAAAATCTGAT
Source organism: Emydura macquarii macquarii (assembly GCF_026122565.2). Lineage (NCBI taxonomy): Eukaryota > Metazoa > Chordata > Testudines > Chelidae > Emydura > Emydura macquarii. Next base: position 996,776 of record NW_027130976.1, read on the forward strand.
TTTTTAAAAAAATTTAAATTAATTAAATAAGGGTTTGTTTTTGTTTTTTAAAAAAACCTATTCAAAATTAAATTTGAAATAGGCTTCAACACAGGTTGTCACATTAACTATGCTCTATTAAAATCATATAATTTAAATACAAAAAATAATATTAAGCAATACATGTTTGCCACCCAGTTTTAAAACAAGTCAAACCACTGAACTGATGGAAGTCATGCACTAAGCACCTAGATTCTGTTTGTTGGAGTGTTAAACCAGCCTTTGATAGCATTAGCTTCTTCTGCAGGTGCAGAGAGAACATTTTCTTCACTAGAGTTTATTCAGCTCGATCACAGAATCATAGAAATGCAGGGCTCGAACAGCACTTGGGGAGGGTTGACGCAGGACCAAGGACATCTACGCCATCCCTGACATGTCTAACCTGTTTATAAAAGCCTTCCAATGACGGAGCCTCAGTCTCCCTGGCTAGCTGGTTCCAGGGCTCACTTATCCTTAAACCCTACATTTTTTCCCTAATATTCAACCTGAATCTCCCTTGCTGCAGATGAAGCCCATTGTTTCTTGTCCTACCTTCATGGGACATGGAGAACAATTGATCATTGTGTTCTTTGTATGAGCCCTTAACAGATTTGAAGGCTTATCAGGTCCCCCCTCAAACTTCTCTTTTCAAGATTAAACATGCCCCTTTTTAACCTTTCGTCATAGGTCAGCTTGTCAAACCTTTTATCGGTTTTTGTGGCTCTCCCCTAGACTCTTTCCATTTGTCCACATCTTTCCTCAAGTGTGTGCCCAGAAGTGGACACAACGCTCCAGCTGAGGCCTCAGCAGTGCTGAGTAGAGCAGGACAGTGACCTCTGGTGTCTTATGCTCAATACGCCAACACACCCAGAATTACAGTAGCCTCTTCGCAACTGCGTCACGTTGTGGGCTCGTACTTCATTTGTGATCCACTATAACCCTCAGCTTCTTTCCGACAGTACTACTGCCTAGCCAGTTATTTCCAATGTTCTGGTTGTGGATTTGATTTTTCCTTCCAAGGTAGTATTTTGCACTTCATTAAATTTCCTCCTCTTGATTTCAGACCAGTTCTCCAGTTTGTCCAAAGTCCTTCTGAGTTCTAACCCTCTAGATATGTCTCCCAGATTGACAGTGAACCATTCATAATGATTCTCTGAGTACAATCTTTAAACCCAATTATGCACTCACCTTATGGTAAATTCATCTAGACCACATTTTTCTAATTTACTTATGAGAATGTCATGTGGGACTTACTAAAATCAAGATCTATCACGTCCACTGCTTCCTCCCTATCCACTCGGCCTGTAACCCTGTCAAAGAGGGAGATTAGCTTGGTTTGGTATGAATTGTTTGTGACATATCCATGCTGACTATTGCTTATAACTCTATTATCCATTAGCTGCTTACAAACTGATTGTTTAATTATTTCTTCCAGTATCTTTCCAGGTATTGAAGTTTGGCTGACTGGACTATAATTCCTTGGATCCTCTTTGTTCCCCTTTTTAAAACTAGGTACTACGGTTTCTCTTCTCTAGTCCTCTGGGACCTTACTCCTTCTCCATGAGTTCTCAAAGATAATCGCTGGTGGTTCTGAGATTGCTTCAGTTTGTTCCCCAAAGGTTGAATTTCATCAAGCTCTGCCCACTTGAATACATCTAAGTTATCTAAATAGTCTTTAACCTATTTTGGTTTGTGTTCCTTCCTCCTTGTTGTTAATATTAACTGTGTTAAGTATCTGGTCACAATTTACCATTTCAGTGAAAACTGAAGCAAAATAGGCATTTAAATATCTCAGCTTTCCTGATGTCATCTGTTGTTAGCTCTCTTTCCCTGCCAAGTGGAGAACTTACACTTTCCTACGTCTCTCTCTCTTGGTCCAAGTGTGTTTATAGAACATTTCAGTGATTAGCTCATTCAGAGTTAAGAAACCTGTTGAGAGTAGAAAAAACAGGGAAGCTTGTTTTTTGTCTACCAGTCGGTGACTCAAAAGTAGGTATTCGGAGGGTGAGATGTGCCGGTTCTAACATTTTGAAGAACATGGTGATCAGAAACAAGCACTTCAATTCACTACTGGTGGTGCTTCCTTTGTTTAATAAATCAGTTAGTTTTAATTGCAAAATATTTGTGTAAGGTTTTTTCTTATGTATCCAGCTCATTTGAGGTGGTTTCATTTAACTCTGATAAAAGCTGGGTTTATTTTTCATTTTTAACAGAATTTGAATGTGCATGCAAATAGAGCGTCAACAAAAAACTAAGTATCATCTAGTAAAAAGTTAAGCTATATTGCTTAAATAAATATGTATAAATCTAATGCGGCTTCCTGGTTAGCAAAGCGAAACAACAAATTTAGTGTAAAGGCTATATTTAATTGCCACTTCACAGGTTTTAATGGTTACCAGCCAATGAGAATCAACCTTTCTTTAGGAAAATTACTCAAAAGTACAAATGCAAAACAGTTAAAATCGATTACTTAAATCAAAGTTTCCTGCTAGCTGATTTAAATCATGATTAAAATCAGTGATTTAAACCACCCTGATTTGAATCAATCCACCTTGCCAGAGGCTGTATAACTTTCTTGTGGAACTCGCCTCCACGCTGAAGAACGTCTTTCTGGGGGCAGTGGTTTCTATGGGCAGGTCTTGGTTGAATTCTGAACATTGCAGTGCAAATCAGGGCCCCAGAACTGTAGACGCTCAGGGGCTGCACCTGAAAAACTTTGTGCCTCAAGTCTGTGGTTCTTCCCTGTTGCATCTAGAACCTCCATGTCGTACAACAGAAAGATACGAAGGGGCCCTCATAAAACTTTCCTATTCCCTTTCACAGCTTTTATCATGGGTGGGTATCATTGGGCCCATAATGAGCTGATCTGAATGTCCTGCATTGTCACAGTGACTATCCCTTCTTCATATCCATCCCCAACAGTTTTTGATGGGTCCATGAGACCTGGCCTCTAACACTGAGCTACAGAAAAGTGTCTTTTTCATGAGAGATGGTAGTGGCTCCAAAAATCATCAGTAAGATTTTCCAAACACCTCTCTAGCTGTCAGTGGTGCTGTGTGTGATGTTATTCTCCAGGTGATTCCATGTTTATTTTTATAACACCCACAAGTGGGCACAGCATGTTTCAGAAAATACACAGACAAGAAGCTTACTATCTACCTTATGGACATCTGTCTGTTCTGTCTTGCCACCTTCTTCACTATCTGAACAGCTTAGCAGACTAGTGAGGGTACAAGACATCTAGGCAGCAAGAGAGGGCAATGAGAGAGAGGGTGAGTGCCAGTATTTCAGAGAGACAACTACTAGTTATGTGTGCGCCTAAGTGGGTCAGGTATTTGAATGTTTTCTTCTGTCCCTGTAGTTTGTTATTCATATATCAGGGAAAAGCGTTACCTGTATGAAAGAGTTCAATCAACAGACATGGAAAAACCTTCTTTCAGCTTTAATTTTCCAAGCTCGCAATCATTTTTCTTTAGAATTGCACACTTCAGATAAATGGTTGCAAAATTGTGTTTTCATTCTTTAACTCCTGTCTGAGTTTGTGCTCCAGAACATCAGAATTTTCTAAATTTAATGTTTGATTTTTTTTAAAAATTATTTTGTAACTTCATTAAATTGGAAGGATGATCTGGTGGAATGGGCCAGAAAGTAAATAAAAAGCTATTCATCCAGCATCACCTTCCTCATCTTGCTTGCATGCTCTTTGTTGTTTCTTTCTTACCTATTTAATTACATACTCTTCAGAGTAGGAACGCCATCTAATATTTCTGCGCTGTGCCTCGCACGTTTACCTCAATATAAACAAAATACTATGTTCAAAAGGATGACACTAAAAGTAAAGGTTGAGAAGTCAAGCATTCAGTAGTTAGGAAATGCCAAATTTAAGGTTGCTTTAATTCTTCCCTCTTGTGTATGTGTATTTTTATTGTCTTTAAGGACAGTGTCACATACTGTACTTTTCCACAGAACTCATTCAGTGAATGAGTAATTAATTTTCAGTTTTTACCCTTTTTATTCAGTGCCACCGTAGGCCGTATTTAACACAGACCATCCAACCTTTGCCCTGAATGAAGAATTAGCCATTTCCTCATGCTGTGTCTGTGATGCTGTCACTGTAGTTTGTGCTTCCGCAACGTAAATGAATATATCTTCACCACACCCCCTGAGACAAGATGGTGTTATTCCCATTTTACAGGTCAGGAACTCAAGCTCAGCAATTAAAGCCAAAATTGTAAAACATTGTGTCCATTTATTTTGGATCCCAGCTTGAGACACAGAGGCCCTGATTTCTTCAGAGTACTTAGCATTTTAATAGCACATTATATGTTCAAAGCACAGCTCTAATTGACTTCAGTTGCGGTTGTGAGAACTTAGCACTTCTACAAATGAAAGCAGGATGGCCCAGTCACATGTAGGAGCTGTAAGTAGGTGGAGCATGCTCAGTCAGACACACTCCAGAGAATTTAGCTGCCAAATTCTTTTTTTTTTTTTTTTTTTTTTAGGCTCATAACTTAGCCACATTTGGTGTGTGTTCATAGGAACTGCACAAGGCACAACCCTGACACCAGGGCAACCCCTTGGTCACATCTCAAGCATTTGCTCCAAAGTATTGAGGCACCAGAGCTTCTAAAAATTCTCATTTTGTGTAGAAAGGCCGTTTTGAAGAGAGAGGTTTTGCAGTATTTCTTAAAGGCAGTCCTCCTCTGGTCTCACCTAATCTTTTTTGGAAGGTTTTGTTCCATAGCCGGATACCCTCAACTGATAGCTCCCAGTCTCTGACAGACAGATAATAGGATTATTTTAGCTATTTGGAGCAGTGACTGCCTAGTCTCGTCTTTTGCTGGCACCTCACTCTATGACCTATCATTTATTATCCAAACTATTCACATTCCATTCAAGTGGTTTTATTAAATATTAATAAACTTTCATCTCTATGCATGATATTAACACAGTTTGACATTCTGATTAGCTCATAGCTATTATCATAGAGCTCCCTAACTCTGTCCACCAGCAGAGTTTTCTGATGGGCTATTCATGTCACATTAACTATTCTATCTATATAAATCCTTATACCAGGCTCATCACCGCAGTCTCTGAGCACCTTCCAGTAGTGCAGTAAGTGATGTGACTAATATCTGTCCAGTGTTGGTTCTCTCATCATCTCATCAAGGCAAGACCTGTGCAGTGGAGTATTTGGTTTTGGAAGTTTAAAAAAAAAATATATATATATATACACACGCATGTTGCTATGTGTTCACGTTAGACAAAGTAAGGCCAAAGAAATGTGCCTTACCCTTGGAGCAGAAGGTGGGGAGGTGTGGGATGGTTCTTGGTTCCTGGGGGAGTTGTTTCTACAGTCTTGGACCAGCCCCCAAGAAAATTCAGTCTCTTTCACAGATGAAATTTGCCCTTAGGGTAGAAAGCTCCATTGTGTCAAGTATGATCTTCATCCTGGGCTTTAGGCTCTTTAGATACCCAGGCCATGGAGTGCCTTGAAGATCAGGACCTAGACCTTTAACTTGATTTGATATTCTGTGCAAAGCCAGTGTCGGGAGGAAAGGACTGGTGTGGTGTTTGCGATAACGTGTGTTGCTGAGAAGTAGTGCTTTTTGTCAGCTAGAGTTTCCTAAGGCATGAAGGCTTCATTCCAAGGCATATTTCATTGCAGCCAAGAGGTGACAAAGGCATGTGTAACTGAAGCTGGGGAATCCATCTCCAGGATGGGACGGAGTTTCCTAACCAACTGGACTTGGTGGAGAGTGTTACTCATGAATGCTTTTGTGTGATAACGTAACAATAGCGAGGACCAAGAGCCACCTTAGGTCTGTATATTTTCATTGCAGCTCTTGTTAATGATTGTGTAGGACAACTCAGTCTCATATGGTCCATCTCTATGGTACTGGTATTCTTCCACTTATGGAGAGAGTAAAAACGTAATCCTTTGGGGCGCTGTTGCTTCTATAGGATTATCTCGTGGGATTCACTAAGGTGCATTGTTGTAGGGCAGTGGTATTCAATCTTTTTTCATTTGTGGACACCCAAAAAGTTTCAAATGGAGTTGCAGACTCCTTTTGAAATCTTAGACATAGTCTGCAGACCCCTGGATGAAAATCACTGCTCTAGGAAGTTAGTTTCTCTATCACTGTGTGAAACAGGGCAATCTTCAGTCTTTATATAATTGTCATAGTTCAGGGCAGCTGCACCTGTATTCTCCCTCCATGGTCCAACAGGGGCACCACTCCTAGTCTGTCTCTCCAGTCCTCATCTCTCTTGGGCAGTGCTACACATCTCTTCCTCCTGACTGGGGTATTTCCAGGTTGCACAGTTCCCTGCCTATGCTGTGAATTCCCCAGCAAGTCAGACTGCCGCGGCGGTTTGGCTTTGCCTTCTCCTCAGAGGCTATAAACTGTTTAATTGCCCACACAGCTTTCTAAGCAAGAACCTTTCATCTTACAGTAAAAGCATTACAGAGCAGGTGTAGTTAAAAACAACAAAAGAACCTATACAATGCTAAAAAGTCTACCAGAGATCATCTCCCCCCATCTCCACAAGAGCTGTGGTCAGCGTCAGTCCTTCCAACACTTCCCTAGGGATTGGGGTCCTCCCCTTGTCCTTTTGCTGGTATATTTCTAATGACTGCATTACGTGTCACGCACTGCAGTCTAGCGAAGGAAGTGTAGTCACTTGTCCCCTCTGCTGGAACTGCATTGTATATCCCTGGAGAAGTCCTCAAGGAATCCATTGTGCGGCACTTGGAAGAGAGGCAGGTGATCAGGAACAGTCAGCATGGATTCACCAAGAGCAAGTCATGCCTGACCAACCTGATTGCCTTCTATGAAGAGGTGCCTGGCTCTGTGGGTGTGGGGAAAGCAGTGGACGTGGTATACGTGACTTTAGCACAGGTTTTGATATTGTATCCCACAGCATTCTTGCCAGCAAATTAAAGGAGTATGAGTTGGACGAATGGACTGTAAGGTAGATAGAAAGCAGGCTCGATCATCAGTCAACGAGCAGTGATCAACGGCTTGATGTCTAGTTGGCAGCCAGTATTAAGCAGAGTGCTCCAGGGGTCGGTTCTGGGGCCGGTTTAGTTCAATATCTTCATTTAATGATGTGGAGGATGGAGTGGATTGCACCCTCAGCAAGTTCACTCATGACACTAAGCTGGAGGGCAGGGCAGGATACAGTGACCTAGACAAATTAGAGGCTTGGTCCAAAAGAAATCGGCTGAGGTTCAACAAGGACAAGTGCAGAGTCCTGCACTCCGGATGGAAGAATCCCATGCACTGCTACAGACTGGGGACCGACGAGCTAGGCAGCAGTTCTGCAGAAAAGGACCTGGGGGTGACAGTGGATAAGAAGCTGGATATGAGTCAGCAGTGTGCCCTGGTTGTCAAGAAGGCTAATGGCATATTGGGCTGCATTAGTAGGAGCATTGCCAGCAGATCGAGGGAAGTGATTATTCCCCTCTATTTGGCACTGGTGAAGCCACATTTGGAGCATTGTGTCCAGTTTTTGGCACCCCACTACAGGAAGGATGTGGACAAATTCGAGAGTGTCCAGCGGAGAGCAACGAAATTCATAGGAGTAGTCTGTAGAAGAGAAGAGTGAGGGGGGATTTGATAGCAGCTTTTAACTACCTGAAAGGGGGTTCCAGGGAGGATGGAGCTAGGCTGTTCTCAGTGGTGGCAAATGACAGAACAAGGAGCAACGGTCTCAAGTTGCAGTGGGGGAGGTCTGGGTTTGATAGTAGGAAAAATGTTTTCCCTAGGAGGGTGGTGAAGCATTGGAATGGGTTACCTAGGGAGGTGGTGGAATCTCCATCCTTAGAGGTTTTTAAGATGAGGCTTGACACAGCCCTGGCTGGGATGGTTTAGTTGGGGTTGGGCCTGCTTTGAACAGGGGGTTGGACTAGATGATCTTCTGAGCTACCTTCCACCCCTCATCTTCCATGATTCTATGCTCCTCTTGTGATCTTTTAAAACAAGCTTTATTTATACCTTTTCTGCCTGCATGGGTAAATCCAACCCAAAAGCAGATTAGACAGTATTATAAAAACTCCATAGGGGTCTTTTAAAGATCCTTTGAAGAAAAGATACATGCTTCTCAGAGTCCAAAGTAAGCTACAGAGGATTTGCATTGCAGGGGAAAGACACACATACCGCTACATTTCAGTGGAAACATGAAAAATAAATAAATAAACCAAATCTCTTCCTCCTCTCTCCCCTCATTACAGTTGTATGCACTTAGACCCGGACTGCTGGATCTGCCCTTCAGTAAGCTGGGGGAGATGGGTTAAGCAGTAGCATCAAACCCCATCAGATTAGATGATCATAATGGTCCCTTCTGACCTTAAAGTCTATGAGTCTATGAATCTGTATTTGAACATCAGTAGTACTTCTCATCTGAGGATCACAATGCACTTTAGAAGAATTAACTCAGCCTCATAACAGTGTAAGATGGTAAAGGTAAGGGATCTACAGTGTTGGCTTCTCCTGCTACTTGAAATGCAGTGGTGTCTAGGGTGGAACTAAGCAACTTTTTAATAGACTTTGGCAATTGAGGAGAGGAAGGTGAATCGAATGTAACTATCCGAGCTGGAACTTGACCAGGGAGCAGGAATAACACACTTTTATTCAGTTGCTCTGGAATTTTTCCTAGTAGTAACTATATAGTAGCTTTGATTATAAATTCAAAATGAGCAGATAAGGAAAACACAAATCTAATATTTAGATTTTATTAAAGCATTTGATATTCTCTCAAAATCATGACTGAAAAAGTCAAATTGGCTTGGATAGGAACAATGTTATGGGGGCTATAAATTGGCTCAGGGTAAACCAAAGAGTCATGATGAACAGCAGTGCCATGAGTTTGAATGGCATCTGTTGGGGCCCAAAGTGGGTGGTAGGTCCAGTGTTTAATATCTTCACTAATGATCTGGATGAAGGAGTAAACACCATCCAGATGGCATTCACTGGTGATACCAAATTGATAAGGATGGAGAAATAATTCTGAGGGACCTGGAGATACTTGGAACATAGGCAGGAAATTACCAAATAGCTGCATTTTTCTATGTTGAAGCTCAAGACATCTTGGGGGAAATAATCTGTAATGAAGCTACTCTGGGCAAGGGAGAAATTGGGAAGCAACGATGCAGAAAGAGAGCTGGGAGGCCAGTGAATCAGAGATGAGTTTGCAAGGTGCAATGGCAATAAAATGCCGTTGCAATAGTGGGCTTCATATGCAGAGACTTTGTATTGGTAACCAAACCTGGCCCTATATTTGGACAGGAAGTAAGTCAGCATCTCGTCTCCGGTTTCTTCCCAGCAGATGTAATCCTTTCCGTGCCAGAGCAACGTCTTTATTTGCCTGCTACTCTCACCACTGCACCAGTAAACCTTTCAGAGCCAGAATGCATGCCTCCATTTCCCTACTATAGAGTTTATAAGATGGGCTCACCTGCAAGTTCAAGGCATTTGTGAACTTAAAGTATCAACAATCGTCGTTATAACAGTATTCCTAAAAATAAAGGAAATTTCCTGACCAAAAATGTTAAGACATGAGTGGTTGCAAATACATATTATTTAAACACTATTAGAATGTTAGTTATTTAAAAAAAAAAAAAAAAAAGTTTGACAGCATGGAAATTCAGAGTGAAGGTTTCAGATTGCTGAGCCTGAACCCGCCTAGTATGGCCTGTCTGACTACTTTTGGGTACTGAACCTTTGGACATTCAGTCTCCTGCAGTTCCCTTTGGAGGACAGTGCTGTGAATCACCTCAAGATGGCTGTCTGAGGGAATAATGATCATCTAGACAGAAAGCACAAGTTTTGCTCTTTGTGTACAAAAAGCTAACACAAACAACTGATTTTCTCCACGTGAAACTCCCTGATTTTCCAACCACCAGACTTCACATACATTTCCAATATAGAGAACCCCTTCTACCTCCCTCATATCAGCGATGGGCACTCCACCAGTTCCCCTGGCTGTTCATAACTAAACAGACCTGTTTATACAGTATAGAAAAGTATGAGGTAGCAGGATCTTTGGGCCAACACCTTTCCAACCCAGGCTGGCCTCTTCCTATTCCTTTCCACCCTGGCAAAATGGTGCTTTTTGGATTGCTGGTCTCTTGTTCCTGCTAAGATGATTGAGAGAAGAAATGCATGGAGGAAGGATGAGTATTAACCCCTGGGGTTGGTACAGTGGAGTTGCACAAATAACTTTGCATAGCTTCATAGTGGTGCTCTACATCTTAAAACTTAAACTTTGCTGTTGCACTTGCCAGGGAGCAGCTTTTAAAAATCATGTACAACATTTTCATCTGATGTCTACAGTGACTGTTCCTCACTGAGGACTAGCCCCCTGGAAAGCATGGCATTTGTAAAGCTGCATGTGTTAGTGGTGAGGAAAACTTCCCTAATTTAGATTAGTCTCAAACTTTCAAAAAAAATTCACCTTTTGGCTGACACCAAATAATTGCAAACATGACAGCATTTGCATTAGCAAAAGTGACTAAGTACTGCAGAGGTCAGTGTATGAAGCTTTCTTCTGAGGTTTTTAGTCGTGTTCTGATATTTGCATAGCTAAACTCTATGGACTGCTTTGAAAATTTACCTGCTGATGTCGTTTATGTAAAACCTGCATCACCTGTGCCAATTTTCCAACAGTATTTTAATCTCTGGGCTCTCGTGATTCAAGCTTCCTTCTTAAACTTTGATTTATACAGAGGCTCTTGTTTGTTCTTGCTGCAGTTTACACTTATGATCAACTTTTTTCCACTCAAAATGTAAATTGTAAATTTTCCACTCAAAATGTAGATTGTTTGCCTGGAAACACATGGCTGTCTCACCTGTCCTCCTAAACAGCAAAGAAGTCTTGGTGGACAAAGGTCAATAGGTGATCAGATACTGCTGCACTAGCAGGGGGTAGAGGGGACAGAGGGGACCAGTGGATCTTGAGGTAGCAAGAGAGGTCTGTTGGCTCCAGTGAGAGCAGTAAATTATACTGCCAACTTTTGTGACTTTATCATGAGTCTTGTGATATTTGGTCTTCTTGAAACTCCGACTCCTGGAATCAGGTAATTACAGTAGAATCTCTGCTTTCATTTAAAAAATAAGCACATTCCTAGCCCTCCTGGTTTCAGAAAGAAGCTTGAAAATCTGATCAGTGTCCCCCACTAAAGGCTCAGAAACCAGCAGGCAAATGAAAAAAATCCAACAAACCAAATGTATCGCTCTTTTGGAGGTTAAATTAATTTTAAGCCAATCGCGATTTTTGGGGGTTGACTCAGATTTTTTTTGAAGGCTTGGGGTTGATGCCACTGAATAAAGGGGAGCAGAGTAGTGAGGCAGCCCAGAGGCCACGTAGCTTATAAATATAGAAAGACCTGTATGTGAAACAGGGCCTCAAGAGCAGGTTGTCTCACTTCTGTCTCTGGTTACTGCACACACAAACCGAGAACGGAGAGCAGCTAACAAGGGGGAGAGGGCTGGGGACTGTTGTGGTGGAACGTCCTGAAATTGTTAAATGTTGTGTGCACATTTCGTTCATTTGTCTTAGGATTTTTAAAAGGGAAATATGTTGACCAAAGAAATAAATCTAGAGGTTTGAGAGCAATGCTTCCCAGCACAGTTTGATCCACATACATGGGACAGTAGGAGACCTGCCATTGACTGTTTTTTTCCTGTTCTCTCATTATTGAGCTTGCTAATTACAGTAGCATACCCCTGCATTCATCTTCCCAGGCATTGGAGCATGTGCGTGTGAGAAACACTCTGGGGCTGTTCAGACTCAGGGGGATTGGAAAGTGCTTAGACCTGGTTTTCTTAGGCAGGAGTTGTTCCACAATGGCTCCCAGTCCCGTGATGGAATAGTGTGGGAAAGGAGAAGGCCTTGGCTTCAGGCAGGGTGCCAAGAGAGCGGAACCCTTCTCTAGAACTGCCTTTTTGCTATGTGTTTATACAGTGCCCAGCCCACGGGATCCTGGTCTGTGAGTGGGGGGGGGGCACAAGATACATGGTAATTTGCAGGATGGAGACTGGCATCTTCAGCCGCCAGGATGTACTCCTTTCACATCTCCTCCCATTGGTTGTTTGGCTCGTGGCCCCGGTACAGCAGTGTGTTCTTCCTCTTGAGCCATGACTCTTCAGTGGGAGGGAAGTGGCTGGTGGGTAAAGTGGAGCAAAGAAGAGGCTTTCCAGGGGACTTTGTTCTTGCTAAAGAAAGTAGGAGGGATCCCGGTGATGCTTTTACACATTTAATGAGCATGCGGAGTCTTTCACCTATCTGAATCTCCTGTGATGAATGATTAATTAGTGTTCTCAGGCCAACTGTGCAATTAAGCCAAGAAGAGGAAAAAGGCCAAGTTAAACCTAATTTGGCCCCATCTTGTTTTCTGCTAATCTATGATGTTGTGTGTCCGTCTGTCCCGGGGGAGAGGGAGGGAGTTTGCTGCTCACTGAAGCCTGCATAAACAATGTCCTTGTTAAGAGCTGATCCGTTTAGCAAGGCCATGTGAAGAAGCCAGCCTGCCAAAGACGGCGAAAACTGGTGCTGTTGCCTCCCTCTGGGCTTTAGCCCCTCCTCATTAAGCTGTTCCGGGCTATTGATTGGGAGCTTGTGTTTGGAAGAGTCTTACTTACTCCATGCATTATCTTGACAGATTGATCAGACCTGATTGAGAACCTCTTAAAGAAACGAACAGCTGTAATGGGAAAGTTGGACTCTGTCATCCGTTAGGATGATTCTGGGAGTGAGAAGAACAAGGCTGACATCTTGGAGCAATTGTATTTACAATTAACATGGCTGAAAACGATTGCCTCTATTGATCCCCCCTTCCTGCAATTACAGCCCCATTGTTTACATTCCAGCACTTCGGTTATAAAAAGGAAATTCAATAATTATTGCATTATTTAAAGTTAAAGTGCCACAGAGTTTGCTGGCTACGCTTGCTGGTTGATTTAACGTTCAGTAAAATCCATGCTGAGCTCTCCATCTTTAGACTGAATGATATTGGCTTTTAATGAGACTTAAAGGGGTGGGGGAGCAAAGCCCAGTCTGCTGGGTGTTTGTCTGGGTTGTTTAGGGGGGGGGGGCACTCAAAAGCACTTTAGAGCATCCAAAGGTATTGTCCTTCCCTCCTCACCAGAGTAAATAGCCTCATGGCCACCAGAAAAAGCATGCCTGGGCCAGCCACCATCTATCTGACTCTAGACCTCAATGGGCACATCTTCCCTCCCTTGCTTTCTTCTACTGGCATCTGTGGGAAGCAGGGGAGATTGAAGATCCAAGTGGTTCAGGCTTTTCCTTCTACCTCATTTTTGGGCTTTCTCCAAAGTATGAAAAGACTGTGATGGGCCAGCATGCCCTATGCTGTTGTTGTGCTCCTTTCTGGGTATGATGGCTTGCTTTTGCCAGCAAGGTGATCCAGGATTCGATTAATAAATAACTTAAGAAGGTAAAATAATTAATGCAAATAAAGATGGGTTTATGGAAAATAGATCCTGTCAGACTAACTTGATAGCTCTTTGATGTGATTTCAGGTTTGGTTAATAATAATAATAATAATAATATGCTTAGACTTCTTAAGGCATTTGAGTTGGTACTGCACAACATTTTGACTAAAAAACTAAAATGATATAAAATTAACCTGGCCCACATTAAATGGATTAAAAACTGGCTACCTGACTGATCTGAAAATGAAACTGTAAACAGGAAATTTTCATCAAACAGGTCTGTTTCCTATGGAGCGCCCTAGGGATCAGGTCTAACATTTTTATCAATGACCTGGAAGAAAACATAAAATCATCACTGATGAAGTTTGCAGATAACACACAGATTGGGGGAGTGGTAAATAATGAAGAGGACAGGTTACTGATTCAGAACGATTTGGATTGCTTGGTACACCAGGCACAAACAAACAATATGTAGCTAAATGTAAATATCTCCATCTAGAAACAATGAATGCAGGCCATACTAAAAAGAGTTCAGAGTCATGGTGGATAATCAGCTGAAAATGGGCTCCCAAAGCGACACTGGCCAAAAGATCGAAGGCGATCATGGGCTGCACAAAGGGGGCTCTCAAGTAGGAGTGGAGAAGTTATTTCACCTCCATATTTGGCACTGGGGCGACTGCTGCTGGAATCCTGGCTGCGGGTCTGGTGTCCTCGATTCGTGAAGCATGTTGATAAATTGGAGAGGGCTCTGAAAGAGCCCCGAGAATGATCAGCGGGTTAGAAAACCTGCCTTATCGCGATAGACTCGGAGATCCATCTATTTACCTTAACAGAAAGAGGGTGAAGGGGTGACTTCATGACCGTCTAGAAGTACCTAGATGGGAAACAAATATTTAATAATGGGTGCTTCAGTCTAGCAGAGAAAGGTCTAACACGATCAAGACTGGATGTTTTTCTAAAAGATCTGTGGACAGAATTATTGTGGGGCAGGTCTCTGGCCTGGGTTATCCAGGAGGTCAGACCAGATGACCACAGTGGTCCTTTCTGGCCTTGGAATCGATGAAACATTGCCTGTAATATGATGGCAGGTTCTGTGACCCTGCACAGAGACAGGACGTTTCTCAGGGAGGGTGTGCTCAGGCGTTCGACCGGTGCATTATACGATCATGCTGTTAGGTGGATTCAGTTACTGCCAAGCAGGATTTAAGAATGGGAGGATCCTCTTTAGGGGGAAAGGAAAGCAGAAAGCCTTGGCCACAGGATGTTGCCCCCTCGTGGTATTTGATGTTTTTCTTAAGGTCCCAGCTACTGGGGCAGTGATCACATCAAAATCTCTGCTTTAGTGGGGGGAGGGGGAGGAAGTGTCTCTAGCCCTCGTCAGTTCTGTAGGCAATATGAACCCGAAAGGCTCAAAAGGCCAATGACCTAAATCTGTTTTTAAAAACATCACGGCTTGTTCAGGGTGTGGGATTGGCAATAGGGGTGGGAAATCTTGAGTGGGGGAAGAACATGTAGGGTGAAGACTGTGATGTCTGGTTACAACAATGGCCAGTGAACCCAAACCGCAGACAGGAGTGGGGGGCGGAAGGTCTGGGCTTCACACAGTGTGTGCAAACTGTTCAGAGCAAGGAGGGATTCTTGCCTGGAGGCATGTATAAATGCAAGGAAAAGGGGATTTCAAGGTGAGGGGGCAGAGATCACTTCTTTGTGAGCAGTAAACAGTTGTGAAGGACATGGGAGAAATTTAGAGAGAGTGAAAGTTCTTTTGAACCTGCTGTAGTGAAAATAAATTATTCCCCGTTCCTGCCAACATCTGGACAGGCATGCCTGGCAGGGGGCTACGGATGAGCAGGCCACCCCCTTTCAACAGCCAGGCAGCCAGCGTGTGTTCTCACTGCAGTTAGTTCCTCCAGCTTCTCAGATGGCTCTAGGAAATTCCAGCAGGGGCTGCAGGTGTGAAAGGAGACTAAGATGAATTGAGCCAGCTCTGATTTTTATGGAGCACTTGGAACAGACTAGCATCAGACAGCTGCTTCCACATGACTTTCATTAAAGATCCAAATTCTTGTGTATGATTTATCTAGTGCAGTTTATGGGCTCTGAGCTGGGGGGAAGGGGCAAATTTTGAGGCGTCTGAGATCTTCTGGTGGCCATGATCCTTACCCCTAGTCACAAGATTCTGCAGCCCAGGGTCCTGGCCTCTGACTCTCGAGATAAACATTCTGGCTTCTTAAAGAGATTAATAGATTACAAGGCCAGGAGGAACGACTGTGATCATCGAGTCTGGCTTCTTGCATAACAGGCTGGAGCACTTCCCTGAATTAATTCCTCTTTGAACTCCAGCAGATTTTAGAAAAATATCCAGTCTTGATTTTAAAACTGCCACTAACTGAATTCCACCCCCTGCCTTGACAAATTGTTCCCGGGGTTGGTTAATCTCACTGTTAAAAAAGTGCAGTTTATTTCTAGCCTGAGTTTGTCTGGTTCAACGTCCAGCTCGGGATGGGGCTCTGAGAGATTGAAGAGCCCTCTGTTACCACATTTTTGTTCCCTGTGTAGGGTACATGTAAACTGTGACCCTCACCCTCTAACCTTCTCCTGTCGAAGCTGAAGAGGTTGAGCTCCTTGAGGCAGTCACTAGAAGGCATATAAACCTCTCCAATCTATCGCCATCCTCCTCGCTCCCCTGGCGTTCCTCATCACACAGTTACCGCCGGGAGCTATCAGTGGAGCCCTTCCTGGCATGTGCAGTGCTCTGCACGATATCCGAGTGTCAGGAATCCATCTCTGTGTGCCAGTGGGCACACCCCGCTGGGGGGCATGGAGGAACATTGGGGGGGGGAGCAAGTGCCATGCGTCCACCCCACCCCACCCCCAGTCCAGCTCTGCCCCCAGCTTGCTCCACCCCAGCCCCATTCAGCCCCAGTCCTGCTCCCACTCCACGCCAGAGCCACCCCTAGTCACACACCACCTCCAGCTGCACTCTGCCCCCCAGCCCCACTTTGCCCCCTGCTCTGCCCCCAGCCCAGCCGTGCCCTCATTCCTGATCCACTCCCAGCTCCTCCTCCAGCCCAGCACAGCTCTGCCCTCAATTACATTCTGCCGCCAGGCCCCATCTGCCACCAGTCGCACTCGCCCCCCAGCTCCACTTCACCCCCTGCTCTGCCCCCAGCCCCAGCTCCTCCTCCAGACCCAGCCCTACCTTCAGCCCGAGCTGTTACACTGAGGAAGCCTGGGATGTGCAGTACTGGGGGGGCGCGGGCAGATTCTGTTACTTGTAAGGGGGCGCGACTGGAACAGGTTGTGAACCACTCCGCCCCCTCCCTCCCCGATGGGCAGACTGAGTTCAGAGAGCCATCGTCTATCCTCCACTGTCCCGGTGCAACCCCATATTACTTCTATATCAACTCGGGGGAGAGACCGTCCCCTTTCAGGAAAGCAGCAGTGCTGCCATTTCCGAGGGTTGTACCCGAACCTCTGCCAGTCAAGATTTGGATGTAACGAGGCTGGCACTTGCAGTCCACCGAGAGCTCCCCTACGCAGGCATGCCAATGGCAGCATCTACCAGTGATCTCTGTTCTTCGTTTTCTTTCCTGTGCTAAAGGGGACACACCTAGCCAGATGCTAGACACATTCCCCCAGGGCTGGCCGAATCTGGCATTTTGTATCTCCATTCGGCTCCTCCTTTCCGTCCTCTTTCAGCCGTGTTTGATCATTCTTTTAGCATCCTCCTTCTCGATGTTTAACGGGATCCGTTGCAATGATGCCAGTGCTGCTAGGAATGCTGTATGAGATGCAAGTCTTTGCTTTTTAACACTAGTCCTCTCTTTCGCAAGACATCTTAGAGGAAAACTTGCATCTAACACTTCTAGAAGGAGGAGTAACGGCCCCTCTTTTGGGCAATAACCTTCAGGATTGTGTGGAAAGTACTGGATACTGTTGTTCACTCAACTATCACTCGGTATGAAATGCTGCCCATGGATTTGTAATACGAATGTGTTACTAGTTTAAGTAGTGCAGAGTGACTAACGAAAAACGAGCCGTGATGGGGTGGGAGATGGTAGCGCTATAGTTATTTCTGTTGACCCTACATGGGGCATTGTTTTGGGGGAGTAACACGACGTATCATCTTGACAGGGTACAACAGAAGTGTTTTAAATGATTCCTTTGAGGCAGGTTCCGCTGGTCCACTTAGCCCTGCAGACTCGTTCAGACTGCCGACCCCTCTCGCCGGTAAGAAACTGGAGGCATAAAGAAGAATTGAAGCTAGCAGCCATGTTCTCTTGGGCTGAGAGTCATAGGAGGCAGCGGGAGAGAGGCCTCTTTCCCTGTGATCCCCTCCGGGGGAGCTGGGCAACAGTAGGGGAAGAGGGAGGTTTTTATCGTCCCTTTCTCTTTCGGTGGGACTCAGAAGGGAGAGTCCCAATTCTGGGACCCCTGGCAAGTCAACGGGAGAAGGAGCCATGCTACCGTGTACCTCCTAGAGGTACCTCTGCAGGAGAGGAGCTCTGACCGTCAGCGGGTTAGAGAAGTGAGGCTGTCTTTTTGTGGAGCTGCGGAAACCAGCAGCTCCATGGCTCTTCTGTAGAGTGAGGGGTGGGAACTGGTTAGTAGATTTTGTAGCCACCAGACTGAGGGGGCAGGGCATTCCTACCATCAACCCTCTAAGGTGTGTTAGGGTAGGGCCCCAATCTTATGGGGTCCTTCAGATCTGCCGGAGCAGGCATCTTCTCCAGCAGACTTTAGGACCTTCTAAAATAAAACCAGGGTTTTCCTGCAAGGTGAAGATAAGGTGCAGACTCATAGTTTGTTGTGTGTTTCTAAAAAATAACAGCATGGCAAAGCAGGCAATTCAGCGTGAAGGTTGCATTTCCACTGTAAGCTAGAGTTGCACATTAAGTATCCACCAAACCTTTAACGCTGACCCACTGAGGATGGCTCGTAGATTTTAGGCGGAGGCGAGCTTTCGGTCCCACTGCACTGTTTCCAGGAAGTGTTAATATAGTGTGTTAATGCTACAGTAGGAATACAGTATTAGCAATAAACTTACTGTACATATTCAAAAGAACATTTTCAAATTCAAAGCAGACGTGCTAAGTTCAAGTTAGCAGTTGAAATGTGGAAGAATTGTGTGGTGTTAATTAACCACATAATTATATTTAATTTGTTAAGGTGTCCTACATTATTAAAGCTATTTTAAAAAAAAGTGCTGTAGACATAAGTGCATGGATAAATGATGCTAATTTCTGCCTTGACGTATTTATTTGTATTGCAGTGGTGTCTAGAGGCACCAGTTCAGATCAGGTCCTAGATGCTTTACAGAGTTAGAGAGGGCATTAGGTAAATGGAGAGACAAAGGAGCGGATGGGAGCTATTGAAGGGTTGGAGGTGAGGGGAAAGAAGAAGGGACAAACAGCGAAATGGAGTTAGTGTCATTCCTTCTCTCATTTGTTTGAAAATGATATTGTCCATGGCTATAGGCAGTGAACATTTATTATACTGGCACTTATCAGAACACAATTCCAGACACAGCCTTCCAGGCCAGATGTTCTTGAACAAAAATTGGAAAGTCAGTCCATCAATCCAAGGGTCAATTTCATCATCACTCTCTTAACGGACTTCCTTCACTTACAGAGCAACTGAGCAGATTGACTTCTTTAAGCTGAACTGTAAAAATAACATTATGCAACACTATCTTAATCAGTCTGAGAAACTACAGAGGTACAGTGTAGGTTGTCTAGTTGTTTGAGTGTCAATCTGTGGTTTGCTGTGGAAGTAGTCAACTCTACCTCCTGGGTTTCTAAAAGTGTGGTGGTGGTTTTTTTTCTTAAACTCTAACCTTATTGAAAGCTAATAGGCAGATGTAATACGTCAACTGACATGTGACCTCCTTTGTCAGTCTGACTGCCAGCCTCCAACTGAGACCCCCGGGCAGGTTCCTTCGCAGCTAACTTTCAGATACAGAATTTGGCTAAGAAAGACAACTTTGCTTGCACTTATTTGCTGCTATTTTCTGCTCTCTTGTTTGAGCAGGCTTTTTTACAGAGGACAGAATCATGGTGTATGTTTGCTGTGGGAATAAAATAAAATAGAGAACCCAGTTTCTCTGAGGCAAATCTCTTGAATTTAGCAGATGAAAAAGAAAAGCTAATCAGAAAATCATAAAGATGAGGGTTGGAAGGGACCTCAGGAGGTCATCTAGTCCAACCCCTGCTCACAGCAGGACCAACCCCAACTAAATCATCCCAGCCAGGACTTTGTCAAGCTGCAGCTTAAAAACCTCTAAAGATGGAGATTCCACCACCCAGTGGCATACTATGGGCCTCTGACGCCTGGGGGCCATTGCTTCCATTTTCACACACCCCCCCTCCTCGCCTGGGGGAACCCTGTGCTGCTCGGGGGAGGGTATGGCCTGGGGGCCCACACTGCTGGGGGGGGGGAGACACGGCCAGGAAGGAACGTGCTGCTGGTGGGTGGGAGACAGCTGGGGGGCCACACTGCTTGATGGAATGGATGGAGTAGCGCACTGCTTGAGGGGAGGCATACACAGCTAGCTGTGCTATTTGGGGGGGGACAGATGGCTGGAGGGGGGGAGCGGCCAGTGTGCATGCTGCTTGAGGGGAGACGCACATGGCTGGGAAGGGGCGCTGCTTGTGGGGTATGGGCGAGGAGCAGACAGCAGGGACACGGCGCTGCTGGGGGCTGGGTACTAACCCAATCTTGTGTCAACCCCAGCCTGGACCCGCTCAGGCTGCGGGTCCAGCCCATGGTCCCTGCCCCAAGCAGTGTGACAGTGAGCCCCACCCCTGCCTCTCTCCCATGTTGCCCTAAAGGGCCCGGCTGGCACCCCCTCCTGCCATGTCCCTCCTTCGCCTCCCTCCCCCCCCCGTCAGTACACCACTGCCACCACCTCCCCAGGTGACCCATTCCAGTGCTTCACCACCCTCCTAGGGAAACATATTTTCCTCATATCCAACCTAGACCTCCCCCACTGCAACTTGAGACCATTGCTCCTTGTTCTGTCGTCTGCCACCACTGAGAACAGCCTAGCTCCATCCTCCCTGGAACCCCCTTTCAGGTAGTTAAAGGCTGCTATCAAATCCCCCCTCGTTCTTCCCTTCTGCAGACTAAACAAACCCAGTTCCCTCAACCTCTCCTCATAAGTCTTGTGCTCCAGCCCCCTCATCATTTTTGTTGCCCTCTGCTGGACTCTCTCCAACTTGTCCACATCTTCCTGTAGTGGGGGCCCAAAACTGGACACAATACTCCAAATGCAGCCTCACCGGTACCGAATAAAGGGGAATAATCACTTCCCTCCATCTGCTGGCAATGCTCCTACTAATGCAGCCCAATATGCCGTTAGCCTTCTTGGCAACCAGGGCACACTGCTGACTCATATCCAGCTTCTTGTCCACTGTAACCCCACGTCCTTTTCTGCAGAGCTGCTGCCTAGCCCGTCGGTCCCCAGTCTGTAGCTATGCATGGGATTCTTCCATCCTAAGTGCAGGACTCTGCACTTGTCCTTGTTGGACCTCATTAGATTTCTTTTGACCCAATCCTCCAATTTGTCTAAGTCACTCTGTATCCTGTCCCCACCCTCCAACACATCTACCACTCCCCCCAGTTTAGCGTCTTCTGCAAACTTGCTGAGGATGCAATCCACCCCATCCTCCAGATCATTAATGAAGATAGTGAACAAAAGATGAAAGAACTAATAATGTGTAGGGCTTGTTCCGTGGCCAGGTGGTAGAGATACTAACGTACAGGGGTATTTACTCCAGGGCTGCAGAAATCTTCTAGTATCAAAACACAACCAGCTGAACACTGAGAGACACTTCTGGCATTGTAATCCTTCCCAAATGCCCTCTTCCACAGGGACAGCAGATAGCTTTGCATTGAGATGCTAGATATTTCCTCGTTGAAGGATTGGGCAGGGTTGTGTTTGATTTTTGTGTGTAAGAGTAAGTGTTGTGAGGTGTGTATGAGTTGCGCTGTGGTTACTGTGTGTACAGTAACAGGACTTAATCCTCTGGGAAGCTTCACTTGTGACCCTTATGGTTTCTATCAGAATGTACTTCTGTCTGTTTCTACTTTAAAGTGGAGCTTTGACTAAATCTGATCAATATTTTGCATTCCATGCGTGAAGAACCAGATGTTAGAAGTTTCCTATTGTTGGAAGGCGAGATGGAAGGGTGGGGGTGAACAGCCCCTCCGGATTTACTGAAATCAATGTTCTCTGACAGAAGTTGGTTAGTTTTCCTTAGGAACAGTATATTCTTTTGATTTTTTTTTTTTAACATGAATTCTCTTCTAATGAAAGTTCTTGTTTTAGTGTTTTGATTTTGTGCTTTATGTAAGGGACAATTCTCATCTAGGCAAAGCTTTATTGTACGATGGACCGTGAACCACACTTCACCTATCTGCGTGTTTCAGCATTTTCAGCAACACCCCAGCTGAAAATGGCAGGTGTCTGACACTTGCCCACTTCTCTCCTCCAGTGTAATCCTGCAGTAAAATCACAGTATGGTGTGTGTGACTTCTGTCACTTCCATAGCAGACCGATATGGGTCACATTTGATTTTGACTTCACTGCAGGATCCATCAGCAAATGAAGCTGGCCTGTGAGGGCAGGATCTCTGGCTGCAGCCCACCTCCTTAGCACGGGAGGAAAGAACGCTGCAGGTGATGAGCCACGTTTATTAAGTTGCTTAAAATATATTTTCCACAGCATGTAAGCACCCTTTCAATCAATCCAAGCGGTGAAAGTTGTGCCTCTGGCTCCCCTAGGAACCGTGCCCATAACGCTTCTCTGGAATCTGGCATATTGGTGGCAATAGTCAGGAAATGCTTTATGAATAGCTTCACCAGCCGTGGTGGTTGTTAGAACTTCTGTCTATTGCCTCTTGCGTCAACGTGCAAGCCAGCCTTTAGCTGGGGGCAAGGAAGGAAAAAAATCCCCCTATAGTCAGGTTGTTCTGGAGTTTCCCTCTTGGGATTTCTTGCACTGTCCGAAGCAGCTGGCAGTGGCTGCTGTCAAAGGTAGAAAACTGGGCTAGACGGATCAGTTGAGCAATTGCTACATCTCTCTGTTCATTCAGGGTCAGAGGCTTTGTCTACACTAGCATGTATGGTGGCAAAACTTTTGTTGCTCAGGATCGTGAAAAAAACACACCCCTGTGCAACATAAATTGTGCTGGCATAAGCGCCCGTGTGGACAGCGCGATGTCGGCAGGAGACACTCTCCCGCCGACAGCCACCGCTGCTCGTTTAGGTGGTTTTTTTATGTCGGCGGAAGAGCGTGCTCCCGTGGCCACACGAGCGGCTATGCTGGCAAACTTATGTCAGTCAGAGGACTGCTTTTTTCATACCCCGGAGCGACAAAAGTTTTGCTGGCATAAGTGCTGTGTAGATAAGGTCTTCGAATTTGAATTCTGCGCCAGCAGGACTTAGGAGGTTTCTGCACTCACAGGAGCAAACCCTTTTCTTGTAGCCGCATTGAGCAAGAAATACTGGTGCACAAAACTTCGGCTGGAGAAATCTGATCTGGGCAGAACAAGGCTCTGGGTGGGTTGAGCCAGGCAGAACACTGTCCAATCACTACTTCCTTCGGTCGTCTTTGGGTTTTATATCTTCAGCAATGGCTCCTTTTATGGCTATGGCATAGGCATAGGTTAATACATGAAGACAGCAGAAGTAAGAGCAGAGGAAAGAACAGTAAAACATGCCCACGAGAGAGAGCCAGCCTTTGAAAGTTTCTTTGAGGGCACCAGAGGGATTGGTGCCTTGGTGGATTTTTCCAATATTGCAGAGAATGTAATTAAATCCATGGTGATCCCAAATGAGGCTATTCTAATTAGCTGGGTCAGGAATACATTTATTCTCTTCACCCGCCCCTGCTGATCAAAGCAGCATCTCTAGCTCCTATCCTAGTTTTAAGCATGTCCTTGGCTTGGTAAGACTGATTTTTCTTTGACACCCTACTGCAGATCCCCGTCAGCTAGACTTAAAGAGCTGGGTAACGGGACACCTGTACCTCAGCCTTCACTGGCAGGTACGATGGGGCAACGATCTGAAGTCTAGGATAGCCTAGCCTCATGTGGGTAATGCTTTTGGTTGAGAATGCAGCTAAAGATTGATTGACTTACATTTTCCCCAAATAGAACAAATTGCAAACAAGGATTTTATGGGCTGGTATAGAAGGTGAGGGCGGGGTTGTGGGCTGTGTGCTAAGAGTGGCGCTTTCCAGGCTTGCAGTGCAGGACGGTGCTGGAGAGGACTTGGGTTATTGCTGAATTCTAAATCAGGTACAGGGTGGTATTCCAAAAATGGCTTGGACTGGGAATTCTTCCTTGGCGTTTGACCTTGTGTCACCTCAGCAGGTAGGAGCTAAATGCCTGGGGAATGTAGAATGCAACTGCAGAATGTAAGGGGGCAGTACCAACTATACCCACAAATGAGAAAGCAAAGTGAGGCTGTGCTGTGGCCCTCTGCACAGCTGAGAGGGTGAGTTTTTGCCTAAATCTTTCCCTAAGAATTCTTTGCTCCAGCCTTCCAGATTCACAGCAATGCCCTAAATAACATTTTCCCCCTTCCCCAGTGTTTCATTTGCTGATCAAGGGGGAAAACTATCTTTCACCGGCACAGGCTGGATTAGCTGTCCTGTAGCTTGCTCTGCATGACTGGAAAAGGAGGATGTTGCTAGTGCACTTAGTCTCTGGCCATAAGATTTGGACGCCTGTCCCTACCTACTTCTAGCTCTTCCAGATCATCCTACTTCTTTCTTCCAATTCCAAGGGAATGGAACCCAAAATAGTAGGGCAGTCGGCATTAAACCTTCTCTTTAAAAGCAGAAAACCACGGGATGCACATACTCGGCAACTCTGCTCTCCTGTTTCCAGGGTCCCTTGGAATTGATTCATTGCATTCAAGGGCTGCCTCTGTTTTATTCTTCTTAGTTTTAGTTGAGCATTTAACAGATGTAATTCTGTCTATTTGACATAAGGTCAGAGCTCCCCCTCTGATTCCCTCCCTGGGGCAGCTTCATTGAGAGAGAATCTTGCCAAATTCCATATATAGATTGTGAACAGTTTTAGTGTTGGATCTGTCGTTTTAGTGAAAAGCTGCACTCTCTCGCTGGGTTGTTGTACTAGTTCCAGCATGTGCCTATCTCCCTGACTCTTTTTCCATGGACAAAGAGTGGGACGTGCTGCGGTAACATACCCAAGTGTAGGAAGCCCCCATGGACTTCAACTCTCTCCGTCATTTCTTTCTTTCCCCCCACCTTCTCCTCTCTCTCTCTCTTGGGACAGCCCCAATCCCTGGCATCTGTAGCTTCCTACAAGCCTTCAGTGCCTTTCCGTGATCAGTTATGGGAGAGGAGCACAAAAGCACAATGCAAATGGGCCCTCATCAGTCTGAAAGGTTGTGTGGTCACTGTCAAATCCACTTCTCCTGCCATGCAATTTACAGTCACATGGGGCACAGTTTTCAATCCTCCCAGTCTCCACAGAGTAGCAAGGCCTCCAAGTGAGGGATACAACAGAGGAGGGATGGAGGCACTCAGTGTGATAGTGGGTTCACTTCTTTCACGTGTGTGATGGCTCCTAGGAGCTTGGCTCCTTGATTTAGTATTTCCGCTTGCAGTAGCAGACAGCAACGAGCAGTGAGTTATGGAAGGTTTGTGTGGGATGGTAACTTTGGATCTAAAATGAAGGTTGACACTTATGATCAGTTATAATTGCGGGGTCTGCAGAGACGATTTCTGGTGGGATTCAGTGACCGAGGAATCGAGAGTTTGTCCTGTACTGCCCTGAGCATTGCAACATCATCTCAGCTCAGAGCAAAAGCAGCCTTTCTTTTGGGTTAAATCACCCTTAAAATACCCTTTTCCACCAGGCCTCTGTAAGGTAACCCACCTCATTCAGAGCCATGCATTTAAAAAAGAAACTCTGGCGTTCTTGAGGGCCCTTTTTGGTTCCCCTGTGCCGCTTGTAGCTGAAGCCTTTTGTCTGAACTGTTAGATTACAAGCAATTGGGGACAGGGCCTGTGTGTCTTGCTCTGAGTGTTTCGTACATTGCTGAGCACACGGGCACCCAAACAAACAGCCCTGTGCTTCTTGGTCACTCCTCTGCCCCACGTCCGCCCAACCGCTCTGGGAATCCGCTGCTGCCAGTCCGTGCGCTGGTGCCAGGAAACCCCAGTCGTGGCACCTTCCCAGTGCTCTCGCTAGAGGAAATTCTCGCTCTTGCTCTTGGCTCTCGTTCAAGGAGTGTTCCTGTTCACGGGTTTCCAAGAACCCTTTCTGCAGCTGGAAGTGCTGCTGCCCACCTTCGCTAACTCTGTCACTCATGTGTCTCTGCTTTGTTCTTCACAGCACCTTCAGCATCACGAGACCGGGGCTGAGGGCGAGAGCTGCTATTATCACTGTGTCCTCTGTAACTATTCCACCAAGGCCAAGCTGAACCTCATCCAGCATGTGCGCTCCATGAAACATCAGCGTAGTGAGAGCCTGCGCAAACTGCAGCGCCTTCAGAAGGGCCTCCCCGAGGAAGAGGAGGACTTAGGTCAAATCTTCACCATCCGAAAGTGTCCAGCTGCTGATGCCGGTGAGTGGCATTTCTTGGCTATTACTATTGAGTGGTATGTGTCCTGATATTTGACTTGGAGAGGTAAAGAACCAACAGGATGTCTCAATTCTCCCGACTTCTCTTGTCATGCGCTCTCAGAGCTTACATTTATTATTTATTTTAGTGTTGATATTGTAGTAACCCTGCAAGCCGCCATCAGGATCAGAACTCCATGGTGCTGGGGCCCTGAACCTGTGAAGACTTGAGTGCCTGCTGAATTTCATACACGGGAGTTGTCCCATGGACTTCAGTAGGACTAATTACATGTCTGAAGTGAAGTTTTCATGCTGGGACCTAAAACAGCTGGGGGCATAAGATGAGTAATAAAATCAAATTCAGTTAACTTTAATGGGGGGATATTTGCGTTTTTCCCAGATAATTATCAATAAGGGTCAGCTATGCCATGTGCCCCTCACATCTTCAGTCATTCACTGATTTCCTCTGGGTGTGCAGCAGAGGTGGATCTCGAGGAGGGGTTTGCAGGAGGAGAGAATAGAGGCCTAGACTGAAGGAATGTTCCATGTGTATGGGGCAGTGTGGAAGAACGCACAGCCAGGTTTGTGTCAGACACTGACAGGGCTGGAGGAGGGATTCAACAGGGATTCAACCTGGGGGTAACAGTGGATAGGAAGCTGGATATGAGTCAGCAGTGTGCCCTGGTTGCCAAGAAGGCTAATGGCATATTGGGCTGCATTAGTAGCAGCATTGCCAGCAGATCACGGGAAGTGATTATTCCCCTCTATTCGGCACTGGTGAGGCTGCATTTGGAGTATTGTGTCCAGTTTTGGGCCCTCCACTACAGGAAGGATGTGGAGAAGTTGGAGAGAGTCCAGAGGAGGGCAACAAAAATGATTAGGGGGCTGGAGCACAAGACTTATGAGGAGAGGCTGAGAGAACTGGGCTTGTTTAGTCTGAGGGGGATTTGATAGCAGCCTTTAACTACCTGAAAGGGGGTTCCAGGGAGGATGGAGCTAGGCTGTTCTCAGTGGTGGCAGATGACAGAACAAGGAGCAATGGTCTCAAGTCGCAGTGGGGGAGGTCTAGGTTGGACATTAGGAAAAAGTTTTTCACTAGGAGGATGGTGAAGCACTGGAATGGGTTACCTAGGAGGTGGTGGAATCTCCATCCTTGGAGGTTTTTAAGGCTCGGCTTGACAAAGTCCTGGCTGGGATGGTTTAGTAGAGGTTGGTCCTGCTGTGAGCAGGGGGTTGGAC
This sequence comes from Emydura macquarii macquarii, assembly GCF_026122565.2. Taxonomy (NCBI): domain Eukaryota; kingdom Metazoa; phylum Chordata; order Testudines; family Chelidae; genus Emydura; species Emydura macquarii. The sequence continues at coordinate 1,024,092 of NW_027130976.1, forward strand.
TACATGATCTCCTGAGGTCCCATCCAACCCTCATCTTCTATGGTTGCAGCTCTACTGACATCAGTCTGATGTCACCCTCTCTACTGCAATGCCATTCTTAGTACTCAGTTTCCGTCTCCACCCCCCACTCCATGCTTTTCTTACCCGCTCTGCCCCTACTCGTGGAATGTTATTTTGAAATCGTTTCTCCAAGCCATCGCCTTTTCTTCACTCAAGCCCCCATTTTCAAAGCCCTCTTCTTCTCAAAGGCCCATAGAGTGAGTGGATAACTTCTATTATAGAAATAGACCAAAACCCTGTACACAAAACCCTGCCCCTTTGGATCTACCGGCGTGGCCTGTGGTCTTTGTCTCCCTGTCGGACTGTAAGTGCCAGGGGCCGTTCTCTTTCTGTACTGCGCGGCACTGAACAACGGTCAGCAGTACCCAAATAAATAGTAATGAAGAGTCTACCACAGTGTGTTTCATTGCAGGTGAAAGTTGAGTCCCTGTTGTTCCTCAGTATCCCCATTCATAGGCTTCAGGGGTTGGCAGCCATGCGTTGTGTTGCACATGGATGCTCTGTGCTCCGGTCTCGTACTGAACTCGAGTCTATGCCGTGGTGCAGTCAGGGTGAAAGGATTGGCAGTGGTGGAATAAATTCGCAGGGCCTTTGGACCGTGGTGGGGAGGGCCATGCCCCTGGACACTGGCCTTGGCGGGGCACTAGAGGAGGAGCCACCCGCCGCTGTCACAGGCCAGGGGCCACTGGCCTTTAATATCCCCAGCAGCCATGCCGACCCAGCTCAGGCCTGCTGGCGGCCAAGGGCTCCTGCTGCGGGGGGGGCAAGTGTCCTCCCAGCCCATCCACCTTCACGCTGGGCGCAAGGAGGGAGCCGTGGGGACCCCAGCTGTGCAGGGGTCAGGCAGCTAAATGCGGGGCTCCGTGGCAGAGCCCATCACGCCCCCCCACCCCCTCCTGGCCGCCAGCCACAGTGGGGGGTGGGAGTGGGGGAGAGCAGGAAACGGGCCTTCAGCGCACCCCCTCCACGGGGCGCTCTGCTGCTGCTGACGGGGGGGGGGGCGGCGCGCGGTAAATGTAAGTATTGGCCCTCAGGCTCCAGAGACCCACGGTATGCCTCTGCCTTGGCTGGAGGAGGGATAGCAGGGTGCTGTGTGCCTGCTGCTACTTGAAATACTCGTATCAGGCTCCCAGGAAATTTCTAAGTCCTTTTGGTTCTGAAATGGAACAAAATGTTAAAATTTCCTGCAAAACAAAAAATCTCCTCATTTTGGATTGAGAACCCAGTTTGTGAATTTCGACCCGGAGGAGGAACTGTAAGAGTGGCCATTCTGAGTTGGCTCAGTACCTCAGGAGGCCGGGGAAGGAATGGATGAGTTGTTCCTCGGCATCAGTTGTCTTCCTAGCTGTCTGTCTCACGGCTGCTCTGTAGGGCAGGCATCTTCTTTCTGTCTTCTCAGTGCCTGGCATGTTTGAGCCCTGCCCTTCTGTAAAGGGTGTGTTCTCCTCTCTGCATGGAGGCGTTTCTGTTTGTCTTGACACCGAGGGATTCTCCACCTCCCTGGAGTGGTGGTTTTGTTAGCACAGCCTCAGTTCTTCCCAGCTCTCCAATGAACTCCCACGTGCCAAAGAGTTGGCATGAACATTCTCCCTCCATGGCTCTGGTTCCATAATTGGTTCCCTTGGCCCTCGCAGGCCCAGACGATTCCTCCCTGGCAGCAGGGTTCTCAGCGCGTCCCCCAAGGGGTGCAGGGTTCTCAGCGCGTCCCCCAAGGGGTGCAGGGTTCTCTGCAGGCACGCAGGGCTTGCTCCCTGCCGATACCGCTCCCTGGGTGAGCCAGGAACCCCTCTTACAGGCAGTGCCGCCACCATGTTTCTGTCACATGACCCGTGGTCAGCTGACTCGGCCACAGCTTGGGCCTCTTGGGCTGGCAAGGGTGCGTCTCAGGCCAGCCAGGGGTGAGACTGCTAATATAGCCTCCGTTCACAGTGACAGCACTGACGGCTGGGTGTCGTGTTCGTGCCAACTTCTCTGGTAACAACTCCCAGCAACAAAACCTTTCAAGCCTTTGGTCACAGACACAGGACGAGAAGGGAACCACTTCTAAGGCACTTGGAGCTGACGACATTCAGTAAGGCTTTCTTGTCACCAATACTTCTTACTCCCCTTCTCTTTAGCAGCATAGTTTATTTCATAGGCAGAACCCCGTTGGACAGTCTTTGAGATGGTATTGGAAATGGAAAAGCTGGTGTTGATGGGCGTGAGCTGCTGTTGAAGTTGCTCCAGTTTAATTTCAGATCAAACGAGACAAATGCTCACAGAAAGGGAGAAAGAGCAAAGAGGGAAGAATCTGCTTGTTGTTCTGGTGCCGACTTCCACGTGCAGCCTGGCTCCTGGAGATCACAGGGTTTTATCACTGCTCGGTGTGGTTACCCTGCAGTTACTCACCCACTGGCCCATGGCAGCTGACTTGGGCTTGAAGGACTCTGGCTAAAGGGCTGTTTAAATGCAGTGTCAAGTTTCCACTCAGGCTGCACCCCAGCTCTGGGACCCTCCCACCTCGCAGGGTCCTAGAGCCCGGGCCCAAACATTTACACAGCGATTAACAGCCATTTAACCTGAGCCAGCTGGCATGGGCCAGCCGCGGGTTTTTAATTGCAATGTAAAGATACCCCCAGTGATGGCAGATTTTACCAGCGTCAGGAATCTAGCACTGGCTCAGCACGTTTTGCCAAAGGGGAAGTTGAGTTGTCTTGGCTGATAACCAGACTCTTATTAGACAGAGGGCAAAGGAGAAGAAGGGGAAGAGGAAAAATAAAGTGGGGAAGGAACATGACGTGTGGGAGGGGGTGACATAAGTCAGGAACCTAAGTCTCATCGGCCCTTCACCAGTTTGGGCATGTGTTGGTCCCTGCTCTGTGGCCCGACCTGGTCAGACCATCTTTCAGAATCAGGACAATGTAGGCCCAGTGAATGGTGTCATGGGGGATCCCAGGTACCAGGAGGCAGTGGTGGTCACAGCCATGATGGTAAAGCTTGCTCCTAACCAATCCATCCATATCATGGCTCACCTCTAGTGACTCCCAGATCAGCAGTGTCCAAGACAAGGTGGCAACTTCATCCCTTCAAACTCATCAGTCCTAACACATTTCAGTCATTTCAGCCTTAAATGTTTCGTCCTTTTCTAGACTCCTTCAGCTCATTGTCGTGCCAACCCATGACTTTATCAGGAGCCCTTATTAGAGTTCTTCGAAGGTAAACAATCCAGCGTGGGCTAGCCGGCTTGTCTCCCACTTATACAACGTTTACAGCTAGTGTAAGGCCCAGCTCACTCTGGGACACAGTATGCGTGTTGGGTTTGTCACCTGAGGTTTGCGTGTGTTCAGTTGTGTGTATCGGGGGGAGTGCTTTACTCCCTGGGTTTGCATGTAGATGTTTCCTTGTGTGTGTTTCTCAATCTCCTGATGGAAGAGAGTGCCTGATTTGGCTTAATTAGTCCTCTAACGATCTACAAAGGTCAGGGCCGATTGCCTGTTCATTTACGTTCATAATTGTGTTGGTTCCTGATTGCACGTTATTTGCAACTCAGTCCCTCCCACCGCTTACAGAACGAACACACACACGCACACAGAGCAGCCCAAGCAGCAGCCTTGTAGACACAGGGACAGTTGTCGCCTCACTTATGCTGGTGACACAGATCGCACAGGAACTTCTGTGCCTGCTATGGAAAAGAGCTTTGGGAGCTACAATCCACTTCCCGCGGAGGGATAATGAAGCCACTGGCAGGGAAGTGACACAGACAACAGGCAAGAAACCCAAGCCCCATTGTCTGGGAGCCTTCTTGAGCTGAGTGATTAAAGACCATTCAACTTTTCTGCTTGCTCTGTGCAGAGTTTGGTAATGACAGGAAGACAGGAAGAGGAGCTCAGGCAGAACATAGTCACTGTTGCTGACCAAGAACAGTTCATCTTCGGGGCTCGGAGATGCTTTTCTGTCTTGGATGTTTTTAGGGCACCCCTCACTCTAGTATCTTAGATCATCCCTGGGCTTCTGTTCTGGCTGGTATTTTCACCTCACTGCAGATGCATCAGTACAATGTCACCCATGGGCCACTTTGCTTCTAATCATGATCACTTAGCAAAAAAAAATTCCCTGAATATTGATCAGTAAAGGGAGGCTGATGAGCATGGGAGACCAAACTTCCCTAGGCTAGCCCCCGCTCCTGTGGCATTAATTTCTGCAGGACATCATGACCCCAGACCTCACCACCTTCAGCGGTAAATTTAAAACTCATTCCTTCAGTGTAGCTCTCTCCAGTAACTCCTGTGTACTCACGCCCCACACACATCTCACGGGGAAAACAACCCTAGAAAGTAACCAGGCTAGGATTTTTTACTTACTTCTGTGTGCAAATACTTGGAAGGCTCTTGGATATTGTGGGCAGACAGTGACACCACAGAAGCAGACAGGGAATGACAGAGATAAACATACAGAAATGTAACTATTTATGTCAAATTTTCATCCAACATCTGAAAGCATCTTCTCCCCCAAAAGCTGCAGGTACAAAACACCCCGTTTTAGTGCCAGGCTCAGACAGTTAGCTTGGAGCTGCCAGTCCTTGGTGTGGAACTGCTGGATTGGTGTTTTGTAGATGCAAATGTAGCTCGCTTGTCAGTGTGTTGTGTTCCCTTTGTGCCTGATCCACACAGGATGTGGATCTGTTACAGCCCCACGCATAGGCTGGTTTAGTTCAGGCTCTAGACACTCTGGCTTTTAGAGCCGGAGGTCCCTGCCAAGATGGCAGCCATCACACAAACATTTTTGAATGCTAGCTAAAAATGTCTCACTCTGCCCGCTGTGGCTTTGTTGTTCTCTGCTTTCCTTTCCATGTCTTTTTGTCCACTTGTCCTTCCTCTCTGTTGTATGTCCTGGTGTATTTTTGCTGATAAGTCTAGGGTTTATTCTCTTGTGTTTAACTTTCTGGCTTGCTTTTTCTCAGATCATCTTCCTTCACCTCTGTAAGATGTATTTTTCTGCCTCATCTTTTAGCTTTTCTTTTTCCCCTCTCTGTTTTCCCTTCAGCACGCTCTCTTTTTATCTGGTGTCATTTATACATGTTTCATTCCTTCGATTTTTTCCCTCTCCCTTCTGTATTAACCTTGATTTCCTCCTCTCCCCCTTTCTTTCCCTATTTCAGCCAAAAGGGTCATCTGCTCCCCTAAAAGTACTAAACGTGGAGGATTTTCTTAAAGATAAAAGTGGTCATCTAATTTCAGTTCTTTCTTTGGCTGGGCTTTTGAGCTGGTAATATGCTTTCTTGACTGTGCAGGAGACAGGGCTTTCTGGGGGCGGGGGAGGGTCATATAAGGGTGTGGAACAAACTCTACAAGCATGAAGGATCAGCCCTAAACTTACCACCTTCTCCTGTAAGCCCCCGTCACACATCTTTGACCTGCCATCTCTAGGCTGAACACAGAGCGTGTACATTTAAAAAATACCAAACCGTACCAAAATATACTACCCCACTCACAATTCTCCCCCTGGGAAGAGGATGAGAGAGAACAAACCACACAAGTCAAATGTTAGCTGCATCACATAAGAACATACCATAAGAACGACCATACTGGGTCAGACTAATGGTCCATCTGGCCCAGTATCCTGTCTTCCGACAGTGACCAGTGCTGGATGCTGCAGAAGGAATTAATAGAACAGGGAATTATCAAGTGATCCATCCCATCGGCCATTCCCAGCTTCTGGCAAACAGCAATCCCTGCCCAGCCTGGCTAATAGCCATTGATGGACCTATCCTCCATGAATTTATCTAGTTCTTTTTTGAATCCCATTATAATCTTGGCCTTCACAACATCCTCTGGCAAGGAGTTCCACAGGTTGACTGTGCATTGTGTGAAGAAATACTTCCTTTTGTTGTTTTAAATCAGATGTTTGTTAATTTCATTTGGTGATCCCTAGTTCTTGTGTTATGAGAAGGGGTATATAACACATCCTTATTTACTTTCTCCTCACCAGTCATGATTTTATAGACCTCTGTCATGTCCCCCCTTTGTCATCTCTTTTCCAAGCTGAAAAGTCCCAGTCGTATTAATCTCTCTTCAGATGGAACCTTTTCCATACCCCTCATCATTTTAGTTGCCCTTTTCTGTACCTTTTCTGATTCCAATATATCTTTTTTGAGATGGGTGGCCAGATCCGCACGCAGTATTCATGGATTTATAAAGAGGCAATAGGATATTTTCTGTCTTATTATCTCTCCCTTTCCTAATAATTCCCAACATTCTGTTAGCTTTTATGACTGCCGCTGCACAGTGAGTGGATGTTTTCAGAGAACTATTCACAATGTCTGAGAGATCTCTTTCTTGAGTGGTAACAGCTAATTTAGACGCCATCATTTTATATGGATAGTTGGGATTATGTTTTCCAATGTGCATTACTTTGTGTTTATCAACACTGAATTTCATTTGTCCTTTTGTTGCCCAGTCACCCAGTTTTGTGAGATCCCTTTGTAACTCTCTGCAATCTGCTTTGGACTTCACTATTTTGTGCAGTTTTGTATCATCTGCAAATTTTGCCACCTCCCTGTTTGCCCCTTTTCCCAGATCATTTATGAGTATGTTGAACAGCACAGGTCCCAGTACAGACCCCTGGGGGTCACCACGATTTACCTCTCTCCATTCACTGCTTAATTTAAAACAGTGGTTCCCAACCTTTTTGAGTGAAAGCCCCACTAGTTAACACTAGGTAAAATACGTGCCCACCCCGCCCCACTGCCTCTCCTGCCACAAGCACGTATAACCCCTGTAAACTCACATAATGATAAAGATACCAACACTATAATAATAAATTACTCTTACCTGAGTAAGAAGCGAAGCCTTCCCTGGGGCGCAGCTGCCACCGTACGCCCCATGATCCCCCCTCTCCCATCCCTCATGGACGGAGAGTAATGGAGACAGTGGGCGCTGACCGGCTGGCCGCCAGCGTGGGGCTGCTCTGCTCTGGCCAGGTGCCCACCCGGCTTGGGGCTGGCAGGGGCTGCTCCCTTGGAGGGGCTGCTGCTTCGCTCCAGCCAGGCGTCCGGCCGGCATGGGGCTCAGGGAGGGGGGCCTGTGTCCAACCGGCATGGGGCACCCGGGCTAAATGACCTCAACATTACTGAAGCCTCGCGGCCCCCTGTAATCTTTGGTACCCCTCCCCCCCAGGGGACGCGCACCCCAGGGAACCTTGGTTTAAAATATGTCCACGGTGCGGGACTGGGTCTCTGCAGTGGAAGGCACAGACTGCAGCACCCTTTGCCTGTGCGTCCAGCACAAGAACATTCCAGAAAGTCCAGCAGCCTAAAATGGAGCGTTTCCATGGCTGGCCGAGCCTGCCCTCCTAGGAAGGGTCTGTACAGCTGACTAGCAATAACCCCAACAGGATGTCATGAAGGCCGAGGCTATCGCAGGGTTCAGAAGAGAACTAGATAAGTCCATGGAGGACAGGTCCACCAATGGACATTAGCCAGGAGGAGAGGGCTGCAAAACCATGCTCTGAAGTGTCCCTACCCATTGTTTGCCAGCAGCTGGGAATGGGAGACAAGGGCTGGATCGCTGGCTGTTACCTGTTCTGTCATTCCCTCTGGAACACCTGGCATTGGCCATTGGTCTGACCCCCTATGGCTGTTCTTATTGTTTCAGCAGTTCTGCGGATCTCTACCAGAACCTTATTCTTCCAGCACATTGTCATTGTTGTAGGCCATTGCATGTGAAGAGGGAGATCGGGCTCGGTGGAAGAAGTCCCTAAACAAAGCCAAATGTACTCAAAAGACCCTTTGTTTGGACAGGAAAAGAATCAGAAAATGGTGTCAGCAAGAGAATTCTTAGTCATGTGTCATTCCTTCTCTGTCCTGGTCCTGTTGGCCCATCCACTCTGATCCCTCTGTCCACAAACACCTGGGGACCTGCCTTTCTCCCAAGACTCAGGGTAGAATGGCTGCTAGCAGCTTGGGTCAGTATTGCTAAATGTAAACATTTGCTGTTCTTGGGGAGTGCTTCTGTTCTCAGTGCTGTCGAGGGCAGCTTCTGAGCACGTCTTCATTGCAAAACCAGATGTGTTCTTAATGTGGGTTAAAATAGCAGTTAAGACATGGCAATTCTTCTTTTACCTCGGGTTTGCAGCGCCAGTAAAGGCTGTGAGGTTGAATTTGAACTGCTAACCTGAGTTAAAAGCAGATTTGCTATGTATTTGCTGCTATTTTAACCAAGTTAGCTGCACTCCCATCCAGTGTGTCCCTCTTGTTTGGTGGCCGTTTCCTGGATGTACACGTTGAATGGATGGGGGAAATGGTGATAGCTCAGAATGAAAGGCTGAGGGAAAACCTGCTACCCAGCTGGTGTAGGCAGAGGAAGTTGACTCTCCCCAGAAGGTTTAGAAAAGAGCACCCGTTCCACTCCCAGCCTGAGGAACAGGGTCACCATATAAGGCACGTCTGATTTGGAGAGGTCAGTGACGTGTAAGAGCTACATAGTATTATTAAAGTAGGGACGCAACGAATATCTGCTTGGGATGGAAGATGTACAGGAGTCCAGTCTCCCCACTTGCACTGTAACCTTCTGACACCTGTCTGGGAATTTATCCTGATTCCAGCTATCGCTGTAGGTGCAAACAGAAGTGTGGACAAGGTAAGCTGCAGTGCTCACCAGTGGAGCTTATCCCTGCTTGGAGTTTGGGCCCATCCCTAATTTTGACAACGCCTAAAATCTGTCTCTGAGTGTAATTAAAGATAAACTGCACCCATAGCCAAATGCAAGTAGCTCTCCTTAGCTAGTAGAGGCAGTGAAGCGTTTCAGAGAGATCCAAAAGAGGGGGGTTGTCATTGTCATTCCCCTCATATAAGCCTTTGTCTGCTTTCTATGTAGCACTTAGCTCTGCACACACAGAGGGCTTAGAAACTTCCCCGGAGGCAGAGAAACTGTGGTGGCTGCAGCAGTACAGTGCATCTTAGGCAGAGGAATTTCCTTTGTGCCTTGCGCAGGGACACAGGATATTTGACTACATTCTGTAATTCACAATGTGTAGGCAGGGCGAGCAGCTCTTCCAAGCTGATTGGTCTGTCTACACATCACCGGTAAACAAAATTAAGTCAAATATCCTGTGTCCACATTTGAAGTGCAATAGAAACTCTTCTGTGCAAGGAAAGAGCACCTCAGGGCAGAGCTGAAGTATGTTGGTGAAGCGGGGCCAGAGACCTCCGTGTCCTTCCTGTGTGTTGCTTTTCAGGATCATGTTTAGAACACTACCTTCTCCCATTTTCAGTTCTTCTCTTTCCATTGCCCCTGGGGCCTAGAACAGCCTCCCCTGCCCTGTCCACCTGCCAGCCTTATCGTCCTCCTTCAAAGCCCTCCTCCCAGCCACATTCCTTCAGCCCACATCCTAATCCACCACCACCTCTCAGGTGCGCCCTGCCTTCCATTCCCGGCCTGGCCACGATAGGTCAAATGCAGCTAATAGTACAGTTCAGGTGAGAGTCTTGCTCCTGTGTACAAGTGTAAAATGCTGTCTCAGCACCGTTCGCCTCTTCCCTCATTTTGTCACCCACTTATCTCCCCTGCCCCAGTGTTTTGTTTACTCAACATGTCACCTGCAAGTTCCTTGGGGCGGGAACCTGCTCTGTGCTTATATCTGTGAAGTGCTATGCACGTGACGCCGTGTAAATACAATCAAATGATTGGTACATGGACGCTAAACTCATTGTGAATGGCCAGTCTGTGCGGCATACCTCCTGCTGTGTGTGTCATGTCTTGCCCCAGTTGGATCTCGAAGAGCTTGCTGCAGCGGTAGCATTGTACTGGCAGAACGTGAGAAATGAGAAAAGCTATTGTCCTGTTTTGAGAAAACATTCATTCTTCGGTGCGGTAACATACGTGAAATAGCAACAAAGCACAATGTGCGTGTTAAGGTGATTAACGTCCCCTTTAACGTCCCCTTTAACTGCAGCATTTCTCACCCTTGTGCGAAAGCCCACTGGACACTCTCCCCACACAGGATTATCATCTCTTCCAAACGAGTTCATTTCACTTGGGTTCATGGATCCAGAAGAGAACTTGTTGCTTTAACCGTATGTCATTCTGTGGGGATCTCAAAGCCCCATTTCTCCAAGCTGGCCTTCCATTTAGGAAGGGTCTCATGCCCCAGCTGTGCCTCTCCGCTGTCTGGCAGGCCCACATGGACAGATGTGATCTTGCTCTGCTGTGTGTAATCATATCCTCCAGGGGATTTGTTTAGACACCAGGCTGATTCAAAGGCTCCTCCTTGACTGAAGAGTGGAGAGGGACATGTGCAACCGTTACGTTGGTTTTGTTTAGTCTTTAAATGTACTGTTGTCTCACAGTCATCAAAACCTGGAGAATGTCTTTTGATTGTGGCCAAAGGCCTGGGTGGCTGCTGACAGTAAAGTCTGTGAGAAACAGAGTTTGTGGACGAGGAGAGACGACCATTACAGGTCCCAGAGGAAAGCACACCAGTCAAAGTTTCTTTAGAAACATAGGGGGACTTACCTGTCTCTGTACTTTGTTCTCCAGCATGATCTACCCACCTGCCTGCCTTTTCTTCCCTTAATTTGGACAAGATTATGCAACACATGGCTACTTCTTTAATGTTTGTTCCTCTTTAATATCTGGCGGAGGCACATTTCCTCCTTTATTTCTCTTTTGGTTCTTGAATGTAAAGAGAAGAGAAGCAGTTGTGCCCCAGAACCCATTGACCAGCCAACAGCGGGGAGGTAATCCCTAAAGGATATGAAGGTTGAATCATTTTAATTTCATTTTTATTAAAGTTTATCATAACTTTTTTTCCATGCGCCCCTGATACAGCATGAAAAGAGGATGGAGGGAGTAATGTAAATATGCACAAACCCCGCAAGCATTCGCTTAATGAAAGGCTCTAATGGGAGGCGCCTGGCAGGAAGGAAGTGGTTAGATAGCTGGGCTATGGAAGGCAGACCAAAGACACACTGTAATATCACTGAAACGTGGCAGGAATCTCATAAACTCCCCATGTCGCTCCAGCAGACACTTGTCATTGAGAGCTCCTGGCTTTCATTAAAGAGAAAGAGAGGAAGCTCTGACTGCTGACTTGTTCCAGAATGTTTTTCTTGTTTTGGCTCCATCTTAAAGCCTTTTCCACTTAACAGAAAACCCCAGCCTACCCAGCCAATGCTACAGTGAAGTGTGTTGGGAAGATTTGGAGTCCCTCTGCTGGGCTTTTCTTGCCATCAGAAGAAATCCTGGTGCTCACATGAATCCAGATTGTTTGGGAGGGCTTTTCTGAAATTCTTCCAAGCTGTAATGTCTTCTGGGGCAAGAGAATTACAGGCCACTAACTGCCCCAGTTCCCGAGTAATGAGACTGCTCTGCATGGGAGCATCCATGCACGTTCCACCCTTGTCTTTACTGGGCGTTGAATATGGGGACTCTCTCATTCCCTTGCTTTGAGTGAGGAAGGTGTAAAGGTCATCATTGGAGTGGTGTGAGGCAAAGCCAATGACTAAATTACCCTCACCCCTGTGGGGTGGATTAGTGAAGCAGTGAGGAAGCCCAAAATTGAATGAGGGTGGATCCTAAATTCCCCTCTCTCCGCAGGAGCCGTGTCTGGAGCAGGGCTGGAGGCCAGAGTGAGTGAATATCTGAAGGAATTATTCAGGCTGTGGGGCATTCTGGCAGCAAATTCAGCACTGAGCTAAAGTCTTGTTCCCCGGTTTTTGCATTTAACCCATTTCACTGCTCTCCTTCAGGGGTAACTGACTGGGCATCCTGTCAGGTAGAAAAGGGAAGCTGCTGGAAGCTGAGCCTCTCCTCCTGTCCCAGCAAATCAGTTCCGTGCTGCTTGACACAGATTCATGTGTCCCTGTACAATGCTGGGAGACCGAGTAACAGCCCAAGTCCTGCAGTACCCTACTACAGGCTGCAGTGTTTTGGGCCTTCACCCCAGCATTTTCTGTAAGGCTTTCTGTCGACTTGCACCAGGAATGAATTTCTCTCGCTCTAGTCCAATAGGCTAACGAGTTGGGTTTTTTCTTTGCTTTGGCTCTTTTGTTTTTACGTTAACGCTGTATCCTTTTCCCCATCATGCTGCTGCTGCGAAATAATTAATGGACTAAATCTGGGGGCTGGGCACAAGCGAAGAGGAGGGTCCCCTTTTTAAAGGTTTGCATTCCAGCCCCTGACTGAGTGATTGTTGGGTGGAAGTGACCAGCAGTTGGGCTTGGCTCCCGCTAGCAAACTGCTGGGCTTACGTGCTGGCACAGCAGAAGAACTCCAGTTCAAAGCGAGTGTTTTGTTCTCCTCTTGAGCAGAGTTAATCTCTGTACCCTGTCAGTCCCCGCTGCGCACACCTCCTGAGCTGCACTATGGTCCTATCTGGAGCTGCAGCCAGCTGCATTCTGATGTCAGAAAGGGTCCAGAAACCAGATAGTTCTCCCAGCTGGATAACTCCCCTGATGTAAGGGATCTTCCACAGTGGCGTAGGCCTGGTCTTGTGCTGCTCCACGCCATGCAGTAGCATGTTAAATGTTTGGTAGGAGGAGGGAAGAGATGTGTGGGTAGAGAATAGGAGTGTGGGCAGAGTGCACTGATTTCTTGGGGATCATTGCAGCCAAGAGAAATTGGCCCCTGAGTGCTGCATCCAGATTTAATGGCGATATCTTTGTTCTGAGAAACCTGTTCTTTCCTAGTAAGTATCTAGAGCGATCGAATAGGTTCTTCGACTGGATGGTACTCCACACTCCTGTCCTCCTTCAGTCATGCAAATGCACTCAAAAAGCATTCACAGCTGGAAATGCGTTCTGTTGCCTTTTAAGAGACAGCTGTTCTTTAGGATGGCGGGTTGCCTGCGGAGCAGGAGTCATGGCTCCATTCTAGCTCTCTGGGACACCCAAGCCCCAACATCATTTTAGCTGTGGCAAATCTTGCCCCGTTGTATTGATTTTCAGCATCTCTGTCAAACGTGTCTCTTTGCCTCTGGACCTGAAACGAGCAGAGCTGTAAAACCTCAGCGCACAGAACATTTCCAGACTCCTAGCTTTACGTGAGCACGTGGACTTGTTTTTGCCAAGGAAGCCCTCCAGGATGCGTATGCTGTTAGTTTATCTCACGTTTGCCTGGACGTGCAGGGCCCTCTTTACTTGCTGGACCACATAGTGATGCAGTGAGGGGAGGTGGACGTGCAGATGTCTTTCTATGGACAAAACCCAGATTTTCCTTGTATGCTGTGGGGTGTTCCCCGGTGTGGTGCACCCCTCCCGCTGGCCCTGGGGTAAGGGGTTCCTCCATTTTCACCACTGGCCCTGGGGTAAGGGGTTCCTCCTGGACTCACTTTTACCCAGCAGTTCTCAGCTTTCCCGGGAGGGAAATGTTTGAGCTGAGTGGCAAAGGAACAGAAAGAAATGGAGAGGAACAGTGCTGGCACTGTATGCCGTGGTGTTGGCATCACAGTCGCATGTTCTGCTGATGGGGGAACAAGAGAGAATGTCTGTCTCTGACCATGGGGACGGGTCCCATATCAGGACCTAGATAATGCAAGTTTGGAGTTCCTTTCTCCTACCAAGGCTATTGCGAAAAGAATGCAGAACGATGATTCTTTCGGTTCTTTGTATTTCCTGAATCCCTATAAAGTGAGGGTGAGATGCCTGTGATGGGACATAAATAACCAGGATGTCTGAACTATTACCCGAGTACCTTGTTGAAGGCGAGTGCCCAATCAGAGCGAGAACCCCTGGTGCAGAGCCAGGGCCCTTAGTGGAGTGCTTCTGCTTGGAAAACGCTCTTATTTCTCAGCGTTATTTTGATGGCTTTACGGGACCTGGGCAGAGGATGGCAGGGAGGGAGGAGTCGGGACTGTGTCTCTTTAATTCGCTTTCCGACACGTTGGAGTCCAGCCCCACTGGCTTGCTCTGAGTGTGCCTGGCTGCCCCCAGAAGCCTCTTGTTGTGCTTTCTAGGTACACAGCATGTTGAGTTCTTTAAAGCATATGGCATCGGTAGGAAAATTTCAACCGAATGAGCTTCATTCCTGGGGTGGCGGAGCCCGTTCTTGCCTGCAGCAACGTATATCGATGGAGAAGAGAGTCAGCTCAGGCTCCCTGTGGCTGCTGGAACCATTGGATCAGACATTGGTTCCTTGCACTCCTCAGGAGCTTTCAGGTGCAGTTGTTTCCTGGTTGCCATCGTACAGGACTGTGCACATGGTACTGCCTTTCCGATCTGCAGCTCTCCTTGTGAGAGCAATTGCAGGGCAGGCTCACCTGGTTCATCCACGTGGGGTCCTCCTCCGTCATTGGTTGCCTCTCTACTGCTGCCTGGGTATTTTCCAAAACCACGCGCTGTTCTCGCTCCTTGAAAACCCCTGTCCCAGGGTTTACTACTTAAAGCGATAATGAACAGTTACACACAAGCCTTCGCAAGAGAGGAAGGCAGCACGGTCCCACCCATCACTTCAAAGGCAGCTGTTGGGCCTTTCACGAGCAGAGGAACTAAGGGCACTTTGGTAGCACGTGTTTGTCCTCAGTGTTTAACACACCTTGGGATTCGAGGTGACCACGGCGTTACCGACTCATGTCAGCAGCTCTCAGCAACTTGAGGGAAAAGTTGGCCTTATGGCTAAACCCAGGCTGGGTCTCCAGTGACCAGGCTTCTCCTCATGGCTGTGACGCTGACTCCCAGGCGCAGGTCACTTAAACTTCTCAGTGCTCCACAGTTGCTTGCTTTCCCCAACCCCCCCAACCATCCTGCGCCAGGCCCCTGAGCCCTCCCCACTCCCCCTTCCCTGCCCCCCAACTCTCCCTTCCCTGCCCCCCAACCATCCTGCGCCAGGCCCCTGAGCCCCCCCACTTCCCCTTCCCTGCCCCCCAATTCTCCCTTCCCTGCCCCCCAACCATCCTGTGCCAGGCCCCTGAGCCCTCCCCACTCCCCCTTCCCTGCCTCCCCCAACTATCCTGAGCCCCCCCCCACTCATTG
This sequence comes from Emydura macquarii macquarii, assembly GCF_026122565.2. Classification (NCBI taxonomy): domain Eukaryota; kingdom Metazoa; phylum Chordata; order Testudines; family Chelidae; genus Emydura; species Emydura macquarii. Next base: position 1,039,096 of record NW_027130976.1, read on the forward strand.
CCCCCCTTCAAACACACTGACTGGCCCTGGACAGGTTGGGGTGACCTACGAGCAGGTTTCCTTCTCTTTCGGATCTGCTAGTATTTAAGCCGATGGAGGTTTTTGCTCTTTTTCTGGGCGCCGGTCTCTCTCTCTGGTTTTAGCCTTTTAAACTGAGGCGTTCTGGTGTCTTACTTCCTCCTCTTTGTGTTGCAAAGGGTGAACCGTGGCTTGGTGCTCGGAATTGTTCTCTGCCCTCCGCTGCTACTTTGCTGCCTCCTTTGTGGCAGGACAATGGCATTAATTTCAGCCTTGGCAGGCAGGCAATCTGGCAGAGCACAGCGCCTGTCCGTTCCACTTCACTGGTGCAGCCGCCTCTCCTTTCCGCATCACCTGCTCACTGCTCTCCTCCTCCTCTTTTCTTTCGGTGTGTGTGCTGTGGGGGATTGTGTGGGGTTTATTTGTTCCAGTCTGGAGGAGGTCAGAGGTCGCTGCTTGGATCCAGCACACAGGGAAGCAGGCATGTGGGCAAATTAAAGTAAGCAGAGTTTTCCCCTGCTGAGCATGCTTTCCCCAGAGCCTCGCTCACGCTGCCTTTGCCCACGCTGGGCATGCCTGCGCCGCAGTTAGACACCCGGGGCTGGCGCACTGCAAAGCTTGGGCTGAGCGTTGTTGGGTTGCGGTGCGGGCTGCAGCCCGGGCTCTAGGAGCCTGCAAGCCAGAGGGTCCCAGAGCTCAGGCTGCAGCCCACGCCCCAACGTGGTGCTGTGCCAGCCACCAACAGGAGGGCGATACTCAAACCACTGCTGTGGGAGAGGCAGGGAAGGGAATAAAAGAAGCCAAACTCCACCCCGTCCCAGCACCGCGTGACAACCTTGCAGAGGGGGAGTGGGCAAAACCTCTCCACAAAGCAGTTCCTCTTCTTTGCTGTGTGACCTGGAATTGATTTCGAACCTCTGCCCTGCCTTGCCCTGCAGGACAGTGGGATCCGGCCCCGTCTCTAGGGATGTCTCCGGTAGAATTCAGTGTTGGTTACATAAGGCAAACACATGAAATGCGTCCCCAGGCAGCCCGGGCCCAGTACCTGTCCCTCCTCCTATCAGGGAAGGGCTGAGCAGCGACCTGCCTGTGTCCTGGGGGAGGTGCTTCTCCCAGTTCACATAGAAGAATGGTGTGCAAGGCCAGGGGCACGGCACACACTGGCATGTTTGCGGCACCATGGGGATACACAGCATTTCTTTTCTCCCCATGTGGTACTTTTCCTTCCTGGGGTGTGTACACTGGAATTACAGGGACGTTAACACAGCCATTATCTCCACCATTGACTCTCTCTATTGAGTAAAGACCAGCAGTTTGAACATCACCAAGGAATAACCGTAATCAGCCGTGGGTTAATAACTTGTGATAACTCTTGTTAATAACTCTTTTTGGCCATTGTCAACAAATGGCTAACGTGGTGCCGGCTGTTCTGGAGCTGCTTTGTGTCAGCTCTGCTTCCGCCGGGGCCAGGCTGTAGTGCGTGGGAAATGTAGAGTTGTCTGTAGAATGGCAGGTGCAGGCTGCCCCTGCTGGCGACTAAATAGACGGCTAGTAAGTTTGCAGTTGGATTTCAGAGCCTCGCACAGGGGTCAGCACCAGCAGCACGAAGAGAGCAGAGAAACATTGGGCTTTGTCTCCGACCCCAACGTTTCTAAACAGGTGGAAACAGAAAATACTTTAAATGTGAAAAATGTCTTCATGTCAGGAATGGACACTTCCTGTGACAGATGCAACACCGCTTTATTTTATGTACAGCAGGCCCTCAGAGTTCTGAACCCGTCGGGAATAGAGGTTGTCGGTACCCTTGAAATGTTCGTAACTCTGGACAAAACGTTATCCTTGTGCTTTCAGAAGTTTACAACTGAACATTGACTTAACACAGCTTGAAACTGTACAGTCCAGAAGAAAAATGCTGCCTTTAACCATCTTAATGTAAATGAAACAAGCACAGAAACAGTTTCCTTACCTTGTCCAATCTGTTTTTAAACTTTCCCTTTCTTTTTGTTGTAGTTTACATTTAATATGGCACTGTACTGTGTTTGGGGGTTTTTTTGGGTCTGCTGCTGCTACCTGATTGCGTACGTCCGGTTCCAAATGAGGTGTGTAGTTGACTGATCAGTTCGTAACACTTGTGTTCCTAACTCGGGGGTTCCTGCCGCACTGTTTTCCATGGAACGTGTATGCCTGAGCACATCGCAGAGTTAAATTATAGCACAGAAGGGAAGAGATATGAAATGAGACAGAGTACATCAGGCACCTACACGATGGAAGTCTGTTCCAGTTGTAGGAGCTGCAGAGAAAAAGGATCTTGCACAAAGATTGGCAAGATGATGTGATGGGAGAAGAGAAGGTTAAAATTGATAAGTAGAAGGAGCAAGTAGGGGCATGAAAAGCGTTTTGAACTGTGTGACTCTGATGCTTTGCTTAGGTCACCCAGAAGTGTGAGCTGCTGTGTTACACTCTGCCTTAGCAGAAGTGAGCTTTGCTGCTGCCAAGCCATGTGTCAGCTCCCCGACGTCCCAGTTTGTCTGCCTTGTCAGCAAACTCCCCAGGATTCTGCCAGTCCAGACCTTGCCTTGCAGGTAACCGTGAACCCCAGTTCCCGAGTTCCCCACAGGCGTCTTGCTGCAATGTCCAGTCCCTCTCCAGGCATGCTCATGGAAGTTAAATTTGCTGCCTCCAAAGGGACAGAGCGTACAGATCAGCCTGTTAGGTTACCTAAAGCCCCACGCTTCTCTTCAATGTAACAGCACAGAGATGGTTTTGTAATAAAACAAGAATAAGTGTAACAAAGGACATAGGTTTAAGTGATTTCACGCAGGAGTGAAAGATGTGAAAGGTAACAAACAAAACACGCTTTCTAGTGACTAAAACTTAACTTCAGCAAGTTACAATCTTCATCTAAGCAGGTTTCTCACCTACAGTCCATTCCAAGTGACCTCAGCCCTCTTGGCTGAAGGATCCACCTTTCTCAGATTTCAAGAGCTCTGGCCTTTTGTGTTCTTCAGGTGGTGGATGCTAAAGTGGCTTTTTGTTTCTGCTTATATTTCCCAAGGTCCGTTGTCTCTGTTTCAAGAGCCAGGAAGGCTTCCTCCATTCCCCACAGTGATCGTTTGGTGGGCATCTCCCCTACTTGCTAGCTGGATTGCTTGTTTACCTTCTGTGTAAATGTGCTTTCTTTATTTCTGGCTTCATCTGTCTCCATTTACACTGGAGACACACTCACGCAGGTGAAACATTACTTCGTTTAGGACTGGCGGGGCTTACGCACTGCTTGCCAAATACCTTTTCAGAACGTATTTCTAGCACACATCTGTAGCTCTTTACACATCGCCTGTACATACATCACAAAATAACATTAATGAGCAGCATGTTACCAATTTGTCTATGGTACCTTACGTGACTCCTTTTAGATATAGATTTTGCCACCAGTGAACTAGGGCGACGTGTGTGCCAGGTATGGCGCGTGCTCTGCCAGTGAGCACTGAGCGATCCCCTGGGTCACAACGACCTTGGGCAAGTCACTTAGTTCCTCTGTGTCTTGGTTCTCATCTGTACGATAGGGATAATAGCAGTTCCCTACTTCACCGGGGTAAGGACTGTGAGGATAAGTACATGAAAGATGGTGAGGACTCAATTACGAGTGTAGGAGGGGCTGTATGAGTACCTGGCAGAGGGGGAGGGAGGCAGAGATTTTGAAATGACTGGGGAGCCTGTGAAGCTGGCTGAGGATGAGATGCTAGGTGCTGAAAGTGCTAGTATCCACAATGGAAAGCTCATACCCCTACCCGACGGTGCTACGGCTCTTGCTCGGCTCCTGCTGATTTGGGTCTGTAGAATATAACCACGTGCAGACCTGACTGTCAAGCCAGGACTCCACTGGGCCTCCCCATCAGGGTTTGCTCGCGATTTTCAAGGGAAAGCAATAGATGCATTTGGAACGCTTGCCCATAGCCCATTACTACTGCAGCCACCTCCCCCTGGCCAGGGCCCCATAGGGATATGGCGGGTGATGTTGGCATCAAGGAGGAAGTTTGAGCTGTGAGAAACTCCGGTGTGCTCCTGTGCTTTCCAGCCGCCATCAGCATCACCTCAGCCAGCTGGCGGGAATGGGTCGCAGCTTCCTTTGCTCAGGTTCAGTGCTTGCCCAGCTTCTTTCCTGCGTTCATTTCATTCTCAAATAGGAAAGGTTCTTACCGGCTTTTCTAAAGCTAGCTACGGAGCCCAGCTGAGATGTTCTCTGGCTGGAAGGAACATGGCAGATCAGGTGGCTACCTGGTCACAGGCTTGTCCTTTGCCTTTCAGAAGGCAGCCACCAAATGCATACATGAGATGCCCCCAGTCAACTGTTTTCCTTCCTTCTGCGCAAATTGGCAAGAACTAACCTTGTCATATTTAGTGCAGCACTAACGGGCGCCTGCCTCTAAGGGGTAATCATGCAGGCATAAATTCGGAAAGTTGCTAAGCTATGAGCAGTCTTATGAGCATTAAAAGTGTCCTCTTTGCCAGAAAGGTCATTCATAACTTGGCTGCGCCGCTGATGTACAGTCAGTGATATTGATTGATTAATGTATAAAAAGCACCAAATCCATTTGCCTCTATGAAAGAGAATAAAGTGCAGTCGACTCTCTTTATTTTCACCTCATCCTTTTGTTTGAAGGACGTTTTTTTCTCTTTTTGTTTTGCCGGCTAGCTTTAAGGGGGTTACAGAAAGCCAGTTTCTGCCAAGTAATGCGTTCACAAAGGGAACATTGATTCACATCAGTGTCGCTTGAATTACCCCTAAAGGTTTGCCAAGAAGTTGTTCTTATATTAACCTTCTGTTCATCAAAGATGAAATAAATAAGTCATAGAATCGGCTCCACTGCGTTTGATTTAGAATTGGATGCAAAGCAGGAATTTATTTAGTTGATAATTGTTGCAAAAGGTGCTATGGCCTTGCCCCCTCCTCCACCCTTGGGTCTTAACCCTCCCTCTAGCCTTGCTCCCTCTGGGACTCTGCACTTCCCCCAGCTCCCACCATTTAGGGCCTCACTGCTCTGTACGACTGGCTGCCCCCCTTCTGTCCTGGGCCTTGCATCCCTTCTCTGAGGCTAGTCCCCCCCCACCCGCCTTCTAGGGCCTTTCCCAGTGCTGTTTCGCAGCACAGAACGGAGAATTTACTTCCAGTACAGAGATTAGTTCTGATTGGCTGCCTTCCCTTTCACACTGACTAGCTGCTTCCCAGATTCCTTGCACTTGGAGACAGTTGGGGGGGAGCCTGGAAAGAAAACCCTCCTTTGTCAAGAAGAATGGAATTACTTGGGCTCTAAAAGGAACACTTCCAGCCCAGGGTGCAGGGATTTAACTGCACAGCTCAGAAATTCACCATAGACTAGTCAGATTTCACCGGGGTTCAGAGCGTGGGGAGGAGGCAGAAGAGAGAAAAGGAAAATAAGGACTGCTTTCTCGTTTCCTGTGATTCGAGATACAGGCACTTCAGAAACGCTGATCTGATACCATGTGGAATATTTCTGTACTAACAGAATTCATTTCTTGCAGCCGCTTGAAAATTATCCTATAAAAATTAAAACGTGTTAATTTTTGTAACTTAGCAAACTTTGCGGACTGTGATCTGTGACCCAGCCAGGGGGTGCGTCTCTGTATGTACGTGCTCCTTCTCTTGGAGTCTTTTCAAATTCATCTTTGGTGGTGGTGGCTGTTTTGGATATTTATTCAGGTATCCGACCTTTGTACCATTTTATTCTTTGCTATAGACCCTATCTGGGACCTGTGTTGATGTTAGCTGCTTAATCCTCACAACACTCTGACCCTGAAGTCCTGTACAACAGCCTAATAGTTTTGTTTGCTGCCTGCATTTCATGTGTAAAATGTTTGTTTTATAGCAGCAGCCTTAATTAGGATGATCTTCGAACATCCTCACTTTTGAAGAGAAATTAGGTCTAGGGACCAGCCAATGCATTCTGAACCTGCCATTGGATCCAATGCATTTAGCATCCACACAGTTCATCCTAGAGGCACATCTCCAGGTACTGGTGGTTACGTCCAGTCTTTTGGTTACTGGTCACTTGTTTAATTCTGATGAGCACCAGGAAACAAGAGGTGCTCGAGTCCATGGAGCTGGTGCTATGACCCCAGCACGCAGGTAGCATTTCCTTCCACCAGAAGTGAAATGGACAGGTGAAATGGTATTCCAATTTGCTGTCAGTCGGAGGAGAAGTTAGTACATGAGCCAGCAGGAGCCGTGCTGTTTGTCAGTCGTGTGTTTCATACGAGCTGAAATCTGATATTCTCACCGATCCTTACACAAAACCCAGGAAGAACGATTCTTGTTGGCTTTGGATCGATTCATTTCTTACACGCAGGGTAGTATGTTTTGTGCTGTCGCCCGGAAGGCTGGGAAGCTGTGGATGTCACTGGCCAGCTTGCCTCCCATAATGCAAAAGGCCGTGCTGAGAACAGGCTGTATCGTGAGCTGTCTGCGCCTGGCCAGCAGTTCAACAGAGAATCTCTTCCATGGGTGAGCAGCTTGAAGGCCTCCAGGTTTTGTATGTCCTTTCAAAGAACCCTTGCTGCTCAGCCATGAATAGCTCAGTCTCACTAATGGCTTACAGCTTGACCAGAGTGGGTGCCGCACATCAGTGGCGGTGGCTTTCCTCAGCCCCAGAACATGGGGACTGAACCACAGACAGACGGAACATCCAGTTTCTCAGCCCTTTGTATCTAATTCGATTTCTTTCCCTCCATGCTGACTAGAGCTGCTACTACCCAGTGCTGAGTGAACTCCAGGAAATGCAGGACTGCTATGGGACGTGAGAGAACTGGATTCAATTGCTTTGCTAAGATGTTCGTTTTCCAAATCTACACTAAGCGCGTGAGCCCTTTTTAACCAAGCGCCTCTTCAGCATTGCCATGCCCAACATTTTCTTGCAGATTCTCCCACTCAGAAAATTACAATTGCGTCACTTTGGACACCAAAGGCGGCAGAAATAATGGAAGGAACAGCTGGGTTTTCTCCCCGCACCACTTTCTGTGTGTCCTTTTTTGTGTCACACCAGATCTGTGATGTGCCTGAGGTTTGTGCCATTGATTTAACTTTCCAATAAAGCAAACCGCTCAAACCTCTGCATGCCATCGAGAAGGGATTAAAAGCAGGGACTTCATTTTCTCCATCACTGCTGCAAAAATTAAAAGAAAAAATCATTTTGTCTTTTAAATGTTTTCCCTCCGTTTCTGCATGAGCCTCAGTAACCTGACATCCTCTCCCCCTGAAGTGAGGTGATGAGGATTGGATCAGAAAATACAAAGCGAGCACGCTGAGAACGAATCCATTTTCTCGCTTCCATCTCCGCAGAATAAATTAGAATTTGCCTGATTTAATAAAATGGCTTCATCTCTCTGCCATCTTTCCTATCTCCCAAATGCTCTCTCCCCACCCCCACTGCACAATAATAGATCTCCGCTCCATATCTCCTTATTATAGGCTAGCCATTTAACATGGAGAGAGAGAGAGAGACACTCTGGGGGGGGTGTGGGGGGTGTGTGTGTGTGTGTGTGTGTGTGTGTGTGTGTGTGTGTGTGTGCGCGTGCGCGCACATGTGTATGTGTAGCTTACACTAGGGGATCCTGGGGTCTGAAGGTGCAGGAAATTTGTCACTCTATCTCATTTTCCTTATTGTCAGACGTGATGGTTATAATTGATGTGGAGGTCAGTGTAATTTACTGTCTGTCTGCCATTAGCCCGACCTCTTGGCGTGGATGTGACTGCAATATAGAATCTTTGTTTCAGATGGGGGGGCTAGTGATAGGAAATCTTATAGCACAAATTTACCCCAGCCACTGTTCTCTTTAATTGACACATTTATCTTTGCGTACAGTGGAATATAGTTCTTCTGCTCCAGACAGGAGGAAGGGGTTGTTAGAATTTAGAAAGGTTTCACTGAATCTGAACCTTCCCTCTCTTCAATCTGGTGTTTTAATTTCTATTTCCTAGGTGGATTTTCCCCTTTCCGTTCTGGCACTAATTATGCTAGGCGCATTGGGAGCGCCTGCTGCTGAGAGGTACCCAGCTAAGTGTTAAGAAAGGTTTAAAAACAGACTGAACTCTTCCTTAATGAGGCTCAATTGTGCTCTCCTCTGGGTGGTTTTGTTTTGCTGATCTGTCAGTTTTTCCAGGCTTTAATTGTACTTTTTTCATATTAGTCTTTGAAGTGGGGCTAACCAGATTCTGTAAAATATCATCTAAAAGAGAGAGAAGTTACTGGCTTTTCTTTTTCTGTTTTCTTTTTCTTTTTCTTTTTAGCTTTCATCACGCCATGATCATCTTCTGCCACTGGCTCTTGGGACCCGACAGTAGTAAAGAATAACATTTCTGAAAGCTGCAAACAAAATGGGAGGCTAGATGTTTAAGACAGCTCCCAGAATCACAGATCCTTGTTAGCCAATTTTCTTTGCTCTCAAGCTCCCCAGTTTTGGATGCTGTGTCACACTGTTGCTTATGTTACTCTTACTAGAACTTCCCAGATGTTTGTTTTGGAGAGGAAGGTGGGAGAGAGGTGAGGGCGTGCCGATTTGTGTCTCGTTTCCTATAGAAGTGGCGAATGACATCAAAATGGTTCTAAACCAAGTGCATTTGTGAAGCTCAACAGCATCTCCTCAAGGCCTGGAGTGTATGAAATGCAGAAATCCAGCCCAAAAGATGGAAAGCAGAAGTCAGGCTGGTGGGGGTGGGGGAGAGAGGTTGGATGCTTTATGCTATTATCTTTATGGCATAGAAAAACATGCTTGAAGCAATCAGCATGAAATTCTTAATTGCTTCGCTTACTTCTGCTCGCCTCATGGGACAGATTGTGCAAATGCAAGAGCTGCCAGGACCCTCATGTTAGCGCTCTGTCCCTGCCGTACACACTATGTTTAACTAGTGCTTTGTTTTGCAAAGATGCACAAAGCTTTTTCTTTTTTCATGGATGCTAATAAACAGCAGAGGCAATAAAGAGCCATTCTAGCCAACCTGACAGTGACTCTGCTTCAGCAGGGTGCAATTCATGTTTCATCTTCTTTTCCTTTAGCTTTTCTTCTTTCAGTCTTTCTTTTCCTCTCCTTTATCCCATAACTACTTTAACAGCTGTTTTTAATTTCTAGTCTCAACATGACCAAAATCCTGTGTTCCATTCTTCCCTCAGATGGGTATCTTCCTCTTCTCGTTTCCAGCACATCACTCTCCTGAGGCTGTACAATCCAAGAATCAGATCTGAGATTTAAAAATAAAATAAAAGTAAACTCTGCTTAAAAACACTTTAGCAGGAAAGCCAGGCTAATTGTAAATCAATGAGTCTTAAAATGCAGCATTGATCTCCAGTTAGAAGTTTGAAGGGGAAAGCAGTAATTACTGCACCAAAGGTAGTTTTTTCTCTTACTAAATTCAGGGCAGAAAGAAGGCTCATTAGGGCAGCTCTTCGGAATCTGAGTAATTAGTTTAAGAAGTACTTTTGTGGTGTTATTCCCTTGGCTAGAAATTATCGGAGTCTTCACAGACTTATAGTTCAACCCTGATAAGGTTTGATTTATTATTGTGTTTGGTGTGGAAGATCCTCACGATATAATCACCTGGGTGAAGATCCCAGGCAGTGTGGATTAGGCGGTGAAGCATTGTAATATACTTTTAGAACTGTTTGCATTTAAACAGTGCTCATTGGTAACCCGTTCCTCTGTGTAACGGCTTACCTGACACAATGCAGTGTAACTCCACATCTCCTGTCCCCTGAAGGCGGTATTGTTTGGAATGGTATAAGTGAGCCTTGGCATCTCAGGGAGTAGACAGTGATTTGTGCAGCAAAAAGCCTCTCCTGCTGCAGGGTGATTGACGGCACTTGTGTTTTGAGGTGTCTTAGATATCTCTCTGACACTTCCAAACTTGTATGTTTTGGTTTTATTTCATCTTTAACAGCTAAGAATCTTGTTTAACACTAATATACCGTTCTGTATAGAGACTTCCTGTCTGAGGGCCTCGAGGATCTTCCTTCCCCAAGGAAGAAAAGACGCCAGCACTGGAGATGGTGTCTCTAGCAGCTAGTTTGCCTGATGAAAGAGATGAACTCTTCTGGCTTTGTGAGGGATTTGTAGCTTCTGTTTTTCTGCTTATGATTATTCATTACAGAATTTCCAGGAATGACACATTGTGTTTCTGCTAGGCCCTTGTCCAAGGGTCTCCGGGTTGTCTTGCTATGTTCGTGTGCATTATGGAGTGCAGTAGCAGGTCCATAGTTAAGGAGTTTTCCATTGGAAACCTGATTTGAAAAAAATAAATAAATAAACTAAAAACGCTGCTTAGTTCCAAAAAAAGAAACAATTCTCCTGAAACTGTGGCCACCAGATCTTGTCCAGGGGCAGTGTTTTCTGGGAAGCTCAGTGAAAATCAGAAAAGGTGTTTTGAAGTTATGGTGTCTTGAAGTTATGTCCTTATTGTTCACTTTTGGTTTTCACTTAACTGGTTTTGGCCTGTGGTGTCTTCCCACTGTAGTTTGTTTTGTTGCTGTTGCTGTTTGTAGGGCTGTGGGGAGTCAGCAGGGTAAATGCAAAGGCAGGAAAGGGGTTAGCTAGGGTCTGGCTCATCAGAGCAGGGCTATAGATAGAAGGCAATGGGAGGGGGAAAGGAAGCGGTTGGCCTCCCAAAGCCAAGACCAGGAAGCAAAGAGGAACTGGAAACAGATTGTCTTACTGCACTGCTTCAGAGACATACCATCGATTTCTAGAAAGGCATTAGAATATTATCTGTATTATTATGCTTCCCATTCCTTATGGACCCTTCCTTTTTTTAACACAGCTGCACATTGAGCCGGGGTCTCTTTCCTAAACTGATTCTGTTAATTGAGAACCTTGTAAGCTGTATGAGCAGTTAAAAGTTTCTCTCTCATGTTCACTGTTTTGCATTTATCAATAGTGAACTTCATCTGCCATCATGTTGCCTATTCTCCTACCTTAGTTGGGTCTCTCCAAAGTTCCTCAGGCTCTTGTCTGGCTTTGACCATCTAACTTACCTTCCTTGTCTCCAGAACTGTCCTCTTCTTCGTTCCAAGGTTCTTCGATGTCACACTCAGAACTGACATCTTGGGTTCGTGAAAGTAAGGCTGGATGTCTTAGCTAAAGATTGACTTTGGGCTAGTCCCAGCAAATCCTTCTGCCTGCATAGTCCCTCCTCCGGCTTCTGAAACTTCTTTAATTTTAATAGCAGCCTTGGTTTTTTTTCTTTTCTATAGGGATAATTTACTGTCCATGCAGTCTCTGTGGACCATGGAATAACAGGCCTTCATGGATCTTGGGGGGCTTATCCACTGAAAGGTGATGGCACAAATTATGGAATTTATTTCCTGTCCCTCTTCTCGCAAAAGATTTAGGGTTGTCAAGGAGCGTGTGACACTGCTTCAGAATATTTCTTATTAATGGCTGTCTGTGGAGAGGCAGGCAGGGACTGTTCTCACTGTCCACTTCTCTAATGACTCAGTTTGTCGGTCTTTCACGTCTCCTGAGAATTCAAGGTCATTTGGAGCTTTGTTTTCATAACTCCATAAACTCTCTAACCTGGTAGTTCGTATGGAGCATGGCCTAAAGGCCCTCTCTGTTCTCAAGATGTTCTCTGAGAATTCATCCAGCCACTGCTCCAGATGACCTTCCTGACGGCTGTAAGCCATTTCAGACAATTTATCGTTTTAACCCAAAGTAGTGGTCAGCGCAGCAAAAGTGTCATGGGTACAAGCTGGATGACAATTGCTTGCTGTAGAAGGTGCAGCCCTTTGGGTTAGCTGCAGCCTCCGGTGCTTGGCAATGGTAGCAGTTCACCTTTGTCAGAAGTTACAGATACATCCCTGTCTGGATGACTTGCTGGTGTGAGCTTGATAAAACCAAGGTGTGATTGGGCCTTGCAGTGTAACTTGTTCCCTCTCCTTTTCTTTGGGGTTGAGGATGAGATTAGCACAGCAGATACTAAATCCATCTCAACAGTTGACCTTCATAGAAGCACATGACAGGACTTTGTGTGAAGGCACAGAGCTATCCTGATGATTCACTTGGGTAGGTAGACCAGCTCTAGGATATGATATGGCTGAGTGGGCTCTCTGAGTCACTGAGCCGTGGGGAAGGGATTCGAACACCTGTGATTAAGTCTAGCTCAGGTGCACAGGAGTAAGGAGGAGACTCCTTGGCTGCCTACTCTTTTCCCCACCTGTCCTGCCTTGTCCTGTCCTGCCTTTGGTGTGGATAACACTCCCACCTGGCCCTTTAGTGTGTGTAAACTGTGGTACCCCATGCACTCTTGCTGCTTTGATTTCTCACTCTGAGGCCTTGTGTCTTCCCATGTGTAACCTGATAAATATTTTGATAGACATCATTTAGTTTGGGCTTAGTTTGCAATGGCTGATAATGATCTGATTTTGCAACTGAAAGGGGGAAGATATTTTGAGGCAGAAAATCCCCGTGTGTCAGAAAGCCTGCTTGGAAGTCAGTTCAAGAAGAATTAGAAAGCCTTTAAATAAATGCTTACTTGACAAGGCTCTGTCTTCCACCTTCTAACAAGCAGGGAAGCGAATGGCAGCCGCTGGCCAGGAATTGATTGCATTAATTGATATGCCAATAAGAGAGCTTGTTACATCCGCCATTGGTTAGGAGGCCAGCTAACAAGTCCTGCTGATCAATGGAACCAATAAAGATTTCATCCATTAATGAGCAACATGGTAATTAATGTTATCCATAAACCAATTAGCCTGGGCAGCTAATGTGCTGGTTAGCACAGTGAGTAGCAGAGCAGCGGGTGTGCAGAGACTGGCCATCCGGTATGCAGAAAGGGTTAGGGCATTGGTTAGAATTTTGGAATTTAAAGGAACCAGCCACCCTCTCCAAGACTTTTCAAAGGGAAGAAAGTTGATGGACTTGGGTGATGGGAGCCTTTTTGCTAGGAGAGAAGGAATTTGTGGACAGATTTATGGAGAAAGGTGAGCTGCTTTTTGTTTTGTTTTGTTTTGTTACCTGCTTCAAGTATTAAAGTTGAGAATTTTTTCTGTTTGCAACAAATATTTCCAAATCTCTTCTTTCCAGTGCTCAGAGGGCAGAATGGAATGGCTCGATGCCGCTGGAGGCCTGCTGGCATCCCATCTGGTTACGTTCTCTGTTGAACACGCCCTCTCGTCTAGTTCACAGGCACTGTTCCCCCCCTATACTTGCCTCCCTCTGACAATTTCCCTCTGCTGTTCATGCTGGTTCAGATTCAACCATGGTAGCAAAGTTGGCAGCTCTAGACTGCAGACAAAGCTCTGGATGGCCACAGAAGTGCTAAGGGGTGTGCTGCCTAAAACTGATCAGGCAAATCTACAGGCCCTGGTCACTGAAAGCTGGTAGCCACCAACCCTTTGTCTGCAGTAGTGATGCCCCAGTCCGTACCACTGGTGGAGTCAAGCTGGTATTAGCAATGGTGGGGAAATTTTCAGAGAACACCCTAGTGTAGGCAGGGCTCTGAGAAGCTTGGGGAATGGTGAACTAACGCTTCTTCCTCTGTCCACGAGGAAGAACAGTGTGCTAGTGAAAAGAGCAACAAACAGTTCTAGGCTGGGCCTTTTCATTTGCCGAAATGATTTGAGGAAGTTGTTTGACAAACCAAACCTTGCAGCCACGCTTTGGACCTGGGATCTGTGAGGGTAGCGCTCTGCCTGCCTGTGTCATCGGGGCAGCTTGCCAGGAGAGTTGCTGGGTGCTGCTCTGTGACGAAAGGAAGCAGAAGAGCTGTGGCAGGGTGACTTGGGGTGCGTATGTGGGTAAATCAGAACAGTGGGAGTTTACGGTTCTGAGAGGTCATGGGGGCTCTCTCTGTGGGACCTCGGGACCTTGTCTGGGGTGGGAGCTGGAGGAGGGGTCTTGGTAGGGGTGTTTTTGGGAATCAGAGTGAAGCTGAATTAGTAGAAGCCAGAAAGGCAGGGGAACAACATGCGAGGCAGAGGCACAGGGCCAGGCGTGGAGAAGTACTTCACAGTGTCGAGCCCAATATTCCACAGTGGAGTTTCCTTTGCATTGTTAGGTATTGACCCTGCGAGACCCCTTGTGGATTCCCTAATTGAAAATTAATACTGGATCGATGCCATGGGCAATTTGCATATTGATCATAAACAACTTTGAAGGCACCAAGTGTGTGTGGGATCAATAGGGCTTTGAGCAGGCTGCAGGGGGAGGACATCCCCTCGCACTGCTCTGTGAAAGAGGTTAATGATTTGGGAAGTACCAGAACTGCTCCATGCAGGCAGCCATGGGGGCAGCATGCAGGCGAGGAGGGGACGGGCTCACACTGACTTCTGAATGAACAGGCTTTTTTCTGCATTAATATTGCGGATGTTATGAAGGGGAAATGCATCTGTAAAGCAAACCCAAAGGCCAGGAGATGCCCCTACTGCCCCCCAGTACATGAGCCCATTTGCATGTTCATGGCCCCTGCCCCCCTTTATCCACCCAGCGGGGGAGTTGGGGACTGCCATGTCTGGTTTCATAGAGCAGCTGTTGCCCTCTGTGATATTTGGTTTGCTGGGATGAGTGGAAGAGACCCTCAGTTCTGTTCATTTCCATTCCGTTCGAACTGCATTCACTCCCTGAAAAGAGTCTGTGTGGCATGCCCCTCACCATAGTATCTGGCCTGAAATACTCTATTCCTCCAGCCCCACTCCACTTAAAGCAAAGCAAACTAATGCCATTTTAGACTCTGCAGAGTGCTCCTTCTTGGGGGGCGGTTAGGAGATGCCTGGTTACAGAACAAGCAGAGATGCTTCACCTGCATAGAGAGGAGACATTTGGGGGAAGTGGGGGTAAGATGTGGAAGTGAACATTCCCTTAGTCTGAAGAATCCCATCTGCCTCTCCCCCACTGTGGACCTTTCAGTCCCATGGAAGGGCAGCGACAGAATATCTGAACTGATATAAAGCAGCAAGTAGCATGTGCCCTTTGTGAGCAGAGGAGTGCAGTAAAGTTGGGATTCTGCTCCTGGAAGTTCTGTCTTGATTTCAGAGCAGTGGCAGCTGCTTGTCTGTGTAGCCAGCAGGTTCCAGGAAGTCACGGTGCATCTGATTACTTCATTATAGGGCCTTTCATTGACTTGGCTGCACTGTGCTGATGAACTGAGACTGGGGACAAGAGCACATAATTGAGAGAAATAAATTCTTATCACAGGCCGTGTGTGTGTGTCTCTCTTTGTCCAGTTCTCACAAATATTTCAAGCTTCTGGAGTGGCTGGTGCTCCCTCTATAGTGTTCCAGGAAATCTGCCCAGTTAAGTCCCGGGGATGGTCAAATTCTTAGGGGGTGCCTGCAAAATCACATTCTCCCCAAAATGACCTGGCTGATCCTCATGCTGTTCTGCTCAGCTGCTTCTCTGGAAGCCAAAGCTATGACCCGGAGGTGATTTAGTTGGGGTTGGTCCTGCTTTGAGCAGGGGGTTGGACTAGATGACCTCCTTGGGTTCCTTCCAACCCTCCTCATCTATGATTCTAGGGTAGGTCACTGCCCTTTCTTCAGTATCGTATTTGAAACCTGGCCATATTCCTCTCTTTTCCCTCATCCTTGTTTTATTTGCTAGTTACTCTAGCTCTTTGGTACTCCTTCTTCACTGCCCAACTTCTGTTTCAGAGAAGACAGTGTACAAAAGAACTCTTTCTGGTGACCTGAAGCGGCAAACGGGTTGAAAGGGGAATTCTCCTGCATTATATCTTGATTTTACTGTCTCATCTCCTGCCTGCTAAGAAGAGTCAGAACTGGTTTAAGAGCATTTCCCCAGCACCGCTCCTGCTGTTAAAACCAGTGCCCTCTGTTAAATAATAATATTTAATAATTTAGGAACCTGTGACAGCATGTACAACCGCACACAAATCAGGACAGGGTTAAAGGGCCCATCAGCCCCGCCCTGCAACACCTGAAGTCAATGTTCGGCTACTCTACAAGAAGAGAGCTCAGCTCGGTTGGGTTTGGCTGGAAGGGAGAGCGGAGCTTCAGCTCTCACTGCAGGAGCCAAGTCTAGCTGTAGTCAAGAACCAAGGACAACGGCTACCTGGCAGAGCCTCCCAAGGAAAGGTTGGCCTGGCCCAGGATGATTGCTTTATTTGGTTGCTGGCAACCGACTTAGGCTTGTAGGAGCCCGGAGGGGGCAGAAGCATGGCTCTTCTTGGCACGCTGCAGAGCCTAGGAAGAGTGAAGTGTCTGCAGAGGTCTGAGCCGCAGAGGGGCGGAAGACGATGTCATAGTACCCTCTGAGCATACCCCACTGAGGAAGAGGACCCCAGTTATTAGGAAGAGACAGGTAGTAGTAATGCTAGAATCATAGAATATTAGAGTTGGAAGGGACCTCAGGAGGTATCTAGTCCAACCCCCTGCTCAAAGCAGAACTAACCTCAGCTATATCATCCCAGCCAGGGCTTTGTCAAGCCTCAGCTTAAAAACCTCTAAAGATGGAGATTCCACCACCTCCCTAGGTAACCCATTCCAGTGCTTCACCACCCTCCTAGTGAAAAACTTTTTCCTAATGTCCAACTTAGACCTCCCCAACTGCAACTTGAGACCGTTGCTCCTTGTTCTGTCATCTGCCACCACTGAGAACAGCCTAGCTCCATCCTCCCTGGAACCCTTTTCAGGTAGTTAAAGGCTGCTATAAAATCCCCCCTTATTCTTCTCTTTTGCAGACTAAGCAAGCCTAGTTCCCTCAGCCTCTCCTCATAAGTCCTGTGCTCCAGCCCCCTCATCATTTTGGTTGCCCTCCGCTGCACTCTCTTCAACTTGTCCACATCCTTCCTGTAGTGGGGGGCCCAAAACTGGACACAGTACTCTAAATGCGGCCTCACCAATGTCGAATAGAGGGGAATGCCCCTCCTAATGCAGCCCAATATGCCATTAGCCTTCTTGACAACCAGGGCACACTACTGACTCCTATCCAGCTTCTTATCCACTGTTACCCCCAGTGGGGGATTCGATTATTAGAAATCGAGTTAACTGAGTTTGTGATAACTAGGAGAACCGCATGGTGAATTGTCTGCTGGGTGTGAAGGTGGTGGCCCTCTCAAGACTTCGAAATAGATTTATGCACAGCACTATGGGGGATCTGGTGGTATATGTAGGTACCAGTGACATAGGGAAAGCTAGGAGAGAGGTCCTGGAGGCCATACCTAGGTTGCTAAGTAAGAGATTAATTTTTAAGTACCATCAGAAGAAGGAAGCTTGCCAAACAATCAGTGGGCCATTAGATTATCAAGATGCTAAAGGAGCACTCAAGGAAGACAAGGCTGTTTCAGAGAAGCTAAATTAATTCTTTGCATTGGTCTTCACTACAGAGGATGTGAGGGAGATTCTAACACTTGAGCCATTCTTTTAGATGACAAATCTAAGGAACTGTCTGAGATTGAGGTTTCAGTAGAGGAGGTTTTGGAATAAATTGATAAATTAAACAGTAATAAGTCACCAAGGCCAGATAGTATCCATCTAAGAGTTCTGAAGTGAATAAGGAAGTGTTACTTACTCCAGGAACCAGGGGGTCACTCAATGACATTAATAGGCAACAGGTTTAAAACAAACATAAGTAAGTATTTCTTCACACAACACTGTGGAACTCGTTAGAAAAGTTAATGGAGGATAGGCCCATCAATGGCTATTAGTCAGGATGGTCAAGGACACAACCTCATGCTTTGGGTATCCCTAAACCTCTGGCTGCTGGACTCTGGGACTGGACAACAAGATGGATCGCTTGTTAATGGCTCTGTTCTGGTCATTCCTACTGAAGCACCTGGCACTGGCCACTGTGGGAAGACAGGATACGGGGCTAGATGGATGTTTGGTCTGACCCAGTGTGGCCATTCTTGGGGTCTTACATAAGAGTTTACATTTCTTTGTGTTTAGTTTGGATTTTGGGACCCCTGGAAGAGGTCATACATGTTTATGGCCTAGCAGGAGGGCACGTCACCTCAGCCCAGAAGGTGCTGGAGTCTGGATGGATTGGTGGAAGACCAGGAGGGAAGCAGAGGCAGAGCTGCTGTACCATGCCATAAGAGAGTGTGTAGTAACAGACCCAACAGATGGTTCATTTTAAAATACCCCCATTCCCTACTTATTTAAATAACTTAATAGGAAAACTTTCCCCAAGTCAGCGGCCCGGCCCGGCCCGGCCCGGCCCAGGCGCCCACCCAGCCTGCCAGAAATCAGTTATTTTAGGTTTCGTTGCGTATTAGCAGTTCCTGGAATTCTTGTGCTGTCATCTGCTGTGGAGTGAGGCTGCCTCAGTTACAAAGCGGGGCTGCGACTGGAGGTGTGAAAGCAAATGGAGAGGGCTCACTTGACATTCAGCGACCTCGCTTGGTGCAGCTGAATGCTGGAGAGGCAGGGCTGGAATTGCAATCACTTTCGATTATTCGGAACTGGGAGAGGCAGAGAGAAAAGAAAGGGCCCGTTGGCTGCAGGAAGCTGAAATGTTCCTCTGCTGAAAAGCTGATTAGTAGAAGGGGAAAAGCAATTACTGACATTCTGCTAGTACCACGAACCCAAACTGAAAAAAAGAGTCGCTCGTCCGCCAGGATGTCGTCATTGCTGCTCTGTGTGGTCAGTAGGCGGCTCCCTAGGCATCATCCCAAAGAGAGCCCCCCAAAGGAGCGTGCGGCTGCTTTCACTTGTGGGCACACTTGGGCTTGCATGAGTTGAATCTTCCTAATTTTATTCCCCCTTCTCCCCTAGCCCCGTTGGTCTGTTGTTCTGTCCTGTTTCTTCTGAAGCTGTCAATACCATGGTCATGCCAGGAGCCGTTAGAAATTCCTTTATGGGACTGCAGAAGGCATAGCTTGTTAGAGAGGAGAAGACTAATTATACCATAGTAGCTCGCATTAGTAACACTTCCTGCAAGATGTCATGGTAGAGTGCTAGTCCACAGGAGACATGATACAGAAAGATAAAGAGTCTTCGCCCTTCTCCAGCACCCTCCATCCAAACACCCCATTATCCTCATCGTACTGACCTTAAAACAGCCACAGCAAAGAGGGAATCTTTCATGGGAAGTCAGCCGCAGAGCCACAGATAGAACTCGCACCCCCCGATTCCAGCCACCCTGTGACAGGCTGGACTGAGCACCCCCCTCCTCACGAGATGCACGTAGAACCAGACTGGACGGGCGCCTTGAGAACGTCCTGCGGAGAGCCCGTTCTGCAGTGGCTGGGAGAGGGCTTGCAGAGATCAGTTAGTCGGGGGTGGCCCTGCTTTGAGCAGGGGTTGGGCTAGATGACCTTCCAACCCTAATCTTCGCTGATTCTGTCATCTGGGGGGCGGGGGCAAGGAATGCGGGGGGAGTAAGTGGCAGGGCAGGAGCAAAGAGAGGGTGGGTGGGGGCTGAGGTGTTGAAGGCAAAGCTGGCAGGGAAAAGGAAGGAGCAGCAGTGGAAGGAAGGTTGTGAGCTCTCTGTGAGAACTCGTCTGATGCTGAGGGAGCCGGGCAATGGTTGTGGTGTTGGGTATTTGTGTTCTCTGGCCGTGGCTGCTCTGCGCAGGTGCCTCGCAGTGGTGCACTCTGTGCCTGGTGCTTGGCAGCACCCAGGATTTGTAAGGAGCTGCTGCAAGGGTGAACAGAGACAGGAAGAGGGTGGGAAATTGAAGCCTCCAAAGAGGCAGCTCTGTTAATGCCCAGCACGTCACCGAGTTGGCTCAAAGTAGCACAAACCCGAGTCAGTCTGTGGCGGTCAGGTGGCCGGCGGAAGGCTGCGAGGTTTGGGGGGAAGGGAGGGAGTTATACACTTGCGGAAGGCTGCGAGGTTTGGGGGGATGACAGGTGGCCGGCGGAAGCTTTGGAGGTTTGGCGGGCTGGGGAGTCAGGCGGCCCGTGTAAGCTGTGAGTTCGGGGGGGAGAGAGGGGTGGGATCAGGTGGCCCGTGGAGGGAAGAGGGAGTTATACACCTGCGGAAAGCTGTGAACAAGTGGTGAGGAGGGCAGAGTCACTCTTTTCATGAGGGCTGTGCGATCTGAGAGCCATAGTTAATTTTTCTAGCTATGGGCTTCTTCTAACAGGCAGGAAATCAGAATATAGTGGAAATGAAATCATATTGATTTGGGAGCCTTAATGTTCTAGGGTTAATTAACAGAAATCAGAACCATAGGCATTAGAGCTGCAAAAGCACTACTTGGTCCCATCTAGCTCGTCCCCGGGGTCTGCGCGGGATGTTCCCTGCAGCATTCTGGTTTTCTAGCGCTTGGAAAACACGAGTCGCCAATGTCCCTTTCACCCCCTCCCTTGGCAGACTGTTCATCGTCTGCCACAGCTCACAGTCAGGAAAGGTTCCTTGAAATGAATTGAGTTTAATTTTTTTAATTTCATCCCACTAATCTGAGTTCTACCTCTTATCATGCCCTGAATAACTCTGCCCGTACCCTTTCCATATTCGTAGAAACCTGTCTTGTTCTCTCTCCGCTTTTGCCATCACTTATCCAAGCTTTAAATGTTGTTGTTTTAATTTTTCTTTATGATGAATTCCTCCATCCCTGGATCATTTGTATTGCTACTCTGAACACACTCAGCTTTCTAGTACTGCACTACCCAGAGATCCTGCCATGTAGAGCAAGACTCTCATCTTCTTTCTTTGCAACTTGATGCCTTTGCCCAAAATCTGTATGGACAAGCCTCTGCTACAGCTGCCATTCACATGAGTGCAGCGGGGGGAGAGGAGTGCAAGGTTGTAAGCAGACAACTTTGGCAGTACTTGGAATCCTCAAATCTCCTTGACCTGTGTCAGTGTGATTTTAGAGCTGGTTGTGTGTTGGAGACTGCCCTGTTCCTGTTGGTCACAGATCTAGCAATGGAAAGAACTCCAGTCAAGGCTGAGAGAAGTTTTGCACTTAAAACAAAGATGAACCTCTTTATCCTGTATGACAGATACAGCATATCCTCCTCAAAATTGCAGCCCTGAATCTTTGAGTATAGGATGAATTTTCTGACCATTTAGAAGTAAATCTTGTTAATCTGTGTAGGAGCTAAAATTAATTTAAAATGAGGCCGTTAAGAAATTTAGCACCTAGTGCCAGACCATTTCTGTTCCAAGTGATCTTAATAATAGCATAAGACAGGCCCTTCAAACTTCCCATAGAGTTTAAACACACTGAAATATTGTGAGTAGGCTACATTTGAAGCATTTTTATTTTAGGATTAGTGTCCTGTCTCCTCCCCCCCTTTCTTCATAATTGGAAAAATTTCTTCTGCAGTGGGGGCTAAAGAATAATGTCATACTACAAAGAAATCCACGAAGAACTGTCCACTACAACTTGCCAGATATCGCCTATTGTTCTTAATGGTCCTGAAACCACAAGCTGCCCTTACCTGCCATTCTCATAATGGCCTCCTGTCGCCTGTCATTTCCAGCGGGATTCAAGGGATGTCTACACAGCAGCGGGGTGTGTGCTCCCCCTCTCAAGGAGACTGAAGTGCACTAGCTCTGCTCACGCTGATGTGCTAAAAACAGGGGTCTGGCTGCAGGGCCACAGGCAGCAGCTCGAGCTCGCTGCCCACGGACGTACCCAGCCAGTCAAGCGGGCAAACAGCACTGCTATTTTTGGCTTGCCAGCTGAAGCAGAGCTAGCCTGTGTCTCTTCCTGTGTTCGAAAGCATCCTCCCAGCTGCAGCGTACATGCACCCTGAGAGTTTTCCCTCTGTTTCCTGAGAGCTTAGGGGGCTTCCATCTGCTCTGGGTGGACTCTCCTGTAGAAAAATGGGAGCTGATTGCCATTGTGAAAGGTGGCAATTCTTCATGAGTTTCTGTGGAGGAGATTTTATGCACCGCCCTCCGCTTGCCAGAAACTTTCAGTGATGAAAAATAATGGCAAAAATAATCGGTCAAAGTTCTTATCAAAAGCTATCCATTGCACCAGATCTACCCAACGGGGGTGGGGGGGCACTAGGCTGTTTGTGTACACATAAGGGAGTGTGTGCATTTTCAGACCTTAAAAGAAATCCAGACATGTTATGGTTAGCCTTAACGCTACATTTTCTGGGGTTATCATGCTTGGTTTTGGCATAATTACATCGTCCCTGTAATGTATTTTACCCTAAATTACTGACATATCTCATCAACTTTAACTCCAGCTTAGCACAGTTTGTCTGTCTGGGAATTCAGGAGGAGTTGCAGGAGTGATCCTTGAAACCCTGGGCTGAAGTTCAGAATTCAGCACCTGGCCATTGCATTGCAGTGAGGTGAATCATTTTAAACCATTAAATCCACAGCCTGCGTGCGCAGGGTGGGCTATCAGACCCAGTCCATGCTCACGCAGCCTGCCTGACTTCTTTATAGTCATGTGCCATATTACGATTTTGCAGAATCTGAGCTTTCATTTTTATGAAAATGATATGGTGCTGTCTGCCTGAATCTGCACGCAGCCTTCAATAAGGACTAGAGTGTGTGATTCTCCATCTTCTCATTGATGATGACGACAATGTCAGCATTCAAAATTTCACTGCTGATCACTTCAGCGTATGGAAAGGGGAAGGGATGGGAGCCCATGGGAGCAGGAAGGCTTTGGGGTTTGCTGCAGATTAGGTAATGAAGAGGGGCCGAGACAGACAGACAGGCAATGAGAAGAGAACCAGAGTAAGGAGGGTGGGGAAGGAAGAGAAATGGGAGCGATTGCAGGGTCCCTGGGTGGTGGGAGGTTCTGGAGGAATGACACTGAATGAGACAACAAGGGACCGAATAAATGAGAATAACTCCGTGTTTAGCTTCTACATAAAGGCCAGATTCTTCCCTTCAGCTCTGTGCAGACCTCCCAGTGACCCCAGCGTGAGTCCTGTTGGAGATTGAGGGGAGTATGGAGCCCTCGGTAGTAGACCAGCCCACAGGCCAGAATTAAAAATGGAACTTGCCCCTCTCCACTGCAGAAGTTTGACTCCCATATTCTAGACGGACTTGACGACCTCCCACGCCATGTTCTCCATTGCCTCTTTCACTCCCTCCCCCCATCTCCTTCCAATAACCCTCCCTGCTTCTTCTCACCTTTTTCTTCCCTTCCAATGCTTTCCTCTTTGTTTTCTAAACCCCCATTTGTCTCCCCTGTGGGGCTGAACTTTCCTTTCCCTCCAGACCCAAAGAGCTGGATTTGGGCTTTGTTTTGTTTCTTTTGGTGCTGGTCTGTTTTGCATGATTCTCCTTTCCAGCTGATTCCAGTGTAGAGCTAGGTTAAACTGTGCAAAATACTATTTAAAAGGAAAAAAAGAAAGGAACTTGTCAAGATGCATTTGTTGGATCACATTTAAAATGAAATACAATTGAAGGTAGATTTTGTCCAAAGAAAGGAAAAACCCTGAAAAGCCGTCAAGCCGCAGGAGAGAGCTCCTCCTTTCTTGTCCTCCTGACACTGAAGTGTAATTTTTCATGGTTATTTGGACTGGAAAATGGTGGAGGGAGGCGGGGGGAGGGGGAAGGGAAAGATGGGCTTGTGATTATTTCCCATAAATGACAACACAATTCCATCACGCTCCACTACAAATATGCTCAGGGATTTTGCCTTTTTTACATTTCATGCTTGAAAATAATAGCAGCAATTCTAGTTCTGCTGGAATTCAAGGGGACAAATCCCTGTTGGATTCTACTGACTTCAAACTTAGTGTAGTGTACAAGAAAGCGAGGGCCAGCTCAGAGAACTGGTTGTTGAACTTTTCTGCTTTAAAGTGGAATCAAATTATTCAGAAGTATCTTTAGAAACATTGGGGTGTATTTATGATAATGAATCCTCAAAGGTAAACTGAAGGGAAAAAAAAATAAGGGTGAGATTTCTCCCATTTTATTAGTCTCCTGTAGCTACATTATCAATAGATCTTGAACAATTTTAGGCAGTTTTGCATGCAGTGTCTCATCTCCTTTGTTTTAAATACTTCTCTGTGGGATCTGAGGATATCTAACTGGTCCTTTTCCTGTTGGGTAAGCATGCCGTTCGTGTGAATTAGGAGCATTTCTGACTTCGCTCTAGTCTGGAAACGGGCCTCCTTTTGCAGAGCTGTTTTCTAGTGTGATATTTTCCGCAGAGCTAAATTCCTGTCCAACTTGTAGGTTTGCAAAGCAATGCAGACTCTTTTAAAGTTCACGCTCAGCACATAGCAGTCTGTGGCCCAGATCTATTGAAGTCAATGGGATGCCCCACGTGCTTAAAGCTGAACACATGTGCAAGTGTTGGCAGGATTGGGCTGAACTCTCTTAACAACAGAACTGAAATTAAAAGGCAAAGGTGCTGAAATTTCCTTCTCATCTTACATTCTCCCGAGGGTTAAACTGCTGCCTCTTCCTTTGCTGCCAGTAATTGCCGCATTATGGAACAGGCAAGCTTCTTATTCTTGCCTAAACTGCTGGTTTTCTTGTATCTGTAAAGAGCGGTAAGATCTTCACTACTGTGTGCAAAGACACACATGCTCTCTTCTCCAGTTATCCACCCTAACCATGCTGGTGTCTCCACCTCTCTGTTTCTTCAGCCTATTGCCAAAATCCATGGGCAGAGGATTAAATAATTTTAGGATCAAGTTTTCAGCAGAATGGCTTTTTGTGCAGCGTTCCTCTTGCTGCTGGTATTTTTCGACCACATGCATCTCTTGCGTCTCTGGCTATAATCTTCAGGCATGGGATCCTCAGCTGGATTTGATAAATGAGGTGATGATTTGATTGGTAAAAATAATGATCATACTAATTAAAATGATGTTTTAATGAAAGCGGGAGAGGACGGAAGAAGGCCAGTCTGCTTTCAGTGAGTGAGAAGCACATGTCAGAAGAGAGTCAAAGCTGTTTTGTAGAATGTTAAAATAAAATCACGTTAAAATAAAAATGACCCCAGCATCTCTGTTAGCAGAGTCCACATCTGTCAGGCTTTCTTCCTGAGAAAAGAAAAGAAAAACCAAAATGTTCAGCAACAAACAGAACTGTTTGTCTGCACTTGCCCCGTGTTATATGTTCTGCCTCCACGCTTGCCAAGTTGTTATAAGAAAGTCAGATAAATGGCTTCAGCTGGGAGAACGGGCGTTCAGAGGTTGCTTTTCAGTTGGGAGCTGTGGGCTTTTAACTTGTAGCTGGCTTACTCCTTTCTCCTCCTCAGTGTATTCTGCACAGATGTATCCCAGACATGCCTTTGCACATGGCTGCCCTAGAAATAAAGTTATTAATCCAAGATCAACGTCAGGGTTATTGATTATAGCCCGAGGCCCTGTGCTAAATGGTTAGGAATCACTCCAGCTAGCCCACTGCTCTAAGATTTGAGCCCCGTGAGTCACTCCTCGCATTCTAGGTCCTGGTATTTCCATCGCTTTGGGCCCTGCTTCTCCTTTGGGTGAAAAGTGAACAAGTGACCCGCTCAGGAAAGCAGCACAAAACGTCTTTGTGCTGTTGTGCGTTCCTTACGTCTTTCTGTGACCAGTGAGGGAAACAGCTCCAACCTGGGCAATGGCTCCAACAACAGGCAACACTCTGCCCCACGCAGCTGGAGTCTGGAGCTAAGATTGCTGCCAAAGAGCTGGAAATGCAAACCGACAGAAAAACATTTGCAACTGGATGTATGCACATTTCCAAGTAGCTGCATTGTCTCTGCTTTATGTGCAGCTCGGGACATGTGGAGAACTAGCTTCTGGTAGATCCTGTCATCAACCCTTAGTCAAATTATTCTCAGGATGTTGGTCTCTGAATGCTAAATCTTGGTCGCTTATGACTGTTCACAGTCAAATAAAGGTTAAAAAGGCTCTGGCTTGATACTCTAATCCACAAATCAAAAGACCAGCCGACTCCAGCAACAGACTTGCCCCGATATCTGTGCTCCCCACCCAGGCCTTGGAGAGCTCCAGTAACAGAACTGTCCCTACTTCCTCTTCTCTTGCTGATCTAACGCGGGGTGAGTTAAATGAGTCCCCTGATACATTTGCCGTTTTGCAATGCTTGCTCAGTGTGTATAATAATTTGGATGACTAAATTGTCTTGCATCCTGAAAGATTCTCAGGTGATTTCCGTACTACATAGAACAGGCCCGTCACCCACCACTGGGGTAAAGCCCAGCAGCTTTTTAACAGCACAAAACGAGCACCCAGGGTTTAGAAATCCCATGGTCGTTTGAAACGGCAGGTGGAATGTAGGTAGCGCCTTTGTTACTATCCAGTCTGGCCAGGTTACCAGGGGTCGCACCCGTCTGACGTGCAGACATTGCCCCATCAGCCCTGTCCTCGGGCAACCGTTCATCGTGCACTCAGAGGGAAGGAGTGCACCCTTCTGAATTGTCAGCAACACTTCCTGCTGCATCGAGGTTCACGCTGGACCTGCAAGTAGCACAGCTGGCATGTGGGATGTGGCATGGAACCCAGACTGAGGCTTTCACAGGGGCCTGGCCTCCTGTGGGCCACCTGAGATCCATGCGGAGTGGGGGCCCAACCCCCCCCTCCAGAAGGAGAGAGAGAATGGCAATAATTCACCTGAGGGGAGCCTGGGGCCTCGAGTGCTGAGCTGCCCTGACAGTTTCGTTCAGGAGAGCTGACTGGATCGCACCATCCATGGGTGTGTGTGTCCTGGGGTAGAGCAGGGTGACCCTGACCTACTTTTCTGAAATCTCCCTGCCCTCGCTACCACCGTTGCATCTTCACAGCTGTGGGAAGACGTCTCTGGTTCAGTCGAGTGATGGTAGGCGCGTATATACACGCGCCGTCACACATGTGGGTAGCTGTGGCCTACTGCTGCCAGAAGTGGGCTGAGTCCCAGGTCTGTGTTTCCACGGGTCGCACTGGATAGTTACACTGCACTGAAAGCGGGGTGGGAGTTAAGGGTTGACAGGCATCCTTTTTGTTTCGAAGAAGATGCTCTGTGTACAATTAAAACTTGTTTCTGGTAAACCTCATTCCAGGAAAGATGAGCTTTTAACAAAAGGCTTTTGACAGCTGCAGGGTATTTCATTTTTTTAATGCCGAATGAAAAATCAATACATTTTTCTGGGTTATACATATTCAGAACAGGCTTGATATTTCCATTATAATGGAAAATGGGTGTCTGTGCACATCTCGCCTGTCAGAGCTGCACCATTGCATTTTCCAAGCCACTGCTAAATATTTCAAACCTGATTTGATTGTGGTTCGTGACAGCTAATGTTTCTCAGCTCTTGAGCCTGCCAGAGGGAGGGGATGGGAGGTAAACACACTGTATTTCAGTCGTCGTCCGCCCTCCCCCCCCAAAAGAAATACCCCTCATCCGTTTGGATGAGAGATGTTGGTTTGTTAAGGAAATGTGGCTGAGAGGAAGAGAGAGCCGAGGAGACTCAGACTGTTCAACCTGGCATGCTTCCAGTTGGGATTTGGTGACTTCTCTGTGCACTGATTTTAAGCTTTGTTGTCTGGGTTTTGGAGAGGGCAGAAGTGATACATTTTGTTCCTATGATGCTTGGGGACAGAGGCACATTCGCACCATTTAGGCTCAGAGATTTTCTGAATTCTGCTGAGGTCAGAAGATACTTAAATTTTCCAGACTGCTTTTCCTCTGCTCCTTCTCTTCAGTGAATAGTTTAATTTCAAATTAAAAGGAAATGCCGTTGTCTAAAATGATTTATTCACTAAGGAAGAAAAGACCCATCCTGGGAATTTGCAATGGGGTGGATTTCAAAAATCTGAATAGCAGATTTCCTAGCGTTCCTGGTGCCCTGTAATTACAGCTCCTGCTGGTGCTCTTGCTATAAACCCATTCTCTGGGATTGATGCAATTGTTTTAAGTATATTTATTTATATAACACCAAGTGTGTGCTGGGTGCCTCCTGGATGATGCGAAGGCAGTGGGGCTCCTGGGAGGCTTTTATTGTTTGTGTTTCAGCGAGACTCAGTCTCTCTCATGCAAATTGCTTAGCAGCAGCCCCTGAGTCTGCCCAATTCCTCTGCCTAGGAAGGGTGAAATTCACTTAACTTTCATAAATCCTGACATATCCAGGGCTTGGGGAAATCCACGGTGCAGCCTGGGGCCCCAGCACAACCGTGCCCTCTACTCCAGCCAAGGCACAGGAATAGCAGCTACAGCCCCTCAGTGCGATTTGTTAAGGCCCCTGAAGCAGAAGCCTCCCCAGCCTGCAGATTAAGCAGCACGGGCAGGGGTGGATCTGTGTCATGCTGGATTCAGTGCATCCTTCTCTGCACCTGCATGGAGATTCTCTCATATACAGAGAGGATGCAGAGGTTCTCAGACACAATGCTGAAGTGCTCCGGGTGAATTTCCTCACACAGCAAGGCATCCGCCCCCTGTGTCTCCTGCCTAGGGTGACCAGATACTAAATGTGAAAAATCGGGACAGAGGGTGGGGGCTAATAGGCATCTATGTAAGAAAAGCCCCGAATATCAGGACTGTCCCTATAAAATCGGGTCGCTGCCTAGGGTGAATGCACTCTGGCCACAAAGTGGGTGGGACGTAGTTAGACTAACGATCCGAGCAGACACCACCAAGCCTGCTTGGAAGTAGGTTTTAGTAGCTTACAATGTTGCTGCCTGGCCTTTCAGAAACTCAGTAAAGACGCATTCTTCTCACGGGTCTGCACGGCCATGAGCGAAGACTCAGATGTGAGCTGGCTTTGATTTACAAGCCTAGGGGAAAGCCTACGTTGAAAAATGTAGGGGGTGCTTCAGGCACAAAGTGACTGGTGAGATTTTGCTCAAACTTCAGGTATATCAGAAAGTGAAGCACCTGTGAGGACAGCGGGTGGGACTGGGCGCTGTTCTGCAGCCGGTACTCGGACAGGCGGGGCCGAGTACTCGCGGCGGTATAATGTCGTTACTTTTACAGGGCCTTTTGCATCTAACTAGTGAGAGGGGTTTGGATCTGGACATACTTGCCCTAGAGCAGGGTGAGCTGCAGGGTTCACCCGCTGCCGGCTGAGCTCAGCAAACGCTCAGCTCTGTCTTGCCATGAAGTGTGAATGCAGCATGAGTACAGTCTACGTGTGGCTATTCTGGCCAATTAAAATGAAAGGAAACGATACATCAAACCCCTTTCCTGCTCCTGCACGTGAAAGTTCAAGAGAAAAGGAGTAAGGGAAGAAGCTGGGAATGGATGACGGGATGGTCACTTGATTGCCTGTTCTGTTCCTTTCCTCTGAAGCAGCTGGCATTGGCAACTGTCGGAAGACAGGATACTGGGCTAGGTAGACAATTGGTCTGTCCCAGTGTGGCCGTTCTGATGTTCTTAAGCAATGCCCCCTCCCCATCAGACATGTAACTGGCCTCGTTTCCTTTACTGATATGCCCATAAAACGCAAGAGGAGAGAAGGGTGCGCAAACACTTAGCTGTTGATAGGTGTTTCCGTTGCATCTCAGAGAACAGCTATGTTGGAACAGTCACTTGGGCACTGCAGATGCAGAGACCTCATTAGAAAGAGAACTTTGAAATAGGGGCAAACTTTTGGGGAGGAGGAAAGACCCGGTTTCTTTTATGCCTTGGAATTTGGATGTGTGTTCTTTGCTGTGTTGAAAGGAGCATCTTGCCATCAAAAACGGAATCAAATCATTGGTCTTAACCCTGCTGTAATACCGTAACTCTGCAAGTGGCTAATTTGTGATGCTTCAGAGCAGGGGTAGTCAACTCTCATTTCTTGGTCAAGGTCCAGACTCCAGAGAAAACAATAATAAAAAACCCAATAATGAGTAAATAATAAATAAATAAAAGGATTTCGAGGTCCATTCAAAAGTGTCTGGCAGGTCAGATTTGACCCGCATTCCGCCTGTTGGCTACCTCTACCTCAGAGGAAGGTGGAAAACCCCACAGCAGTGCATGTGAGACCGAGGAAAACGCCTTCCTGACAGTCCAAATGATCAGCTCCTACCCTGAACCTGTGATAACGGCTCCCCGACTCTGAGCATGGCGAGCTGGTAGCTACGCTTTGGAAAGGGGCGGCAGGGCAGCTGCGAATCTGTTCCTTTCCCCCGGGCTGTCCCACTAGTGTAATAGATCTCAACTCCACCTGGTCAGAGCATTGCAGGGTGGGCTGGGGAAGGGGAGGGGCCGTGCCTGGGATGGAAGGAGACAAGGCAGGAGCGTTCTTACGCTCCAGTGATTTTGCACTCCTGCCCTTCTCCATTAGGGTCATTCTAACAGGGGAACCATATTAAACCAGTGCTGAGGGCTGCCCCAGTCCATGCAGGGGCCAAATGAGCCCTCCGGGCTCCCTGAAGAGGCTCGTCCCAGCAAATGGAAGAATATGTCCCTCGGTGTCTTATCCTCCACCACTCCTGTTCAGCAGCAACCCAGCCTGCAGAGAGAGTCTGCTCTGCGAGTCGGAAAATCAGTTCTGCAACCCCACCCCCTTCCTGCAGCCCGAGCTGTCTGGTCCAGGGGCAGACACGATTCGGGCCTCAGAAGAGCAAGATTTCCAGTGAGGGGCTTGGTGAATTCACACGGCAAGTCACTGTCTGGCTTTCTTGGTAAGCAGCTGACCAGTAAAACAAACTGCCTTCGCCTGGGGGGCTGTGCGCTGAGTAGGGCAGAGGAATTTGCCGTTTGTCTCCTTGTTTTTAAACCATTTTCTACCTTTATTGGTACTCATAGCTCACGTTTTCCCGGTTCCTGTCAGCCTGGGCTTTCGTCCATTTTAAAGAGCTCTTTTCCCCTTGCTGGTGGTGGTGCTGGTATAAAGACAGACGGTCTCACTGCTTATGAATGTCCTATTTTATCCCCCACAACCAGACAGTGCACTTGACGACGTATATTATTTCCACATGCGCAGGTTAGGCAGCCCAGACAGCGTCTGATCCAGCAGCCGGCTGCCGGTTCCCTCTCCTTGCCGAGGGTGACACCTCTCGGTCACAGGTGGAACTGCACGACGGCTCCTTCCTCGTTCGCTGGGGAGGATGTTCCAGCTGCACCTTAAGGGAGCCAGGGTTTAGTTTTTAGTACATGTCTCTTTCCCCTTCTAGAAATAAGGGAAATTTGTTTTGGTTGGTTTTTGTCTGAGAGCAGAGGAGCTGGAGTTGGGCGACCTAGGTTTATATTTCTGGCTGTCACTGGCCCCCTCTTTAACTTGAGCAAGTCCCCAACCTCAGCTGGGCCTCAGTTTTCTGTTCTCTGAAATGGGGTTGGTGAAGCTTTTCCCACTTTCTGTCAAAGTGCTTTGAGGAGCTGAGAGACAGAGCACATTTTATTTTACCAGGAGATCAGCGGCTGATCCCTTGTCTGTCTAGTTAAGCAATTCTAGTTTGTATATCCCTGGAGTCACTTGGAACCAGTCACTATGGAGAACGTTAATTTGGGAACAGAAAAAAGCAAAGACTTCACATTCAGATATTGTTTTATGAATAGCATAAAACCAGTTAACTATTGAGCTCCTGCTTCCCCAGTTAAACAAAAACCTTCTCCGCACCTTGACTTACAGCTTCTCTGAGGCAGTGGCCAGGAGATGAATTTTCCCTGAAGTGAGGGGAATTATGGAATTTCAGCTCCCAACTACGACTCCAAATGCTGATTCCACAGTTCTTCCCTCCAGCAAAGTCTCTGCTGCTCAGCCCACAAGGGGACAGTTTCTACATCAATAATTTGTAGTACTGTAATTTTCTGCATCTCAGTGAAAAACGTCTTTGTCTAAGGAAACAGTCCACTAGGCACTTAGCTTCCCAGCTCAAGACCCCTGCAACTCACACTGCTCCAAAGAATTTTACCCTTCAGAGCGGCAGTAGTGGACTAAATTTTGAGCCAAGCCCCCTATTAGACATCATGTGCTAGCCCTTTTATGATGGAAATGCTGCCCTCCTCACCTTCCAGCCAGTTACTTCTCGACCTCAGTCAGCAGAGAGACTCTCAGCGTGTGGGGCTGTGTGCCCCTCCTGTGTTCCTTTGTATTGTGCCCCAGCCTTCTGGGCCTGGTCTTCACTTGGAAAGCAGGCGTTTTAACACATTGGCTGGTTGAGATAAAGCCAAAGGGGGAGCCCAGTGCATGTCAAAAGTACAACTTGCTTTATCTGCACTAGGATCTTAGTGTGTTCAAAACAGCTGTTTATTCCTAATGTAGGCATGGCCTCGCTGGTTAGATAGTAGGTTGCAAAACTATGAGACCTTTGCCTCAACACTCTGGTGTGTTCTGCTGGCATGTGGCGCTCTGGCAGGCTGCACGCCATTCCGATCCTTCGGCACTTCACTGGCCCGACATTTTTTCCTCTCAGCCATCAGCCCCCTCCTGATACTTGTCTGTCTTCTCAAAGACTTTCTGATGGCATCATGTCATGCCCATGTGGCCAGACTGTTGGTGACAGACAACAACGCTTGTTGGCTTATCTGGACAATCAGACCACCACGTTCTACATCGACAAAGGAGGGGTGACCCCGTGCCTCCCTGTAATTGTGGGAGTGAGCTTTGTCTAGCACGACATTGCTAACTGCCACAAACCTGGCAGGGAATGAGAACACAAGTGCAGCAAACCGTCCGAGTGCCACTCTGAGCAATCCTTAGGAGAGGTCTCTGATTCAAGGAGTGGCAGATCAGATTGTCCTCCCATGGGGACATTGGAGGTGGATCTCTTCATTAGCACTGTGACAAAGCTCTTCCTCTACCTCGGTGGATCCAGCGCTTCCTTCCAGCGGTAGGTCGGAGAATTGCTTCACCCTTTAGTGTTCTTCCACCCACTAGTGGTAACACAGCCGCTCTAAGGTGGCCGCTCCCTGCTGGCTCCCAGGCCTGTCTCTGGTTCTCACAGGCCCTTGCCTCTTGGCTGCGGCTCTTGTCCCTCTAGTGAATGGCTGTTGGGGGCCGGCCCGGTGCCGCCCTCAACTCCAGGTCCCAACCCAGGGACCCTACAAGTAGCAGCCTCATGCTGTGGCTTCAGGAAAGCTGCTAGCTTCCCTGCATTACTTCCCCGAGCCCCTTGACTTAATGTGTGGCCCCTGCTCGGACAGGGGCCCTTCCTGCCTCCTTGCCAGGGGAGGCTCTTGACCCCTGACAGCTCCGCTGGGCGTGGTGGTGCCGAACTGGACATTTGGTTCTATCTTCCCCTTCTGGCAGGGTCTTTTCCCTCAGGCCTCCAGGTCCTTTGCCCTCTTCGGGCAGGGTTTTCCCTCCCTCAGTTTGTGCACCTGCAGGGTTCTCTTCTGCCAGCGTTCTGCTCCTTCTCCGTAACCCTCCTGGTTTCTGACAGCGTCTTGCCTGCTCACACGCTCTCTGACAGCATGTCTCACTCTCACAACTCCAGCCACACCCTTTCTCTGCAGGGGAGGCTTTTAACAAGTCCTGGGTATGGCCTTGATTGGCTCCAGGTGTGTTAGTTAACCTGGCCTCTCCCCTGCTCAGCTACCAGAGGAAAAGGGACTTGCTGAGCCTGGGGCTGATATATTGGCCTTCTAGCTCTCTCTGGTAGCCATCTAGTCTGACCCTGTCACACCACTATGAGCAAGAAGCTGCTGGTCTTCGTGGCACTGAGAAGAGACTGCATTAGGAAAGGGAGCCTTCTCCGTCAGCTAGGGAAGGAGGTTCTGAATGCCTTTCCGCCAGTCCCTGTGAACCCTCAGAGCTATACACTGGCTTAGACAGGCTCGGCTCGCAGCTTTGTTGCAAATGGCCAAAGCTGATCCCGTCAGGCAGAGAGTCTGAGACACACAATCACTCAGAACCAGGCCATCTCGTTGCATCCCTGTGACACTTTCAGGGTTACCAGAGGTGTTGGGGGTGAATCACTACCACCTGCTTACAGCAGGAGGGAGCCTTGTCTGTGCCCTGACCCGGAGAAACTCATCCCAGCCACCGGCTGCTGGCAAGACAGGCGCTCTGCTCAGGGCTGCACGAGCCCCACTTTCTTCTTGTAGGCTTGTAATTTACCCACCCCACTTGGTTACACTCGAGTGCCTAGTCCTTTGTGTTCTGGACACACACAATGTGCGCCGATCCTCCATCCCGTTCACGGATTTCACCCCTGTTGGACTCTCTCCTTAGCACAAGGAACTTAGACAGGTTATAGTAAAACCAAATTGAAGTGTATTTAACAGTGCTTGAGATAAAGATTCACATAACAGCAAGTACAAGGAGTTGGAAACAAGCTAAAGAAAAACATAAGATGCAGTCTGTAGCCCATCCTTGTTAACAGATGACTTTCCTGTCAGTAATCTATTCCTGACCCAAAGTTTATTCCATGAAGCATTTGTCTGGTGTAAAGAGCTGGGATCCACTTTTCATTAACCACCACCAACAGAGAGCCTCCTCGTAAGAACATGAGAACAGCCATGCTGGGTCAGACCAACGGTCCATCTAGCCCTGCGTCCTGTCTTCTGACAGCGGCCAATGCCAGGGGCTTCAGAGGAAATGACGAGAACAGGTCGTCATCAAGTGATCCATCCTGTCGCCCATTCCCAGCCTCTGGCAAATAGAGGCTAGGGACACTTCAGAGCATAGTTTTGCATCCCTGCCTGTCCTGGCTAATAGCCATTGATGGACCTGTCCTCCATGAACTTATCTAGTTCTTTTTTGAACTCCATTATAGTCTTGGCCTTCACAACATCTTCTGGCAAGGAGTTCCACGGGTTGACTGTGCGTTGTGTAAAGAAATACTGCCTTTTGTTTGTTTTAAACCTGCTGCCTATTAATTTCATTTGGTGACCCCTAGTTCTTGTCTTGTGAGAAGTAGTAAATAACACTTCCTTATTTACTTTCTCCACACCAGTCATGATCTTACAGACCTGTCATATCCCCCTTTAGTCATCTCTTTTCTAAGCTAAACAGTCCTAGTTGTATTAATCTCGCCTTATATGGAAGCTGTTCCATACCCCTAATAATTTTAGTTGCCGTTTTCTGTACCTTTTCCAATTCCACTATATCTTTTTTGAGCTGGGGCGACCAGATCTGCATGCAGTATTAAAGATGTGGGTGTACCATGGATTTATATAGAGGCAATAGGATATTTTCTGTCTTATCATCTATCCCTTGCCTAATGATTCCCAATTCTTCTCCTGTAATGGATCCCAACTTGGGCCATTTCTTCTGCTCTGGTACAGTTACAGGCCATTGTGTCTTAGCCCATAGGGCCCCCCTCTGCAGAGAGCCCTGGTGTGGTTCGTTTGTCACTGTCAATGCTCAAGTCTCCATTTGGACCAGACAATGAACAAAGTGCTGTCTCCATGAATGTCCATTGTTCTTTACGTTGATTGAATTAGCCCTGAGACCCCAACCATGCCTCAGGTGACGCGTCTCATTTCAACAGTTGTGCAACCTAATATTCTGTATTTTGTAAATCTTATAAACTATTTCCTGTACAAACATCTCACAACAGCCATGACAATCAGCTAGTTTTTAGCTCTTGGCAGAGACTACACATGACCCGCTTCAGTGTGATATTGAGAAGAGGGTATATACCTGTCAGGGCACGCCTGGGTGTGTTTGGCCAGGTCTGAGTTACAATTCCAGCCTGGAGTACCTTCCCCAGGCAGGTCGGCTCCTGATGGGGCACCTATCCATAGGCCTTGGGGGTAACATTTTCAAAAGCACCCCAGTCCTATTTTAAAAAAAAAACCATAGGTACTTACGAGCCTGGGTCTCCACTGAAAATCAGTCGAACTTTGGCTAAGTCACTTAGAAGTTTTTGAAAATTGTACCTAGTATCTTAGAGCAGGTGGCTTGTGTCTGCCAGCAGCACCTACAGCACCAAGTGAAGAAAGGTCCCACTGTGGGGCAGTCAATCGCTTTACTTGCCTGGAACAAAAATTACTTAACAAACTTCACCACTCTTGTGAGACTAACTCCATCCAAGGACATTTGGCATCTCTCTTGGCCTCTCTCGAGTTAGCTGACGGGATATCAATGTCTTTGCAGCCCCTAGTCAGTCACTTTTGAAACCCTTTCTTAAAAAAGCCCCCTCTGCCAGTGGATATTAATGCTCTCCTGATGGAGCTGGTGAAAGCTGCGTGTGAACCCTTCCACTCCTGTAAGCTTCAATTGCTTAGATGGTGGCTCATTTATCTGGTGGTAGTGACTTCAGTTTCCAGGGTGAGTGACTGATCCTCCTTTTACCAGCAGGAGGTGGTGCTGTGAAGTCATCCACGAGATTCCTTGTCAAAGCGGAGTTCGAATGCCTCCTTCATGAGCTGAATTGTCCTGCCAACAGTCACTTTTTTTTTTGATTGACTGGAAAAAGTAAATTGCTAGACTAGCAAAAAGAGCATATTTGCGTATCATCCCCTCAGTCTAATGTCACAGATTAGTCCCTTCTCTGCTGGTGGTAAAGCTTGTCTACGTGAACAGTTAGCCCATGACAAACTGGGGTGTGAATCTGCCCTACGTAGTCTGCCATAGGCTGCGTGTTCCTGTGAACCCTGCTGTTTCAAAGAGGACTGGATCGAAGCACATTACTGCACTGCTGATGAAGATCAGTAGGGTCCGTACAGACAGCTAGTCTCCAGCAGGCTAACGAAGGGTAGCTTCACACCAGCTTGCTGAAACTAATTGTTCGTGTAGACAAGCCCTTAGACTCTTCTCTCTTAGCAAGTCTGGTCCATTGGAAACATTGCGATTTCTCACTAACCTGTTTGGGTTCTCTGGGCTGGGGATAGTTTCTGATAAAGTTATGCATGTCTGAAGTCCCAGTTATTTCATATTAGATGTGGGCCTGTCAGTGTTTGCAGTTCTCTTGGTAATAGTGTAAGGCTAGAGTCTTTCATTATTGTGAATTAATACCTGCCTTTATAGCACCCATCACCACAGTATCTGATGGACTGTACATGTGTATTTAAAGGGACAGGTAAGTATGTTTGTTCAGAGCAAGGGAACGTGGCTAGAAACTAATTGAACTGTGTTGCTTTAAGAAATATTTCACCATTTCAAGACTTTGTTCAGACTGGATCATAATCTTGTTGAAAGTCTAAATAAATAAAAGCAAGATGGGGCCCAGCATGGCTAGATCTAGAAGAGATGGTGCGCATATTTCCATATCATCCAGTTTCTGTTTCAGCAATTGCGTCTTCTCTGATTAGAGGTGCCTGGAGGAGAAGGGGTTGTACAAATTACTTTAAATGCATTCTCTTTAGAACTGGAGCTCATCTTGGCTAGTAAATGACCCTGCTGGCAATTTGTCAGTGGCTGTGAATGACATGGGGGGGGCAGGGTCCTCAGTTCACTTCCCCATGTGGTAAGTTTCTCTAGTGACTCTCGCTTTTCTTTTTTAATTTCTCCTTCACTCAGGCAGCAGGTTTCTTTTCACCATTTGAAAGGCTGCAGACTGCTGCCCAGAGAAATGACCATTCCTGAAAATAGTCCTCATTTGTTTTTTTCGGTGGTGATTAGTATTGGGTAAATGTGAGTAGTTCCCACCTTAAGAGATCTTGTGGAATATTCAAAAGGTCAGGCTGTTGGCAGGAAAGTTCCAGCAACTTCCAGGACTGGAAATGCTGAAACTTCAAAGTAAATGTTGCCAGGT
Source organism: Emydura macquarii macquarii (assembly GCF_026122565.2). Classification (NCBI taxonomy): domain Eukaryota; kingdom Metazoa; phylum Chordata; order Testudines; family Chelidae; genus Emydura; species Emydura macquarii. Next base: position 1,076,499 of record NW_027130976.1, read on the forward strand.
GTGTCCTAGGTACACAGGCCCGCCTGCCAGACAAAAATCTTCCCTGTTAGGAGAACAGAACATCCCTGCTATAGCTGTGAGCTTCGCTCCCGTAGAGAAGGCAGCACTCCTTTTCCTGTTTCTATACTTTCACTGCTCTTTGTTCAGTTTCTACTGAAATTATATCTAGCCTTGAGACTGTGTGTGTTTATTTCTTGAAATGACCAAGCAGTCCTGTGCTTGGAATATGCAATGTGGATGGGTGGTAATGTGTTTGAGATTGCTCCTCAGCCGAGTAGCTTGAACTGATCGTGCAAGAAACTAGCATTGCAGATTCTGAGGGCCCCGAGACGCCATAGAAAATAACCAAGCAGTCCTAGTTCATGAATATGAAGGAACTCAACCCAGCACCTGTCAATTTCGCCAGGTCCTTTGTGCAGTTCCTATCACAAAGCAGTCCTGGGAGAGGGGAAGCCGTTGTGATTTAAGTTCTATCCATACACCGCAAAATTAGCTGCTGCTCAGCTCTGTAATGCAAGACAGACTCGCTCCTCTTTCTCTACTTTTGCTTTTATTTTTTTCCCCTTTGCTTCTTATGTTTCAGAAGAATCAGTGGAAGATGTGGAAGGGCTGAATGAGACACTGGCTGATCAAGAAGAGCCTGCTAAAGAGCAAGAGAGTGGAGGTGACAAGGACCAGAGCAAATGGACAGGTGGGTTTTGCTTCCATTTCTACTCCAAGTCCAGCTAGCCTATAGGATAGATAGATGGTCAGCATGGCTTGTCAGGGCACTTTAGCTGATGCCTTGTTCAGTTCTGTAAATCTGTGCCCTCGTGTTTCTTTCGGTTGATTTTATTTGCTGAGGGACTTAGAAACAACATAACATTTTCAAACAGATATTTCAGCTGCCATCCATTAACCTTCCCCGTTACTTCATGTTACTGTTGAAAACATTTGTCCCCTTCCAGCCTCCTCCTGTCTGAAGTTACTAATTCAGTGCCCAACAGTGTGCCAGGCTTTACAAACAGTTATGAGAGAGTCCCTGTCCCAAAATGTTTTCTAGAGACATGGTGTGATGGGAAAAGAGGTCATGAAAATGCCAGGTCCTGAGCTTACGTGGTCATTCTGCCACTTAGCAGTAAAGACCTAGGAAAAGCAGAAAGTTACAGGTAAAGCAAATTGCTGCTTTGCTTAAAAGGCCTAGTCAGGTGACGACATCAACATGGCATGAAAGTCATGCTCACGGCTCTTGTTATTAACGCTTGGTTACTCAGGCTGACAGAACGTTAGTTTTTCTCCCCATTTACTGTTTGTATTGCAGGATCACCCAGGTACGTTTACACTGCAGTAAAACATAGTTTCTCAGTCTGTGGTACGCATACCCCTGGGGTACGCGAGACATAGGCAGGGGGTACGCACCAAAAAACCCAGTGAAGGGAGGCGGGCAGCAGCCGCCGACTTCTGGGGAAGCCAGGCAGACGTCTCCTGCTTCCCTCTCGGTCCCAGCTCCCAACTGGGAGGTAGACGGCAGTCACCCCAGTTCTGGGACGCTGGGCAGCAGTCTCTGGCGTTTTGGGAAGCTGGGTGGCAGCTGCCCGTGTCTCACCCGGTCCCAGCTCCCAGCTGGGAGCCCGGCGGCAGCCCCGTATGCCCTGCGAGCTGGGCTTGCAGCTGGGTGGCTGCCACTCGTCCCCCAGCTCTGAGCCAAGAGACAGCCTCCCGCGTCCTGGCTTGAAGTGGGCAGCAGCTGCCTGCCCACATGCCCAGGTCCCAGCCTGAGTGGAAGCCTCCTTCACTCCAGCTTGGAGCAGGTGGCAGTCGCACACCTCCTGGGCTGGCAGCCAGGCAGCAGCTGCCTGCAGCGTGCCCAGGTGACAGCTCCCCTCTCCTCCCCGGCTCAAAGCCCGGTGCCCAGAGAGCCAGGTGGAGAGCCCAGCGGCTTGCCTGGTCCTGGAGCCCCTGGCAGGCTGACTTGTCAGTTTCGCGGCTCTAGCTGAGCAGTGACATTGACAGCTCTGACAGCCCCAGATTTTACCAGTATAAAAACCTTCAGGGGGGCCCACACAGTGTGATTTGCCCCAGGCCCGCAGTCCCCTAGGGATGCCCATGGGGAGTGCTGCTGTCCACTCTGGTGGGCCGCTAGAGCCTGCTCAGACCTCACAAGTTCCCGCCTGTGTGAGGAGAACACCAGGTGACCCGGCCATCAGGCCATAGTGACTGGCTGGCGTTGACCTTTGCTCCTATATGGAGAAAGAGAAGGAGGAAGGAGGGGAGAAACAGTGGGGGGTTTTGTGATCTGCCACAGCCACACAGCACTGCAGAACTCTCCTGCTTTATGAGAAATACAGTCGTCCAGCGGTAAAGGGAGAAGAGATTGTATTTCTCAGAGTGGAAAATTGAGTGTTGGGTACTTATTAAAATGTTCAGAAGTTAGGGGGTACTTGCTAGTTAAAAGGTCGAGAAACACTGGTTTATGTGAATCCAGACATTTCTAGGAGATTTGGCAAAAAGCAAAATTTTGGGGTCATAAAATGGGCCAAAATGAAATTACAAATGGGTTTTCATTACATCGCACAAAAAAGTTCTACCATTTTTTGCACTCAGTAACTAGTCTGAATGTCGTGCCAGGCCCCAGTCCGTGGCCGACGGCTCTTAAAAATCACTCGCTTTTCATGGCGGTTCAGAATATTTGTATTTTTTTTTAAATCAATTATTTATTGGTTCAGAAGCAAAATACTAATTTCTTCTGTTCCTGGATTGGGCTTGTTTGCTTTTCATTTTCATTACAGTAGTAGTACTAAATAGTTTCTGAGCTCTCAAGAGATGCAGCGTGAGTGGTCCTGGGTGTGCTTCCTGCCTGTCTGTCTTATGTTCAGGAGTTCTTCCAGTTTTAGTGCCAAAGAAGGACAGTTCTCAACTCCCAGCTTCCGAGCAAAGAATTAATCGTGTTTTCATGATTAGCTTGAGATCGTCACCAACAAGCAAAAACGGCAATTGTTGCCTGGCCGTATTTTCAAATCATGAACAAATGAATGAATTCTGGATGTCAGTGATAAATATTGGACACATTGGTTTCCAACTAGAGCCGGAGTCAGATCCAGGGAAGCCTATTAGGGACTTAAAGAATTTTGTTTTGTTTTATTATTTTTAAACATGAAATATGTAAGTGTTAAAATGTCAGCGAACACCTCAACTGCCCGTGCTGTAGGAAAGGCTTTCTTGGTATCATTTGTATGGACTTCAGTACATCCATATTTTGTAAAAAAAAAATCTCTACTTAAAATATAGATGGAAATGAAATATTTCTGGAAGACTAGCCTGAAGGTTTTTTTAAAAAAATCATTTTTTTTTAATCCATGATGCTCATCTACCACAGAGCAATTAGTGCAATGGAGCGTCCCTGATTTGAATCTGTGGTAGATTGCTATTAAAGGAGGTATTAATGGGCTGCTGAGAGCTGGGAAATTATTGCAGAAAAGTGTGTTTATGGCGTATGGTGCTGGCAGGCATGATTTCAATCGGGTTTGACATGTTTAACATAAATGTATACTGCACAGCTCCTGCAGTTTATGAATAATTCCTACAGGCCCACTGCCTTTCTAATTACTGACATTGAAAAAAACAGGTCAGGCACATCCTGGCAGAAATCTATTAGCACCCCTCCCCCTGCCCTTTTTTTTAATCTATGTAATTTTGGTGAGCACTTAATGTCCGGGCTATTCGGTGACATGAGTGTAAAGAAAGGGGAGAAAGCAGGTTGGGGAAAGGAAAGGAGAGACACAGGGCAGGAAAACATATTGTAGCAATTCTGGATCCCTGCTTCTGTAGGACTGAGGAACCTGAAGAGGGGGATTGTGCAGCTAGTGTAATTGCTGTTCGGTCTCAAGAGACCAGGAGGAGATTTCCAAGGCACTTGAGCACCCCACTCCCATTGAAAGCAATGGAAGTTTTGTACCTACATGCCCTGTGTGTCTTGGAAAAACTCCCCGGCGGTTTTACTTGTAGAGGTAGGAGTTGAAGGCAGGATGCCGTCTCCAGCGTCTGATTTTCTTGCCCTTTTCTTATCGAGATAATGGAAACCGGGTCTACCTGCTGTTGGGGACTCTGTTCTCTGGCCCAGGTCAATATCCTGGGACTTCTTGCTGATGATGAATCCTACAGTCATAGAAGTCAGAGATGGGGAGGAGCACGAGGGCCTGCCTGGTCCATTCCCCAGCACCAGGCTCAGCTGTTCCCAACCAGGCATTTTCGAGTGCTTGTCTGCCCTGCTTTCAAGTGTCCCAGTGCTGGGACTCCTGCCCCTCCCCTGGGAGACTCGCACAGCCTCTGACCGCTCAGTACCAGGGGGTTTTTTGCATGAATTTTCTCCTCCCATTACACCTCCTGTCCCAGTAACTCGGCTCTCCTTGCTGTACAGAACCCCACTTACTCATGCAGACGGTCGCGTGTTCCCATTGGTAGGGGAGTCGCTGCTCCAAGCCACGTTTCTTTAGCGTCGTTAGTCTTTCCCTCCAGTCAATCCCACCAGTCCCCTGAGCAGCAGCTTGTGGCTCTTCTCCGCACTTCCTCGGTTTGCAGGCAGTATAGTACTCCGAATAGGCCGCAGCATTCCCAGTGCAGCCACACTGGGGCCCTACAGAGAAGAGCTGTCTTCTCCCCTCTGAGATACCCTGCATTTCTGCATGCAGCCCAAAATGCATTGGCCTTCTGATGTCATATTACAGTGTAAACTCATATCTGCTCTGCCATCCTAAAGTCCTGTTCTGCAATTGCTACCATGATAGCAAAGCCGGGTAGAACATGGACGCCCCCTCGGCCTTAAAACACAGGGTAGTCTTGTAGTTTGGCTAAAACTGACCTATGTCGCAAATTGCATTTTGCAGGGTTATGGCGTAGAAGGAGAAGGTGATTAGAACACTGCGTTTGATCTGTTTCAGAGAACATCTTTGCTATTAGCGGGGGACCAGTTAGAATGCTCGTGTGACCTAGTCTTTCTGAGGGCAGGTCTACACGAGGCGCGCTACGCACCTGTGAAGACGCTGTGTGTGGACGGGACAGCGCTCTCCTCTTGGCATAACTACTCCACCTACACGAGAGGCAGAGCTACCTTGGCAGGAGACATAGCGCCGGTGTGGACAGCACTTAGGTCACTATAACTTGTCGCTCGGGGGAGGGGGGTGTCTGATCAACTTAAGCAGTAGTGTAGACCTGCCCTGACACTCCTAATTCTCCTGCCCTCTGTCTCATTGTTTCAGATCATTTCTTCCTAGATGCATTAGCAGCAATTTAACAAATGGAATCTCTTGGCTGTTCTGTCCACGTCTCGAACAGCTGCAGGTCTCTTTCTATTCCTTCTGGGTCCTGACTGGTATTTGCCAGGTCTGTGACATGCTGCGTAGCCATGCTGTTTACGCCCTCATGCAGACTAGAAATGACTGACCCTAACATAGATCCTGTACTCCCTGTTGGACACTTCTGTACAGCTCAAAACTGGGTCTCTAACCGTAACCTTTTCCTGTGCGCTGTGGGTCATTTTCAATCCAGGCGAGTTTTTGCATCCAAGCTATTTGAATTCATATTTCAACTCAGATACCAGGAGACTCAGCATCAGATGATGGCTACAATCCAAATGCTGCATTCCTTTCATTTAGTAAACCTCTCCAAGAAGAACAACCGAGATTGTCCATCAGTGTTGCCCATCATCTTTAATGCTAAGGATTATGCTAGGAGGAAAAGGTTCAACATTGGGGATGTCCCCATTCAGATCTATATGGGCATGACTTGTGCGTGGTTTTGCACTGACAGGATGATTTCATGTACGTGTTAATAATAACATGCTCTGAAGTTCTGGGGCAGCCCTGCCCAAATGTGGGGCTTACTCCGCAGCACAGTCCAAAGCTAACTAAATACTCTGCTTCCGGGGGCCAGTCCATTTAGTCCTGACACACTTTGCCCCTCCAGGCCCCTATCCCAGTTCAGTCTTGCTACCTTCTTGGCGGAGGAGTCCTCAGCTCTCCTTCTCCGAGCTGGGTCACAGTTCAGTGACTCTCTCTGCAGGCCCCTAAACTCAGGGTATCAGGGTTTTCCCTTCCTGGCAGGGGGCCACTCTGCTGATCTCAGAGTATTCCTGCCAGAGCCTGTCTAACTCTTCACAGGCTCCTGAGCTCCCCTCTCCCCCTTCACAGCTTCCTGCTGCCTTTACAGAGGCCCAGCGGATCTCTCTCAGCTGTGCCTCCAGTAGCCCTGGGTAGCTGACCCCTGCCCTCCAGCCCTGAAATGAGCAAGCCACCTTGCCTCTCCAGCATAAAACTTTTTGTTTGATTTCATGTTGTTGGCCTGGCCCATTGCTCTGACCATGTAACTCCTGTTGTTGAATCCCTCTGCTGGGTCCCCCTGTATTACTTCTCTTGGCCATCAAGGCCCTTCGTAACTCTGCTGGTCCTTATTTCTCTGCCCCGGTCTCTTGTCACATTGCATCCTGATCCAGTCTGGTCTGCCAGCTACAGCCACTTGGACCACTCATCTGTCTGCTCTTTACACGTTCCTCCATAGTGCCCCACCTTCACAGAGCAACGTCTGTTATCCTCTCTTCCTCCAAGACCTTTTTTAAGACCCTTTTTCTGCTGCGAAGCCTACAGGAAATCATCCAACACTTAATGGCTAGTTTGAAAAGGAGCTGGGGAAAGTAGATATTATTTATTGATGTAATTACAAAACGTATATATAATTAATCATCTCCCTGTCCCCCTTTCTTTGTGTCTTGATTGTCATCTTCTATTGTAAGCTCTTTGGTGCAGGGACCACATCTGCGGGATTGTACAGTGTGTAGGAAAATAGGTCCTTATCCTGTCTGGGGCTTCTGGGTGCTGCTGTAATATAAACATTTCATCATAATTCAGCTGTTCAGACTCACTGCAGACTGAAAGGTAGGATAGAAAGCTAGAAAAACAAATCTCTTTGACCATTTTCAAGGTCACATTTTAAAAAGATAGACAATGGTCTGTGTGCAAAAGGGCACTTGCAAGTATCTCTTGCATTTGATTCTATCTACGGTGTGATCATATTATTTATCAGATATCCAGGAGAGCAACAGGCAATATTCAGTCCTATTAGTATGGCTAGAGCGTCCCATTAGAATGAATGGGACCTTTGGGGAATAGAGATGTAAACAGCCAGCATTGCAGAAAGAAACATTCCAGCCATATATTATTAACACAAAAGGAACAAACATGCAGCAGTGCAGCAATGTTGGACAAGGAAATTCCATTTCAGTGAGGCTTAAGTTCTGCTCTCACGGTTTATTATGTCACTAGAATCCCTCACTGGAATTATTGACTTGTATTTATTCCTGTTACATTAATATAAATGGTGTGTTCCTGCTGGAATAGCAAACGGTTGACGAGAGATCTGACTGAAACTTTGTGCCCAAGCGTGCAGGATTCCAAAGCAGTTACTCTGTATGCTCTGGTGAAGAGAGGTCTTCCGTGTAAGTTAGCTCCCTCACCACTCAGCCACTCTGGGGCAGATAGGAGGGTGAAGGCCTTGTGATGTAGGGAAGGAAAAGGGATGAGATAATCCTGTCACTTCTCCAAGCAGGGGCTCTCCAGAAGGAACTCACTGGGTCTCTAAGAATACCTTTCTTTCTGCTGAATAAAACAGTCATGCGAAGCTCTGGCCACAGACTCCTCCTCGAGAGGCAGTCAGATTTAACTCGAGAGCTAGAGTTTGGTACAAAATTTCAGCCTTCAGGGTCCCATATGGTCATTCCAGAACAATTCTCGGAAGAGGTCTGAAGAACCACTCGCTGTGGAGAAAGGCATGTAGGGACCAGCCACTTCGTGGGGGAATTGTAGTTTCCATCAAGCAGTGAGAAGAGCGTTCTAGAGGGCTGAAAGCGTAGCCGAGACTGGCTGATGAGCTAGTATGAAGAGTATTTTTGTAATCAATCAAGGTAGCAAAAACCCTGCTTGTAAATTTCTGGGGCAGGTGGCAAGCTGGTTTACGGAATGCAGGGAGATGAGAAGCTCTGGCTTACGGAAAGCAGCATGAATTAATAATCATTTAATTGGCTCCTCCATTATGTTGCTGGGTTGGGAGATGGAAGTTTAGATGAAGGGGCTGTCAGTGGTACTTTAGCTAAGAGAGGCTGATGGTTGAAAGGTGGGGGATGGCGACTGCCTTTGGTCTTTCCATAAGGCTCAAGCACAGTCAGCTCTTCGGGACCCTCACTATGCTCACCGCTGGGCTTAGCGAAGAGAAGGGTGAGCATCGCTTCTGTGTGATATCTTCACCTTTGAGAGAGGGGAGAGAAAATCCCCCACAGTGCTGAAAAGAACATGGTGTCAGCACAGGCCCTGAAGAAGTCGTCCTCTCAGAAGTGCTTAGGGGGCAGAATGCCTTGCAACCAGACTGGTCCTTTCCCACACACCTTTCAGGTGTGGGTGTGAAGTACCTTTTCTCTGTGTATGCAAAGGTTAACAGGCCTGACATTTGCTCTTCTAACATTTTTATTTCTTTAAACCTTTAGATGATCAAATCAATGCACAAATTAACTCAGACTCAGGACAGTTATCATGTCTTCATTTGTTTTCGTGAGGGGCGCGCTGGCCTTACAGCCCGATCGTGCCTCGACCCCTGATAGCGACGCAGGGTGTGTGCACGCTGTGTGAGCAGGGCTTTGGAGGAAAGTGAGCTACAAGGTTTTCGACTCTTCTTTTGTTCTGGGGCGTTTGTTCTAGTCTGTCCCACGCACAGATTACGCTGTCTGTGATGTGATCATTAATACAGATTCTTTCGAAGGCTGTTAGGTAGCTTTATAATCAATCCCTGGGTGTGCTGTAGAGTGTGCAGGCTGCGTGTCCCCCTTCTCCAGAATGTAAAGGAGTTCTTAATCCCCGGCTCTGTGACACTCTCTGCCACCACGGGCTCCAGGACGGCTGACCCGAAGATCATTCATGTACAGTACTTAGATTGGACATGTTGTAGTTTTGCTTGGGCATTGACTAGCAATAACTTGATCTCAGTGTTGATAGCCCATATGGGAATTTTATCTGTAAAAGTATTCCTTAGCATGTGTGTTGTGGCATACATTTTGAGAACACTGAAAACAGCCAATTCTTCATCACAGCCCTCCTGTGCAGTAGACCAGTATCCCGATTTCAGAGGGGTTAAAGGCTTGTCTGCCTGCTCAGCTGCACCCAGGACCACTTGGAGTTTCAGGGGTAGGGAGCACAGCTGAATTTAAACTAACTTTTGCCAGCATGGATCCCCAGCTCAAGTTAGTGGTTTGAAAGGTTGCTCTATCTTGTAGTGACTACCTGTGGCTCCAGGGAGCCATTATGGAAGACAGAGGTCACCAAAACTCAGGGATGCCCCAACCACACCTGGCCGTGCACCCAGCACCAGCCCTAGTGGGAAGCAAGTGGGTGCAGCTCCTGTGTCACCAGAGGATCCCCTGTACAACAAGGGTTCTCTAGAAGCTGGCTACACTCACTTTTAGGGCAGCTTTGTATCTGCAAGGCAATGCAGAGCTGCCCTAACGCAGCCCAGTTCTATTTTCAAAAGTGTGGAGTAATTTAGGCTGCTTTGATGTTTGGATGCCAGCTTCAGACACCCGTGGTCTCATGTTCAGAGTCAGTGAGCATCCACAATGCCAGCTGACTTTGGAGAGAACTGCCAGCATCCAGCACCAGTGGTCTGAAGTTAGGCTCCCAAAATTAGAGTCTGCTTCTGACAGTGTAAGTCTTACTGACTTGCCCAAGGCCATGTACTCAGCGAGTCAGCCAGATATAAGAACCCAGGATTTCCTGAGCGAAGTGCTCTCATCTTCCATGGCTTACCAAATCTTCTTCTTGGGGGAGAGGAGATTCTATTTTTGGAAGTCTCCAAAGATGATTTTTGCCACACATTAGCTATAAGGTTTGATTTTCTTTTTTTTTTTTTTTTTTGTCGAATAAAATGAAGTCGGTCCTTAGTGCTTTGTTTACAAACTTATAAAGCATTTGAGTTCTTTAGCTTGGACTGTGGCACATTCCCAGTAGTGGCTTGAATCATTTAGTGTACTAGGGCATATTTCTTTTCCCTTGTCCCTGTGCAGGTGACTTCCATCCACAACTCACAGTCACACTCATCAGAAGTTACACAGATAAGTTCTCTCCAAGTTTCTCAGAGAAGAGACCCCAGGAGATTCTATGCACAGGAGTTTTCCAAAAAATAATTCTGACAATTCAATGGGAGTTTAATGTGACATCTTATCTAATGTCACAAATAACCCTTTCGAAGCAAGCCCAGCTCACTGAATGTGTCTCCTGCCAAGTGTCAATCACAGTTCATTCCACTGCGTGAAAGCTAGGAACTTACATTGTCAGTAAAAGATTTGTTTGATCTTTTATGCTCCTCTTTACTAATAAGAGGTGTCATGAAGATAATGGTGATGAGTCTGATTTCAACCAATCAACTCTGGGAGTGCTCATCCTTACCTCATCTTAGGAGTCTCAGGACAGTCTATGCAGCACTGGATGTATTACGTGTGTGGCAATACCCAGGCACAATAGGGAGACTTGGATAAATATAGCAGTGATTTTGTTGTTCTTTTTCTTGGTTAAAGATAAACTTTAACACAGGCTTTTGTGTTTTAATTGTGGTTACATTGTCCACATTGTGTTCCATAAGAACATCTGTCTCCTGCATGTATATTTTTACATTTCATGTATATGAAACAGGTGGTTAAACTGACAGATAATTAATTGAGGAAGGGGGGTTTCTATCCTGTAGGGACACTCCCTTCCACAAACACCGCAGGAGAAGACTCACTAGACGCCTGTTGTATTCAGCTAATAATAGTTGAAGCTCAAAGGGTTGAAGTGAAAGTTGATAGATATTGAGCCCAGAGAGTCCTTCCCCAAACCACCATGGATACTTCATTACCAATTAGTGCAAAGAAATCTGAGGGGATCCGAAATCTTATAGGGCCCTGTGATTCAAGCCCCCATCAATAGGGAAGGGCGAGTACGCGTGTACTGGTACCTGACCATGTGCAAAAAGAGCTCGGGGGGTTCAGTGGACTCAGTCCTGAGGCCCGACTTCCCGATTGTGGTTGATATTTTAACTGGGGCATGGACAGTATCAGCAGTAGTTACCTTATTGGGGCTACTCTCCTGATGTCACACAGCGATCAGCCCCGGCAATTTAACGCTGGAGCATCCTCCACCAGCCGCAGTGAAGGCTAGGAGTTCTTGCTAGGAATTCTTCTTACTCCTGTTTGTAGAGTGAAGGCTCCTTAGGCACAGCCTGGCTCTCGCTGCTATTCACGTATAGCACCTCGAATCAGATGGACATGACTGTTTCTTGGCATGAGGTGGGCAGGTAAGTAATCTTCACCCCCAGACATGATGCTCCATTTGTACTGTGAGATGACTTTATTTTCAGGGAAAAGGAAAATAAACTTCAATTCAGTAAAAACCTTTTTACTGACGTTCCATCTCTGATCCACAGGGAGGTTTTTGATTCAAACAGCAAGTTTGTGCGTGGAGAACAGCACAATGGTGGATGTGTTCTGTTGTCTGTAGATTTACCGTGATACCATTGGCTTCGTTTATACTAATAAGCTGTAGAGTTGGCCTTTTTTAGTAGACTGAGCAGCACGAAGGGCTGAATGGTACCCTGGGATCCTACGTGTGTGTTGAGTATGTGCGTCCGAGAACTGTAGGAGCACAGGGCTGTAACACCAGGGGTCCTGCAGGACAGGAATGAAGTGCATTAGCAGAGCCCTGTGATAAGGAACTTGCCAATCATCTGTGCTGGCTCTTGTCACTACTGTGACTGGGCACGTTCAGGAGCACTAACGTTCACATCGACTTGCTCTCCATACGTATCGCACAGGTCCTTCTGTGTCGCTCGTACTGTCTGTCTGACTCCTTTCCGGGAAACGGTTTGACTCTGTTTGTTTTATCGAGTGCTGTGGGGGGGGGATTTTTACATGTGTGAATTCCATTTCCAATTGTATGGTACGTGTTGGAATAAATCCCACCTCAGTAGCTTTGGAAGGATTTCTGTCGTGTGAATGACATATCTGGGCTGTGCTCTGTCTGCAGTGTCTGAAGTAAGGTGTGGTTGGTTCCACAGCATCGGGTTCACAGTGGGAATAAGGGAGAGGGAGGAGGCTAAGGGGGATCCCGTCTAAGAATGTCAAAGCACCTACTTACTCAGCCAGTCTATCATCTTAAATAGCCAGCTGTCATGTATTATCTTTCAAGTGAAAATGAATAACTCCCATTAAGGGAGAAATGGGTTTGAAGTTGATTCAAGACAGATTACAGTACTGTTATGAATGTGTGTGCAGGAGAGCTGTGTGTAATATGTCTGTCCTTCTAGTTTTTAAATAATAGATGTCCTACAAACGTATGTACTCCAGGTTACCAAGGAACAGGGTTTACAGGTCATAGGATATGTGTTTTGGGAACAGCGTCAATTTCCTGGAATATTTTCTGCATTGAGCTCTAATTTTGTTGCTTTTTTGTACAAATTTGAATAAAATTGCTTTGTATTAACTTGTTTAAGGTTTATGTCTAAACAGCCATTCTTTGTGTCCAGGTCAGAGCCAATCCACCACTGGTTATAGGCCAGCTTCTGACACCTGTACTTCTGGGGGTTTCAGTGGGACTGTTAGGTGGAGAGTAGTACCAGCCCTGCCTTCTGCCCAGATGCTGAGTGTACGCCACACTCTCAACTCCCTGGTGCTCCAGTCTAGGGAAGTGAGACTGAGCCAGGGACCCAGATGTGAATCTTCTGCATTGCACTACTACTGCCTTTGGCTGGCTTTCATAAACACATGCCCCACAGTGCTTAGCACCCTGTGCATGAGCCTTTCTGCACTCGGGGCAGGAATGCCAACCTACATTGTCATAAGTCTAGCCAATCTTTCTGGGAAGGAGAGGCAGTCCTGGCATTCAGGCCCTGACATATGGCCGATTGTTCAGATGGAAACACAGGAGAAGATGAGCTTGCATCTGCTAGGTTTTAAGCTGGTCTGAGGAGTCCTAGTGAGCGGGTGTGCTCTGCTGCTTGCAGCTATATGGATCTGGCTCGTTTCCCATGTTTCTTAGCGCTGGTAATGCCAGCTGTTGAGAAGGAAACGTTGACTTTCTCCCTAGTATGCTTGGTAAGATGTCACTTGACCTAGGTGTTCCTCCTCTTCAAATCCTTGGAATATGTTTCAAGAAAATACAACGGCACAAATGGAATTACTGATGTTTTCATCCAACATAAATCCTCTCTGGAGCTGGCCTGAGGGGGATGTCCTAATGCAAATCTCATTTGTCTTTACAGCACCAGCCAGCCAGGCAGACAAGGAGCTGTCAGAGTCTCCAGCATCCTCCAAACGCATGTCATTTCCCTGCAACTCTGAGTCACCTCTCTCCTCCAGCTGGTCGAAAACTTCAGAGGAGACCAAATCAGAGCAGGTGAGGCACAGGAGCCCAGCATGACTTCCTGGTAAGCCATAACAATCTAGAGGCTGTTGATTCACTTCCTGAGTGTTGAGAGCAAAACAAAAGTTGATGAAAAGGTGGTGACTGAGTGGTAGGATAAAGGCACAAGATCCTTACAGCCGAGCTGTAAGGAAGCAGGAAATATAAGCAGTGAGTGTGTCAATCCCATAGTGCAGTCAGCATGTTTTATTTCATCTCTCTCTACAGATGTATCAGTGTCCGTACTGCAAATACAGTAACACCGATGTGAACCGGCTGCGGGTACATGCCATGACCCAGCACTCGGTGCAGCCCATGCTCCGCTGCCCGCTCTGCCAGGACATGCTCAACAACAAGATCCATCTGCAGCTGCACCTCACACACCTGCACAGTGTGTCACCCGACTGTGTTGAAAAACTCATCATGACAGTAAGTCCCTGGGAACCCAAGCGCACTTTCTGCCTTCCCAGCAGAAGTGAAGTTGTCTTAGAGCAAATGAAAGGGTCTTGCCTGGGTCCGTTGGCACTGGCTAGCTTTGACATAACATGCTGATCCAAGCTCCATCTAGAACTTCGGTTGCTTTGATTCTTCTCGTCCCCATGTTATCCCAGCTGCAAAGTGCCCAGGCGTGGGAGCTGTGCGGATAGGCACAATCAGGAAATCAAACTGAGAGGATGAGTCCCCTGTGAAGAATGTCCAGTGAACGTGCTCTCCCTCAGCCTTTGAAGGTTACTGCAAAAGATCAGGTCTTATGTGGGGGCTTCTGGGAGAGGCAGCAATTGATATGTGCCTGCTGCCCCCAGTGTAGAAGAGAGCAAGTGCTGTCATGTGAACACTCTGTCTGCTCGAATGCTGTCCGTAATGGAAGCCTTTGTCCAGCATTCTGTGTGTCTCCCGCTGACTTGTGAAGGAAGTCACCATTGCAGTGCATGATGGGAAATGCCATTCTGCACAGCCTTTCTGTGCGAGCGCCATTCTCTCGATCACGGACTGGCTGGTTGGGGACTTTCTTTTATAATGTCACAGCTTGGCCCTCTCTGACTGAGCTTCTAAGCACTGTGACAATACAAATGATCTTTTGGGCTCCCCTGTCTTTCCAGCTTCCCAATCCACGTGTCTCAGGGCACAAAAAGTATGTCCAGTGGTCCAAGTGGCCTTGTTTGCGTGAGCATGTGATCTTGTTCTGCCACCCAGCCTTCCTCTCTCCCCTTTGTTTTCTGTCTCTTTCTCTCCTTCCTGCTTTGTTGTCAGATTTCGCCTTCTTTCTGCTGCTTTTCCCCCCAGTTTCTCTTTCTTCCAAGTCTGCTGCCATATCCCTCTCCCTCTGCCGTGTCTGGCTCCTGATGGGCTGAAGGAATGCTCTGCTCCACACCATAGGATGACTCACTAAATGCCAGAAGGGAAGCTGTTCGTGGCGATCAGTGCTGGTCCGCAGTGTGGGAACCATGACCCTAAAATACATACAAGTCTAACCGTGTTGACAGGTCCCGTTTCTGCCTCCAATAAAAGCCAAATTCTGGGAACTTCTGTCCTCGTTGAAAACAATGATAAACAATACAAAAATACAAAGGGGCTTTGGGGGGAAAACATGCTAGTTAGCTAATATTTATAGCTAGCAGCACTCAAGGTACGTCCACACTGCAGTTAGACACCCGCGGCTGGCTCATGTCTGCTGACTCAGACTCAGGAGCTGTTTAATTGCCGTGTGGACATTCAGGATCTGACTGGAGCCTGGACGTTAGGACTCACCCTCCTCACGGGGTCCCAGAGCTCAGGTCCAGCCTGAGCCCGAACTTCTCCATTGCAGTTAAACAGCCCCGTGGCGTGAGCCCCCCAAGCACTGTGACTGTCTGCAGTAGACATAGCCGCAGGGGTGGAGTCCTGTTGTACTGGGGCACTGTATAGATTTATATTCAGGGACTGTCCCAAAGAGCTGAGATTCTAACAGCTGAGAGTCAAACACAAGATACAAATATTCTGTGCGTATGATGAAGAGAAGAAATATGAGAGTGGTGAGTAGCAATAACTTCTGCCGGGCCAGTGGGAGTCACCAGTCTGCAAAGAGCGCTCTCCATTGTTATAGCCTAGAGAAATGGGGTCACTTTTCTACAGATACAAATTGTACCAATTTAACTACCTTGGTTTAGAAAGTGACGTGGTTACATTGGTACAGCCCCATGGGTGGACACTCTGCAAGGGTTAAAAATGCCTTATTTAAATCAATATATGCAAATCTTCAAACCGTTTAAGTGCAAGCAGTTTAGTTAGATGGATGCAACTTCTGTGTGTCGTCAAGACTTCGCTCACCCAGTCGGGTACCACCCGCACACAGATCAGCTGGAGAGCCCTCGAAGGGAAGTCTCCTTTGAGCCTGGGCCGCTTGTCTGGGTGGTGCGGGGAGATAACACCTTGGGAAGAGGGCGTCTCATGCTTTGACTGAAGCAGAAGGGAGGCCAAGCAGATACTTTCCTTTTCTTTAAATGGCAGAGAGCATGTTTTAAAACCCAGCACAAGAAGGGAACAGCCCTTTGTGGTGGAGACGGGAACCTCCCAAGCTGCTAACCTGGCTCGTTCCAGCGAAGGTCCCTGTCTCAGTCGGAAGCGCCGAGACTCCCTTCGTGCACTGTCAGTGAATTGCAGCCGCAATGGGAACCAGCTTGCTTTTGACGCAATGTCTTTGCGTTCGGTGTTTGAAGGAGGCTCCAGTTAATAATACCTTATCAGACGCCTCTCAGGAGCCTGCAGTGTCTAATATGTCTGTTGCCATAGTAACAGCTGCTTGCTTATGCTCTGCATCTCATATCTGTGTGTCTCTTGCCCCTCTCCCTTCCATATCAACACGCAGTCTGGGTGCCTGTGTCCTGCTGGGATAGCCAGAGCACTGGCCCTCCTGTCTGAGAACTGATCCTCTCGAGACACGCTGCTAGTCACGTCAGTGGTGGCACAAGTGTGATTGGTGCGTGGAGTCCCACAGCAAGCCCAGCATCTAGCAGACTGGGGAGACGAGGGTTTATATACAGCAAGTGAGGCTCCCAAGATACCCTGGCAGCTTCAGGGCAATATTCCATGTGGCCCCAGCCCGTCCGCACCAGTCTCCTGCTGCTTCCATTTGTGAAAAATGTGCTAAAATTCATGTGACAGGCATTTCATCTGCTCTAAACTAGTCTGGTCGCCTTGCCACACAACAGCCACTTCGCTAATCCTGGACCTGCACCGCTTCGGCCAAGAGCTCCTTGACGAGGGCAGTGTGCAGTTCGCTCCCATAGTCAATTGACAAGACTGATGGGCTCAGAACAGGAGAAGGGACAGCTTCCTAAGCAGCCTCCAGTAATGGGGAACTCCCCCGCCTCCCTCTCTGCTTCCTTTATCTTTCCACAAATTCCTCTACCCCTCCATTTAATTCTGTTGTCAGATTTCTTTCCCCTTGGGTAAGGTGTCCTTCCAGGGCTTCCTGCTTCCAGCTTTTTCATCTTTTGCTTTTCTCTCTCGCTCCCAGAGTAATTCGTTCCTATCTCTGCCATCCGCTCTCCTCTCCCACTATCTTTACATTCTTTTCTCCTTTTCTATTGTCTCCGCTTATTGCTCTCTCCCTTCTGCTGTCAGTCAGTTTTTCTCTCTCCCTCCCCCACGTCCCCTCTCCCTCCGCCCTCCCTTTCTCACTCTGTGGCTCGTTCTCCATCTCGGATGAAGGTAATGAAAATAATCGGGCTTCATTAATTCTGAGCCCTGTGAGATGATAGCCATTTGGAGCCATGTTTGCCAATTAGATGGTCTAAATTAGAAGTGACCTTGGTATACTGCCATTGCTTTCCTCTCTGAGTCTAATGAAGCTTTTCACTCCAGCACCCTCTCTCCGTCTTTGTAATGGAAATTACCTCCTTTGTCTGGTTCGGGAACCTCGCATTGCATGTGCATTTCCCCCCGCTTGCATGGACATACGGGATATTAATGTATCTACTCAGACCCTTTCAAGAGATTTTATTTTTAACTCTGAATTATTTTGGCCATACCGGGGGAGCTCACGCATTGCTCCCTAGAACTTCCATGGGATTGGTCCCACATCGCAGCCAGGCAGAGGGACCAGTGGGAAAAGGCAGAGCTAATTTACAAGAGATTGTTCTCTCGTCATTGTCCAAAGGGGGGTACATGGCCTTGCTGTGTCCGAAGCCCATGTTATGCCACAGGGTGGAAATGGAGAAGAGACTGGCCAAGATGTGACCCTTAATACGGACGTGAGGCAGAACTGCAAGTAGCTAGCCACCACAGTGTGTTCAGGGCTCGAGGAAGCTGTGCTGTCTGAAAACCCAGTGATAAGCTTTGCCGAGGCTTAGAAAATGGCGTAATGTGTGGAAATGGGACAAAAGAGAGCGAATGAGAGAGCAAAGATTATCAGCCATTTCCTGAGCCCAGCATCGCTGGCAGGGTGGAGATTGTACCAAGCTCCTTGTCCACCCCCTGAACTGTTACATTCAGATCTGATAACAGGCTCTACAGTGCTGTCCTGGGGAGTGGGGGGCCCAGTTTCAGCAGGATTCCCACACCACAGAGTCGTACTTCTCACAGCTGTTTTGGATTGTCTCCTCTGAGGAGGTAGCTTACATAGTCCTTTTCAAACAGAGCAACAAGCTCGTTTTCTCTTGAGGATGATTGAGCATGGTCTATGAGACAGGACAGTCTTGCGGGAGACACACAGGACAAGGAGACAGAAGATTTGAGTTCAATTTCTGCTCACTATGTGACACTGCACAATTTATTTAGGCCAAATTGTGCAAAAATGACCGCTAATGTGGGGTACCAAATACGCCTCCCAGAGCCAGAACTTTCCAGAGAGACTGAGCCACCCACAGCTTCCATTGCCTTCAGCTGGAGTTGTGGGTGCTCAGCATCTCTGAAGACCAGAGATTGCTTTCACCCCTGGCAGGAATATTCACCAGCCAATTCCATTTTGGGACAGCAGGGAACTGCATAAGAGACATTGCTAGTACATTGATAGTGTGGGGTATGCATTTCCTGTGTTGGTGATACAATAACATTGTATAGGAGGATGATCTACAAGAGAGCTGGGAAGTGCTAGTGTATGCTCCCCTGGGACACATGCCCAGATACCATGGAGATGGGCAGGTTAGAAACTCAGCGAATGAAGTAGATTATTATTATTATTACTATTATTTTCTAATGCTCACAAATGCGAGGTGACTTTCAGTCTGGATAGAAAAATGTGACTCTCGCCCCACAGAGATGACAATCTGATTTGAACATGGCAAGGTTTAGCAACAATAGAGAGGTTGTTAGCACTTTGGGACAGGGCAGTCTCTTTGTTCTGCGTTTGTATAGTGGTGGCACCATGGAGTCCTGGGCTGTGACTGGGGTCCTAGGCACTCCCCAGTACACAGAATAGCTAAGTTTTAGGTTACGGCAGCAAACTGATGCATTTCAGTTGCATACACATGGTAGAGTTGCTTTAATACCTTCATATTGGTGCATCTGGTGGTGTGGAAGCATTGGAGAAATTTGAGTGAGGCAGTCCAAGCATTTAGGAATTTGGAAGACCGGTGCCAGGGTTAGATCCCAGCTATTGCTGGACCAGCTGAATGGGAAGTGACCAAATGAGACTTGAACATAAATTATCTTAATCTGGACTTGGATAAAATAATGTTCCCCTACGAGACTCAACCCTTCACCATCCTTCCACCCATGCATTTCCACCATTTAAATACAGACATAAACATACACAATATCAAATAATATCATGTGAGCATCACTCCCTGGTTGTCAGCCACCATCCAGTGCCTTCCTTTTCACGTTATACTCGGATTATTTACATTGCAATGTACCAGCAACTCTCTGCACACACAGGAAGAGACGATCCGGGCCCCAGAAAGTTTACAGTGTAAAAAAGACAGAACCGATGAAGATGGGGGCCTGGGACACAGCATACTTGCAAAGTGGTCGGGTTGATGAGTGGCCTGGCGACTCCATCAGGGAGACCGACTGTGGGGCTAGGAGGGGGACGTCCCCCGCTAAGAAGATGGCTGCAGCAAAGAAGACTGCATTTTAAGAAGGCTGAGCTGGCAAATGACTGAGGTGGGGAGAGCAGGCAATGAGCCAAGTCTAGAGCTCCACTTTCGGGGTTTCGCTTGCCAGTGGCTCCTTTGCTGGCTTTCTTGGAGACCCTGCAACTGCTCTGAACCACAGAGTGCCTCACTTCCTGCTCTCCTGGCCTTGTCCCATCCCTCTAGGAATGTTCTGCCTATAACAGTGTATCAAAGCCCTTCTTTTGGTGTGAGGGAGGGAAGGGGAGAAGCAGGAGGGGAAACCGGTGGCTGTGGAGCTGCAGGCAGGTAAAGGTAATTACTTAAAGACACATAGGGGCAGGACTCATTGGTTTGGAGGCCTAGATTAAGATGCAGAGGAGCATGTGAGGTTGATGATTATATTTCGGGGTGAGTTAATTGACAGAAGGTGAAGGCAGACAAAGAAACTCTGCTTACTGCCTTCTTGAATCCCAATCAGGAATTATGATTAAAGACGCGGCGAGACAACAGAGCCCTGATGAATTGGTGTCTTTTTTTTTCCTTTTTGCCGTCATTCACACTTGATTGACTTCAACCTTTCAAGTGCAAAAGTCTCTCTTTTCCATTATTATTCATAGCCATCTGAGTTTTTCTAATTAAAGTGTATGAAAACAATTACTGATCCGTCGTACTGAGTCTGTTAGTGGGGGTGACTGCCGTACTGTAATGCCTATACAAAGCCCAGGTTTCTATAATGATGTGCGACTGAGCTGTTAGATAATTTCATTCTTTTTCTACTCTGTTGGGTTTTTTTTAATTTCTCGTTATTTATTTTTCATAATTCCTAAAGATCCTGGGAACGCACTTTCCCTGCTGATCAAACTGAGAGGGACATCGCTTTCTTTCTGTCTTTCCTTTTCTGCATCCCAGCTCATTCTCCCTCCTCTGAGTCTGGTTACTATGAATTAATCGGTGACCTTTAACTTCATGCATTCCCACTGGACTCACCAACCACTGCCTTCAGAAATGTTCTGCTTTGGAATAAAAGATGGAATGAGTTTGGCATTCTCCACCCCCTTCCTAGTGCTTTGACAGTGGCACCTGCCTTTACAGGGGGCAGATGTCTATAAAACACAAATGCTGTGTCTGTGTCTCTCACTCACCTTGCACGGCTGTGTGAGTAATCAGAGGAGTCACAGCATCCCTTCCCTCTGACATCCATGATCACTCACAATCAAATCTTCGTTTGAGGCTCTCCAGGAACCTGCTGCTGAGCATTGCTGGATCAGACCCTGTTTCCCTACACACGCTATGTGGGTTTCACATCCGTGCTGGTAGGAAGACATCATGTCCTGTTCTGGGGATTCACCATATTCCAGCTATCCCTTAGCCACAGACTCTGCTAGCATTTCATTGGTCATCCTGCATGCACCTGTTGGCCTTTGATTTCAGTTCGTTTCGGCTGTATTGTACGAAGGTAATTGCATCACTTGTTCCGCCTGAAATCCAAGGTTCAGTCTGTTCCTCTGCCTGGCATGAAGGGAGCCTTGTCTTCCTTCACTAGAGAACATAACATGATGTCTCAGTCTCCACCATACGATGCTTTCCAAGCAGTCCGTGGCCAGGGGAGGGCATCGTAAGAGATGGCCATGTACGAGCAGCTCTGAGAGTCAGTTTGAGTTTTCTGCTCCCTCAAACCATAAGAACCCAGGGCATGATGAAGGTGTTCCTTTTAGCGTCTGGGTGAGAGGACGCTCACAGATGATCAAAGCTGCACAACTGATATCAAGCATTTGTTTACGGGGCGAGCTCATGTATGTGGCTGTGTTACGAGATAGCACTAGTGGGGATCTGGATGCTGGTTCCTGAGCTGCTGTGTTGGGGATCATCTGTTGAAGAGCAGCCTTTAAGATGCTATGCGTACAGCGCTCAGAATTACTCAGGGGCTTGTTGCTGCATGCCTTATGATAAACGCTGGGCGCAAAGCACTAGTCATTTTGGCCAAGGTTTTCAAAAGTGACTAGTGATTTTTGGTGCCCAACTTCAGTTATCTTAATAGGGCCTTAAAGTGCTAACCCTGAACACCAAGTATCTCGAGTAGGGTTCCCAAAAATGGAGCCATCCAGAAACACTAGTTGCTTATAAAAATCTTGGCTTTCGAGTCTTGGGCTGGAGATAGTGGCACTGCTTGCAAACAGAATTTCGAGGGGAGCCAGAGTGAACACTTGTTTTCTTTCCAACAATCGGAGCGTGGAAAGGGTTACAAAAGTTGTGTGTGTCACAGCCAGTGTGCCATCTCTTTTCATTCTTTCCTTATTCAGCCTTTCTTTTGTGACCTCTCCATTTGTGCTCTTCTTTCTCATGCCCCTCCTTCTTTGCATCAGTACACTCTGAAAATAGTGCTGCAGTGCTCCCTAGTTCAAGATTACCGTGTACTTCACTAGGTGTGATTTAATTAGGGCCTTATTATGTTTTCAGCAGCTTAAGGTGGGTCTTTCAATGTATCTACCTAATTGGTTGCACAGGAAGTTTCACAGCCCATGACAAAACATTGTCAGTGATCAAAGTCTGAATTCTAGATAAAGGAAAATATTAATAATACGATTATTCTTCTAGTGTGCCCTGCTAATTATGTCCAGAATGTAACTGTAGAAACACCTTTGACTGATGTGAGCTTTGTCTAATAAACACGAGGCTTCAGTGAGCTCAGAAAAGTGACACTTCTGACTTCACAGCGCTGATGCCTGATTTTGCTTATTAAAGATTTTTAAAACTTTCTCTGTTTTTGTTTATTTCTCCCACCTTCCCTCCATCCTCAGGTGACGACACCTGAAGTGATGATGCCCAGCAGCATGTTTCTCCCAGCAGCAACTCCAGAGAGAGATGGAAACACCAGCACCGAAGAGCTGGGGAAGCAGCCTGGTCAGTTCCTTAACTCTTACCTGAAAAAAGTCATCCTGATACGAATTGTGGCAGCTCCCTGTTCTTGTCTCCCATGTGCGGGAAGAGGAAGTCCCATTGCTATCCCTAACCCATGCAGTTTCTTCGTTTTAAAGACCAGTGCAGACAGCCGGAGACCTAACAGGATTTCCAGACGGACAAGTTTGCTTAGGTCAAAAATGAACTGATTTTATAAAAGTCGTGTCTGAGTGCCTGATTCAGTGGTATGGTAGAGCTGATTTGCTCTGCTCCAGGAGAAACTTCAGTGTGATGGTGAGCCACCAGAGCTGTGCCTATATCACATTCCTAGTAGCATTTCTTACACGGTCAGGGAAAAAAGAGTTAGGACTGGAGTGTCCCTCCACATGGCTGATCCCCAACTGCCAGAAGAGCTCCGGGAGATCACTGACCGTGTAGACGAGAGCAATCCTGAGGCTGCTCTAATTTATGCCATTAGCAGGTCCAGTGCCCCGATGATCCCAAAGGTGGCTTAGAACCATTGCCAGACTTGTTCCAAATCCTCCTCAGTAGAACCTGTGATTTTGGAGAACATGTTGCACTAAAACAGGAATTAAAATACCTGTTCAGACCTGAGGAATTGGGAGATGGAGTGAGTGGCTCAAAGAATTGGTGATGAGACCTAGAACTTTTTCCCACTGTCTTAAATGCAGCCCAGGAAGCAGCTAATTTCCCTGAAGTAACTCCGAGATTGAGGTGCATTAGCACAGCAGCCCAAAATGACCTTGGCTTTTTTTATTCCCACATCATGCTGTAAAATCACACTGCCAGTAACAGCAGCCAGCTCATTAGTCCCAACTTCGTCACGGGATAGGGCAGCAAAAAAAGGACATGAGTTTTGGGTGCCTAGGCAGAGGGTCCTCATCTCCAGATAGGGAGGTGATGGTCTCTGGCTCAGAGACCATCGTCACCACTGTAGACCCTGGGGCAGGACCACGGTGGGACAAATCTATGAGGAAGTTTGGGATTTGGACAACCACCACCTCCTTTCCGCTACAGGACCTGCGTGTGAACAGCAAGGGTCAACAATGGCCTGGCTAGGGCTGCTGGAGATGTGCCGCTAGCAGGACTGTCTCTCCGCTGTCAGAACTGCTCTGCTGTCTTTGGTAGAACCTGGAGGAAAGGTGGCAGTGGGAGGCTAATGGCTCTTCGGCAAAAGGCTGAATTCTCCCTGGGCATAACAGCCTTCAGTGGAGCCTGGACTGGCAGGGGCTGAATTTCATTCCCTTTCTCTGCAGTGTTCGTGGACCTAAACGTCGAATGTCATATTCAGTTCTTGGCACATCATTATCAGAAAGATTTTGACAAGTTAAAGGGACAACAAGGAAAAGTAACAAAGATAGCTATGGGGCTGAGGGGTTTAATTTGAGGAAGAATTAAAGGGGATAAATATGCCTTGAACAACCATCAAGTGGGAGATTTGAGCAGCCCTCAGATATTCAAAGGGTGTAAAAGTCCAGGAGGAAGAGAAATTATTTAGGGTTGTGCAGTGGGGTAGAATGAGGTGAAGCTGAGAAAGTGAAAACTTAGGCTGAATATTAGTGGAAACGTCTGTTCTTTTGCACTAAAAATAATGCTCAGGCACTACCCTGTTTACAGAAGAGGAAGGTGTGTCTTATGAGAGAGCCGTTGAGCTATGCTGAGGGCTGTTGTATCTTGGAGGGAGGGGGCACCAGAGAAATACTTTGTGCTGAGGCTGACACTTCTCACAAGTCGTGGTGAAGGCAAATGCCTCTGTTTGTGGCCAGGGGGAGGAAGCACTGGATCTGATCCAAATTAAGAAATGAATAATGTATATTTTATTTAAATTGGTAATGAGTGATAGAGGCAAGCCCTGTCTAAACTATTGCAAATACCTTCCTTGCATCACGTCACCCTTTTTATTTTGGTTCTGTTTACAGAGATCTCCGAGGACTCAGGAAAGAGCCTCCTGTCATCTGAGAGTGTAGAGCACAGCGGTGAGTCAAAGCCAGTTCCTGCCGATCAGAGCTCCACCAGAGAGGACTCTGGCTTTCTTTGCTGGAAAAAGGGGTGCAGCCAGGTGTTCAAAAGCTCAGCGGCCCTTCAAACGCATTTCAACGAAGTTCATGCTAAACGGCCTCAACTGCCAGTGTCCGATCGCCATGTCTACAAGTACCGTTGCAACCAGTGCAGCCTGGCCTTCAAAACCATCGAGAAGCTGCAGCTCCATTCCCAGTACCATGTAATCAGAGCCGCTACGATGTGTTGTCTTTGCCAACGCAGTTTCCGAACCTTCCAAGCTCTGAAGAAGCACCTGGAGACAAGTCATCTGGAGTTGAGTGAAGCAGACATTCAGCAGCTTTACAGTGGCCTTCTGGTGAATGGAGACCTCCTGGCTATGAGTGACCCTTCGCTGGCTGAAGACCACACTATAATCGTGGAAGACGATAAGGAGGAAGAGAGTGACCTAGAAGATAAGCAGAGCCCCACTGGCAGTGACTCTGGGTCAGTACAGGAAGACTCTGGCTTGGAACCTAAGCGGGCCCTGCCTTTCAGGAAAGGTCCTAACTTCACCATGGAGAAATTTCTGGATCCATCTCGCCCATACAAGTGCACGGTCTGCAAGGAATCGTTCACACAAAAGAACATTCTTTTGGTCCATTACAATTCAGTGTCTCATCTGCATAAACTGAAAAGAGCCCTTCAAGAGTCTGCTACTGGGCAACCTGAACCAACCAGCAGCCCAGACAACAAACCTTTTAAGTGCAACACCTGCAGCGTGGCCTACAGCCAAAGCTCTACCTTGGAGATCCACATGAGGTCCGTCTTACACCAGACGAAGGCTCGCGCTGCCAAGCTGGAGGCAGCTGGCGGCAGTGGCAGTAGTAATGGAGCTGGTAACAGCAGTAGCAGCAGCGTGTCTCTGGGGTCATCCACACCAAGTCCAGTGAGCACTGCCAGCAACGCCGGCACAGCGCCAGGCCCCAGTTTACTCAGCCAGGGATCCAGTGAGAGCGTGGGAATTCCACCTCCGAGTAACCCCCTCAGTGCTAACATCGCCTCCCCTTCAGAGCCCAAGGACGTCAACCGGAAGAAGTTGGCAGACATGATTGCATCCCGGCAGCAGCAGCAGCAGCAGACTCAAACCTTAGCACAGGCACAGGCCCAAGTCCAGGCGCACCTACAGCAAGAGCTGCAGCAGCAAGCTGCCCTCCTGCAGTCTCAGCTGTTCAACCCGGCTCTCCTACCGCACTTCCCCATGACCACGGAGACCCTACTCCAGCTGCAGCAGCAGCAGCACCTTCTCTTTCCATTTTACATCCCCAGTGCTGAGTTCCAGCTCAGTCCAGAAGTTAGCTTGCCTGTGACCAGTGGTGCTCTCACACTCTCTGGCACTGGCCCAAATTTGCTGGAAGATTTAAAGGCTCAAGTTCAGCTCCCACAGCAAAGCCACGCACAGATACTACAACAGCAGCATGGTCAGCTCTCTTTGTCACAGTCTCACTCTGTCCTTCTA
Organism: Emydura macquarii macquarii; assembly: GCF_026122565.2. Taxonomy (NCBI): domain Eukaryota; kingdom Metazoa; phylum Chordata; order Testudines; family Chelidae; genus Emydura; species Emydura macquarii. The sequence goes on from NW_027130976.1 coordinate 1,102,394, forward strand.
CAACAGAGCCAGCATCCGGAGAAAAAAAACAAGTCCGTTATTAAGGAGAAGGAGAAAGAAACCCAGAGGGAAAGGGACAGTGCCGAGCGGGGAGACAGTAGTTCAGTGTCTAAGGAGGCTCTGCCTGACAACCTAAAGGCCAAAGACAAGAAAGACTTTGCCCCAGGCAATAGTTCCGAGCCCTCCCTACTTCCTCCACGCATTGCATCTGATGCAAGAGGGAATGCCACGAAAGCCTTGCTAGAAAACTTTGGCTTTGAGCTGGTTATTCAGTACAACGAGAACAAGCAGAAGGTGCAAAAGAAAAATGGGAAGACAGAGCAGGGTGAGAACTTGGAGAAGCTTGAATGTGACACGTGTGGCAAGTTTTTCTCAAACATCCTCATTCTAAAGAGTCACCAAGAGCACGTTCACCAACACTACTTCCCCTTTAAGCAGCTGGAGAGGTTTGCCAAGCAGTACAGAGAGCATTATGAGAAACTGTATCCACTGAGACCTCAGACTCCAGAGCCGCCCCCACCTCCTCCTCCTCCTCCGCCTCCGCTCCCTACAGCTCCTCCTCAGCCAGCTTCCACTCCTGCCATTCCTACTTCTGCCCCACCTATCACTTCTCCGACAATTGCACCAGCCCAGCAGTCTGTGCCGCTCACCCAGCTCTCTATGCCAATGGAGCTGCCCATCTTTTCACCACTAATGATGCAAACTATGCCACTACAGACATTACCTGCCCAGTTACCACCTCAGCTTGGTCCCGTAGACACTCTGCCTACAGACCTGGCGCAGCTGTATCAACATCAGCTCAACCCTAGCCTCCTCCAGCAACAGCAGAACAAGAGGCCACGTACTCGGATCACAGACGACCAGCTCAGAGTTCTTCGGCAGTATTTTGATATTAACAATTCCCCCAGTGAGGAACAGATCAAAGAGATGGCAGACAAGTCTGGACTGCCACAGAAAGTGATAAAGCACTGGTTTAGAAACACGCTCTTCAAAGAACGCCAGCGCAACAAGGATTCCCCATACAACTTCAGCAACCCTCCTATTACCAGTCTGGAAGAACTGAAGATAGACTCACGGCCTCCCTCTCCAGAATCTCAAAAGCATGAGTACTGGGGAAGCAAGAGGTCCTCCAGGACCCGGTTTACTGACTACCAGCTCAGAGTCCTGCAGGACTTTTTTGATGCTAATGCTTATCCAAAGGATGATGAATTTGAACAGCTTTCTAATTTGCTGAACCTCCCTACTCGTGTTATAGTGGTGTGGTTCCAGAACGCCCGTCAGAAAGCTAGGAAAAACTACGAGAATCAAGGAGAAGGCAAAGATGGGGAACGGCGGGAGCTTACAAATGACAGGTACATTCGAACGAGCAACTTGAACTACCAGTGCAAAAAATGTAGTCTCGTCTTTCAGCGCATTTTTGATCTTATCAAACATCAGAAAAAGCTTTGCTATAAGGATGAGGATGAGGACGGACAGGATGATAGCCAGAATGAAGACTCTATGGATGCGATGGAGCTGTTGACGCCGACCAGTTCCTCCTGTAGCACACCAATGCCCTCTCAAGCTTACAGCACCCCCACCTCTTCAGGAAATGCAGCCTCTTCAGCCTTCTTGCAGCTCACAGCCGAGACAGACGACGCCTCCATGTATAGTTCTAAAATAGAAGCTATGGATGAGAAACCAAAGCAGTCTGAACGTCCAAGTACACAGCAAAACCAAACTCAAGAGAAGCAAGTGCAACCAAAGCAAGAGTCTCAGCAGCAGCAGCAAGACCAAGGAGAACAGAAGACATGTTCAACACACCAAAAGATCTCACAGTTATCCTCCCCATCCTCATTACAACAGCCACCACCACAGGCACAGCCACCCCAGTGTCCTTTGCCACAGTCAAGCCCAAGTCCTTCTCAACTCTCGCATCTTTCCCTCAAGCCCCTTCATACGTCCACCCCTCAACAACTGGCAAACCTACCTCCTCAATTAATCCCATACCAGTGTGACCAATGCAAACTGGCATTTCCTTCCTTTGAGCATTGGCAGGAACATCAGCAGCTTCATTTTTTGAGTGCACAAAACCAGTTTATCCATCCGCAGTTTCTGGACAGGACATTAGACATGCCTTTCATGCTTTTTGACCCCAGTAATCCACTACTTGCAAGCCAGTTGCTATCTGGAACTCTACCTCAGATTCCAGCAAGCTCAGCCACTTCTCCCTCCACCCCAACATCAACAATGAACACTCTGAAGAGAAAGCTGGAGGAAAAGGCCAGTGCAAGCCCTGGGGAAAATGACAGTGGGACTGGTGGAGAAGAACCTCAGAGAGATAAGCGTCTAAGGACCACTATTACCCCAGAACAGCTGGAAATCCTGTACCAGAAGTACTTGCTTGACTCCAACCCAACACGGAAGATGTTGGATCACATTGCACATGAGGTGGGCTTGAAGAAACGTGTTGTGCAGGTTTGGTTTCAGAACACTCGCGCACGGGAAAGGAAGGGACAGTTTAGAGCTGTGGGGCCTGCCCAAGCCCACAGACGGTGCCCTTTCTGCAGAGCTCTCTTTAAAGCAAAGACCGCTCTGGAAGCTCACATCCGATCCCGTCACTGGCATGAGGCCAAGAGAGCTGGGTACAACTTGACCTTGTCTGCTATGCTCTTGGATTGTGATGGAGGACTCCAAATGAAGGGGGACATCTTTGATGGAGCAAGCTTTTCCCACTTGCCACCAAGCAGTAGTGATGTTCAGGGTGTTCCGCTCTCCCCAGTGAGTAAAACTATGGAGCTCTCACCTCGAACACTGCTTAGTCCATCCTCCATTAAAGTGGAAGGAATAGAAGACTTTGAAAGCCCCTCCATATCCTCAGTTAACTTGAGTTTTGACCAAACAAAGTTGGACAATGACGACTGCTCTTCTGTCAACACTGCAATCACAGACACTACAACAGGAGATGAAGGCAATGCAGACAACGATAGTGCAATGGGAATCGCTACTGAAATCAAATCAACATCAGGAGCCAGTGAAGGTCTGACAAAGGCTGCCATGATAGCAATGTCTGAGTATGAAGATCGGTTGTCTTCTGGCCTTGTCAGCCCAGCTCCCAGCTTTTATAGTAAAGAGTATGACAATGAAGGTACCGTGGACTATAGTGAAACCTCCAGCCTTGCAGACCCCTGCTCACCCAGCCCTGGGGCCAGTGGTTCAGCAAGCAAGTCTGGAGACAGTGGGGATCGGCCAGGGCAGAAACGTTTTCGCACTCAGATGACTAATCTCCAGCTAAAAGTCCTAAAGTCATGCTTTAACGACTACAGGACACCTACCATGCTGGAATGTGAGGTCCTGGGTAATGACATTGGACTGCCAAAGAGAGTTGTTCAGGTCTGGTTCCAGAATGCTAGGGCGAAGGAGAAGAAGTCCAAGCTAAGCATGGCCAAGCATTTTGGTATAAACCAAACAAGTTATGAGGGACCCAAAACAGAGTGCACTTTGTGTGGCATCAAGTACAGCGCTCGGCTGTCTGTACGTGACCATATCTTCTCTCAACAGCATATCTCCAAAGTTAAAGACACCATTGGAAGCCAGTTGGATAAGGAGAAGGAGTACTTTGATCCAGCTACTGTACGTCAGTTGATGGCTCAGCAGGAGTTGGACCGGATCAAAAAAGCCAATGAGGTTCTTGGTCTGGCAGCTCAACAGCAGGGCATGTTTGATAATAGCCCTCTACAAGCTCTTAACCTTCCTACTGCGTACCCAGCACTACAGGGCATCCCTCCAGTCTTGCTCCCAGGCCTCAACAGTCCATCTCTGCCAGGCTTCACTCCATCCAACACAGGTGGGTTCTGGAACTGCCGTCTCTCTGCTCAGACGGGAAGCTTTCCCTAGTGTTGTACCTTCAGCACAAAGGGTGTTTCCCTGGCAGTGTCTGAAATCAGGTTCAGGAGCCCTCTGATGTTACTTGGCGGGTTGTAGAGAATAGGTATTCTATTTCTAGTGCCTTAATCCAAGTTTTCCAGCACGGCAAGAGACTTACTACCTCACTCGGTCTCTCTCCATATCCAACGAGCAAGGCCCCAGGTACTCAGAGGCAAGGACCCCTGCTGTAAATTCTTCAGCACCTTCAAGTAACATGAAAATGGAGGCTTTTATTTTATTAAATATGAAAAAGAATAGTACAGTCAGTACGTTGTCACTTATGTTTTTTTTTTTTTTACATTAAATTCAATTTAGCACTGCTCCCAAATTTTCAATATATTGCAGATGTTTGTTTTGACAACACAAACTGCATTGTAGAAATGGTGATGGGAAACTTGGAGGTTCTTTTATGAGATGTAGCCATCAGAGTGCCCCATAATAGCAGTTACATACCCGTCCATGCAACTACGAATGTTTTTTCAGCAGTAGTTGGCATTAAAAGGGAAACAATTCCCTTATGTCCTACTTTCCATAGACGGAGGATATGAATACTTCATCCTCCCCAGTGGTCCTCAGTTCTTCTCCTTCACCAGCTGGAGCAGTCATGGAGGCTCTGGATCAGTTTAAACTCAGGGCCTGTATCCAGACGTTCTCTTTGTCTGTCGACCTGTAGCGAATCCAGTTTGAAATAGTGTATGCAGTCCTCCACTGCAGATGGCACCTCTCTGGAGGTGTTACCACCTGAGTGAATTTGCCTAATCACCCCCCCCCCCACACTGTTCTTAGCTCCTGGAAGGCTGTGGTTCTCTTTCCCCATGGAACTACACACAATCCCTGGCCCATGATGATACATGAACTTAATACAGCAAAATCTCCCAAAGATATTGCAGGAAATTGCCATATCTGTTACAGGACCATACGTTTCAGCTCCAGAAGCTGCTCTCTGGTATAGTGAGTCTGGGAGACCTTCTCCTAAAAAGGTGTTAACATCACCCTGACACTGTCCCACATTAAACAGTTTGAAAATAGCTCTGGGATTTGGAATACAGAGACTGCAGGCTGCTTATTATCATGGCAAATACACCATTAAAAATCCTTATCCTTTTATTAAAGATACAAAAAAGAAGGGGGGAATGAAATGTAAAATAAGTAAGGCTTCCGTTTTAATAACATCTTATGTTCCCTTTCCCTCTAGCTGAAGAGAGCTTTTAAAAGGAACCCCCTCCTATTTAACAGTCGTTGAGAAGGCTTTAGAGATGTTCATAATCTCCTTTTGAGGAAAAAGAGGAAAAGCTTAGTTGAGGTGGTCTTAAACTGTCGTTGTTGCTGTTTTTAATACAGTCCAATCTCATTTCCTAGAAGACAAAACAAGACAAACTCACACAAGAGGGGAGAGACAAAAACACCAAAGATTTGAAAATGCAATTTGTCTTCGATGTTGATTTTCACTTAGTGTCTCACTGAGCAACACAGCCATGACTTGCAGTTTTATCAGCTACTCCTGAGACCTGGTGAACTTGTACCAGTGTCAAGCTGTGTAGGGCATTGCTTTTGCTGCCTCTCTGGTCACAGACTCATAGCGGTGTTGCAAAACATAGTCTTGGCCAACTAAATCACACTATCCTTAGACTGAAGGCAGAAGGAGAGAGGTAGGAAAGAAGAAATAAGATGGGGAAGGAAACAGACAAAGAGGGTGGGATGGGACACACAGTGTCACATCTCAGGTAGTGTTTGGGATTTAGCCAGAGCCACTGAAGGTGGTGATGTCATCTGGGTTCCTCTCTTGGCCCCATCTGGTCAACACGTCTTTGAAGATCAGGCAGGACCCCGAAGGTCCAATGATGTCATGATAGATTCCAGAGTCCCAGGAGATGGTGGAAGTAGCAGCCATGATGATGACGCTCACTCTTCCCTCCTTTCAGTCAGCAATTGTTGCACTTGCATTTCCCGATTTTCCCTGAAAAGTCTTTTCTTTGAAGGACCCCAAAAGGGAGTGAGGGGCATAATAGCCCATGCTCTCATTATTTTGTTCCCCAATTAGGCCTAAAATCTGATGCGCCAGTTTTGGTTAATTGATTTCCAATCCCATACTCCTCTTGTTTACCAGGCATGATCTCAACACAATCCTTAAGTGGTATTGGTGAAGCCTATTTGTTTAGACTAACTCAGTCGTGTCATCGTCCCGCGCGCGCCCCCCCCCCCCTTTACTGATTTTTATAAACAATCTTCTGTAACAGGCTGGGTTGCACTTTTGTTACATTTTCCCATCAATATTTCTTACTGTGGATGATCAGAACCATTTCACATACTTCCATCCTCTCTTCCGCAGTTAGGCTCACAACTGAGATCAAGCCTACGAGGCCCCAGTTATGACAGCAGGTCTTTGAATGGAGCTAGGTAGAGCACCTCCTACAGCGCCAGGGGTTTGAGGAAGGCACGTCGTAAGAAAAAGTGCTCTAGCAAAGATCCTACTATCGAATCTAGCTGGAGCGCTACGTGGTTTCCTTCGACTACTGGGGTTTCAATAATAGGGCCTCTTCAGAATGGCCATCTCATTTGCCTGAGAGCACTCATCAGACTGGTGTGGACACAGGAACAAGAGACAAGATTCCTTGAAGTCCGTAGTGCAGGACATGTCGGAAGACTTGGACCTGCTATGAGTGCTGAGCCTGCCTGCTCCTCTTAGGATGTGTCAGATGGTTACTGATTTGTCAGGCTGTCTCCAGAACTGTCTTCCTCCTTGCACCAGATGGAGAAGTCCTCAGTGGGAGCCCCAGTTCTAGACCAAGCCAGTGCCATCATCAGACCATAGTTTCAACCAGTTTGCCTGGTCCTGAAGTTAGGCTTATCGGTCTGTAATTGCCAGGATCACCTCTGGAGCCTTTTTTAAAAATTGGTGTCACATTAGCTATCCTCCAGTCATCTGGCACAGAAGCTGATTTAAATGATCGGTTACATACCACAGTTAGTAGTTCTGCTATTTCACATTTGAGTTCCTTCAGAGCTCTTGGGTGGATACCATCTGGTCCTGGTGACTTGTTACTGTTTAATTGATCAGTTTGTTCCAAAACCACCTCTAACGCCACTTTCGTCTGGGACAGTTCCTCAGATTTATCACCTAAAAAGAATGGCCAAGGTTTGGAAATCTTCCTCACATCCTCAGCCCATGACGTTCTTGGAACATTAATTTTGTCTTATCCATATTCAGATAAAAAGGTCTCTTTCTCTGTTACTTCCTGCTGAAGGTCTCAGAGTTCTCTCAACTGCAGACCCTTTTGGCCAACCATCCTGATACTGCATTGGTCATACGTAAGCCTCAGCGCAAATTTCTAACAAGTGTTGTATCAGATTTTCACTTTGGTCTATATCACTCTCTTTATTTTTCCCAAAGCTCCATAAGTAACCTGAGGAGATGAGGCTCCATACTCTGGATGTTAAAAGCAACCAGTTGTTTGGAAGTCAAACAGATAATTGGTGGTCTTTAGAAAAAACTCAGAAGGTCAAGCCGTCTCAACTCAAAGGCTGTCTAAGCCGATAAGACTCTGCATCCAGGAATGCTATGAATTAGCTGCTCTTGCTGTGTTTGGACATCTCAGGGCCCACTGAACTAGAGGACAGCCGCTTCAATGGTACCTATCCATATTCTGCCCTTATCTGAGATAGGTAGTCCTGCTACATGAAGCTCAGTTCACTCCTTCACAAACCACTCTTGGCTCAAGACAGTATCCAGAGCAGATGCTGGCTTCAGAAGGGCAGCGCTGCAGTCGCTGCTGGACTATCCCGTGTCCTTAACCCACGCCCTCAAGCAGGCCACCACTGGTCTGCAGCAGCACAGCTTTGTGGAGGCAACATTAGGAAGGCAAGAAAGGGATCAGTTACCGAGTGTAACTGGTTCTCTGAGCGAGTCGCCGCCAGAGGGCCACACTGCCCCTCTCTCGTCTCCTTTTCTTTGGAGGCAACTGTAAATGAGCTTCTGGAGGTGCCGTGGAATGGGGGATGGGGTGTCTACACCTTTGGCGTATGGACTGCTCTCTCACCCCTCCAAACTGCCAGCTGTGACTCAAACGGTTCCATTGCAAACAAGCAACTCCTGCGGTAGGTCTGGAGAACCAAGAGTTCCTGCTGGTAAATAACCCTTTCTTCAGCTGGGTGGAAGGCCTTTCAACCTGCAGATCGGCCCTGTGGGAGGGGATGCAGTGCCTCTTTCCTTTCTCACTGTGGGCAAGAGCAAAATTGACCTTGCTCCGCACTCCAGCCTCTCTTGACAGCAGCCATGCGCCCTGCTGCACCAGTCCCAGTATCAATGTCTGCACCCAACCATGGCTAAGCCTGTGACTGGATGTGCCTGCTAGAATCAGGAGGTGGGATATGTCTACGCTGCGTCACTGGCCTGGGTCAGCTGACTTGGGCTTGTGGGGTTCGGGCTAGGGGCCAGTCAGAGTGCAGTGTAGCTGTTCAGGCGCCAGGATCCTCTCACCTCGCGGGGTCCCAGAGCTTGGGCTCCAGCCCCAGTCGGAATGTCTACCCGCAATCCTACAGCCCCGCCGCCCAAGCCCCCAGTGGGTGTTTGATTGCAGTGCAGACCTACCCTTAGATGGTTAATGATACTAACGTTTAAATTACTATAATTAGCTTTCAGAATCCAGACCAAGATAAATGGAGCACTGAGATGCTTGCCCCAGTTCTTGGCTGTTTTCCGGCCCCTTTATGTTGCTTCTGTGGAGTAAAGGAGCTGGAAAGCAGCTGGATCTCTCCTGCCAGGAATTCCCTCAGTGCCCAGGAATTCCCCTGCTTTCTCAGGAATGGCCTGATGCTGCCCCTCTTGCCCTGAGCCAGCTCAGGCTTCGGGAGATACAAAGATGACCTTTTCCTGCCCTAACCTCCTGGGCTGGGTCTTCTAAGAGGCACAGCTTAAAGTCATGGCTGTTTCTGGCTGTCTAAAGCATTTCCTGATTCTGCATCAGCTCACACTCAGCCCACCTTTGGGCAGTTATCTTTGCAACTATAAGGGCTGGAATTTTTCTAAATGAAGGGTTAAATTCTGCAGCACAAGTCTGCGGGAAGGGGTGGGTGCTGCAGTGAATTCTGCAGCTGTGGGATCACTGAAAACATGGGAAAATTAGAGCTTTTGTTTTATTTTTCCCTCCATGGCAGCAGGGGACTTTCTGAACGAAGCATTCCTTTCCAGGAGTTTGTGTGCCAACTGCAGGGGATGCTTCAAACCCTTTCAGAAAAACTCTTTGGCCCCAACTACTAACAACTGTAAAGATTCACACCCTTTGAGACTATATTGTTACTGGCCATCCCTTCTGCTGGGAAGATTGGCCAGCTTCACGTTCCAGTATTAATCCGTCTCCTTTCTGAGAATACATTAGGATGCATTGACTTCCACCCAAAATACTATGTTCTTGCCCTAAGGGAATATCTAAATACCACCTAAACTTTGAAACTCCATCGAGGCTGTATGCCCAAAGCCTCACATAATGGAAAGACAGAGGCAGCATTAGAAAAAGTACCTATCTGTGACATCATCTGTTAGTCTCTTGGGCATTATGACAGACATTCAGACAGAGTCAAATTGCTACTGTGGATTTTCAGTTGTTTGGAAGAAATTGAAACCACTTCCTCTGCCACCTAGTAAATGACTTGGTTCTAGTTACCCTTGCTTCATTTATTGTCTTTTGATTGACCAACCTATCCAATCAAGGGATGCTGCTAAGAGACAGTGACGGTGGGGTTACTGGTTCCTTTGAGGCTTTCTGTGCACTAAGCTTTTTTTCTAACATTTTCCAACAGCTTTCGTAACAAGGGTTAAAAAGCCAGCAGCTGCCAGCACCATGTCTATGCTTTTCCTACCATCGGTGGAGCTGCACTCTTGGGAAATTTAAGGGGAAAAAACCTAGTGTAAACAAGTTCCTTGGTGCAGCTTCCTAAATCTTTTCTTCTTTCTGCTTTCTCAAACTAGGACTTTCCTTTTTCTTTCTTTTTCACTCAGGGAAAAATCAGGCCAGAATGCCAAGGTATAGGACTTGGGAAGTGATTATTGCAAACTGCTATTGCACATCCAAGGAACCACCCATAAGTACTGCATATCTGGGAAGGGAAATGGGGTCTCCTCGGCAGGAATAACTCCAGTTGGGAAACATAGTTATGTCTAGGAAAGACTTCGATAGAAGTATGAGACGGAGATGAATGAATGATTTGTAGTGAATAATTTATTAAATGCATTTTTGCCTTTTATTTGTTTGTAGTTTTTCCACAAACTGATGGTGATTTTTCACTTGTAAGTTATCTGGTGAAAATATTTGGCAAATTTCATGTACTTCTATGGCTTGTTGTTAAAGCTGTGTTGTTTAGTTGTGATACATCACAGAAGGCACATAGTATTGTTTCTCTTCCCTCAATAGATGAGTATAACCTTTATAATCAGATAAACATTCAGAGGTAGTAAATCTTAAATTTACTTCCTGCAAGTATCCATGCTGATAAGTTAACCTCAGGAAAGCTGACAGAATACAGCAAAAAAAGAGCTGTGACACAAGCAAATTAATTTAGATTTCAAATTAATATTTATCCAGCTCTAGTATTTAGTGCAGGAAACCAAGCATAAGAATGTAGGAATTGCCGGTCTGGGTCAAACCAGAGGTCCTTGTCCAGTACCCTGTCTCTGACAGGCCAATATCAGCTGCTTCAAAGGAAGGTACAAGAAACCCTGCAATTAGCAGTCACAGGCTAACCTGCTCTTAGGGGGAGACTCTCCCTAACTCTCATTCGCTAGAGGTCAGTTTATGCAATTATCTTTCAATGGGGAGACCTCCTTGTGTTTGGAAAAAACAGTATTTGATTATTGATATGGGACATGAATTGAAGCCAAGTTAGAGTTAGAGCTAATTATAATTTTCAGATAGGCTCACGTAAGATCATCTTGTTGGCCGACATCAAAACATGAAATGGAAAATGGCCATGCTTTAAGATGCCTGGGCACGGTTTTTGGTTGGGACAGAGGCCAAGGATAAGAACATTAGGTACTGACCAGGGCAGATCCATTAATGAGAACGTTCCAGCTATATCACTCTAGAAAGAGTCACCATAAAGTTCTTGTATTCAGTTGGTGATGTCTGACTGATCGCATGCCATTTCATCTGTTGTGACTCTGGGAAAATAAGCAATACCATCACCATAAAGTAGGGGGGTGCCAATTTTAGACATATTCCTGGAGGTTTCCTCACCTGACTTAATTTTTCATTAAAGATTAATCTTTAATTCCTGGACACTCCAGGACAACCCTACTGTAAAGGCATCTCTTGTGCTTAGTTCACAGCAGCTCATGCATGGTTATTTATATTTTTCAAATCCTTCTGTGGAGTTAAATACTTTGATTCTTACAAATTAGCATTTTCTAAATGTATGCCTGCCCCTAGTCAGCTGAGGCAGTATGACTAACTGTTCAGATCTCAGAAAGACTGGCAAGTTGAGGACTAGGGATCTGAGTTGTGGCTTTAATCCTGTTGTTAATATACGTCTACACAGCAGCTAGACACCTGAAGCTGGCACGTGCCAGCTGGCTCGGGTTGTGGCTGTTCCATTGCTGTTAAGACCTTCTGGGCTGGGCTGTAGCCCAGGCTCCAGGGCCCTGCAGGTTGGGGGGGTCCCAGAGCCTGGGCTCCAGTCCAAGTCCAGAGGTCTTAACAGCAATGGAACAGTCCATGAGCCAGCCACAAGCTTTCTTTGCTGCATAGACAGACCCTTGGTGTTTGTTTGCAGTGGGGCCCACAGTGAGGCACGGTACGGACACAGTCCCTGCCCCAGAGAGTTCAGACTGAGATTGTGCAAGCTGCTTAATGGTGATTGGTCACTGAAATGCCAGGTGCTTTTGAAGATCTCTGCCTTAAACTCTGGGAAGAGCGAGCAGACAGACAGACAGCTGAAAGGGAAGGGAAAGGCATAGTGTGCGTAGTCCCTGGCACGCCACGTTTGATGACACATGGCTTTCAGAAATAGAGACTCTCCCAGTTCCCCGCTAAACACTAGCTCCTTTTCTGGTGGGAGGGGAGAAGAGGGGAGACGTTTGCTTTTTTCACCTCTCTGAAGTTCCGAGTTTTCCAGCCCTACACTATTCCTCACTACACTAGCTGCTCTGGGATTGGGCTGGCTGAATGCCTAAGGAAGGTGTTGGTTAGTGAAAGAGTCTTGGATTGCTTTCTGCGGCCCTGCTCTCTAGCTATCTGAGATGCTTTCCAAGCTGCTCTGTGCTCCCCCTCCTCCTTTTTCACTTGCTTTTCCAGACCTGTGACTGGACAGAGCAGCAGTCTGTTACAATGCAAGGGCTTATCCCTTTCTGCTTGCCCCCCAGCGTCGCCAGTGCTCCCCTGGCTGCTTTCTCTCCAACCCTTTGGACGCTCTCCAGCAGTTCCTAAGTAATGGATTATGGCAGACATTCCTCTATCCTGGCCAAAGAGGGGACATTCGAAGCCTCTCTAGTGTTAGAGCATGTGTCCGCATTCTGCAGCCATCAAGAGATGGATTTTGCCGAACTAAGAAAAGGCAAGGGGAACGGAAGAGGGAGCCTTCCAGTGGCTGGGAACTAGCGTCAGAGGAAGCTCTGCTTTCCTCAAGGAGCACAGTGGGGCTCAGTGAATTGGGAAAGAAATCAAGAAAAAGAGGCACCTCTTTTGCCACCTACTCTAACTGCTTCTTCTGCTTTTCACCTCCCCTCTTGCTCGGCGTTGCTCCCTTCCGTTCCTGTCTGCCCCCCCTCCAGTCTCTTTCTGTGCCACTAGTTGTCATTGATTTAAAAATATTTTTAGGCTAAAACTTATTTTCATTAGCAGAAGAATAATTGCAGCACCTTCCCGCCCCATCCCCCGGCACGACTCTGCTTTTAGCCAGCGCAGTCAGAACGGTCAGGCCGTGTACAGTGCTAGCGGGAAGGGAAGCTGGCAGGGCTCTGGGACCAGGTATCAAACAGCAAAATGTGGTGAGACAAACAATCCTGTTGCCAAAACGAGGTAGGGAAACCAGGCAGGTTAACGCATTACGCTGGCCCCTCGTCCCTCCTCACAGTCTGTGCTGTCGGCATGAACGCCCGGCTGTGGGAGGCAGGGCCGGGCTAGTATCCCATTCCACGGGGGGGAACTGAGGCACAGAGAAGCTAAGTCGCCTGGCCCCAGGGCACAAAGGGCACCTGGCTGAGCAGGGAATTGAACCCAGGTCTCTGGAGTCCCAGGCTAACCCTGAGCTCACATTCTAAAGCACTTGGTAGATTAAATGTGTCATTTATTACTTCAGCGCTTTGATCACCTGCAGCTGTGCCCATGGCCGCCCAGCATCGCTGTCAGGCCGCCCCTGCTGGCAGTGACACCGCTGTGTGCCAGCCTGGGCCGTGGGCATGGCTGACTGCCCAGCCCCAGCCCCAGGTCCGGGTCCAGGTGGGTGCGTTCCCCGGCACGGTGCTGAGTGATTTATTGTTGCTTCCCTTCTTTAGCTTTAACGTCTCCAAAACCCAACCTGATGGGTCTGCCCAGCACAAGCGTCCCGTCACCTGGCCTTCCCACATCAGGATTACCAAATAAGCAGCCCTCCGCCTCGCTGAGCTCCCCGACGCCAGCACAAGCCACGGTGGCCATGGCCCCTCAGCAGCAGCAGCGCAAGGAGAAGGACAGTGAGAAGATGAAAGAGAAGGAGAAGGCGCCCAAAGGGAAAGGGGATTCCCTGCCGGGGCCCAAGAAGGAGAAAGGAGAGGCACCTGCGGCAGCCCTGTCGGCCCCCCTGCCCACCATGGAGTACGCCGTGGAGCCTGCCCAGCTGCAGGCGCTGCAGGCTGCCTTGAATTCAGACCCCACAGCCTTGCTTACAAGCCAGTTCCTGCCCTACTTTGTCCCAGGCTTTTCACCCTATTACGCCCCTCAGATTCCTGGGGCCTTGCAGAGTGGCTACCTGCAGCCCATGTACGGCATGGAAGGCCTGTTCCCCTACAGCCCTGCTCTGTCGCAGGCTCTGCTGGGCCTGGCCCCCAGCTCCCTGCTGCAGCAGTACCAGCAATATCAGCAGAGTCTGCAGGAGGCGTTGCAGCAGCAGCAGCAGCAGCAGCAGCAGCAGCAGCAGAGGCAAGTGCAGCCGCAGCCGCAGAAAGCGCAGCCGCAGCAGCAGCCCAAAGGAAGCCAAACCCCAGTCCCCCCGGGGGCTGCTCCCCCAGACAAAGACCCTGCCAAAGAACCCCCCCAACAAGAGCAGCAGAAAAACGCACCCCGTGAGGTGTCCCCCCTCCTGCCCAAACCCCCGGAAGAGCCCGAAGCAGAAAGCAAAGGTGCGGACTCGCTGTGTGACCCCTTCATGGTCCCAAAGGTGCAGTACAAGCTGGTCTGCCGCAAGTGCCAGGCGGGCTTCGGCGACCAGGAGGCAGCCAGCAACCACCTGAAGTCGCTCTGCTTCTTCGGCCAGCCTGCGGTGAATCTGCAAGAGATGGTGCGTCATGTGCCCACTGGCAGCGGCGCCAAGGGCAGCAGCTCGTACCAGTGCGTGGCGTGCGAGAGCACAGTGTGCGGGGACGAAGCCCTGAGTCAGCACCTCGAGTCAGCCCCTCACAAACACCGAACAATCACAAGAGCAGCAAGAAACGCCAAAGAGCACCCCAGTCTATTACCTCACTCTGCCTGCCTCCCCGATCCTAGCACCGCATCTACCTCGCAGCCTGCCGCTCCCTCAGACAACAGCCCCCAACTCCCTCCGGCCTCCTCCTCCTCCTCAGCTTCCCCCCACGCCTCCAGAAAGGCTTGGCCTCAAGTGGTCTCCCGGGCTCCACTGGGGAAGCCGCCTCCTCCTTCTTTCCCTCCTCTCTCCTCATCTTCAACGGTTACCTCAAGTTCATGCAGCACCTCAGGGGTTCAGCCCTCGATGCCAACAGACGACTATTCGGAGGAGTCTGACACGGATCTTAGCCAAAAGTCAGATGGACCGGCGAGCCCGGTGGAGGGGCCTAAAGACCCCGGCTGCCCTAAGGACAGTGCTCTAACTAGCGTAGGAATGGACACCTTCAGATTGTAAGCTTTGAAGATGAACAATAAAAAATGAATTTAAATAAAAAAATTAATAACAAACCAATTTCAAAAATAGACTAACTGCAATTCCAAAGCTTCTAACCAAAAAAAGAAAAAGAAAAAAGAAAAGCGGGGGCTGTTTTCCCATATAACAGTGCCGGTGGTTTTACATTTTTTTTCTTTTAATAAAAAAAAAACAAAACCAAACCTCTCTTACATTTGTCCTTTTGAAGGTCCTGTTGGTCTGGGAGACAAAAGTCCCTACTGCCTCCTTAATGTCTTTGGAGCTTAAACCCCTTGTATATTGCCCTTTTCCAATAATGCCCCACGTTGATAGCACAGCAGAGGCCGGCATGCACTGTATGGGAAAGCAGCCCACCGTGCTACAGTTTTAAATTTCTTGCTATCTTAGCATTCAGATACCAATGGCTTGCTAAAAGAAAAAAGAAATGTAATGTCTTTTTATTACTCAGGTCAATCGCTCACACTTTGTTCTGTTTTCAGAATCATTGTTTATATATATATATATATATATATATATGTGTGTGTATGTGTGTGTGTGTGTATATATATATATATATATATAAAAATTTCTTTTTTGTTTGTTTTTTGCCTTTTTTGTTTTCTTTTTTGTTCCAGAAAAGGATTTTGTTTTGTTGGGACTGGGGAGGGGAGGGGTGTTTTAGGGAGGGGGGTCTTGTTTTGGGTTTGGGGTATTTTGGGGGTTTTTTGTTTTGGTTTTTGTTTTTTTTTATTTAAAATGGGCAGAAAGTATTCAAGAGAAAAACAATGTGAACTGCTTTAGCTTTCTGGGGATTTTAAGGGTAGCTTTTCTGCTGAAGCCAATTTCAAGGGGAAAAGTTAAGCACTCCCACTTTTCAGAAAAAACACACAAAGAGTGTTGAGGACTTGGAGCTTAAAAAATAAGTTTTAAAACAACTGACTTTCTGTATTTATGATAGATATGACCATTTTTGGTGTTGAGTAGATTGTTGCATTGGAAATGAACTGAAGCAGTATGGTAGATTTAAAAGAAAAAACCCTTTTGTGTACATTTAGCTTTTGTATGGTCCAGCTGACGGCTTCTCATTTGATGTTGTCTTGTTCATTCCTAGCCAGATAGATTGCAATCCATTGACTCGCCGAAGCTTTTCTCCCCTTTGTACCTTTATTCCCCTTTCACCCATCCTGTAATCTTCCACTTATGGTTGCTGCCTTCATTTCTTAGAGGGTGGTTACATAATTATTTTATAAAAACTAAAGAAAGAAGTTCAAAGGGTTTTGGGGTCAGTAGGATCCCTTGCAGAATATTTTTTGTTGGGGGTTTGAAACTTTTTAAGACATATACATACGATTTACCTATGTCTGTTACCCTTGTGCACTTATCTCTTTCTTAATTTTCCTTTTTTTCCTTCCTTTCCTCATTTTGTAAATGTTTCAAAGATTCTGTTCCTAAACGATAAGCATTAGTTTCTGTTTGTGTAATTAGGCTGCATTCTGGTCCTTCTTTTAAAATAACTTTTTGTTACATTTTTTTCTTATAAAAAAAAAAAAAAAAAAAAAAAAATTCATGCTTTAAATAAAATCCAAAGACATACCCTTTCACCACTGGTGCAGAATGAGCAAAAAGGTTTCTATTTACTTGAGAATTTGTTTCTGATTTAAACAAACAAAACTAAGTTTAAATAAAGAAAAGAATAAAAAAGTACCCAGGTTGTTATCTGTGCTTCTTCTGCAAGCAGAGAGACAACTCTTAATGAAAATTCAACTTACCAAAACACAAGTTTTTACTTCAAAGTTTTGTCCTTGTGTTAGGCAGTCTGAGTGATGAGCGACCCAGAGGTGCAGCCCGCAAAGAACCAGATAGCAATGTACAGAAAGCAAAAACAAGAAAAAAACAAAACAAAAAAACAAAAAAACCCAACCCATATGTGAGGCACTTGTGTTTATGTTAATCTCTGTATTCCTGTTTGTGGAAAACACACACACACAGACACACACCTTATATGGTCTGGACTTTGAAAGGAAAACTTTGTGCTGCTAAAATGTAGATTTTGGAGACAGATGGTTGCTGTTTCACTTCTCTAGCCAAACGTCAACAGAAACAATCTCCCTTCCTCTCCCCACCCCCACCCCAAAAGTGTGAAACCATCTCCCCTTCATCCTCCTTATGTTTCAAAAGGGAACTTCGAAGACTGTGAATGCAGGTTCCATTGTTCACCTTCTGGCTTCTTTTCCCACTGTTGAAGCCGCTCATCAACTTTTCAAGAGACTGGAGCATTGCGAAATATGAAAAACGGATTTCATTTTTTAGCCGGGACTCTTATTTTTATGAATTTTTGTTTTTAGTTTAATGAAAGACTAGATCTCGAACTGTTGTACATATTTCTAACTACGCTGATGCACAGTGCAAACTCCTTTTTTAATTGTTTTTTAAGTAGACAATACTAAAGAGAGTACCATCTAATATTCATACCAGTATCCAGTTGTAGCATAAGGTGTCAAAAACAAGTACACAAAGCGTTTGCTGTTTTAACAAACTGTTTTCTTTTAACAAAAATTCTTGTATTTCTCCCCGTGTTTGAGATGAACATTTTTTAAATTCTAAAGTTGTACAGTTTTTTGTTTTTCCATTATTTTATCTTGTTTGTAATTCTATGAAATATATATATATATATTTTTTGCCATTTAACTGTTGTATGTTACTCTGTCTGTATCATATAGAAATATTTTGTTTGTTTTGTTTTTGGTTCTCTTTGTGATACAAGTTAACAATTTAACACTACCTTTATCTGTCAAATTCTGCTAGGTATCTTTTGAAATCTTTTCTTTTGGTTTTTATGATGTCATTTGGTCATAGTGCAATTTCTCTCTCCTTCGTCCCCCTCGTCCTTCCCACCCACTAAAGAGTATTTTAAACCCACTCCCTTATATTTTTTCTAACTATTTCTAAATACTCTTTCAGTCTGAGATTGCCTCGTCCTTTGGCAGGGCCATGCAGCCGTGGTTGCAGGCCCTGCTCTCTCTCTCCAGCCTGAGCTGAGCTGCTGTGCTCTGACTCTAAGTGAAACTGATGAGCATCAGAAGGGTTAGCTTGCCAAAGCCTGACTCCTGCTGCAGAATTCCCACAGAGGTTGATGGTGTTATGTGGACTCCACAGTTGTAATAGTGCTTCGATCGTAGAGGAAACGAGTGAGGGTTTCAGCCAAGTCCTTGGAGGATAATGATCTCTGTCACGTCACTGTTCTCCCCCTGCCTCCATGTCTTTTCACACCCTGTGCTACAGTTAGTAGTCACTGCTCGGGAGACCACCAGAACTAGACTAGCAGGTCGGGTGAGATGCACACGGGCTGTGTGGGGAAACTTGCATGGTGCCTGTCTGCTCACACCAGGTCTTGCTGTAGTCAGTGCGTGAGTCTGGTGAGCGCTACAGTTCATGCCAGTAATTCAATGTCCGGCTGTACTTCTGCCCTTCAGACTGGCCTTCGCTTGAGAATTTGCACCGCTCTGCTCCAGGAGAGCCTGTGGGAATGGAGTAATTTTTCAAAGCCTTTTACAAAAAAAATTTACCCTCGTATAAATTTTCCTATTTCCACCAGAAAAAACCCCAAGGTAGCCCGGTGCTGGACACCCAGCCAAAGCGGAGACGTGAGTAGCTGGGACTGCTCACTCAGCTTAGAACAGAACCCTAGAGCTGGGGTCTCCCCGCTTTGCTTGTCCTATAAAAGGGGAAGGGGGGAGGAAAGGATTTTAAACACAGCACTGAACAAGTTACTCTTTGTTTTTACATTAAAAGCGTTTTCAAGAGGTAAAGATGGCCAAATTTCGCCTACGAGAATAAAATACACCGTAAGGCATGTGGTTAGAGGGTCAACCTGAGCCCGTGCAGCAGGCAAGGCAGGAAGATGCAGACAAAAGAGAGGCATTAACACAAGCCAGCACACTTGATGTTTGTGAAAATATATTTTGCTTTTTTAAAAATAAATTAACTAAATTAAAACATTTTAAATAGAAGCAGAAATTTGGTTGTTGATTTGTTGGCGCTGAGATACTGCCCACTGTGAAACTCAAAGCTTTGACTATTTTTTTGTTTATTGGGGGGGGCACGTTTGGGTAGAACAGAAAGCGTAAATGAGGTGAAGAGGTATATGAACAGCCTTTGCAATGTACAAAAAATAGAGCAAGTGAAACCAAAAATGATGTTCTTGGTGTTTTTCTATAATGTAGTCTTGTTAGCTTTTTTTGTTACTGTAACAACGCTGATCTCGAACTGTACCAAAATACATGGAGACTGACAGAACCAGAAACCACATGGAACTTTCAAAACTTTAAAAAAAAATTTGTCACAAAAACTTTGTTGTCATAGTTAAGTTGATTGTAGATGGTAATTGAATATACTCCTTTGAAAATATTTCATCAAGTATGTTTCCTGCTCATTGTGATACATTAAAAAAAAATGAGCAAAAGCTCTTGTCTCCGATGTCCCCGGGTGTGTGAAGGTTTTGTGTGTGGCTGTGTGTGTGTGTGCATGCGCGTGGGCACACTGGCAGGACTGGGAACGCGCACATCTGTGCACTCATCTGCGTGCATGAATTAGAAGTTCATGGAGATACTTGTATGCACATGCTGCCCCGTGTGTGTGTGTGTGTGTGTGTGTGTGTGTACACATGCCTAGTCACTTGCCCTCACCAGTACATGGCTGTTTGTGCGCCCATGGGCACTGTTTGCATTAGTATGAAGTGCATGGGCTGGTGCTTCGAATCAGAGTTATTCTCTGCTTGGAGTGCAAAGGTTGAGTTGGGAGTAATGAGCCAACGCACCATCCCATTACAGCTCTGGGGTGTGTGGTGTATGAAAAGGGCACTGTACAATGTGAATTTCACCAAATGACTGTGCAGGAAAGCTGGGCCCATTCCTGTAATTAATGGGTAAAAAGATAAAGCTTGATGTCTTACGAGAGAAGGTCAACGTGACATCTGCACACTAGCAATGAGCCAGTCCGCGTGTTTTCTTCCACTCAGTAAAGCCGCAGCAAAGGGAGGTAAGGACGGTAAGTAGCTGATTCACGGCACTTCCTTTCGCTAGGTGAACCCTGTGCTGGCTCGAGAGCAGCGCGTGAAATGGGTGCAAAACATGGTAACCTGCTGCGTGTAAACAAACACAATTCTTTTATCACACCGGCCCCTTTGCACCAGGAAATGATTGACATTCATTACTAAGGCCCATGTCCAAAGGAGAGCCCAGGGGCCTCCCATTCATCTCTAATGTATAACGACAGGAGTGACTCATTTGTAAAACCATTGCAGGTAGCAGCTGAAGGCTGATGAGCTCGAGCGTGGCCTTGGACTTCTCTGTAGCATGAGGCACCCTACCCTTCCCTGGGGGGTGGACTCTTCTGCCTCCCGACTATCTCCGGCATGGAGGGGAGGCAGGTAGCTGTGCAGGCGTCTCACTGCTTGCGAGGAGACCAGTTTTCTTTAATTAGGAAGATTGGAACGTTGACTGACTAGCAGAAAACGCAGTGATGGGGGGGTACAGCCGCAAGTTGCTGGGTTTTAGTTTGCATTGCGCATGTGCCAAATACGAGTTCGACCACGGAGCTGGCTGCGGCAAACCCAGCTTTGGCCTCGCTGCTAAGGGACGGTCACGTGTCATTATGTTCCACTGCACTAGCACCGGGCGTGCACACCAGCGTGAGACACGGGCTTCTGCAGTGCACTGAGAAAATATGGCCGCGCGTTCCCCATTTGCATTCACAGTCTCGGTGCCGTTTTACGCGCCAGATCCAGTAAACGGGGTAGTGAGAGCCGGCTCTGCCCTGAGCGGCGACTGAGCCAGTCAGAAATGGGCTATGACCAAAACTAAAGGGCTTATGAGAAGAGTGGGGGACACCTCTCCAGAAACCAGGCCCCTGGTTAGTCCCAGCCCAGGGGCAGCTCCTTACTGGGGTTCGGGGTGGGGCAGGGAAGCTGTAGTGTAGACAGGGCTCAGGCACTATAATGACGGTGGTGTCACCAGTGCTCGCCGTTTCCTCGCTAGTCGGGATTTCAGCCAGGGCTGGCGCCTGTCTGCCACGATCCCTGGGACTGTCAGCCCTGCCGTGGGTAGCGCCACTGCCTGAGCCAGAGCAGCCTGTGAGGGCTGCTGCAGGAGCAGGCAGGGCTCCCCTCGACCCCCCACACCAGTCTGCCAGGAGGGGCCAGGGAGCCGAACAAGCCCAGCTGCTCAAGGCGGTTCCTCTACCCTGTGAGCAGGGGAAGGACCCCTTTGCTTCCACTCTCCTCTCCCCACAGCCCCAGCTGGGCAGGGGGCCAGGAAGATTGGAGAGCCTGTGGCGCTGCAGAGGTGGGGGCCAGACCGATGGGTGGTGAGAGCTCACGCAGCAGGGGCCAAAATCCCAGGGCGCCGTCACCATGAATCGTCTGGCCCAGCCAGGGAGGACAGACCAAACAATGCAGTCTCATCGCTTCAAAAACCATTTCATTTTTGTGCCAATCTCACGGATTTGGGGGCCTGGCTCGTGACGTCTGAACCTGTGGGGTCAGCAAAGCTGCCAGTGCGTTCACACTCAGCACAGGGCTGGACAGCCTGGCAGTAAAGGCTCCTGAGCCCTGTCTGCACTACAGCCCCACCTCTGGTGCACCAGCAATGGAGCAGCATGCCTGGTGCATTAAAGTTTGCCAATGATACAGCTGCAGACGCTGGCCTGAAAATTAAACCACTGAGAGCAGATGTGAGAGGAGGGAAAAGAAAACTTGGCGTGTGGCACAAGAGCCATCCCTGAAAAAGCCATTTCCTGTGGGAAAATGGGGTCCTCTAGCTCCTAGGTGCCTCCGTTTTCTGTTCCCATTTCTCGCCATCTGGTCTGCAGGCTGAGCTGACGAAGCGCAAGGGCTGCCAGGTGGGTCCAGACAAGGCTCTGAGCCAGTTGGTCTCTGCTTGTGCACGCTCGTATCTCAGGCTTTTCTCTCCATCGCTGCAGTGAGCACAAAGTGGAGTGAAACGGTGAATTTCAGCCGGGGGGGTTATGGCACACCTTAATTTTACATTTGTTGTGATTTCTACGCTGATGTTGACACTAGGTACAGCCGCAATCAAAATGACACCACTCCTGGCATTTAGACCTGTGCTGAGTTCCTGTCCATGGCTTTACTATTAATCACAGCAGCATGGTTTTTAAGTTTATGAAGCAGTTACCTGGTCACAGATGTCAGTATGGCTGTTCTAGGGGTGTTTTTAATCAAGTCAATCCCTTCAGGCCCCAGCCCACACGTGCTTAGCCTGCACAACTCCAGTTTAAAACACAGCCAGTCTTCAGTGGGTGAATAAGGCTCAGATAGCTCAGAAAGCTTCTCAGAGCTGCCGGAAGTCCCAGCTAGACACTTAACTGGCGCTGTAAAGACTTGCAGCCACTAAAGTCAGGCAGGCCTCTGCCGTAACTAAAACGACCTTTCTGGGATGCTGGTAAAATGAGCTCAGGCGTGAATCCAGCGAACGTTCTTTGGCATCACTTAAAGGAAAAAGCACCACGTAGCTGGCACTGGTGCAGGCGTAAAGTGAAGGGTATAATAAAAGTACGCAGCCAACCGATACGTTGAGTAATACTTGGAATTCTGCTACAGAGCAGAACCGTTTCATGGTCTCAGCAGTGTCTGTGGCCTGTATGATGCCTCGCTCCCTGGGGAACGTCAGCTCTGCTTTGGTACCATTTGCACAGTAGAAAAGGAAGTGTTAGCCTTGTGTTGTATCGTAACCACCTTTTCTTATCAATGCATGTAGCAGGTCCTTGGCTGTCCTGCGCCACAACTGGCTTGTGTCCTCTGGCACCAGTTGGGCTGTGACGTCACCGCCGCGCTGTGTTCTCCGCTCTTCCCGGCTGCTCCATACACACGGCAGGACTGTTTCAATTACACACGCCCTGTAAGGGAAGGCAGCAGCAGTGATTTGGGTTGTACTGCAGCTGGCTGCCCTAAACAGAGGAAGTAGGCCACATTACGCTTGTCCAGGCAAACTGAGACCAATAGCAATCATCTCTGAGCCGAGGGCAAGAACAGGAGCGCGAGTTGGTGTCCTGTGCCAGGACAGAGAGCGCAGTGGAAGGCGGACAGGTTATGGTGCTTTGAGAGACGCTCTTTTTATCAGGCTGCTCTCCCCCAGCCCTGCCTCTCTCTCAACACGTGTCTGGTGTAAGGATTTTTATAGCATCTCTCACTGTAACAGCCACGTGCTCGTCCTGCCACTCCAGCCTGTAACACCTGCTGTTTATTTTCTGGCAAACCCGTCCCTTGTTCCTTCTCTGGTAGCCTCCCTGGAGCGTAGATTGGAGTCCCAACCACAGGGCCTGATGTGATCAGGTTTGCTTTCAAATGCTGTGAGCAGCAGCAGCCTGTGTTTGTGTTATTTTATGACTGCAACAAGCCCCCGTGCGCACGGACCGCCATCCTACAACGCGGAGGAGCGAAGGCTGACCAGGCACGCGAGGACTTGACCACAAGGCTCAGGACTCAGATTAGTTCTAGCAGCATACAGCGCAGGGACAGCACCGGCAAACGTGAAGTGGTTCGGCAGGCTGCAGTTAAGAAACATAGAGGGGGAAAGAAAAAATACTGAGTAATACACCAGCTCGAGCAGCATGGGGCAGGGGTGGGGGGGGGCCAAGGGAGCTAGCCGGACTGCTTGGCCTCACCCACCGCTAACATTAGTGCCCTTAGGGGTCTCACCTGTGTAGTCACTGATGTGCGCAGCCTGAAATCTGCTGCCTGTCTCTGCCTTAGCGCCACTGTCTCCAACATCCTGCTACTACTACAGTGACTGTGGGGCGGGCGCCATGACATGACATGGCAGCACAACTGCCAAGCGTCAGGAGCCTAAAGCTGCACTAACAGGTTAGACCACAAGGCCATTTACCCAACATTTGGTCTCTACCTGGTGCTGTAACAAAGGTGAAAACTTCAGCGTATCTCGCCACTCAGGTGTAGGGGGGTGGGGAAACTCCTTTTTATCTTGAGACGCTGTATATGGAAATAAACATTTTTTAAAGCCGTGCGGGTGATTCTCTGACAACATGAAGCAGGTTGGGTACCTAATCCTTGTAACACTGTCTTAACCTACACTCGGCAAGTGTGTAAGTAGCATATCACAGCACTGGCGGCGTTAGAAATCTATTGAGAGAATGTCATTAATGGGCATAAAGTTACCCAGGCCTTTTTAAAGCCAGCCCCGCTAAGTATTTAAATGAACTCCTCTCTGGAAAGACGATGGTTGGTTTGTTAAGCAGTTTACTGCTTTTCCAATGTCCTCGCATCTCCGTCTCAAAATATGGAAGAGGGGCAAAAGAAGCCGCTAGTCCGTCATCACTAAACAGTTAATAATTGTGTGTAACTCGGCCAAACCCTCTCCGCCAGCGTTTGCCGACTAAATCTTCTTAGGCCATGATTTTCAACACCGGGCTCCTCAGGAGAGGCTCTGAAATGCACATTTAGGCACCTAAACGAGAGGTCACGGGGTGCTAAATCAGGCTACTCCTTTCGGCTTAAATATGGATTCAGGCCCCTAACACGCGGCTCATGTTTTTGAAACCCGTGTCATGGGTCATTAAACCAGGAAAGTACAAGCACCAGGCGCACAACTCTTCTTTCATGTGAAAGCACCATCACCAACAATGGGTTTTAAATAAGTGCTAGTGAGGGCTTTGTTTATAGCTGTGCTAGCTACAATGGTCAGCTAAGAAAACTACAGCAGCTGAGTGAGCATTACAAACACCTGTCACGCTCACACCCCCAATAGTCTACAGGTCCAGCTAGGGATGTCCTAGCCCAAGTGCAAACAAACTGCAGGGGGAAGCCCTGGGGCATAGTTTCCAAAAGCACCCAAGTGCCATGGGGCCAGGTTTCCAAAGGTGTTGAGCTGGACAAGCCAGTTGGCACCTGGCTGCATGGTTGGGAATCTGGCCCCAGGAGCATCAGTGCCGTGAAGCAGGTTTTGAAACCTGGTGGGAAGACACCTGCAGCTCCAGCCCTCTTGTTTCACTGCTGCTGTTCAGAAGCAGCTTGAGGCGAGCTGGTTCTTCACACCGGAGCCTGGTTTTCAACCAGCTTCAGCTGTGGAGTGGGCAGGGCCTTGCCCCCAGAACAGACGTGGCAGCGCAGCTGCACTTTTTGAAGCCAGGTTCAATGCTCAACCCGCGATGGGCCGGGTGTTAACCAGTTTCAATTATTTAAGCATTGCTTTGCTGAATGATACATGCACCAGGCCTGGCCTTGGTCCACACAGCCTGATGCTCTGGGAAACAGCCGCCAGCCTCTCAGTACCAGCCTGCATCCTCAGTCCCCACAGAAAAGCTGGCAATACCGTACTGCTAGTCTCTGGTTACTGAATTACCCCTTCAGCCCAGCTGCCTGGCCTGGGCGGTAAACGTCACTTGGCGACAGCTGTGAACACACGCAGTTTAAAAGATTACAATTCTGTTAACAACGAGTCAAATGTTGAACTGTGCCAGCATAAAGGGCCATGCCCCATTCCCTTTTGCTAGGCCCAGACGTGGGGGGCGGGCACAACACCGCTCCAACCACCCATACCTCTCGCTGTAACACTCTGTTCCTACAGGCATTGTGTCATGCTACAAACACACACACAGCTGCTGAGCCAAAACCAGCCTTTGATGCACGCCTGTTGCACCAGTGTCCTGCATACGAGGGTGCACTTACTAACAGTGCACCCAGAGACCATGTAGTGGTTCTACCGTTTACTTGTATAGCGAAACTAGCTGGCCATGACCCAGGATACCTAATTAGCCATTTTTCTATGTGCATCTCCAGATGCCTTTTAAAGTCATTGCTGTATAAAAAGAGCAACTCTCCCAACAGGGCGAGGCCCCTGCACTCAGTTAACGAGGGGGGGAGTGGCAGGTGCGCCATGAAAGAATGCTAATGTTGGCAGCAGGAGCCTGATGTCTTGACTGACTATAATCCACCTAGGCTGGCATTGAACGAGCAGACGCTGGGGTCCGGAGGAGGCTGGTGGCTGTCGCCAGGCGTTGAAGGCTGGTTGTGCTGCCTGACGGAAGCCTTTGGTGTTTGTGCTGCATTATGCCTGAGGCAAGCCCGCTGGTTTTATCTTTGGGCCCGGGCGAGGACACGCATCCTAGTGCTGTCTTTGTGTAACTACACTGCTCCAGCTAATTAGTCCAGCGCTGACGCAGGTGTGGTGTTGTGTGCCCAGTTTCTGATGCTCACATTGGCCTCTCACATGGACCCAAAGCTAAATTTGGTTATTGCTTAGCCATGTGTGTAGTTTTACTAATGGGCCCACATGTGGGACTAGCTTCCTGGCAGTGATTTATTTCTCTGCATGCAGTCTGCTGTTTTCTGCCTGTGTGCTCATTTTCCTACCTGTAGTGACAGGGCCCTGATGCTGGGCATCAGAGGAAAAGGCCATTGTTAGAGCACAACTTTGGAGCAGTAAGAGGAAGTCCAATACCTTTCTGTGGCTGCCAGAGGCAGTGAAGCATCTCAACCTTCTCACTGTGTGTGCATTAAATAGCATTGCCAACGTGTCCCTTGGGATGGGTTTGGCCATTGCTGTGACCCCCCCAGCCCTCTGAGCTGGCAGGGCAAGGATTTTTTGAGGTGACTATTTACACAACCACCCTGAGCCTGCAGTGATTGGTGCAGAATGTAGTTTTGCTGTTGCCCGTCAGAGGCGTGCAGAAAAATAAAATGGTGATGACATTCAGCTGTCTTTTCCCTGTCTGACTGGACTGAGGCTTATGCCTACACTTCACACCCCTCATCATAAACCCAGGCTTCTGACTGCTAACTTGGAGAATGTGGGGGATGCAAGGCAGAACTATAATTCACAGGCAAAATAACAGCAACCTTCTGCATGGTCACTTCAGAGCCGCCCGAGGTAGGACCCGGCTCCCCAAATCTCAGCACTGTGCCACACCAACAGCATGCTCCAAATTAGCTGCTGTTGTGATCTGATCAATACAGGTGCTGTCCATGGCTAGAACACACACAAAGTTGTGTACACTACATTTTTTTTAGTTGGTGAGGCAGACAGGTGAGTGAGTGGGTGGGATACCGGCTCTCTGGTGGCCTTCCAAAGGTTTGTCCCAGTCACCACATTCCCACCATATGGTTCGCTTTGGATTAATCAGCATTTTCTGATGGGAAAAAAAAAAGTTCCAGTGGGACTGTTCCATCCAGTTAACAACCACAAATTAGCTGGTGAGTGTTGTGGGTCAGAAAATTGAGGAGGCAAACAATGTTAATGACTGGGTGGGGGAATGGGGCTGAAAAAAATTATACATTATGGCAGTGGTGCTTGGAGTTTTCTACTTAGGGATGGGCTGAATTTTGCCCTGAACACAGACAGGGAGTCAGTCACTCTGTTACATATGCAGAATATGGTGTATCTGCCCCAAATTTCCAGCACTTATTTTGACTACAGAATTATTTTCCTGAGAATTGATGAGTAAATTGGCTAATTAGTTTGAGTTAAAATTTATTTTAAGATGGGTCCTTCTGGAAAGGCAGCACCTGATGTGAGGCCATTTCACCACACCAGGTAATGACTCTTTTGGGGGTAATGTTAATTTTTCCCCCTTGTTCTTAATTGAAGTTTCTTCTGATGGCTAATGTTCTTCTACAGAGAATTCTATATACAACTCACCCTCTTTAAAAATGTCTACCAGCTCCCATTGGTTTCAACAGGCCTGAGCTCACCGCTTACTCACAATTAGCTGGCCATTTTGAGAAGGGCAGGTATCTCCTGTAATGCTACAACAGGAGGGTGCAAGAAGAAAGAAAAAAAGGGTTTGTTTTTTTAACAATGTAATTTAATTTGTGATCTAATGCGTGAGCCAGCATTATCTGGTTAATGCATGTTGCTCCTCCAGGGCAGAGTTAGGGTTGTGGAGTACTCTACCGCTGTATTGCCAGACTGTAACAGGGTTGGATTTCTTTTAATGTCAGCCCTAACTCCAAATTCAGTGGGTTTAAAGTGACACAAGTTTTATTTCCATCTTCATGCTGTTTTTCTCTGGGATTGTATGTATAGCCTTTGTGTATGGTTCCTAGAGTACCTGTTGGACTGCGTTTATTTTTAGATTGCAAACTAGCCTTTGGCTGTTGTGTTAATGGTTGTTACACTGCTGCATGTCAGTGTGGGTGTGTTTGGGTTAATGAGCACTGCCCCTTTAAAGAACAGGGTGGAGCCCTCACAGAGTTTCTTTGGCAGAGCCTGAGAGCAGTAAGGGGAGATGGTGGCTCTGTGGCCAGAGAGTGGCAGACCCTCCCTGTGTAAACGCCAAGCAGGTGAGCCCTTGATTTAACACATGCACCTTTCCAAACAGCAGCTCCGCTCCCCTGGCAGCAGCAGGGCCTGGCTGCCTGGGCAGGGTAAGTGGTGCTGGAGCCCTGCCGCAGTGGGAGTCCAGTGCCACTCAGCAGGAGTTGGCAGCTTCAGGGGCCTGATCCGAATTGTGTTTGGGCCCGTTGCACTGTCACCACCATGCTTTGCACTTGACTGTGAACTCTGCTGGCTCTTACCTGCTGCCTGACCAGTGCCGCAGCCAACAGAGGCCCCAGGCGCGGCGGGGCTGGCTCCTGAGAGCCACAACCAGGTTACTGCGTGTAAAGGGCCGGCGTTCGCAGGCTGGACCTGGCTCACGGCTGTGGGAGTGGGAAGTGTTACAGCAGCAAAAGGCAAACCAAAAACCAGCATTTAATCTGTCTATAGACATCTCATGATTTTGGGGGCCTGACTAGTGCCTGCTGCATGCCTGCCGTGGCAGGACGGGTGTTGGCTGTGCTCCCGGTCGTGACCAGCTCTCATGCACTGGTGTCGGTGTCCAGAGGGGAATTTCTGCTACAGGGTGTTTAAAAGAAAGCTGGTCTCAGTCTCGTGCGCCGGGCGCTGAAAGGGGTGAACAAGACTCTGAACAAGACCTGTCAGCCAGCCAGTGTTCCCCCGCTGAGTTTTCACAGCACCTTCTCTTTGCACTTTGTTGTTGGTGCACAGGGACCTCCGAAGGGCCAGAGAGGGAGGGTGAGTGAAATCAGACTAGAGAGGAGATGATTTGCTGGGCAGAGACAGGGACGAGCTCCCCCTTCCTCTCTGTAACCAGAGGAACCTGTGCCCAGACTGCGTGTTGGGCAGAGCTTTATTTTGATGTAGACGTGTTGTGAGGCTGTAGCCATGCCCGCTCAGCAGGACCGTTGATGTGGGGGCCACGGGCCCAGGCAGGTCTGTAACTTCCGCAGGCGGCCCTTCGGCCTCGCCAGACCTGCCTGGCCTTGGGAAAGGGCCCGGGGACGAGAGGCTTTCTTACCCTGCCTCTTGCGTGGGGGAGGGCTCCAGGAGGGAAGGGTCAGCGAGGCGCGCTGCCTGGGTGCTGACGCTCACGCTGTGACAGGCTCAGGGTCCATCGCCAGCATTTGCGCCTCCTCCCCTCAGCTGGACCCTGTGGGGGTGAAAGCTGTGGTTGCATTTACAAACCCTTTCAGGACAGGGCGGGACGGAGGGAGGGGCTGGTGCATTCAAGGATCTGGTGTGGGGAGATTACTGGGAACCAGGGGCCTGGAACAGGAGCTCCGGGCCCAGCTCGACAGGTTTTGCCCGCCCCTCCGTGCTAGCTTTGCCTCAGTCTTGCTGCATCCTGCTGGGGCTCGTGGCATGTCACGCTCCAACTGCAGCTCCGGCCCCGCCACCGCTTGAGCTTGGAGACGGGGCAGCGAATTCCCCATAAAGGGCCCGGCGGGGACTCGCTCCTCATTCAACTGCTGCCTTCCAGGCGTGGTGTGTGAGGCTTGGCGCCGCCTTAGCCACGGGGTTCTCTTCACTGGCCCACGTTCCCACTGCCCCACCCGGCCTGTGATCCAGCCTCGCGGGCTGGGGGGCAGGGGGAGCTGAGCCCCCCGGGCAGGGTCCCAGGATAGCACCGCGCTGGGTAAAGTCACTGTAATCGTCGAGAGAGACGAGGGCCTGCTCATGTCCTGGGGAGCTGTGTGCTGTCTTGGGGGCACGCCGCTGATTTTTCAGGTCTTCATTGAAAAACCACCCGGCCCTGGAGCCTGTGCCCGTCCCCCCTCTCCACAGCCCGCATCGCAGGCATGGTCTCCTAGCAGCTCCCTCCTCAACCCCTCGGCTGCCTCGGGGTTGCTAGGCCAGTGACCCCTCCACAGGCGCAGGACCGAACGGCTGTTGAATGGTGCCAGACGAGACAGTTTACGAACAGGTGCCTTCAAAGCCAGTCACCAGTAACACGCGGGAAGAGTCTGGGGCACTGCGGAGAAACGTTCTGTGACTGCAGAGCTGAGCTGGGGGCATGGCTGCCCTGGGCGACAGGAAGGATTATGAAATGGAAACCCCAGGCCAGAGGGAAAAGCCCTGGCCGGCTGTGTGGGTAAGCGTGCAGGAGGAGGAGGAGGTTTCTGGAAAGCAGGAAGAGGGCCCGACGCCTGTGGGGTGGCAGGTCCAGTGTGACTCTAAGCCACATATTTTTTGTAGGATCTTTCAACTGGAGGTCAAGTCTCATCTCTTGCTGTCCAGGGCTCCTGGCCGAGCGCTGGGTGTGACCAGCACGGCAGTGGAGCCGTGCTGTGGTAGATTAATTGTTTGGAATGGCTAACGCTGGATAGCAAAGGCCAGGCGGAAGATAGTAATAAACGCCTCCTCCTTGACAGCTGCGAGCACCACTTTTCAGACCAAAGACAATCAGGAGCGGGAGGGTGCTGCCTGTCGCCATCCAGGCTGTAGCCATTGATGAGGAAACGGGGAGGCCAGGGAGACCCTGAAGCCGTAGAGGCGGAAGGAGAAAGTGGTGTTTTCTCCAGCCAGGCCATTGGTGTGAGATGGGGATATGTCTTCACTCTGTTCATCTTCTCCTATGTGAATGTGGAAACTTTGCAGCCATCGTCTTTCCAGGTAACTAACCCTTCCCACCCCTGCCTTGGTGAGGAGCAGGCCCTGCCCCTTGTCACTGGTGAGTAAATTGGGGACTAGAGTGAAAGGCCCCATTGCGCACCTGTGTCAGCGCTGCAGTCACTCCCTGCGATCCAGCCACTGGGTGCTCCTGCCTTTGCTCACCTAGACTCTCGGACAATGCCCTAAAACGTGTATTGGGTGGGCAGTGGGTTTCTGGTTCTCTTGATGCCTTGTTTTGCATTTCCCTTTCCGTCTGCGCATATTGTCTGGGAAGGGATGCAACCTTGTCTAGCGCTATGGTGCCTCTGATGTTATAAAGAGGGTATCTCAGGCCAAACCAGGGATAAGAGCTTAATTCATCCCTTGTTTGCTGTTATGCAAAAACAGTTACATGTGGTCTGGGGCTTTGAGTCAGGTTATCACTGGCAACTTCCATTTTAACAGGCACCAGGAAAAAGCTTTGAATCCTTTTTATTAAAGATACAGAAAAAGAAGGAAAAACAGTTAAAACATTTAAATGTAGAGAATTAAGTGAGGCTTTCATTTTAACACCCTCCCTTGTTCCCTCTCCATATTGCTGTAGCGAGTTTTCATAGGGAAAACCCGTTTTTGACAGGCTGTTAATGGTGTTAAAGATGGTCTGCAGAAGAGAAGAATGAGGGGGGATTTGATAGCAGCCTTTAACTACCTGAAAGGTTGTTCCAGGGAGGATGGAGCTAGGCTGTTCTCGGTGGTGGCAGATGACAGAACAAGGAGCAACGGTCTCAAGTTGCAGTGGGGGAGGTCTAGGTTGGACATTAGGAAAAAGTTTGTCACTAGGAGGGTGGTGAAGCACTGGAATGGGTTACCTAGGGAGGTGGTGGAATCTCTATCTTTAGAGGTTTTTAAGGTGCAGCTTGACAAAGCCCTGGCTGGGATGATTTAGTTGGGGTTGGTCCTGCTGTGAGCAGGGGTTGGACTAGATACCTCCTGAGGGTCCCTTCCAGCCCTCATCTTCCACGGTGTGATGGGGTGTGCCGGGTCTCCTACTGTAGGCTCCACAGTCATCTGACACCCCGCCCCAGGAAGGGAGCAGTGACGGTGCACCCTCCAGGCCTGCCGGGGCCAATCGGAGCCTGGGAGGCTCAGATAAAAGAAGCTGCCGGCCTGAGGTCAGTCCCCAGCTGGGAGATGTCCCGTCTGGGTCAGAAAACCTGTGTTCTTGGCATATTAGTCCCTTCTCTCCTGGCCAGGGGCCTGGGCCCTGGAACTGCCACACGGAAATCAACTCTTGGGTTAATCCACAGGCCACGTTTCCCTTCTCTTACTCTGTCTCTCCACGGCCACGTCTCTCAGTGCCCTTCATCCGCCTCTCACGACACCGCTGGTGTAAATCTGGGGACTGAGGAGTGGAATATGAAGCTGGAAATCCACTGGAAATCCACCTCCATGTGCTGCCCCCACCCCCATCCCCTCCCGGCAAAATGACTTGTGTTAGTTCATCTGCTCCACATAGGAGGCAGGTATTTTTTATTTCTCCGCTTTAATGTATTATTTTTGACTATCTATCCTCATTTGTAATGAGGGATGATATATGGAGTGCGAGTAGTTGCCATGGCGATGCTGGCCGTCCATTTCTTATCAGAGAAGCGCACTATCGTCTCGTGTCAGCAGAGGAGGGATGACAAAGGCTCCCCCAGAGCCCCGCTCTGCTGTTATTGAGCAATCAGGAGCCTTTTCTAATAGCGCATCTCCAGACCTAGGGTCCTTCTCTCCCTCTTGCTCAGCACAGACAGCTCTCTCCTAGCGAGACCTGCCTGCAGACAGCGCAATAGTGTGCTGGGAACATCTCTGTTCATACTGATGTTTTTTCCGCCAAAAGATTTTTAGATGTTACCACCTGCTTTTCTGTGATGGCGGAGAGAGGAAGGGAATGTGATAAAAGCCATATTGTCTTTATTCTCGACCCCTGGGCCTGTTCTGGTTTGGCGTCGCCATTTTCGCTGTTTGGTCTCTAAGATTTAGGCTTCTCTGGTTCTTGTAGATTCCTGAATTTCATATTCTTCTCCATGGGTCTAATGTGCGATGCAAATCTAGTTCCCAGGCAGCGTGGCTCCGCAGAGCAGCATGTGGTAGCATGTTGCAGGGTGCGTGTTCCATTCTGCTTAGAATTCCTCCAGCGGGAGCCTCCTTAGTGGTGCGTGTCACGCTGGCTGGATTGGGGGAGAGGGGGCATTTATTATATGATTTAACATCAGTACGTCAAAATCCTAGTAATTCAGGTGAGATATGCCATGTCAGCTACTGTTAGAAAGGCTGTAATGTGCTAAGTAAGATGATGATGTTTACGTTCATGTGTTATAGGTGTAATGGAAGTTATGGATATGGTTGATATATCTTTATTTCAAATTGTGCTGTGTCTGGGTCACACCCCAGACAGCATGGCTGCAGCAATAGCCTGCTTGATGGCCCATTAAGAAATTCACAGGTACAAGGGGCCCAGGGGGAGAAGCCAGGGATATACCTGATGAATCACCAGGACTTGCTCATGTGACCCTGGACTCCATTTTGGTCCCTGTGAAATTCCACAAGCAGCATGACAAGGGTCAGAGGACATAAAAGGCAGGTGCACGGAATCCATTTTGTCTTCAGTCTGTCTTTCAGCCTTTCAGCCTGCCTCTGGACCAATTAATCTACAACTGAACTGAAGCTGTGAAACAAAGGACTGAGACCCATCCAGGTACTGGCTGTGCACCAGAGGGACTGTACAAGCCTGCAAACTCCACAATTCTTCTAGAAACCTGATCTATATGGACTTTCTAATCAATTGTGTGTGTCTGTTTGATTGCTTTAACCATTTAACACTTCTCTTATGGTTTGTTCCTTTCTTTTAACAATAAACCTTTAGTTTTATTTACTAAAGGATTGGCTGGCAGCGTGGTATTTTGGGTAAGATCCAAACTTATATTGATCTGATACGGTGGCTGACCCTTTGGGGTCAGGCGAAACCTTTTGGTAAAGAGCAGAGAGTTTAAATAACTGGTCTCTTTACTGGACCTAGTGGCTGATTGGGAGCCAGAGACTGAAATGCAGTAAAGGGGGCTGTGTGTATTTTTATTTTGGCTTCTTGAAAACCAGTGTGGGGAATCAGAAGCACTGTTTGTGGCTGGTTGGGAAGTCTAACTTCAGTGTTTGGGAGAATCTGCTCTCCTTTTGCAGCCTGCCCTGACCTTGGTATTTTCAGGTGGCTACCCTGGGCACGGAAGGGTCGTGCGTACAGGCAGCGGTGACTTACTGAGCACACTCAGACATCTCTCATGCCTGCCACAGGAGAGGTGTGCTGTGCCAAAGTGCCTGATGGAGCAGGACCCGCCGAGCCTGGGGCTGATGGCCGGGCCTCTCTAACTGATTCACCTTTTCTTTGCCTGCTAGACTGATTGTCCCTTTTTTGGCTGTTTGGTCTGAGCTTTTACCTGAGGAGGCAAGCGTGAAACGAATTCTTCATCCTCGCTTCCATACGCCAGGGAAGCGCCATGGCTCTGTTGGGTGCTGCTGGGAGCCGGGCAGCTTGTTTTTCCATTAACCCAGCGTCCGTTCTGGGCTGAATGGAGTAAGCTACTACGTGCTGCTGTTATGTCCAGCTTTGGGGTTGCTGTGCACGTGTCTTGTCTGGTGCCCAGCACTGCTTCCCAGCTGTGGAAACGTCTGCCTAGCATGCTGCCCAGAGCCTACAGAGAGGCAGGTGGAGTGTGGGGAGCATAGCCCTTCCTCCACTAAAGCGAAGGGAAGTCCCCCTCATGTCCCATCTTGGTGGAGCAGCATGCATATGTGTGCGTGTGTGTGTGGGCACCGTGTGGGCGGCCCTGTGTGTGTCTCGGTGTATTTAGTGCCAAGTGTTTTACATAGTACATTTTACAACTGTGATCTCTTCGCCGCGCCATGCTGGGTAAGTGAGGTGAGCGAGGGGCTGGCTGAGAGAGAGGGAAATGCTTTGCATCGCTTCCCTCAGGCTCTGTGAGCGAGCAGGAGTCCTAGTGCCCAGAGACCTCTGTCAAATGGCTCTGTGTGGCACAAGGGGGGATTTTTGAAGCCTAGGGGAATTTTTATCCCCGAAGACCTTGAAGTGGTGGCTGCTTTCCTAGTGCAATTTCAGACAGAAAAGCTTGTCAGCTGACTTGGAGGCTGGGGGTGTCTGTGCCCCTTGTTCGATTGGTCAGACTGGCACATGAGGGGTCGAGTGGGTGCCTGCGAGCTGATCTGGGGGTCTAATTGCAGGGGCAGACCCTGCTAAGATGCTCGTGTTTGAAAATCATCCTTTTTTTCTCTTGTGCTTTCCAGAATCATGGCCTGGCGATTCCCATGGGTCAGTAACAGGAAATAAGCTTTGGGAATTTAAAATGAGCTTGGCCCTGCCCCCTCTGTCTATAAGGCAGCCCCTGCCACGGTGCCCACGGCCAGACTGCAGACACCCTGTACTGCAACTGGAGTCAAACGTCAGCCTGGCCGCAGGCTTTGCAGAGCTCTCCTCCACTGCTGATCGATTCCGTTCCCGTAGGACAATCGTGGACGGGAGCCCACATGGCCACTAGCTCCAGTGGGTTGTCCTAGTCCCCCACACGCCATCATTTCCAGCCATGTGTCATTGCTAGATGTGA
This sequence comes from Emydura macquarii macquarii, assembly GCF_026122565.2. Lineage (NCBI taxonomy): Eukaryota > Metazoa > Chordata > Testudines > Chelidae > Emydura > Emydura macquarii. The sequence goes on from NW_027130976.1 coordinate 1,137,900, forward strand.
AGCCAGGTGTGTACGTGCTGGAGGGGGACGAGCAGGACCCCCACGGAAGCATTGTTGGGGGCAGGGTTCATCTTGGAGCAGGCTACTGGTGCCCAGTGCTGGAGCACCCCTGTGAGCATGTGACTCCTCTTGTGCTGGCCAACGCACCGTCTCTTCTGGCCTTGGTCCACTGACCACAGCTTTCCCGGCCAATCATTGCGGTGGTGCTTTATCAACCGAATGCTGAGTTCCCTCTCTTAATCAAAGTTGTCTTTGGTTATACACATACTCAGTGCCTGTAAGTGGGGAAGTGTTGCCTCTTAGAGGCGTCACAGATTTAGTTTTCTCAGATTTCTGGGAGGGGGCATAAGCCAGTTCTGTTTCGTTATGTTAAGAGGAACCCCTAGATATTGGGGCAGGTCCTTGTTGCTGCCCACACAACCTGGCGGAGGGTTCCATTAGCATGGGTCAGATGCCCAGCCGGTGTAAGCTGATGTAGCTTCGCTGAACTCAGTGAATAGGGACTGGTCCTGGGTCCTGTAAATGGAAGGAGGAAACCGTGCACAAGGAATAGTGTAAGGTGGTGCATGAGCAACCTGTGCCGGGAGGACATGGGCCTCCGTGGCATCTCCTCTCTCCCATGGGAGCAGCTTCGCCATGTGACTTGTTTATAGAGCAGAGCAAAGTCACCAGCAAGGGAAGGGGGGAGAGACTGACACCATAGGACTTCTCAGACTGATGGGAGGATATTGCTGTCTGCGAGCAGGAGCTGGCTAAGCCAGGTTCTTTCAATCCTTGAGCTCTGGCCTCCAGAACAAGAGACATGTTGGGTCCTGAGTAAAGAATATGAAGTCTCTTTGGGAGCTGCGCTGTGGGACGACCGTGGAAGGCAGAGTTCCTCTGGCGCAGAGAAGGAGTGGGGCTCCATGGAGGCTGAGCTGGGAGGAAGAATCACTCTGCACAGGTAGGCTATGGGGGATTTGTGGAGCCTCGAAGTAGGGGGCTCTGGGCTGTTTAGGCCCCTGACTTCTCACTGCTTGTCTGCAGAAAGGGAGTCTGATTTGTCATGTGTACCCCTAAGATTCACCTCACTTAAAAACTTCTTGCTTACAAAAGCAGACCTAAAATACGAACGTGTCACAGCACACTAGCACTGACAAACGGCTGCCTTTCTCCTTTTTACCACACAATAAAATAAATCACTTGGAATATAAACTTTGTACTTGCACTTCCTTGTATCGTGTATATAGAGCAGTATAAACTAGTCATTGTCAGTATGAAAGCTTAATTTGTATTAACTTTTAGTGCTTTTTCTGTAGCCTGTTGTAAAAGTAGGCAAATCTCTAGATGAGTTGATGTACCCCCAGAAGATCTCTGCGTACCCCTAGGGGGACGTGTACCCCTGATTGAAAACCACTGCTGTATTGGGTACATTCGGGCCTGAACCCCTTAGTGAAAGAGTTGTTCTGCATTGCTGCTACTGGAGCTGAAAATGGGTTTCTGCAGTTCCTTGACTGATCAGTGCCAAAGCCATTGAGGTAAACAACTTGTTCGAACCCTGAGGAAGGAGCCCTTTGAATACTGGGGGGGAATGCACTGAGTAAATGGTGGAAACATCCCTTGTTTTTCTGCAGGAGAAAATGTCTCTCTCATCTGAGCGCTTTATCTTGCTCTCCCCAGCCTGCCCCAACCCCTTGTGAGTACAAAGGGTCTCCTGAGTGCCAGGCCGATTTAACTGAAGAGAGAGCTGGGTACGTGCACACAAATACCACCTGGGGCAGGTCGACACTCACTCTTACACTCCTGTCAGCTGGAGGAGAGGGGCAGCCCCTGGTGCAGGCTGACTCCCTAAACCCTTGGGATAGTCTTTCCTTTCTCACCCCCAGGCAAAGCCCTCAATCTCCAGAGGATGGATGTGTGTGAGTGAGTGCAGCTTCCTGCCCCCATCTCCTGCGCAGGGCATCCCTGTGCCACAGAGGGGGTGTCAGAGATTTGTGTCCATTTTTTAAATAATCAGACAGATACAAAATTTTGTATTTTCATTACTCCCCATTTTCACAGTCCACTGAACAAAACCACGAAGCGATTTTCCTGCTGCCCCTGCTCCCCAGCCCTGCCTTTCCCCCCGTGGAGTTCAAATTAAAGAAAGGCGAAAATTGAAGCCGCTGTACACGAGGCGATTGCAACATGCATATTTGATTTTTTTATGATGGATCTAAATTGCTGAATAAGGCCCTGGAACAAAGGGAGACTGTGGCTTCCTGCCCGTCACAGGCAGCCAGTGAACGCAGAACAAAAGCTTCAGCCATTAGGGACTCAGCAGGGAGACACATTATATAAATGACTTTGTCTTCTCTGCCCCCTTCCACCCCACTGGGTGCACTGGACAGGGCTGGGGAGGAGGAGGATCCCAGGCAGCGATGGTGGGGATGGAAAGAATGGTGTGTGCCCAGAGACAATAGGCTGTGATTTCTCCCCACTCCTTCTGCTGGCCATGGGGGGAGCTGGGTTCACAGCGCCATCTACGAACAGAGGCTTTCGTTTATTCTTTGCTGCTGCTTTGTGTGGGGCTCCCTTCTTTGCTTGTTTCTGTAAGGATCAGTGAGAGGCCCAGGGGGTGAAGCCCTGTCCTGCACCACATGGTGCATTACGAAGATGACTTGCCAACCGCCTCCTCTGCAAATAAAAGGATGTATAGCTGCTGCCCTCACCCTTCTGCCTGGCTCTCTGGTGGCTGAGCTGGCCCTTGTGGCAGCGACAGGGCAGGAGAGGCTGCTGGCTTCACACAGGAGCAAGATGCGGGAGAGTGGGAGCTGCAATCATGGCTGTAAAATGCAAGTGAAAGGATTGCCTGCCCCAGAGGAGCTGGCAGGCAAGGAGCATCTCCCCTGGCTAAGCCTGGCAAGGCTCCCTTGCTCTCCCGCGGAGTCAGGCAGACCCTGGGTGTCCAGTGCCAAGGGAGCAGCTGGCTGGTGGCTGTGTGATAGCTGGAGGACAGGCCGGATACCACAGGTATCGGTGTCTCTGCCCGGGAAAGGACCCCAAATACAAGGAGACGACACATTCCTTTGTCTAACATAGACACCACCTCAGCTGAGTCGCGTGGTGCTGACCTAGCAAAGAACAGGGCTGTCTGCTGTGTATGTTCCTGCTCCCCTGGTCTTCTGTGAAGCACTGAAATGAGCCAGTCATTTAAGGTGAGGTTGTCTCCCTCGTTTTGGGTCCAGCTGAGCTGCAGGGAGAGTCTCTTGAACAGTAGTTTACTGTTCAGCTGCAGACGCAGGACTTAAACTCTTCCTTGTGGTGGCTGCGTTCCTTCTTTTCAACTAAAATTCGCCTGTTTCAGTCTCCCACATGCTGGCTTTCAGATGATCAGACCCCATGGTCTGTCTGAGCACGAGTGGACTGAAGACAGCAGAAATGAATGAGTGGACAGCGTGTCTGCTGGAGTGGCCTTTGTCCTCCAGGCAGGGGAGAGTTCTCGGGCCAGCTGGATGGACGGCAGCAATGCTGAGGAGAGCTGGAGAGGCCTTTGCCCCGCGCTAGTGCTGAGGACCGCATGTGCCACGTTGATGGGGGGTGGAGAGCAGCAGTGCCAGCAGCGTGGCCTGACACAAGAAGCGTGGCTAGCTCCTGGCTGTGACAGTATGGGGTGTTGACACACCCGGAGGCTGGTTTGAAGCCATGTCAGCGGTGCTGTCGTCTTGCAGCATGTTGATGACCTTGTCTAAGAACAGCCCCCTGTGGCCATGTTTCCGAAGGGATTGGGAAGACAGCAGACTTGCAAGAGGTAGCATGGAGGGCAGTCCTGCATAGACTATCTGGTCCATGGATAAATATGGTTATCTTGTATGTGGAGAAAGAGGCAGGAACAGTGCTAATGAATCTGTGGGCAAGGCTCTGCCATCCCCTTTGTTTTACTTTTTGTGCTGATTGGTATGTGTTACAAATAGATCAGTGACAGACGTGTCCTGTCTTGCCATCTCTTCTGCCAATACCCGAGTAATCTCCGCTCTGCTCTCGCACAAGATTTGAAGAGAGGCTCCATGTGATGTATTCATGACCTTAAAAATCAAACGGGGAAGAGCTGTGCCTCTTCAGAGCGTTGCTGATCCATGAGCTACGATAAGGGCTAAGCATGCCCATTGTGAAGATGGGACGGAAGTGCCCCGGCTCACCCGCAAGGTGGCTCTGTCCGAGCACAGACCGTCTTCCTGTGCGAGGCATGAGGCAGCATCTTCCCCCATGTGACTTCCCCGGGAGGGAATGGAATGCCAAGAGCAGATGCCATGCATGCAGAGGCTGTGGCAAAAGCCTGGGTGGGGCAAAGGGAGAACTGAGCGCGGCAGCAAAGCTGGATAGAACCTAGCAGATAAGATAAGATAAGACAAGACGCTTGAACTTGATGTGGGAAGTGAGACAGAGCCAGTGAAAGGAAACCAATGAGAAAGACGTGGTCTGGGAAGCCAGCAAGGGAGGAGGAGAACTTTGCAGGGCCACGTCTTGGAGGGGGCAGAGGGGAATGATAGATGAACTGTAATGTGACAGGTAACGAACAGTTTCCTGTTCCCTTGCCCCAGTTCCAGCCCAAGCGCCGCCTTTGTGGAAAGAGGGAATAGGGTATTGCTTAGGCATCGGATTGCCATAGGGCAGCTCTGACTGAAAATGGGAATGCAAGTTTCATTTCCCAATGGGCTGTTGTTCTTGCTGCAGATACCTCTTGCAACGGCATGCCTTTGAACGTGTGTGGCGCTGCCCAGCAGCGTCTGCACGATGAGCGACGCCAGGATGAGGGTGGGTGGATATTGTTAAAAATATTCAGAAATGTACCTGACCAGCTACAGTTCAATGCCGCTCAGTAATCTGAGCATCAGAGTAAGACTTCAACCCAGTAGGGGAGAGAATTAGCGAGAGGAGAATGGAAATGCATTGGCATTTTTGTAGAAGTGTTTTGCATAATGTAACGCAGTATTGGAAGGATTGATGAGTTCTGGATTATGTGCACGTGAGATGCTGGCCTTTAGTCTCTATGAATTGCTGGCTAGGTGTGTCTGGGGGGAAAGGTCGACGTTCTCTACTCCGCAGTTTGCCGCCAAGAGGGGGGCAGACTGTTTTGGTGCAGTGGGGGATAGTCACTGCTGGCTTGGGGAAAATGGTGCCCGAGGCAAACCTCTATTTTGGCGCCTGTGGCTTCCCCTCCTTTCCCCTCCCCACCCCCTGGTTGCCCCCAGCCTCCACTGCCTCCCCCCAGTGTTTAATTTGTACTGGAATTGGTTCCGGGGCTCAGCCCCAGCACAAATTACGCACTGGCTGGGTGGCCGGAGAGCGGCGCTGGGCGCCTGGCCAGCAGCTGCCAAAGGCAGCGCCACTGCCTGCAGCAGGGCAGAAGTCAGGCGGCATGGCCTAGGGTGGCCTGGTCCGTTTCCCCACGCAGGCAGTGTAAGGGGAGGGCAGGAGAGCAGCTCCGGAGGCTGCGCAGCCTAGGTGGGGGAGTGACCTAGATCCATGGAGCGCCTGGTGTTGCTGCTTGCTGCTCTCCCCCAGTCGCCTCTGCCCCCCGTATCTCTGCAAGCTCTGCCCATGCACGGTGCTCCCCACTGTCACTCACTGCTCTGAGCAGTCCCCTGCATGCCTCCAGTGCACATCTCTGCGCTGCGCGCCCTGGGCAGCCCATCACGGTGCCCATCCCTCGGGCTGGCCCTGGGAATAGTGGTAGTGGGAGGTCTGCTGCTCAGGATCTTTAGCTCACTGGAAACTTCTTTTCGTGTTTACTATGAGCGAAGCATTCATTAGGGGAACTCCAAGCGGGAGTTCTGCAAGGCAGAATGTGACACGGATGGAATCGGCTTAGGATCAGTTTGGATCGGGTAAAAGATTTCCCCTTGGTTCCTAGAAGATGCCTAACCCAAAGTGCTGAGCTTTCAAAGGAACGGCTGACGTGGCTGTGCTTACGGAGTGGGGTGAGAGGAGGTGGGTTTCATACCAAGGAGAATGAGGAAGAAGAACAATATCAGGAGTGGGTGGGGAGACACAACTAGAGCTGCACTTGACAAATCAACGGGAAGGAGACGTGTTCCCTGTGTGAAGAGGGTGGTGGAGTTGTCACTCAGAGGGCTGCATGATATTTCATAGCTCCGATTCTGCTCCCACTGGAGTCCGTGTTAAAACCCCCATTGACCTCAGTGGTGTAGCCTGAGGCCCTAGCATAGGGGGTGTTATACTAAAATCTCTGCCAAGAGAACAGCCTCGCTGCAAACTGAAGTCAGCGAACGCTCATGGAACTTTAACTTTGGCAAGTGTTAACCTGGTAGGGGAGCCAAAACCCAGGCCTACCTTGGCCACTTGTGCACATGCAATGCAGTTTGAGCTCTCGCTGTTCTTTCCAAAGAAGAATTCGCCTGCAGTGAATGAGATGATTTCTGTGCATCCATGCCTGCGAGTGGCCAAATTCTGGGTGCATTTACCATGTCGTAAATCCACTGACCCCAATGGATTCCGAATTCACAGCAACTGAAGTGCAAATGGGTTGGGCCCTCTGTGCAGAAGGTTCAGTGGATGTGGCACTAGTGGACAGAGGGTGCCTTGAGCCGTGGCACTCTGCGCCTGTCCCTTCCGTGGAACAAAAACATTTGCTTTGACTGCCCTGTACGACAGCAGCTCAGTGCTTGGTTACATAACCACGTGCTGCAGAGATGAGCCTCTGCTGGCGCAGAGCGAGGAGAAGGGCTCTCTACGTGTCTGCTACATTCCTTCTCTAGGTTCAGAGCTCTGGAGAGCAGAGGGGGCTGCTCAGCAGTTTGCAGAACTCACTGCCCTGGGAGTCGCACTGGGGGCCTGTAGCGAGGGGGCGTGGCCTCTCTTTACAATTAACAGGGAGGGACGGCCACGCACTCCTACAAGGAAACTCATCATTAATGACCTCCAAAGGCCTTGTTCCTCCTCCTTCGTTTGTACAGGATGGGACCAAGTGATAACTCCACACCGAACACCCCCTCCTCTCCCAGACATCATCTTTCCAACCGTTTGGCAGGAGAAGTGTGATGGTCAGGGGTTAGACGCTGTGTCCATTTACCAACTGGTAGTCAGCTCTGTGGACAGAGGGTACAAGGAGTGTGATAATTCCTCCAGGCTGCACCTTCACAGCGTGCAGATTTCCCCACCGGATACCTCATAATCCCCATTTCCTCTCCAGTCAGGCTGCTGCAGTAGGGAAGGGTTGTTTCACGCATGAGCTCTGGAGGAGGACTGAGGTTCTGATGCAATGATCCCACCTCACTGAGGCTGGTGCACGAAGCCTGAATACGTTTCCATTGTGTAAAGTGTAGTTTGCTGTGAGACACAGGAACATCACTGGCCCCCAGGAAAACCTAAACCTGCAGCTGGACATCGGGCAGCATAGCTGGGCATTACATGAAAACAAACATTGCCGGGTGCACTGGAAATATTCTTCTGTAGGCTGGTGGCTGTGTTTTAGGGTTAATTTCCCTGAATTTTTTGCCTGCCTCTCTCCCCACAGTGCCACTCCCCAGCACCAAGTTTTGTTTTTTTTCCCCTGCTAAGTAGCTAAACTGAGATGCTGTGTGTAAGAAATGGAAAGTGACAAGATATGACCGAAGCATTGGAAATCAATCCAAACTAAATGTGCTTCTTAACTATAAGTGAACAGTTGAAAACAATCCTCTTTTATAGCCATGGAGATAAATACTCTGTTTTTATTAGGAAAAAATGGCTTTGGACTGAATAAAGCTGTTTGATTAACAAGTCAAAGTAGATGGTTTATTGATGTTTCAGAAAGGAGTTTACAAGGTCTAGTGAAAAAAGAAACCCAGCTCTGAATTAACAAATTACCCTGGTATATGGGACATTGACAGTTCACTGCTAATAGATTGATGGGTTACTGCTGGGCGTTTCATCCCCATTTGGTTTATTGTGATAAAATAGGGGGCCTGGCTAACCTATCGCCGTGCCATAGTATATCATATTGACCCTTGACCCTTAAGACCCAACAGCAAACCTATGTATTAGATTCTTAATTTGTCTTAACTAACGGGATCAGTTGTAGTTATTTTCAAGAGTGGGAGGTGTTAGTCTAATACACTGGACATACCGTGAGACTATTGTGGACCTAAGAGATCACAGCAAGAGTGGCACAGGAGCATCAATGGGCTGGGAAGCACAATCCTACACTGATAAATAATGTAATTCCCAGATCCCATAAGTTACGCATGTAGAAAACTTACCATGAAAGCCTATGACACTCTGGAGGTGTCCTTGGATTCCAAGGCAGACTGGAAATGCAGTGATTAAAACAATCAGTGCAGTAGCCCCTGTTGTTTATTTTGATATTAAATTCAATCATTTTGCACATTCCCCATATCTTTAGTTTTTCAAAACGCCATGGATTTCTGTATTGACAGCCCACAATGGCTTCCTAGAGGCAGCTGGATTGCAGCATTTTGGTGCCTGAACTTGTGCGTGGTTTTGGGGATGTGGAATAGACATATTAGCTGGTTGTTTCTTTAAAACTGTAGCATGAAATAGCTACCAATCACATTGCCATCTTTAGGTTTCAGAGTTAACAACCCAGTTGAAATGAACATGGGCCTCTCGGCTATTGTTTCGTACTGGCTGCATCTTGAGGCAGACATGACTGTGGTTGGCTTACACACGACTCAGTTTCAAAGTTCTCTTTGCAATGTCCGGGCTAGCTACATAATTTTTCTATAATGAAAGCTCAGGTTTTGAAGCACAGTTCTGTAGCCAGGGAGCACCCACAGCCCTGCCTGCAGTCACCCTGTGTGAGTTGTGAGTCTGACTACCAAGAGCCTTTGAGTATAGGTGAAGAGCTGATTCCTGACAATGTATTATTCTTTTTAGAATTGATGTTTACAGTAAAGTCAGGGTAACTTGGATCAAAAGACTGGAGCTGTGAGCCCTCCTCTAATCGCCTTGGGCATGAACACTGCCGGGGCAGACACATCCCTCCCTTTAGCCAGTGCTTCTGGAGTGCTTGCTAATGTTTGTTGTACATGTTGACTGAATGACCATACAGAAGGCATCCCTTATGCTAATTTTAGCATGACCAAATATGTTAGATTAATGAGTTTGACATATGTGAAATATATTTCTATAAGCCCCTATGGCAATAGGCAGAAATAGTTCCTTTTTCCCCAGGAAGTTCTCTGCAGAAACCTCTTGTCTATAGGAAGGGGAAACTCAAAGCTAATCTATATTGCTCTCTGTGGAGGAATTGAGCCTGCCTGAACTATGGAGCTCCTGCTGGATTGCACACCTGTGTACCTGTGCTTTGCCCTGCTGATGAAGCTGTCTGCGTGAGGTACTTACAGGGCTCCATGACCGTAGAACACGAGTGCTGCACAGCTTTCCATGTATTTATCCTCAGGACACCTGTGAGGTCAGGCAGCACTATTCTCCCCATTGTACAGATGAGGAACTCAGATGCAGAAAGACCACAGGATTTTTGCAACCGAGCAGGAGCTGAGCCTGGGACTTCCAGGCTAGCATTCCAAGCACTGGACTCTCCTGCTTCTCTCTGTTACGTTCTCTGGAAGATGCAGGGCCCCCCTAAGGAGCTCTGACTAGAACAGCCTGCCAGTTCTGGGCCATTATTTTTTCACTAGAATTCAGTTTCTATGAATGCAAGAGCAATGGCACCTGTGAGGTGGGAGAAGCTTGCTTGCTACACATTTCTGCTGATGCCTCAGCTCGTTAACACCCTCGATTCTGACCAGGGTCCCCCATTCCGCTCAGCCTATGCACCCTACAGTAACTTGCAACTCCCTGTGCTATTCCTTCACTGAGCTGTTCCCAGGCTGTATCGCCACACCTTGCCTGACCTGCCACATGTTGCTATTCCAGTCCTGCACTTTTCACTGACAGCAACTGCTACTTTTGCCAGCTTGGAGAAGAGTGTTTTGCCCAGATCTGACCTTTGTTCCTGGTCTCTATTGAGGGGTCAGGATGTCATGTTTTTCAGTCTTATTTCATTCATGTTGCTCCCTGGAATACACAACCATGCCAAGCCAGTAAGACACCATCATGTCCGTCTGGAAAAGGGTCTGAAAAGAAAGGGAAGCAGCAATATCTGATGAGGTTCCTAGTAAACGTGGGGGGAGGGAACAGACTGTGGAATGAACCGGGGGAGGGAAATGCTGTGGAGTCAGGGAGTATGTGTTAATTTGCACCCATTCCCAGGTCTGCCAAACAATATCTGCATACATCTGAAGATGACAGAGTGATGAATGAGACACAAATGCATCTTTTATTGCCTCCACGGTACACTCGTGCGAGCGCTCTCTCTCTCTCTTTTTTTAAAGGGACTGGCGGACAGCGGGATGAAGGAATTCATATGATTTGTTCAGCAGCCATTTTTCCTTTCTTTCCAGTAATAGGATCTGCAGAAATAATGTAAAGACTCGAAAGGTAATTCAGTATCTTCTTTTCCTCTTTGCCCCCCCCCCCCCCACTTCCTACGAGTTCACCAGGTACACTCCAGATGAACTAATCCTACTGTAAAATATTATTTCTTGGGTTTATCCATCTAATTTATTTATTGTCTGCAGTTTTTTACAAGGTTTTGGATTAACTCGGAGAGAAGTTCCTAATATGAAGCTTCTGCTCACTCACTGTCTTTCATTTTCTGTTTCTCTCCTCTTTTTTTTTAAGAGGGGTTTTATTCATAAATTAAGTTTCATGAGACTTAGCTAGTATTCTGCAGAATCACAAAGCTGTATCTTGTCATTTCTAGTATTTAGTAACTGTCTGATACCTAATAGGAATTCATAGCAAATTTCCCTGTAAGCACTATCACTCACCATGAAATGAAAGGGAAATGAAAGGATTTCATTTCTGTCATTGAAGCTACAAACCTTAATCTGAACCAAAACTACCGGCCTGCTCCCTGGCTAGTGTAAGTGGGGACTGAAGACTGGAGCTACGCTGGTTTACATCCCCTGCAGAGCTGGCCTAGGCACTCCACACGGCCCAGTGGAAGACTCTGTGGGAAAACTCTGGGTATTCTCTGCCAACCCCCTGCTGTTGCTTTCTCCACAGCAGGAGACAATCCTGGTTGTGAAGAAAATCTTAAAAATGTGAACCCTCAAGGTTCAAAAGCCAGAAGGTAAATAAACAGAACTCCAAATATGTTGTTTTAAAAACTGCAAGATTTTAAGGCCAATCTCACAATTTTTAGGCCTAACTTGTGATTTTTTTTTTATTTATTTATTTTTTTTTAAAAGATTGGTCTTGGTCTGCACTTGGTCTGCACTTCTGCTGTGATGCTTAACAAAATCAACTGAGTGATAATGCCTAGGCGGGGCTGATATCAATTAATTTTTCATAATTGAAAAACCAAAAGCAAAATCCTTTTTCACATTATTCAGAACCAGCCTTTTTGTCCACATTGTCACCTGTATAGACACATGATCTTATTTCTATTCCCTGGTCCCTCCTCCTCCCATCTCCTCTCCACTTCTGACCATAAACACTATGAATTTATGGAGAGACCATTAGTGTCCTGCAAATCTGTGGATATCCACTTTATAGCCGCACACCAGCAGCGGATTCACTTGGCTATGATGTAGCCAAGGTGGCCTGTAGAATGGACTTCGATCTTGAGCGGTCCTTTGCAAATTGTCTTTCTTTTGCAAGAGTCAGGAAGGGAGGATTTAGGCTTCCTAAAGCCTCAAATTGCATCTTCCAAACTCATTCATGGGCAGCCTCATATTCTACTTTCTTTCAACCTCAGCTCTATAAATCTCTGTAAACGTGTACCTTCTTCATGTTGGACATGATTCCACCATTAGTTATCTTATTCTCAACTTGTATAAGACTGCAACTTGGCCAGCTATCCCTGTAAAACATCTTTAGCTTTAACATGCAGAAGAAAATCAAGTTGGAATTGTAGACTATCACTTTTATTTGTAAGGGGCTTTCCTGCTCCTGCTTTCAGGTTAGGGGTGTAGGAAGGTAGGTCGGTCAGTCAGCAGCCAGCCTAGAGTAAGGTGGGGAGAGCTGTGCTTCTCTGTTTTAGGGAGCCGTCTGTGTTGGGTTCTGGTATGTTATCGTTCTGAATTCTAAGAAATAAAGTAGTTATGTTGCAACCTTCCAGCAAGAATATTTGTTTTATCTAACGTCTCTACGTGTATGCTGTCAATGTTGCCTCTATACCGAGCCCAATAACTTCCCTCCTGGCCTGTCTACACTAGGCTTTTCTTGCCATCAGTGTTGAGACTATTGCCTCCTATGCTGTAGATGTGGAGAAGCTGCTGGACAAGGGTTAGTGTCTGTGGCTCTCGTGGAAGAAGTGAGTCTTTGGGAAAGACTGGAATGAGGCGGGGGACCCATTGTACTGGGATTTGGCGGTCACTCCAAGGGAGCAGCAGTGTGTAAAGTGCTGTCACCTGGAGACTTGGTGAAAGAGAGAGTGCTGAAGTGAGGAGGTGCGAAGGTCACTGTCACAGGTCACTTGCTGGGGTCTTTTTTCAGATTTGGTCAAAGGACAATTTTCAGGGAGAGAGAGCATGGTGGATCGCTTACAGTGTGCATGTGACCATTACCTGGAAACAGGTGAGGGAAGATTATATATAAATTCTTCAAGTGGTTGCTAGGAAACTCATTAAATATTTCAGCTTCATCACTTAGCTGTGCTTATTCTAACAGTAGAAATGCCTCAAGCAGTTCCCGAGGACTCTGGTGAGAATGGCACAAGCACTGCACCTCAGGTTGGCTGGGAATATTGCCATGGCTGGCACTACGCGGCAGTGTGTCCGGAGAAGCTGGCATCTTCTGGCTTTGTTCTAGAGAGATTTTTCATTCAGGACTTATTGTGGAGGGATGCAAAGTTCTCTAGTAACCTGTCTAAATCCAATCCTCCCTGGATTCTGTGCATTCCCATAAAGGAGGTAGCAAATTATAGCTGAACTGTATCTTCAGATAGCAGAAGTCAGCAGCATTTCAGAATAACTTCTCACCACTTTTTCAGAACAGCAGTTTTAAGACCTTCTGAGGATGAAGAGACCAGGGAAGTGTCTGGGGGTGGCTAAGCTGAGCCTGTAGTGCTTCATGGGGGGCATACAGTCCTTCATGAGGTGAGGAACCCCTCAGGGCAGAGCACTTCCCCTGGCTGGCGGTAGCTGACATCAGAGATGAAAGCTTCATTGCGCAAGGCATCAATGTGTTCTTAAATGCCATCTAGCTGACTTTACACTGATGGGATTATGAAATATGAGGTTTTTCATTTGTAAATAAGGGGTGGAACAGATGGTGAAGTGATGTGTCACACTGCTGGGTAAATCACAGGCTCTGTAATGTTCCTTCTGCGTCTGGACAGTCAGTGCACTGAGCTCTATAGTGCACTATAATTCACTGTAACAGGGGCTTTTGTGGCGTTACAGCGCACTGGAGCAATTGGCATTGGAGGAGGTGTTTGTGGCATGGAAGGAATGAGTGATAACAGAGAATTCTCAGTAATAGCATTTCACACTGGGTCTGTCATGGGAGGCTGATCACAAACTTGTAGATCACCTGCCCCCCAATAACTCTCGCAAAACTCCAAAGCCCAGGGACCTGGCTGCCTTAGAATCTCTCTTTCGCATGGGTCCTGTCACAAGGCATGTTGTGACTGGCAAGAAGCTCTTCCTTTGGTCCTGGGCTGAACTGTTGGGACCTGGTGGCAGAGCGCGGATCGTGGAAGCCCCATTTCCGGAGCTCTGTGGCATTGCCAGGCTCACTTATTTAGTCAGCAATTTGGCTGGGTGTTGGCTGTGCTGCGCAGGGGCTTTGTTTGTGACCCAGTAAGGAGACATACTTCCTGCGGTAACACCAGTGTTGGGTTTTAGAGTTTGTCTGTGGCTCAGATGGTAATGTGAAGGATGGCAAGTAAATAATTAAGTGACGCTCCAGTGTCTTGTGACTTGTGCTGAAAAGGCTGTGGAAGATTTTGGGAAACCTTTTCACAGCTGAGCGCGTCCAGCTGATGAAGTGCAGGCAGCCTGACCCGAGGGGTCACTAGGGGAGCCACGCCTAGGCGTGGGCTCGACAACAGTGGGAGAGCACTGCAGAGCAAACGGGTACCTGCAGCCCTGGGTGAGGCACCATCTTGTTCAGATTCCACTGTGTGCATCCTAGTGGAGAGGGGCGTGGCGGCTGTTCTCTAGCTGTTAAGCAAACATACATCCTGATGTTTCATATGATGGCTCAGGAGCTTCTCTGAGGACAGCAGAAATGTCCCAGTTCTTCATTTCATTCATCAAAATATGGGACTGAGCAGAGCATGCTCTCTTTTTTCCAGGACCCAGTGGCCTAGTGGCATGAGCATTCGGTGTGGCGAGCCATGTTTGGAGTGAAAAGGAAAGTTGAATGAGTGCAGACATTCTCAACACCGTTCATGTGCTCAAAGTGAATGCTTGTGACACCCGTTGATTATTTCGCAATACATTCATTCAGACACTGAGTTACTGGACACATTCCTCTGCTTTGAGCAGGTTGCTGAGTGACATAACCTTTTTTAGGTACTTTTATTGGAGTATTTCACAACCCTCAAAAATGTTTCCATGGAAGTTTTTTTTTATTTTGAAAATACGGTCCCCCTACTAATAGTGACTCTGACAGATGCTTCTTGTCATGCTGCTGGTCTCGAGCAGGAGATGTGTCCAGCCCTTCTTTGCTGGGAGTTGCCTTATCTCGGGTTTATCGGAGAAGGCAATCCTCAGCGTGTGGAGCTCAATAGACTCTTTCATCTGTAATTATTGCTGCTTGTTCTCCTTTCTTTCCTTCCATTTTTGTCAGGTGTTTGAATGAATATCATACACAAAATGGCATTAATAGAAAGTTATGGTCATCTGGATTAGCACTCGAAAGTTAGGAATGCCCGAGTTAAGGTAGCTTGCACAACCTGACCTCCTTCCCCTGATATGTGTATATCATCGATTGAAATAAAGGGAGCTGTGCTGATTTACACCAGCTGAGGATCTGGCCAAAAGTGTTTTAAGTATATAGCGAGGTGCTACTTCTCTAACAATACAGTATATCACGCCAAGTATCTTTATCGACTTAGACACATTCTGAAGGCTGCTGAGTTCCTCCAACTCCCACTGACTTCAGTACATCAGGATTTGTCCCTGAGAGAGAAGTGCTTTCCCATATAAAATGCTTAAGGTCTGTATTTTAATAATTTCTCAGCATCCTTGGATTATACATTTTTTTTCTTTTATGGACATACATTTCTAAGGAGACACACACATTCTGTCCTGATTTCAGCAGTTTCTTAGGGCTGGTTCACACTGACCGCGCGATTCAGCGGCAGTCGACGGGAGTTACGCAAACTACACAGAGTAGTTTGCATAACTCATGTCGACTGCTCAGCTTCCCTTCTGTGCACTGTTCACACTGTGCTGAGCCATTCCCGTCGACTCAGCGCTACGCTACTCGAGGGGGTGGACTTACTCAGTCGACTTCCTGATTGAGTGGGTCTCACTGACAGCTCAATCAATCGATCCTGAAAGATCGATCTAGCGGCAGCGAATTTGCCGCCGTCAGTGTAAACGTAGCCTGAGAGACATACCTGGTTGTCTTAACATGGGGATTCCCAAGCTTTTTGCCTGCATGATCCCATTTAAGACTGTTTCCTGTGACTCCAGACAACAACATAGCGACCAGTCCTAGGACTTTACATAGAAAGCATGTCATGTAATGCTCTCTAACGTGACACACAGACTGGCACGTTGTGACACAGCTCCTTGAAGTCTAGCGATGGGGTAGACATGGTACATATACTCTCCGATGGGACATCAGTGGTAGTTTGATACCATGACTTGATGGAGACAAGTATGCTGAATCCAACTTTACACAAACACGTGCTTGGAATGGCACCATCAATTTAAAGACACGTGTTGAGAGTGCAGGATATTCATTCTTGACAGTGAACCAGAACTCCAGGAGAGAGAGTTGGACATATTCCTTGCAAGAATTGATTGCAGGAAATTTCAATGAGCTGTTCAATTTCAGCTGCTGGCAAATCCATGGCATCAGGCTTCTACTGAAAGGGGTTTTGCACCCAATCATACTTTGTCACATCCAAATCAGGGAAAAAGGATGCAAACTGTTCCACCAGCTGGCTGAGATGCTCAGCCATCACCTATGTGGGAGAATGAATAATTTCATTGTCAGCCAGGAACGTGCAAAGCTGCAGGAAGGATTCATAGTTTGTCTTCAACAGATTATTCTTCCAGAAAACAATTTTCTTCATGAAACCTGTGATTGGATCCTCAGCTGAAGGATGTGGGTGTTCTTTCTTTGCAGATGTGTTCAGTTAATTCAGTTTCACAGATATGTCTGTGACATAGGCAAGGCGGCACAGCTTCCTTTGGTCACAAAGCAAATCAATGAATTCCACTCTTTTTGCAGTCCATTACGTACGCACGCAGATCGTCTCTCAGTTAAAAAAATCCTCCCTGTACTTTTCCTCTTGAGAGGCATCAAGTTGCAGTGTGGAGCATCATCATGTCATGATTGGACCCTGTTTCTTCACACAGGTTTGCAAACAGATGCACATGAAGAGGCTTAAGTCTTGATGTAGTTCACGGTAGACGAGACCTGCTGCAAATCTTCATCCAACTCTGGACTCAGAGCTTTAGATGCCAGTTATTCTCTGTGAATCTTGCAGTCAGTCCATACAGCAGATGTAGCAACTTTTTTACCAAGGCATGCAGACCTAGTTCGAGGCCTGCTAGGACAGAGCTCCATAGGTGCAAAAGCCCTCTGTGATCATATGGTATATTTTTGTTTTGCATGTTGCCATATAGCATATCAAACATTTCTTGTGCTATCTTGTATCTGGGAAGAGGGAGACAGAACAGAATGTCTTTGAACATTGCACTTCCCATGTGTATTTCACAAAAGCGAAGAAATGTGCATCAAGACTCAGTGCTCACATCAACTTGAAGAGCAGAAGCATCCGTGTCTTTCAGATGTTCCATCAGTGTGTTTTCCTGATCTGCTGCTGTCACCTCAGTACTTCACTTCAGAGTGTTGTTGGAGAGTGGTATGGCTTTGAGTTTCTTTGCCTTTGTTTCCCCACACATTATATTCATGTTGATTGCAGCTAGCAAAATCAAAGTCTCTAATTGTGTGAGGCTTCTTGGCCTGTGGGATGTGGTAACTCACCTCAAATGATGCCTTTTGGGCTTGGTCAAAGATGGACATGGCTCTCTTGAATTGTGGTGGTGATGCAAAAGTTCTTCATTCTGGCACTGAAAAAATGACCTTTGTTTTCATATGTGCTGTTTGTGAAGGGTTTCCAAGTGTCATTTAATGTATTAGGTTTCCTGCTTTTGCTAGATAACACCGTGAGACCTAGCAAGGCCAAAATGCCTGCTTTGTTCTTGACCAAAACACTGGTGAAGCCATACTCAAAGAGAGGCTCATCGTATTTGTGAGCACGGCTTTTGGAGTCTTGTTTTTTGGTCATAACTGCATCACTAGACTCTCTGCTGGAGGTTGAAGCAGATACTCCGCATAAAAATGAGTCCATTGTGCCTCATCACAAATCGGAAAGAGATTCACTGTTAAATCCTGGTTTCCTTTGCTTGGGAAGTCCATGTGTGATGATACTATCTCTGTTCTGCCACAGTGACTGACTGTGATTCTTTATCCTTGAGAGCCAATGGGGTACTCAGGGAGGTTTAAAAGAAGACATAAGCCATGCCTTAAGGAGCTAGCAAGCCACTGCAGATTCCAATCTCGGAAAAGGCTAGCATAGGCTCCTACCAACTCCAGCAGAGAGGATGCTCTGTTGACAAGGCTGCTGCCCACAGAGAAGGATCTTCTGGATTCCAGTTCCTCAGCTGGATGCTTGCACAGCCAGATGGTGCAAATGGACAAATTAGCATCTGCACAGCCACCACCGCATAGCCAATGTGTCCAGACCTGCTCCATAAATGCTGCACCAGGAGGCCATTTTGCTCTACAAAATGGTGGCCTCCGCACAGTATGACCTCGCATGCACCATATGTACGAGGTCACGCTGTGTGGAGGCTGCCATTTTGTAGACCGGACTCCACCTCCCCCATTGTTCTCAATGCACCTGGATACCTATAAGATACCTCTGTGTTACCTAGTTTCTGTATTACTGCATCTGAAGAAGAGAGCTAAGTCTCTCGAAAGCTTATGTCTACAAATATTAAATTTGTTAGTCTTTAAAGTGCCACAGAACTCTCGTTGTCTTTGCTGTATACAGACTAACACAGCTACCCCTCTGGAACTATAAAAACGTATGCATGTTTCCACCAGCAAAGTGCTGAATTTGATTAAATTGCAATCGTATTTACAGTAAGATGAATGAAGCAGTGAAAGGGTTACTGTGGTAATCCATTCTAAACTCCTGAATGTAACAGCATACTCACTATTATACTGTCCTTTTATTTCACCAGTAGCATGTTGCCTTATTATAGGTTACTGCATTTTTTCCATATAAATGAGTTTTATTGACTCTGTCTACCACAGACTGCTACAAAGGGTCACACAGGCAAGGCTGGGGGACAGATTGTAAGATATGTATTACTTGAGAAATAGCCTATATTTTCATGGCTCAGACACACAAGGGGCAGAGTTAAGGGCTGTGTGTGCAATTTTAAGTGTGTAGCATTTCTTGACTTGAGTGCTTAACCATGCAACCCTGACGTTCTCTTAGCAGAGTCTTTTCTATGGCATTTCCTAGGGGGTTTTGTTAATTTAAAAAAAAAAAAAATGGAAGGATAGTGGAGCTCGATGGGCTTCCAAAAAAATGTTAACGTGTAAAGTTCCATGACCCACCACCCTTGCCTCTGCTCTGCCACAAACTGGTCTCCTGCATGTTCTTTAATTGAACGTAAGTTGTTCAGTGCTTGCTTCGACTTACCTGCATGTCAGTGCCAGCCTGCTGAGCCATAGCGTGACTAGCTGAAGTGCACAGGCTGGATTTTTCTCCTGCACACCTTATAAAGCCAGCATAGTCTTTGACAGAGTCCTTCACTAAGGCAATTCACCAGTTCATTGTGAAGCTGGTTTATCTGTGTACACACCGCATGGGCTTCTTGAGATGCACTTGTAATTCTGTTGTATATGGGTTCTTCTACTGCACTCTTCACGGCAGTCTCTGAGCACCTTTCAGTAGTGCATTATATGACGTGACTAACCTCTGTCATGTGTTTGTTCTCTCATCCTCTTCCTCAAGGGGAGAAGTGTTTTGTGTATTTCACATAGGTAAAAATTCCAAAACAAATGTTGCTATATATTTGTTAGAGAAGGCAAGGTCAGGGAAATGTATCTTGCACTTAGCATGAAAGGAAGTGACATCTGTGATGGTCCTTAGTTCCTGGGGGAGTTTGTTCCACAGTCTTGGGCTGACCCCCAAGAAAATTCTGTCTCCTGCACAGACGAGCTTTGCCCTTATGGGTAACATTCCACTGTTCCAGAGGAATGAAGTGGTCAACCACAATATTCATCCCTGAGCTTTAGTCTCTTTTAGATATCTTGGGCCCCGGCTGAGGAGCACCTTGAAGATAAGGGCCGAGACATTGAACTTCCTTTGATGTTCTAAGGTAGACAGTGGAGGGCAGCTCTGATGTGCTCACGGTAACCTGTGCTGCTGAGGAGAGTACGTTCTGTACTATCTGGAGTTTCCTAAAGGGCTGATGGCTTCATGCCCAGATGAACTGCATTGCTGTTGTATAGCTGAGAGGTAACAAAGGTCTGAATAACTGAAGCTAGGTCATTGTCCACCAGGGTTAGATGGCATCTCTTAGCTGACTAGAGATGATAGCAGCATCCATGAGCAGTGCTTTCTATGTGAGAGCTGAGCATCCGTGAGGAATTCAGGAGCACTCATAAGCTATGGACTGCACTGACCAATTGTGGCTGTTTGCCTTCAACCAGAGAAGTCTGCACCGTCACTGCAAAGTCTTCAATGAGCTTCCCTCTGACATCACCTCTATCTTGCTCTGGTTCAGCTTCAGCCAGCTGTTCTTCATTCACAAGCTGATCTCGACCAAACATGGGGCCGTATTGGTGGTGGTGGTGTGGTTCTATGTGTTGAAGGATAGGTAGAGCTGTCTGTCCTCTGCATGTTGCTGGTATTTGAGTCCATGTTGTCTGATCAGTTCACCTAGTTTCTGCATGTAGATGCTGAATAGGACTAGAGAGAGAATTGGCTCTTGTTGGGTTCAATAAGTGAGGGGTCTAGCAGAGGAAATGCAGTTTTCCCATACTGTTTGTTAGGGGCGTCCCTCCAGGCAGGTCTCAAACCATTTAGTGCTTTACCTGGAGCTCTGCTACTTCTCTGCAGCATTTGACAGTCCATCATGAAATACTGCTGGCTTGCCTGAGAGAGGTCCAAGAGGATGAGAATAGAAGTCGGCCTTTGGTTAGCTTTTCTATGAACTTGCTCAGAAATGGAAGTTTGTTGTTTTACTCTCCCGTTGGAATACATAAATTAAAGGGCCAGTTCTGAAATCCTGCTGGTAAAAAGGACCAGGACCTGGCCTCCATGGACCCCAGCCCATTCCAAGACCCATGCCAGAACACAAACCTATGCGTTTCAGCAAAACCATTTATTGACCTATTTTATTTGGTGCTTGCTATAGTCCTGTGGCAGGGAAGAGGGATATTTTGTTGCAGAGCTCCTTTTGATATGGTTTTGATGGGCTGGAGGCTGAACTTTGACTCTGTTGCTTGGCCTGGAGATGAACTGCATGAAAGATTTTACGTGTTGTCCTTAGTGGGAACTGCATTGTCTGTTATTTCATAAGCTTCTTGTGTGCCCAAGGCTAACTGGATTAGTGAAGGATTGCATGCATGCATGGTTTATAAAGCTTCTTAGATTACAAAGTCCAAAAAATATATTACTTTTTATTATGAAAGATGTTTGTTTTTCTTAATTTTTATTTAAACAGAAGATACAATTCCAGGCATTCCCTTGTTCTGCTGTCACACACCCTTCCCAAAGAAGGGAAAGGAGGGGAGTTTCCAGGGCTTGTTCCTTGATTTTTTTTTTTTATCCCTTCATTTTCTTTGTCATTTGTACCCCACTTCCCTGGCTCACTAACTGTATGGGCCCACAGACATCCCCTCACGCACATGTAGGAGTCTAGTTGAGGCCAAGTGGTGCTACCTTTTCTGCAAGATGAGTTCACAGCCATCTCCTTGAAGTTTTGCTTTGCTGGTTCCCTGAATCCTCCACTGCAAGAGACTCTTTCAGTTGCACTGTTCCCTTATCCAGGCCACGCACAACTTCATACTGATCATGCCACCTGAAAACAACATGGGACATGGCTGCCAGGTACTTCCAATTTTATCTCCATTTATTTATACCACTTCGATTTGTAAGAGTTTAAATCATCTCGTTTTCCATATAGCTGGGCTATGCTAACACATGCGCTATTGCTGTTTCCCAGTGCTGTATCGAGGCATTTCAGAGCCTGGGGCAAGCAAGCATATTTGGGCCCGCTACTTGAGCCCTGCACGGGACTTTTTTTTAATTCCACTCACATCCTGCCCTGCAATACCCACTCCTACCCGCTCCTGCGTTTTATTGAATTTTTATCCCACTCCGCGGGATCCCAGTCTGACTGCAGGGCTCCCTGAAGCAGGGAAGTATGTGTGCAGTGCACAGCACAAATTCCAATCTGGAATGGAGCTCTTATCGCTACTACAACATAAGCAATGACACACTGCCTTGAACTAAATCCATCAAAGTTGTGAGACTAATGTAACCAGGCAACTTTTTGATGAAGGGACAGAAAACCCAGGATATCCAAATATTTCTCTGACTCGGAATATCGTGGCTCGCAACTGTGCCTCCCCTTGTGGGGTAGAGTTTCTGGACAGGAGAGGGTAAATGCATCGATCTCACTGGTAGAGTCTGACTCCAGTTTTCCTGACTTGAGATGTTGGATTGTGCTGAATGCCCTTCCCTTGAATATATGGGAGATGGATCCCCATGGCTGATGGAAAAACAGTGGGTAAACTGTAGGCCTGTTACAGATGCAAATAGTTAATACTTCCCTTTTAGAGGTCATCGTGCCTGTCAGTCTGAAACAAGCCACAGCTGGACTTTTCCTATCAACCTCTCGTTTCTGAGGAACTTTGTGGAGAAGGTAGAGGCATGGCCAGTATCAGCATCATCTAGATCCTTCTGGTTTACTTGGCCCTAAGGTATCTGGAATTAGATCTTGTTATGGCATGTAGGCAGCATTAACATGGATTAATCTTCCCAGTGATGGACATATGTTCCAAGTGCCGGGAACTTCCATTTGAGAGTCACTCAACCTCCACTGATAAAAATGCAGGAAGGGACAGGGCAATGGTAGGCAAGAGGAGGGAAGCAGATCGCTTGGAGCAAATCCATGGAGAGTTTACATGCATAGAGGACTGTTTTGAACTACAGTCTGAATTGAGTGGGGAGTCAAGTAGAGAATGTTGTGATTGTGCTGCTTTATACATGTGAGGTGAGCAGCAGCATTTGGTGTGGCCTGGAGTCTTAATGGATGAGAGCCGAGGAGGCTATCTCTTAGGTGAAATCTTTTTTCTCCATGGGCTTTCAGTGAGTTAACACTTTGGGGGCGGATAAGCATGAATATTCCTTTTGCTTTATTTATTTGCCGGATAAATAATTGGTGAGGCATATTCGTGCAGCACAGCAGTGCCATCCAGTGATGATTTTCTCTTCTTCACAAGGATTACTTCTCTGAGATGATTCTGTGAACCCGGCTGAGGCAGCAGGGTCTATATAATGTATGGATATGGGAACCCTAGAATGTCTTCTCCCTGTATGACTCCTTAGTTTAAGAAAATAGCCTTAATTTGAATGCAGTAACGAGCCTGCTCTTTATTTGGCTTAGCCCCTCTCCCTCCAGTCCTTGTTGGGTGGTGCAGCTCTGACTGACTGAGCAGATGCCACAGGTTTCCAGCCAATGCACCTGTCTGCTGGAGAATGCATTACCGAGTTCATTAATGTTTCATACTAATGTATTCCAATGTACTTTAATTTTTTATTTAATGAAAATTCTAACCTTCGGGCTTGGTACATCAGGCAGAAAGTGTCATTTTTGTCCTGTCTGAGCAGTGTGCTTCCTAATAGAGAAATGTGATCAGGAACACTCTGGCAAACTCCCTGGGAGCAGCTGAAACGTACCTTTTATGGCTGTCTCACTCCTTTCTCTGTGGCAGTAGGAAGGATATGGACACTGGCACTTGATAGGCCCCACTCCCTTCTGAATAACTAATCAATAATGGGTAGAGAAATAATTTTTACTTCCCCCCACCTTGTGAGGTGAATGATGATGATAAAGGGAAACATGCCAGCTGTGTCCTTTCACTAGCCACTATGTCTGGATATTTATCTGACCTCTGTCTTCAGAATACTGTTTCAATAGCTTTTCCTACCCCTATATTAGCTCTCCCTGTTTTCTAGGTCTGGCTGATGGTACAGCAGTGGAGCTTCTCTTAAGCAGCTGTCAAAGCTGTTGTTACTTTGACTGACAGGCTAAGGCCTTGTGTGTGGCAGGAGGTCTGTGGTGTAGGGGCAGTGGCCAGATAGAGCGGGGAAATGTTTACCCCAGCAGCCTCCCTCCTCCCATATGCGGCCCCTGCAAGAGCAGACTCCCTATCTCCATCTAGCCCTCCCATGGCAGAGTGCTGGGTACAGGGAGGTGCCTGTCTGGATGTCTGCCGGGTTAGGAGTTTCCCTGAGCTGGGTAGGAGGGGAGGCAGGGGGGTAGAGGGTGTTGAAGTGGGTTTGTCTATGCTGGAGCTGGGGCTGAGAGGGACTGGTAGGGAGCTGGCTGGGGTGGGATGTCTCCCTGGCTGGGGTGAGATGACTGCTCAGGCAATGGGTAATAGAAGGATGGGATATCAGCCTCCACCAGCCACCCCCTTCAGCTATGAGCCCCATGCAGTAGGTTTCTTCTGCTGTAGATCCCATGGGTAGGGCAGAAAGTCTGCCTAGGCATGTATACAGGGTGTCTGCCTACAAGCCTTAGACAAGGTCTTTCACCAAAGGCTCTTAAGCTAAGTAAGCAGTCATGGGATAAGAGGGAAGGTCCTCACAGAGATCAGGAATAAAAGATAGGAAACAGAGTAGGAATAAATGGTCAGTTTTCACAGTGGAAAGTGGCAAATAGCATGGTCCCCTAAGGATCTGTACGGGCAGGCCTATTAACAAGAGGGAGTAAAAGGAGGAAATTGCTTAGAGAACTGGTGATTTTAAAATGGCACGGGCTGATGGGAGGATAGATATATATCCTCCTCCACACCTCTCCATTCCCCGGGGCCTCTGCCGCTCACACTCTCTGCCCCTCCCCTGAACCAAGCTTATTTATTATGCGCCATGCAAGTTTCCGTGCTCTGAGAGGGTGTATCTGCTACTCAGCTTCCTGAGTTCATCAGTCATCTCCCTGGGGAGTCCTAGAGACCCGGGAAGCTGAGTAGCAGAGACTGCCTCCTCAGCCGCCTGGGAACCTGTATGGCACATAATAAATAAATAAATAAAAACTTCCAGTGGAAGCCCCCCTGGACCTCAGCCATCCCGTTCTAGGAGGGCCATTGCCTGTTCTGCCCTGGGGCCCAGAATTGCTGTTGGTGGGCCTGTGCACTGTGGAACCTGTGCTGTTCAACATACGCATAAATGGTCTGGAAAAAGGGGTAAACCATGATGTGGCAAAGTTGCAGGTCACTAGTGCGAGTAATTAGGTACTAAGTCCAAAGCTGACTGCCAAGACTTAAAAGGGCATTTCACAAAACAGGGTGCCTGGGCAACACCAGGGCAGATGAAATTCAATGTTGATAAATGTAAACTAATGCACCGTGGAAAACATAACCCTAACAGTCCCTACGCAATGATATGAGCTGTTACCACTCAAGAAAGCCATGGCTGTGTCTCTGAAAACATCTGTTCAGTGTGCACTGGTACTCAGAAAAGTGAATGTTAGGAAACATTGGGAAAGAGAGAGAGGGGCATGATATCATGCCCCTATTTAAATCCAGGGTACGCTCACACTTTGAATGCATGCAGTGCCGGTTGCCCCATGTCAAAAATGGTATATTAGAATTGGAAAAAAGTACAGGAAGGGGGGAAAAATGCGGGGTATAAAACAGCTTCCAGCCCCGGGGCCATTCAAAAGAGAGGGATGGTCCAGTTCAGAAAACAGGTCAGTAAGGGAGGGTGTTGCAGAGGTCGATGAATTCATGAATCGGGTGGAGAAAGCGACCAGGTGTCATTTCACCCTGGCCGAGAACACAGGAACCAGGGTCCCCCCCATGACACTGGGAGGCAGCAGGTTGAAACAAGCCCTTCTTCGCCCCACCCTGTCAGGCTGCAGCCAGTGGGGCCAGGGGACAGGCTGAAGTCACCAAGGAACGGGGCTCAGCAAAGAATCCGAGCAATGCCTCCAGCAGAGGTGCAGCCCTGGCCATTAGCCACCATGAGCAGGGCTGTAGCCAGGCGGGGGGGGGGGGGAAGAAAGAGTGTGAGGGGGGGAGCTCTCTCCGGGGGGGGGAGTGATGGGGGGGCTCTCTGCTGGGGGGGGGGGGGGAGAGAGTGTGATGGGGGAGCTCTCTGCGGGGGGGAGAAAGAGTGTGATGGGGGGAGCTCTCTGCTGGGGGGAGAAAGAGTGTGATGGGGGAGCTCTCTCCTGGGGGGAGTGATGGGGGGGCTCTCTGCGGGGGGAGAAAGAGTGTGATGGGGGGAGCTCTCTGCTGGGGGGAGTGATGGGGGAGCTCTCTGGGGGGGGGGAGAAAGAGTGTGATGGGGGAGCTCTCTGCTGGGGGGGGGGGAGTGATGGGGGGTTCTCTGCGCGGGGGCGGGCTCTCTGCCGTGGGGGGGGGCAGAAGGGGGGGCCTTCCGGAAGCCAGACTATTGCCGTCCCCGCAGTCGAGCTCCCGTCCCATTAACCGGGAACTTGACCCCCCCCCGGTCACCATAGCAACCTCGGTTGGCTGCTCCTGTTTCCTTCTACAGACGCGCGGCAGCCGCCAAAACCCGTCCCCATAGCAACCAGCGCTTAGCGTCCTCTCCCCCCGCGCTTCATCAAGCTCCCCGGCTAGCCCGCCCTCGTTCTTCCTCCGCCCAATGGAGCTCACCCATGCGCAAAATACAGCACCTCTATTGGAGGAAGAATCTGTTATTCACTCCTAAGCACCGCCCCGCTGTCCGCTCGTCCGAGCGTCCCTCTCCTGGGAAACTGCCTCACGGCCGAGCCTGAGGCCGCGCCCCGCCCCACTGACCGTTGATTGGACGGACTTCGCCATTGGTGGGCGGGACATGGTCAGGACGCATCGCGACTGGCTGAGCGGCGTGTCGGTCAGGAGCAGGGCGGGACACGGGTCTGGCGGTCCCGTTCGAACCGCGCCTCGGAGCCGGGACTAGGGAGCAGTATGGCGAGCCTGGGCCGGGGCGCGGCGCGCGCGGGGTTCGCCCCAGGTGAGGGGCCGGTGTCAGATGTGCCGGGGTAGGGACCTGTGACATGGGGGAGGGGCGGTGTAAGGCCCTGGGGCCCGTGGTCCGAGTAACGCCCCGGGGGCGGGGCCAGGGCCGGGGCCGGTGTAACACCCGGGGTAAGGCCCGGTGACGGGCGGGGCGGTCCGAGTAACGCCCTGGGGGCGGGGCAGCGAGAGGGCTGTGTGCACACGGCTGGGCAGGGCGGGTCAGCGCAGGTGTCCGTGTCCCTGCGGTGCAGGTGGGGCCCGTGGCGGCGGGTGCTGTGCCGCGAGCACAAATGACCGTGCGTGTCCGCAGCCGTTCACCGGCAAAGTGCGAGACAGCGGCCAGAGCGGGCCCGGGGGTGCGGGGACGCCAGGAGATGCCAGCGCTCCGTGTGAGCGCTTGTGCTCTCAGCACACCCCGCTCGCCGTGCCAGGGCTAGGTACCGCGGCAAAGAGGAGTGGAAGGCGGGATCCGAGGGATGCCGATGCGATATCTCGGTGCAGGTGTACGGGGAGCGCTTCCCACGTGCAAGGAAGGGGTCAGCCTGGGAGAAAGCAGGAAGGGGCTTGTTTAAAAACTGAACAAGTGGGCGAGGCAGGCTGGCATCCTGGGCCAGCTGGAGGTGGGAGCTGACATGGTGTTAGCGAAGAGGTAGGCTGGAGATCGACTGACGGGCCTGGAAAGTAAAGAGAGGCTCTTTGCAGCAGCCTTCTGAATGAGCGGGGCAAGACTGCCTTTGTTAAGGCCAGAGAGAAAAATCGAGAGGCAAGATGATGAGAACCTGGACAAGCGGTGTAGCTGGGTCGATGGAGAAGAAAGACCATATCCTATATGGTCTATCTATATCTTAGCGATCAGCATTATCCAAAAGAGTCACAGTAATATGAATTCATTGTTTCATTTACAATACATGTACGCATAATTCTCACAGCAAAATGACCAAGTATTCTATAATGGGTTAATAACATAGTAAAAGCATCCTGGTTGGTTAATAATTAAATCACACAGTGTTTTAATATCATGTGCTGCAAAGAGCCTCAGGAAACACGTTAAAGAGCCACTGTTGGCTCACAAACCCTTCTCCGAGTATCACTGCTTTAGTGTGTACTGCTGCTCATGCCCCCGTAATCCAGACTATGGGGCCATGCAGACAACCCTGAATGATGCGGTGGATTCTACATCATTTCAAGTATTTAATTGAGATTGGGATCTTTCTAAAAGATCTACTGTAACCCAAGAGTAATCAACAAGGGGACCGCGCGCCAAATCTGTACTGCCAGACACTTTTGAATGGACCCCGAAATCTTTATATTAATGTTATAATTGTTGTGTTCTTGACAAAAAATAATGGACTGCCCCTGGTGTGACCCAACCAAAAGTTATGCACTGTGTTATATAGGATGTCAGCTTAAATGAACACATCAGTCCATACTGGCCTTAAAATATATTAACCTTACCTTGATAGCTGCTTTGCTTGCCCTTTCTTACAGAAGGTGGTGATGAAAGTGAAACAGACGCCTGTGATCCCTGTCGCTCTTTAGAGATGAAGCAGCTCTTTGGAGAGTTCCATATGTTGTATCAGGAGCGCCTGCACCAGTTGGAAATCATGGATGATGCACAGGAGGAGGTCCTCAGAGTGAGTCTTTCCTTGTGGAGCACCTGCTTGTCCTGTCCAGCAACCTTCAGGGCACACTTGGCTCATCCTAACTGTGTTTCTCCCAATTACACAAGGAGAGAAGCTAATGGAGGAGTCTCTCCATCATTTTCGGGGGGGTAGATGCTCCAGGTACTTTGTTGGTGGACCTCAGCAACTAGACCCCCCACTGCATTGGCTTTATCTCATGTGTTACAATTGCCAGAGATTTTTTAATAGGATGAGTATGCGGGAGCAACAGTTCAAATTGTCATAATTTCTCTAGGACTTGAAACCAAATCCGAATGACTACTGGATGTAAGCAGAATACATTAGTGTTCTCCTCTTGATGGGTATATTAATGTAAGTATTGCTGTTTACAGGGAGAATGAGGAGTTTGAATTAAAGATACAATAAGTAGATTCTTCTTCAGCCTCTCTGCATTTTCTCCCCAACAGCACCTCCTGTTGTCACCACAGTCTGTGCTACCCCCCATACATTGGGCTGACACTCTGCCTTCTGTTGTCCTTCCTGGCTGCTGAAAACCAGTGGGAAAATAGTGGGTCTATTGTTGTTTGTGGTTTCCGTAGGGATGAGGGGGGTGTTGTAGTTCTTGTGTGTATGCCATTGTGAGGCCCATTCTCAAGAAAACCAACCCTTAAGGCTGACAATCTGGCTAACTCTCAAGTGGTGTTCCATCTTGCATTGTTGGAGAAAATCATGAACGTGCAACTCTGGCAATTTCTTGGTTCCTCAGACTGCTTTGACCTTGGTCAGTGTGTTTACAGAGTTAGAAAGAGATCATCTGATAACAACCATATCTATCAATGGAAGAAGGTAAATTGTTGTTGTTCAAGGGATTTTGCTGACACATTTGTGGAGCTGCTTCTTGAGTGACTCCATATTCTCTTCCTGAGAGAATTCAAATGGCAGTTGTAGCAATTGTTCCTTTGCTTCGGGATCTCTCTCTCTTATACTAGAGACTGAATTTGGATCCTAGTCCAAAACTCCTTTTATTTTGGATTCTGCAAACCTTTTCTCGATACATGGTGCTTGCTACTGGGCATAGTCCTACTGAAGTTATCGGAACTGCACTCAGTAAACACTTTGCATAGTAGAACGTTTGCATGATTTTGTGCTAAGTGAATAAACACTATAGCAATCACTAAGTGTACTTTGTGAATTTATTTTGTCGGTTGCAGTTTAGATTTATAATATGGCATGGTATACTTACAAATGTTTTTAGTACAGTTTTGTAAAAGTAACAAATTCTTAGTAAGACAAGACTTCTTTGCAGTGCTCTGCTGTTCAGTCTTCATGGAGAGGTAGAAAACCTTTGCCAGTTGTATAGATTAGCAGGGTTATGCTGTTCTAATTCTAATGGGCAGCAATATAAGTAAAAAAAGGCAAGCTACTGAACTTTAATATTGAATTTTATTCTTTACTTGAATTGGTTTATTGGGGAATCACTCAGATTTTCAGACAACAAAATCCAGTACCAAAAACTCCATTAAGAGAACATTACAGCTTCATGGTTAAGTGCTCAGAAATCAGAAAAGCCAAAATTAAGTTTTCATATTTGCCCTTAAGCTTGCTTGCTGGTACATAAGAATAGTTACAATACAATTTTAAAATAGACAATTGCATAATATTTATAGAAATATTTTTTAAAGGATAGAATTAGCTGGAGTTTCCCATTCTAAATAATGGAGGAGCAATTATGCTCCCAGCCTTTGTCCTCCATGCCATTTGGGGATTGTTCTCTCTCACAAGAAAGTGCTGAGAAAGCAGGTGGGTTCTCTCCCTCAACTGGAAACAACTGAGGAGGTTTCTCAGTGGCAGAAAGGAAGGGATTCCTTATTCTCAGGAAAATGGAACGCCTTATTCCCATATTGAATCTTCAAAAGAATGTTTAGGCTTTCTGAGTGAATTGTCTCCATATAGCTGGGTTGTGTGTAGCAGCAATGTTAAACTTCAAGGAACTTCTAGAAAACACTGCCTCTTGTGACTGTATCCTCTCATGACACTAATTGTGTGGAGCTGAAACTATGCAAGGGCCATGGAGTCCCAAATACCTCAGTTCATTGCTTTCCGGGACTAACTGTAGGTGTAAGGATATTCTCTACTTGGAGAATTTATTTGTGGATTTTTACCCAAATTTTCCAAATTAGTTTGTTAGAAACTGAATTTTCTAAGTGTTTGGAAAGCACCTCACACATAGCGAGCATCATAGTTCCTGTCAGGTGCCCCCTTCCAGCCATCCACTGGATTGCTGTGTGGGGAATTCAAGTTTCTGAGTCCCTGGATCTCTGGGTGTGTTAAACGTCTGAAGCCTGAATGGAGACCAGCCCCGGGCCTGATCTTGCGGTCCCCTAGGTCAGTGTTTCTCAACTTTTTAAGTAGCAAGTACCCCCTAACTT
This sequence comes from Emydura macquarii macquarii, assembly GCF_026122565.2. NCBI lineage: Eukaryota > Metazoa > Chordata > Testudines > Chelidae > Emydura > Emydura macquarii. The sequence continues at coordinate 1,168,408 of NW_027130976.1, forward strand.
CTGAAAATTTTAATAAGTACCCAACACTCAATTTTCAACGGGATTTTATATTTACAGACTAATGTGAGCCATATGTTGGAAGAAGGGTGGAGTATATAAGGCCGTGGTATGACAGATGTCAGATCTAGTGTGGGTAGAGTTACCACCTTTACACCAGGGGTGCACAGCTCAAGTATGTACCTGGGCTAGAGATGATGTTGGCCAAAGTTAGGAGGCTTTGAGCGGCATGCCAATGCTGGGGAATATAAAGCGCCTCACCAAATTTTTTGCCATAGATTTGAGAGTAGGAAGGGGTGAGAGAGACACAGGGAAGGAGGGTAACTGGTGAAATCTGGGGCTGTCATAGTTGTCAATTTCACTGATCAGCTAGAGCAGTGAAATTGACAAGTTTTCTGGGCACTGGGCTTTGAACCAGGGAGGGGGGCTGCTGCCTATCTGCCAACCTGGGAGGTGGACGACTGCCACCCAGTCCGAGCTGGGGCAGAGGAGGCTTCTGCGCTGGCTGGAACCCAGGGATGTGGGCAGGCGGCTGCTGCCCATCTTCAAGCTGGGGCACTAGAGGCTGTCCCTCGGCTCCGAGCAGGGGCACGGGTGGCTGCCGCTCAGCTCGCGAGATGCGGGAGGCTGCCACTGGGCTCCCACCTGGGAGCTGGGACCCGGCGGGAAGCAGGGGGCTACCGCGCGTCTTCCTCAAAAGCCGGCAGCTGCTGCCCACCTCCCAGCTGGGAGCTGTGACTAGGAGGGAAGTGGGAGGCTGCTACCCACCTTTCCCAGAAGCTGGGGCTGCCACACACCTCCCATCTAGGAGCTGGGACTGGGTGGAAAGCAGGTTGCTGCCGCCCGGCTTCCCCAGAAGTCAGCAGCTGCCACCCTCTCCCCTTCACTCTGTTTTTCCCCAGGTACCCTCTGCCTGTGTCTCACGTACCCCCAGGGGTACACGTACCACAGGTTGAGAAACTATGCCCTAGGTGCACGTTCTAGGTGCAGCTCTGAAGTCTAACACTCCCTTCTGAGTGCTAGAATGCACTGTCCAGCTGCCTAGCCTCTCTAGGTGCAGCGCTGACCCTTCAGATTCCCCCATGCTTGAACACACCATTTCCTGGTATTCCAGCCCAATGGTGTGAAGCTTCTGTTTGCAGTTCACTTCTCTCTGAACCTACACAGCGGCCGCAAAGCAGTTTATGCACTCAGAAACATTTTGCCCTGAGTCATCATTTGCTCTTTTACTTAAGCACAAAAGGGTACAGCTCATATAAAACAATAAACCCTGCATATATTTCACTGCCTCAGTTTACTGCCCTCATCTGGGCATTTTATGGGCTTAGTCAGAATCTTTTGAGTAGTCCAGAGTGTTTCTGCTTCAGTGCATTGTTTGAAGGCTGGAACATGGAGCCTTCTTCCCCCTAGATCAGCTTGCTTCCTTTGCCCTTGACTGGTCTGACCCCTTCCTTGCCCCCCTCCATTCCTGCATGGCTAGTTATTTAACACCCCATCACCTCAGTTTCCTTTGTTTTGTCTTTTGAGTAACTCCAGAGCTGTCCTCCCCCGGCCCAGTTGAAAGGGGTAAGCTAAGACTGATTTTCCAAGGATGCAGCTATTTTTAGTGTAACTTTTGTGTAGCCAAATACCACAATTAAAGTTAAGTATTCCCAAATTATCACCATGGGTGCTACCCCAAATAAATAATACTAAGTTGTTAGAGTAGGATTTTGCAGTAATTTTCACTTACTTGAATTCTTGTAGTTGTTCTGCACTGCTGTGCAGTTGGGTTCTGTTGTATAGAATATTGATCTCAAAGGCCTAAAGAGTTGTGACTCGTAGTCTTTGAGTCAGATGCACACTTCTGCTGTTTATTTTGCCTAGGGAAAGCCCGATTGATGCTTGATGCAGAGGGCTTACACTGATAGGTGAAAGAGGCACCAAACTTTTTTAATGATGGAGTCCTGATGAGCAAATGCCCTGGATTTGTCTCTTTATCATCAGTTGGTTTCAAACTTGTCTCTCATTCTAAAGGTGCCAAAATTAGGAAAGCTGAATCTATGGCACTTAAAGAGAAAGGTAGGTACTGGTCTCTCAGGGATCTGCGTCTTTAGTGCTTCACTCTGTGACTGCATTGAGGCTTTGGAGGCCTATGGAAAAGCCCCTCTGCATCAGTCTGTGCTGAAGCCATCACTGAACAGTGAAATGCATCTCCTGAGGAGGAATTGGCTTGTGTGAGGGCCTCTTCAGAGCTGCGTGCTGCTTAGAGAAATACTTCCCATGCTGAAGTGCAGTTGTCTGCCCTTACACAGGTTGTACATGAAGGGGAAAGGCTTCTTGCTCCTTTTCCCCACTGCACACTTGTGACGGCCAGTCAGAATCTGACCCACAGTTAGTAGTAGTCTTGGTTTTTCTATAGAACTACATCAGAGTGTGTGGCATATTACATATGTGATATGCAAAGTGACTGAATATAATGTTGCTATTGGAATTTAATTTTTGTATATGACTTGGGAATTGTGCAACCTTAATGTTACCCATTAAACATTAGAAAAAGTGTGACTATATTATAGCTGGTACACAGCTGTATTGTTTTGGTTGCTTTAAGATTTCTATTCATGACTTCACAAAACTTGAGCTTTTGCACTGAAGTTTTCCAGGCCTGGTCTCTGCTGAAATGTGACTTTCCCCATCTCCCTCTTAAGTTTGAGGAAAAAATGTTTCAGCTATTTTTGAAAATGAGAAGGATAGAGGGAAATACATTTTTCGTATTATTAAAAATTTTGTGAAATTTTTTAAACAGCTCTAGTGGACTGAAATAGTTGAAATTGAGAGTGAGAAAGAGGTGTCTTTCAAGTAAAAATTGATTCTGATTTGGCCTAGTTCTGAGAATTTGAAAGTTGTATTCATGTGTATACAATAGTCTTAGTTGTTTAAAAGCATATTATTAAACAAACATCTCCCAACATTCAAAAGGAAATTAAGCTGTGTATGCACGTGTAGCTAAATTAGTGACATAGACAAAAGACTAGAGAAATTGCATGTTAGAGTCTTGCTTCTTTGATTGTAGAAACAGTAAGTCAGAAAATAGTAAACAATAAGGTGCTCAGTGAACAGCGGGCACTTAGGACTCTTAATTAAAACACTTTAAACAAAGGCAAAACATTTATTCTGAGTTTATTCAGTGTTCATTTTCACTAATATATTAATGTAACACGTGTGGATCAAAATTACTGTCCATTTTTACCTCAGATTTCATCTTCATCTAAGACTTAAGTGACTAGATTTCAGCATTACAATTTAAAACTGAATGTGGTCCTTCCTGCCCCTGAAACTAGATGGAAATTCAACAGCACTGCAAACAACATATTTCAGGAAAACACTAATCTTGCAGGCTGATTTAAATAGGTTCTCTGAAGTTACTCCTGAGTTTGGAATTCTCTACGAAGTCCCAGAAGAAGGGTGCAAAACTAGTGGACGGATTGCAGGTGAAGTAGGCAAAGCTGTGTAAGTTGGAGAATCCTGTGATAAACTGAATTTATCATTTCCAGAGGGGTAGCTGTGTTAGTCTGTATACAGCAAAAACAACGAGAGTCCTGTAGCACCTTAAAGACTAACACATTTCTGCGGGCAAAAGCTTTCGTGGGCTGCAACCCACTTCATCAGACGAAAGCTTATGCCTACAGAAATGTATTAGTCTTTAAGGTGCTACAGGACTTTCGTTGTTTTTTGCTGAATTTATCATGTGAACATCACCAGCATGGGGGAGGGTGTGTGTGTGTGTGTGTGTGTGTGTGTGTGTAATGGAGGTACTGGTTGTGATCAGTACAACCAGGGGTTTATTAAAAACCTTATTTTGATCTCCCCACTCCTAATTTTGTGGATAATGTTACTAGGCATGAGTTTGGGGTAGCCACACCTTTATTCCATATCACACTGACATCGGGTGTGTATGGTTGTATATACCTGAATTAAAATACATAACAAAGAGTAGGTCTTCAGCACTGTAGTGGGTCAAAGCACTGTGTAGTTATGCTGTTTGTTCCTTGAGATCAAAATGAAGGCCATAATTTCAGTATAAATCCTCCTGTGCAGGGGTAAAAAGTTATCTCCAGACTAAATTTTTATTTGTCAGTGTAGAAGAGTCTGCTTGGCAGTTGAATTTTCAAAGTTCAAGCACCCGAGCTTTGTACTTGGATAACTTGAACTGTAGTTATTACATTTTGCTGAATTGTTTACTGCACATGATATAGATCAGTTTTTAAAATGAGCAGCGATTTACTGCACAGCACAGCAGCTGGGTTGACACACAAAGATATAATCTAGGAAATCATATGTTTCTGGAAATTAGAACATGTACCTGAATATGTATTCATTCTTTTGACTGCACCAACTGTGAGGGAGCCATTGTGAACTCTCTGGTAAATAATAGCTAAATCCCTATTAAACAGCTAGTTCATATAGCTTACTTGAGAGCGCATTTATTTTCACTGTACAGTACCTTCCAGAAAATATTTTTCCTCATTTAACTGTTAGAAATAATTTTGTTTGAAGAATAACAGATGCACAGAACAAAAGAAATATATACATTGTTTGTTTAAATTATAGTAGGACTGACCACATTGTAAGCAATGTGAAGAAAATACATCCTGAAGGTGTCCAAACACAGGTGATGGGATCAAGGCTCAATCATGTGTTAATCATGGTACTCCCCTACACCTGCTCTGCTGCCATCATCAGTTGATATCACTAAGCTATTAGGCCTCTGATACTGCCAATGTTTGTTCATGTGAGCAGTCCCATTGAGTTCAGTTAGCTTACTTGTGTGACTAAGGACCACTTGTGCAATTGAGGGTTACAGCTGCATTTACAAGCATAGTAGGTGTGTGTTACCTGAACAGCAAAGATATTCTTACGGACAGCATTGGCTACTTAGATGTGTTTCTTAACTATAGCTGGTTTAGGTCACAGCTTCTAATCTTAACTTGGTTTTGGTCTGCATTATTAGTTGACCTGGGTAGGTAGATTGTGATATTTGAGGGTGACCTGGTAACTCTCTGAAGAGACTTCTTTATATGCAACTGTATGTTTAATAATGTATGCAGGGCAGGCATAAACACAATTGACTAGAACACCACAAACCAAGGTAACCACTTACATTACGTAGTGTGTTGGTTTATTTGAATTGGGTTTGTGCATGTTTTAGGATTTTGTGCAAAAATATAATTGTTACAGCAGTTCTAAATTCTAGGTGTGTTCTCCTGGGTCCTCCTGCTGTAGTTTTCTCAACCTTAAATTCTGGAAGTTGGAGTGGCAGCAGCTAGTGTTAAGTTAGAGCAGAGATGCTAGGAACCCTAGATACTTTTCTTGGGACTTGTCTATGCAGTGAATTAGTGTGTGGCAAGCCAGGGTGTGAATTTATAATGCACTAACTTACTGTGTACTAACTTGACAGATGGACCCTGCTTCAGCCCACTGACTGTTCCAGAGAGCATTTGTACATCAAAGTACACTGTGAAACTTTTAGTGTGCAGTAGCAGGGTCCAGGCAGTGAATTAGTGCACAGTATGCTAGTGGGCTGTAGATTCACATTCTGGCTTTCACTGAACTAATTTGCTGAATAAACAAGCCCTTAGTCATAATTCAGTGCACTCTAGCTTATGATTTTATAACCTTTGATATCTCCCTTCTTTTGTTTTAGTCAGAATCTTATTTTCCATTTCCATTTTGTTAGCTTTTCCTTCTTTGTTGTTGTTCCTTTTTAACAAGGAACTGTTTTTCCTCTTGGTTTTAATAACTCTGACTTGGACAAATTGGCTAGACTGTGTCTATGTGAGAAGTAGCTGAAAGGGAAGATCTAATATTATCTATGAATACTGCACCCATTGCTCAGCCATCATCTGTTACCAAACCCCATAAATATCCCACTACCTTCACCATAAAAGCTCTCAAAGGTGGGCTGATAGGACCCTTTCCCTTTCCTATTGGTATTTTTAACTGAAAAAAGGATTTGAAGTGCTGCCGGACACTTCTCAGGAGCTCATGCTTGCCTTTCATTCAAGCAGAGTAAATCCAATCACTAGTCTTGCTTAGAATCTCTGAAGAGCTGGTGCACTTGAAGAGATTCACATTATCTGTAGAATGGTTGATACTTGGGACAGAATTGGATTGTTAGAAAGTGTTTTTTATTTCTGGAAACTAAAAACATAGCTTTGTTCTATGTACAATTCAACCACCTTCCAGTCCTCAGCCAATGCTGATTGAGAGAAGTATGATCATTTGTGCGGAAAGCAGAGCACAGATGGATATGTCCTAGGTGGTAGAGTCCCATTTAGAAAGCCAGAATATTTTACCGAATTTGGAAAGAGGTACTACTTGGGAATATTGGGTGTAGGTTTGGGTCCCTGTGAAAATAATTGTGGCTGGTGAAGTGATAAGAAGTTTAGTTTAATCCTTGGATAATTTCACTTGTGGATTTTAGAATGAAATAGACCTGAGAAAAAATGAAATTAAAACTGAACCTTATTAGAAGTATAAAAACTTGTGACTGCATCTTGGCCAGTGTTCCCTTTTTTCCAGTAAGCAGTCTAGAGGTGTATAACCCTAATGGGTTGTTGTATGCCATTAAAAGGTATTGTACACTCATAAAAGAATGACATTTTGATCAATGCTGTTAAAAGAATTAGTGTCTTGACACAGAAAAGCTTTCCTGCTGCAAGTTTAAAAATATGCCTTTAAAAGCTTTTTATTGAATACCTTTGCATCCTTCAGAAATGTGCCATTTTGGCATGAGGTTGCTCTGAAGTATTCCATATTGTAACTTAAATGCAAAATCTCCTATTTACCATCAGAAAGGAACCAGTCTAGGCATGTGTACTTAGTTAACTACCATCCAGGGGACTGGAAAAAAGCACCTTAAACTACTGTATGTGGTCTAAAAATAAGAATGTTTTGTTTTAAAGAATCCAGAATCATTTGAAAGCCATTTGTTTTTTGTTTGGCATTGATTTTTCCAGCTCTGTTTGAGTGCCCCTTTGTGCTTTGAAGTCATGCATTTTACACCTACAAGTGCGGTACAATGTCTCCAGTGTACTGGAGATTGGCCCACAGATGTGCTGCCTGTACTTAGTGGAATTTAGTTGGAGTACTTTTAGGTTGCTTCTTTTGCTAGTGAATCTTTTTCTAATTGTATTTCCCTTTAGTATGATTTCAAGATCTTTTAATAAAGCTACTGTTGAACCATAATTGCTGAAATGGAGCTGAATGTGGTGAATTGATTCTTGCCTACACCTACACCTCAACTTGCAACTATTGTTGACGACAGTTGTCTGGGAGGTTCAGTATTGTAATATAGGTTAGGCGTTAGGAATCCCATCAATGGATTTGACAATATTGTTAATTTATTGACCAGAGATGATACATTCATTAATACATGATACTGGTCATTAAGTTGTTTTAACCTTTTGTAACTAAACAAGTTGAACATAACTGGTTTAAGCACAAATGTGTCAGTGCATTCACAGCAACGTGCTGGTGTTGTTTAAGAATTCTTGTATTTTTGCTTCATGTCTACTGCAGAGCTATTCTAAACTATTTTGGTTGTGTGGCCCTCTGGGTATCTATTCTACAGTTCTCAGCATAGCTCACAGAAGGAGGAAGGGATGGTCTTATGGTTAAGACGCTAAATGGGGATTCAGGAAACGTGTGTTTGATTCCCCACTATCAAAGACTTCTTGTGTGATCTTGAGCACTTAAATAATGTCCCTTAATGTTTCTCTGTGTCTCAATTCCCCAGCAGTAAAATGAGGAAAACCAATACTTCCCTACGTCACAGAGCTATTGTGAGAATAAATTCATAAACACGTTTGAGGTATTAACCCTTTGTGCAATGGGAAGCTTAAACAAAATTCAAGGGAAGAATCTGGTCTTTAATGTAATAATTAAGATTTTAATTATTATTTTGTTCTGTATCTGACTGTCACATTCAGGATTACTTAATAGGACATTTGCTCCTCTGTCTGCTCTTTTGTCGTCTTTCTCCATCTCTTATGCACTTTCTCTCCTCCTCCTTTGTCTTTGTGTGAGCAAATGAGTGACTTACTATGGAGCTGGGTCCTGTGTCTATGCCATAACTTCTCTTCAGTTGGCCCACTGTCTTCCCCAGTGGATAGGTGGAGTAGGTTGTGTGGGTTTACCAGGATTTAGCTATATGGACAACCCTCAGTCCTTCCCCATCTGGGGATAAACAAAATATTTAAGGGAGCAAATAAATAAAATGGTCTTCCAGCATTCCTGAGCCCTTATCCCCTGTTGGTACAGAGCATAGCTACAATCAATGCCAGAAGAGAATCAATAGATGGTAAACTGGACTTCATGAACTCTGCTTATTCTGTATGTACTTTCAAAATGAGAAACTGACAAAAGTAATATTTCAAGAATGCAATTTGGAAGAAGAAAGAATGGACTTGACAGACCAGACCCAAACATGCTCAGGATGCTACGTTTGTCACAAAATCCCTATCATGCTAATGAAAAAAAAACAAATCCTTGGGCTAGAGGCTAAAAAATGTGGAAGACTAGTTTAATAGCCTTCAGTGTATGACTGTTAGTGCTGCTAAGAAGATTTTGTGGAGCAGATTTTCCCAAATGCTGGCTAAACAGGGTCTTTGCATTCTTTGGGCTACTGCTTCTTTTTTTGCCCTCTCTTGGATCCATCAGTCCACTCGGGCCTTCTGCATGATCAGCAATTCATCACAGTCCCAGAGAATCAGGTCAGCCTTGACCCTTCAGTACAATATACCCTTGCTGTAACAAACCTGGTGGGATCCAAGCCTTTTGTCAGTATAGCTAGGGGTTTGTTTCCTGGACAATGAAAACGAATGGGTGGCAGAGGCAGGACTGCCTGTGGCAGACTGTCAGCTGGATAAAAATTGTGCACTCATGTGCAATGTCCTCTTCTTTTACAGCACAGTACTATACTGCAATTGGGATCTAGGGATCAGGTTCATTATTGCCAAAGGTTTGTTAGAGAGGGTATGCTGTAATTGCCACAGGCGTCATCACTACTCTGCATTACACTGCGTAGGCCTCTTCCTTTTCTCATCACACCTCCTTTTAAGGCCTTTCTACATCCTCTCTCCAGGCCCCTTTCGGGCCCATTTCAGGCTTCACTCCACCAATCCTCCTGACTGCTTCCCAGTGTTCGTAGGTTAATTCATGGATTCATAGACCTGAAGTCTGGAAGGGACCATTGTGATGATCTAGTCTAATCTCCTGTATAACAAAGGCCATAGGACTTCCCTGAATTAATCCCTGCTTCTGATCCAATAGGTGTGGTTGAACTAGAGCAGTGTTTCCTAATGACCGGTCTGTGGGCCAGTGCTGGTCCCAGAGTTCTCCCTGATACAGTTTAAGAAGGCAGCAAGCTGGTCCCTGGTATTAAAAAGGTTGAGAAATACTGAGCTAGGGCATATCATTTAGAAACATATCTGATCTTAATATTTTTTATTCATAGATTCTAAAGCCAGAAGGGGCCATTGTGATCATTTGTCTGACTTCCTATATAATACAGTCCATAGAAATTCCCAAAAATAATTCCTACAGCACATCTTTTAGAAAAACTTCCAAGCTTGATTTAATTGTCTGTAATGGAAACTCCGCCATGTCCCTTGGTAAATTGTTCAAAGTGTTTGTTACTCTCGCTGTTAACAATTTATGCCTTATGTCCGGTTGGAATTTGTGTAGCTTCAGCTTCAAACCATTCAATCATGTTATAACTTTCTCTGCTAGATTTAAGAGCCCATTATTAAATATTTGTTCCCCATGTAGATACTTGCAGACTATAACCAAGTCACTCTTTGACCTTCCATTTGTGAAGTTAAATAGATTGAGCTTCTTCAATCTATCACTTTGTCATGTTTTCTAATGCTTTAATTGTTTTCATGGCTCTTTTCTAAAGCTTCTCCAATTTATCAATATCTTTCTTGAAGTGTGGGTACCAGAACTGGACATACTATTCCAGATGCGATTGCACCAGTGCCAAATATGGAGATAAAATAGTTTCTGTATTCCTACTTGAAAGTCCCTTGTTTATGCGCCCCAGGATTGCATTAGCTCTTTTGGCCACACCATTACACTGGGAGCTCGTGTTCAGCTGATTATCCACCATGACCTCCAAATCTTTTTCAGTCACTGCTTCCCAGGGTAGAATCCCTCATCCTACAATCTTGGTAGATATTTACATTTAGTCTTATTACAATGCATTTTGTTTACTTGTACTCCGTTTACCAAAAGATCCAGATAGCTCTGAATTTGTGATCTGTCCCTTTCATTATTTACCACTCCCCCAATTTTTCTGTCATCTGCAAAATTGATCAGTAATGATTTCTTCAAGGTCATTGATAAAGATGTTAAATAGCATAGGACCATGAACTGATCCCTACAGAACCCCACTAGAAACTCACCTGCTCAATGGTGATTCTCCATTTACAGTTAGCTAGTTTTTAATTCATTTACTGAGTGCCATGGTAATTTTATATTCTAGTTTTTTAATCAAAATGTGTGGTTCCAAATCAAACACCTTACAGAAGTTTAAATATATTATGTCATCACTATTACCTTTGTCAACCAAACTTGTCATCTCATTTAAAAAAAATAGTTGACAGGTTCGGTTTTCCATAAACTCATATTCATTTGCGTTAATTATATTACCCTCCTTTAGTTCTTTATTATTCGAGTCCATTATTTTGTCCACGATTGATGTCAGGCTGACATACCTATTTACCCAGATCATCCCATTTACTCTTTTAATAAACTGGGACAAAATTAGCTTTCTTCCAGTCTTCTGAAACTTCCCCAGTGCCTAAAGTTATTGAAAATCAACATGAATGGTCCTCCAAGCTCTGCTGCCATCTCTGTTAAAACTCTTGGATGCAAGTTATTTGGCCTGCTGATTTAAAAGTGTCTGTCTGACTTCAGTAGCTTGTGTTTAACATCCTCCATAGATACTAATGGAACGGAAAGAGTGCCATCATCATCATGTGATGAGACTGCATATAGTGTTTTTCCCCCAAATACCAGACAGTGTTTCTAGTGATGGAATATCCACCACAACCCTTGGCAAATTGTTCCAATGATTAATTACCTCAATGTTAAAAATACGCACCTTATTTCTTTTCTAAATGTGTGAAGCTTCAATTTCCAGCCATTGAATATTATTATATCTTTGTCTGCTAACTGAAGAGTCCTCTATCAAATTTCTGTTCCCCATGTGTAGATAGTTATAGGTTGTGATCAAGTCACTTCTTAACTTCTTTGGTTAGCTAAATAGATTGAGCTCTTCGAGTCTTTCACTATAAGGCATTTTTTCCAGTCCTTTAATTATTCTTATGGCACTTCATTGAACCCTCTCCAATTTTTTCAACCTTCTTGAGTTGCAAACACCAGAACTGGATACAGTTTTCGAGTTAGTGGTTGCACCAGTGCCAAATTCAAAGTTCCTACTCCGTATTCCCCTGTTTATACATCCAATGATCACATTAGCCCTTTTGGCCACAGTGTTGCACTGGAAGCTTGTGTTCAGCTGATTATCTATCATGACCCCCTGAGAAGAGTCACTGCTTCCCAGGGTAGATTTCTCATCCTGTAAGTATAACCTACATTCTTTGTTCCTAGATGGATGACCTTACACTTGGCAGTATTTAAAATACACATTGTTTACTTGGGTCCAGTTTACCAATTGATCCTAATTGCTCTATATTAGTGACTTGTCCTTGTTCTTTACTACCCCCCCAATCTTTTTGTGTAATTTGTAAACTTTATTCATTATGATTTTGTGTATTTTCTAGGTCATTCACAAAAATTTTAAATAGTGTAAGGTCAAGAACCATTCCCTGTGGGACTTTACTAGAAACACATCAACTCAGTGATGATTCCCCTTTTACAGTTGCATTTGGAGACCTGTCATTTAGTCAGTTTTTAATCCATTTAACGTGTTCCATGTTGATTTTGTATCATTCTAGTTTTTTAATCAAAATGCCATGCAGTGCCAAGTTAAATGTCTTAGAGAAGTCTAAATATATTACTTCAACACCATAAACATTATCAGCCAAACTTGTACTCTCATCAAATGATATGAAGTTAGTTTCAGTTTCTGTTTTCCATAGACTCATGGCTGCTGGGGTATGCAAATCCTGCACGAGTAAGGAAGGGGTTAAGCAGCTGCTCTTGGCCCAGGTAGCCCCACCCTGCCCATCTACCAGTCATACAGGGGTTAGAGAAGGAGCTCAAAAGGAGAACAGGTCCACTCAGTAGCAGGGCAGACAGCGGAGGTGAACCGACCTACACTTCGAGCTCCTGGGAAGGAGCACTGCAGGAACTCCTGCTGCCTTGCTTTAGCCACTGTGCCAAACCCGCAGAGAAGACATGTGTGACACTTGGAAGGTCTGAGACTTTACCTTCAATTTCAGTTATTCAATGTCTTACTATAACTGTTGGGAAAAGAGGGCACTGTAGGAAGTGAGTCAGGGAGGCAATGCTACAACACTTACAGGGTACGTCTAGGCTGCAATAAAAAACCTGTGGCACTGAGTCTCAGAACCTGGGTCAACTGACTTGGGCTCAGGCTCCAGGGCTGAAAATTGCAGTGTAGCTGTTTGGACTCCACTTGGAGCCTGGGCTCTGACACACTCTCACTCGTGGGGGTTCAGAGCCTGGACTCCATTCTGAGCCTGAATATGGATACTGCAATTTTTAGCCCTGCTGCCTGAGCCTAAGACAGCTGCCCTGTGCCAGCGGCGGTCATGCTGTGGCTCTTTTATTGCACTGTAAACGTACCCTTTGGGTGCAGGACTTAACTCCCCTGCTACTGGGCCCCAGATCAGAACCCCAGGGAGTGGGTGGGGCCAGGTTTCCCTATCAACCCTGAGGAGATACAGAAGGCAGAAAGTCTACATCTGCCACAGGGGAGTGTAAATCAGAAAAGGCTCTGAAGACAGAAGGGTCAAGTCCCTGAGACCTCAACCCAGGAACAGCCTGGAGCCCCTGCCTGTCCAATAGGGCTACCCTGTTGCAACATTCTTTATATACTGAAAGGGGTGGACTTCAATGCATGATCTGGCCAAAGGGCCAAGTCACGAGATGGATTAGACCGCTCTGGAATTGGAGCAACTGTCAGCCAGACACCAGGAAAGAAGAGAGCCTGTTATGCACATGCCTGACCATAAGGGGACATCTGCAGCGAGTGAGCCCCTTAACCAAGTTGATTGGAATTAGTGCTATTACCCTCTTTTAATTCTTTATTAATCAGATCCCATATCAGTTGTTCCATTACTTGCCCATGATTGATATCAGGTTGACAGGCCTATGGTTACCTGGGTCACCTCATTTACCCTTTTTAAATATTGGCACAACCTTAGCTTTCTTCCAGTCTTCTGGAGGTGTGGCAGTTTTCCAAGACTTACTGAAAATCCGCATTAGTAGTTGAATTCAACAGAAGTCCTAGCCCTGCTGTCTTCTGCCTGTTACCCTCAAAAAACCAAATTCTAGGTCTTACCTCTATCACTTCCTTCCAAGATTCAGCTACCGACTTGATTTATATAAAGTCCCAGCACAAGCCTATGACTTCCCTGTGTGACTAGACATCTTACCAGTCCTTTATCAGAACTCCGTTTCACAGAGCTCCTCGGTGTTAATAGGCCAAACCCCCAATAACCACTGGGCTAATGGCATGTACTCTTAAAGGGCTCAATGTGCTGTGTTACAATTCTCAACACCAGGGGCTTCACTTCTGCCCGTTCCCCATCCTTTCTGCTAAAAGGATCAGCAGTGAAATAGTTAATGCTGACATTTAAAATGTCGTCATTAAGCTTTAGCTGTCTTTAGTGAGGAGAAGAAGAAGGTGGGGGAGGGAGTTCAAACCTCCCTGAGTCAAACTGTCCACATTGCTTTGGTTTACACTTGATTCATATTTATAAGTTGATTGTTGTTGACTGTGATAAACATTATTATTATTGTGCCTAAGGGCCAAGAATAGGGCCCTCTTGTGCTTGGCTCTGTACCAACACAGAGCAGTAGATGGTCCCTGCCCCAGAGAGCTTACAATCTAAAGAGACCAAACAGACACAGGGGGGGGGGGAAGGTAGAACACACCAGCTGAGTGAACAATGTGACGGCAGCAAATGTCACGTTAGTTCTACAATTTTTTTTTGAGGGGGGGAGGTTTATTTACTAGGGATAAGCTAAAGGGGAAGGAAAGGAGGTGAGGGGGACAGGGATAAGAGGGGCAGGTGCGGAGTGAAGCTGAGGTGAAAAGATTGAGGGGGAAGGATTGAAACAAACAGCCAATCACTACAGGGCTGAGAATGTCTCGTCAAAACCAGAGAAAGTTCTCTGCATGTCCAAGGGAACAACGGTCACTGCTCTGGCTGCATCCACTTCTTGAGGCAGGAGTCTAGCTGACTCCATTCTGCAGTTTTCTCCCAAGGCTGCATCCCAGTGCCCCCTGGATTCCTCTTCACAGTTTTTGGTCCAGGCAGATACTGGGGGGACAAGTGGCCCCAGCTAAGCCCCATTTATGTCCTCCCCATCAGTACAGCATACCCTGCTCTGGCTGCTTCTATCCCTACCGGTTGTAGTCTCTATCTTTTTAAGCATGTGGGTTAGAAACCTGCTACGCTTCTTAAATTAACCAAAAGTCTGCAGAATCTAAATATGCCAGTGAGCCACCTGAATCCATCAAGCAGTCCACATATGATTTGTGGGCTGGGTGTTTGACACACCTTGTTTAATCCATACAGTTCTTTTGCATCAAACTGGTTTGAGCACGTTTATGGATGGCTATTAAGTGTTAGGATGTTAGAATCATTCTTGGAACTGCAAATTTCTCTTGTAAAGAAAAGACCTTGTGGGTCCAGTCCCCATTCCTGCATGAGATGGGTTTTTTTTTTCAAAATTGTTGTCAAGCACATAGTTGTTTCTCTTTAGTCTCATATCACTAATGGAATGGCTATTTGGTGTTGAATATAATTTTGTTCACTTTGTTTGTGTAAAACATGAATTTTAGAGGGGAAAATAAAATGACACTAGCTCACTTCAGGTCATATGTTTCTCTGATCCCAGTATAACAGAAGAGAGGGATACTATAAACTAAAATGGTGTCTGGGGAAGGAACATATTTTTAAGAAAGCACATGGTATTTTAATCTATGTTGCAGACAATAAAAAAGAGACTTCTGCCTACCAAACAGACCCCTAGCCTGTTGGCAATGAATTGAACAATAAGAACCAGTGGAATGACTGGGGGGAAATATGGTTTTCTTATTTGGCTGAATCTTGAGAAGAACCACCTATATGCAATAACTTGATGTTGGGAAACATGTTCTGAAGTCTGGGAAACGAATGAAAGGAAGGGTATTTTAAAGTCTAAATTTAAATTTTAAAGTGTCTTAAAATTCTTGAAGTGGAGCAAAACATTGGGTGACTATGGCAAGAACAGATTCCTAATCTATGGTATTAGGTTTTGACCACTACTGCTCTAATGGTGTATTATCTTGATACGGCCTTTGCATGAGGAATTGCTCTCACAGATGCTTTACTATATTGTCTATGGACAAAAGATCCAGTTAGTTCATTTCAGTTTCTTTGTATTTTTCGGAACTCATCCTTTGAACAGCATTGTGGTGATGGGTTTTTTTTTTGTTTGTTTGTTTGTTTTGTAGCTCTAGTGTTGGGCCACAGGGAATTCAGATCCTGCAGAGAAAAAAACAGCCTCAAATTCAGTACAGAGACTGATATTTGTCTGTTTTATTAGTGGAAAGCTCAGTCTCCTGTGTTTTCCTCATTCTAGATAACCTTTTCATGTCATCTAAGAAATTAATTTCTTCGTTGGAGTTGTTGCAAGTAAACTTGATAGCAGGAGTGCTGTTATTGAGGCAGCTTACACAGTGATTTGCTAAGTACAGCCACTTTATATAAGGTGAAGCAAAAGTCGATTTATCGATTACTGCTGGGATTTCAGGAACCTGTTGAACTCCCTGTTTGTTTTCTCTCAGAAAACTCACTACTTCAGTGCATTTTTTTCTTGCCTTCTTTTGGAAAGGGTTCTCTTTGATGTGCATTCGTACAAACAATCAGGCTGTTTGCTAGTTGTGCTTCTCTGCTGTAGAGTTGGACTTTCGAGTAAAACGTTTATAGGGTCAGTTCATGCAACTTTCCTGCTGTCACGTTTCCTGCTGTCAGGAAAGGCCTTTGCTAAAATACTTTCCCATGTATAGAGAAAAAATGGGACAGTCACTACCCAGGCTGTGAATATACTGGTCTCTCTGGTCACTCTGTCAGCCCTTTTCATCTGAATGTGCTTAAATAGAACAAAATAGTATGGAAAAAGTGAGCTTTGTTGCTGGTGCATTGTTGTTTGTGCTACATCTTTGATATAGACCATCTCTTCCCTACACTTAGACTTTTAATAAAATATGTGGGAAGAGTCTATATTGTGTAACTTATCCATGCACAATTTTTTGTTAAGAACTTTTTACAACTTTCTAATTCAAGTGTTTTTCCTCCTCTTCCAAACTAGACTGTGAGTTGGGGGAATTAAGAAAGGCTGGGCACTAGTAGGCTGGTAATCTATAAAAACATAATTTTAAGCATGAAGCCAATTGAATTCTAGAAGCTGGGAGATGGGGAGTAAAGAGCAAAAATCACCCTAGTGGTACAGGTCTTCAGACAGTGTGTGATATAATGCATTAAGGAACTGCTTGTGCTCCTGTACCGTGGCCAAGCTCTATTTGACTTCAGTGGGACCAGGGTAGTATCCACACTTTTCATGTTATTTAGGCACAGCAAAATAAACTCGATGGTTCACTCTGTTGCGTCTGTAGGCCAAACTCATTGAATACACAAGGGGCTTGTTGTGTCCTTCTGTTTCCTCCTTCCCAACCCTAGGCTCCTGTGTGCCACCCTCCCATCCCCCTCAATTTCATTTGATCCCATGGCCTCCCTCCTGCCAGGGGCTCTATCTCCCTCCCACCCTCATTCTAATTTAATTTATTTTCTTTCTGTCTGGGAGATAATTCTTTCAGGGAATTGTGACAGTTATGACAATATCTGCAATATCCTGGACAAACCTTACTGAATTAAGCTCAAGTGTTTTAGAAGTTCACTGTATTAAAAATGCAAATGTGTACGTGCTATTGAGGGATTTTATGTAGTTCCATGGGGGAGGGGGACCACAGTGCTCCAGGAGCAAAGAACAGTGGGAGATAGGTAGGCAAATTCACTCAGATTGCAACGCCTTCAGAGAGGTACCACCATCTGGAGAGCAGTTCGCATATATCAAACTGGATTATCCAGGGACTAGCAGATAAAGAAAGGATTTTTGGGTAAATAGCTTCAGTTAAAACTGATTCAGGGCCTTATTTCTGATCCTGGGAGGGGTTTGTAGTCAGGGGTGATCTCTGGTAAGCTTATTAGCATGTGGGTAGGTTCTTTTGTTGTTTTTAATGTTTTCTCTGTAGTGCTTTTACTGTAAGACTAAATGTGCTTGCTTAGAAAGAGCTGTGTGGTACTTAACTATGGCAATGCCATTCTTTCTGTCTCTCTGAGGAGAAAAGTAAAGCAGGCCTGCTTAGTCAGCCTAACTTCGATGGGGAGTTCACAGGATAGGCAGGAAGCTGCACAGTCTGGGAATACCCTGGTGAGGAGAGAGAGAGATGAGGGTCTCCACCCAAGAGACGTGATGGCTGAGGATCTGTGGGTCTAGAGTTGATGCCTTTGCTGGATTACAGACAGGGAATACAGGTGCAGATGTCCTCAACTGTGATAGGAGTCAACACTTTAAACTGTATTGGGAGGACCAGCTGAGTAAAAATGGAGGATATTGTTATGCTGGAATGTGTCAATGGCTGCCATCAACTGGATCTTTATATATAGACAATGACAGACCTGGTTAAGGCTACTAACCAGATGCAAGGGGCTCCATGTGTCCCCCATTTCTCCTTTTCAGTGTTTACTATTTTCACTGAAATCAGAAATGTTCTGGCCACTGATGCCTGAAACATTCCCTGAAATGTTCAGAATTGATCAGATGTGGCTTTCAAAAATTATCTTGTTACAGACAGACAGAGAAATGCTGTTCAGTATAAAATCTCACTTCACTCAGCCAGTTAAGGAGGGTTGATCAGACTGAGCATCTGTTTATGTATCTAGGAGTGTTCTCAGGCGTGTTGGAACAATTTGTATAGTGGGGGTGCTGAGAGCCATTGAACGAGACTGTAAACCCTGTATATGATGGAACCACTTCAAGCTAGGGGGTGCTACTGCACCCCCAGAACCCTTGGTTCCAGCACCTATCAGTGTTCTGTGCCTGATCGGATCAGGTGTAGTCCTCTGGCCAGACGGAAGTAGACCTTTTTTGTGCTGCTGTGATTATTTGGGTGTTAAAGCAATTCTGAAGAGGCAAAGCAGTTGGATGATCTGAGGGCAGATGCCTGCAGTAGTGAAGTGTGTAATGGAGAAGGTGAGTTATTTGAGTAGGAATAAGTGGTAAATTTTCATCATGGCAAAAGGTTAACAGTGGGGTGCCTTAAGGGTTCACGGTAGAACTAGTGTTGCTTAATACCTTTATTAATGATCTGGAAAAGAGAGTGAGCAGTGAAGTGGCAAAATTTGCTGATGACACAAAATAATTTAAGATATTGAAGTCCAGAGGAGACTGGAGAGCTTCAGGAGGGCCTAAGCAAGTTAGCTGAATGGGCAGCACAATGGCAAGTGACATTCAGACTTAAGAAATGCAAAGCAATGCACACTGGAGGAAAAAGTTTGAATTACTTCTACACCAAATTAACTATCAGCTTGGAAAGGGACCAGGCTATCATTGTGCCAGCTCAAGACCTCTGCTCAGTGTGCAGTTATGGTTTTAAAAAACTCCAACACAAAACAAAACAAAAAAGCTATCTAAATGTTAATCTGTATAAGGACTGGAATGAAGAATAGTAAGGAAAATTAAAATAATTAATAATATAAAAATAATATAAATCAATGGTTTAGCCTAATCTGGAAAACTGTGTGCACTTGTGTTGTGATGGTTTGGGGAATCTTATGAATTTTGGTTGACGATATGAAGTTGTTAAGAACATAAGAATGGCCTTACTAGGTCAGACCAATGGTCCATATAGCCCAGTATCCTATCTTCTGACAGTGGCCAATGCCAGGTGCTTCAAAGGGAATTAATAGAACAGGTAATCCTCAAATGATCCATCCTTTCGGCCATTCCCAGCCTCTGGCAAACAGCAATCCCTGCCCATCCTGGCTAATAGCCATTGATGGACCTATCCTCCATGAACTTATCTAATACTTTTTTGAATCCCATTGTAGTCTTGGCCTTCACAGCATCATCTGGGAGAGTTCCATAGGTTGACTGTGCGTTGTGTGAAAAAATGCTTTCTTTTGTTCGTTTTAAACCTGCTCCTTATTAATTTCATTTGATGACCTCTAGTTTTTGATGATTAGTTTTAGTTAACCCTATTGGTTAACTTTTAATATTTACTATTAAATGTGCATCCATTAAGAGAAAACTATGCTGATCTGTTTGGGTTTAATTAGAAGACTATGAGACGTTTGAATCACAATATCAAACACATCAGTTAATTAAAGAATATGAGATGGCTGCATGCCTTTGGGAAGCAGAATCATGTTACTGTGAGAATTCTGTGTCTTGAATAGCCCTTTGTCTATGTGTATCCACTGTGGGCTGGCAGGGCTATGCTGCATCTCTGCTAGACCAGGAACAGTGGTTGGTCCTTAGAAATCAAAGACAATCTGTTTGTGGTGAAGCACCTTAGGACCATACGTTTGCTAAGCTGTTGGAGCTGAAGGAAGGTACTTCCTCCTTGTGCATGAAGGGAGTGGGGAAGTGGAGAGGGTGGAAATTCTTTAGGCAGGACAAAGAGAGAGAGTCGGCGAAGCAAAAGGGACTCTTAAGGGGAAGATGCAGAGACACACACAGGAAGTTTGGTTAGGAGAAGGGAAAGGGAAGGACCAACCAGTCAAGGTTAGAGGACCTGAGCTGTGGCATGAGGAGGGAAGGCTCTGTTTCAGAACCCAAGCTATGCACCATAACAGAAGGACACTGGACTGCCCTAGATGATCCTGGCCCCAGGCCAAAGAACGCTGTGGGATGGGTGAGGGAACTGAGGCAGGGCAATGCATTGTAGAGTTTATGTATGTATAGATCTCTATATTTTTCATGCTATTAAAGAAAGAGCAATAGTGTGTTAGAATTCTGTGCAAAGCATCTCTGTATTTCATGCATTGCACCTACTAAGTGTTCCTTTGAAGAGGTAAACTAGAAAGCTCACATTTTCAGGTGGAGTTCTGGAAGAGGGTGTATTTAAGTTATGGGGGTAGTTTGAGGGCTCAGCACTGGTTCTAGGGGCGGGGTGGAGAGGTGCATGGTCTCAGCTCTCAAGAGGGGGCTTCTAGGTAGAGGATCTGCAAATTGAGAATATGTCTATGGATGCCAACACACGGAGAGTGCCAGGGCCCTGTTTAGACTCCACAGGCTTAAAACACACAGGATCCAGTGGCTGGATCTCCTCAAAGCAGTCTGGTGAGTGGCCAAGAGGGGGAAGTTGGCTGGAGCTGTGACATCTGGTAACCCCATATCTGAATGGATATGATTAAAAGCATGAAAAACTTCCGTGAAGAAAGAGTTTAAAAAAAAAAAAAAAGGATGGTTACCTTAGAAAGGAGACAAACAAGAGTGGACATGATAAAGGTCTATAAAGAAGGTAGTTATAGTAGCTAATACTTTTAAAAAATTACATGTGCTGTAGCCCTCATGCTTTAATGTTTAAGCGAATCTGTAGCTATTAGGGGTTAGAATGAGATCTTTTGGGGGAGGGGGGGGGAGATTCTCACATCTGCCTTCTGTAGGGTTTCTTGCATCTTCCTCAGAAGCAACTAGTGCTGGCTACTGTCAGAGACATGATGCTGGACTAGATGGACTCAGGGGTTTGATTCAGTCTGGCAATACCGATACAGTAGATCCTCAGAGTTACGAACATCTCAAGAATGGAGGTTGTTGGTAGCTCTGAAATGTTCGTAACTCTAAACAAAACGTTATGGTGGTTCATTCAAAAGTTTACAGCTGAACATTTACTTAATACAGCTTTGAAACCTTACTATGCAGGAGAAAAATGCTGCTTTTAATCATCTTAATTTAAATGAAAAAAGCACAGAAATAGTTTCCTTATCTTGTCAAATCTTTTTTTAAATTTTCCCTTTTATTATTTTAGAAATTTACTACTAACACAGTACTGTACTTACTCAGTTTTTGGGTCTCTGCTGCTGCCTAATTGCACACTTCTGGTTCCAAATGAGGTGTATGGTTGACTGGTCAGTTCAGAGTTACCAGCACCAGAGTTATGAAATTCTACTGCATTTCTTAGCTATAACGTAGCAGGCATTGGTAGTTGGAGACATTCACTTTGGTTTCAGATGCATAATTTGAGTTGTGGTTAGGCATCTAATAATACAACCTGGAACTATGGGAACTACACTCTTGTATACAGCGTGCTACCATATACATGTTAGAAGTGAAGGGGAAACCTGGCATTGAAGAGAAAAACTGTTAGAATTGGGTTGTGAAATAGGAAGGAATGACCAAGGAAATAAAGTGTTATTATACAGTTGTAATCTATTTCCAGTTATGCTGTACACTGTCCACGAATAAAAATGCGTGACTGGTTAGGAACCCAACCAGTTTTCTCATCTCAGATAAATGGCATCTTTATGATCAATAATAAGAGAGATTTTAATTCAGACTGGAAATGAGGCATACATTTTTAACTGTGAGAGTAATTAATGATTGGAACAATTTACCAAGGTTTGTGGTGGATTCTTCATCAGTTTTCAAATCAAGATTAGATTTTTGTTATAATGCTGTAGGAATTATTTTAAGGAAGTCCTGTGGCCTGTGCTATGCAGGAGGTCAGAATAAATTATCACAATGGTCCCTTCTGGCCTTGGAATATTCATGAAAGTGAGAAAATTAGTATTTCCCAGATTCTCTCATTATTGTTGCCTCCGATCCGGAACTTGAAATTATTTCAGAGGGAGATCTTGATATTTATGATTAACTGCATTGCTTGGACAGTGACTGACATTCTGAGTTGATTTGATTGGCCCCAGAGTTTTTCTATTGTGAACTGGTAGGATTAACGAGGCTCAATCAGATGCAGAGATTTTGTGTTTAGACTGACAGTTCTGCCATGTCAGACTGTGTGATTATCATACACAATACAAGTGTACTGTTCATGCCAAACCATTTTTTCCCCTTGTAATCTGGATGGAAGCTCTGAAGGTGAAAAGCTGGAACATCTATCTGCCATCCCAGCTTGGCCTTAGTTTTCAATATTCAACTTCCATCTGTGTGTGCTGAGCTGTTCCAGTCACAAACTCCGTGTTTTCCACTAATGCATTGCTGGGAAGAGAGCTGTCCTCTTGGAGAGACTGAAATGAGTAATAGTCTTTCGACACTATTGGCAAGTGGTTTTCACGGTCCATGGCAGATCTAATGAACTACAGCTGCTGGGTTGGAAAATTCTGCTTTCAGTTGTCTAAAAGGACCTTTGGATCCAGACTTGGTTTCAATGAATTTAAATTGGGATTGTTTTTCCTTTGGAGTGGGGGGAAGAGTGCTCTTGCTAAGGTCCTTCCTGACCCAGGATTCAGACATCTGAAATTTAGAACAGTATTTATAGACTGAAAAGAATATAACATTGGCAGACACCATGTTTTCAAAAGTGTCTTCAAGACACTGCGTAACCCATGACTATATTTATTAAAAAAAAAAAAAAAAAAAAGGAAAGTATATGTGTGTACATAGTACCACACACTCATGGCTCAGATGCAATGTGCAAGAATACTCAATATTCCATATGCAGACATTTAGTATTCCTTCTGTGGACAAAGCACAGTAGCATACACAAAGGGTACAGCAGATGCACATAGATCAGTATGTGAACGCACACAAGGTAATTAATACACATGAATTACTGACGGAGGCAGGAATGCAGTACACATTGGGCTATATTCAAGAGCTAAGCACACATAATTGGGCTAGATTTTTCAAAATGATTCTACAATCAACATGCATCCAACATGCTGAGTTCTTCTGAAAACGTGGCTACTTATTTGAGTGCCTAAATAGGAGCTGATCTCTTTTGATAATCTGGCCCACGGTTTTAATGGGTTTTCCATTTATTTGTAAAATAGAAAATTGTTTTATATACTATCTGGTATAGGAAAGGAGCAGAAAACAGTTGATTTTTAAATATCTATCCACAGAGTTTTTAGGTGAATTTACTGCTCCGTTTCTTTGCATCTCCACCTGTGTCTCTGGATATTCAGGCTGTCAGCTGAGAAGCTTACCTTGCAAAGAGACAAGCTTTAGTAGAGGGTAGATTAGAGCTGCTGGTGGCTTGTGATACGTATTCCTCTTCACCATCTTAGTAGATATTTACACTAAAAATAAACTAATTTTCATTTCACTGGGGGCAGGCTGTCTTGGATCAGAAACAACTAGTGGTTGCAAAGTTCCTTTCTGTAACATAGAGACAATATTCTTTAACATTCTGTTTTTTTCCCCATACAGTTCAGTTTTATATCCTCTTAATCTTTTATTTTTCTCCAGGCTTTTTCCATTTTTATTAGAGAAACAAGGTGGGTAAGGTAATATCTTTTATTGGACCAACTTCTGTTGGTGAAAGAGACAAGGTTTTTGAGCTAAATGGAGCTCTTCAGGTCTGGGAAAGGTACTTAAGGCTTGTCATGTATAGCATGCTACTAGGCTGACAGGAGAGCTTTTCCTATCAGTGTAATTAAGCCACCTTCGCGAGAGGTGGTAGGTATGTCAATGGGAGCATAGCACTGTCTATACAGGGGAGAGAGGGCTAGGTTGGTCTAACTACGTTGCTCGGGGTGTGGATTTTTCACACCCCTCAGCGACACAGTAATATCAATATAGTTCTGTAGTGTAGACCAAGCCTCAGAGTGTCAGAGCTAAACACAAGGTGGAAGAGATTGTTTAGCATCAGTAGTTAACACATAAGAGACCATTCAAGGTGAAGTGGCCTGTTAACACCTCTGCAGTCATAGGACAAAAAAAGGGGGAGAGTAAGTATGTTACAGATTTTATGGCTTATTACATCATCCAGTGTCTTTATTAAGACCATAATTTTTAGTGTCTAGCAAAGTTATGAATTTAAGCTCCCAGGCTCATCTTTTGAAGGTGTTGTATGTGTTTCCTTTGAGGACAAGGATTGAGGTCATGGTTAACTACTTATGCCAAACAATCTCTTCCACCTTGTATTTAGCTGTGACACTGTGAGTACCTTTCCCAGACCTGAAGAGGAGCTCTGTGTAGCTTAAAAGCTTATTTCTTTCATCAACAGAAGTTGGTCCAGTAAAAGAGAGTACCTCACCTACCTTGTCTCTCTAATGTCTTGGGACCAACACAGCTACAATGACATTGGAAGGGATCCATTTGCATTGTTGTTTCTGTAAGAGCTCTTCCTGCTCAGTTCTGTATATTTTCTTAATCATGGAAACCCACTAGCCCTGCTGTCTCCTTCTTGTTTTACCTGTGAATAGTGTAGACTTTGAGAGAGCAGGATCGCAGGCCAGGGAGAAACTCTCCTCCAGCCAATGGGAAAGGGGTAAGTTTGAGCCAACTTACATTGTTAGAACTATGGTGCCTGAATTGGTACCGTTGTTGGTCTATAAGCATGAGAGAAGACCAGTTGTGGGGTGCGAGGATAGGAAATTGGGGTATTAAGATAGTGTAATAAAATTGAGTTTTTTAGAAGTAAGAAATCCTGAACTTTTTACCTGTGAAAATCTGTCTGCCATACTCCTGTGAACACTTTTTTTCCTTATGCCCACTTGTACTGCCTGTGCCATGCACATGATTGCGTTTTACAGTACTATAGCTCTTATTCTTGTCTCATTTTCCCCATCTAATTAACCTGGGGTAAATGTCTCCATGGATTCCTAAGCAACAGAGGAGAAATGGAGGAGTAATTGAGTGACCACATCTTTCATTTCATAGGAGGTCTAGATTAATTTTTACACCAAAAAAGTTAGGTTCCTGATTTGAAACCATGAGTTGCTGGGGCTGACTGAGAATAAGGTCTGCGATAAGCGATTTTTAAATCCCTATGCTTGTGAAAAATTCTGATCCTGTAATAAGTGTCTGTTTATTGAGACTCATCAGCATGTTCAGTGCTAGACAGAGGAGTCTGTTAAGGGTGTAATTGCCAGTTTTCTGCAGCATTGTGTGCCATATCTCATTCCTGGTGTGGGGGGAAAATGTTGTTGATTTCTCTTTGAGAGTTCCCTTCTTTCCCCTCCCCCACACCTCCTGCAGTGGAAGCATGTATTGGGGAACGCGGAAGCAATGGAGCTGGGGGAACCAGGTGTCTGGGAGTCAACAGGGTGTTGAAATGAGCCAGGGGCAGAGTTGTGGACTGGAGGGAAGAGGCTGTCAGAAGCGGAGTATGATTAGGGGCAGCGGTAGGAGTGATAAAGGTGAGAAAGCTCCGAGCCTTGGTTTTGTGGGTGGATGGAGGAATGTGGCCCTGTCTCCTTTCTGTTCTCTTCAGCCCTTCACCCCGCTGCCAACGAGCCACTGGATACCTGGCCTTTGCTGACTCTGTACTCTGCAGGGAAGCATGGAAAGCAGGGCAAGGGGTAGTCACACAATGTGCTTAGTTCCAGCACCACAGTGACCCTCTGTTGCCAAAGAAGATGAATTGCAAGAGAATCTCTGCTGGATGCATGAATTCTCAAGGGGGCTGTGCAATGCTTGAATGTTGCATAAGTAAAAATAGTGCTGTCTTGAAAAACTGCCCTATCAAAGTATGTGTCTTACTTGTGATGTTCTTTGACAGCTAGAAGTACATGGCATAATAATTAAAATATTTAACCTTTCACATTTGGAGAGTTCAGCATAAAATTGTTATAATCACTGGTGAAATGAATTTACCATCACAGTGCCATTTGTTCGCACCTCTAATGCACTCATCAGTTGGTGATGATCATGGCTCTTTCCTCAGGAAAGTCCCAACACTGCAACAGCAGTGGTGATGTGGGTGTGGCTAGCCAGCTCTGTGCTTTTCTGCTAGTGTCTCACCTTCATGAGCCCTGGAAATTTACTGGAAAAGAAAAGTGTGAAATTCAGACGTTTGGTCTCATTTTTGCTCATCTTTCCAAATTCTGATCTGAAAATGGACATCTCTCTCCTCCCTCCCTGCTCAAACAGTCATCTAGGGAGGGAATTTACCCTCACAATGGTAAGAGTGAGCAAGAGACCGCGCAGTGAGTCCTTGTGGCTCAGACACCACAATGCAGCTTTTCTGCTCTGTCTTTAATTAAACTTGGGTTTTTCTGTTGTTGTAGCTGGAAGCAGTCTGCTGACACAACTCACTCTTGTACAGAACAGATTAAAATGTCAGAGTTTTAATGTTCTCATCTGTGGGAAAAAGAAATAGTTGGGGTGTTTTATTTATAACTTAAACAAGAGACCCTAGTATGGAAATGTATTATTTGTGTGAGATGGAACATCATTCCAACAATTAAAGAGACAGAATCCCATTTAATATTAGAGCCTGCCAAGGGTGGAAAAGGTAGAAAGGATCAAGTCTTAAATAAATGTTTCTTTAGAAAATACACTGGAATTTGGGACATAGCAATTTAAAACAAAATATAATTAACTCACTGGATTTTTTTAAACAATTGTATACTATGCTTTCTCTGCTTATGATCAGGTGCTCTGCGTGTGCGTGTGTGCGCACCTACTGCAAGCTAGTTTACCATAGATCATAGTTTCTCAGTCTGTGGTACGCATACCACCCTGGGGTACGCGAGACATAGGCAGGGGGTACGCAGCAAAAAACCCAGTGAAGGAAGGCGGGCAGCAGCTGCCGATTTCTGGGGAAGCCAGGCAGATGCCTCCTGCTTCCCTCCCAGTCCCAGCTCCCAGCTGGGAGGCAGGTAGCAGCCGCGGGCTTCTGGGGGAGGCAGGCGGCAGCTGCTGGCTTCCCGCGCAGTCCCACCTCCTAGCTGGGAGGTAGACGGCAGTCACCCCAGTTCTGGGACGCTGGGCAGCAGTCTCTGGCGTTTTGGGAAGCTGGGTGGCAGCTGCCCGTGTCTCACCTGGTCCCAGCTGGAAGCCCGGCGGCAGTCACCCCAGTTCTGGGACGCTGGGCAGCAGTCTCTGGCGTTTTGGGAAGCTGGGTGGCAGCTGCCTGTGTCTCACCCGGTCCCAGCTCCCAGCTGGGAGCCCGGCGGCAGCCCCGTATGCCCTGCGAGCTGGGCTTGCAGCTGGGTGGCTGCCACTCGTCCCCCAGCTCTGAGCCAAGAGACAGCCTCCCGCGTCCTGGCTTGAAGTGGGCAGCAGCTGCCTGCCCACATGCCCAGGTCCCAGCCTGAGTGGAAGTCTCCTTCACTCCAGCTTGGAGCAGGTGGCAGTCGCCCAGCTCCCGGGCTGGCAGCCAGGCAGCAGCTGCCTGCAGCGTGCCCAGGTGACAGCTCCCCTCTCCTCCCCGGCTCAAAGCCCGGTGCCCAGAGAGCCAGGTGGAGAGCCCAGCGGCTTGCCTGGTCCTGGAGCCCCTGGCAGGCTGACTTGTCAGTTTCAGGGCTCTAGCTGAGCAGTGACATTGACAGCTCTGACAGCCCCAGATTTTACCAGTATAAAAACCTTCAGGGGGGCCCACACAGTGTGATTTGCCCCAGGCCCGCAGTCCTCTAGGGATGCCCATGGGGAGCGCTGCTGTCCACTCTGGTGGGCCGCTAGAGCCTGCTCATACCTCACAAGTTCCCGCCTGTGTGAGGAGAACACCAGGTGACCCGGCCATCAGGCCATAGTGACTGGCTGGCGTTGACCTTTGCTCCTATATGGAGAAAGAGAAGGAGGAAGGAGGGGAGAAACAGTGGGGGGTTTTGTGATCTGCCACAGCCACACAGCACTGCAGAACTCAGAACTCTCCTGCTTTATGAGAAATACAGTCGTCCAGCGGTAAAGGAGGAAGAGATTGTATTTCTCAGAGTGGAAAATTGAGTGTTGGGTACTTATTAAAATGTTCAGAAGTTAGGGGGTACTTGCTAGTTAAAAGGTTGAGAAACACTGCCATAGATACATGTGTGTTTTGACGGGAAAGGAGTGAAGGTCTTGGGAATAGTGACTGAAAATCATTACTTCCTTATGTTTGGCCCATTATTGAGCAAGGATCTCAGGCCAGTTCCTAGAGAAGAAATGTTCATATCACAAACCCATCCAGCATATTTAGCACTAATTGGTCGCCTTTTTGCTGTCTCAGCAGAGAGGCCAAAGATTAAATGGACAGGCAGTCTAGTCAACTGTTCACTGCACGTCAGGTCTGAAGAACTGACACAGTATGAGGATACTTGCACTGTCATTGCCCATGCTGAATCTGTTCTGTGGATTAATGAGGAGTTTAGTCGTCAGAGCTGTTAGTTTAGCATGTTTCACTTACATGAAAATCAAGGGAGGAGGAGGGAGAATTGAAAGCAGACACACACAAAGGAAAATCCTTCCATGTGCTGGTCCCAAATACATATAACCAAGAACTAAGGTTCAGTGAGTTGTGTTTATCATGTTTACTTATGTGTGAGTGACGGATTTACTATGGAATAACCAAGTGACTGAAGAACACTGATTGTTGGACTGCAATGTAGTTGGCAGCTGAAATGCCTACTTCCAGTTTTGGAAAAAATGCTTCCTTTCATCAGAGTGTGCCTTTCAGACCTTATTTAGAGATTTGCTTAATTTGGGCTGTCCTCTGGGTTAACAGCTGTGGAATCTGCATTTCTCTGGCAGTCATATTTCCCTTGTATGTAAATTACAGATGTTCATCTATGCCCTTTAGAGCTGCTTCTTGCTAAAGAGGAAGAAAAACATCTATATATTTTTAAAATAAGGAAATAAAAAGAGCTCCATCTGAACATTTATTTAAGAAGAGAGGAGCACAATACTTTCACAGAGTCTTTCTCCTTAGTTTTAAACAGTGAAGGAAACTATCTACTCCAGCCTTTCTGCTGTGGGCAAGGGCTTTAAAAACATTAGCAGAATCTTGCTGGACTCAGGTTTTGAGGCCAACAATAATAACTTTGGTGTGGGAACTTGTGTTGGATATTCAAGTCAAACTGCTTGGTGGTCTGTATTTTACTACAGCTAAAAAATGAGTGGGGTTTCTTTTCCCATGGTTCTCATCTGTGTTCCCCTTTTCCATTGTTTACCGAAGCATGGTGTCTATGGAAGGATGAGGTAAATATACTTTGGAGGCATTCTTTGGTTTTCTTTCCTTCCCATCCTTGCTGATTACTTTTTGTGCTGCTTGAGCTCCCCACCCCCCTTATAAATTCCTGGCATAGATACTTCTTCCTACAGTAAAACCTGCCTGTGGGGATATTTTCTAGGAGAAATGAGCTTGAAAAGCAAATATAAAATGTTTCTAGAATTTGGGGCATATGGAGCTTGCTTACTGTGGAAACGTGCCCATGCCAATAATACCAACTAGAAGCAGGGATCTGATCCCTCCCCCCCACCCCACCACCACACACACACAAAATAGACAATGCTCTTCCTGGGGAATGTTGGGCCAGTTGGATGACTGAAGTTAGCTGGCCATCAGTCTTATTGCACATTTTTATTAGTATTACAAAGCATAATTACTAGAAATTCATTACTGGTTGTGCTTTTATTGCTTAAGTGAAAGCCCAGAACGTAGGGTACAGTGGGATCTCTATGGTTTGAAACTTTCTCTAGCTTTTCCTATTCCCATCAGGGCTGTGTCCTGAAAAATGACCTACTTCCAGGGTCTTTGGAATGTGTTGTAGTAGCCCTTAGTCAGATACTTTGGCATGGAATGAAAGATATAAGCTTAAAACTAACAAATTCGGCATAGTGAATCCCTGGAAACGAATCCCTTTAGTCAAAAGGTCCAAAGTATCTATCTGTTTGGACTGGATTATACAACTCCGGTCTCTTCTCCTGAATAGCAACGTCTCCATCCCCATCATTGCTGAAGTTACAGTTCTGTGCCTAGAGCTGCCAGGAATAAATGGACTTTGTGTGGATAATTAACTGGATTGAATAACAGAGAAAAAACATACTTTATTTCCACATTCTAGTAATAATAAATCTGTTACTACTTTTGGGCTCCATGATATTACCATAGTTGGATATGCCTTAATGAGGGATTGGCTTCCTCTTACTAAATTCAAAGACCAGCAAAGAACCTGACTCTCCTACATGGGTGGGTGTGAGAGAGACAGAGTTCTTTTCTTTTTTAACTAAACATTTTTTTTCCAGCACATAAATGATTATCTGTATCTTTTGTCTGTAGGCTATAAATTCCCAATCCCTTAGTGACAAGGTAAAGTTCTGGACTTATGGTCATGGTGGGGTTGAAATGTTTCTTCAGGACAGAAATCCTCAAAATGAAATTTCTCCATGGTTCTATAGAGACTGAAATAAAAGAAAACTGGAAAGAGACATTATTTGGCTGTTTGAGAATTCCCAGGCTGACCTTTTTCTGGGGAGAAATGGGATACCCCACTTTTTCCATATACATGAAATAAATTAATGATGATTGGGACCAGGTAGGAGGTTACCACAGGAATTATGTCCCACGAGAGAGGGAAAGACCTGAGACTCAATTCTGAAGATACTGCACTCCTGAGCAATCATAACTTTCTTCTCTTGCCACATCTTATCAGATATTCTTTTGTCCTCTTTCAGGATCTCCCCCCTCCTTTTTCCATTTATTTTCATCCTCCACCTCTGACCTCACATTATAGTTGCCCCTTTCTCCTTTGACTGAAGGAGTGTAACCGGAACACTTTCCTGTGTAATCAGTTCACACTGTTCAGGGCTCTGCTGAGAGGGTTTGCTTAAGGACAAT
This sequence comes from Emydura macquarii macquarii, assembly GCF_026122565.2. Taxonomy (NCBI): domain Eukaryota; kingdom Metazoa; phylum Chordata; order Testudines; family Chelidae; genus Emydura; species Emydura macquarii. Next base: position 1,199,369 of record NW_027130976.1, read on the forward strand.
GTGAGGCACTCTCTCCCTCAGAAGCTTCATAGTCTACTCCCCATGTGGCTTTGGGAAATGAAGTACAGAGCTCAGATTTTTGTGTGTCAGCTCATCTTGGTCACTAGGCTGATCTAGCTTATCAATTGGTACTCCTTTTGCCTTATTCTCTGTGCAGAAACATAGTCTTTTGGTTAAGGCATAAAATTATAATTTAGGAGATTTGGGTTAAATTTCTGGTTTTTTTCCCCACAATTTCTTGTGTGACCTTGGGCAAGTTCTTAATCCTCTTGGTCTGTTTTCCATCTATAAAAGGCCAGTATCACTATCCCCATATCTCACAGAGGGTTATGAGGATAAACTTTTGTTTGTGAGGTGCTTTGGTACTCTGATGATTTCCAGTACAGTTGCTACTTTTATTTTTGTAACTATAGAAACCACTATCAACTGCCCCTCATGCATACATTAAACATTGGTTGGTTCCTTGTAGTCAAAGCAGGAGAGGGCTTTGAGAGAAGGTATATGAAGAAGGAAAAGGTTGTAGTTTCATGGATTAGTTCAGGGAGAGCATGTGTAAGGGGCAGCACAGAAGGAAGCAAAGACATTTGTGGGAGAAGTAGACAAGTTAAAATTTGGGTAGGCATCGTGTGTGT